>NC_060138.1:770069894-771312366 GCF_021461385.2 Schistocerca piceifrons
GCTGCTGGATTCATTTATGATATTAGTGTTGATGTTAATGTCCACACACAGAATTATGTTGGCCTCTGTAATTGAGACTTTATCTAGAACTTCTGTTAAGTTATTGAAAAAAGTGTCCACACTACCACTGGGAGATCTATACACACACACACACAAAATGATTAAATTCTTGGTGATATCAAGACCTGTTAATTCAATAGCTGATATTTCAAAGTGTTTGTCTTCACTTACTGTACTGTGTTCCTTTTCTGATATAAATGCATGACCCTCCCACCCCTTGAAGTAGTTCTGCAGTAGGAGTTTGCCCTTTCATACAATGATAATACTAGAAGTTGGATTTCTGTGTCTCTACACCAGTGCTCAGTAATACAAACTACTGTGCAGTTCAAAGATTGGAGCTCAACTTCTAATAGTTGTATTTTATTTTCTAATGATTGCATGTTTTGATGGAGGATTGTTAAGTCTGTGAAATGCCCCATGTTACTCTTTCCAGTGGTTTGTTTTTCTTTGACACATCTGGTGTGTGTGATATTTGAAGTGTTAAAATCTGTCTTGTGAGTGATTGTTTCAGTATTTTTTAAACTGCTGGAGATACTCTTTAGGCAGAGGATCCTGCTGTCTGGATTTATCCTAAAAATGTGGGAGCGGACATAGTTGCTCAGGACAGGGTGTATACATGGAGTACAATTTCCCGGTGCTTTAGAAAGCGAAACTCAGGGAAAGAGACATATTTTGGAAATGTCTTTGATATGCAGCAACATGTAGTGCGTATTTTTGTATTACAAAAGTATACATTGGAATCCACCAAACACCGCATGGTACTTTCCGAATCATTGAAATTGAGAATTTGATGTGCTTTTGTAACCCATTCGTAGCCCATGTCATGTGATCTCGCCAGCTGATGACAGTGGATATTCAGAGCATAGGACACGTGATGTAGTCAGCCAACAGCAACATCACTGTTAAGTAGCACGAACACACAAACAGGGAAAGTTAATACTTTAAATTAATATACATAGTGTTGCTACAAGACAAGCAAAGCTTTCACATAAAATATTGGTCTCAAGGTGCAAGAGAAGCTAAGCTTTCGCATATATTGTTGACCTTTTTTGCGCGTGTTACACTTTAAGATATATCACACAAATGTGCCAATAAAATTCGAAATTCTTTTAAACGGCTCATCATCAAAGAGTTGATTTTTAAATGAGAGTCAAATGCTCTGTGATTTAATAAATTCATGGTACATTCTTGCACATACCTCAACTTACGTAAAAGGATATTTACTTTGAAAGTAATGCTTTTCAAACCACTATACGCAATATTTTCCTGCGACCTGTTAGAAATTGGTTCGTTTCAGCAGTTGCCAGAGAGCGCAGATAACAGACGACACCGCGCTTGGGTAGCTATCATGACGTAGGAAACCAGTATGTACGTACGAGTAAAACATTGAAAGATCATACATTATGTCATAAAAGAAACAAGACATCAGAGGATACTGCAAGAGCATCGGAATTTCGTGAACCATATTAAAATGTGCACATTTAAAGTGCATACTTAAAGGGCACATTCATATGTGCAGGTTCCCAATGAAGTAGACCTCGACCTGATATTAAGCTTTTCAGTGTGGTTTTTGGGATGTAAATTTTCTTGGAGTACCAGTACTGTACTATAGCATGTTTGGTTCTTTATTATGGCACAATGCCATACGTGCTAGAAAATGAAAACGTGCACTTGAAATGCAGCGAACAGTTGAAACTAGCCAGTACTGTGGAATTAAACATTTCATTTCAAATACATTGACTGCCTCTGCGGAAAAGGTTAACAGAAGTCAAATTTCTTTAGCAAACAGACAAAAATAACTTCATTGTTCCGCAAGGCGATTAATGTTTGTCTGTCAGAAAGGTGGAAATAAAATAAAATCTGAAACTAATGACATATTTCAGCCTTCCATAATGATATGAATGTGTTTTAATTCACCTGATAGTGCCAGGCCACAGATATCCATTTTGTTTTCATTTAACGAGAAAGTAAATGAAGGAGAAACAGCAAAATCACTAAATGTAAACATGGATCACATGGAGACTACCCACTATAACTCAGACTGCTCTGCGCATCAGCCCTGGATCTACGACAGTTGTGAACCGGGTCAATACTAAAAATATCGAATTTTCAAAATATTTTCATCTTTTAGCGCACATCTTTCTGAAAAGTCTGAAACATAAAACATATGTATTCAAGGAAATGTAAGACATATTATTTGGTCTTACGTATGCAAAAGTGCAGTGCCACACCTCTTCATAAAGCATTTTTCTATCGCGCGTCCAAACTATATTCAGGAGAGTGGAAATTGGAATATCCTGTGGTGCCTTTCCTGCTCCCAGTCGACCGGTTTGACAGCCTGCCACTCTTAAAAAAAATCTTGCTATTAATACCGAATGGGATTATTTGTAATCAAGAGAACAAGAACTCTTCAGAAAATCTGAACTCTTTATTGCCTATTAGTTAATAGCTTGCTGTTTTGTGTGACATAAAATTAAATATAGGATATATAAAACCAATACTGACAAGAGATAAGCAATAAATTTCACATTTCTTCAAACCTTAGCTCTTAGCATTTTTTCTCTCTAATCTTGCTGCAGCTTTACATGGCGTGCTTTCCTTTCTGCGAAAGAATCTATTACCTCATTAAAGTTCGTCAAACGTTTTGCTACATGAAAAATCGAAATGTCATTATCTAATACTGAAAAAGCTGTTAATACAAATAATAGCCAAGACTGGTGTGGTTTCTCGATCTGATTACATCTATTTTGTCACTGTCTGCTAGATAAAACAAAATAGGCCTTTCTAATATTGCAGCAGTTTTGTAACACACACCAAATAAACGAGACTGTTTTGGCACAAATGGCCATTTTTATAACACGACAGAATATAATTCACGAAGTACCAATATCAAATGCCTATTAGGCCTACTACAAGCAAAAAGCTTTATGTTAGGAAATAGTTTCACATTTCATTCATACGCACCAGCTTCTCAAGCATGAGATCGAAAAGTAGTATTACGAAATTTTTATATAAATTTGGAATTGCCTTATTCTTCCATAATTTGTGTGATGTCCCGGTTTCTTCTCCTTCCTCATTCTAACAAACAATCTTGTCATCACAAATTCTTTAGCTATTGCTGCCACTGTCAAAATTTGTTCGCCGATTAACTTCACTAACCCTGCCAGAATCACAGGTTTACTTGTCCCGCGATTATTTTCCGGTTAGGCGTTATTACATGTTCGAACAACATGTTTTCCGCGTTACTTCCAGAATAGAACTTACGCAGCTGCTAGCCAGGGACTGTACTACTGGTGCTTACTAGTGTAGCGATATGGCCAAAATTTTTCTGTAAAAATATCGTTTTCTTGGATACACCGAGAAGATAATACGTAATCTTTCTCACCTGTTATTCCTGTCAGTCATTTATTTCCATTCTGGTAGTCTGAATCTATGGATTTTGCTAGTAATTATAAGAACGCTGATTGTTCGCAAACCCAATCAACCACATAATCTGACAGTGATTGGCATTCATTCGTTCGGCTTTACTCGCTCAGCTCGTATAGCCCCGTCCCTTTTTGTCTGCGGAAAGTTTATTTCTAGATGCGATGAGGATTCTCCTGGCAGACATCACGTACACTATGCATGCATTCAAAAGTCTACTTCTAATTCATTCAGAAATCTTGTGTACTTTTTCATCATGAGCACGGAGGTATTATAACAGGTTGAGTAAGTAAACACTCTGGCATATTTTGTGTTGTGACCTTTTCTGTTTAATTACAAGTTCTGTGTTTGATTTTTACTGTCATTCAGGTTGGCACATGAGGGGAATTTGTGATGGGCTGCATCAAACCAGTCGGCAGACTGATGAATCATGGGGAGGGAAGGATGAGCATATTATTGTCATACAGCGTGCTTTGAGACTTAGTGAATCCAGTGTGAGCAGTAATCACCATAATACGGAATCAATTCAAAAAACTGCTCAACCTTCAAATGACTTAAGTGTGACTAGAGTAACCAAATCTCACTGGGAAGCAATGGTAAGAACGAAAAAATGCATCACAACCAGCAACACATACTTCCCTCTGGAGCCAGCACTGTTCTTGGCCAGCTCAGGTAGGTTTGATCACTTCAAGGATCTTTGTGGCTTTCACAAAGTTAAAATGACAAGAGAGGCAGCTGTGGCAGATGATGTTGGAGCCAAGGAATATAAAATGAGGTTTAAAGAAGTTGTGACATAATGCAGAACAGTGAGGCACTTTAAATGAATGTCAAGTGCCTAGCAAAAACAGTTCAGATACAAAGAACTTGCATGTAAAGAAATCTATCAATGAAGCTGAACTGACTATAGCACCATCATTATCTTCCAATGTAGATGATTCAAAGGCTATTTAGGATGTACATGGACTTAATGAAAATGAATTTCGTATATTATTGTATCAATGTCAAATTTTTAAGCAAATAAATTTTTCATTAAAATGTATATATAGAAAGATAATAATGGTTATTTTTGGTAAAAAATACTAAGAAACTCTGCTATTTTAAACTTAATATATAAGTAAACAAGAACCTAAACCTGTATTTTATGTATAAAATGGCACTCATTTTACACAAATTTAGTATACACGACTATTTCGCGAAATACAACTATCGCATATAACAAGATTTACTTGCACATTTCAACTCGTTTATTGATACAGCATAGTGGGGTATGTGCCCTTTAAGGATCATAAAGAGAAGTCTATAGAATGAAGACTCTGGACTTGAAAATGACATCATTTAAGTTACATACACTTTTTGCTATGCACTCTCCAACTCCTCTGCTGAAGCTGTCAAAATATGCCCTAACACGATTTTATATGACATCTCTCCACATTCCCACTAAATTGTATTAGGAGACTGCCACTGTAGTTTTCCAGAAGGGAAACATGGGGGGGGGGGGGGGGGGGGGGGGGGGGGAGGAGGGAGGGGGCTTGCAGCAGACACCAGAGCTCTATTTGTTGCAGCATTCTGTCACAGTCGATAGCCAGTCACTTTCTCTTTCAGTAAAAAGGCGACTCCAAAAGAAAGTCCCCTTGGATAACTTTAGTCGGGATTGAATGAAGCAGGTTTGCTTTCAGAGTCAACTCTTCTGTAGCCATTTGATACGTGTGGATGACCTCGCATTGCTCCTTCTGAAGAAAATGACCCACAATCGCATGAAATCTTTTACAAACAGCAATAGTGGAAAATTACTTGCCTGAAGCCATTTTCCCCATTAACAAATTTCATTAATGCTTAGTATTACACATGTTGTATTATGTATATGTTTATATCACAGGGACAGAGACCTACAGATAGACTGTCTTAGACAATTTCAGTATTTTGTACACCCTCCTCTGGAAAATATGCAGTTCTGAAAACATTTATGGAGGCAGTCATAGAGGTGCTGGATTCGATATTGAGAGATAATGTTTAGTGTTCCACACTACTTCCATTTGTTGTCACATCTGGCCAATAAAGTCTGGACCTACTTCTACTCTAATGTATTATGCACATGTTCAAAGGGGAACATATCCGGTAACTGGGCTATGATCTTCAAACAGGGCATTTGGTAGCAAGATAAGTATGTGTCTGGGCATTGTTCTGTTTGAGTAGACATCTTTCTGATGCTGTTAGAATGGCAACAGAATGAGGTGGATGATGTTTTGCTTATGTCCTTCACTCCTCTCTGTGCCATTGGTAAATACTGGTTGTGTACAATTATAGAAATTTATGGCATTCCACACCATTAGCAAGTCAGTAACTTGCGCACTCTAGTTGCCACCACATATCTAGATTACATCAGATTCAGAAACGATTACCAATGATGCCAAACACAACTTCACAATGTTTTATTGCTTCAACCAGCATGGCTAAATATAATTCCAAGATGAGAACCCACTTTTTCACCAAATTAAGCTGTTAAGGGGTCAGAATTATCATACATGGTCCCTATTCCATCAACAGAATGGTACTTTAAATTACTGTCTTTATTACCTTCTGTTAGAGTCCCATGTAAATATGATATGTCTATGTCACTTCTTACTTTCTATTTGATTGTACCATGTCATTTACAGGAATGAAGATACCTAACCAATTACTACTCTCTGCTATGACCTCCAGGTTTCTACCATTGTCTCCTATGCATTTATCATACTATTAGCTTTTTATGGCTGGGCTCATTGGTTGCTTTTACAGGTTTAAAGTAGTAGGATGAGTGACCTCCAATGAAGACATAAAAACTGGATTTTAATTGCAACTGTTTCTTTTGTGAAAGTTGTACAAGCAACCTGGGGAAATTGTGAGCATGCAACACAACTATCTACATTCACAGCAATCTATTTGGTGGAGGTATAGGAAATTAATAATTAGTTGATTCTACCATACAACGGAAATGATGTTACCAAACAAAAAGATATCGTGTTCAATGATAGAATTTATGTATGTTATCATCCTTGTCTAAAAGGTGCAGACATTTACAACTTGCAGATTACATGAAGAAACATAGATTTACTAACATCCCTGATGTTTCTTCTTCGCGATGGGATCTGTGGAACATAATGAATGAATGAAATCTAGTCAAAGTGGAGTGAACATTGATTTAAAGGTCTGCTAGATTATGAATAAGGAGTGCTGATTATAAATCTGAATGTACATAAGTCTTTGATGGCAACACATTACTATTAACAATTTCAACTTATTAAACACACAATATTTAGATGCAGAAAACTTATCAATTCCTAATAATTACAAACACCAACAAAAAAAATTGATTAATTTTTGTTAGGTTATGGCAAAATCTGATTTTTTTTCTTTGACATCGCACTATATCTGCCCCCAGTATTATTTTCTATCATGTGCAGAAAACATCTGTTTTTGGAACAAAAAATAATATTTCAGTATGAACAAAGGCTTTGTAAAGTACAAACATAAAAACACTTGTTATATTACATTGGAACTTTGTGTCCACTGCCTTACATTACATTCTTCTCCTCTTATTAAAGAATCTGATACAGCTATTTTTCTATTGAAGTGCCCACTGTATGTCTCAATGAAGTGAACAACAGTATTTGCCCATCATTTTGGTATTCCAGTGGTCCTGATACCATATTTCCTTCACTTTGGTGTCTTCATGAAAGCATTCACATCATTCCTCATTGATGTCACCTGATCATTCAGAGGAAAAACCCAGGTGATTACTTAAAAACTGAATATTGAAGCACATTAAAAAAGTCCAACTTGTTAAACTTTTCCAACATTTTGGGTAAAAAATCCCCCCCCCCCCTCCCCTCCACAAGAATTTAATATCAACTTCATTTAAATGCTAGCCAAGCTTCCCTCCAAGCAAATTTTTTTAAATTCATAGTTGGAATTAAGTGTAATTTTTAAATATCAGGTCCAAAAAACAAGCCTTCTTTCAGTCTTCCGTCTGACAGATGAGGAAAAATCTTGAGAGCATATGAAATACTCTCTCTCTCTCTCTCTCTCTCTGGTAAGGCTTTTATAAACTGTATAGCAGTGACATCTTCTTGTGTACTTTTTCATCATGAGCACGGAGGTATTATAAAAGGTTGAGTAAGTAAACACACTGGCATATTTTGTGTTGTGATCTTTTCTGCTTTATTACAAGTTCTGTGTTTGATTTTTACTGTCATTTATTCTTATTGATTTGTAACTTTTGCTACTGGTTATAAGTAATTCTGTACATACTGTTAACTACGTACTGTTTTTTACGTTAATAATTTAGAGGACACAACTGTTTCATAACGCCCAGCTTAATGCGAAGAGGTGGCAATTGAAATTTTTTTTGGATCCATGAGGCTCTTAAGCATGAAAAGAAGAGGCAAAATAGCTTTTCATAGCAATCACGACACTAACTGGTAAAACTGCTTCCACTAAAATTTTGATCTTATGTTATCATTAATTGAAATAGTTTATGAAATATACATCAATAAATTTGCTAAAGATGCAATTGTTAAATACTGAGTGTTAATTGGAAGGAAATATGTGTTTTATGGATTTTTTGTCGTAAAACCAGGATTAAGCACATTAAAAGTTGCTTTTATTAAAAAGGTGTTCACATTGTTGGATTGTGTTATGACTAAAGACTACAATGGCTTATTTTACGAGTAAAAATATAAATGTAGCTGTTAACAGAAAAATACACTTACGATCTGAAATAGTCCACTGTTAACTCTCCCCTGTTGCTATAGCTTTTTGATCCTACAGAGATGTACACTGGTGGTGGAATAAGACTATCACTTTCCCTCTTCCTCTTAACCTACAATTAATAAAGAGAACAAAAAATTAGTCTTGATGTATTACAAAACACACAAACATGTGCAGACACCAAGCTACAAGTAGAAGAGCTAAAAATTTGCACATATACAGATGCACAGATATACTATTATATAACATTCAAAGCAAGTTAGTCCATCTTCCCCCCCCCCCCCCCCCCCCCTTAGTAACTGACATTGTGAGGAAAGATACATATTTTTTCATCTAACACCACAGAACAATAATAAGCCTTTGCTAGAGAGCAAATACCTCACTAACTCCTACCACTCCATTTCCTCTTTCGCAAACAGTTACAAGGTTCTGGAAATGCACCAGCTACATTTATTCTTCGGTGGTCCAGATTGTGATTTCCTGATCACTCTCACAATGTATGCCGATTTAATTCTGATCACCAGGGTACGTGTATCTTATATACGTATAATGAAAAATGAGAAAAGTAACTGGAAGGACGCCAAAAACACAACCTAATATTAACTGGAGGCACAAAGAAGAAATACACATTTATTTTGTGAAATTGTAAGCACCAGTCAGAAATACAAAGAATATTCTGGAACATACCTCTTTTCTAAACTTTAGCCTGTACCACATTTCATTTGACTTTTTTTTTTCTCCTCCCAAGCAATTTTACACTGCAATCACCTCCTAACATTTTTTGTGCTAATACCATCATTTAACTTTATCTGGAATAAAATCTTCCTACTGAGTAATGCCAACAATCACTGTCATGAAAACACTTTTGCATATCAGACAGTTAACTTAAACAGAAAAGATGTAGACAGTTTATCTGCCAGGTGATTTTAGAATGATAAACATCGTCAATTAAGTGAACAACTCCTTGACGCAAGTTAAAATGATTAACTGACTTACACAAATATCCACATTTAGAGATTTGTGAAACAAGTTACTGATAGGGAAAAGAATAGATAGAAAACATAAAAAATTGGGAAAAGATAAAAGCAGATCACAAATAAAAACAAGGAAACTCTCACAACTCTTCTGTAAGAAACACAGAATTATTATAAGGTAGTAATCAAAAGACAAAAATTTGCCTGTTCCATATATGTATGAAAACAGTGGCAACACGAAGGAGCACGAGGAATCAGAACATGAATTACAGACTATATTTTATCGGCCGATACATTTATGTTATCTCAAACAACAGTATGTGTGATTATCTTCATATGTCCATTGAGCATTCAGTATTAAGGAATACATGTAGCTTGACGAAAGGATTGGATGTCATTAGAATAAAAAATGACAGTGATAGTAACTTGATTATTACGGGGCACTCTGAAATTTGCTTTTATGATTCAACTTTGATGGTTTCTCACAATCTCACTTTGCATAGCTCAGCGTGAGCAAAGAGGACATACTGATACAGGATCAAAAATTGTGCATGATACAAAGGTCACAAAGGCCAGCACTTACGACGTAACTGTAGATCATATAATCACCTGTGGCTTGATACAATACGTTAGCATTTGGATTTGGTAGAGGAATGGTACTTGTGTGTGTGTTACAGGCTCCTGAGGGGCAGAAGTGATAGTGTGCAATGAAAGGAACAATTAACAAGTTGCCAAGCAGTAAGCAACATACTGCGGCTTTGCACCACTGCTGAGTTACATCCAGAAGACTTCCTAACAATAAGCATGGAGCAAGATAATGATGTTTATGATGCAGGTAAAAAATAAAATGTTAAAATTGTGAACCATGCAGTATCTGAAGTTCAGTTCATCTCAGTCAAGTTCAAATTGGGGTGATGTAATTGACAAGAAATCAATTCTCCTCTATGAGGTCTAATTTCCTAAAACTATATAAGTTGATTCTTATTGCTATAGTGGAATGTATTCTGAACAGTATAAGTGCATAACTAGCCTAATATTGGGTGCCGTCCTCAGAAGACTACAATATAATGGTCAAGTCACCTAAAGTGAAGCTACAGCTGATTTCAATTCAATAGCCACGATTTGAATGACCACTTTCAAAACCTGGTCCTATGCGGAAGCCATCTCCTTGCATTTTTATCACTTAATGAATACAAAACAAGAAACGAGAAAAGACAGACACATATAAGATAACAGACACATATAAGATAACATACACATAAAAAATGAAAGCAGATTAAAACAAGACATTCAGGGGTGGGGTCTAAGGATTTCAGTGGTCATTGAAGGGTATGTTGTACTTCTGGAATAGGACCACTATGGTGGAGCTTGTAGGTTGAGGGGTTGGATAATTGGCAGAAGTCTTCTGACAGGTACACTCCAATTCATCACAACAGAGGTGAAGCCTTCATCTGCAGGGAGAATGATTAAATCAGCGTCTGTCTAATAAGTTGCCGGAATAAATTCAACTTTCTCCATGAATCGCAGTTAGGCTTCCAACATAGAAGTACAAATCGGCCATCACACAGTCTACAAAAAGTGTATTTGGAGCTCCCGAGAGGAATGATTGTGTTACAGGCGTATTTTTACACCTATCCAAGGCTTTTGACACTGTTGACCATAAAATACTACTGTACAAGCTAGAAGTATTAGATATAACTCTGTTGTTAGCTTATATTACTGACTTTCCAAACAACAGAAGTCACAGAGAAAAAAATTTTCTTCATTGACGACAGCAATATTATACTTAATGATAAAACACTGGAACTTACAAATGAGAAGTCAAAAAAACCCTAAAGCATGTACAATTGGACAGTATGAAGTAAATTAACACTGAATGTTGTTGTTGTTATCTTCAGTCCAGAGACTGGTTTGATGCAGCTCTCCATGCTAATCTATCATGTGCAAGCTTCTTCATCTCCCAGTACCTACTGCAACCTACATCCTTCTGAATCTGTTAAGCGTATTCATCTCTTGGTCTCCCTCAACGATTTTTACCCTCCGTGCTGCCCTCCAATACTAAATTGATGATCCCTTGATGCCTCAGAACATGTCCTACCAACCGATCCCTTCTTCCAGTCAAGTTGTGCCACAAATTTCTCTTCTCTCCAATTCTATTCAATACCTCCTCATTAGTTATGTGATCTATCCATCTAATCTTCAGCATCCTTCTGTAGCACCACATTTCAAAAGATTCTATTCTCTTTTTGTCTAAACTATTTATTGTCCACGTTTCACTTCCATACATGGCTACACTCCATACAAATACTTTCAGAAATGACTTCCTGACACTTAAATCAATACTCGATGTTAACAAATTTCTCTTCTTCAGAAACGCTTTCCTTGCCATTGCCAATCTTCATTTTATATCTCCTCTACTCCGACCATCCTGAATTATTTTGCTCCCCAAATAGCAAAACTCATTTACTACTTTAAGCGTCTCATTTCTTAATGTAATACTCTCAGCATCACCCGATTTAATTCGACTACATTCCATTATCCTCGTTTTGCTTTTGTTGATGTTCATCTTATATCCTCCTTTCAAGACACTGTCCATTCCGTTCAGCTGCTCTTTCAGATCCTGTGCTGTCTCTGACAGAACTACAATGTCAGCAGCAAACCTCAAAGTTTTAATTTCTTCTCCATGGATTTTAACTCCTGCTCCGAATTTTTCTTTTGTTTCCTTTACTGCTTGCTCAATATACAGATTGAATAACATCAGGGATAGGCTACAAACCTGTCTCACTCCCTTCCCAACCCCTGCTTCCCTTTCGTGCCCCTCGACTCTTATAACTGCCATCTGGTTTCTGTACAAATTGTAAATAGCCTTTCGCTCCCTGACCGTAAGGAAAACAAATAACACTAATTTCAGCTTAAAGAGGGAAAGCAACTCTACCACACTAAACATAAGTGACAAAATTACAGAAGGTGATGCAAATACAATGTTTTTGGGGATTAACTGTCAACTGACATGAAAGAAACGTACAAAGATACTGCCAAAGAGAAGTCATCAGCACATTACTCCCTAAGGGTTCTATCATAAGTATGTGCGAGTACTTTGTGGTGCACTATTTTTGCGTGTACTCAATTCTTAAGTAGAAAATTCCTTTCTGGGGATCAGATAAGCATAACAGAGATGTAGTATTCAAACAGCAAAAAAAGGCCATAAGAATAATAGCTAAAATTAGTAATCACATTCGCTATTTATGTCTAAAAATTGTGTATCCTCACTGCTCCAAGTGAGTTCATGTTTTGCGTATCAGGGAAAACATTTGTTCATTATGTCAGAAATAGTTCTATACACAATCATGGAACAAAAGCCCGTTTGGACTTAAGTTTGCAATGGAAAAATAAATGAAGAACTCGAAACAGTTTATTCTATCAGGGATTAAAATTGTATAATGATTTGCTCAGAGAGATTAAAGCAATAGCTACAATATAGATCAGTGAAGAGATTAACAGTAAAGAAAAAAATACTGCTAGTGGACAACATTAATGTCTTGCATCATAAAAAGATGCTGCCTCCGATTTCTAGACAGGCAGAAGGGAAGGCATGGAGACGTAACAGGTGTGGCAGCATCGTTGAAGTCCTAAAGTCACTGCAAGAGTATGTGGCATATGAAATGGAAAGTGCAGATGTATTAAGCGAAAAGTGTATAACTATTTTTCATTTTACTGAACTAATGTATACTAAGTATATAAACACAAAGAAATCTGTACTTTAGATATAACAAAATGAGGCAGTTAATTTGTTAAGATCCCGGACTCAGATTCAGTTGTGCAGCTGATGATAATTATAGTGAAGAGAAGAAAGACGAGAACCTATGACCCTCATAAATTGATAAATAACAAGGAATATGAACAAAGTAGGAATAAAAAATAACAGATGATCTGGGTGAAATAATTCCCCAACTGAAACAAATAGCTGAAGAAGTAGCCCCAATAAATCACAGGAAAAAACACCAGTGATGGAATGACAAATGTGATAAAACAGTGGAAGATAGACACCACACCTGGTTAAGGTACAGGGTCAAAAAACAAAAGAATCTTACTTGTAACTCAAAAAAAAAGAGAGAGAGGAAAAAAAAGAAAGATGACTCAAAAAACATTAAGGAGGGTTAAACATCAATCCCAAAAGGATATACTTTCTATGATAGAAACAAATACACTACTGGCCATTAAAATTGCTACACCACAAAGATGATGTGCTACAGACGCAAAATTTAACCGACAGGAAGAAGATGCTGCCATATGCAAATGATTAGCTTTTCAGAGCATTCACACAAGGTTGGCGCTGGTGGCGACACCTACAACGTGCTGACATGAGGAAAGTTTCCAACCGATTTCTCATATACAAACAGCAGTTGACCAGCGTTGCCTGGTGAAACGTTGTTGTGATGCCTGGTGTAAGAAGGAGAAATGCGTACCATCACGTTTCCGACTTTGATAATGGTCGGATTGTAGCCTAAAATGATTTAAGTTTATTGTATCACGACATTGCTGCTCGCGTTGGTCGAGATCCAATGACTGTTAGCAGAATATGGAATCGGTGGGTTCAGGAAGGTAATACAGAACACCGTGCTGGATCCCAACGGCCTCGTATCACTAGCAGTTGTGATGACAGGCATCTTATCCGCATGGCTGTAACGGACAGGAGTGCCTGCGATGGTGCACTCAACCACGAACCTGGGTGCACGAATGGCAAAACGTCATTTTTTCGGATGAATCCAGGCTCTGTTTAAAGCATCATGACGGTCGCATCCGTGTTTGGCGACATAGCGGTAAACGCACATTGGAAGCGTGTATTCCTCATCGCCATTATGGCGTATCACCCGGCGTGATAGTACGGGGTGCCATTGGTTACACGTCTCGATCACCTCTTGTTCGCATTGACGGCACTTTGAACAGTGGACGTTACATTTCAGATGTGTTACAACCCATGGCTCTACCCTTCATTCGATCCCCGCGAAACCCTACATTTCAGCAGGATAACGTACAACCGCATGTTGTAGGTCCTGTACGGGCCTTTCTGGATAGAGAAAATGTACAGCCCTGGTCAGCACATTCTCCGAATCTCGCACCAATTGAAAATGTCTGGTCAATGGTGGCCGAGCAACTGGCTCGTCACAATACACCAGTCACTACTCTTGATGGACTGCGGAATCATGTTGAAGCTGCATGGGCAGCTGTACCTGTACACGCCATCCAAGTTCTGTTTGACTCAATGCCCAGGCATATCAAGGCCATTATTACGGCCAGAGGTGGTTGTTCTGGGTACTGATTTCTCAGGATCTATGCACCCAAATTGCGTGAAAATGTAATCACATGTCAGTTCTAGTATAATATATTTGTCCAATGAATACCCGTTTATCATCTGCATTTCTTCTTGGTGTAGCAATTTTAATGGCCAGTAGTGTAATAAGAAAACAAACTCACGAGATTACTGCAAAACATTCAGCAGACAACTCCAAAGATATGATCCCCCAAAACTAATGCTAAAAATAAAAACAATATGATGGCCCATAGTGATAAAAGAAATTCAGAAATTTATGCAGAAACATTTAACGAACTACTAAATCGTGAAGATCCTCCTGAGTTTCTTGAAATAAACACAGAAACTCCAATAAAAACCCCACCAGAAAATATAAACTCATCGACAATTCAGGAAGTCTACAAAGCTTTAAGTGAGCTCAAGAACTACAAAGCAAGTGGAGAAGATCAAACATTTGCATAGCTCTGGAAATAAGCAGCAGAACCTGTGAAGATATCATTACATCAATACATAGTTAAAATCTGGATCAGAGAAGAGCTGCCAGAAGACTGGGCTACAGCTACGCGGGTAGTCCAAAAGTAACGTCTCCTATTTTTTAATAAGCACATAGACCTGTTTACTTCTACAATCGTTTACATCAGTTTACAGCTTGAACATTTAGCTATTTTTCGACATAATCACCATTTCTGTCAATTCATTTTTGTAGACACTGGCAGTTATTGTATGCCCATGTTGTACCAGCTCACCACCATGCTGTTCAGAAAGTTATGAACCTCTTCTTTCACTTTGTCGTCGGAGCTGAATCGCTTTCCGGCCAAATGTTCTTTTAACCAGTCCTGAAAGTTGTCCTGTTCGGCTGCAAGGTGGTGAAGAAACGCGCGGGAGGCATCAACTCGTTGCCGCCTGTGGTCTTCAGTCAGCATGCGTGGCACCCATCTTGCGCACACCTTCCGGTAGTTCAATGTTTCTGTTAAAATTCTGTGACCAGTGCTTTGGGAAACCTCAGGAAGCAAGGTGCAGAGGCCATCCAGGGTGATCCGCCAATCTTCACACATGCTTTGCTCAGCCTTCAACATTGTCACCTCAGAAACTGACGGTCTCCCACTCCTTTGTTCGTCGTAAATTTCGGTCCGACCAACTGCAAACTCTCTACACCACTTACGAACATTTTTGACATCCATGCACAACTCACCATACACTTCCATCAATTGGCGATGGATTTCAATCAGCACAGTGTCCTTTGCGTTCAGAAACTGAACAACTATGCAGAATTCGCACTTGGTGGTAACGTCCGACGAGAGCTCCATTTTCAACAGCTGCCAAGCCAAGACTGAGCGCGGCATGCGCATGTTCACACACAGTGCGTCAAGCACTCTTCATAACAGTGTGACCAACTGCCACACAAACAGAGTTCTGTACTTATAAAAAAATAGGAGACCTTACTTTTGGGTTTACCCTCGTATCGTACACCCTTACACAAAAGAGAGAAAAATCAAGTCCGGACAACTACAGAGGGATTTCCCTATCGGATTGCACACGTAAAATATTGTCAAGAATTATCTACAATCGCTGTAAAGATCAACTTGAAAAGGAGCTTGGAGAATATCAAGGAGGATTTAGACCCTGGAGAAGCTGCCCAGAACAGATCATTGCATTAAAATTAATAATGGATGCCTGCAAAAGGAGACAAAAGGAACTACTAATTACCTTTGTAGACTTCAAATTACATCCACAGATCTTCTAGACTGGACATAATAGAAATTTTGGACTTCTTCCCAAATTAACAAAAATGATAAAATTAACCCTTACCAACACCAAGTCCAAAGTAAAATTTAGAGGAGAACTATCTGAGCCATTTACAATTAAAACAGGGTTAAGATAAGGAGATGGTCTATCACCACTGCTCTTCAACTCTGCTCTTGAATACTTGATGAGAGAATGGTACAAAGAGAATCCTAAAAACATAACAATTGGAACCAAGAAAGATGATATAAACCTAAATTGTTTGAGACTTCGCATTACTAGCTAATAATGTACAAGAAGCTAGAAATCAAACAATGAGCCTGAAAAATATAATGCAAAAAGTAGGACTTCAGATATCTTTTGATAAGACCGACATGATGGTAACAGACCTGCTAGTAATTGACCACGTAACAGTAGACAACAGAAAAATCAAAATAGTGAAGCAATTTAAATATCTTGGGGAGATCATAACACAATTTGGATGAAAAACCTGCTTGGCAAGAAAGAACCAATAAAATGATAAAAGCTCTAAAACTAACATGATCTACATACAATAAGAAATGTCTATCAATTCAAACAAAACTACAAGACGGTGGTTCAGCCAGAGGTATCATACACAAGTGAGACTCTTCTTAAAGTCATTCAGAGAAACAGAGTTGACAAAATACTAAAAGTAGAGAGAAGAACAGCTAGAACATACATGCATAAAAAATACCAGAAGGAAGGACAATGGCAATAGTGCCGAATGAAATAGTGTACAGAGAACTGGAGCCTATCACAGATACTGTACATAAAAAGAGGATTTCTTTCTTTGGTCACATAATGAGGATGCCAGAAACCAGATTAGCAAGAAAAATTATGCAGAAAGTGTGGAATCTGAAGCAACAAGTAGGAAGTATCAAGGAAGTTAAGAGGATATGAGAGAACAAGATATAACCTTGGATGATCTGCAAAACAAGACAAAAAACCCCCAAGAAACTTAAAGACAAGAAAATAAGATTTAAACCAAACGTAGACAAACGACATATTATGATAAGGGAATAAGGAAAGAATGGAAAGATCAGAACGAATAAAAAGATACTGGGCAGTTAAAAAAGAACAAAACATGCGCTTACTGAAGAGGACTAAGAAATGATTGACTAAAGTGGTCCAATCGGGCTGTAAAAGCAAATAGTAAATAATAATAATAATAATAATAATAATAATAATAATAAGCACGTGAGGCTGATAGGTATTTAGTTTATGCCCTGCTCATCTGCATTGTTGTGTATTAGAATAATTACAGCATTATTCCAGTTTTGGAGAATTGTCTTCCTCCCATGACAATTTTGTAACTAATTGTGTCTTCAGTTCCACCCAATGTATTAAAGCCTATTACTGTGATTCAGTGGTAAAGCGCTGGTCTATACTGTTGATATTCCAACCTGGAGCTCCCACTATTTAACACTTAACTTAGGGGGCCATTAATGTCTGAACAAGAACACTGGCACTGACAAAATTTTTGGGGAGCAGAAGTGTAGTTTTCAACTGACAATATAGTATAAATTTTGTGGGAAACTTAGACACGTCCAAAAACAGTTAAAATTAGCAATGATACACACAATCAATGACAGATAATGGGAAAGTGACAGAAAAAGTGAAATACGAGGATTGGAACCTCAATAGTGGCAACTACTTATTTACAGCTCCAGCTCGTACAAAATAGTTACCAGCATTGTGTATAACCCATTGCCAGTGATGTCCTAGGATACTCTTAGCAGTGCCAGTTGTGTAGACAGTTCGAGTGACACAGTCTATTGTCCGACGAATTTGTAGAAGTTCTGAAGCGAATGCTGTGAAGTGTTTCCTTCAGTTTAGAAATTGAGTTGAACATGAGGGCTTAAGTCAGGGGAGTACAGTAGGTGGTATAGCACTTAGCAACCCCATCAGTCAAACAAATCAGTAACAGCTTGCACTGTGCGTGCTTGAGCATTGTCCGGCAAAAGGATGGTCAGGCCATGCAGAAAGTGTCATCATTTCTGTCTCTACGCTCTTCATTTTTGGAACACAACCACAACCACGTATCTATTTTGTACAAACTGTAAATAAATAGTTGCCACTATTAAAGTTCCAACCCTCCTATTACAATCTAAAATTTTGAAGCTACTCTATTTCATACGAAGGTAAACTGAATTCAGATTATACAGGGCATACATAAAGTCTAGGAACACTTACAATATTTATTGCACAAGAACCAAACATTGTACAGATGTCATACGTATATCATTTTGAGGAAAAACGCTGAAAGTTGTTTTTTCCCCCCCATCTATACTGCCTCAGCATAGTCTGGTAATTTGCTGATAGTCAGCACTAGTCTCAAACCTGGCAAGTTCAGGTGTGGAGTGAGCTTTCTGTGTGTTGGAGTTCGACAAAAACAAGAGTGCTACAGCTGTTCAACGGATGTTTAGAACAAAGTACGGTAAGAAGCCACCAACAAGGAAGGCCATTTGCCACTGGCCCAACAAATTCGTTATGATGGGTTGCTTGTGCCCGGCAAAGAGAAACGGACATCCCAGTGTGAGTGAAGTGAATGTGGAACGCATACGAGACACATTCATAAGGAGCCCAAAGAAATCGAAACGTTGTGCATCCCGTGAACTCGAAATGACTCCAATGGCAAAGTGGAAAGTCCTGGAACAGAAGCCATCTATGAAACCATCCAAATTGGAGCTAGTGCAGAAACTTGATGATGAGAACAAAAACAAGCATTTTGAGTTTTGTTTGTAGTTGCAACAATTGAATGAGGATGAGGATGGCTTTTTTTGATCACTTAATTTTTAGTGACGAAGCCACTTTTCACACTAATGGGAAAGTGAACAGGCATAATTGTCGAATCTGGGGTGCAAAGCATCCACACGAATGCAATGAATTCAAGCGCGATTCCCCAAAGGTAATGTTTTTGTGCCTTGTCACGTCGAAAACTCTTCACCAAGAGCACTGTCAGTGGATATTCCTAGTTGGACATGTTGGAGCAATGGCTGATGCCTCCAATGCAATCAGACACACTGTTCATCTTTCAGCAGGACAGGGCTCCACCCCATTTTTATCATGACGTTCGTGAGTACTTGGACACGGAGATGCCACCTCGATGGATTGGCTGTGCTACAAAAGGGGACAGCTGTTTCATGAAATGGCTTCCCTGATCACCAAATCTCACTCCGTGTGGCTTTTTTTTTTGTGGGGACACATTAAAGATCTGGTGTATGTACCGCCTCTACCACGTGGTGTATCAGAGCTCCAGGAGAGAATATGGGAAGTGATCTCTCACTTTTGATAAGTGCCAAGAGAGAGATCACATGTTCTAATCACATTTCATCATCTCATTGCTGTCTTTCCACCCTGAGCATCAACAGCAGCTACAGCATGATAATGGTAAGGCTTTCACATACAGGCTGGTTGTACTGAGTACTTACCACACAGCTTGAACTTTAATTTTAGTGAGACTTTATCTTAGCCTTAGTTACCGTATCAGTGCTCATTATCTTTTTGCAACATTGCTCTTCTTGTTGCACCACAGTTATGTAATGAGGACATCACAGTGCTGTGAACCTGCTCAATGAGCTGATTTCCAATTTTCGTGCCATAGCAGCCTCATTGTAGTTCATCTGTTGAACACAGATTACTTGGCTTAGGTTTGTGTGTGTGTGTGTGTGTGTGTGTGTGTGTGTGTGTGTGTGTGTGTGTGTGTGTGTGGCAGCTGCCCTCCCATTATCCTAGCTGGGTATGTATTTGCAGTAATTCAGCGAAATAACTTACAGTGGACGTTAATAGTTTAATAGCACAAATTAGATAGAATTTTTTATTCTCTGCCCACCACTATACTGTGGTGGTTATCAAGAATTTCACACTTGCGAAAATGTATAGGGAATGGAAATGGGAATCAGTCTAGGAGCAATATAAATGTTAACATAAAATGTTTAATTATTAATCAAAACTGACTCACTAACACAATCCGGTTACATACAGGGTTTTCCATCCTGTTCTCTGTAATTATTATTATGGAAAGAATCATGACTTTAAATAAACTTTGTGTTATCTTTAACAAAAAAATTAATGGACTCAGATATTTCTGAACTTTTGTGTCCCGTCGTTAAAGTGTCTGAAAGTATGAATATGTATTTGAGCCAATAGTCTAAAAAGTTACATGATAACTGGTCTGCCACATGCAAGTCATAGTTCAATATTTATCAGCTCAGAGTAATCTCCTCATTTATGTGACACTGATTTATACTTGTGTGCTTCTCAGAACAATGACAAAAATTATTATGATGATAAGAATAACAGGAAATATAACAACTATAATATATGACTGCTGCATTTTAAATGTTCGCAGAATTGCTGAACACAATTGTAGTACTTCTTAATACACCTCTAAAAGTCTCTCACCTTTTGAATAGGATAACTGGATTCATTGTCAGAACTGTCATCATCCTAAAAATAGAAAGCACAGGAAATATTTAATATGGAAGCAAATTATTAAATAGGCATTCATAATATTTAATCCAATCACATCACATATCAACAAAGCTACCAGAAAAAAGGGGAGGGCGAGAAGCATAGCATTCTGTAAATTGTGTATTTGTTACAAAAATCAAGAAATATTAAATCCAACTGTTTTAGCTAAATGTAAGGAAACAAGAACATACAGATCTCTTTAACAGGTGCAAAGTAGTGACATACAAAGAGTGTGTGGGGAAGGGATGTGAAAGAAAGAGGGATTGGGGGGGAGGGGGGGGGGAAGGGAAGAGACAGAATCATGGTATTTTGCCCATACCTTCACTGCTTCTTCAGCTTCATCATTTACCTGTATCCTGTAGTGTTCTGGCATCCAGCAGAATGCACCTCATTGGCTCGGATCTGTATCTGATAGGAGACGAGATTTCCCCCCTCAAGGAGAGCACATACTTCTACATCATAATTTGTCAATTGTTAAAAAAGGTAAACTCTGATTATTTTATCGGGGATAAGACCGTAGCAGCTGAAGGTATGCCTTGCTTAGACTAGACTCACAGGTAAATAAGCTGATAACATCATAAAAAACCCTTTAAAATAAATAAATAAATAAACCACACACACTTTTAATAATAGTCTTGGAGTACACAAGCTGTTTAACTTCAACTCAAAATCACTCTGTGCCTCCGAAACAGCCAGGACAACAGCTTACTCCATCTCTGACTCATTATCCTGAACTCCAATAAATCAAACAAGACTTTTTTAGCATGCAATCTTAAAAGCACAGTAACTGTTGCCAATTCTAGAACTTTCTGGACTTGTGCATCACCTTGACAAGGCATCTCATAGTGGAAAGTGACCGCTCCTCAGGCTCTACACACATTCATATCTGAGTGGGTCTGACAGCTGACTTTTGCCAGCATGATGACTTTATGGTGAGCAGTACCCAACCTGCCGTAGTCAATTTGGGACATTATGAAAATTTTATAGAGCTACAGCAAAATATAATTGTCTTCTGAAGCATCTCAAAACATTCATCTGTTTTATGCACTTATTTTGTTAAGCTTTTGAGTGCAATAAAGTTTATTTCTTGTCAAAGAGTAATCAACAAATTTGCAGATTAAAAAATTAAAATAGTGTCTGATAATCTGATTTCTGGTTAATAACACAACATGAAGTGTTTAAAATTCATATACATAATTTTCCCAAAGTAAAAACCTGAAACTAATATTTATTGTCCATTATTTCAACCTTTTCATTATCAGCTGTTAACTACCCTTTTCATTATCAGCTGTAACTGTCATGTTGATTTCGTTGGATTGAATATAAACAAAAGATTACATAATTATTCACGAACTGCAAACGTTTAACAGAACTTCTTACTGCAAATGAAATGCTGTTGATAGCAGTTAAAATAATGCTACACTTGAAATCTCCTTTGGGGCAACATTGTTCTCTTGAATAGTAATTGTGTCACTCAACAACCCGGTACAAGTATCTCAATTGGATGCCATTTTAATGACCTGTGTTTTTAACTTACCCTAGTAATATTACCAGGGAAAGAAAACATACAGTTTGACATACAATCGGAACCACATGTTGTTCCTGGTGAATCTTCATGTCACTGAGAGGTGAAGGGTAGGCTAATGGTAGACTGGAAAAATCTGTGGTCTAATCAGAATTAGATCCTGGGACCTTTCAGATTCCAGTCACGTGCTTTATTGCCAGACCACCAGGCCTAATTATTCTCCTGAATGAAACCATGTGATAGAGGACCACCAACACAGTACCTCAAGCAATACTCCCAAGGAAGGACTGAAAATGAATCAGAAGAGAACTAAACTAAAATTAATGCTTTTGGCAAGTGAATGAAACATGAACTCAGCTAAAACCCTGAAAATTACAATTGTGAATTTGATGAAGGACATTACACTTGTAAGGGATGATGTGAACCTTTTACTGGTGGCAAATCTCATTAGGTAAAGGATTTTGAGCTAGGATAGACTGTTGTATGACCACCTCTAGTAGGATTATGTTATTACTGTCTGAATCAACTACGAAAGTGGCTAAGTGGGTTTTGGGATCAGAGTCCCTATGAGGCAGAGACTGACTACCTACTCAAGAGTCTTTCCTGTGCTACAGGTCAAGATGGCAATCAGGTAACTGAATCACCTGGTATGATCTAATCAAGAGTTTAACAGCGGAATCATTATTGGCTCCAATTGTTAAGATATTGTTAAAAGGTTTATAATTTAAAACAGCAACTAGCCCAAGTACAGCTTGAGAAAGTTTATTAAAGTCAAAGCCCTACCAGTTTTGGATTTATTATAAATCCACCTTCAGAAAACTCTTACAGATTTACTTGTTTTCCTGCTGGGGCTTCATTTTAGAGTAATTTTGCA
Organism: Schistocerca piceifrons; assembly: GCF_021461385.2. NCBI lineage: Eukaryota > Metazoa > Arthropoda > Insecta > Orthoptera > Acrididae > Schistocerca > Schistocerca piceifrons. Next base: position 770,093,045 of record NC_060138.1, read on the forward strand.
GTCAGTTTTGTGCACAAAGGTAAACAAAAGTTTTTCATTCAAAATTTGGTAAACTTACTACAGATTTTTTTTCTTTTTACCCTTCACAGAAACTTATATGAAATGGTTTTATAATAAGACATGAAATGTGTCACTGACATAGCCCATGAGCCAAAATGTAGAAACTTTAAAATGCATAACACAAATACATAAACAATTTGTTCCACAGAAAATAATAAGTACCAAGCAAGTTTTTACCAAATTTCATGTTTTATTAACTTTAAAATCATTTCACACATGTTTCTACAAGGACAAAAAGAAAAAGGACATTCGCAGTAAGTTTACCGAATTTTACCTTCCTGCGTAAAATCTATAAAGATTAGAAAACTAGGCCCCAACAGGAATGCATTAAAATCTAGGAGTGCCATCTGAAGATAGATTTGTAATAAGTCAGAAAGCTGTAATGGTTTGATTTAAATAAACTTTTTAAACCATACTTGTCTACTTTTGAGATGATGGTGCTGGGATGGAAACAAGGATTTATTAAAATTTCTTTAAAAAAAATAAATAATAGTGTGTTTCTTTATGAGGTACAAAAGTTTTTGATTGTGTCAGTGTTACAACACTATTAGATATATTGTGAGATATCGGCATTAGAGGCACTGTCTATGGCTCGATAAAATAACAAATAGGAAACAGTCTGTAGTTCTAAAAACAGCAAATTGTGTACATAGGTACGAAACTACTAATATTAGACAAGACATGCCTTAAGGTCTGAACTAGATCACTCCTCTTTACTGTGTGTGTGTGTGTGTGTGTGTGTGTGTGTGTGTGTGTGTGTGTGAGAGAGAGAGAGAGAGAGAGAGAGAGAGAGAGAGAGAGAGAGAGAGAGAGAGAGAGAGAGAGAGAGAGAGAGAGAGAGAGATCCCATCTCAAACCCGTGGATCGCTTTCACCCAAATTTGGCACAAAAACAGCAGGCCTCATGACAATCAGCACTGTAGGTTTTACAGCCTCCTAGCTCTAAAAGGAGAAGAGATGCATGCAAAATGTATCTTTCATGTCCCCTGGTGAATAGGCTGGCCAGCACAATTGGCTTGTTGTGTGGGAACAATACTGCCCTGCCAAATCAACCTGGTTTGCAGGGCTGCGTACATGTCAGGGCGAGAAACAGTTTTCCGGGTCCTGACATGTATGCTGCCTTGGATGACAGGCGTGTCATGTTGGAGTAGTGCTGGCTTGCTTAGCATGGTGGCCTGTGAAGTCTGGGGCAAATAAACAATTTTCAAGCCCCTGATGTGCCGACTGCCCTGATGACAGGCATGTTCTGAGAGCAGTATTGGTGCTCTTTATTACACTGTACTGTATTGGTGCTCTTTATTACACTGTAGTGCAGGGGCTACACGTGCCAATGAGAATGGCTGGGGACAGGTTGAGATGGATAATGAAGGGGATGGACAGAACAAGGGGGAGGAGGAAACAGACAGAGGGGAGGAGTGGGAGGAGGAGAAAGAAAGAGGGGAGGAGTGGGAGGAGGAGAAAGAAAGAGGGGAGGAGTGGGAGGAGGAGAAAGAAAGAGGGGAGGAGTGGGAGGAGGAGAAAGAAAGAGGGGAGGAGTGGGAGGAGGAGAAAGAAAGAGGGGAGGGGTGGGAGGAGGAGGAAGAAAGAGGGGAGGAGTGGGAGGAGGAGGAAGAAAGAGGGGAGGAGTGGGAGGAGGAGAGAGAAAGAGGGGAGGAGGAGGAAGAAAGAGGGGAGGAGTGGGAGGAGGAGAGAGAAAGAGGGGAGGAGGAGAAAGAAAGAGGGGAGGAGGAGAAAGAAAGAGGGGAGGAGGAGAAAGAAAGAGGGGACGAGGAGAAAGAAAGAGGGGACGAGGAGAAAGAAAGAGGGGAGGAGGAGAAAGAAAGAGGGGAGGAGGAGAAAGAAAGAGGGGAGGAGGAGAAAGAAAGAGGGGAGGAGGAGAAAGAAAGAGGGGAGGAGGAGAAAGAAAGAGGGGAGGAGGAGAAAGAAAGAGGGGGGGAGGAGAAAGAAAGAGGGGAGGAGGAGAAAGAAAGAGGGGAGGAGGAGAAAGAAAGAGGGGAGGAGGAGAAAGAAAGAGGGGAGGAGGAGAAAGAAAGAGGGGAGGAGGAGAAAGAAAGAGGGGAGGAGGAAAAAGAAAGAGGGGGGGGAGGAGAAAGAAAGAAAGAGGGGGGGAGGAGAAAGAAAGAAAGAGGGGGGGAGGAGAAAGAAAGAAAGAGGGGAGGAGGAGAAAGAAAGAGGGGAGGAGGAGAAAGAAAGAGGGAGGAGGAGAAAGGAAGACTGGGGAGGAGGAGAAAGGAAGACTGGGGAGGAGGAGAAAGGAAGACTGGGGAGGAGGAGAAAGGAAGACTGGGGAGGAGGAGAAAGGAAGACAGGGGAGGAGGAGAAAGGAAGACAGGGGAGGAGTGGGAGGAGGAGAAAGGAAGACAGGGGAGGAGTGGGAGGAGGAGAAAGGAAGACAGGGGAGGAGTGGGAGGAGGAGAAAGGAAGACGGGAGAGGAGTGGGAGGAGGAGAAAGGAAGACGGGGGAGGAGTGGGAGGAGGAGAAAGGAAGACGGGGGAGGAGTGGGAGGAGGAGAAAGGAAGACAGGGGAGGAGTGGGAGGAGGAGAAAGGAAGACAGAGGAGGAGTGGGAGGAGGAGAAAGGAAGACGGAGGAGTGGGAGTAGGAGAAAGGAAGACAGGGGAGGAGTGGGAGGAGGAGAAAGGAAGACGGGGGAGGAGTGGGAGGAGGAGAAAGGAAGACGGGGGAGGAGTGGGAGGAGGAGAAAGGAAGACGGGGGAGGAGGAGAAAGGAAGACGGGGGAGGAGGAGAAAGGAAGACGGGGGAGGAGTGGGAGGAGGAGAAAGGAAGACAGGGGAGGAGTGGGAGGAGGAGAAAGGAAGACAGGGGAGGAGTGGGAGGAGGAGAAAGGAAGACAGGGGAGGAGTGGGAGGAGGAGAAAGGAAGACAGGGGAGGAGTGGGAGGAGGAGAAAGGAAGACAGGGGAGGAGTGGGAGGAGGAGAAAGGAAGACAGGGGAGGAGTGGGAGGAGGAGAAAGGAAGACAGGGGAGGAGTGGGAGGAGGAGAAAGGAAGACAGGGGAGGAGTGGGAGGAGGAGAAAGGAAGACAGGGGAGGAGGAGAAAGGAAGACAGGGGAGGAGGAGAAAGGAAGACAGGGGAGGAGGAGAAAGGAAGACAGGGTAGGAGGAGAAAGGAAGACAGGGGAGGAGGAGAAAGAAAGACAGGGGAGGAGGAGAAAGAAAGACAGGGGAGGAGGAGAAAGACAGAGAGGAGAGGAGGAGAAAGAAAGAGAGGGGTGGAGGGGTGGGAGGAGATTGAAAGAGAGAGGTGGAGGACAATATGGTCAGAGGGTGAGGAAGCAGGCTATGGTCAGAGGGTGAGGAAGCAGGCTATGGTCAGAGGGTGAGGAAGCAGGCTACGGTCTTAGGGTGAGGAAGCAGGCTATGGTCATTGGGTGAGGAAGGAGGATATGGTGAGAGGGTGAGGAAGGAGGATATGGTGAGAGGGTGAGGAAGGAGGATATGGTGAGAGGGTGAGGAAGGAGGGTATGGTCAGAGGGTGAGGAAGGAGGATATGGTGAGAGGGTGAGGAAGGGGGATATGGTCAGAGGGAGGGGGAGGAACATGTGGTTAGAAGGAAGGGATGGAGGAAATGGACAGACATGGGGAGGAGGAGGTAGACAAGATGGGGAGGATGAGGTGGAAAGATAGAAATTGGGAGGATGTGGTGGATATACAAGAGTGGAGGAGGAGGAGGAGGAGGAGGAGGAGGAGGAGGAGGAGGAGGAGGAGTGTGCTCAGTATATGTGTCGAACACACATGCTGGCAAAGTCATGGGGAAAAGACTAGTGTTTATATCATGTACTACAAAATGATACAGACAGAATTCGAGGTGTTGTGAGGAAAAATTGAGGATAGGAATCTGTGTCTGGAAATGTCAACTAATGACACTACAGGGCACTGACATTATAGGCACCAGGCCAGCACCTGCCACTGGGCCACTCCTTTGGCAGCAAACATGACTTTGTTCACAAAAGGACCATGAGCAGAACACGCCACAATGTTGCTTGTTGTTCAATAATTGCAAGTGACTGCCACAATCACCAGTGGGAAAGATGGAGCCTGCTGGTGCATAACACTCTTTGTCCCATATGAATGTGGTGCTGTGTTGCCGCAGTAGGTGACGGTTTCGGACACAGGTTTCCATTCACAGCTCATTTATCTCATGGAGTCTTCTAAAATCTCCAGTGTTTTTCGGTATATTGGAGAAAAATAAACAGTGGATGTAAATCTGTACCCGGAACCGTCATCTACTAAGGCAACAGAGCATCATATTCCTACAAGACAAGGTCTGTGTACGTAACAGTTAGTTCCATCTTCTCTACTGGCGATTCTGGCAATCAGTTGCAATCACTGAAAAACAATGTTGCGAGACTTTCCACCTACAGCCTGTCAGCATACAAAGTCACATTTACTGCCAAAGGGTATGCACTCTGTGGCAGTGATGGATGACATTTCTGGACACGGGTTGCTATCCTCAATTTGTGGCTCATGACAGCCTCTTCAAAGTTTGTTATTTGGGGCTATACTTCCATATCACTTAATTTTTTATACTGTAATTTTTTTAAGACCCCTAAATGGGACATTCACAAAAATTCATTGGGGTGGGGGGGGGGGGGGACAACCTAATCAAAGAGTATATTTGCAATAAATACATTAGCTAGGTGCTGTGAAGACTCTGTTGCATGAAAGACCATGTGTCACCCTTCAAATTATTCCGAAGTATTAATTAGGGAATAGAAATATGGTGTTCAAGGTAACTTACACAGGTTACTGATCCTGCAGCAGAAACAGCAGTTAAAATACTCTGTTGGACTGAACCTAAGGAGTCTTACCACAGTTAATTCCCTAAAACCGGTATTTGTACTTAAGGAGGAATGTGAGGAATTTAAAAATAATTCTGTTGGTTAGAACATTGCAGCCACTCATAGAGTATGATCTAGACGAACATAACACTACGTGGAAAGAGTTCATTGCCTGGAGGAATTAGATTATCAAATGCATTGCTCAGTGCTCTTTAAGTCTTCCAATTCTGAAGTTGCAATTTTCAATGTGAATATTTTAATTTAACGTTGGCAATGACTTTTATCAATTGCAACTACAAATTACTGCAAACAGTCAAACTTATTACTATATTGAATATGTGTTTTGGAAGGTCACACCACCACCAGTTTGATTTATGTCAATCAATAAGGCAAGCATGCACGACTTTTGGGGTAATCCGTGGTACCATCTTTCAGAGGTCATAGGCTCCATTTCTGTTCATGCCAGCACTGAATTCACTTTGTATACACTGCAACATGACTAGAAATGGAGCCTGTGACTACTGTATAACAGTAACAGAGGTTACCTAAAAGTTGTGTATAAATGTTTTATTCATAGACAAAACTCCACTTGATAACAGAGATGTAATCCCTCAAAACATGCTGTGGAAATACATTGTGACTGGTTACAGTAATTCTTTTTACATCACTGAAGAATATTATTATTTAATGCAAAAAAAGGGGTCATGTAAGTAGAAGATACTGCACAATACTATCGTAACTTTTCCTCCTTTTTATTTCTTTTCTATTTTCTGTGGAATATTAAGTAGAGATTCTCCCTCTTACATTATGTTTATAACAAAAAATATATAACACACTTCCAGTGTTTAACAATCAGGGAAATACTATTTATGTAAAGAGAAAAGTAATCCTAAATTCATTGCACAGTCAGAAAAATGAATTTGCAATGTATCTAAAAATTAAACCATTTGCCACTTTTGGGTATATGAAAAAACAATTTGATGTTGAACAAAAACTTATTATTATTATTATTATTATTATTATTATTATTCCTAATACTACTAGTAAAACTTATGGTCAAATAATTCTAAAAACTGATATTAAAAGCCAAAGATACCAGTGTGACGTGTTCTGCATCTGTTTGATGATTAATTTCTTTCCTTGGGTCTGCAACACCTGCTCTGTGTATACTAATGCGCTTATTTACAGCCTCTGACAGCTTAGCAGGGATTCTTCCAAAGGCTGTATGTGTATTTACAGTCGAAACACGTTCTGGTATAAGTTCTGGACGAAAAGACTTAAATAAGCTGTAAACAATGACACTGAATTAGGCAGACAGACACAAACACAATAACAGACACAGAGGGTGGGTGGTGGGGGGAAGGTAGCAGCAGTGGTGGAAGTGTGAGGGGGGAAAGGAAGCACAAGAAGCGTGAAGGACAGAGACAGGTTGTTTAAGGTAGGAGAGATGTGGGATGGGCGATGGAAAGATGGGGCAAGGGAATGGAGTGATGGTGGAGGATTGAAGAGAGAGAAGGGAGATTAGATTAGATTAGTTCTTCGTTCCACAGATCCGTGCTGAGGAGATCCTTGTGGATGTGGAACATTCAAAAAAAGACGAGAGACAAGCTGAAATAACAATACTATTAGTAAGAGTATATACAATACATAATTTTTAAGCTGAAATAATAATACTAATAGTATGAGTATATACATCATTGTTTCTATTAAAAAATTCGTCAATGGAGTAGGAGGAGTTGGCCACTAGTAAGTCTTTCAGGCTCCTTTTTCACTGATCTTTATTTGTAACTAAATTTTTTATGTTTGCTGGCAAATTATTGAAGGTGAATGTTCCTGAGTAGTGGATCCCTTTTTGAACTAAAGTAAGTGCTTTTAAGTCCTTGTGCAGATCATTTTCGTTCCTGGTATTGTATGTATGAACTGAGCTGTTTGTTGGAAAAAGAGATATATTATTTAGGACAAATTTCATTAAGGAGTAAATATACTGAGAAGCAGTAGTTAGTATACCCAGTTCTTTGAAGAGGTTTCTACAGAACGTCCGTGTATTTACACCACAAACAATACATATTACACGCTTTTGGTCTCTGAAAACATTTAGTTGACTTGAAGAGTTACCCCAAAATATTATACCATATGACATTATGGAATGAAAGTAGGCAAAGTATGCAAGCTTTTTCATTTTTATGTCGCCTATGTCTGCTAACACTCGAATTGCAAATACAGATTTGTTAAGGCGTTTCTGCAGTTCTGTGGTGTGCTCCTCCCAACTGAAGTTGTAATCCCAGGAATTTAAGACTGTCAACCTCTTCTATCTGCTCTTCTTCATACTTTATGCATATGCTGGGTGGAAACCTCTTACAGGTTCTGAATTGCATATAGGGAGTCTTTTCAAAGTTTAATATCAGTGAATTGGCTTTAAACCATTTATTAATATCCATGAAAATATCATTAACAGATCTTTCTAGAACTACACTTGACATACTATTTATTGCAATACTTGTGTCATCTGCCAACAAAACGAACTCTGCTTCTGGCAGTGTAACTGATGAGAGATCATTAATGTACACAAGAAAAAGCAACGGCCCTAAGATGGATCCTTGTGGGACACCACATGTAATTTCTTCCCATTCTGATGATGACTGATGACTTAATTCACGAGGTCCCTTGCACTGACACCCTTTGTTTCCTGTTACCGAGGTACGACTTGAATCATTTTGCAGCACTGTCCATGACACCATAGAATTCTAATTTATTTAACAGGATGTTGTGGTTCACACAATCAAATGCCTTTGACAAATCACAGAAAATACCTGCTGCTTGTAATTTGTTATTTAATCAATAAAGTACATTTTCACTGTAGGTGTAAATAGCCTTCTCGACATCAGAAACCTTCATAAATCCAAACTGTGTTCTTGATAGATGATTGAGAAGCTGCCTGTACATTACTTTTTCTAAAACTTTTGAGAATGCTGGCAAAAGTGAACTCGGTCTGTAGTTTGAAGGTATCCCTTTATCCCCTTTCTTGAATAGAGGCTTAACATCTGCATATTTTAGCCAGTCAGGAAATGTCCCAGTTATAATTGATTGGTCACACAAGTAACTTAGAATTGTACTAAACTCACAAGAACATGCCTTAATTAACTCTGTTGATATTTCATTGTAACCACTAGAATGCTTTGTTTTTAAAGATTTTATTATGGAAGTTATTTCTTTTGGTGAAGTGAGTGATATATTCATGTACTTGAAGCTATTTGTAAAGGCTAGTTTCAGATATTCAAGGGCATTATTTACTGATCCTGACAATCCCATTCTATCAGTAACCGATATAAAGTACTTGTTAAATAGATTTGCTCCTGTTCCTTTCTGGTTCTACCATTCTCCTCTTTCACTATATCCCATATTGTTTTTATTTTGTTCCCTGACATTGCTATCTTCTTCTCGTAGAGCATTTGTTTAGATGTAAGATTACTTTTTTTAATATTTTACAGTATTCCTCGTATTTAGCTAAATCATCAGCATTGGAGCTATTCTTGGCCGACAGATACATTTTCCTTTTTGTCTTACAGGAAATCTTTATTCTTTGTGTAATCCATGGTTTTATTGTAGACTTCTGTTTAATTTAAGTAACTTTTAGAGGAAAACAGTTTTCAAACATGGTACTGACATTGTTCATGAATGTGTTATATTTTTCATTCACGTCATGAGCACTATAAATATCTTTCCAGTTCATATATTTGAGCAGTTTTCTAAAACACTCAATTTTTGGTTGGCTGACTACTCTCCTGTACTCAGATTTAGCAGTCTTGATAATCTGCTTAGAATTTACATCTAAAACAAGGAGCTGCATGTCATGCTCTGATAGTCCATTTATTACAGGTTTTATGATATGATTTTGTTCCTTTGATTTGTCTATGAAAATGTTATCAACGGCTGTCCTTGAGGATTTAGTGATCCTAGTTGGAAAGTTTACAGTGTGAGTTAGATTGAAAGACAACATTACTAACTGCAGTAAATGTTTACTGGAAGATTGCATTAGAAAATCTGTATTAAAGTCACCAGCAATCAAAATTTCTTTGTTTCTTCCTATTAAATAACCCAAAAGAGCTTCTAGATGATTTATAAATAGATTATAATTTCCTAAAGGTGCTCGGTAAATAGTTACTATTATATAGGATCTGTTATGGAACTCTGCTTCTGTTGCACATGCCTCTAGATGGTGCTATAAACAGAATTTATTAATATCAATGTTCTCGAATTTGTGGCAGTTTTTAATAAATGCGGCAACTCCTCCTCCATCCATATCTACTCTGCAGAAGTAGGAAGCTAGCTTAAAATTCGAAATGCCCAACATATCTGTACCAGTGTTCACTTTATGTTCAGAGAGGCAGATTATGTCAATATGGTTAGATGAATTCATTTCATCAATACAAATGAGTAGTTCATCAACTTTATTTCTGAGTCCTGGAATGTTCTGGTGTAATAAAGATAACTGATACTGCATACTAATGGGATGATAACTGCTTTGGCGAAGATGAACTGGCAGTTTCTGATCACTTTCTGTTAAACATTATTTAAATGGAGGCTGTATGCTAAAATCTGACTCCTGTTCATGTTCATCTGTTTTCACAAACCGAGTGTGTCTGCCAATCTCTCTTAAAACTCATTTTCTTCCCCCCTTCCCTATCCTAGAAGATGGTATCATCAAAACAGTAATTATAATTTGCACTTGCATATGGCTTGGCTCCTTGAGTACCTGATATTTGTTTCAGTGGTAGGATGATACTCCTGACATTGGAATGTTATCTTCGTCTAACCAGTTTAATATGTGCACAGAAAAATGAGGAAATCATGTAAAAGCAGTTTCAAGGTGGCCAATGTAATGGAAAAACAGAAGCTGATTGAGCATATAAACTCAATCTCTAACAATCCCTTTCTTGCAAGATGTTGCTTTACACATTAGTGTGGAGAATTATTTGTTTTGCATGTAATGAGATAAGTCTTTCCCTACAAATATTTGCACCTGATGAAGAAAGTGTGTTTATAAGCCACTGATACAACTTAATACTGATACAAAGATCTCTCCATTGAACAGCCAGTGGGGTAGGACAGATGGGAAAAAAGACCAAAAAAGAATTTTTAAATATTTCCTCGAAACAACACACGGAGGCTGTAGGCTTACCATATCTTTTTTGGGTGCAACACAGGACATATTACCATATTTTGGGTGCACCTCAACATATGTCACCATATTTTTTGAGTACAACCCAGGATGTATTACCACATTGTTTGGGTCCAACCCATGATATAACAACATTTTTTTTGGGTGCAACCCAGGACACATAAATAAGTTAAAAGTCATACAGGTTACTGAAACATTAAGCTTTATTCATTCAGTTGCATTTTTTCACTAGACATGATTTTATTCAAAAATGGTTTACTTCTTTTAATTATACCATAAAATTCACAACAAGAAAATTCTGAATTAATTTTAACATTCAGCACACGTTTAACAGTAGATACCGATAGTCTACCTGCTTCTACAGACAAAATGTTTCCCATAATTGAAAGATCTGTGTCAACTGGAACAAATGTCCCAGGCAAACACATTGCAAACCCAACCACTTCAGAAACATAATAACATGAAATATCATTCTTCAATATGAACCCCTCCTTTATGCGCAACCGAAAATTTTCCAGCAGTTAGTGTGCACCAAACATGTTCATTGTTGCAGTCATTATACAACTTCAAAGGTATGCTTTCCTGTTGCAGGTTAACATTAAACACACACACACTCTTTTACCCATCACTAAGAAGGATAATTGAGATAAAATGACCTAAAATACACACAAAGTGTGATGTCAAATGATTAAGTGAAAAGTAGTGATACAACCAGTAGCTGTGTCTTCCCACTGATGTCAGTGTAGGTGCTGAGCTCATCCGAGAGACGCATGGCCAGAAGGCAATGTTTAAAAACGTGGACAGCACTAAAAAACCAGGATTGTCCACACTAAAACCAGATGTATGGTAAGCAAAGGCAATGGCCATGTGCGTGTTTGAACATGTGTATTTTTTGTTTCTTTTTCTTTTTTCTACATCTGACAAAGGACCTATTCTTTAAATTGATAGATAAAGATGATCTATCCATTTAAATTATATTATATCATCAATAAGTGATTATTTTATTTGTTATATTAGCCCGAAGGACTTATTCTGATAACTAAATAATATCTACAAGTCTCTTTTCAGTGTGTGTGTCTGCCACTCAGTACCTTTTCTGTATGCTGAGATCTATCCCTTTCATAATGTTTTTGAATTCCAGATTTTCCATTGTTTAGCTCCTTTGAAAGATATTTTAAACAATCAAACACACTTGGATAGCAAAATTCTCTCTGTGCAGTATTAGCACATTAAATGAAAACATTATGAGCTGAAGCACAGTGAGCTGCTTCCTTCATGAATCTATTACCTATAAAAATGTGAACCTATAGCTATGAACTTGAAGAAACAATGATCACACTGCAGTTCTCATACAGTTCACACTGTGAACAGACAGTAAGACTTTATTTACACAGATTGTTCTACAAACCTCCACAAGTTCTTGTAAACGAATAACTTCAGAATATCATTTGTTACTCTTCTCCTTGGATAAACGATCAGGTTTTTTTTTACCTCATGAAAATCTAATCATTGGATTAAGATGATCAATATCAATATTTGTAATCACATGTGACCACAATGTATAAAAATCTTGACACATTTATTACAATATTCAAACAATGGAAACTCCAGATTGAAGTATCAACACTGTTAGGAAAAGGATAGATTGCTACTCACTGTAAAGATGAAGCATTGAGTTGCAGACAGGCAAAACGGAAGGTCTGTTACAGACTGTAGGTTTCGACCAAAGCCATCTTCAGCAGAGAAGACACATGCACATTCACACAAGCAAGCATCTTTACAGTGAGTAGCTATCTATCCTTTTCACAACAATGGAAACTATAGGTTGGCATATAAACATTAAAAGGGGAAGGTAGATTGGTACTTACTACAAAGATGACACATTAAGTTACAGACAGGCACACATTAGCTTTCAGGCAAAGCCTTTGTCAGGAAAGGTAAAACACACACACACACACATTTGTGCGAGAAGTGTGTTCCCTTGTGTGAATGAATGTGTGTGTGTGTGTGTGTGTGTGTGTGTGTGTGTGTGTGTGTGTGTGTGTTTGAGTGTTTCCTTTTTTAACAAAGGCTTTGGCCAAAAGCTAATGTGGAAGCGGCTTTTCGTTGTGCCTGTCTGCAACTTAACATGCCATCATTATAGTAAGTAGCAATCTATGCTTTCCTTATATTGCTGGTATCCTTTTTCTAATATCATTATTACAATGTTCAGCCTATAAAAGTGCAAATAGGACCTTCATTTTTTTTGCTGTTTGAATGGTTCATACATGACTCTGAACATGATTTACCTGCATCTTGTTCCAACATCAGCAGCTTCTTGACAATGCCAGCAGCTTTTCTAGCAGTTTTTCTTCCAACCAACCTTTACGTCTTTCATGGCAGATTTAATTTACCTAAATGTAAACTTTCCTGGTGAATGCTACGGAGAAAAGCTCTCTTGCTTCTAGCTAGATGGTAGTGTTAAAATACTGTGATATTTTCACAAGTGTCATATGCATCTTCTTCTGGCACAGACTATGACAAGTTTGACACCCTGTGAAATGTCACAGTATCTTAACACTGTTGCCTCGCCAAAAACTCAACCGCTTTTGATAATTTCTAATCATCGTTAAATGAATTGAAAATACCAGAGATATTTCACTGGCATACTTTCATGCTACATTTATACTTTTTTTGTTAGAATACTGGGAAGCGGCCACTTATGCCCAAGTTACTTTCCAATTGATTACCTTCCTTCTTAATTGTATCTTTGGAGCAAGTGAAACCATATCTTCATATTCTTTGAATAATGAATGCAGTTAGGTCTACTTTTTAGCTTCACCATCTGAAATGTGCATACATCTTCAGACTCACTGGGCACCCTGTTTGGCACTTGTAAGCCTAAAAGCTCATCTTTTGTCTCCTCATTGCCTCCCTCCTCTTAACTCACATTCAGTCTCAGCTAGAGACAAAAGATATTTGAGAGTATTCTTATATTTCTGGCCTATACTTCCATTTGAAAACTTACTGTTTACACTTCAACTGCTGATCCAATAGAAGTAGAACAGAATACTTCATGCAGAAATATTTTGACGTTTGACATGTAGTGAAGAAAGAAACATAATTTGCTGAAGCAACACATTACTGTCACACTGTCATGAACAACAAACCAAAATTAACAAATACCAAAATTAGGCATAAATTTGAGCATTATAAAAATTTGTGGCTACGCCAACCACTTGAACACATCAGTTTTAACACCGATCACTGCGCTAATTGTTTGCAGGTCTTGTGACCACTACAAGGGCACAAGCAGACTGAGGTTCAGTAGATCACACACAGTGGCAATTATGACTACTCTGACTTTTGGTACTCTTCTGCATGTTTAATTATTATTTTCCTGCTAAATCCAAAATTAGAGCTGAGAGAATGTGTGACATTGTTAAACAGTTTAGTATTTACAATATTCAGGTTGACAGACCTGTTTTAATGTGCAGCAGCTGCTACAACTTTGTTGCAATTGACAGTGAGTATAAATACTCAGCACCATGAATAAAGTACAAAGCATGCCAAGAATACGGAATATAGGGTGATAACAGTACTGTAAGTCAGCAGTTTATGGGGAGTCACTGGCACCTTAGACATAAAAAAGTAGAAATGATTTTTTTTATGACACAGTGCCTGCATTTGTAGCATGTGGTACTCCCCTTCCCAAGTTCGCCAACTCAATTATGAAATCGTATCGAGAGAGGTATACTGGATACCTTCAGCCACTTAACAAAAGATAACTGTCACAAATCAGAGGAGTAGTTGCTGATGATCCAGTATTTTTTATTTAGATGAAATCACTGACAGGCAAACCAAATGTATTGAATATTTTAGTGGGACATCTGAATGAAGAGCAATTGAAAGCCATCTTTTAGGTAACTTCCTTTCTGGGAAAACAGACAAATCAACTGCAATCCCAAGTCTGAACAATGTACCACATTTGCTTCCTTTCTGGAAAAACAGACAAACAAACTGCAATCCCAAGTTTGAACAATGTACCACATTTGCCTGACTACAAGATGAGGTCCCTCCCCTAATTCATCATTCTTTTACAGGGTTGTCTTATATTCGCAGATTAAGCTGCTACTGCTGCTCATGTCGACTTTTTACATTGTTTAATAGAGTATAAATAGAGGTCATCTTACATTCACGTAAGAAGCTTTGGCTATTGACATCATGTACAGATTTAGTTTGAAGAGTTCAGAAGGGTAGGCATCGGCAAATGTATTTGCAATCTACACCAAAGTGCTCTAGACAGTATTGATGTTAACGGAACAATCACATGACATTTGACTCGTGTGCCACTAGTGGAAGGGATAACTGAGAAACTATGAACTTGTCACTACAACAATCTATTACACTGTTTAAAACTTGACAACTTTGTGAAACACAGGAAGAAATAGCACTAAATTCTATCATCTCACAAACTCTTGTTGTATTTGAACAGGTTTGTAACAAATGTTCTCATACTGAGAGACTAACGATTTACTACGTGGTGTGCAAATGAGAAATTTGGTTGTTGTTTACATATTAGAATACAGGGTGAAAATCTTACCAGCTTTTAATCAGTTTTAGAACATGATGATGACATTAAGACAAAACAAGAAGGAAAATAAATCCAAGTCGAAATATATAGAAAAATGAAATAAATCCTATTAAATGGTCTCACTATTGCTGCAAGAACAAATTACAGCTGCAAGACCTACCATGGAGACCAACAGACATCAGTAGATCGTAGGACGAGTGAAAGTTCAAAAATTGGACTTAATCGTGATTGCGATCTTTTATTTATGTATTAGTTGCTGTTCTTAAAAATGACTCGCACCCTAGAAGATACAGCAGTCCATGTTTCGCACTTGATCAAGCACAGCACTACGGAAGGCTTGGAGGGGAAACAGTGATACCAGCTTGATTAAAAACTAGATGAGTCGGGGTGAAGGAGTATGAACGGGCAGCAAATTACGTCATGTTGTCAACCATGGGAATCTATACTTCATACTTTGGTTTTTTAGGAACATCTACCCCATTTAAACTGCAATTTGCCTGAATCCATTCGTAGTCAGTCAGAACTGAGCTGACTTTAAAATTGAACAATAGCAGTCATTTCTGCAGGAAATGGTAAAAATCTAGACAGGGGCCAATAACTTATTTAGGTGTTTTGTGCTGCAATGTTGTCGATCCTCACAGTGATGTATGACGGGAGCTAAAGGGGGTGTGTGGTTATACACAGCCAATGAGAGAGCCGTGAGCAGACGATAAGTTTGAAAGAAAAAGAAATTGTCACATCCTCACTTCAGCACATAAGCGAAATCCAATATGTATTTGGATGGAAACAGTTGTGTTATCACGTATCACAGTAATCACAACCTCAAAAATTCCAACATATCTGGAAAAAACAACCAAATATGAGCAACAAAAAAGATATAAATTTCACACCTGCTATTAGGGCACTGATTAAAAATAATGATGCCACAGACAACACGATTAGCAAATGAAAAATGCAGAAAAGACATGACCAAATTAATGTAAACCATTGTTTTCATTTATTTTAATTCCCTCTGTATTATCAAAATATAGACAATCAATGAATGGCATAAATTTAGAGCATGTGTAATGTTAACTTTCTAGGCAGTTACTTTACATTAATAAAATGGTTTGTAATTTTGATTAGTCAGAATAAGTCAAAAATGAATTTCTCTCAAGAAGCCTCTTGAAAAAAGGGGAGACATCTTTTAATCAGGGTCAGCTTATACTCAGGTAAATATGGTATGTTTTGTATAGCATCCTGATGGATTAAAATATGATTGAGTAAGACTAGTGGTTACTCACATGTTACTTGCATTTTCCACTCTCAAGTCTTTGCTCAATAAGTAAAAACACGTAACATGCAGGTTGCTAAACACAAAGTAAATTACAGGACTTTCTTTATCACCTTCCTCCATCATCGGTAAGTGAGATATGTGGTTGGAAGGTGCAGTGTTTATGTGTAATAACATTCAGTCCTTGCGAAGACTTTTGATTGTTTTGTCAGGTAATTCTTCAGCTTTAAGAAAGACTAAAGAATTACCAGATAAGTAACAACTTCAAAATAAACTTTATGCAGTACACATGCACTCTTACCTCATGACAATCATGAGGAAACTAAAAAAATGTTTTGGAAGGAAGCAAATTGGACCATACTGACAAACTTGAAAGGATGCACCTGAAGGAACTGCAGACAGCTACATGTACCAGAATAGGACAGCAACAGTTGGTGAGACAGTGAAAAGAAAGTTGTGATAAGCAGACCACTGAAATGATATCGAGGCATTACTTAATGGATAACTTCAAAAACAATCAATTATTGATAAAATTATTTAACTGGATAGATAAAAAATCTACTCACCAAGCGGTGGCAGAACACACACATAAAAGACTGATATGACTGGCAAACTTTCAGAGCCAGTGGCTCCTTCTTCAGGCAGAAAGCTTGAAGGGGAAGGAAGAAGGGTGAAAAAAAGGACTGGAGAGGTCTAGGAAAAGGGGTAGATTTTGGGAAAGTCACCCAGAACCGCGGGTCAGGGGAGACTTACTGCACGGGATGAGAAGGAAAGACTGATTCTTGGGAACTGCATCAGACGAGATTTGAAAACCTGGGAGCTTAAAGGTGGAGGACAGGGTAACATACAAGACAGAGATTACTAGTAAAACACCACGAATGAGTTAATAAGAGTGAGAAGCTAAGTGCATTGTATGTAACAGAGGTCACGTGGGGTGGTGAAAAATAGATGGGAAAGACAATGAAAGATGTAGAAAACTAAAACGGAGTGAAGCAAGGAGTAGTTACAGTGAAGTAAAGCTGAGACGGAAGAAATTAACATAAATTAAGGCCAGGTGGCTGGCAAGAACCAAGGACATATTGTAGTGCTAGTTCCCACATGTGGAGTTCTGAGAAAATAGTACCCGGGGGAAGAATCCAGATGGCACGTGTGGTGGAACAGGTGCAGAGGTCACGAATGTTATGTTGTAGAACATGCTCTGCAACAGGATATTGCGAGTTGCCAGTATATACCCTCCCCCTATGCCCATTCATCCTAATTGATAATTTGGTGGTAGTCATGCCGATGTAGAAGGCTGAACAGTGTTTACATAATAGCTGGCACATGACGTGTCATTTCGCAGATGGCTCTCCCTTTGATAGTATATGTTTTGCCAGTTACAGGGCTATTATAGGTGGTGGTAGGAGGGTGCATAGGGCAAGTCTTGCAGCGGGGGACGGTCACAGGGGTAGGAGCCATAGGGTAGGGAGATGGGTGCAGAAGGAGAATAGGGTCTGACAAGAATATTGCAGAGATTGGAAGGGTGACAGAAAGCTATTCTAGGTGTGGTGGGCAAAATTTCAGACAGAATGGATCTCGTTTCAGGGCGTGATAGCATCTCCTTGCGTCACTTTAATTGCAAAGCTAGGTAGTTTAAATTTTCTGCTATGACTTTCGTTTTCTGTTTACCCAGTTTCTAAAAATTTCGTCTGTTTTCACGACTTTCTCGATCGATTTTTTCCAAATATTTTTGTATCAATATAGATTACCCACTCATTGCATCCTATTAACAATTTCCATATGAATTTTTCTAATTTTTCTGACTTTTTCATTGCTTTTCTTCCGTTTTCCTATCTCTCTCACCCTCTTGTTATTTATTTTTTGGCCACTCTCACGCTTTTTAACTCCCCATCTGTCCTCTCTTGCTTTGATGAATCTGTCTCATATTAGATACGTCACTTTCGAAAATATACCTTTGCACTATCAAAACTAAATTCTGTTTCTTGAAACCTGCTTGTCCCTTGGAATTACTACAAAAGGCCTAACATTGAAAGTTCCCATTTCTGGATGCAATCTACCCTACACCAGGCTCTTCTACAGTTTCAAATACAGCAATCTCTTGCTCTTACCCGGCTAATTTGTAACCTATATGCATCATCAGCAAATTTCCACTCTACCAGACTTCTCTCCCTCTAGAAAATCCAGCAGTTATCTGCCCCTCATGTTTCCTTGAATGATATCATCCACCAAGCCAACTTCAAACTACAACAACATGCCAGACTTCAGCTCAAAAAGCTATCCCACCTTCTCCTAAACTACCTGAACAGTGGTATTTCCTTTCTTGTCCCTCTGCAGTTCGCTAAACTGCGCCATAAATGAGCCAGAACCAGGCAAAAGTCATAGATGACAACACACACATTCAAGGTAAGGCTCATGGAAGTGTGATTTACACTATTCCTTTATTCCATTCTGTGACATCCTGGAAGAATAAGCTAACATCACACAGATTACAAATGGTTGACAGCCTCTCAGGACTCAACTTCCTGATAGGTCTGGAAGAGAGTACCCCGTCGGCCTTGAGGTTGTTTACAAAAGACATTAGTGAGCCTTTGAAACTGCTAGCAGGTTACAATTCAAGCATAAACATATATGGTTATAAAGAACTCACAACTGATATCAATTTGTCTACCCGTTACATGTGGAACTTTGTAGTGGCAGATATTTTACACCCTATCTTAGGCGCAGATTTCTTGTCTCTTTTCACACTCATCGTGGACTTGGCAAATAACTGCCTTATTAGTGGATCACATAGGGGCATGGTAAAAGATTCTCAGTGCAGTGGAACAGAGGTTGTCAAAGGTGTAGTCAGTGGCTCAGGTAGTCTCCGCTGCAACATTCTAACAATGAAGCACGATACAAGGCTGTACCGTATAATTAGTGGTGACAAAAGTGATTTTTGAGGAGACATTCAAGAGTTTCCCTACACTCTAGCGGGTGCGAAAATGTTCTAAGTGCTGAATTGTCATAAGGCACACAGATTCCAGTGGCTCCAGCTGACGTGGCAAATACGTCAGTGATCACACCCTTTGGGCTATTCGAATTTCTGTTTATGCCATTTGGACTCAAAAATCTGGCCCAATCCTGGCAAAGATTCATTGATGAGGTGCTCCATGGATTACTTTTCTGTTACACATAGCAGGATGACATTTTGATATTCTCAGAGGATGCCCAATCACACGATAAACATATTCCGGTGGTACAATAGAGGCTGGATACATACAGAGTAGTTTTAAATGAACACAAGTGTGTCATCCACTTAAGTAACTTCTCTCGGCTATATAGTCTCAGGCAATGGTGTATAGCCACTACCAGAGAAGATTGACACACCACGCAGCCTACCCAAACCTACAGACTACAAACAACTTGCACATTTCCTGCATATGGTAAACTTTTACCATTTTTATTGTCAATTACTGCCATAACACAGGCACTGTTTACGAATGCATTGGTTGGCAAGAATTCCAAAGGAAAGTGAAAGCTGCAATGGACACAAGAAATGAGCAAAGCTTTCAGTGACTTACAAAGAAGCTTAGAGGAGGCAGTGATACATGTACAGTCCATACCTGCCACACCACTGAGTAATGTAATAGATGCCAGTCATGTCGTAATAGGAGTCTTGCAACAACAGGTAGATGAACAATGGCAACCTCTTAGTTTCTTGTCAAACAAGCTGCACCTCTGACACACAAAATGGACTGCATACAACAGGGAGTAGTTGGTGATGTATGAATGTGTCAGACATTTCCACCCGTATATTGAAGCTAGGCCAGAAACAATTTTCACCAACCGTAAACCTATAGCATCAGCTTTTAGCAACACCAATGATAAGTGCTCGCCAAAGCAGTTTCGGAACATAGAGTTTGTCAGTCAATTCACCACAGATATAACGCACAGCAGAGGCATGGAGAATCTTCTGGTTGCAGATTACTTTTCTTGAGCTTGCAGGTAGCCAGCCGTATGAAGAACTTGTGGCATCACAGGAAGTGGATCTGGAGCTACAGAAATTATTGATGGGCCACACAACAGGGATGCAGTTACCCCGTTACAGCAAATACCAATGCCAGGAAGAAGACTTATCTTATGGTGCATTATGTCACGACAGAAGCCCCATCATACATTACACAATAATTCACCCAAACGCAGCATCTGACAGCATTCTTGGCCTTGCTCACCCAGGGGCAAATGCCACAATCAAGTTACTGATAGCATATTTTGTGTGGCCATCAATTAAAAAGGATACCAGGGGACCAACTCATGCATGCCTACAATGTTAGCACTAAAAGTATGACAACATGTCCATGTACAATTACAAGCAAGATTTGTCCTTGTGCAACTGGTCTTAGTGCAATGCTTCCCAATCTGGGGATAATTACCCCGGGGGGTAAAATGTTATTTACTGTGGGGTAAAAACTAAACGATTTGATTCTCTTTCAGTCATGAAAATAAAAATTTTCAAAATATCATTACTGTTAACGCAATGTTGTAAGACTCTAATACTGATTACGTAAGTTATCAATAATTACTGTTTCTCGATTGGCAGCATTAATGCTGTTGAGGTTACAGGTTCCTCAGACAATCCACCCACTATACATACATGCTGTGTTTTGTCCCATACAGTGCTGATAATAAAAGTAAGATATATACATAACAAATGCTCAATATCTCAATAAAATGTCTTCGCCAAGGTGTAGATAGTACCTGCAGTAGTCCAGAAATTGCTTCATTACTTGCTTCGAAAGAGATAAATGAATTAATTGACAGCACGACACAGCAGTAACTACATAAGTGCTATTGCAGTGATGGTATACAGTATTATTATTATTATTATTATTATTAAACTCAAGTGATATACGAACTGTAAGTATAGTGTTCATTTTTAAACTTGGTTGATTTTACAGCAGTCAAGAGTAATGGTCTAAGAAAGTTGGTAACCACTGATTTAGAGGGTCCAATTCCAGTTTCTGATAGCTATAAATACTTGTTAACTGCAGTGGACAAATGCACAAGATGAGGGGAGGCTATTCCGATCACTGGCATGACCACCGTGGAAACGGTGGTGAAGGTGTTTGTCCGTCTATGGTAGCTTGCTTTGGGTGTTCCCTTCATATTATAATGGATCAAAGCCACCAGTTTGACTCTGACTTGCTCAACAGGTTAGCTAACTAATATGGGTTCCAACATCACCATACAACCAACTACCATCCAGCGTGTGATGGCATGGTAGAGAGGTGGCATAGGACATTGAAGGCAGCTCGCTTGCATCATCAAGAAAGCTGGACAGAAGCATTTCCACTGTTTCTCTTGGATTATGGACCCTGTACAAGACAGACATCAGTGCTTAGGTGGCAGAATTGGTTTATGAGGAATCTTTGAGAATCCTGGCTGATTTTCGAACCATTACCTCATGACCAACTCCAACAAATCTCTCATCACTGATACATGACATCTGCGACCATGTGGAAACTGTGAGAAGACAAACGGTATCTAGGCGCAGTGAACGCCCAGTTTTTGGGCTTAAGGTGTTGGTGGACTGTACACATCATTCTTGGCACAGATAGTGTCGAACACCACTACAGTCTCCGTATGCTGGACCTTATCGAATAGTGAAACGCAACAGTCATACTATTGACATGTTGCAGAACGACAAAACCATTAGTGTGTCCACAGAGAGGGTAAAGCCAGCATTGATCTTACCAGAAACTGAGTACGACACTCAACTGGAAGAGGAGAACCTAAGTTTGGAGTGTACTAGACATAATGTAGCACAAGAATCCATGCTGAGATGACTTGGAACTACAGCACCGCAGTCCACATCGGCTCACACATCCTTGCAGCAACAAGTAATGTGTATGAGAGCAGCAAGACAACTCAGATGTAGCTACCTGTTCATCCCGGGTCCTCTGCACTTTAAGGTAGAGGTTGAGAGGGAACACATAAGTAACCACTGATGTGTCCTTTGTTTACTCAGTGCTAGTGCAGTTGACATTAGACAGTTAAGTTTTTATTCTTTAACTCACGTTATATCGAGTATTGTGTTCTGAGTTAGAAAAATAAAATATACTATGTAACTTTATATGTGGGTGTAATATGTTACCTACAATGTCTTAGAAATATCATCCATTTTAAAAACAAAATATCACTTTTCAATGTTCGGACAGGCCACTTGTTACCGATGTTTATAATTTTTTTGTCATGTTCGCAAATGCTTAGAATGGCTCAAAATTCATCCAGTTATTAGTTACCAAAGTAATTTACGTGAAGCAATTAATAATTTATAATTTTCCGTGATTTGCAAGTGAGATCCTCTTTTTTTTTCCCTAATGCAACCAGCAATTCTGCATTTTAGACAATCAAGTGATACATTATAATATTAATTACTTTAATATCAAAACATTTTTATTTTCCAATTTTTGATGAGATCTAGGTTACAGTAAAGATTGACAAGCAGACAACCACGAATCCTGTGCATGCTAGCGAAGTCAAGTCGAAACCTGAAATGGGAAAAACCAACACTCAGCAAGTACGACTGACAGATCCACTAACAGAACTTTTTAAGAAATTCAAACTGATATTTTTGTGGTGACCAACATTCCAAAATGCAGCATGTGTTGGTGAACAAAAATTTTATTGATCTCTCACAAAATTTCAAAAACTTCGTAAACTGCAGAAATCCAGGAGATGGTCATCCTCAAACTTATCGAACCTTCAGAAAGACAAGATAAGACAGCGAAAGAGCTACCTGCTGAAACATCAGAAATGGAAAGAGCACCTGTCAGTATCCTGGAGGCAGTACAGAAACTAACCCACAAGGTTGTAGAAATAGAATGAGGGCATTTTGAACTATACCAACATGTTCTACAGTTTGCCAGTAGATTGGATAATACTGTTGTACAGCAGGAAAAAGGCCTGTATAAACAATTTGAGACATCAAGGAACCAGTTTGCAGATCTCATGGCTTGCGCAACCAAAAAGAATACCCAGATTGTACAACTGGTAGACAACATGCAAGAAATTATCAGGAAAATTTCGAATGAAGTGACGAAGGAACATAACAGTTCCAGCAGTCACGCAGAAAGTGGTTTGCTTAATGCAACCAAAAAATTAGGACAAGATTTATTGGTATCGCAATATGCCTTGAGGGAACTGATTTAAAAAAGTAGCGGAAGTAACGGATACCACGCAAAATCGTCAATCCACAGCACATAATAATTTCATTTGCGAATCAACAAACAGCAATCCATAGCAAATGGAAGCAGAGTCGGTGACTACACCTTTGCACAATACTCAGTGGAATGTGGAGGCTGCACTGCTTTACACCACAATGTAACTAGAGGAGAACTTAATGTGCCACTGGAAATTCCAAACATGTTTACCAGACAAGAAATCTATTCATCCTATCATACTCATTCATGTGTTTCGCAGAGCTATGGTAAAACCATGGTCAGTTGGCCAAAAGATAGGATTTGTCAGTGGCTTTATCCAGGGAGTTGTTGCAACGTCAGCCACTGAAGCTGCGGTATACTGCTGAACATATGATGAATTTCTGGCAAACTTCTGGTTCGCCAGGGTTCAAGGACGACTTTCTACAGTAGGTACAACCCAGAGCCATTCCAGGGCCAGCAGGGCGGGGCAGCTTACGCAAATATTTCAAAAAGTATGTCAGCAAGACCAGATACTGGGATAATCTCATATTTCATAGAGATGTGCTCCAGATATTAAAGCTGAAACTTCCAGCACACATTTTTTTTTTAAAAAAAATCTCTGTTTCAGAAATACTTTTTATCAGTATTAGACTCTATTGGTTTAATACAGGAAGATGCGAAGGCTGCAACCAAAACTAGAAAATTTAATGGCAATGTTTCTGGCCAGAATACGGAACGTCATAGGGGAAAAGAAGGCAGGAGGAGACCAGCTTAATGCGAATACCAATCAGCTACAAAATCATAATACTAGCAATAATAGACGAACATGAAAGATGAAAGATGCATGAAAACTGGTGCAGTCTGATACAAGAAAGCCATAACAACAACAATCAGTTGCGACAACTGCCACAGAGCGAATAAAATAACCAGTACTTGTGTAGTTCCGTTCAAATACAGGAATTGGCACACGATAAATATCGTCACTACATATCAATTGTGGAAAACAAATCCTGACCATGTTCAGCTCCGAAACAATGGTTAATAGAAAGGGTAGGGGCAGAAATCAATTTATACATCTGATATGATTTGAGGACGAACGTAATGCCAGGGATGAATTACATTTGATGGCACTAAGTGCAATAGATGACATTATCGAGCACGGCCCGATGTGAATATGTATGTGTGCAACATCTTAATGACAGCGGCACTTAACACAGGTACTGAAGTCAACGCTATCTTCTTTAACTTGTACAAAACGATATGCAAAACTATGCATGTACCCACTTTTCCCACTAGCAAGACCTGGAACAATCGGAGGATAACAGTATCATCTGAATGTTAAATCATGATCCATTCTGCCACATCTCCTACTCCATCCCCCTGGTCATGGGTGCCTGGTATTGCTTGGGGGATAAGAAAAGTGTTAGGGTGGAAGATTACTGACCCATTCACAAGGCCATACTGCTAGCAGTAGCAAAGTCAGAGGCAATGTCCTGCTATTAATCAATGCTAGAGCAACTAACAAAATTATTGTACCTACCCAGACTGGACCATAAAACATGCACGAGCACATTCAAAAGTTTCATGGGGCGAAGCATTTAATGAACATCGCAACTCCTATTTGCAAATTGCTGTGGATGAGGAGACATGGAAACATATTAGCGTTATTTATACAAGCCAAAATTATCAATTCAGAATTTTACCTTTTGGCCTGAACATCAATGTGGACATGTTTATTGCCACACTGGACTCAGTGCTTAGTGCAGAATTACTTCTCAATGTAACCTTGTTTGCAGATGATTTCTAAATAGCCACACAAACAAGAGAAAAGCACAAAGGACTTCTGCAAAATGCACTGAACAGATTTCAAGAAGCTGGTGCAGCAGACAATCTCCAAAAATCCAACCTCAGGCAAGCAAATAAAAGTCTTACGACATCTCACGGAATCCTGCCATATTAAGAGAAAGTTAAAGCGATAAAAACTTTTCTACCACACAAACAAAGAAATAGCTTAAGCCATTCATCAAGTTGACCTCTTTTTACAGGCGGTTGGTACCTGACCAGCTACTTAACTGTGAATCAATGATAAATTTGTTACGGAAACAAGTCTCACACATGGCACTGGTCTACAGAATGTCAATCTTCAAAAAAACTAAAGCAACTCTAGTAAACTTGGATAGGCTTTACCATCTGGAAATGTTGATGGAATTTAGCCTGGTGATGGAGGCTTCCTCCAAGGGGCTTGGTGTTTTTATGTTCCGAATATGAAACGTTGAAGGTAAACCTACAGTTTGTACTAACATTCGCTAGTTGAATTCCATCAGAGCTTATTCAACAACAGAATTAGAGGCCCTTGCAGGCGTTCGAGCATTCAAGAAGTTTCACTTTTATCTTGCTGGCAATCATACAAAGGTATATCGTGACCATCAAACTACAGGCTGTCGAGCTGTGAATTGTTACATGTTCAATTGGTCAGATGGATATTAGCCCTAAAAGAATATAGTTTTGAGGTTAAGTGAAAGGCAAGGATAATGTGATGGCAGACACATTGTCTCACCTATCAGACGGCTTGCGAGAAAGACCAGACCGTGAAGGGGTAATCATCGGAATTTAGGATCTTGCTGAAACTGGATACTATGCACAGGAAATACTGCTTTGAAGTGTAAAAACATGGCCAAACAGCAGGATTAAGTTCCTATGTGGAATGAAGTGAAACATAAATTATTACTTGGCCCAACAGATAAGCTTGTGAACCATTATGTAATGTGTAATGGAGTACTATGTTATCAATGAGATCTAAAGTCTAACAACAAGTGTGTGTGTGTGTGTGTGTGTGTGTGTGTGTGTGTGTGTAGGCGCATGCGTGTGCGCAGGGGGGAGGGGCGTGCACACACTTTGGTGTTTCTTTCAAAGCTTGAGACAACAACAGGTTGTGAGTAAATGCTTGCTATGCCAGAAAGCAAAGCCATCTAACAAATGTTGCAAAGGCAGGCTGCATGCCACAACAACAATTGTCATGAATTTTATCCATAGTGGATGCTGTTGAACTCCATGACTGTTCTTTTATGCGGTGTAGAAAGATATGTGCTACCAGTCACAATAAAAGGTTATTTATTTCCACACGACCGGTTTCGGGCTTGTGCCCATCTTCAGGTGTTTATACATTCATGTACATGTTTGTACTTTTGGAGATCACTGTATAAATACAAAAAAAATATTTGCTGGTGACTATACAGATACAAGTGGGACAATTTTAAGTGGTAAGACAGCATTTGACGAAAATATATCTGTACTTACATAAAGATGAAGCACCATTATTACAGTTATACTGTGTTGATAGTTTTGCCACTTAGTTACACACTTATGTTCATTTTCACGTCCATATTTCAGTTTTACCAAGTATAGCTTCATATCACACTATTATGATGTGCACTCGTCAAATACACTATGTTTACATACAAATGTGGGCTGTGGTCAAATGCTGCCTTACCACTTACAATTGTCCCACTTTTATCTGTACAGTCACCAGCAAATAATTTTTTGTATTTATACAGTGATCTCCAAAAGTACAAACATGTACATGAATGTATAAACACCTGAAGATGGGCGCAAGCCCGAAATCGGTCGTGTGAAAATAAATAACCTTTTATTGTGACTGGTAGCGGATAACTTTCTACACAACAATTGTCATGGCTGACATGTATGGACCCTTCCTTCATTCACATGGTGGAGCACGATATTAGTTGCACTATACGACTTCTTGACATGCATGTGGTGGACCACGATATTAATACATGTTCTTGAAATATCTGATGTTATGTGCATTAAAAACAGCTACAAGCACTCCCATAATAAGGAGACTAGTCAATGATGAGCTCCTAAGGCTTGGCAAGCCTTCAGCAATCTTGTGCGATAACACGTGTAATTTCACTAGCACATGCAAATGAAGCTTCTTGTGAGATAACGCAGTGAGCCAAATATTAATTTCAAAGTGCCATCCAGAGGCAAATCCCACGTAGAGAACCTTTCAGGAGTTCAAAATGTTCATAAGGACATACTGTACTTAAAAAAAAAAAAAAAAAAGGGAGGTTCAAATGGCTCTGAGCACTATGGAACTTAACATCTGAGGTCATCACTCCCCTAGAACTTAGAACTACTTAAACCTAACTAACCTAAGGACATCACACCCATCGATGCTCGAGACAGGATTCGGACGTGCAACCGTAGCAGTCGCGCGCTTCCAGACTGAAGCGCCTAGAGCCTATCGGCCACAGCGGCCAGCTACTAATAAACAAACAACCTCGATAAACTATATTGTTAGGCCTCCTAAGGAAGATATTTCCTGGAAGGAATAGGTAAGACAGACAATCTTGCTCAGAAAGCTACTAAAAAGAAGTACTACTCAGACAAAATATTAGGTAAAGTGTAACGATACAATGTTGGAAAAAAAGTTCTATTAAGAAACCATCCTAAACCCTCCCTTCTGAAGAGAAAGAATAAAAAGCAGCAACTGCTATACAATTCAAATATATCTCATACTGAAACAAACAAAATTAGAGGCATCTCCACCCATTGAGATATGAAGAAAAAAAAATGTTGCCACCACGGTGTTTAAAGTAGATACGCATGCTAGTAGACAGGCAAATGTAGTTGACCTATCATAAAATAAATATATGTAATGGGATACTTTCTATGTATTGTATAAAAAGCAGACATATCTATGGGACTGTGATCAGCTCACCAGCATGCTTGTTTGTACAAATGTATATAGTTGTAGATAGTAAGTGTTTGCTGAAATGTAGTATTGATCAACTGTTCTATGATAACTGAAACCAAGAAAATTCTGCATAAACTGTAAATATTAAGTACAGTTTTATGTTAGTACACCACATCCTGTGTAGATGAGATTATGAAAGAGAAATATGAGACGACTGGCTTGGAAAATAATATGAAACAAGGAATGGTGTGTGCATAAGAGCATCAATGATATTCCAATTAATGAACCGTGAACTGGAAATATTATGCACTAGTAATGAGGAGAGAACCTTTTCTTGTTTTTTCGAAGTGTAGTGTTTAAATGGCATACTGATTTAATCATTTGCTGTGCTGTGAGCACAAGAATGGCATAATACTTAACTGCATTCAAGAAAGTAAGTTTATATAAGCAGTCAGGCAATGACAAAACTATTAAATAGAGAGTTTAGGCACCAAGGATTTCCCTTTCTCCATTTAGTAAGTTAAACATTAAGGTTCAATAACTGCTGACTGGTTACTTCTACTTCCAGGAGGGAATGTTACCTACAGATTAAAAGATGCACATTTTTCTTTGAAAAATGGCCTCCAAAATTCAGGTACGTTCTTATACCCAAAATTAATGCAAAAATGTCTAGAGTGTGATTTAAAATTTCCACTAGTCTTAAAAATGGCCATATATTCAATGCAGCGCGAAACCTATCCCTATCTGGCAACATCGGTTTCAACTGATGGTGGGGGCAGTGCACCGATGCGATAAACAAGAGTTGCAGGGACTCACAAGCTAGCTAACACTGTCCCCCTCCCATTCTGTGATCACAAACCCAGAATACTGTCTAGCCTGTGATACATCATTGCAGTCTACAGTTCCAGTGGAGCTGAACTGAAAGTGATTTGTCTTATCGGTAACAGTACAATATTTTTGTTAGTAGCTAGTTTCGCAATAGAAAAAAATTAAAGGTATTTATATGATGCGGATTATAGAGTGAAAGTAATAGCACATGCAGAAGAATACAGAAACAGAAAAGCTGAGCAGCATTTCGGCCCTCCTCCAACAGAAAAAAATCATTCATGACCGGAGGGCTAGAAAAGAACAACTGGGGGGAAAAAAAATGATTATAGACTAAATGTACAAACAGAGGACTGAATGCAAAATGGTCAAAACTTGAAGATAATGTATTGAAATGGATTCTAGGACATAGTGAAAAAGGCACTGAAATTAATACAAAAATGATTCAAATACATGTTCGTAAGATAGTGCTACAATGACTCTGTGGGTGGAGTTGATTGGTGCTACAGGTTTATGAAGCATCATGGACTTAGCAAACGAATCAAAACTAAAATATCTCCGAAAATACCACAAGAGCATGAAGAGAAAGTACACTGTGTGATCAAAAGTATCCAGACACCTGGCTGAAAATGACTTATAAGTTCATGGTGGCATCCATAGGTAATGCTGGAATTCAATACGGTGTTGGCCCACCCTTAGCTTTAATGCCAGCTTCCACTCTCGCAGGCATACGTTCAATCTGGGGCTGGAAGGTTTCTTGGGGAATGGCAGCCCATTCTTTACAGACTGTTGCACTAAAGAGAGGTATTGATGTCAGTCAGTGAGGTCTGGCATGAAGTCGGTGTTCCAAAACATCCCAAAGGTGTTCTGTAGGATTCAGGTCAGGACTCTGTGCAGGCCAGTCCGTTGTTGTTATTGTGGACTTCAGTCCAGAGACTGGTTTCATGCAGCTCTATCCTCTGCAAGCTTCTTCATCTCCGGGTAAATTCTGCAACCTACATCCTTCTGAATCTGCTTAGTGTATTTATCTCTACGAATTTTACCCTCCACACTTCCCTCCATTACTAAATTGGTGATCCCTTGATGCATCAGAACGTGTCCTACCAATCGATCCCTTCTTTTAGTCAGTTGCGCCACAAATTCCTCTTCTCACTAATTCCATTCAGTACCTTCTCATCAGTTATGTGATCTACCCATCTAATCTTCAGCATTCTTCTGTAGCACCACATTTAGAAAGCTTCTATTCTCCTCTTGTCTAAACTATTTATTGACCATGTTTCACTTCCATACATGGTAACACCCCATACAAATACTTTCAGAAAAGATTTCCTGACACTTAAATCTATACTCCATGTTAACAAATTTCTCTTCTTCATAAATGCTTTCCTTGTCATAACCAGCCTAAATTTTATATCCTCTCTATCTCGTGCACCATCAGTTATTTTGCTCCCCAAATAGCAAAACTCATCTACTACTTTAAGTGTCTCATTTCTTAATCTAATTCCCTGCCTGATTTAATTCAACTACTTTCGGTTATATTCGTTTTGATTTTGTTGATGTTCATCTTATATCCTCCTTTCAAGACACTGTCCATTCTGTTCAACTGCTCTTCCAGGTCCTTTGCTGTCTCTGACAGAATTACAAAGTCAACGGCAAACCTCAAAGTTTTTATTTCTTCTCCAAGGATTCTAATTCCTACTCCAAATTTTTCCTTTGTTTCCTTTACTGCTTGCTCAATATACAGATTGAATAACATCTGGGATAGGCTACAACCCTGTCTCACACCCTTCCCACTCACTGCTTCTCTTTCGTGCCCCTCGACTCATATAACTGCCATCTGGTTTCTGTACAAATTGTAAATAGCCTTTCGCTCCCTGTACTTTATCCCTGCCACCTTTAGAATTTGAAAGAGAGTATTCCAGTCAACAATGTCAAAAGCTTCTCTAAGTCTACAAATGCTAGAAATGTAGGTTTGCCTTTCCTTAATCTTTCTTCTAAGATAAGTCGTAAGGTCAGTATTGCTTCTACCAGTTTTTCCATTTGTAAAGAATTCGCTTTGGTATTTTGCAGCCGTGACTTATTAAACTGATAGTTCGGTAACAGTACACATTACGACCCTCTTGAATTGTCAGCAGTCTCTGTCAGTCAACAGATGAGGTCTGCCTGTATGCTTTTGTGCTGTATGTGTGCCTTCAAGTTTCCACTTCACTATCAAACTGGAAACAGTAGACCTAGGCATGTTTAGGAGTGTGCATATCTCACATACAGACGTATGACACAAGTGACACCCAATCACCTCACCACGTTCGAAGCCCTTGAGTTCTGTGGAGTGCCCCATTCTGCTCTCTCATTATGTTTAATTACTACTGCGGTCGCCGATATGGAGTACGTGGCAGTAGGTGCCAGCACAATCAACCTAATATGAGAAACATATGTTTTGGGGGGTGTCCGGATACTTTTGATCACATAGTGTATTATCTTTCCATCACTTGATTATTCAACATCGAAAGAAAACCAATGTACAACTAAGCCAAATAACGAAGACGGATGAAACTCCTGTGATATCTCATGTGCAGAATAACACAACAGTTGCCATAAACGGTATTAAAACTGTAACAATAAAGACAAGTGCACACAAAAAAATGCATTGTGCTGTTGTCCTTTCATGTTGTGCTGACAGTACTAAACTTAATCCAATTATCATTTTCAAGCACAAAACACTGCCAAAACCTTCTGAAATACCACCAGGTGTTGTTCACATACATGACAAGGGCTGGATGGATGAGGCTGGTATGAAATTATGGAATAACAATGTGTGGAAGAGGAGGAAAGATGCTTTGCTGAAGAACATTTCCCTTCTTGTGCTAGATCAATTTCGCAGTCATTTGAAAAATTCTGTGAAAGAGAAATTGAGACACAGAAATACAGAGCTTACTGTTATTATGGGAGGACTTACTTCACAACTGCAAAAACTTGGTCTCGATAAATGAACCGTATAAAGAGTATATGAGAGGAATGGAACAAATGGATGAAACCTAACATGAATTCATGCTGAAGGGAGCTTTAAATCAACCTACAATCAAACAAGTCCATCAGTGGATAAAACAGTCATCTAGAGTGGGAGAAGGCATTACTGTTAAATCTTTCAATAGGTGCGGCATAAGTAATGCTTTTGATGGCAATGAAGACCATCTTACATATGAAGAGACAATGATGATGACAAAGAGGGAGTGGAGGAGGAGGAGGCGGAGGAGGAGAAAGTTCAGATGATGATTTTCAGAGATTTTAAAGGCAAATTCAGTTAATAAACTAAAAAGTTTTTTTTAGACTGAGCTTTGCAACCTAATAACAAAACAGGTAAATTATTTTTTTAATTGCTTGAAAATTAAGGTGTGTCTTATGGCCCATAGCGTCTTGTAGTACATAAAACACAGTAAGTTAAGATTTAGGATTTTATTATGGATTTATATGTAGTTCTGATTTCTTTATCTTACTTAGTTTTGCTGAGTGTTTTCCTTTCTGGGCCTGGTGCAAGTAAATGCGGTGGAAAATACGTGGGTAGGAGCAAACAGCAACCTACAATGTCCGTATTTAGACACATGAGCTGTTTGTGCATTGGATATCAGTTAAGGGTGTAGGTAGCTCTGAAGCAGACATGCTTACACGAATTGTACATGCTTGAATTATAAGAGGTACTTACATTAATACAATTTCATTGGTAATAGGATAGCATACAATCGCAAGATTTGGTATGGCAGTATACCAGGATGTTATACTGTGAGGATTTGATGTAAGTCTGACAGATTTGTATACACACAACAACATAAACATTCAAATGTTAGACAGTCTGACTATGTATGTGTAACATGGTACTGCACTATGAAAAAGAAGGATAAACTGTAGTTGTGGATACGAAAAATGAATTGTGAATTGCATTTACTTGCAAACAGCAACTCTGATGTCAAAGGGACAACTTCTATGATGTATAAGTGATGGAAGCACTGCAGTCCAACACATACCCTAGTGCCATGAAGAGATGCTCTGCATTCCACATGTGAACTGAAGTAAAGTTTCACTAAAACACAGCAAACTGTCAAGGTGCAACAACACAGCTGCATATCCCCATTGTTACTGTAAAACTGCATGTGTTTGACATTTTGAAACTTCATATAGCTGAATGGTCAGCGCATTGGAATGCAATGCACCAGGGGCTGGATTCGATTCCCGGCTGGGGTAGGAGATTTTTTTCCCCTCAGCGACTGGGTGTTGTGTTGTCCTCATCATCATTTCATCCCCACTGTCGACACGCAAATTGCCAAATGTAGTGTTGCCCTCAATAAGACTTGCAATTGGCGGTTGAACTTCCCGCCTGAGAACTCCCGTCCACTGACGCCATATGATCATTCCCATTTTTTAAATTTGATAATATACATGTGTACCAAGACTACAATTACCTTATTGTATAGACACCATGTGTGTGCATGTGTAGCAGTGATGGACAGTGATATACAACTGTAATTGTAGGATATATTATAAGTAGTCTATGTAAGACTACATCATCTATGACAAGATCAAATATATTGACTGCTTTATGAAACTTGTTTTGCAGGGCAGAGGCTACATGTCACTGGGTGTGGCTGCAAGATTTTACTCAGCGGATTATTGGTTTGTGGGATTAAAGGGACCAGACTGCTACGGTCATCGGTCCCTTTTTCCAAATACTAAAAACACCCACAGAGAATAAAACGATTAACGGAATAGATCACAGACGACACAGAACAAGAGAAACTCAGACAAAGACCGGACAAGACGAACTAAAATCACACAGAGTGTGATGGTGATTGGCCGACCATAACAACAAAACAAAAAAAAGGAAAAGCCAACCACCGACAAACACATTAAAAACTCAGACTAAAATCGTAGGCCAAAGTCCAGAATCAACACAAAAGGACATAACAAACACTCAGATTAAACAATAAAAACCCCCTGCCCGAATAAAACGTAAAACTAAGCCAGCCATAGCAGGGTCATCAGTTAAAAGGGCAGGGAGCGTATCAGGCAGCGCAAATGTCTGCCTGACCACAGCTAAAAGGGGGCAGGCCAACAAAATGTGGGCCACTGTCAAAGCCGTCCCGCAGCGACATAGAGGAGGGTCCTCCCGGCGCAGTAAATAACTGTGTGTCAGTCGGGAGTGGCCAATGCGGAGCCGGCAAAGGACTACTGAGTCCCTGCGAGTGGCTCGCAGGGATGACCGCCACACAGCTGTCGTCTCCTTGACAGCACGGAGTTTATTACGCGTGGTCAGTGCGCACCATTCATCGTCCCATAGCGCAAAAACTTTGCGGTGTAAGACTGCCCTCAAATCAGTCTCTGGGAGGCCAACATCCAGAGATGGTTTACTGGTGGCCTCTTTCGCCAGGCATTCAACATGCTCATTGCCCGGGATACCGACATGACCTGGGGTCCACACAAAGACAACAGAGCGGCCACAACGGGCAAGAGTATGCAGGGACTCCTAGATAGCCATCACCAGGCGAGAACGAGGGAAACACTGGTCGAGAGCTCGTAAACCGCTCAGGGAATCGCTACAGATAACGAAGGACTCACCTGAGCAGGAGCGGATATACTCTAGGGCTCGAAAGATGGTGACCAGCTCAGCAGTGTAAACACTGCAGCCAGCCGGTAAGGAAAGTTGTTCGGAATGGTCCCCTAGAGTTAGCGCATAACCGACATGACCAGTAACCATCGAACCGTCAGTTTATACAATGCCAGAGCCCTGATACGTGGCCAGGATGGAATAAAAGTGGCGGCGGAAGGCCTCGGGAGGGACTGAGTCCTTCGGGCCCTGTGCCAATTCTAGCTGAAGGCGAGGGCGAGGCACACACCACGGGGGTGCACGCAGGGGTGCCCGGAAAGAAGGCAGAAGAGGTAAGGCCCCAAGCCCGGAGAGAACCTCTCGGACGCGGACCGCGATCGTACATCCAGCTCTGGGCCGACGTTCTGGAAGATGGACATGTGACTGTGGGGATAGGAGCCGATAGTTAGGATGCCCGGGCAAGCTGAAAACATGGGCAACATAAGCTGCCAGCAAACGTTGGAGCCGTAACCACAGCAGAGGGACACCTGCCTCCACTAGTATACTGTCCACAGGGCTGGTACGGAAAGCACCAGTGGCAAGGCATATCCCGCTGTGGAGGATTGGGTCCAGCACCCACAACACAGATGGGGATGCTGAGCCATAAGCCAGGCTCCCATAATCCAGACGAGACTGGATTAACGCCTGGTAGAGCCGTAACAGGGTAGGTCGGTCGGCGCCCCAGCGGGTGTGGCTCAAGCATCGCAGAGCATTTAGATGCCGCCAACACATCTGTTTAAGCTGCCGAATATGAGGCAGCCAAGTCAACCGAGCATCAAAGACCACCCCCAAAAACCTAAGTGACTCCACCACTGCAAGGAGTTCGCCATCAAGATAAAGCCGCGGCTCCGGGTGGACAGTGCGTCGCCAGCAGAAATGCATAACACACGTCTTGGCAGCCGAAAACTGGAACCCATGAGCTACAGCCCAAGACTGCGCCTTACGGATAGCGCCCTGTAGCTGACATTAAGCAGCTGCAATGCCAATAGAGCTGTAGTAAAGGCAGAAGTCATCAGCATACAAGGACGCTGAGACAGACTTCCCACCACTGCAGCGAGCCTGTTAATGGCTATTAAAAACAGGCAGACACTTAAAACAGAACCCTGTGGCACACCGTTCTCCTGGACTTGGGAGGAACTATGGGAGGCCGCGACTTGCACGCATCGGCAGAGGGCCCCGAAGACCCCATCCATGAAGCGTAAAAAGGATGTGATGACGCCATGTCGTATCGTATGCCTTCCGCACATTGAAAAAGACAGCGACCAGGTGCTGACGGCGGGCAAAGGCAGTACGGATGGCCAACTCCAGGCTCACCAGATTGTCGGCGGCGGAGCGGCCTTTACGGAACCCACCCTGAGACAGAGCAAGAAGGCCCCGCGACTCCAGTACCCAGTTCAAGCACCGGCTCACCAACCGTTCAAGCAACTTGCAAAGAACGTTGGTGAGGCTAATGGGACAGTAGCTGTCCACCTCCAAAGGCTTCTTCCCAGGTTTCAGAATGGGGATAACAATACTTTCCCGCCACTGCGACGGAAACTCACCCTCGACCCAAATACGGTTGTAAAGGTCGAGGAGCCGTCGCTGGCAGTCCACTGAAAGGTGTTTCAGCATCTGACAGTGGATGGTATCTGGCCTAGGAGCGGTATCAGGGGAAGCGGCTAGGGCACTGCGAAATTCCCACTCACTGAATGGAACATTGTACGATTCTGGATGGTTGGTGCGAAACGAAAGGCTCCGACGTTCCATCCGCTCTTTAATGGAGCGGAAGGCCAGGGGGTAATTGGAAGAAGCAGAACTCAGAGCAAAATGCTCTGCCAAGCTGTTGGCAATTTCGTCGGAGTCTATACAAACTGCTCCATTCAGTGAGAGCGCAGGGACACTGACAGGGGTCCGATAGCTATAGAGGCGTCGGACCTTGGCCCAGACCTGCGATGGAGAGACATGGAGGCCAATGGTGGACACATACCGCTCCCAGCACTCCTGCTTGCTTTGGCGAATAAGGCGGCGGGCCCGCGCAAGCAGCCATTTGAAGGTGATGAGGTGTTCAACGCAGGGATGTCGCTTGTGACGCTGTAGCGCCCGCCGGTGATCTTTAATCGCCTCAGCGATCTCAGGCGACCACCAAGGCACAGTCCTCCTCCGAGGGGACCCAGAAGAACGGGGAATGGAAGATTCTGCGGCAGTAACGATGACGGTGGTGACGGAGTGAACCACTGATCAATGCCGGCATTAGAGAGAGGCTCAATAGCGGCAGTGGAGGAAAACAAGTCCCAGGCAGCCTTATTCATAGCCCATCTGCTGGGGCACCCAGAAAAGTGACGCCGTGGCAGTGACAGAAAGATCGGAAAGTGGTCACTACCACACAGGTCGTCATGCACTCTCCATTGGACAGACGGTAAGAGGCTAGGGCTACAGATCGAAAGGTCAATGGCGGAGTATGTACTATGCGCCACACTGAAAGTGTGTGAAGGCACCATCATTTAAAAATCGAGAGATCGAGCTGTGCCAATAAATGCTCAACGGTGGCGCCTCGACCTGTTGCCACTGACCCACCCCACAGAGCGTTAAGGGCATTGAAGTCGCCCAGTAACAAGAAAGATGGCGGCAATTGGGCTATCAGCGCAGCCAGGACATGCTGCGCGACATCACCATCTGGTGGCAGGTAAAGGCTGCAGACGGTAACAGCCTGTGGCGTCCACACCCGAACAGCGACACTTACACGATCACAATGCCACAAATATAGAATACATCACATACATTCAGCAACAGAAAGATTCACATTAAGCAGAAAGGAAGGAGGAAGGGGATTTATCGATATAAAAAACCTACATTATGGACAGGTAGACGAGCAGAAACTAGCAAAATACACAAAGTAATCACTCATATAAATACATCGGCTACACCACTGCAATTTCATAACCACCTCTACAACCCTTTAGATCACATAACATCAACAGATACGAAGAAAGTAAATTGGAAAAAGAAAACACTACATGGCAAGCACCCGTATCATCTAACACAGCCACACATCGATCAAGATGCATCCAACACATGGCTAAGAAAAGGCAATATATACAGTGAGAAGGAAGGATTCATGATTGCAATACAGGATCAAACAATAAACACCAGATATTACAGCAAGCATATTATTAAAGATCCCAATACCACAACAGATAAATGCAGACTTTGCAAACAAATAGAAACAGTAGATCACATCACAAGCGGATGTACAATACTAGCAAATACAGAATACCCCAGAAGACATGACAATGTAGCAAAAATAATACATCAACAGCTTGCCTTACAACATAAACTTATAAAACAACACGTTCCCACATACAAGTATGCACCACAAAGTGTACTGGAGAATGATGAATTCAAATTATACTGGAACAGAACCATTATAACAGATAAAACAACACCACATAACAAACCTGACATCATACTCACCAATAAAAAGAAGAAATTAACACAACTAATCGA
Organism: Schistocerca piceifrons; assembly: GCF_021461385.2. Taxonomy (NCBI): domain Eukaryota; kingdom Metazoa; phylum Arthropoda; class Insecta; order Orthoptera; family Acrididae; genus Schistocerca; species Schistocerca piceifrons. The sequence goes on from NC_060138.1 coordinate 770,130,772, forward strand.
AATATCCATACCCAATACAACAAATATGCAAAAGAAAACAGGAGAAAAAATTGAAAAATACATCCAACTGGCTGAGGAAGTCAAGGACATGTGGCACCAGGATAAAGTTGACATTATACCAATTATACTATCAACTACAGGAGTTATACCACACAATATCCACCAGTACCTCAATGCAATACAACTACATCCAAACTTATATGTACAACTACAGAAATCTGTAAATATTGATACATGTTCAATTACCCGAAAGTTCCTAAATGCAATATAACACATACCATACAGTTAAAAGGAAGTGACGCTTGATCAAGGTCCGCGTCACTTTCCATTTTTAACCAGACTTAACGTCTGAGAAAGTAAAGAAATAATAATAAATGATAATTAATTAATTAATTAAATTAAATAAAAATTGAAAGGTTCATCCACATTGAGTAACTTAAGCAACTATTAACTAAATGCAATACATTCATTTTAAATATTTTAAATTAAAAGGAGCAGGCAGAAGAGAGAGAGAAATGAAGTTAGTAAAACTAAAGCATACTTTGACTACCAAAGGAAGAAGGCCATTACAATTCGATTACATTCTTTTTCTTCTGCAGGCAAAAATAAAAATAAATAAATAAACCCAATAAATAAATACATGATTATCATGGAGCAAGGAATTCACATCACGTATGAGCTAAATTATGAATGCACTGCAAGGCACAACGTTAAAACAGCAACTAAAAAGGACAACACTATAAAAGGCACATTACCAGGCAAGGGATTAAAAGAAAACAGCATAATCAAATGTCCTTAGACGGGTTTGTCAAGTGGATAAAACAAAGAACGCGAGCAGCTGCTCCTGGGTCATATGCTAAAATTTCATCCAGATTACATGGCAGGCCAAGATCAGTGCGCAGCGTATTAAAATTCGGACAGGAAGCTTGTTTTCAGTAAGCGTAGACTAATCGGCATCCCACAGTGATAAAATGCAGTGACAAATGACCCTGCTAAAATCAGATGAAGGCACACAACAAGAAGCTGTCCGAGGCTGGAGGACCGCAGCCTTGGCCGCGGCATCTGCAGCTTTGTTCCCAGGGATACCGACATGGCCAGAAACCCACATAAAGGTAACTGGAGAACCGTCGTCCGCCAGCTGCTGAAGAGAGCGTTGGAACCGGTGCACAAAAGGGTGAACTGGATACGGATCACTGAGGCTCTGGATGGCGCTCAGGGAATCAGAGCAGATGACATAAGCAGAATGTCGGTGGCGGCGGATGTAAGAACAGACTGATAGAGGGCAAATAGCTCAGCTGTGAAGACCAAACAATGGCCATGGAGCCGGTATTTGAAACTGCGTGCCCCGACAATAAAAGAATGCCCGACACCGTCATTGGTCTTAGAGCCATCTGTATAAATGAAGACCGTATTAATGAACTGCAAACAAATTCTACAAACCACGAGCGGTATACCGAAGCTGTGGTAACCTCCTTTGGGAGTGAGCTGAGGTCAAGGTGAATGCGAACCTGAGCCTGGAGCCAAGGTGGAGTTTGGCTCTCGCCCACTCTAAAGGCTGCAGGGAGTGGAAAATCAAGTTGCTGAAGGATGCAACGAAAGCGAACTCCAGTGGGTAGCAGGGCAGATACATACAACCCTTATTGACGGTCGAGAAAGTCGTCAAAAAAGGAACGATAAGACGGGTGGTCGGGCATTGATAATAACCAACAGGCATACCGACAAAGCAGTATATCACGCCGGTAGGTTAGTGGCAATTCACCGGCTTCAGCATGAAGGCTCTTGATGGGAGTAGCATAGAATGCTCCAATTGCAAGACGTAACCCCCGATGTTGTATAGAGTTGAGACGGCGTAAGATACACGGCCGTGCAGAGGAGTATACAAAGCTCCCATAATCCAGCTTTGAGCGCACGATCGACCAACATAGGCGAAGAAGAACGGTTCGATCCACTCCCCACGACGTACCGCTGAGAACACGGAGGACATTTAGGGAACGGGTACAACAGGCAGCCAAATACGACACATGTGGAGACCAGCTAAGTTTCCTGTCAAATGTAAGACCTAAAAATGTTGTTGTCTCCACAAATGGGAGAGCAACGGGACTGAGATGTAAGGATGGTCGGAGAAACTCTTTGTAGCGCCAGAGGTTACTACAGACAGTCTTCTCGACAGAAAAATGGAAGCCATTGGCGACACTCCAGGAGTAAAGACGGTCAAGACAATGCTGAAGACAGCGCTCCAGGAAACATGTACACTGCACGCTGCAGTAGATGGTAAAATCGTCTACGAAAAGGGAGCCTGATACATCAGCTGGGAGGCAATCCATTATTGGATTGATGGCTATGGCGAAGAGAGCAACGCTCAAAACTGAGCCCTGTGGCACCCCATTCTTCTGGCGAAAGGCATCGGACAGGACAGAACCCACACGTACCCTGAACTTTCGATCCATTAAAAATGCACGAAAAAAAAGAGGGAGGCGACCGCGAAGGCCCCATGTATGCATGGTGCGGAGAATGCCCGCCCTCCGACAGGTGTCATAAGCCTTCTCCAAATCAAAGAACACAGCCACTGTCTGGCGCTTCTGCAAGAAGTTATTCATAATGAAGGTCGACAAGGTAACCAGATGGTCAACAGCAGAGCGGCGCCTACGAAATCCACATTTTACATTGGTAAGTAGGCATCGAGATTCGAGCAGCCAAACCAAACGAGAGTTAACCATTCGTTCCATCACCTTACAGACACAGCTGGTAAGGGAAATGGGTTGATAACTGGAAGGCAAGTGCTTGTCCTTCCCCAGCTCAGGAATCGGGACAACAATAGATTCGCACCAGCATGTGGGAATATGACCCTCAATCCAGATGCACTTATAAGTACAAAGAAGAAAACCTTTACTCGCAGGAGAAAGGTTCTTCAGCGTCTGAATACGAATAGAATCAGGCCCCGGAGCGGAGGACCGTGACCGGGCAAGTGCACTTTCGAGTTCTCGCATGGTGAATGAGGCATTATAACTTTCATGATTCGAGGAGCAGAAGTTAGGTGGCCTTGCCTCCTCTGCCTGTTTTCGGGGAAGGAAGGCAGGGTGGTAATGAGCGGAGCTCGAAACCTCTGGGAAAAATCGGCCAAAGGCATTGGAGACTTCCTCAGGGGCCACAAGGACATCATTCGCGACCTTCAAGCCAGAAACTGGTGAGTGGACTTTAGTGCCAGATAGCCGGCGCAGGCTACTGCAGACAACAGAAGGAGTAAAACTGTTGAAGGAGCTTGTGAAAGCAGCCCAGCTGGTTTTCTTGCTTTCTTTAATAACATGACGACACTCCGCACGTAAAAGTTTATAAATAATACAATTCGCCATCGTAGGGTGGCGTTTAAAAGTGCGTAAAGCACGTCGACGAGCACGTATAGCATCTCTACATGCTGCAGTCCACCAGGGGACCGGTACGCGGCATGGAGAAGAAGTAGTATGAGGGTTGGAATATTCAGCAGCAGTGAGAATGACTTCCATGAGGTGTGCGACCTGACTATCGCAGCTTGTGAAGTTTTGATCCTGAAATGTCACCATGGAAGAGAAGAGCCCCCAGTCTGCTTTGGAGATGTTCCAACTAGTGGAGCATGCAGATGGGGTATGATGCAGGAGATGGATAACACAAGGGAAGTGGTCGCTCGAATACATATAAGAAAGAGCGTACCACTCAAACCGACGTGCATGTTGGGTAGCACATATAGAGAGGTCTAAATGGGAATAGGTGTGAGTTGTGTCCGAAAGAAAAGTAGGGGCGCCAGTATTGAGGCAGACAAGCTTGAGGTGATTGAAAAGGTCTGCTAACAGGGAGCCTCTCGGGCAGGATGCTGGAGAGCCCCAAAGGGCTGCAGGTAGCTGAGCAATAATTTGCATCATGTCTGCCCTAGTAATGGCAGATGACGATGGAATGTAAACAGTAGAAATGGAAAATGTGAACGTGGGGAGAGTAATTCGGACAGCAACTACCTGCACATCGATGTGCAATGTGATGGGAGCGTAGTAGATATCATCCTGGACCAGCAACATAACACATCCATGAGCCAGAATTCCTGCCACAGGGGGTAGGTCAAAACGCACAGAGGTATAGTGTGCCAAGTCAATACAAGCGCATGGGCGTAGCTTTGTTTCCTGGAGAGCTACGATGAGCAGACAGTGCAAGCATAGCGGCAACTGTAAGTCCTCTCGGTTGGAGCGAATGCCGTGAATATGCCAATGAAGAAGTGCCATCGTGAGAAGAAAAAGAAAAAGGAGAAGCAAGAAGGGCTCACCTCGAAGGCCGCTGAGGGACTGGCTTCGAGCAAGCACTGCTGCCGCTATCAATAGGCGGAGAGTCATCGTCCATTTTTTCAATAGGTTCGTCGGCCACCATGTTAAGATGGTCGGGAGGCGGAGCTTCCTCCGCCGGTGAACGGCCAGATGTTCGGCTACAAGCGATGCGGCCAGGCGAAATGGATGACGGCCTGGGGCAGCAACCGCTGGGTGGCGCAGGTGGCGGAGAAGGAGAACTTTTCTTCCTATGAGCCTTCTTGGAAGGTCGTTTAGTCGAAGTACTGGTCGATGGCTGGGAGTTTGGGATACGTAAGAAGTCTTCACTGGACAGTTCCTTCTTGAAGGCCCGTGCATCTGACTTCTGAGTCTTAGTCTTGGCAGAAGCTGATGAAGGTGCTTGTGTCTTAGGGGTGAGGGGAGGAAGAGGAGACGTTGACCGGGCGATCTTAGCACTGGCCAAATGGATGACCGTAGCGCTAAAGGTCAGATCGCATGTCTGCGTCAATACCTCCCTGGTAGGCTGAGGAGAGGCAAGGAAGGTACTGTATTTCCCTGCTGGGAGCAGCGTGGGCTTCCTACTAGCAAAAAGCTTGAGAGCAGCCGAGGTGGACACTTTCTCTTTGACCCCAATTTCCTGTATACAGCATTCATCCTTGTAGATGGGACAGTTGCGAGAGGACACCGCATGGTCACCCTGACAGTTCATGCAATGAGGAGACGGATGTGGACAGTCACCCTCATGGGCGTCCCTGCCACAAGTGACGCATTTAGCCGGATTAGAACAAGACTGGCGGGTGTGGTTAAAACCCGGACATAAGGGCAAACAGAAATAACCTCATAGCCCGCTTTGATGCGCTACGGCAGCTGAACACTATCAAAGGTCAAGAAAAGTGTCCAGGTCGGTACAAGGTCATTGTCAACCTTTTTCATGACCCTATGGACAGCCGTCACGCCCTGCTCAGCGAGGAAAGACTGAATCTCCTCGTCAGTCAATCCGTCGAGTGATCTAGTAAATACCACACCACGCGACGAATTCGAAGTGCGGTGAGCCTCCACCCGGAGAGGGAGCGTGTACACGAGTTTGGCCTGTAGGAGTTTTTGTGCCTGAAAGGCACTCTCAGTTTCCAACACAAGGTACTGTTATGCATCCTGGTACAAGACTTGACAGGTCCGGCTATGGCATCTACGCCCTTCTGAATAAGGAAAGGGTTGACAGATGAAAAATCTTTTCCGTACTCAGATCTAGAAACTACGACGAACTTTGGGGCAGGCGGTAGTACTTTTGTCACTGGTGGCTGGTCAAGTTTCCGTTTTTGGGCAGAAGTTGAGAGAGAAGAAGAAGAGAAATCCATTGCGGATGAATCCCCCATGATTGCCAGCGTCTCCGATGGTGCGCTCCTTCCTTGTGAGGACCCTCTCAGAGGGCGCTCCCGCCTTAGGTGAATGTTTACACCTCAGGTCACACCTCCCAAGAAATGGATGGAAGGGGCCAATCGGCATGGTCGGAAGGTGTCAGCTCGGGCGATCACCCCTCCCCGGGCCTGGCCTTTACCAGGGGTTACGCATGGGCCCTATTTGTCTATTCAGAGGGGGGAATTACGCTTTACCCCGTCACTGGCTACACGTGCGAACGCGTGGGTCGGCCTTCAGGCCCACACAAGGAGGAAAGAAGAATAGGAAAAAAAAGGAGAGGGAGGGAGAGAAAGGACAGACTGTCTCAAACGCCGAGGCGGAGACCATAGGGTGGACAAGAAGGCTAGGGAAAAAGGAAGGAAGACAGTGAGAGAGGGAGAAGGACAAAGAAAGGAAACAAACAAAGGAAGGAAGAAACTGGAATAAGCGAAAAACCAAAATGACCACAAATGTAAGTCGTTGAACCGGCCGTCCCTGGACGCAGGCACAAACCACTCCCTTTTGAGGGAGAGGGTCTCCTTTTGGTCGCTTCTTACGACAGGCAGGAATACCTCGGGCCTATTCTTACCCCGGACCCGCAGGAGGCAAAAATCACTTGGTATGGCTGGCAATTCAGTTAAAGCCCATATCTGAAACTGAATGTGAGTGGACGCCACAGGTCCAAGCAGAAGTAAGGAGAATGTACCTATGAAGCACACACACACACACACACACACACACACACACACACACACACACACACACATTCTCATAAAATATAACACTAAACATCAAACCACAATATTTCAGAACTAGAAGTCTCCTACCACCAGCCACTATAAAGAAAGACAGAAAGAAATCAGTTCATTCATGTGTTTGCATCAACAGGTCTACATCACGATGAGGTAGAAACCCTTTACAAAGAGTTGCAGAAGCTGATAAACAAAAACAAATCACACTAAAAGATGGCAAAAGGGTATTCTAATTCACAAGTAGAACAACACCAAAGAAAAATAATTCAGTGGAGAATTTTGGATATTATAGCAGAGACAACACAAGTCATGCATTAGGTGGTGTTTCTTAACACATTCAGAAAAAAAGCAAAATGAAAACAGATGACAATTACTAAATGGATGTTGTTGTTGTGGTCTTCAGTCCATAGACTGGTTTGATGCAGCTCTCCAAGCTACTCTACACTGCACAAGCTTCTTCATCTCTGAGTAACTACTGCAACCTAAATTCTTCTGAATCTGCTTAGTATATTTATCTCTTGGTCTCCCTCTATGATTCTTACACTCCGCACTTCCCTCCAATACTAAATTGGTGATCCCTTCATGCCTCAGCAATCGATCCCTTCTTCTAGTCAAGTTGTGCCACAAATTATTCTTCTCCCCAATTCTATTCAGTACCTCCTCATTAGTTACATGATCTACCCATCTAATCTTCAGCATTCTTCTGTAGCACATTTTGGAAGCTTCTATTTTCTTCTTGTCTAAACTACTTATTGTCCATGTTTCACTTCCATACATTGCAACACCCCATACAAATACTTTCAGAAAAGACTTCCTGACACTTAAATCTATACACAATCTTAACAAATTTCTCTTCTTCAGAAATGCTTTCCTTGCTATAGCCACTCTAAATTTTATATCCTCTCTACTTCGACCATCATCAGTTATTTTGCTCTCCAAATAACAAAACTTGTCTAATACTTTAAATGTCTGATTTTCTAATCTGATTCCCCCAGTATCACCTGATTTAATTCAATTACATTCCATTATCCTTGTTTAGCTTTTGTTGATGTTCATCTTATATTCTCCTTTCAAGACACTGTCCATTCCATTCAACTACTCTTCCAGGTCCTTTGCCGTCTCTGATACAATTACGATGTCATCGGCAAACCTCAAGGTTTTTATTTCTTCTCCATGGATTTTAATTCGTACTCCAAATTTTTCCTTTGTTTCCTTTGCTGCTTGCTCAATATGCAGATTGAACAACATCGGGGATAGGCTACAACCCTGACTTACTCCCTTCTCAACCACTGCTTGCCTTTCATGCCCCTTGACTCATAACTCCCATTTGGTTTTTGTACAAATTGTAAATAGTCTTTCGCTCCCTGTATTTTACCCCTGCTACTTTCAGAATTTTAAAGAGAGTTTTAAAGGGAGAGTATGGATATGGACATGAAATGACTATATTTGATCAAACAAAACAGAAATTTTAGAGAATTCAACAATTTTTAATCACTTTAGAAATATGTGTGGCGCTAGATACAAAGCTAGGAGGAAACGCATCAGGCAGGACATCACAAATAGGACTCTTCAAATCTTTAAAGTTTGGGCAGGAATACCAGATCAAATTAAGCACCAGTTCAGTGCCATGGAAAAGGGAGGTTATTTGGATACAGACAACAGGGATAATTATTTAACATAGGAACTTAGGCAAATAGAAAAAGATGTTGCAGGCATAAAAAAGTGGAAGAAAAGCAAATCTCAAATAGTCCAAATCAACTGATTAAGAGATTATGAGTTTCAAGATAACTGCTAAAGGAATGCGACCAAATTTGCTAAATTAAATAAAACTGGATATTTAAGTGGATACAGCACAATGTACCAATTTGTAAGTCATGAACTAAACATAGATTGGAGCACAAAATAAAAGTTACCACTTCACCTGAGATTCACAGATTCTGAGAAAGTTTTAGCCAAGGTTTCAAATAAATTTCTATTAACGACCTTAGAGAAACAAGATATCAATTAAATCTGCCTCAAGATACTGAGGAATAAATATCTCAATGCCAAACCTTAAGTGAGTCTTCATCAGGATAGTGAGGAAATCACAAGTGAGATAAGTCTAGCCTAGAAGTTTGCACTTGCCTCACAGTTGTTCATAGAATAAGTGTGTAGATGTAGTACAGACAAACTTCAACAACTGATGGAAGAACATAATAGAGATATCCTGGGATAGAGTAATCTTTGAAATAAATTATAACAATACTAAACTGATGAATAACCCACATATACAATGCAGAATGGAAAATGATACAAATTAGCAATGAAGTTCCACGAAAAGTTGAGTTCTTGTTTTTAGAGCAATGGGAGATGACAAGGTGGATACTAACATAAATAAGCAGAAAAGTAAAAAATGGCCTGGAGACCTTTTGGAAAATTAAATATAGGTTTCAAAACCAAACTTCTGATGATCCTGAAAAGTAAAGGTTATAATCAGTGCGTATTATCAGTTTTATTTAAATACTGAGACCACTTAAAGGCTGAGGGTCACTGAACATTCAGTTAAGAGATGCACTACTAAAATAAACAAATGGCTCTGGGACCACACTGGAGAGGAAGACATAATTGCAACTGTATTGAAAACATAACAGGGATGGATAGGACACAGTCAAGTAAACAGATGGTAGACAGACCGAGGAAGCTGTTTTCCAAATGCCAAGAGATAAGAAAGGACCAAATCAATAACCTATGGAAACACCAGGAACAAAACGGGTGTTTAAAACAGTGCATGGAGGAGACCTTCATCCAGTGGTGAATGTCAGATGGATAATGAAGAAGTCAATACTAACAGCAGATTATTGCTGTGTTCCACATTGGTTCTGACATCTAATGCTCTGCGTATCAGTATTATCTAACACGGCACGCATTTTTCTAGGTATCAAATGTTTGAAACCTGTACAAAACTGGTTTAGAAAGCTAGGACGAAAAAAGCAAAGACTGTAGATAGATAACTAACTTCTACGCTGAAGAAGCTAAAGCATACCTTTCTGTACAGAAGCTTCATTACCCAGGCAACAAATTATTGTCACATATTATTAAGGCTAGCTTTAATTTTTACACCAAAGTAGCTTACCCAAGTAAAGCTTCGAAGTGGTGTGCTCGTGGCTGTTTGAGCCGGCTGCTCAATAATCTTACAACCCTCACTCTCGTGATGTCATCTGGTGTAGTCAACAGATATATAATTTTAGAAGCCCACCGTGCCTGGTGAAAATCATTTGTGCAGTTTATACTTTATTTAACATTAATAATTAGCTAGTAATAATAATGCTTAGACCCAAAAATGAAAAAAAAAAAGATTACTAATGTCTATGATTAACTACCCATCACAGTCAGCATACTTTCACAAAGAAGAATGTCTCTAAAAATAGTCTCAGTATGTTAGAATAAAGCAATTTAATATTTTGAGAGAGGACAGCATGGACTGAAGCAAGAATAAATGTGTGAAAGCCACTGATGTTACATAATGCACACTTTGATTGCCACAGAGAGAGTGTTTTATGTTCCTAATGTAGTTTTCATTATGTTGGTAAATGCTGCACAAGAAGGACGTGAAGTACAATTTATGCGTGTGGAAGAGTTCCGTTTGTACACCATTTTAAAGTAGTTTTGATCAAATAGATAAACAGTAATACTGTACCATCATAGATAACTTATTTTCAATTGAAATTCACTGAAAGTATGTTAATGTGTAAAACCAGTGCATTTTGCGCGTTTATTTACATATACAAGCCACCTTCCAGTTATTCCTTTATGCGAGACACTGTGCGTCATGTTACCTTCAAAATTCAAGATGCATTTTCCATATGAAGTGGACCAATCATAGGAATAATCCCAACAAGAAAAGCTCCAACTAGAATGAAATTCTGCGCAGATGAAGCATGCAGAATAAAACTAATCTGTGCAAAATCCAAGCTACAACTTACAAAAAATAAAAAAAGTCATTGAACTACACAACAGTTTTTGCCAAATTTAAGAGGGCTTTAAAGCGAAACCAGTAGCACTTCAAAAGAGATATTTGGATCAAATGCGCATATTTTTATGCTCTGCACATTATTAATATTTCAAGGTTGTATCAGTCACTATTTTAGTGCTACATGGCATCATCATTGGGGAAAAACCAGTTGCAACAATCTAGCAAACCTTTTTGTGACTGCAATAATTCATGATCAAACAAAGTGTGTCGACTGGTCTTTAGTAGTTCCATAACGACATTACATGTTATCCATTCTAATTATATGAACCATTACTTGTAGGTGTTCTATAAGTTACGAAGGCTGTTCACCTTTACTCATCCTCATAATTTTGATGGTCCCTCTCAAAGTAGTCTCCTGTGAGTGTGATGCACTTTTCCTCCCAGCATTTCTGCCAGTTATCAAAAACATGTTGGAAAACATTTCTGAGAGGTCCTTCAAAATTGCCTCCGAGGCCTTCACTACTGCTTCTGATGATTGATAATGTCTCCCACGAAGACGTTTCTTCACGTTAGGGAATAGAAAAAAGTCACATGGAGCTAAATCCAGACTACAGGGAGGGTGAGGGATGCCCTTCATGTTGATTTTTGTAAGATATTCAGCAACAACATTGGCAATATGCGGCCGCACATTATCATGGTGTAGCATCCATCCTGCTTTATGGAAATGTAGTCTTTTGCACCTGATATGGACTTGCAATGTTTTCAGGACATCCCTGTAATATCGTCCAGTTAGTGATGTGTGTGCATTTACAACATGCTGATAAGCCATTCCATGAATACCAAAGAACGAGATAACCACAACTTTCCCAGCAGAAGCAACCACTTTCGCTTTTTAGCGGTTGGCGATGAAGGAGATTTCCACACTGAGCTTTGCTGTTTGCTCTCAGGATCAAAATGATGTAGCGAAGTTTCATCAGCAATGATTACATTTGAAAGAAACTCCAGATCTTCCTCTAACATCAACTTTAACTGCACGCAGACTGGTACCCTAATGTCCTTTTGTTTGGAAATCAACAGTCTTGGAATCCATCGCGCACAAACACGTGTCATGTAATTTTTCTGTCACCAATGTGTGGGTGGCACCCAATGAAATGTTCAATATTTTAGAAAGTGATGTTAAGGTAATTTGTCGATCCTCTCTCACAATGACAGCAGCAGTTTTGCTGTTTTCTTCCGTAAGAGCAGTAACTTGGGAACCGGGTCCACCTTCCTTTGAAATTGTCTCCCCTCTTTACACACTTTAAACCACCTTCAACCTGCTGTAAGGAAGAACAGACTCTCCATAGGCCTCCCGTAACAATGTATAGGCCTCAGCTGAAGATTTGTTCAGACAAAAGCAGAATTTCAAAGCCGCATGTTGTTCCTCACTTGTTACCTCCATGCAGTGGTAGGCGATACTGAACTTGTCTCACCTTGTCCGCCTCTGACAGGCGGGAACCAGTAGTCCCAACAATGAAACTACTACAGCGTGTTTGTTGCACATTAAGCTAACAGAACATCATAAGATTAAATTTTAGCACAAGAAATTATGACATAAAAGATTATGATCATTCTTTATTGAACAGCCCTCGTATTAATAAATAGAACCCCTACAAAAAAAATTTGCATCAAATTTGTGCATAGTTTGATGTCAAACATTATTACCTCCTACTTTCTTTATTTTTGTATTCCTAGAAAGAGCAGGTGATTTTTACTAGGAAAAATTACTTGTTCTGGAGGTCATCCAGACAAGGTTTACACAATGAGATTGAAAATACTACTGTCAAACATTTCAAGACAGTAGTTATATTTAATGTTTGATACACCTTTTGTTATTTATAGGTGCTGTAATTTCTATATTTGCTAATGCTTTTGTTTTTTATCATTTAACTGAAAACATTCCAGTTGGCAAATTGACATTTGCAAGCCTGCATGCAGAAGGTCCACTGGCACTGGGCTTACCAGTCTGGCACGTTCCCCCACCCTGCAAACTGTCATTGTTGCTGCCATTTTTGTATTCCTAGAAAGAGCAGGTGATTTTTACTAGGAAAGATTACTTGTTCTGGAGGTCATCCAGACAAGGTTTACACAATGAGATTGAAAATACTACTGTCAAACATTTCAAGACAGTAGTTATATTTAATGTTTGATACACCTTTTGTTATTTATAGGTGCTGTAATTTCTATATTTGCTAATGCTTTTGTTTTTTATCATTTAACTGAAAACATTCCAGTTGGCAAATTGACATTTGCAAGCCTGCATGCAGAAGGTCCACTGGCACTGGGCTTACCAGTCTGGCACGTTCCCCCACCCTGCAAACTGTCATTGTTGCTGCCTTGTGTTGATGTCTGAACCTTCATCTGTGAAAGATTGTACTGTTGTACCATTTGCAATTGCAGCTAAATGTCATCAGTTTGCAACTGGCAACATCGGGAGTATTTTGATGTTGGTTGATAATGCCCCAAGTTATCATTCACATTTTTCAGTTGAAAGAGAAAATAGGGACCCTCCACCAACACCACAAGCACAACTCCGTTGTGAGATGACACACAGGATAGTCCTACTGGACAACAAACGAAGCCATTAAAACAACAGAACCTGTTCTAGCCATTATTTCTATTTTGTCTACTTACTTGGTCTTACACTAATGGCCTAATATGATATTCATTGTGAAAAGTTGCATCTGATGCTGCTGCTGCTGCTACTACCTATTTAAGTAATAACACTAAAAGCCCTACACGGAATATACCTCACACAATGCATGTAGATTGCGAAAAACAGAAGGAATTTATAGCATCTGAGTAATCTTGAGAGATGTCTCTCTATGTGTAAACATAAGTCTGACTGAAGCACAATGCTATTCTATTTACAACAGTGATATTAGCCACTGAATTTCATATCTGTAATGTTAAGTTTATCAGATTTTGTTTTCAGTACAAAAAAACAGCATATTTAGTGGTTTAAGTTGGAAAAGAAGAGAGAAAGGAAATGAGGGAGGACAACATGAAGACAAATAATACTGGAATATAGATGAAACAAGTTTGTTGCTAATAGACAAAAACAAACAAAATGCAAGGTCCAACAATTATCGGCAAACTTACCAGACTTTCAATAAATGTTAGAAAATAAATTTGATGGTAAAAGCTGCGAATCATTTGTCTGTCTGCGAGCTCATTCTCCAGCAAAGCTAGAAAAAACAAAAAGAATTTGTCAAATAGCATCTAACAACACTTATGGAAAGGTTGAAGGTATGAAGGTAAACAAAATATTCTCTACAGACTTTTTTCCCCAAAATACTTGTTGTTGTTGTTCTGGTCTACTGTCCTGAGACTGGTTTGATGCAGCTCTCCATGCTACTCTATCCTGTGCAAGCTTCGTCACCTCCCAGTACTTACTGCAACTTACATCCTTCTGAATCTGCTTAGTGTATTCATCTCTTGGTCTCCCTCTATGATTTTTACCCTCCACACTGCCCTCCAATGCTAAATTTGTGATCCCCTGATGCCTCAGAACATGTCCAACCAACCGGTCCCTTCTTCTTGTCAAGTTGTGCCACAAACTCCTCTTCTCCCCAAATCTATTCAATACCTCCTCATTAGTTATGTGATCTACCCATCTAATCTTCAGCATTCTTCTGTAGCACCACATTTAGAAAGCTTCTATTCTCTTCTTGTCCAAACTATTTATCGTGCATGTTTCACTTCCATACATGGCTACACTCCAAACAAATACTCTCAGAAACGACTTCCTGACACTTAAATCTATACTCGATGTTAACCAATTTCTCTTCTTCAGAAACGCTTTCCTTGCCATTGCCAGCCTACATTTTATATCCTCTCTACTTCGACCATCATCAGTTATTTGGCTCCCCAAATAGCAAAACTCCTTTACTACTTTAAGTGTCTCATTTCCTAATCTAATTCCCTCAGCATCACCCAACTTAATTCCACTACATTCATTATCCTCGTTTTGCTTTTGTTGATGTTAATCTTATATCCTTCTTTCAAGAAACTGTCCACTCCGTTCAGCTGCTCTTCCAAGTCCTTTGCTGTCTCTAACAGAATTACAATGTCATCGGCGAGCCTCAAAGTTTTCATTTCTTCTTCATGGATTTTAATACATACTCCAAATTTTTCTTTTGTTTCCTTTACTGAGTGCTCAATATACAGATTGAATAACATCAGGGAGAGGCTACAACCCTGTCTCACTCCCTTCCCACACACTGCTTCCATTTCGTGCCCCTCGACTCTTATAACTGATCTGGTTTCTGTACAGATTGTAAATAGCCTTTCGCTCCCTGTACTTTACCCCTGCCACCTTTAGAATTTGAAAGAGAGTATTCCAGTCAACATTGTCAAAAGCTTTCTCTAAGTCTACAAATGCTAGAAACGTAGGTTTGCCTTTCCTTAATCTTTCTTCTAAGATAAGTCGTAAGGTCAGTATTGCCTCACATGTTCCAACATTTCTACGGAATCCAAACTAATCTTCCCCAAGGTCGGCTTCTACCAGTTTTTCCATTCGTCTGTAAAGAATTCGCGTTAGTATTTTGCAGCCGTGACTTATTAAACTGATAGTTCGGTAATTTTCACATCTGTCAACACCTGCTTTCTTTAGGATTGGAATTATTTTATTCTTCTTGAAGTCTGAGGGTATTTCGCTTGTCTCATACATCTTGCTCCATCAGATGGTAGAGTTTTGTCAGGACTGGCTCTCCCGAGGCCATCAGTAGTTCTAATGGAATTTTGTCTACTCCCAGGGCCTTGTTTCGACTCAGGTCTTTCAGTACTCTGTCAAACTCTCCACGCAGTATTGTATCTCCCATTTCATCTTCATCTACATCCTCTTCCATTTCCATAATATTGTCCTCAAGTACACCGCCCTTGTATAGACCCTCTATATAGTCCTTCCACCTTTCTGCTTTCCCTTCTTTGCTTAGAACTGGGTTTCCATCTGAGCTCTTGATATTCATACAAGTGGTTCTCTTTTCTCCAAAGATCTCTTTATTTTCCTGTAGGCAGTATCTATCTTACCCCTAGTGAGATAAGCCTCTATATCCTTACATTTGTCCTCTAGCCATCCCTGCTTAGCCATTTTGCACTTCCCGTCGATCTCATTTTTGAGACGTTTGTATTCCTTTTTGCCTACTTCATTACTGCATTTTTATATTTTCTCCTTTCATCAACTAAATTCAGCATTTCTTCTGTTATCCAAGGATTTCTACTAGCCCTCATCTTTTTACCTACTTGATCCTCTGCTGCCTTCACTACTTCATCCCTCAGAGCTACCCATTCTTCTTCTACTGTATTTCTTTCCCCCATTCCTGTCAATTGTTCCCTTATGCTCTCTCTGAAACTCTGTACAACCTCTGGTTTAGTCAGTTTACCCAGGTCCCATCTCCTTAAATTCCCACCTTTTTGCAGTTTCTTCAGTTTTCATCTACAGTTCATAACCAATAGATTGTGATCAGAGTCCACAACTGCCCCAAGAAATGTCTTACAATTTAAAACCTGGTTCCTAAATCTCTGTCTTACCATTATATAATCTATCAGATACCTTCTAGTATCTCCAAGATTCTTCCATGTATACAACCTTCTTTCATGATTCTTGAACCAAGTGTTAACTATGATTAAGTTATGCTCTGCGCAAAATTCTACCAGACGGGTTCCTCTTTCATTTCTTTCCCCCAATCCATATTCACCTACTATGTTTCCTTCTCTCCCTTTTCCTACTCTCGAATTCCAGTCACCCATGACTATTAAATTTTCGTCACCCTTCACTACCTGAATAATTTCTTTTATCTCATCATACATTTCATCAATTTCTTCATCATCTGCAGAGCTAGTTGGCATATAAACTTGTACTACTATAGTAGGCATGGGCTTTGTGTCTATCTTGGCCACAATAATGCGTTCACTATGCTGTTTGTAGTAGCTTACCCGCACTCCTATTTTTTTATTCATTATTAAACCTACTCCTGCATTACCCCTATTTGATTTTGTATTTATAACCCTGTATTCACCTGACCAAAAGTCTTGTTCCTCCTACCACCGCACTTCACTAATTCCCACTATATCTAACTTTAACCTATCCATTTCCCTTTTTAAATTTTCTAACCTACCTGCCCGATTAAGGGATCTGACATTCCACGCTCCGATCCGTAGAACAACAGTTTTCTTTCTCCTGATAACGACGTCCTTTTGAGCAGTCCCCGCACAGCGATCCGAATGGGGGACTATTTTACCTCTGGAATATTTTACCCAAGAGTACGCCATCATCATTTAACCGTACAGTAAAGCTGCATGCCCTCGGGAAAAATTACGGCTGTAGTTTCCCCTTGCTTTTGGCCGTTTGCAGTAGCAGCAGAGCAAGGCCGTTTTGGTTAGTGTTACAAGGCCAGATCAGTCAATCATCCAGACTGTTGCCCCTGCAACTACTGAAAAGGCTGCTGCCCCTCTTCAGGAACCACATGTTTGTCTGGCCTCTCAACAGATACCCCTCTGTTGTGGTTGCACCTACTGTACGACCATCTGTATCGCTGAGGCACGCAACCCTCCCCACCTACGGCAAGGTCCATGGTTCATTGGGGGCCAAAATACTTACACAGTGTATTTCAAAGTCACTGTTTCAAACATCTAGCAATGACAGATCAAGCCACGTAGAACAACTTTTGTTAGAGGCAAAATGTTTGCTCTTACTTCCAGACAACGCTAGGCACCCTTTAGTATATGTCGGTCCTGAGACGACGAGATTTCACGAACTAGCAGAGTCTACTAATCAGGTGTGAAACATACTACCTACCACAGTGATCTGACAGCATGATTTTCAACAAGAAGCCAATAAGAATGAGTACCTACAAGTGGAGAAAGATATTTTAGAAGTGAATCAGGAACTTTAATTTTGCTGGGCCTACCCCCTCTTGTAAATAGTAGATGACTGGACGACAGGCAACACACAATGAATATGAATGTAGAAGTAGGATTATGTCCTGCTGCCTCTCTGGGACATAACCAATATAAAATGACACCTAAAGTCACTGGAAAGTGCCAACAAACATTTTGGCTAACAAAAATTGTTCCTCACGGTGTGATGTATCACCCCAAGATGTTTTATGCAAAGATTTCCAAAGACACTGCATACTGTCAATCTGCAAGTTATCCATGTTGTTTTGAAAAACACGTCCTATCTTCTTTCTTTCCACTGGCAGCAACAGGACTGTTTTTCCTCAGACAGTGTACTGTTACTCAGACAGTTTACTGTTGATTAGTACCATATAATACTACATTCCCTGAAACGGAGAACTTCCACTTTTCAGTTAAACATGTTTTATTAACAAGTGCAAATTTCAAGTAAAAATTTTGCCACACATTAAATTAGTTTCCATTACCACATTATCACATATTGGTCTCATGAAGTAAAAGGCTAGTCTTATTTAACATAGAGTTTTATTTCTTCTGAAAGATGAGTACGAGGGACATTTTCCAAATGTATTAAATGATTCCAAAATACATGTGAAAGCCTCAGACACACACAGGTTCTAAAGCATACAACTTCTGTGCAGTCTGCTTAGAACTGAAATTAGTTATTTAATGAACTAAAAAGGATGTTCAACTGTATCATTATCTTCTTTTGACATTAAGTGATGCCTTCCTGTTGAACATTGGAAGCTGAGGCACTCGCAATTATTAAAACATTGTGAACTAGAAGTGAGCACTGATGGTGGTGTTCCTGTCTTGCAGCTGGAAACCTATATCCAGCAGTTGGTCCATGTGGTAGCATAAAGTTCAAAACTGTTTCGTTTAAGTCATAACTGATGTCTATTATCTCTGCAATCCACCAGTCACAGTCATACATGAGGGACACAAACATCCCTCTTTGCAGGTTGTGAATCTGAATATTCTCCTGCTGTTTCTGAGGTCTTGGCTGGACAAATGAAATTTTTTCTTTCTTGTCCTTTAAAGTTCGTGCAGTATAAGTTCGCCCATCGCTTTGAGTTCAAAAATGAGTCTTCTGAATTCCTTTCACAGAAATTCCAAATCAGACAAAATCCTTGTAGAGGCATGCAACTATTACGACTATAATTAATGGAAAGAATGTAAAAGATTGTGGGATTGCTTAAGAACAATTGCTAGCTTTCTCTGAATTCGATTATCAACTGCCATAGCATGTTTCTGATTTAACCCCACTGACTGATGATATACTACAAACCGACAAAAGTATCAGATGTTATGTTACAAATTTTACAGAAACAAACATTCTTATCCAAATCAGTTCCAAACGAACAATATTCAGGGGGAAAATACTTTTTGATACAGAAACGAATATCACTGTAGATACTAATACACAAAAATTCGATGTAGGTGCCAAATACTGTCATTACTAATATGTAGAATAACAGGTAGCACCATTAGTTGCACAGATTGACCCTAACTGTTGAAATACCATACAAGCACTGACTAGCACCACTGTGTGTGCTGGGAGGAAGGCTCGGTCATGCTAAGTGTCATAAATGTATTGATGCACATTTAAAGAATGCCATACAGATTTGGGACTCACATATTACATTTAAATTTTTTAAGGAACAACTGCCAAATATGCATGTCAATACACACAAAAAATTTAAAAAATTGCTTGCTACACACGGGCAAAAATCCTATCTTACTTATAAAAATAGGTACTATACATTTCATAAACCAACAACTACAGATTTTATTATTCCTACCAACTCATGCCATCCTGAATCTCATAAAAAAAAGCTTTCTTTTACTCCATGTTTCACAATCTAGCCAAGTTTCAGTTGCGCTGTGACACAAGAAGTAAAGAAATAGAAACAACTGTTAAGATAGGTTTGGCAAATGGTTTCAATGAAAAAGATATCAGGAATATAGGTAACAAAATGATCAGGAAAACTGAAAATAACAAATAAGAAAAACATCAGACATATTCCCTTGTCTTACCACGATCCAATTTCAGACAAAATTGTGAATATGTTTAAGAAATCAATATATGGTTTGGATTCCAAATCAATAACAAACTACGACACATTGTGAAACATTGTTTGGAATCCCCAAAAAATCCACTGAGGTGACAAAAGCCATGGGATAGTGATATGCACACACACACACACACACACACACACACACACACACACACACACACACACACGGCAGCAGTATCGCATACACAAAATATAACACACACAGATGGCAGCAGTATCGCATACACAAAATATAAAGGGCTAGAAACTCACGTGACAAGATTTTCGACATGGTTATGACCGAGAATTAATAGACTTTGAACATGGAATGATAGTTGAGCAAGGCACATGGGACATTCCATTTTTTAAATCATTAGGGAATTCAATATTCCAAGATCCACAGTGTCAAAGTATGCCAAGAACACCAAATTTCATCAGGCATTACCTCTCACCACAGACAACACAGTGGCCGACGGCCTTCACTTAATGACCAAAAGCAGCGGCATCTCCACAGAGTTGTCAGTGCTAAGAGACAAGCAACTCTGCATTAAATAAGGTAAAATCTGGCATTAATGGGCTATAGAAGCCGATAACTGACATGAGCACCTTTGCTAACAGCATAACTTCACATGCAGTGCCTCTCCTGGGATCGTGACAACATCGGTTGGACCCTAGACGACTGGAAAACAGTAGCCTGGTCAGATAAGTTCCTGTTTCAGCTCGTAAGAGCTGATGGTAGGGTTCGAGTGGGATGCAAAACCCATGGACCAAAATTGTCAACAAAGCACTGTGCAAGCAGGTGATGGCTCTATAATGGTGTTGGCCGCGTTTACATCAATGGACTGGGTCCTCTAGTCCAACTGAAAGTATCACTGACTGAAATGGTAACGTTTGGCTACTTGGAGACCAACTGCAGCTATTCATGGACTTCATGTTCCCACACAATAGAGTTTTTGTGGATGACTATAGACTATGTCATTGGGCCATAACTGCTTGCAACCTGTTTGAAGAACATTTTGGGCAATTTGAGGGATGATTTGGCCACCCATCAAACATTTATGGGAGATAATCAAGAGATCAGTTCATGCACAACATCATGAACACTTTCGCAATTATGGACGGCTATAGAGGCAGTGTGGCTCAATATTTCTGCAGGAGACTTACAATAACTTGTTGAGTCCATGCAACAGTGTGTTGCTGCAATATACCGGGCAAAAGGAGGTCGACACAATATTAGGAGGTATCAATGTAAGCATTGTAATGCCGATGTGTATAGGATCATATGTGGATCCTGTGAATGTTACTACATTGGACAAATGGGAAGAGAATTCAAAATATGTTTCAGGGAGCATGGATACACTCGTAATGGTAGTGTTCTTGAATACCGCTTAAGGGAACAGAGTCATCATTTAGTTCCCACTGAAAATTGTTTATAAATATTGCACACTGAAAATAAGGATAATAATTTGGATATAATCAATGAAATGGAAATTTACGTCAGTAACCAGTCAAACAAGACCCTTTTGATTAACAAGCACACAGCGATCAACCATACTTGGTTTTTTAGCTTTTTAAATGATCTGTTCTTCCATTAAAAAAATATAGTATCCCGTTCCTGCTTATCCCATTATCTGAGCTATTGATAACCTTTTGTTAGTGAAATTATATCTTCATCTAATGTCACACCTATTTTGCACTAGGTCGAATGAGAGACGAACCACGAGTCTTTGATACGTTGTGAAACTGAAGTTGTAAATTCATTTGTGAATGAATGTTGTACATATCTGCACTTGGTTGGGTGACCAAAGACGCAAGAACTTTTACTTTGTGATAAAAAAGAAAATGTATTTTTATGCTAGCCAATTTGCACTGTAATAGATTTCAATTGGTCATATTTTGACAATTTCACATATGTATATAAACAAAAAACCCTGCAAAGATTTTTATCTGTTGCTTTTATGTAAGATGTCATTTGAATTTTTATAACAAAGGTAAGATTTATACCCTGTGTAGGTAAGTAATTTTTTTACATGTTCTATATACTGACACACACTTTTGGCAATTGTTCCTCAAAAATTTAAATGTAGTATATACATTGGTCCCAATCTAAGTGGTGTTCTTTAAATGTGCACTGACATGGTTACACCACCTAGAGTGACCGGACCTTCATCCCAGCACACACAGTGATGTTCGCCATTGTTTGTGTGGTATTTGAACAGTTGTGGTTGAACTGTACAACTAATGGTGCTACCTGTTATTCTACATACTAGTAATGTCAGTATTTGCTGTCTACATCAATGTCTCACATATTTGTATCTAAAATAGTTCTGTGTCAAAAAGCATTTTGCTCTTGAATATTGTTCATTTGCAACTGACTTTGATAAGAAATGTGTGTTTCTGTAAAATATGTAACATAACATCTGTTAATTTTGTCTGTTTGTATTAGGTCATCAGATGATGAGTTAAAACAGAAACGCACCATGACAGTTAATAAACAAATTCAGAGAAAACCAGTGGCTGTTTTTAAGCAACCACACAGCCTTTTTAAATTCTTTTCATTAATCCTTTCACAAGGGTAGTATGTTTGGACCATTCTTCTCTTTTCTGCTGGCAGAATTCTTCAGTTTCCTCTTTGGATAAAAGTATCGGGGCTACAGATGTGTATGTTTTCAGCCCTATTGTAAAATCCTTGGCATTCTGAATTGCAGCTGTACTTGGGCTGCAACGATTGTTTTTTGTAGCATGGTGCTTAAAAAGGCCACCTGCACCAGCACAACTCCCAATGTCCATCTTTGCAACCACGACACCATGTAGTGCGGTACGATGGGCCCAACAACATGCCGAATGGACTGCTCAGGATTGGCATCACGTTCTCTTCACCGATGAGTATCGCATATGCCTTCAACCTGACAATCATCAGAGATGTGTTTGGAGGCAACCCGGTCAGGCTGAATGGCTTAGACACACTGTCCAGGGAGTGCAGCAAGGTGGAGGTTCCCTGCTGTTTTGGGGTGACATTATGTGGGGCCAACGTATGCCGCTGCTGGTCGTGGAAGGTGCCATAACAGCTGTACGATACGTGAATGACATCCTCCAACCGATAGTGCAACCATATTGGCAGCACATTGGCGAGGCATTTGTCTTCACCATCGTGCACGTCTTGTGAATGACTTCCTTCAGGATAATGACATCGCTTGGCTAGAGTGCCCAGCGTGTTCTCCAGACATGAACCTCATCGAAAATGCCTGGGATAGATTGAAAAGGGCTGTTTATTGACGACGTGACCCACCAACCACTCTGAGCCATTGAGGAGTGGAACAATCTGGACCAACAGTGCCTTGATGAACTTGTGGATAGTAGGCCACGACAAATACAGGCATGCATCAATGGAAGGGGACATGCTAATGGGTATTAGAGGTACCTGTGTGTACAGCAATCTAGACCATCACCTCTGAAGGTCTCGCTGTATGGTGGTACAACATCCAATGTGTGGTTTTTGTGAGCAATAAAAATGGCGGAAATGATGTTTATGTTGATCTCTATTCCAATTTTCTCTACAGGTATCAAAACACTTGGATCTGAGGTGATGCAAAACAAGTCCAACCAAGGGGTCACTGTCACATGTTCAAGTACAATCTTCAGTTCGCACACAAAGTTCAAAGTTTCCACAATACACACACACAAACTGACATCTCTAGGTGTGTGTGTGTGTGTGTGTGTGTGTGTGTGTGTGTGTGTGTGTGTGTGTGTGTGTGAGAGAGAGAGAGAGAGAGAGAGAGAGAGAGAGAGAGAGAGAGAACTCACTTAGGTGGTAGTGTATAAAATTTTGATTCTCCAATGTATAATGTTAACAGTATTATGTAAAGGACACATTGCTACTCACGGTAAAGAAGCTACACCGAGTTGCAGGACAGGCACAATGCTAATACTGTTATAAATTGAGTTTTCGGCTAAACCCTTCTTCAGACAGGAAAGCAAACACAGAGTCACACAATGAAGCATACCTCATGCATGCATGATGGTTATCTCAAGCCAGAATGCAACTGTGTTGCGTTGAGTGACAGCAGCAATCCAGTGTGGAGTATGGAAGGGGGGAGGGTGGAGGGTGGGGGTGGGGCAAGATACGGATAGGGGACATAACTCAGGAATGCCTGGTGTAGCATGCAGGAACTATATGGTAGCAAGACAAAGCTGCTAGGTGCAGTGTTGGGCGACTGTAACAGAGGGAACAGGGAGTTGGGGAGTGGAAAAGGAGAAGAGCAGAGAAGGGAAGGGAAAAATACTGGCAGGTGCATTGGCAGAGAGCAGTGCACATTGAGCTTGAGGGGACGTGAACCGGCAGGAGGTGATAGGACAGAGGGGACAGAAACTGTTGGATGGAGGGTATGGAACAGTAAGTTACCATAGGTTGAGGTCAGGACGATTTTGAGTGTGAAGAATGTGTCACAAGGATAATTCCCATTTTAGCAGATCAAAAAAGATGGTGTTGGAGGGCAGGATCCAGATGGTCTGGGTTGTGAAGCAGCCATTGAAATCAAGCATGTTATGTTCAGCTGCATGTTGTGCCATAGGGTGGTCCACTTCGTTCTTGGCCACAGATGGGTGGTGGGCACTCATCCTAGAGGACAGCTGGTTGGTAGCCATACCAATAAAAAAAACTGTCCAATGATTGCAGCAGAGCTGGTATATGATGACTACAATTTCACAGGTGGCCTGAACTCTGATGGGGTAGGATAAGCCTGTGACAGGACTGGAATAGGAAGGGCTAGGTGGGTGGATTGTGCAGGTCTTGCCCCCCGGGTCTTCCACAGGGATATGATCGCTGTGGCAAGGAGTCGGGATTGGGAATGGAACTGGAATGGATGAGGATGTTGTGGAGATTGGGTGGGTGACGGAATACTACTTTAGGAGGGGTGGTAAGGATCTTAGCATTTCAGGGCATAATGATAGATAATCAAAGGCGTAATTAAAAATACTGTTCCATTCCTGGATGGTATTGAGTGACCAAGGGAGTGCTCCTTTGTTGCTGGTTATTGGGGGTGGTGGGAGGATTCAAGTTGTGTGGGAATATGGCACAGGAAATCTGTTTATGGACTAGAGCTGCAGGACAATACCTGTCTGTGAAGGCCTTTGTGAGACCTTCAACATACTTGGGATGGGAGTTCTGCAGACACACCATCCCCAGGTAGTCAAGCTGTACAGGAGGGTTATTTTGGTGTAGAAGGGATGGCAGCCGTCAAAATGCTAGTACTGTTGATAGCTGGTGGGTTAAATGTAGACAAAGGAGTAGATGCAGCCACCAGGGAGGAGGCCACCACCCAGAAAGATGGCGTGCTGAGTTGAGGAGGACTAGGTGAAGCAGATGCAAGAGAAGGTGTTGAGGTTGTGAATAAATGAGTATAGATTGTCTAGGTCCTGACTTCAGATCATGAATATATCATCAATGAACTTGAACCAGACCAGGGTTTTGTGGTCTTGGGAGGTTAGGAAGGTTTCCTTTAGGTGGTCCAGCTGGTCTCACCATCCATTCCCATGTCCCTTCGTAAGAACACCAAACTTTCAGCAGAAGAAAGGACAGCCATATAAAGCCTCAAAACAGTTCCTCACCTTGTCATCCTACATGCAGACAAACGTTCCACCAGTGTCATTTTGAATTAAAGTGATAGCTAGTGGAAGGCCTTTACCAATTGTCTGACTCTTCCACCTACGAACTATTCCAGAATGATCCCATCCCAAAATTCCAACATAACCTCCAATCCCTGATTAAAGCCTAAGGCCTTTCCCAGAACCCCTCCCCTGACTCCATTACCCTCTTCACCTTTCTGATGCCCTGAACACCTACCTTCTACATGCCGATCAAAATCCACAAACCAAACAACCCTGGATGCCACATTTTAACTGGTTATTGCACTCCCACTGACAGAATTTCGGCTGTCGATGGCCAACACCTCCAACCTATTGCCCAAAATCTAGCCTTTAATGTCAAAGATATCAAACACTTCCTACAGCGACCCTCCACTATCCCCACCCCTTTACCTCCTAGATACCTAACTTGTCACTTTTGCCGCCACCTGCCTGTATGACAACATCCCTCATGCATATAGTGTTACCACTATTGAACACTACCTCTCCCAATGTCCTTCATACTCCAAACCACTACCTCATTCCTCGTACAGCTTACTAATTTTATCCTAACACACAACTACTTCTCCTTTGAAGCAAAGCTATACAAATAAGTCTGTGGCATAGTCATGGGCATCTGCATGGCACCCTCCTGTCACCTGTTTATGTGCCATCTAGCAGTAACTTTCACAGCCTCCCAAAACACCTAGTGCGGTTCAGCTTCACTGATGATATATTCATGATCTACACTCAGAGCCAAGACACCCTACCCTCATTCTTTCACAACCTCAACACCTTCTCTCCCATACACTTCACCTGATCCTCCTCAAACCAGTGTGCCACCTTCCTGTGTGGTGACCTCCTCCTCTCTGAGAGCTTCATCCACACTAAACCCACCAAAAATAAAGAGTATCTGCATTTTGATAGCTGAGATCCCTTCCACACAAAAAATTGCCTCCCATACATCCTGGCCACCCATGGACAGTATATCTGCAGTGACAAGAACTCCTTTGCCCAGTATGCTGTAGGTCTCGCGACAGTCCTCCTAGACAGGCACTGTCGCCCAGACCTAGTCAACAAACAGATTTCCTGTGGCACATCACCACACCCTCCATTCCTCTCATCACACCCAATAACCAGCTGCGCAGTAGCGTCCCCTTCATCACCCTATACCACCTCGGACTGAAAAAACTGCATCACACCCATCATCAGAGCTTTGATCATCTATCAACATTCTTTGAAATGTGGGACATCCTACCTAAGATCCTTCCCATCTTTCCTAAAGCGGTGTTCGATCACCCATCCAACCTCTAGAACATTCTCGTCCATCCCTACACCAGCTTTTATCCCAGCTCCTTGGCACAGTGATACACCCTGTGGAAGACATAGTTGCAATACCTGCCCAATCTACCCACTCAGAATTTCCTATTGCAGTCCCATCATAGGCTTAACCTGCACAATCAGAGGCCAGGACAACTTGAAAGAACCTTGTCGTATACCAGCTCAGCTGCAATCATTGCACAATTTCTTATATTGGTATGACTATCAACCAGCTGCCAATTAAGATGAACGACCACCATCAAACTGTGGCCACGAGAAACGTGGGCCACCCTGTGGCACAACATGCAGCTGATTATACCAAGTTTGATTCCAATAGGTGCTACACAACCCATGCCATCTGGATCCTGCCCTCCACCAATAGCTTTTCTGAACTGCAGAGATGGGAGTTATAAGGATAACTCATTCCCCACTCCCAAAATCATCCCAGCCTCAACCTACAATCCCCACACCTTCCATCCAACAGTTTCTGCGCCCTCTATTCTATTATCTCCTCCAAATTCATGTCCCCTTACCCTCATTGTGTGCTACCCTTTGCCAATGCACCCACCAGTGTTTTCCCTTTAAGGTTCCTCTCCTTTTGCACTCCCTATTCCTCCCCCCCCCCCATCCCCCTCCCTCTCCCACAGCTTCCTGAAACTGCATGTGGCAGCTTTGTTCTGCTACCATATAGTCCCTGCACACCACACCCTCACCATGCAGCACTGACTCCCCCCCCCTCTCACATACACAACCTGTTATCCCTCCCACCTCACTCAAGATTGCTGTTGCTGTTTGATGCGACACAGTTGCGTTCTTGCGAGAGAGAGAGAGAGAGAGAGAGAGAGAGAGAGAGAGAGAGCTGTCACGTGTGCTGTGTGTATGATATGTGCTTGATAGTATCAATATCCTTTCCATTCTGAGGAACACTTTGTCAGAAAGCTCGTCTGCAAATCAACATGTCATCTTTCTGGTGAGAAGCAATATATCCTTTTCAGAATATTGTTGATATTCCAACCTAGACTTTCCATTGTTTAATGTGTAATGTTGTATTTCCTTTTTTATAAGGGAACAATTTCTTTAATACTACAAATCCCTATCATTTCACTTTTCACCATTTTTGTCCTTCAATTGTTATAGTATCTTTTTTGTTGAAACTCTGGTGAGAACAGTCCCATTTATCTTCCAGATAAAACTATTGTGATATCTGACTATTTAGACATGTGTTTCTTTTACTGGATGACTAGAGTAGGGATGTGGTTTTCCAGACACTCCTTTTACAGCAATTGCATTTACTGTTTCGTCCACCATGCATTGTAATGCAGTTGGGATGAGGTGCAAAACTGTTTTCTGTGAAAATGACTCTGGGATAATAGTTAGAACTTGGAATTGTAAGATACATATGATTTAACAGCTGAAAAGAAAATCCTGACAAGATGTGAAAGCTTCCTTTGGTTCAATTTCAGCTTTGAAAAGTGAGGTCAGTTTTGCTTTGGTGTACTCCCCTACAGCTTAGCTTTCTAAGTGCAAAAAGCTTATGAGCCGACTTCACTGACCATGGTTTCTTAACAGGAGTAACACATTCCTCTACAGCTGTGTGATTCAGTGAATGTAATTATTCCTCTATAGATGCAAAATCTCCATAATCTACATCACGGGAGATTTCCGTTACTGTCACTGTTGATATTCTGTCAAAGCATTTAGAACACAGAAAGTCATCACTGGAAACATCTTGACTTCAAAATGGGCTCTTGAAATGAGTATACACATTACCAGTCTGAAGAAAGTCTTTTCTTGCTAGTATTACATATCACTCTTACGAATACACAAATAGTCTGCACACTTCACTCTTCTGTGTCACGAGTCAGAAGGCATTTCAAACACAGTTCTTTCCACCCTAAAACTCCATTGGTCAGCAGAATCCTCACAGATCAAGAATTATCTGGGTGGTTTCAGAATTCCTAAAAGGCTCTGCACTTTAGAAAACAGCTGCAATACAGAAAGCAGCAATAGGGGGAAAAAAGAAAAAAAAAGAAAGAAAGAAAGAAAGGAAGGAAGGAAGGAAGGAAAGAAAGAAAGAAAGAAAAAGAAAAAAAAAAAAAAACGGACAAGAAAGAACTGCAACAAAGCAATTGGTAACAAAGAAACTACAGTAAAGAAATTAGCCATGCACATTAAAATATGAACATTGTTTATAAAACTTGTTCAATTGAAAAGTGGATGTTCTCTTTTTTAGGGAATGTACTACATGGTACTAACCAACAGAAAAAAAAAAAAAAAAAAAAAAAAAAAAAAAAAAAAAAAAAAAAAAAAAAATTTTTGGGATTTACATTTGTTGACACAAAATTTTTCCTTAAATAAAAATCACACACATTTCCAAACAGATGACATCATTGTATCACAAAGTTATTGTCTTTTTTTAAAGAAGAAGAAGAAAAGAGAGGGAGGGGAGGGAGAAAAGAAAGAAAGAAAGAAAGGGGGCAAGGCATCCTCCTTGGCAGCTTGTACCTCGGGCCGGGAATTTTCTTCGGAGTGGAAATGGAGAGGGGAATTAAAAGATTTCTTACTTTGTCCTGAATATTAACGTATGTTAAATTCAACAATATCTGAGACTCTGAAGGTAAGACTTTTCCAAGGTCTGTCTGAAATGATATGGACTATGCTAACAATGCAGTTACACATATCACCTAAATAACTGTTGAAATTAAGCTCATCCATTATGAATATTTTAGAACCCATGACTGTTAATTGAACTTAAACACATAAAATTGCAACCTGTCACTTTTTTGATAATAATTTATTATTCCATGAACCGGTTTTCGAACCTTTTCAGGTTCATATTCAGATGTCTTCTGGAAGTTACATCACTATTTCTAGCATAATGCTGGGTGCTGGCTCTGTGACAAGAAGATGGAACACACATCCAGAAACCATCTGAAGATGAGCCTGAAAAGGTTCGAAAACCACTTCATGGAATATTTAAAAAAAAAAAAAAAAAAAAAAAAAAATAGGTGACTGGTTGCAGTTTTGTGTGTTTACAACTGTTAACATGCTTCAAGTGAGCATGGTGCTGCCTTCATGTGGAAGCTTGCCACTACAGGAGATAGAGTTGTGCTCAGTGGAATCCAATGTTTATATCGCATACTATCATGCAGGAAGCACTTGCTTTCAAGTTGCGACGAAGCAAGGTTAACAAATGAGGTTCAAAATGTTGCTCTGGCTTAGAGAGTGATGCAAGGAGAGAAATTCTTGCAAACACTGAAACTGCATCAAAAAACACCAGAGTGTTGTCTGAATTAAGTTTTATAGCTTTCAACATGTCCACAAACTGCACTGAGTTTCAGACAGATTGTATGGAATGACCTACATGGCACAGTTGCTGTATGTTACACCAAGAGGACACAAATTTCTTGTTACATCATTTCTCCGTTAGGGAAGGTCACAACAGTTCTAAAAAATGATGACCTCTTTGAGCAAAGCAGCACTGGATGTAACTCCTGAAACTTATCACACTCCTCATTACTGATATCTGTGGCCTTCTGATAGGTTCAGTGCAATTCCCAATCCAATATGAATGATGTCAAGAGTCTGGATAAGTGCTGGTGACGAGGCAGCAACAACATAGCTATTTTCTCCAGTTTTCTAGAAGTGCTGCCTTCAGTACCCCACTGTCCCAAATACACTGTGGAATTACAAGATTAGTAATATGTGAATATTTTATTGCATTGGCATATTGCAAGAAATTTCACATGCAAAATATGTTCTTTTGTTAAATTAGGTGATAGCCAGATGGCCCAGTCAGTATTTATTCCTGTAAGCACAACTATTAAAAACACACAAAAAAATGAGTATTTCTAGTTTTCACAACAGGTTATTTTTCAGAGTGAAGTACAATGAGGGACGCATGAAAAGGAGAGAGCTAGCCCCACCACAACCTAAGTTAAATGTAATATCTGTGGTATAAGGAAAAATTGGAAGAGAAAAGTAGAACACAATACATCAAATGAGTTGGGAGGAGAAATATATTACAACAGAGAGCATTATGCCAGTGCCAACTGAAATACAAAGTGAGGGTGCCACAGTGGAAAAAGCAAAGATATAGTAGTAGTAGTAGTAGTAGTAGAAGAAGAAGAAGAAAAAGAAGAAGATGGCAAGGGAAAAAATAATAAAAGTAAACAATAAAAAGTAGAATAAATAAATGGAGTAGAACTTGACCCCTAAGAAGAAAAGAAAAGGGTAAGATAATTGGGAGGAAGAAGGGGGCCAGGTTGAGTTTGACTCCAAGAGAAATGTGCAACGAAAGACTGCTTCGGAGTGGTTTCAGAGAGTTGCCTTTCACTGCTCCCCGAACCTGGTGCTGAATGGAACGGTCCACATGACTCCTGTGGTTGAAAGGGGAGCAACTAGCCTCTTTACATAACCTCAGTTCAACTGATCTGCTTATTCCTGCCTTACTAACTACATTGCACATACCACTGTCACAGACTTCACAGCTGAAACGAAAATCCCATCAGCTCTGGTGGGCTATCATATCCAACCACTCATCTAAAGTGCACCATCCTACATAAAACTGATATGTCTCCAATGTATTCCCATCTCCTACCATCACAAATCTTTCCTGTTATCATCTATGTGACATCTGTGTACACAAACATCCAACACATACATGGCCTCTTTTCCCTTAACATTACTCCCAGAGCCTATCAGAACGTCTCCCAAAAATTTCATTCCTAATTGGATTAGGTGATTTCAGTCTTAACCTTTTAACTTTTGAGGCCTAAACCTACAAAAATTATGTGGATGGGCTTATAAACCCGAATGAACCAACGCTATATCAATTTCTTAAAGGCCGCATGAAGGTTGTATTCCTTAACTGGTAGAATTCTCGAGTTTGTGCCGAGATCACATCGTAAAGACTCCATTCCAGACAATTTTCCTTAACTCCCAAATGCACCCCTTGGCTTGATATAGGGTCTCGAGGAGATCTCTGCAGTCTGAATTTAAGGCAAATAAGAAATCTTCTTCTTCCTTCAACAACTGAAGAAGCACTTTTCCCAACTGAATTAAAATGTAGCCTTTCTCCACATCACAAACACAATTATGGATGTTGAACTCCATCCTGTCGAGACTCTCAATGATCCTCTGACCATACCAAACCAACCAATAACCAAACAATGGAAAATCTAGGATGGAATGAACAACATAATGAAAAGGATAGTTGCTACTCACCATATAGCAAAGATGATGAGTTGCAGAAAGGCACAACAAAAAGACACACACACACACAATCAGCTTTCAGCCAACAAGGCCTTTGTCAAAATTAGGCAACAAACACAAAAGCACACACTCATGCAAACGTAACACAATATATATAAATGACCTAGTAGACAGTGTCAGAAGTTCCATGCGGCTTTTCACGGATGATGCTGTAGTATACAGAGAAGTTGCAGCATTAGAAAATTGCAGCGAAATGCAGGAAGATCTGCAGCGGATAGGCACTTGGTGCAGGGAGCGGCAACTGACCCTTAACATAGACAAATGTAATGTATTGCAAATACATAAAAAGAAGGATCCTTTATTGTATGATTATATGACAGCGGGACAAACACTGGTAGCAGTTACTTCTGTAAAATATCTGGGAGTATGCATGCAGAACGATTTGCAGTGGAATGATCATATAAAATTAATTGTTGGTAAGGCTTGTGCGAGGTTGAGATTCATTGGGAGAGTCCTTAGAAAATGTAGTCCATCAACAAAGGAAGTGGCTTACAAAACACTCGTTTGACCTATATTTGAGTATTGCTCATCAGTGTGGGATCCATACCAGGTCGGTTTGACAGAGGAGATAGAGAAGATCCAAAGAAGAGCGACGCGTTTCATCACAGGGTTATTTGGTAAGCGTGATAGCATTACGAAGATGTTTAGCAAACTCAAGTGGCAGACTCTGCAAGAGAGGCGCTCTGCATCGTGGTGTAGCTTGCTGTCCAGGTTTCGATAGGATGCGTTTCTGGATGAGGTATCGAATATATTGCTTCCCCCTACTTATACCTCCTGGGGAGCTCACGAATGTAAAATTAAAAGATATTTGAGTGCGCACGGAGGCTTTCTGGCAGTTGTTCTTCCCGCGAACCATACGCGACGAACAGGAAAGGGAGGTAATGACGTGGCACGTAAAGTGCCCCCCGCCACACACCGTTGGGTGGCATGCGGAGTATAAATGTAGATGTAGATGTAGAACACACATGCATGCTACCAGTCCACCCACTCACCCATTCACACCAGGTGGGGATAAGGAGCAGCCTGAGGTGGGGAGTGCGGTGGCACGCACAGCCACACAAACGCAACGGTCGGCTACCGCGGCAGAGTTAAGCGGCACCTGCAACTTAGTGCCGGAGCGTTCCGCCAACCGGCGCTACAGGTGTTCCCACCAAACATTCAATCAGCTGCGAACTACGCACGCACACGAGCCTTTTTCCGGCGCAGATGGTCACACTATGATATCACCACCCATCAGTCAGGGATCGCCAATGGCTGCCAATCATCACTCCAGAATCAGCGGAGGAAGACTGGAGCCACCATGTTAAATAGCCAGAAGAAAGGGAAACAGGCATCTTTCGACCCACCGCGAACTGCTGCCTGGAAGATACTTTGACGCAGCCATAACGTCCTGATGCCACATCTTCGCAATGCTGGCCATCAACCCCAGACTCTGGGCCCGTCTACTTCCTTGGCATCCGTCGGAAAGTGTCGAGAGAAAACCCGACAAAGGAACGTAAATTCAGTTCAGTTGCTAATATTTCAATTCCATAAGGTGGCATATTCTTTGACTTGTTATAAAATTTTGGTAGGAGAAGCCTTTTGTTTTCGAAGAAAGTTTATCTTTTTGTAAAATTAAGCAGTGGCCTTCCTCCACCTAATAAAAATTTTTTGTTCACACATGGGTGGTAATCTGTGGATATAACAGGGAGGGGGAGGGATAGCAGGATAGGGGTGGGGACGGTAAAGTGCTGCTGGGAGCATGCAGGGAGGAGGTGGAGAGTGGGGTAAGTAGATGCTGTTGAGAGGTTAGACGGAGGGCAGGGGGAGAGAGCAGGGGACAGTTAGTGGAAAGGAGAGAAATAAAAATTCTGGATGTGTTGGTGGAATAGAGGGCTGTGTAGTGTTAGAATGGGAACAGGGAAGGGGCTAGATGGGTAAGGACAATGACTAACGAAGGTTGAGACCACGAGGGTTACGGAAACATAGGGTATATTGCAGGAAGAGTTCCCAGCTGCGCAATTCAGAAAAGCTGGTAGTGGTGGGAAGGATCGAGATGGCACAGGCTGTGAAGCAGTCATCGAAATGAAGGACGTCATGTTGGGTGGCGTACTCAGTAGCAGGATGATCCAGTTGTTTCTTTGCAAAAGTTTGCCGGTGGCCATTCATGTGGACAGAAAGCTTGTTGGTTCCATGTGTGCACAACAAACAAAAAACTGTCTGTCCGCATGAATGGCCACCACAAACTGTGGACAAGAAACAACTGGACCACCCTGTTGCTGAACACACTGCCCAACAGGATGTCCTTCATTTCAATGACTGTTTCATAGCCTGTGCCATCTGGATCCTTTCCCGCCAATACCAGCTTTTCTGAACTGCTTAGGTGGGAACTCTCTATGCATTATATCCTACATTTGCATAACCCTCCTGGTCTCGACCTTTGTTAGTCATTGTCTTCACCCATCCAGCTCCTTCCCTGTTCCCATTCCAGCAATACACGTCTCTGTTCCACCAATGCACCCAGTCTTTTCACTTCTCTCCTTTTGCACTGACCCCCCCACCCCCCATCTAACTTCCTGAAAGCACCTAGCTGCCCACCTCTCCACATCGTCCCTGCATGCTCCCAGCAGCACTTTACCATCTCCCAGCCCTACCCTGCTATCCATCCTCCTCCCCACCTCAGCCTCCTCCTCACCCCCACCCAGTTGCCCTCTCCCATAAGGCCCAGCTGCTTACAGTATGACTTCAGCTGCCAGACTGTGGTTTTGTGTGTGTGTGTGTGTAATTTTGACAAAGGCCTTGCTGGCTGAAAACTAATTCTGACTCAATCAGTAAACAGTGACTTCTATTTTGGCAGCTGCTACATCTTCCTTCAGAACAGGTAGCCACAGTTCATGAATTTGCTTCAGTTTCAAATTCCTTAACATCCACACCAGTAGCCCGTACCACATCCCCCCCCCCCCCCCCCCTGCAATACACAAGTGACCTTACCCACAATCAAATCTTCCGTGCTGTCTCCCTCCATCCGCTGCTCCTTCCCCCCCCCCCCCCCCCCCCCCCCACCACCACCACCACCACAGTGAAGCTTACATATCCGAACAACTCAGAAGCCATCCTCTTACTATCCAAACTGAAATGTCTTGACAGATTACTTCCTCAAGACTGCAGGCTGCAACTTTCACAACATGACTCTGAAATGATACAGTTCCTGCCTGATATCCACCCAATATACCAAGTGTTGTCTCTCAGCCATCTCCTAACCTTTGCATCATCCATGTTAAACTCTACAGACATTTACAGACCACCATCTCTGGCCAAACGGTACAATCCTTGCACTATAATTTTCTGTATAACTTGTCCTATGCTCCTACCCACAACCACTGACACTTATTTTGGCCCCACCATTATAAGATATAGGTGAGTTTTTTTCGGTCCAATGCAAGTTTAAGGTGCACTGAGATCCGAATGCTGCCACACTGAAAAATCTCATCAAGACTGGAAATCCCCCAATGTATATCTCTAAAAATTTGTCAAATGTCTTTTAAGTAAGATAAGACTGTATTAAAAGCAGTATTGTAAATTTATATTAGTTATTCCTTGGACAGCTGTAAAACACCCAGTACTAATGGTGAACAAGAAAGAAACGGAGCTAAAGGATTTGTAATTTATATCCTAGGTGAGCTCCTGCTACAAAACGTATCGGACGCCTTGGGAAATGTTAACATGACTAAATTTCATTCATATGTGGCAAAACTGAAATGGAAAAAAGGATATACAGAGTTTTGCTTCAATTGCAAATTAATTTACTTACAAGATGATTTTGCTTGGTTAATAATTACTAACAAAAGTGGCATAGTTGAATGTGCTCATTTAAGAGAGGAAACAGCAAATATGACACCGTATCTTGAAAAAAATTGTGTCTCAGAACTTTCTTTAACTATAGTCAACAACTTTTTCAACAATATATATATATTCATTAATCAAACTCTGAGCAATACATCAATATTGTTAACATCTTTTAATTAAGTTGTGTTAAAACTCTATTTGTTTTTCAATATATTATGTACTATATTTCAGATAAGAAGGGAGCTGTCACATCACTGTCTGAAAAAATGGGCTATGATCCATAAAGTTCAAAAACTATGGGTTACATTAATAATTTAAGAACAGGTGTCTGTTTTCTCCTCTTTTTTTTCCATCTGAAAAGTAGCTGTTTAGTAACTGTCGACAGAAACATCTTCAGGCTCAGAAAATGAAAGTACTGTTTTTCATTTATTGGTGTGTGTGTGTGTGTGTGTGTGTGTGTGTGTGTTTGTGTTTGTGTTTGTGTTTGTGCATGAGGGAGGAAGGGGGGAGGGAGAGAGAGAGAGAGAGAGAGAGAGAGAGAGAGAGAGAGAGATTTGGGAGTTGCATCTTTTGAAAATGAGTATAGAACAACCCATCTGTCTCTTCACTAATTTCATACATTTGTAAATGGACTTTTTCATTCAATATTAATGTGGTGTTTGACTTGTGCTGAAAACACTTTACGCCATTTTACACTAAAAAATCACTGACAATACTGTGCAGCAGAGAGCAGAAGATTGGTTGGTTGGTTGGTTTGGGGTATAAAGGGACCAAACCAC
This sequence comes from Schistocerca piceifrons, assembly GCF_021461385.2. NCBI lineage: Eukaryota > Metazoa > Arthropoda > Insecta > Orthoptera > Acrididae > Schistocerca > Schistocerca piceifrons. The sequence continues at coordinate 770,166,988 of NC_060138.1, forward strand.
AAGGTCATCAGTCCCTTTTCCTGACGCAAGCAAGGCTAAACATACAAAAACACCCAAAGTATGTTTGAGAATGTAAAAGGGGGGAAAAGGAATAGGGAACCACACCTACAAAGAAAACGAATGGAACAGAAAAAAAAGAAAGGAAAAAAATGGGGAAAACATATACCACAAGGGAAAGTAGAAGAAGGTATTAAAGCCATAGAGCAGATGGTCTCTGCTGACTGATTACAAGAATAAAAGAGGATTAGCCAGCCACTGCAACACATTAAAATGTTCACCCCAAAAAGACAAGGCAAGATGAACACGTGTAGTGAAAAGACAACCACCAAGACAAACAAATGCAAAGAAAGAGTGACAGAGTTAAAATAGAGGGAGCGGGGTGGCCTTGGAAAGAAGACTAAACGCCCACCCTTAGTGACATCGAGGTGGGTCCTCACGACGGAGGAGGTAACCGTGCATCGACCACGTATGGCCAATGCGGAGTTGGCAGAAAAGCACAGAGGCCCGCATGGAGGACTTCCACACATTTGTAGTCTCCTTAATGGTACGCAGTTTGTTGTGCATACTGAGATTATGCCATTCCGTCCCCCACAGCTGAAAAACCTTGCGGCATAATAATGATCGCAGGTCAGTTATGGGGATGCCGATCTCCACAACCGTTTCCATGTAGCCTGTTTGACCAGTCTGTCAGCAAGTTCATTTTCTGGGATTCCGGCATGGCTGGGGTCCACACAAACACCACAGAACAACTGGATTGTTCCAGGGCATAGATGGATTCCTGGATGGTTGCTACCAAAGGATGGCTGGGGTAGCACTGGTCAATAGCTTGTAGGCTGCTCAAGAAGTCAGTACAGAGAAGAAACGACTCGCCAGGGCATGAGAGGATGCACTCAAGACCACAAGAAGTGGCCGCCAGATCTGCTGTGAAAACACTGCAGCCATCTGGCAAGGAGTGCTGTTCAATATATCCTCCATGAACATACGCGAAGCCAACATGAGCATCAGCCATCGAGCTATGGCCCCGGTACATGTCAAGAATCGAGAGGAAGTGACAGCGGAGAGCCGCGGAGTTAATTGAGTCCTTAGGATGATAAAAAGATCCAGGTGAAGCTTCGGCCTAGGTGTACACCATGGAGGTGTACATGAATGGACCTCAAATATAGGTGGTAAAGGCAAGGACTCCACTTCCGACAGAAGAGATCGGACGTGAACCACAAGTGTAAGCCCTGACATGGACCGGCGATGTGGGAGATGAACCGCCATGGGTGGGAAAAGGGGACGGTAATTCGGATGCTCAGGAGAACTGCAAATGTGTGCAACATAACTGGTGAGCAGTTGTGCATGCCTAACCTTCAATGAAGGGACTCCGGCCTCTACCAAGATGCTGGTCACAGGACTTGCCCGAAAAGCTCCCATTGCCAGTCGAACGCCACAGTGGTGCTCTGGATCAAATAAATGCAACGCTGAGGGCACTGCCGAACCATAAACCAGACTCCCATGGTGAAGGCGGGATTGAACAAGGGCTCTGTAGAGCTGCACCCCAGTTTGTGTTGCTCAGGCAGCGGAGGGCATTGAGGTGCTGCCAGTACTTCCGCTTCAGCTGACGAAGATGAGGAAGCCACGTCAATTGGATGTCAAAAACCAGTCCTAAGAATCGATATGTCTCCACTACAGTGAGGGATCATCATTAAGGTAAAGTTCTGGTTCTGGTTGAATGCTACGACATCGACAGAAATGCGTGACACACAACTTCGTGACTGAAAACTGGAAGCTGTGGGCTAGAGGCCATGACAGCACCTTGTGGATGGCTCCCTGTAGGAGCCACTCAGCAACATCAGTACTGGAGGAGCAGTACATGTACATACAGAGAAGGTGAGACGGACGGCCTGACAGGTGTTGTTAGACCGTTAATGGCCACTAAAAGTAGAGATACACTCAATACAGAGCCCTGCGGGACCCCATTCTCCTGTATATAGGAGGAACTATGGGAGGCACCAACTTGGACACGGAAGGTACGGAGCAATAGGAAATTTTGGATAAAAAAATCAGGAGCAGGCCCTGAAGACCCCAATCATATAATGTGGCAAAGATATGATGTCACCAGGCCATGTGGTAAGCTTTTCGTAAATCAAAAAACACAGCAACCAAGTGTTGGCGTCTGGAAAAGGCTGTTCAGATGGCAGACTTGAGGGAAACTAGGTTATCGGTGGCAGAGTGACGCTGGCGGAAACTGCCCTGGCATGGAGCCAGTAGGCCACATGACTCCAGGACCCAACACAGCCACCGACTTATCATACGTTCTAACAGCTTACAAAGAATGTTGGAGAGGCTGATGGGCCGATAGCTATCCACATCAAGTGGGTATCTGTTGGGTATGAGCACTAGAATGATGGTGCTCTCCTGTCATTGTGATGGAAAGACACCACTGCACCAGACTGAAAATGACGAGATGTCGCCTGTAGTTGGACGAGAGATATTTGATGATCTGACTGTGGATCCGATCTGGCCCAGGAGCTGTGTCGGAGTAATGTACAAGGGCACTGAGGAGCTCCCACTCTGTAAATGGAGCATTATAGGCTTCACTGTGACCTTCAGTGAATGGAAGGGCTTTACTTTCCATCCACCGTTTGAGAGTGCAAAAGGCGGGGGGATAATTCTCCGATGTGGAGGCCCGAGCATAGTGCTCGCAAAGTGTGCGGCAATTGAGTTTGCGTCAGTAGATAACATGCCATTGATATTAATCACAGTGACAGCTCCAGTTTCTGGTACCCACAAACACGTCTGATCTTTGTCCAGACATGGGAAGGTGATGTATAGCATCCAACAGTCAATAAATACCTCTCCCAACATTCCCGTTTCCATCTTTCTATAAGCTGATGTACGGTAGCATTGATCCGTTTAAAAGCTACTAGGTCCTCTATGAAAGGGTGTCATTTATGTCGCTGTAGAGCTTGCTGACACTCTTTAATGGTCTCAGCGATTTCCAGAAACCACCAAGGTACTGAAATTCGCACGGTCACCCTAAAGAACGAGGGATCGCATTTCTCGCCACAGAAACAATCGTTCTAGTGACCACACCAATGGTACCATGTGGGGGAGATTCAGTGCTGACAGCAGAGCTGAAAACTTCCCAGTCTGCATTCTTTAAGGACCATCTTGGAAGATGTCCAGGGGGGTGGTGCTGGGGGAGTGACAGGAAGATGGGAAAATCCTCATGGGCTCTCCAGTGGACAGATAGGAGAAGTCCTGGGCTGCAGAGGGATAAATCAATGGCTGAGTAAGTGCCATGAGCCACACAATGTGTGGTGGCCCCAATATTTAAGAGGCAGAAATCGAGTTGAGACAGTAAGGTTTCGACATCTCTACCTCGGCCAGTAAGCACGGTGCCATCCCACAAGGGGTTATGGACATCAAAATCTCCTAAAAGTAGGAAAGGTTTAGGGAGTTGATGAATCAATGCAGCCAATGCGTTCAGGTGGACTGCACCATCTGGAGGAAGGTATACGTTGCAGACAGTTATTTCCTGTGTCGTCCTTATCCTGACAGCCACAGAAGGGTTTGAAGGGGCACAGGTTCATTGCATACTGAGTTCAGGACAGACATGAACTCTACCTGACACACTATTATATTTGCTACAGTTCTTGTAATATCCCCTATAGCCGCGGAGGGCAGCGGTCTGCATTGCCGGGAACCAGGTTTCCTGGAGGGCAATGCAGAAAGCAGGTGTAAAGCTCAACATTTGCCGTAGCTCAGCCAGGTGGTGGGAAACACCACACCAATTCCACTGGAGGATGACGCTATCATGAGTCTGGGAAGGCATGAAGCACGCAAGGAGGGAGGTTATGCCTCAGGGTCACCTCCTGCCACCGACTGAGTATTTGTATCCATTTCTATTGTAAATGAGGCATCAGTGAGATGCAGGTCCTCAAGGGACGCTAAGATCTCCACCTCATCCTCAGATGCAGAACTGGTACGGAGTGGTGGAGCTGGGAGCACCGAAGGGTCCTTTTTCTTAGCAGACTTCTTCGTTTGCTTACCCTCTCACTTCTCTTTATGGGCCTGCTGGGAGCACTTCTCTGAAGTAGCTTCAGGCATGGAGGAAGACCGTGAAGCTCTTCGACCAGCAGCTTTTGGCTGCCACTGGTGAGTATCCGCTGTGGCATTAGTGGAGACCTTGGAAGAGAGGTTCCCAAGGGACCCCTTCCACACAAGAGGAGCCGGAGGAAGCTGTTGCTTCTCCGGCTGGGGGCAGGGGACCGATGTCCCCTGCATTTGGGGGGATGGGGGGGGAGGGGGGGGAGGGAGAGAGGAGGGGGGGCTTGCTCCCGAAGTAGGTACTTTGGGAGAACAGAATGAGACTTTTCCCCCTACCACCAAGGGGGCAGATGTATTCTGGCGGCCCAAAAGGCCCACTGTTCGTGACACAGAATGTGGCACGACTGGTACTTGTGTGACAGCGACAGTAATGTAGCTGCAGCATATGTAGACGTCAACCGAACGGAGTGTAATTGTTCAAATTTACGTTAAGCTCTTGGTAAGTCAACCGGTCCAGGGTCTTATACTCCATAATTTTCCACTCCTTTTGGAGTACTGTGCAGTCTGGCGAGTGGGGAGTGCTTCTCTCCACAGTTGATACAAGTGAAAGGAGGTGCCCATGGAGTATCTGAATACAGTGGACGTCCGCTGTCTTGACACGTGGCACTGGAAGTGCAGCGGAAGACATGTGCCCAAATTTCCAGCACTTAAAGCACCACATAGGGGGAGGGACGTATGGTTTAACGTCACAACAGTAAAGGCACCAGTAGCAACCCAGTTGTCTTTGAGTCCCCTGTAAACACACCGGATGAAATGAACTCCCCACCATTCTAGATTGGCGTGGAGCTCATAGACTGCAACAGGAGGTCACAAGGGAAAATAATCCCCTGGACCATGTCGACGCTTTTAAGGGGATTGACAGAAACAAGAATATCACCCAGCCAGTTACAAGCGAGTAACGGATGCTGTCTGAATCAAGACAGCACCGCTTCTCGTCTTGGACAGCGCTGTCACTTCCCAAACTTATCCTCAAGATGTTAAACAAAAAATTGAGGCTTCCTAGGTAGAAAGGAGTCCCAACGCATTCTGCAACAGACTAAATACTGAGGTGAAAATGGCACTCTTCTTTCTGTAGCCTTACGTTCCTCCCATGGTGTAGCAAGAGAAGGAAAGGATTTAGGATCATACCTGTCAGCATTGTACTCAATTTTGCCCTTCTTAGAGACTGCTGGCGCTGTACGGTCACCAGCAAGAGATGACTTAGTCCACTTCATTGCGGGTCATCCACCCTATGCCACCCACTCCGATCAGGGGCTCCCCCATGGGCGCCACACAGCATGATGGCCATTGGCGGGAGTTGATGCCCCAGGAAGACAGGCATCTACTCCTTGGCATATGTGGGGAGTTTACAGCTCAGGCATCAGCAGTGCCAGCCCTGCGTTGTCAGGGGGCTACCACCAAATGGGTACATGACAGCTCCACTACAACAGACTGGCTACCATGCTGGATATTGGGCACAGATAAATCCAATATTGTTATGGGAGCGAAAGAGGACAGGAGACAATGGAAGAAGATGACATATGCCAGAAAGTGTCCTCACCCATATAGTAGAATTGCAGGTGGAGATGCAAAGCCATGACGACAAGAGGTTCAGGAGCTTAAATCTAAGGGCACTATGGATAACTCATACACCACGTAAGGCATCGTTCCTCATATGGCCAGCACTTCTGTAGAATTTGGAAAGTCATAGGTCAAACCATAAAATGGGACCTGAACTGATAAGGCTGAAAATTGTGAGACTCCTTTTAGTCACCTCTTACGATAGACAGAAATACCTCGGGCCTATCCTAACCCCCAGATCTGCAGGGGGGAGAGCAGAAGAAAGTACAACAATTAAAGTACTACTTTACATTTGGCCTGATGCTTACATTCAGCAAATTTAAATAACATTACATTATCTCCAGAAACTTCACTTTTAACAAAAGAAAGAAAGGACATGACTATTAAGGGTCGATTGTATAAAGCAGCTGATCTTATGACTAGCACAGAGAAAGTACTCTCATCAAGATGAACTCTGCAATCTGCATTGCATAAAATTTAATTTCAAATTTTATTGCTGTGAACTAGGATCATCTATGACACGAAATTTCATGGATCAAGACAAGTGCACCTGCGATCATCAGTTAAAAAACTTAATGAAATTACAAAACTACGGTTTTGTTCTAACCACATACATGCTGAAAAAGAAGCAAATACTAAAGAACTTGTCATTAATGCAAAAAATATGTAAATAAGCCTACTCCCACACTGCTGAAGTTCAAAATATTCTTTTCGATCCAGTTTTCAGAAAACTTGTTCAAAAGTATTTCGCATTACTCTCCCCCCACAATGAATCCATAGGCATCAGAGTCTATAATTGGTAGGTTAAGTCACCTCTAGTTAGTACTGCATGATCTGGGTACTTGTGCATTATCGACAATAGACCTTTTTTCAATGACTCTAGAAATGTCACAGCGGATTCAGGTGGCTAGTAAAAACATCCAGCAATTAACTTAGTTTCACCTACACCTGTTATACGTGACCAGATAGCTTCACTGTTGTACTCCACTTCAACCTGAATAGAGACAATATTTTTGTCAACTGCAATGAACAATTCCCCTCCTATGGCCTCTAATCTGTCTTTCCGATACATGTTCCATAACCGGCTAAATATCTCAGAGCTTTCCAATTCGGGCTTCAGCCAGCTCTGGGTCCCAAGAATAATTTGAACACAGGAGCTTTCCTGGAGATCAGGAAACTCGGGAACTTTTTTTACGAATACTTTGACAGTTATACTGAAAAAATTTTGACAGTCGAAGTGTCTACCCTAAACATGGTCTGACTTTCTTTGCTACATATCGATTGCCGAGCGTTCATCTGAGTACATCAGACTGCCGTTAGCCTAAAAAACCTTCATGTGCACTCAACAAGTACTCTGCTACCAGAATAGTTGCTTCCTTTGTGTAGTGCACTCCTGACCTATCAATGGGAGTCCTACAAACCCCCATCCAATAATGCAGGTCTAGAAATCTGCAGCCAAGATCGTCACAGAGTCCATTTGAAACATTCTGAGCTTGTATTCCATCTCTAATCACCTAGGTGTCAGGATGATGTTAAAAGCCCTACCTACCTACCTACCTTCCTTCCTCCTTTATTTCTTCCTTTCTTTCTATTCTGAAAAAAATAATATTACTGCTACATATTAATCTACTATATGTTATGTTGTTTGAAAAATTGAAGTAACTTGACTCTTTTCAGTATCAGAGGTTGAGCAAGGTTCTTCCGTAAAATGAATCACTTACAATTTCTCTTCCAAAAATATGTTGCTCAGGACCTTTAATATTTCCGTGGGTTATTATAGGTTCTCATGAAAAAATTAAAAATTATTATCTGTTGAAGAGAGAATCCATGCTTTGAGGATTATTTTGTAAAGAAAAGCTATTCCATTTCCTTCATGTGATATTCAATATAATGGTGGTGGTTTTTTTTTTTTTTTTTTTTTTTTTTTTTTTTTTTTTTTTTTTTTTTTTTTTTTTTTTTTTTTTTTTAATTTACAATATAAACTACAAAGATGCAAATATACTTTTTATCCTGTCCTGGTGGTTTTATGTAAAGCTATGACATATTTTTTATTTACTTATTTATTATTTTAACAATTCTTATGCTACTGAGCAGATAAACACAAAACATCACAGAGTTTGGATGATAAATAAAGAAATGGTCCTTTATCTCCAAAATATTAGCACGTTTCATGCCATCACATTGTTAAAAATGATAGAACTTTCAAACTTTGAAATGCCATAAAATGGAAACAGAGGGAAACAAAGTGCTAAAATTTGCTATGGTTACTTATCTCCATAAAGAGAACAAATTCATAAAGTTTCATGCAAATCTATGATGGTAGGTGAGAAAATGATTTTTTATAATTGAACATTGGATGATTCATATGTAATTCAATTAGCAAAGTGATAATTATCAATCAGTGATCGCATGAAGACTGGTTCAGTGGCTCAATGGCTGCATCCTGTAGTACAGTCCAGAGGAACCTGAGTCCTTGGAACTGTTTTTTCCCCCACTTGCCACTCCTTTCACATCCGGCAATGTTTATTAATTTGCAAAATGCTGAGTTGTTGAACTTATGATTAAAAGTAAAAATATGAAACTGTATTTGTTCGGAGAAGAGTTTACGAAGAAATTTCAATGCCACCGCAAAATGAATCTAAAAGAAGTCACATTGCAATGACGGCAGTGTTAATTAACAACATATTTGCATAAAAACAGTTGAAAAATTGAAAAAGATTTACAAAGGGTCTGAAATCCAATTTTCTTTTCATATCTTTAGTTCTAGTTCTTCACTATGTACTTTAAATATTATCAATCTTCATTTTTTGCAAACATGTACTTACTTTTATTTAATGTTTGTATTCTAAAACTGGTATTTCACATTAAGAACAATTTCTATATTTTTTAAATTTTTTTTTTAAATTTTGTGGACGTGTGTGACCCCATTGGCCCTATCACAGAATCCGGCTTGCATGTTGCTCATTTGCCTATCAATAGAGGTTAAATTCAGTTCAAAACACATGTCACAGCTATCTTACATTACCATTCTTACCAGCTCAATGTGAACACACTCTCCTTCATCTTAATTTTCTCTGTCGTCAACAAGAACAACAACATTTTCGTTTGAAGTTACAATTGTCTACTCATTTACTGATATTGACAATGAAATGCAACCTTCAGAGTTATTTGAATTTTTTCAGAACACGGAATGAACAACGACATAATGAGTAACATTATACACTATCTTTTAAACAGCAAATTTGTCTCAAAAAATTAATCCGAGCATATTAATATGTATATAAGCCATCATGTGTAGATTCGGAATGAAAATCCACGTCAGTATCACAACAGTTGGAAATAAGAAAAAATTGTTGCTTCAGGGCTGCAATCAGCTACTGTCCATTTACTGTAACAGCAGGCCTGACAAAGTATTGCCTCTAGTTTCATGGACTTCAACCTTGAAAAGTTTTGACAGTGTTTTGGGTTGATTTTACACACCACATGTAATTACTTAAAGATGGAATGTAATATAAGGGGCGTTCAAAAAGAAACGAGTTGGAGGCATAATTACAGAAACATGTTAGAAGAATTGGCTCTTGCTGTTGAGACACTTGTCCCATTGTGACACAAGGCAGTGAGTGGCTGCCTCATAACATTCCCGGAGCTGCAATGTTAAGCAGTTCCACACATACAGCTGGACGTTGTCATCCAAGGTGAATTGTTTGCCCCTCAGAGCCTTTTTAAGCGGACCAAAACTGGCATAATCACAGGAAGAAAGGCCCAGACTGTGTGGACGGTGGCCAAGGGCCTCCCATTTGAATTACTGCAGGAGTGCCGCGACTGTGTTGGCCGTATGAGGCTTTGCATTGTCATGGAGCAGAATGACCCCACAGGTGAGACTGCCTAGTTGTTTTGATTTGATCGCTTGGTGAAGGGTGGTCACTGTTGTCCTGTGCTGCAGGAAGTGAATCAGAAGGGGGCCATTTTTGATCACCTTAAAAAGGATCTGAGGGGCAAACGATTCACCTCGGACGACGACGTCCAGCTTTACATACAGAACTGGTTAACATCACAGCCCTGGGAATTTTACGAGACAGCCATTCACCACCTTGTGTCACATTTGGACAAGTGACTCAACAGCCAGCATCAATACTTCTAAGATACAGGTACTGGTTTCTGTAATTATGCCTCCAGCTTGTTTCTTTTTGAACGCCACTTATAATTGTAAATGATTGCATGAAATTATATCTTGTCATATGTGAATGCTTTCTTGGTTCTTTTCTTTACATTGTCATAACAAGTTTTCAAATTTTTCTAGTTATGATTTGTCCCTATGTTCTGTGGGTTAAAGTCAATGGCAACTTCTTAGCACATCTTTCCTTTGTTGGCCATAGTAACTTCATCAGTTTTTGACAATGTCAATAATATATACTGTGAAACTAAAATGCACAGTTAGTATCTGCAGCCCAAGCTCCATAAATGTTTTGATAGCTAATTTTAATGGTGTTGCAAAGTGTATTTCATGCTAATTTAGATCATCTTGTTCAGTTGATCCAAGTTTAGAGTTCCACAACAGAGTGGATTCCTGAACTTAAGTTCAATTTATGAACTAAGGCCAAAAGTGAACCCCCATCACCAATGTCTATATAATCAGCCAACTGTTTCATCATTAAATCTTTTACATCATTAACAAAAAAAAAAATGGTTCAAATGGCTCTGAGCACTATGGGACTTAACATCTGTGGTCATCAGTCCCCTAGAACTTGAGAACTACTTAAACCTAACTAACCTAAGGACATCACACACATCCATGCCCGAGGCAGGATTCAAACCTGTGACCATAGCAGTCACGCGGTTCCAGACTGAAGCGCCTAGAACCGCATGGCCACACCGGCTGGCCATCATTAACAACAAATTATACTATTTACCCTTTAAAAACTCACCAATGAGCCACTGGAGGACAGCAACACTCTTTTTAGGTGGTTCAGATACGTGTTTCATGAGCATCCAGACAACAACAGTTTGTATGTGTTCTTTCTGCATAGTTGTCTCCGGCACAACACAATGCAGAAGTTTTTGGAAACGCTTTATAGCTGTGCATAGAAAACAGTACAGTTACTAAGAATGTACTTCTCTAACATAACATTATAACAATTTCATACCATTATTGTACAAAAAACAGTGTCTTTATTTTTGTTTTAACCATACATGCTGCAACAGTCATGTGCTACCTTTAGTAGGTTTTTACTCATTATTCTATCTCTAGTATTGTCGAGAGTAGTTTCCTGCTGTTAGTTTTATATGTACCATACTTTACACAGCCTGTCAAGGTTTCTGATTCTGTTTTCTTGTTTACTATAATATTAGACATGTTAAAACACTTATTTTGTTTGCTGCTGCTGTTTTAATAGTTATATAAGCATTTTATTTTATCATGAGAACACAAGGTTCCCACGGTCAGTTTGTGTGTTACTGTAGCTAAAAATAAAACTGTAACAACAACTGTACAACAAAAAATACATTCTACCAGTGACTGAAAACCAATAAACATTCCAGACAGGCAGATGAAATGGGCTAACAGTGGCAACTGACTAATTCACCAGTAATTTTGTTTCTTATTCATGTTTGTCTATTTTTTCCATCTCTGTGCATTACTATAACTATTCTACTAAGGTACACGAAAGAAGTGACAAATGTTAGGGATAAGAAATGGTAACTTTGATTACGTCAGTGGCCCAAATTTCAAATTCTTTCATCTAACACTGAAAGAGAAAGCTATAGGTAGATCGTGTGTGTGCCTATATATATATATACAAAGATCACTTGGTTATTGCTGAAAAGTAAGCACTACAACTAGCCATTAATGAAATGAAGATACATTGGAATAGCAGACATGGAGAAATGGGACATGGTATACCAGGAGTAGGCAGAGGGCAGTAGATAGAACACTGACAACATCTGCATCTACATCAACACTCCGCAAGTCTTTGTGCCACTACTAGTTATTCCCTTTTCTGTTCCACGTGCAAATAGAGTGAGGGAAATACGACTGCATATTTGCCTCCATAAGAACCCTAATTTCTCTTATCTTTGTGGACCTTATGCAAACTGTACATTGGCAGTAGTACGACAGCTCTGCAGGAAGCTTCTAATGCTGCTTCTCTAAATTTTATCAACAGTGTTTTGTGAAAAGAAAGTTGTCTTCCTTCAATGGATTCCCACTTGAGTTCACGAAGCATCTCAGTAATATTTGTGTGTTGATTGAACCTACCCTTAACAATTCTAGCAGCAGGCCTCTGAATCCATTGATGTCTTCCTTTAATCAACCCTGGTGCAGATTCCAAACATTAAAGTAGTACTCAAAAATGGGTCACCCCAGTATTCTATACAAAGTCTCATTTATAGATAAGTTACGCTTTCTCAAAATTCTCCGAAAAAACCACAGCAGACCATTCGCTTTCACTACTGTCCTCACATGCTGATCCTATTTCATATCGCTTTGCAACATTACACCAAGACATTTAATCAACACGTGTTTCAAATAGGACACTACTAATGCTGCATTTGAACATTAAGAGTTGTTTTTCTGCTACTCACGTGTATTAATTTACATTTTTCTACATATAGAAAGCAAACTGCCATTTAGCACATCTACTAGAAATTTTGCACACCTACTAGACGTGCATCCAAGTCATCTTGTACCCTGCTAGAGTTACTCAACACTGACACCTTCCTGTGAACCACAGTGTCATTTGCACACAGTCGCAGATTCCTGCTCACTCTGTCCGCTAGATCATTTATGTATTTAGAGAATAAGAGTAGTCCTACCAAATTTCCTTGGAGTACTCATCTGTCTCTGATGAACACTTTCCATTGAGGACAGTGTACTGGGTCTACAACTTAGGAAGTCTTTGAGCCACAGAACCTATTCTGTATGCTCATACCTTTATTAATAGTCTCTCTCCAGCGGGACACAATATCAAATGCTTTCCAGAAATCTAGAAATACAGAATCTACTTGTTGCCCATCATCCAGGGTCCACAGTATATCATGTGATAAAAGGGCAAACTGAGTTTCATATGTGAGATGCTTTCTAAACCCATGCTGACTTGTGGAAAGAAGCTTTTCAGACTCAAGGAAATGTATTATTCTCTGACTCAGAATACGTTCAAGAATTCAGCAGAAAACCAATATTAAGGACATTGGTCTGTAATTTTTGGGGTTTATTCTTTTAGTCTACTTACATACAGTCACCTGTACATTTTTCCAGTCATTTGAAACTTTGCGCCAGACCAGAGATTCGCAATAAATACAAGCTAAGTAAAGTGGCCAATGCTGTAGAGTATTCTCTGTAAAACTGAACTGGGATTATATCTGGTCCTAGAGATTCAACTCTTTCAGTTGCTTCTCTATGCATGGGATACCCATTACTATGTCCTCCACTCAGGAGCCTATATGACAATCAAATGATGATATGTTTGCACAATCGTCCTGCATGGATGACTTATTAAATGCGAAATTAAAACTTCAGCTTTCCTTATGCCTTCTTCTACTGCTACATCAGACTGGTCAATGAGTGGATAGAGGCCTTCAACCCGCTTAGCGATTTTAAACAGTATCAGAATTTTCCTGCATCTTTCGTTAAGGTATGAAAGTGGAAGTTGCTTTACACTTCATGCTGTGACCTTATTTTACAGTGTAATGATGGAAATTGCTACATGCTCTGCATTTGGACCTTTTTACAGATGCATAAATTTCTATAAATTTTTACCACTCATCATTTGAACCGAGAACGCAACAGTCTGTGCTTCCTCAGCATTTTCATAGTTTCGTTATTAAACAATGATGGATCTTTTCCATCCTTAATCCACTTCTTTGACACATGCTTCTCCACATCATGAGTTGCAATCAGTTTCAACTTTGCCCATAATTCCTCTATGTCCACCATATTGGAACTAAATGATATCCATTCATTGTCTAAGTAGGATGATAACAACTACATATCTGCTTTTTCCAGCAAAAATACTCTTCTAGCTTTCTTTATGAAATTATTAACTTCAGTGACCTTTGCTGCTATGTTGACATCATGATCACTAATCCCTACTTCTATACTGACACTGTCAATAAGGTCATGTCCGTTTGTACTTACAAGGCCTGAATCATTTCCATTGCACATGGGCTGTCGAACTAGCTGCTCAATTCAGTTTTCAGAAAATCAGTGCAAGAGTATTTCACAAGACTGTCTGCCCGTACCACCAGCAATGAATCCACAGACATCCCAGTCTGTATTCAGCAGGTTAACATCACATCCAACTAACAATGCTCGATTTAGTAATTTTCGTGCTACTGAACTTAGACTTTCCTCGGATGATCTAAAACGGTCACAACACATTCAGGTAGCCGATAAAAAGATACAATAATCAACTTGGGTCCACCTACACCTGTTCCTCGCATCCAGATAACTTTGCAGTTAGACTCAATTTCTACCTTAACAGAAACTATATTTTTGTTGACTGCAACAAACAGTCTATCCCAGTATGTCATCTAACCCATGTTTTTTATACAAATTCCATGTCTCGCTAAATATTTCAGAGACTTCTACTTTGGGTTTCAGTCACCTTTCAGTTCAAAGAACTTAAATGGGACAACTTATAACACTAATGTGCTGTGAAATATGTTAATGGTACCCTCTGAGAGGATTTCAAAGTTCAACAGAGCATGTGTCTAATGGAAAAGGGTATCGGACTATATTTTCAAGTTTTGTGCAGTTGACAATAAAACCAAATGGGCCTTAACCTTGGGAGTTAACGGAAGTGGTAAAACTATAAGTGAATGGAAAAAAAAAAAAAAAAAAAAAAAAAAAAAAAAAAAAAAAAAAATGAACGGTCACCAGCCTAATTGTTGTTGTTGTTGTGGTCTTCAGTCCTGAGACTGGTTTGATGCAGCTCTCCATGCTACTCTATCTTGTGCAAGCTTTTTCATCTCCCAGTACCTTCTGCAACCTACATCCTTCTGAATCTGCTTAGTGTATTCATCTCTTGGTCTCCCTTTACGATTTTTACCCTCCACGCTGCCCTCCAATACTAAATTGGTGATCCCTTGATGCCTCAGAACATGTCCTACCAACCGATCCCTTTTTCTGGTCAAGTTGTGCCACAAACTTCTCTTCTCCCCAATCCTATTCAATACTTCCTCATTAGTTATGTGATCTACCCATCTAATCTTCAGCATTCTTCTGTAGCACCACATTTCGAAAGCTTCTATTCTCTTCTTGTCCAAACTATTTATCGTCCATGTTTCACTTCCATACATGGCTACACTCCATACAAATACTTTCAGAAATGACTTCCTGACACTTAAATCAATACTGGATGTTAACAAATTTCTCTTCTTCAGAAACGCTTTCCTTGCCATTGCCAGCCTACATTTTATATCCTCTCTACTTCGACCATCATCAGTTATTTTGCTCCCCAAATAGCAAAACTCCTTTACTACTTTAAGTGCCTCATTTCCTAATCTAATTCCCTCAGCATCACCCGACTTAATTAGACTACATTCCATTATCCTTGTTTTGCTTTTGTTGATGTTCATCTTATATCCTCCTTTCAAGACACTGTCCATTCCATTCAACTGCTCTTCCAAGTCCTTTGCTGTCTCTGACAGAATTACAATGTCATCAGCGAACCTCAAAGTTTTTATTTCTTCTCCATGAATTTTAATACCTACTCCGAATTTTTCTTTTGTTTCCTTTACTGCTTGCTCAATATACAGATTGAACAACATCGGCGAGAGGCTACAACCCTGTCTTACTCCCTTCCCAACCACTGCTTCCCTTTCATGTCCCTCGACTCTTTTAACTGCCATTTGGTTTCTGTACAAATTGTAAATAGCCTTTCGCTCCCTGTATTTTACCCCTGCCGCCTTTAGAATTTGAAAGAGAGTATTCCAGTCAACATTGTCAAAAGCTTTCTCTAAGTCTACAAATGCTAGAAACGTAGGTTTGCCTTTCCTTAATCTTTCTTCTAAGATAAGTCGTAAGGTCAGTATTGCCTCACGTGTTCCAGTGTTTCTACGGAATCCAAACTGATCTTCCCCGAGGTTGGCTTCTACTAGTTTTTCCATTCGTCTGTAAAGAATTCGTGTTAGTATTTTGCAGCTGTGACTTATTAAGCTGATAGTTCGGTAATTTTCACATCTGTCAACACCTGCTTTCTTTGGGATTGGAATTATTATATTCTTCTTGAAGTCTGAGGGTATTTCGCCTGTTTCATACATCTTGCTCACCAGATGGTAGAGTTTTGTCAGGACTGGCTCTCCCACGGCCGTCAGTAGTTCCAATGGAATGGAATGGGTAGCTTTGAGGGATGAAGTAGTGAAGGCAGCAGAGGATCAAGTAGGTAAAAAGACGAGGGCTAGTAGAAATCCTTGGGTAACAGAAGAAATATTGCATTTAATTGATGAAAGGAGAAAATATAAAAATGCAGTAAGTGAAACAGGCAAAAAGGAATACAAACGTCTCAAAAATGAGATCGACAGGAAGTGCAAAATGGCTAAGCAGGGATGGCTAGAGGACAAATGTAAGGATGTAGAGGCCTATCTCACTAGGGGTAAGATAGATACCGCCTACAGGAAAATTAAAGAGACCTTTGGAGATAAGAGAACAACTTGTATGAGTATCAAGAGCTCAGATGGAAACCAGCCTAATTAGACACATTAATTTGGAAATACATATGTGAGAAAAGTTTATTAGTTATTGAATTTACTTTTGTTGATACTTCCTTATGAATAGCAAACAGGGTACAAACTGACACAGTGCACTCTGTACTGTGTGTAGTAGCAGTTGCCAATAACACACGCACCAGTATATTATGGGGAGCAAAACTGCACAGAGTTCATACTAATGACAGCCACAATCAATAGCATTACTTAATCAAAATACTGAAACATCACTGCATGAAGTGCAGAACTAATTTTGGAGATGAGGGACTTCTATCTTGACTGACATGAATAACACAAATAAAGATGAATAACATCTTAAATGCACTGATTAAGCTCCTCTGCTTATAGCAGTTTCATTTAGTAACAATAATAGTTCATTTTTTTCTTAATAGGAGGACAATATGATGGGGATTGGTATAGTTCCATTAGCCAAGGTTCTTTGATTATTGCAAAAGTAAAAAACTACACTATCTTTGAAAATGTTCATAACTTCACTTATAACAGTACTACTGCAAATTGGTTCATTAAAGATTTATATGTACTTGTATTTTAATCACCTGTGAAGCAGGTATTCTTGGCAGTAGTATTAACACGCACTTGCACCGTAATCCTACAAAACTATATTTTGTGATAAACTAAGGATACTTTAGCAAAAACCTATCCAACATAACTTTTATGGTTTTAGCTTTTTTGTATTTAAACTTCCTACCTGAACAATTTCACTTGTAGTAGTCCATACACAAAGCATGCAAATTTTACTCTTACTTTAACTTTTTCTACTCCTTTTACTTTAGACCAAATATCACTTTTAAACATATGAATGCCAGAATTGTTCATTTAAATCAGGATACTCAGTTTTAGTAGCACTTTGGTGAGGACCCCGCATAGATTCGTGATTAGGACTGAAGTTATGGTTTTGAACACGAATTGACGTTTTATGTGATTATTACTGAAACACCACAAAAGTTAACTGTTCCACGCCAATATATATTACTTAACTGAATGTATGAAGTCTGTGAGGCAGTGGCGAAGATTAGTGGCAGACGAAATGGCAGCTGACTGTACTCACGGCTCTTGATGTGCGAATGCTCTATAAAATCTCTTCTTGGCATCAGATTTTCAACATATTAGAGCCATTACATTATTCTGTGAATACCAAGTAACAGCCAGACCCACATCCGAGGCAAATCCCTTATAATGTAGCTTCCAATTGCCTTTCTGAGCACCATCGAAGTGTATCGTGGTGAGGCTAGTTACACATTGCGTGCCATTCACACAAAGGAGCCACTCAGTTCGACCACCAAACTCACCTTTAACATCACGCCATGCCACTTTCATTGCGGAGGGACTTCCCTACAGCATTTACATGTTACAAATACAAGTGCCCTAAGTGTGAACCAGCTTTTAACAAACATAAAACTTTCATAAACATATTCATATTACAATAATTTAAAATTTCAACATATTCTTTTGCTTTTTTCATATATATACATATCATAACTCTAGTTTTCTTGCCATACATCAAGGAGTTCAAACAACACAGAACGCACACTTCATAAATTGCAGATACACAGTTACTTAAAATAAACCTACTCCTAACTGATGTAAGTGTTACAAACTTTCCTGGAGGGTAGTAAATTCAGGAACTGTGTTACAAAACTGTGTTACAAATGCTTCAGCAATTTACTGTTAAAAGTTTGACTGTCAAAGTGTCTTTAATTTGTACACCGTCGATTTCACTCTCCGCGTATCAAATGGTGAGCGTTCAGAGATCCCAAAATATCACCTAAAAATCCCCTATGTCCACTCCACAAGTACTCTCCTGTCTGAGCAACTGTTTCCTTTGTGCAGTGCACAGCTGATCTATCACGAGGAGTTCTACAACTCTCTACCCCCTTAATGCAGGTCCAAAAATCTGCAACCAAGACTGACATGGAATCGACAGTCTTTGGTTGAGATCCTCTACTTGGTTCCAAACTAAAGAATACCCATCAACTCCAGGTATGGTGCTGAAAAACTGTGGGCTGCTTCCACCCTGCAATGGAGGGCACCAGTCTTCACCACTTGTGCCAGTCGCCCGTACAAACTAAGGATGGCCTCAAAACCCAAACAACAGATGTCATTGGTGCAGATGTGAGCCACAACTTTCAGACAACGTCACCATGCACCCTTGACAGGGCCTTCTCCACACCTCGGATGAGACGTACCAAGTAAATATCAGACTTCTTTCTTGCCCTGGACCCTATCCCTATTTCCCTCACCTCTATTCTGCTCTATAATGTGCTTAACATTGGACCTCCATAACTATCAAACACCTGTCCCTGTATGCCTGCTCAAACCCTGCAGCAGGAGTGGCCACCTGTTCACTCATAGTGTGAATGGGTAAGACCAGAAGGCCAGCCTTCATACTGACACTCTGCCTTGAGTGATGCGAACACGTTACAATCCACCACTCACCTTGTGGTGGGGGCGGATCCCTCATATCAGATCACTGTGTCTGGATCAGAGTCCATGGATGAAATGAGAGACACCTGAGATGTCCCGTGTGATGCGCCGTATTATCCATAACTGCTACACCCTGAGGCAGCAGCATGAAGATAACTGAGCATGGCCAGAAGCATCTTCAGCTGTTCATGAACTGCAGTCAGCTCCTCCTGCGTACGCAAGCAGAATTGCACACATCCTATCCACCCTAATACTACTAACTTAAGAATTAACTACAAAACTAAATATGTAACCTGCTAGATTACTGGTGTGTCACTAATGGAGGATGGTGTGTTACTGAACTGTGCAGCTGGCCATTCAAAACAAATGACAACTCACTACAGACTGTATGAATCTTCACTTTACAGTTACTAAAATGTGAATTGTACCTCTTAAGTACAAAAAGGCACAAGGAATTTAAGAATAAAACTATGAAAGCACACAGAAAAAGCTAAATATGTAACTTGTTGCTCTTCCGTTGTGTCACCAATGGAGGATGATGACTTACTGAGCTGTGACCAACGGTCTGTGGCTCACTTCTGAATTATTGTGGTATGGAAATGAAATGTTGTGTAGCTAGGGCCTCCCATCGGGTAGACCGGTCGCCTGGTGCAAGTTTTTTTAGTTGACACCACTTTGGCAACTTGCGCATCAATCGGGATGAGATGATGATTATGATTATGATGAGGATGAAGAAGACAACACAACACACAGTCCCTGAGCAGAGAAAATCCCTGACCCAGCCAGGGATTGAACCCAGACCCCTTAGCATGGTATTCTGTCACACTGACCACTCAGCTATCAAGGCAGACATGTGGTATGAAAACCACAGATTACAGAAATGACAGAATACTGCAGCTGATTGCATATAACCAAAGTTTGACTGAGGAATTAAACAAAAAGAGGGTAATCAGAAAGGTGGAGCCTCTTCACTACCCAGTTCTTCCCCAACATCTACCTCTACATGCTTAGTCTGCACTTCACAATTACCCAGAGTGTTAATTGAACCACCTTCAAGCTGTTTCTCTACCGTTCAAATCTCTAACAGTGTGCAGGAAAAATGAACACTTAAATCTTTTTGTGTGAGCTCTGATTTCTCTTACTATATTATGATGATCATTCCTCCCTATGTAGGTGGGTGTCAACAGAATATTTTCACAATCTGAGGATAAAGTTGCTGATTAAATTTCTTGAGTAGGTCCTGCTGCAACGAAAAATGCCTTTGTTTCAATGATTGCCACCCCAATTAACATACCACATCTGTAGCACGCTCTTCTATTTTTTGCCATAGCACAAAACATTGTTCTTTACAATTTCTGGTTTGGTAACACCAAGCAGGAAATAAAGCAGGAGGGAAAATCAACGTTTTTTTTTTAACACTATGAGGAATGCAGTGATCTTGTGTAAAGGGTCAGAGGACCAACTGCTGTATATAGCACTACTTAAGTTGAGAGGTGGTGCATGCGTATTATTTTCAGGAGACGCTAGGATAAGATTGTTCTGTCAGCTGAAAGGTGCCACTAAGCACCATTGGAAGGTGGTGACACAGCTGACAATATCAAACTGATGTGAGCAGATGTTAACGACCTTCAACGCCATTGCTAAACAACGATCATGGCCCCTCAAGTTCATCTCATGTGATTAGTGATGTCGGTCGGACAAAGGTCCAGTGGGCAGGACATTAATAAATGGGTATTTGGCTGGGAACTTGACCAAAGCAGTTAATAAATGCCCAAAATCTGGGCACTTACAAAAAAAGTAAATTTTAAACTAAAATGTATAATTTACCAATTAAAATAAAGGATGGGACGATACTCCTGATATTAAAAGTTAGTAAATGTTTACACTTAAACCTACGTATATCATTCATTGGCATTATTACTAAGACGAAAAGGAAAGAAGAGAGAAGTAGTTTTTTTTCCCCTAGCATTCTGACTTGCTGTACCAAGGAAGAATGTGTTGCTGATAGTTGCTTATTTATAATGTCCTTTTTATTTTTACCACTTCTGCTCTCCTCTCCTCCCTCTCGTACAGTCATAAGTATGAGATCTGTTCAAAAAAATTGTGGAACATTCATAATTTCACAGCAATGGTGTGTCAGAGCGAAATGCGGTTGGTGCTCCTGCACATGCTTGTGTTTAATGTTTAACTGCCAGAAGTTTCATTGTTGTATGTCTGTCAGTTATTATTCAGTGTTGTACTGAGTAGAACATTGTGTCACACAGTTCGTGAATTTCAAGGTGGCAGGGGGAGAGAGGAAGCAACAGGTCTGCATTAAATTTTGTGTGAAACTAAAAAAAAAAATCTATACATAGACATACCAAATGATGTAGGAAGACTGCAGTTATGAGTGCTTAAGCCATACACGTTGTTACAAACGGTTCACTCAATTTAAAAACGGCAGGACGGAAATTAGAGGTGATCCTTGTTCAGGACGCCCTTCGATGTCTACCGACGATGCTCATCTCAGGAACGTCAACAAAATTGTGCGTGCCAATTGAAGACTGACTGTCCAAGAGATTGCAGAAGAAGGTAACATTTCAGTTGGATCAAATTATGAAATCCTGACACAGCATCTTGGAATGCATCTTGTCACCACTGAGTTCATGCCATGGTTCATGAGTCAAGACCAGATAGACATTCACCTCGCAATTTGTGAAAAGCTTTTGGATTGTGCAAATGAGAAGATGATGTTTCTTATGAGAATCTTAACTGGTGATGAGATTAAAGTTGAAATCCCCATTGAAAGGATGAAGATTCGCAATGCTAGATGAGATAAAACAAAATTTGCAGGCGGCACTTCACACAATCCAGCAAGAGGGATACCAATACAGCTTCTGGAAGCGGAAACAGCATTGGGAGCAGTGTATCAATTGTGGAGGAGAGTTTTGAAGGAGACCATGCACAATAAGCAAAAGGTAAGTGCAGAAAAATTCTGTCGACAAAGTTCAACAATTTTGTGAACAGACCTGTGTTTAACAGTTCTCAACTGCAAAAAAAAAAGCATATTTAGCAGCATTTTCTATTCTGCTCCTATTTTTATCTATTTCCGTATGACTGCAATGCTGTGAAGATAAAACTGACCTCATTCAAGATGTAACTAGTTATGTTTATAGTCGAATTTATTTCCCCTATAACTGCCCGGACATTTATGAATTTTGGACATTTACCCGGGCATTTATCCTGGCCATTTGCCCCAACTTATAAATGTCCACATATTTTACACCGCTACCTACGATTTCTTTCACAAAAGAAGAGGAAAAAGAATTTGGACAGATGTAAGGGCCTTGTAGCTGATTGATACATTGTTGGTTGTTGAGCCGTCAACAAATATGAATGAACTGAATAGGGTGCAATCATTCGTATACCGTAGCATGTTGTATTCCCAAGAGCATGATGGGTGTTGCTTAATTCCTGTAAACATTTATAATTCCGAAGAAGTGGAAGAATTCCCATGACAAGCTTAATGGCATTAAATGAAGACACGTTGAAAAAAGAAGAAAGCTGCTGACACAGTAGTGCTATGGCTGTGCTACTCTAAGAATATGCAGAATGATTCAGTCCTAATGGACCACCTTCACCAATGCCTGTCACGCAGCACCATGTTCCCACCAGAGACATGCAACCAGTATATGGGAAGCAGCATTGCATTTTGTATAGCCTTAAACTAGTAGTTGATTATCTAGCAGCTCTAACACAAAATTTTAGGGTGTGTACACTTTCACAGAAAATAGATACAACAGAACATCCTGTCATATTGTGTACCATCAGCTGCACTAACTTGAAATGATCTTACTAGGCAGTAAAAAAGGATATACTCTGTGAGTGGTATATGGAATAACTTACATTCACTATTACTTGTATGTCTCAAATTGCTGAATATCTATTTTCCTCTTGGTCTGGAAGTCTTAGTCTCCAAAGATGTGACAAGCAGACTAACAAGATGGTTGTTGCATCTCAAAGAGATCAACACTGATTGTGAGATTGAGTACAGACTAGTGAAAATGCATAATAAAACCAGTGGTCTAAGCTGAGAAGTATGTGTTGTAGTAAGTCAGAGTGAGCAAGGAAAAATGAAAATGCTTACATATCAACAATTTACGGCACTATCTCAATTTAAAACACACGATGAAATCCTATACCAGGAAACGATGCGGCCAGCAAACTTTTGTCCCAGAATGTTTCTGTGGCAAGTGCTACGTCAGACTCACAAAGCAATCCATTACAGCATTTACTGGAAGGAGGTAAATCACTCCATATAACTAGACTACGCATTTATGGCTCATTCAACATAAGCTCCCACACAGAATAACAAGGTCCTGATGATAACTGAACATTTCTCACAGTACTTGGCAATGGTAACCATAACTAAATTGAAGAGCTAAGACCATTGGTCACTCTACAATTAGCCAATGGCTATGTAAATTCAGGACGCCTCATGTCAGTGTCGCAAATCGTGACTTAATTTCATGTCAGAACAAGTGCAACCTCAACAAGAAAAAAATTACAGACTAGTCATTACCAATCTAGAAGCATTGGTTACACTGAGCAAGTACACTGAATCTTTGGCAAGACAATCAGCCAATATGTATATGAGGAACTTAATAACTATGACAAACCCCTACTTTACGCAGTAATAACACATGAATCCAAACTGCAGGAGAACATAGGACTCTCGCCTACAAAGTGACACATGGCAGGAAAATGTCCTTCAACTTTCCCTTGCCACAATCAGCACTAGCACCTTTCCTCCATATGGGCTTTTACAAGGAAACTGAAGGCCACTTGGAGGCAAAGTGCGCCAACACAAATTCAAGAAGGGGCTACAGGGGGAAGAATATGTTTCTGAAATACAATGTTGGGCAATGACTGATGTTTAACAACCCATATATCCCTAACGACAAAATGAAGAAATTCATCACAAAGTTCTATGGCCCTTTTCAAGTTATTAAGGTGCTATCATGAGTCAACCTAAAATTACAGTAATCCACTAGGAGTACCATCAGCAGAAATCATTTACTGGAAATACACCATTCCACCACTCTGGTAGTCACAGTCACAGAACCCGGTGACTACCAAGTGCACTTGCCACAACATTCAAAAGTTCAAAGAGACTGCAGCAATATGTACTCTGAGCGGTGATTCTGCAACCATCTTTCCATCAAATACTATATCTCAGAAAAATGGACGTGTAATCCCTCATAGACTTTGTTTCTTTTAAGTTATCACTGCCAACCTTTTCCTTTGTTCTGTGATTGTACCATTAAAATTCCTTAGGAGTTACTAAACAACCACATTCTCCACAGACATTAAGAGAACCAGGGCAACATTGTCAATTTGATAGTACTCTCAGAGGTAATGGAATGCAATATCTTTTAACTGTTGTTCATAATGATTTTTTCTGTGTTTTCTCCAGTCAGTGTGAAGAATTCCCAATGTGGTGTGAATTACTGTCCATAGACAGAGTGAGACGTAACAGCCCATTACTCATTTTCACAGACACCAGCACATCACACTGGCACTTGCTGTCTCAGCACTATGTCATCACCCCCCTGCTCTTGTGGCTTAGCTACCAGCCAATCACAAAGAAGCAGCTGACATTGCTGACCAAACTCTAATGGCCATTACTGGAAGCTGCTGACCATGAAAAATTGGAACCACTCATGTCTGATGAAAATAGCCATCAAAATGGCCAAAGGAGGTGGGCAATGGACCCCATCTGCTAGGCAGGCCTCAGTCTAAACAATTGGGCCCTTTGACATATTGCAATATTAAGTATAGGCACTAATCCTTAACACAGCTGAAATTCAATGTCTGTTTAGTGGAGCTATATTGGCAGAAACACGTATTTCCATAAAACTTTTCCCAAGATATCACGAGAAATCTACCGAATATTGGTCAGGCACAAAAGAGTAGTCCCTAAAGTCCTACACAAACCATACACCACCAAGTATTAAAGATTTCCTAGGTGTCACGTTATCTTCGGATTTGTGAAAAACACTGCAACCCCCATTAGTGCCTACAAAGAGACAATTCCAGCTATCATGCTCATCATGGCCGGAAAGAGACTACTCACTGCTCAATTCTAGCCCCTGAGTGTTTCACTAAGTAAGTGGTGACTGCTTGCAGCAAGACTGAATAAGGAGCAAATTAAAGAGAGAGAAGGGGGTGGGAGGGGGGGAGGGCAGAGGGGGGGGGGGGGGAGAGGGGGGGGGGCAGCATCAGCACGTTCATTTTGCAGGGTTCCCATGTGCAGTGGCACCAAACAGAAAATAATTTTCTTCTGCCTTTGCAAGAGAATGAACGCTCTGGATATTCTGGACGATCCTGTCACCAAGTACACCTTTCCAGTGGTAAGTGTACACTTTAGGAGTCAGAGTACCAGTAAATGAGGAATTTATTGGTACAATGCCAGCTCAACTGTTCAAGTGCCTTCAGAACAGCAAATAATTCTCCATTACAGAGACAAGAAAACAAACAAATAGATCAGGGGACAGACTGGAACAGAAGACAGCCAAGACACAAGGAGAATGAAACAGCGATGGACGGAACACGTAGTCAGATCAATGGTTCATAAATGCATGAAGGAACACTGCCAAGAAGGCAATGCAATGGAGAGAGGGTAGAAAACGTTAAAAACAGCTAAAGACCATAATGCATGAAGATGCCTAGTTAGGCCTTCATATTATCAGGAGGAGCAGGAGGAGGAGGTGGTGGTAGTGGTGGTGGTGGTGGGGGTGATAGAGGAGGACAATGACAATGAATTTGCTACTGCTGCTGCTGCTGCTGCTGCTACTGGTGATGAATGTCGGTCTGACAAAGTAAAAAGCCTATTACCATGGTGCCATCTACATTCTAATTTTGCCTTAAGTGCACAGACCTCTGATGAGCTTTCAATCAATGTTTGAGATGGGACTGCATCATCTAATTGCAGTCTGATGCCCTACCTACTTGGTAATCTTATTTTAACCTGGATGTGAAACTTTCAACTTGTCTTCAGTACGCAAGGAATTGCTTCATGTCCTTTCCATTGTCATCCCCATGTTGTCAATTCTTGCTATGAAAGTGAAACATCCTACCTCAAGGATAAGGTGGGTACATGTGAATAGTCACTTCTCCACCTCTACATTGTGCAATATTTCAACACTTGAACAGGCACTAAGTTAACACCATTTATTTTTGGAAATCAGACTACAATATATGAAAATCAATTAAAAATGATTCTGGCACACACAGAAGATGGAAAATTAAAATAGCACTTACAAAGTGTGGCTCTTGTTAAAACACGGAGGAGGATAGTAATTTCAACATCACTCAGACCAGTCTCTTTTTCTGATAGTTCTTCAAGTTTCTTGTCAAATTCTGTTGCTACGTACTTGTATCCTGCACCTGCAAAACAATATTTATTGCGTTAATAGTCATATAAAGTATACGATGTCGATAAAGGAAAGAAACAATTTAGGTCCTCTGAGAATATTTCAATGGTCAAAGAAAATATAGCAGGAAAGAATATGATAATGTTATATTTTAGCAACTAATTATCGAGACACTTAGAGACACCTTTGGAGGGTAAGGACAGAAAATAAAAAGCAACCATGGCCAAAATAAAAAGCAACCATGGCCAATACAAGGTAACCATCTCAGCATTTGATCTAAACAATTCAGGGAAAGATTGATGAACACTAGATCTGGGAGGCCAAATGGGGATATAAGTCTCACTCTTGCACAGTATGGGTCCAAAACCTTAACCACTGCCTCCCCCCCCCCTTTTCCCCTTTCCCACAAAACCGACTATGATAACATTAATGAAACACTTCCCCTGATGTTAAAATATGGCAACCAGTGCCAACACACAAAGGCAATTACTATCTATAAGTTGAATAGAAAAGAAAAAAGTGAATGCCAACACAAGATAGAAGAAGAATCACTTCTTAAAGAATGAAACAAAAACTCTAGCAGAGAAAATGAAAACATAATGAATCACTGACTTTCAGAGGAGGAGAGGAGGAGATTAGTGTTTAACGTCCCGGCGACAACGAGGTCATTAGAGACAATGCGCAAGCTCGGGTTAGGGAAGGACGGGGAAGGAAATCGGCCGTGCCCTTTGAAAGGAACCATCCCGGCATTTGCCTGAAAGGATTTAGGGAAATCACGGAAAACCTAAACCAGGATGGCCGGAGACGGGATTGAACCGTCGTCCTCCCGAATGCGAGTCCAGTGTGCTAACCACTGCGCCACCTCGCTCGGTGACTTTCAGAACTGGTGGTTTTCTTCTCATGAGTAAATGAGATAAGAAACATTAACAGTTAACAGAATTCACACACAATTTGAATGTGGACAAATGTGAACTTATGACTACACATGACAAACATGTTGAATGAAAATATGTGTGATTCTTAATAGTCATAGTATCTATTGGCCTTGTATTCATTAAGATAATATGCTAGGTCAGTTTTACAAGTAGTACAGGGAGATAGGAGGGGAATGCACAAAGGAATAAAGTTTAAGATAAATCATCCCACTAACAGCGAGGTTATCAGAGATAGAGGGCTGCAAGAACTGGCATTTCATTCTTGTAATCAGACAATATAATTATTTTAGCAAAGCTAATGCACACTGGGGAGTCTTCTTAACGAAGTTGGCAAACAGGCCTTTGAAGACAAGATACAAACATTTAGCTACAACATACGCTGCTTCATTTCCCTGAATTCAAATTTGCCCTGGTGCTTTGTATGTGGATAAGGGAGTTTTGAATGTTCTAGCCATCATTCTCTGGTGGGTACATATTATGAATGGTTTTACGAGCTCTCTGTAGCAGAATAGTCAAGAAAGTTCACGAAAGAACAACATTTTATTTGCTCTCACATAGGAGTAATATGCAGCCTCGCAAAAAAAGAGGTAATCAATTTGGAAAGAAAGCTTTACATATATATTAACAGGGAAAAGAATACAGTAGCAGAGGGACTTTTGCAGTCTCTCTTGTATCCACGCAAATTTTTAAAAAATTTTTTTGGTCTCCACATAAACAGGAAAAAAAATATCAGTCCCAGGGTATTGTGAAGCAGTCAGAAATGCATGCAAACTCTAATTTTTTATTTCTGCACCTATCACTTGCTGCACTCACAAATCTTTGTGAAGGTTGCTTAAGTGGTAACTGTTACCAGCAAAAAAAGTTTCACTATTCACAGTTGTGTGAAGTGCGATTTTTATGGAGTTTGTGACGCCTTAGGACAGCATGTAACAGAACAGTGCTTCCTCGGGGGTGGGGTGGGGGGAGAAGAGGGGGGGGAGGAGAGAGAGAGAGAGAGAGAGAGAGAGAGAGAGAGAGAGAAATAAATCACACACACACACACACCCACAAGGGATTTTTCTTACGCTACTGCCACTGGTATAGTGGTCACATTTGTGGAATTCCCAAAATGGTTTCTAAGGAAAACTACAATTTTAAATGCCACATACTGTAAGCTGCTTATATTTTTCAAATAAATGAATCACTATAACACATTAATGGTATTGCAACATTAAAGAATGCTATTGTTCAACCACTGATTATTATTTAGGCAAACTTCCATGTGCCATCCACTACACTGTATGCAGTTGTTCAAATCCACAGTGGCTCTAGGAAATGATCACAGCAATGTGGATGAAGCAGGCAAAGATAATATCTGCTTCGATGCACTGAGTCCGTTTCACTTAGTACTTCGGTGATAGTTTATCACTCCTCCTTTCACGTTCAGTGACACTTTTACTGTGTGTTGTGAGCTCTAAGCCTTTTATGCATATTTTGACGAGACCTGCAGATGTATCCCCTGAACAATTGAAGGGAGTGGAATCTGCCATGCTCTTCCCAATCTACCACAACTCTAGGTCTCAAACAGTACACTTAACCACATGACATGGTGAAGTATTAGCCTTTTCTGTATGTTTGGGAATATTTTGTAGATCCATCAACCTTTAACAAATGAGTCCCAGTCGTTTTGTCAGAAATCCATCTGTCAGTATGTTAACTGGAGTGTATTTCAAATTCCATTAGTGGTTAACATTTGGATCTTGTACAGCTCGCCTGTTCTTGACCCAGTATGAGACAAGATGACTGGCAGTAATATCCACAGGGTGTACACCTAAAATAACAAGCAGTGACTACTACAGTGGCACCAAACACTCGGCAAGCATTATAAGCATGCCTCACTGCGCCATCTGCAAGATATTTCTATGTGGTATGTAGCACTGCTGTAATGTCAACATATTGGCTGTGAAGCTGGTAATGGCAAAAGCATCACACAGCTGTAGGGCCTGACCGCCAGCAGTGGGAGTCTATAGGTGGTAGTTCCTGTTGCTACAAAGTTATGCAATGACTTAAGATGCTTTTGACACTGCATTGATGATGTGCAGTTGAAGTTTGATTTTTCATGTAGATGTACCCCTAGATATCTGCACACAACCTGTCTAGAAAACGAACTGCCTCCTAACCTTATAGGTCGGTTTCTGCTTGTGAAATGTTTACCTTGTCAGAAACCATCTTAGAACAAAAAACCAGTCCAAGTTGCCAATATTTTATTTTTTGTTCAATGAGTAGTTTTGGGCAGAGACCCATTTTCAAATCAACATAACAAAGCTGAAAATGGCATTTCCAAAGATGTCAACAAAATGTGTAATGTATATTCACAGTGCACACAGACATGTGTATGCACTTTGAATTTATATTACACATTTTGTTGACGTGTTCAGAAATGCCATTTTTGACTTTGTTGTGTTGACTTGAAAATGAGTCTCAGCCCGAAACTAGAAATCGAATGAAACATGAAATATTTGTAGCTTCTATGGTCTCCCCCTTCCCTGATTGGTTCCAAGTTTTCCATCTACCGTCCACTCCCGCTAGCGATGCCCTTAGGCATTCGCCCTTTGGTCCACTGTGCCTGTCTGTGTGCTGGCATTCTATTTTTGATCCAGTGTGAGTCAGTCGTGTTCCCACTGTGGTCCACTTCCACTGAAAATGTTCTCAGGCATTCCCTCTTCTGTCTGGTGCACCTGTCTGCACACTGGCATTCTGTTTTCAGTCCAGTGCAGTTCCAAGTGTTCTCTCTGCTGTCCATTCCCACTATAAATGTTCTTAGGCATTTCCTCTTCATTTAGGTGTGCCAGACCTGGAGCTGATGTTACGTCTTCAGTCCAGTGCACTCGTCTTTGTGCTGGTATTCCGTTTTTTGGTTCAGTGCTGTTCTAAGTGATCTCTTTGAGGTCTGCTCCTGCTAGATGCATCCTGCAATGTTCCATCTTTGGTCCAGTGCACCAGGCACTCTGTCTGGGGTTCGTTCCCAATGTCCACACCCTCAGTTCATTTTGTGGATTTCTGCTGCTTCCCCTGCTACATTTTCAGCAACTCCAGTGCATTATCACAGGCTCTACTGAACTAGTACCTAGCACCAGAATTTTAGACTTTTCTGGTCATCTTTATCTCTCTAAACTCTCTTATAACACTGTCCCAATATCTGGGGACCTGTGCAAGGACCCTTGTTTCTTCACAGTTCATGGGATGATTAAGTTCCAGACAGTGCTCAGAAATGGCTGATTTAGTTGCCTGTCTTAGTCAGGTGTGCCTCTGACATTTTTTTCACCTGATGTCCAGTGTCCCAGTTGTCTGGCCAATGCACGATATGCCACATTGGCAAAGTATATTACAGATTCCTGATTTTCGTAGTCATGGGTCATCTTTCACATTTTCCAGTAGTCCCCTTATTTTGGTAGGTGGCCAGAAAACACTTTCAATGTTATGCTTCCTGGAAATCTTGCTGACTTTGGCAGAAATACATCCGACATAGGACAAGTACCCCAAGGTCTTTGAATCCTCTTGCTCTTTTCTTTGATAGAGTGGAAGACTAGCTGGTTGAAGAGCCTTCTGAATCTGTTTGACTGTGTTTCCGTTCTTGCAGAACACTGATCGTACATGATCTATTCCTATTACCAAACTTCCTGAGTCTGACAAGGTGTGTATCATGTGGACCAATGTCCTTAAAACCCCATTCTTCTGCACTGGATTGTGAAAGCTGCTGGCTTGTGATACACACTATAGACGAACAACCTATCTTCTCTCCTTTTGACAGTTACAGACAAAAATGGCCATCCTTTTCCAGTTTCATAGTGAAATTAATATTTGGGTAGCATGAGTTAAGATGTACCAGAAACTCATTGAGGCTATCCCTACCATGACGCCAGATCACAGAGGCACCATCTGTATACTTGAAGAAGCATATGGATTTGTATCTAGCCATCTCTAATGTCTCCACTTCAAATCTCTCCATGAACATAATCCAGCAACCACTGGAGACAGACGGCTGCCCATTTCTATACCTTCTGTCTGCTTATAATATTGGCCCCCATATGGAAAATACACTGAGGGCAGTATGTTCCTGAACATGTCCAAAAGAACATTGCCAAATTTCTCTGCAATCAGTTTCAATGAGTTTTTCAGTGATACCAAAGTTATCAAGGATACCACCTCAAAACTGACCACTACATCAGGTTTTGTGACATGCAGTTGTTTGAGATATTGCAAGAAGTCCTCCGATAAGTGGATATGGTAAATACAATTCCCCACATATGGAAACAGCAGTTTCTTCCAGTACTTGACTGTTGTGTACATTGATGTGCCAGTGTTACTGACAATTGAGTGTACTGGTACGCGCATGCTGTGAACTTTCGGCAGCCCACATAGTATGAGTGGAAACGGTGCATTCAGTCGTAGTTGTTCAACGATCTCGTCTGGCATACCGGTTTCCTTCACAAGAGTCCTGGTCATCTAGTGCACTTTGTCTGTAGGGTAACAATCCAAAAGCCTGAAAAGCTTTTATGCAGGTCCCTGCAGATTTTGACACACTTTTTTATTGTAACCAGTCTGTTGCAGAACAACTACTCTCTGTTAGCGACGCAACGACATTGCTGTCTACCTGGGTCCTTTAAAGTGCGAGCTTCTCGTGACTTGATGTTGTTTGATTTTGGAGGGTGTCTTGCTGAGCACCCTGCAGGTCACTCATCAAATTCCTTCTGTCACATTTGGTGGAACTGTGTTGCCTACTTGCTTCACTGCACTGCTGAGACCTGAAATGGGCACATTACTGGAAGTTGTTGCGAAGTTGAAAACCCTGCTGAGTACCTTCAAAGCAGTGTCATCAAACTGCCTGCTTGTCAATTACAGTCTGAGAACCCTTCATCTGCTGTGCTTTCCTACTCTGAAACTTCACAGACTGGCATGCTTAGGCGTTCTTCTTGTTGCACTTTGCTAGAGACCAAGAGGCACTATTTACCGTGTCCCAATCTTCAGCCGCTAAGGAGACTGCCATGTACAGGTGAAGGTATAAAAGCTTCTCGACTACCATATCTGAATCCTCTCTCTCACAATGGCCATGCTCGCCCAATGTTTTATCTCACTCACCACTCTGGAGTCGATGTGATGTTTAACCATGGTTAAAACTGGTACTATGTTTCCATCTTGACAGCTCAGCAGGAAACAGAGAGAAGATGACAATTTATTATCTCTGCACCTTTGATGCATTTGACGTAAGACAGTACCTGAACTCTCCTCCAAAGCTGTCCTACTAACAAGTTGCCTGCACATGCCACCATGGCTTAGTTAATTCATCCCCATTATAATCTTAAGAAGGGTTTCAATGGATAATCAAGCCATAGGTCAACTCTTGGTAATGCATTTGACAGCCTTATATTTTATTGTATTGAATTTTACTACCCTCCCACAAAATAATCTCGGAGACTAACGTATAGTGCACCAGGAATCTGGAGGTCTCTCAAGCGTGTAACCATTGCAGGTCACCACAGGTTGTCAAAGAAGCTCAAAATGTCTATCACTAATGCAACCGCATAATTCCAGAATAAATTACAAACTAAGTGAGGTGTTTGACTGATAGTCATCAATGAAATATCCGTTCCTAAAAATAAACTGGCATCAAGATTAAAACTGTGTGCCCGACCAAGACTCGAACTCTTCTTGGGTTTAAATTTTACCAATGCCCTCCACCCACCCAATCTTCTGTTATGTGAATGGGGAGGTGTTAAATTTGAAATGTAATCATATTCCAGATTTGTTCTTAGTCTACAATGTTGTGCAGCATTTTATCATCAAGGTGGACCTAGCCTAGTAGAAATTCTGCTGCTTGATTCCAGCCGAGAGTCATGCTTCTGTCATCTCAAGTAAGCATTGACAAAACCACGCGTTTTGATCCTTCCAAGCTGAAACTGATAGGTTTCTCTAAGATCTACCAAAAGCTGTGAACGAATGTAGTTCCCAGTTTTCCTGCAGTGGCCTGAACAATTCTGTGTTAAAGACAGTTTTCTGTTCATAGTCTCTCTGTAACAGAATATTGGATTCCTGGAGACACACTACTGTCTGATACAAGCATATTACAATTCTTGTCCTTCTACTCAGATATGTTAATCTCTGTCTCTTTGTTGGCAGAGACTATTATGAACACACAGTAGGAATGACTTCCTGTTCTGTCCTCTGCAGTAGTTCGATTAAGGCAAGCACATGGTGGTCTGCGGTCCCTTCTACTCGCTCATGTGGTAAGGCAGCTATTAATTCCCCTTAATCTGGCCCAGTGTTTCTATAAAGAAAGCATTATGCTTATTGGACATTAAACAGTCCAGCATCATTCAGCTGCAGACTTTTGGAAACATTCCAGTGTTACTATAACTCAGACTTGAGTAAACCAAGATCAGTAAGTACATAACTACCCACAATTATCACAAAGTACCTAACATGAGAAAATGTCGCAAACCCAAATACACAATGACTGATACACAAGATTAGTTAAAAACATAGACCAATGAAGTCATTAATGTGGCAGATATAAAGATTCACAAAACAAGCTATGGACATCACAATAACAATAGGAAAACATCAAGAAAATAAAAAATGGCAAATTAACAAGACGAGGGGGTATGAATGGGGATATTCTTGTCATTAATGCAATGAAACATATTATGAGCTTGACAACACCAGATTAAAGTGGCAAAATGGGGGTTTCATCGGGGACTTATATGTAACTACAGAGTGCACAATGTGCATTCAAAAAAGATCATAACACATTTTATGCCTTTGTCGGCTCATAACAAACTTAGGCCTCAGTCTGTGCTACCGTTCAATCTATCAGTGCTAGGATTGAGGCACCACTTATGGCTATCTTTAGGACAATTCAGGATAGGTTATATGTTTACAATAGGATAAAAGTTTGCTAATTAGTTCAATACATCATATCTATTGTTTCAAAGTCTGTACATTACAACTATGTAGAAACAAATGTTCTAATTTTTATAATAGAAGCAAAAAAAAAAAAAAAAAAAAAAAAAAAAAAAAAAAAAAAAAAAAAAAAAAAAAAAACATGAAATGACATATTTCCCCAGGTTTGGCCATGTTAACTCTAGCTATAGCTAGTCATTGCCCTATTTTGGTCACTGTACTATATAATAAAACTGAGTCTTTAAATAATTATACAATCAATTCACTAAAAAGTAATTTGCTCTTTATACAAGCTTATAAGAAAACAAACATGCATAAAGTAAAGAAAAGTTAGAGCAATTCAGTGGAATAGAGAAACAATTAACAAAAACTATTATAATGATCGATGTAGGAACTATCTATGACAATTCCTCTTTAGGACCCAAGAAAGAGAGATTTCACCCATATTAAAAACTGTTCGGTAATTTCACATATCGTTATCATTCCGAATTTCTGATACTTCCTGGCACCAATTTCTTATTTTTCTCCTCTGTAGCAGACCTCTAGCCCAATTAACATTCAGCATCTTTTTGCAACAAAATATTATCTCTCTTAAAGAAATAATATCGCTTTCTTTCCCTGTTGATAATTTGCAATGCCGCCTTAAGATTTCACTAATCTGTCTTTTCAATAAGTTTATTATGCAGAGATATGCAGAGGCTTTCCTTAGTCACTGGAAATCCCATGATGGAACAGTTCGCAACCAAGTCCATCAACATTCTTTTTGTTCACCTGAGATAGAACTTGGGCCACAGTGCCCAGTAGATTCTTTTGGAGATAGGTCAGAAAAAGTATTTCTTAATGTTCTAGGACCATTGTACAACTTGCTTGCAGTAGCAAACGTCATTCCCTCAAAAACAGAATCCAGTACATTTTTAACTTTGCTCAGAGAATACTGAAATCACTTATTCTCTGTTTGTCTCAAAGCCTTGAGTTACAAAACATCATATTTTCATATTTTGTATTGCATATTTTACAAAGATACAATGTTAGATAAATTAAGGTGTGATGCTCAGGCAAGAATAAATATTTTAAATAAACTGACTTAAACAGAATGCAGACCAAATGTATATTATAGAGGTTTTATATAAGTTTTTAAAAGTGGCCAAAAGAGACACGTTTATGTCTCTACTTATAGCCCCAAGCATGGCCATAACAGGGAATGGAAGCTAAATATGGATCTGTTAATGGCCACAAAAGTTTAATGATACATTTTTAGGGTGGTACTACTTTAAACTTCTAATAAATGAAACAATAATACTTACTTTACCTCCTAACAGATTAAGTTTCTTCCAATATTCTATTTAAATAGGTAGAATATGAAAACCAGTTATCTTCATCTACATCTGTACTCTGCAAATCACTGTCAAGTGCATGGCAGATAGTACCAGTTATAGGAGTTCCTTCCCGTTCCATTAATTCACGTATGGAGCACAGGAAGAATGTATGTTTTAATGTAGAATGAAGGCTTTCACGACCGGATGACATAGCTGTTTATATACTTTTCGGGATGTGAGGTCATGGTCCAAGAACTTTTCTGCTCCTTACGTTTCGTCCAGGCTGTGCTGGACTTCCTCAGAGGCGCTGCTCCGCTGAGGAAGTCCAGCGCAGCCTGCACGAAACGTAAGGAGCAGAAAAGTTCTTGGACCATGACCTCACATCCCGAAAAGTATATCAACAGCTATGTTTTAATGACTGTGTGTGCTGTAATTATTCTAATCTTGTCCTCATGGTGCCTATATGAGCAGTACATAGGGGTTGTAGTATATTCCTAGTCATCATTTAATGCCAGTTCTTGAAACTCTTAGTAGATTTTCTCAGAATAGTTTACCTCTATCTTCAAGAGCCTGCCAGTTCAGATTCTTCAGCATCTCTGTGACACTCTCCCACGGGCCAAACAAGCCTGTGACCATTTGTGCTACCCTTCTCTGTATACATTCAATATCCCACACTTGAGCAGCACTCTAGAACTGGCCACACAGGTGACTTGTGAGAAATCTCCTTCATAGACTGTTTGCGCTTCCCCAGTAACGATAAAACAAAGCCTACCACCCGCTTCATCCACAACTGAGCCTATGTGACCATTCAATTTCATATCCCTACAAAATTTCACACCCAGGTGTTCGTTTGAGTTGGGTGATTTCAACTGTGACTCGCTGATATTACAGCCATAGGATACTAGCTTTTTTTTTTCATTTTGAGAAGTGCACTATTTTAAATTTCTGAATGTTTAAAGCAAGTTGCCAATCTTTGAAATCTTATCAAGATTTGACTGAATATTTAGGCAGCTTCTTTCAGACAGTGCTTCATTATGGATAGCTGCACAGTCTGCAAAAAGTGTGAGGTTATGATTAATATTGTCTGCAAGGTCACTAATATACAACATGAACAGCAAGGGTCCCAACACATTTCCCAGGAACACATTTGAGGATACTATTACATCTGGCAATGACTCTCCATCCAAGATAAAAAGCTGCGTCCTTTCTGCCAAAAGTCCTCAATCAAATCACAAATTTCATTTGATGCCCCATGTGAACATACTTTTGACAATAAGCATAGGTGTGGTACTGAAACAAATGCTTTCCGGAATTCAAGAAATACAGCATCTACCTGACTGCCTTGATATAAAGCTTTACGTATGTCATGTGACAAAAGTGTGAGTTGGGTCACATGTTCGATATACCTAATTATATTTGAGTTCAGAATATATTCTAAGATTCCAAAACAAATCTAAGTCAAAGGTACTACATGGCAGTTTTGTGGATCACTTCTACTGCTCTTCTTGTGGATGGGAGTGACCTGTCCTTTCCCCCAACTACTGGGCACAGTTTTTTGTTCAAAGGATCTACAATAGATTATAGTTAGACCCTGGATATTCGTTCAGTTTTAACTATTTCAGTTGTTTCTCAACACTACTGACACTAAAAGTTATTTCACTCATCATTTCAATGGAACAAAGATTGAATTGGGGCACTTCTGATGGATTTTCCTTTGTAAAGGAACATTTGAAAACAGTGTTAAGCATTTCATCTTTTGCTTTACTACCCTCAGCTTCAACTCTTGTTTCATTCACTGGGGAATGGACACTAACCCTGGTGTCACAAACAGCCTTCACATACAACCAGAATTTCTTTGGGTTTTGTGAAAGACCACTTGACAATATTCTATTATGAAGGCTTCAAGACTGCTTAAAGAAAAACTCTACAAAACTCAGCTTTTCAACTCAGATTCTTTCACAACACTACAACTCGAAACAAGAACAAACAAAGAAATGTTTCTATATTTAATTGAACAGCACATTTCAAGTTGTTTTCAACAAGCTAGAAATTTCTGTCAAAACAGTATCCACACCTTTCTGTCCCACATGCAAACAGAAAACTGACAGGATATACATCAGTCTCAAAATGTAGATGACAAATTTGAGACTTTTCTAAATACTTTTAGTTATTATTTCAACTACCACTTCCACTTAAAAACAAAAAATATTTCCAATAACAGTAAACCCTCCAAGTGGATAACCCCAGATATTATCACCTCAGCAAAAAGAAAAAGAGAACTCTTCAAAGTCATATTGATATAACCTGCACCAAATTGAGTAAAGTATGTTTCATGATTAGACAAATAAGGAATATTGTTAATACCAGCACCCTCACAATCCTCTATATTAAGCTACGGAATCATCTTTTGGGACCACAGTGCAGAAGCAGTGAGGCTGTTTAAATTCCAAAAAAAGTAGTTAGAATAATAATATTCAAACAGCAGAAAGAATCTTGTAAACCACTGTTCCAGAATCTGAACATATTACCCCCCTCCCCATTTCAGCACATACTGGACCTATTATCTTTCACCAAGAAAAATATTAGCAACTTGGATATAAACTCAAACTGGCACCAACATGATACAAGGTCAAGGAACTCTCTACGAGTAATTCCCCATTTGACAAAACTATACAGTAAAAGTGTCAAATATATGGGAATAAAACTCTACAATCATCTCCCAATAGCAGTGAAGAATATTACACAAGTGAATGATTTTAAAGTAAAACTACTGTCACTCCTAATTAAACACTGCCTCTACAGCATAAAGGAATTCCTCGATAACAACCTGCTATAAGGAACTTCTGTAAGGAACTGCTCAACAAAAACATCAGATAATGGATCACAAACTATTGACCTTACGTAACGTAACTGAATGTAAGTTTTATTGGTAAGTTCTGCCACAGAATAAGTATAAGACCTAAGTACATTACATATGTGATATAAGTATGTAATCATGTTATAGATTCATAGACATGTACCTCTTCTTATAAATGCCTAATATGTATCAAATGACCTGTCCTATACCATAATGTGCATTTCTGTACAATGTATGATTGAGAGGATCAAACAAATAAATAAATAAAAAGATTGGCAGGTATTCAAAGGAAGGTTAGAAGTTCATAAATTACATCATAGTGGCCATAAGTGGGGCCTTGACCCAACTTCAGGAAATTAAACTACACTGGGTGTCCCACCCAAGACTCATCAGGTGCAATTTCTCTGATGTTTCAGTACATATTTACATATTTGCATTTCTGCCCCCCTCCCCCTCCTCAAACCAATGTGTAGCTGGAGTAAGCCCAAACAAAAAATACAGCTCATGAAGCCTCTCATGCAACAACCAGTGCTGATGGAAAGAGTCGATTTATTTCCACATTGCAAATAATATTATTTTAAAGCAGAATTTTACATGCTCATTCAGTACAGCAGCCCCAAATAAGTCTAGTAAGAAAATCATTTTATCACTATGTATTAACAGTAACAGTAAAGCACAGAGAACAATCTGTACCCCAGCAGCATCTCCACTAGACCTACATATGTCTGGTAAACAATTTAACATAAGCCACTGCCCATGAGAAACATACAATGTATCATAATTTCAACAGAGGTCTAAAACACAATTTTTTTATATATTTTATTATCCATCTTTAGGCATCAAAAAATCCAATTGACGTAGTAATTTGTGTACATATACAGTTTACATAACTAACAGAAATAGTGTACACGACAAAACAAGGTGACACCATTTATGCAACAAATGACTATCTCAACCCTCAGAAGTTGAATCACAGAACTAGTTTCCTCACTATACCTGTATGAAATAATCACCAACATAAAAATTAATGTTGCTGCTTAGCTGAACAGGAATATAGCCTACATAAATATAAAGCAAGCTCTATGAAAGTTTCTTATGTACACAGAAAATAGCTTCCTTTAACTGATCAGATCTCTATATAAAGGCTAGCTGGATTTTACACAAGACCTTCATACAGCATAAAATCTATAGAAAAGACTTCACTATGCTGAAATAATTTGAAATGTAATTTATGTACATTTTGTCTGATTACTATTAATAAATAGGCCTACTTCACAATAAGAGTCCGCAAAAGTTCAGTTCACAAATAAAAGTCACTCTTCATACAGTGTTTCTATCTAAGGCTATTTCTTCTGGTTCTCACTTTTTTCTATCCGTAAGACCTGATATTGTGAAATAATTCAGAACAGATAGAAAACCTCTCATAAGAGTCAATTTGATTATGTAACAACATATAGGTCTAGTTTGAGAAAAGAAGGGTCTTGTATTTGGTGCTGTGATCTAATGCACCTGTTTAAAAAAAATTGCTTTTGTTGACACAAAAGCTGCTTCTAGTGTTAATGTAATGCAGCTTAGGTGTAAAATGGTGTTCATACACTTTTGGTCACGTCTGTACAATTTAATATTTTGGTACTGAGTATTAGTTCTCATTTAATTATGTACACTTGATAGAAAAATGCTACTACAGTGTAAATGAATACCTGTGGATTGAAACCTGTACTTACTTTTTTTAAAAATTCAAACTAATTTGATTGTTTTCAACTTCGTAATTATGGTACTTAGGAAAAATCTGTAATACGTTTTGTGTGTAAGGTGTAGTTCATGATCTATAATTGTTTATCATGAGAACGTACTTTTGTTTTTGAGTAATAAGTTCTTGTACACTACTTATGTACTATGTGTATGTAATTTGTTTGCTGTTTGTATATGTTTGTCAATTTACTGTATGTGTTGTTATGTGTTACGTGTAATCAAATACAAATCCTATATCACATGTGTGATCCATTGGATGCTAAATAAATAAACAAATACACATTGCTTTTCCATGTTGGTAATTTATGTGGGTTGGTGGGGTTCCGTATGAAAATACTTTATAACAACAAATGAAACTTTAGCTGTTATTTATACGATTTAAGCCTTGCTACCCTCGGAACTTTCGCTATACTTAGTACACATTCTACTTTTGTAATACCCAAATAAAAATCATTAACTTCAACACAAAATAAAGCTTCTTTCGATGGTTTTGTTTGAAGCAGAGTATTATTAGCATATACTTTGAACGGGTTAAATATTCCACATAAGCCTTGATGAGTGCCATTCTTTTTAACATGAATCGGCAACAAAATCGAGCACGGGGTACCAAAACGAATGGTTGTAAAAGTTTGGAATTAGTGTAAACGTTCTATAAACATGACGACAATCGAGGCGGCAAAGAACATTAACTTCAATTTAATCCAAATTTAATATGAATTACCATCGTCGATCTCCAAACGTCGATGAAAATTGACTTATAATACGTGACATTGGTTGTTCTTAAACGCAAGATACGTAAGTGATTCGCTACAAGTCCCATTTTCACAAACGTTGTTAAAGAATGTAGGTATAGCAACAAACTGGCACACCGTACGCAAATAATTTGAGGAACTCTTTTCTATCTCAAATGGCCCCGGTTAAATTTCTGCAGGCACCCATGAACACAGCAGATCCAATATCACTAGCAGACAGGCGTTCCCATTCGGCTGTGCGACTTGATAGACAAAAGGCAAAAACACAACGCAACTTCTGAGCTTAGTGTTCCAACGTAAAAAATCACTACAAGCAGTAACAGAGTTTACCTGAAAGTCTTGAAAAGTATTTTACTGCAGAGCACACGTTTTCCATGTCCATACAGGATAACCGAACATTTGTTTACAAAACTTAAATGAACGCGGTTAACCAGTGTTTGAAATCACTGCAGCGCTGCCAACCTTAAGTAGGTTAACATTGTTTTGGGGGCGTATTTCTGGTAGTTTGCTTTTGTTGCAGGTCTTACTTCAACTGTTTCAACAGCCCGGTACACACGCAACGATCTGTCTGCGCAAATGTCCTGCGCACATCAGATCTGCGCAGACAGATCGTTGCGTGTGGACAGGAGTTTTGCACCAACCTGAGGTGTGTGCAAACATGGAAGTTGGAGTTGGAGGTTTGAGCGAAACCTCTCAAATCTGTGGGTTCAAACCACATCTGCGCAGACAAGTTGGAGCGTGTGGACAGCAGATCGCCGCAAATCTGGCGCGAAACAGCTGTTTGCGCAGTATAGTGTTTG
Source organism: Schistocerca piceifrons (assembly GCF_021461385.2). Taxonomy (NCBI): domain Eukaryota; kingdom Metazoa; phylum Arthropoda; class Insecta; order Orthoptera; family Acrididae; genus Schistocerca; species Schistocerca piceifrons. The sequence continues at coordinate 770,208,555 of NC_060138.1, forward strand.
TATTTGTGCGCACAGGGCATTAAAATGGCTGATACTCGTCAGTGTTCTCGAGAGTTTGTAAGTGAATTCATTGAAATGTATATAAACCACCCATGTTTGTGGAAGATTAAAAGTAAAGAATACAGTGACGAAGACAAAAAGACAGTAGCATACAATGCTGTAATTGAAAAATTGCCGGCAGTTGCCGCCACGGCAAACAGAGAAACAGTAATAAAAAAATAAAAAATTCGTTGCGAACCCTGTCTAGAATTCAAAGTGAAGTTTTGCATCCTGTAACAAAAGTTTGTAACAGGTTGCTTCTACTCAGTAGCGAACTGAAAATGCCTACTCAGAAACAAAGTAAACCATAGCTCATTGGTCATGTAGGTATATAATCTCTAATAATATAGGCCTACTGTGTTTCAAACACGTCTACAACATTAAAAATATTATCTGTAACTTTGCAGACTTAATTTACTTGACTTGCCTTCATGAACTCATCCTACAGGACAGCGTAAATAGCTTCACATGTGTTGGGTATTATTTCACTCAACGCTTGTTTCGATATTGCCGTTGAAAATTCCAAATCATTGTAGCTCCTTCCTGTTGCTACAAATCTTAACGTTACTGCCAGCCGTTCATAAGGAGAAATTGCCATTCTCATGAAGTATTTTTTCTCATAATATGAGGGGTTACAAGCTTTAAGAGATAATTATAAGTTTCGACATCCATCCGCAAATAATTTCGACAGTCGTTAGGTGCGCCCTGCAACTCTCGCAGTAAATTTACGTGAGAAAACTGCTTTCGCTTTAACAGCCACTGTCTACACCATTTTTACCGCTTTCTCTGTTTCCTGCGGTTGGTCTGAATGTTTTTTGCAACACAAGTTGCGAACACAGACCACAACAAAACTTCCTCCATTTCTATATTTCAAAATAACTGAATTAAATTTTTGACGTTTACGGAGAGCGTAGTCGCTTGCCACTGATATTTCTTTTCTACACCGACAGATGGCGGGCGAGTAGTAGATAGGGGTTTGTGTCGTGTGAACACACCACATTTGCAGCGATCTTTTGCATGTACAGACATCTGCGCAGACAGATCGTTGTGTGTGGACCGGGCTGTACACCTCCAGTTTCGTTCATTTCGAGATACTGAAGCAGAAACGTAATTGAATGACGTCAATTCTGTATTAATGATAACTGAAGTATTACAGTCCGTCACATCTTGCAATGAATTACCGTTTCTCTCAATGTGTTTAGTTCATTTAATTTCACGGGCTGTAGGTCCAAAAGTTGTGCAAAGGAGGTGTACACTCAATCAAATTAAATAAATTTTACATTGGAGATAAACCTGATTATTCTTTCAAATAATTAAATTTGTGGAGTACACGTTACTGGTAGATTAGATTATTTAGAAGACGTTATGGTATCAATCTGTACAACACTTAATTAAAGCCCACCAATCATTACTGTTATTTATCTCCTGGACGTTTTCTACTGTTTGTAGGCCATAGAAATAACTATTATTGACAGCAGAATTGAAAGCGAGCAAATCAAACATATACCATCATGCTTCTTCGTTTGCACTTCTTGTTTGCGGATACAGCCATAGAATAGGATACTGCGATCAGCCCCATAACGCTACAATTGGCTAAACGAGAGGTTTTTCAGGATCACGAAAATTACTTCTACAAGTGTGTGAGATTTCTGTAATGAATAAAAACTCCAGGGGGGAGGCAAGTGCCCCCTCGCTCTTGGCGCCTTCCATCTTCAGTCATCTATGCTACCAATTTTCAATTTTTCATAAGAACCATATACCATGCACAAATGAACGGTGAACGAGTGAAAATGAACGGCTCCCAAAAAAGAGCGATCACCAATGAACTGGTTCCCATCCTAGTCACAAGAATCAACTTCAGGCTGTTTCACCGATTTATAACGAGCCTCCACAGCGCGCCTTACTGCAGACGCAGTGCGCATACATTCCCGGGGCAAAGAGCAGAGAGTATACAGAAAGGAAAGTAGTGGGTGGCTCCTTTGATTTGTATGAAGCCAAGCGTTGCGCTCGTCGTCATACTGAAACCTAGTAAAAGCGAAACGATAGCTGCTTGCTGCTACGGCTCGAAATGGACTTTCTAACGAAGCAGAACTAATGTATAAATTTTTAGTTAAAAGCTTATCACATGAGCTTTAAATTGATTTTTTTACGTGTGCAACCTGCGAACTGCCACTGCGTTTACGAGGGTTGCCCAGAAAGTGGTGCGCCACATTTTTTTTTTCTCTGCCATAAATAATGCTACGAGTGCCAAACGTTACGTGTGTATTATTTGAAGTCTCCTGAGTGAGCGCGCCAAGTTTCCGTCACTTCCGACAGATAGCATAGCTGCAGGTCATTTCAAAACGGCGTCTGTTGGTGATGTACGTTACAAGTAAAGTGCCGTCATTGAATTTCTCACTGCAGAGAAAGAAATTGTGGGGAATATTCACAAACGCTTGTGCAACGTCTATGAAGCAAATTCTGGCGACAGAAGAACAAATGGTTGAAATGGCTCTGAGCACTATGGGACTTAATATCTACGGTCATCAGTCCCCTAGAACTTAGAACTACTTAAACCTAACTAATTAAGGACATCACACAACTCCCAGTCATCACGAGGCAGAGAAAATCCCTGACCCGACAGAAGAACAGTTAGTCGCTGGGCACGGTGGCTGAGGTCATCAGAAGGTGGTTCGGTGGAGCTGCACGATTTGCAGCGGTTCGAGAGACCGTCCACTGCTGTATCGTCTGACATGCTGCAGTGAGCTGATGATGTCATTCGCGAGGACATATGCCATTCATGGAAGACAATTTGAGGACGATAAGGAAGAGATTCACACAGTGAAGCACTGGCTTCGCAACTAGGACAAGGATTGGTACCGATATGGCATACACACCCTTGTTTCGCGCTGGAGATGGGCCATAGAACAGGATGTAGATTACGTGGAAAAATAGGGTGTGTAGCTAAAGCACCATTCTTTCGTGTGCGTAATTATCATTATGTTCAATATAAAATTGTTGATGAAAAAAATGCGGTGTATTGGTTGGTGGACAATCCTTGTAGCTTCAGATGACAATGGAGCTACTTTGTTTTGTAAATATCGTTTTTTTTTCTTTGCAGCAGTTTTATTTTACTCCTTAATTTTTCTTTTCTGGGACTGTGAACTGATAAATCAACTTCATTACCAACAGAAATCGCTGTTATTAAACACTCCGCTGGCGTTTCAGTGTTTGCAAAAATGGTTCAAATGGCTCTGAGCACTATGGGACTTAAAAGCTGAGGTCATCAGTCCCCTAGAACTTAGAACTACTTAATGCTAACTAACCTAAGGACATCACACACATCCATGCCTGAGGCAGGATTCGAACCTGCGACTGTAGCGGTCGCGCGGTTCCAGACTGCAGCTCCTAGGACCACTCTGTCACACCGGCCGGCTCCGTGTTTGCATCATTGCTTGATTTTTCATTCATGTTTCCAGTCTAAAAGTAAGTTATATTATTACTTTAAATGAATTTACACAAATTTAATTTACACAAATCTATTGAATTAGTCCCAGCTTTAAAAAGTCCACTCTAATATATTACGTAATATGAATCATATTGCTTAAATAAATGACAATTGGTAATTGTCCTTTAGAAACTTTGTCTAATGTTGGCCTAAATATGAGATGTGTTCACGTTTTCCATTATGTAACAACGAAGAATGTCGTCTTCTTCATAATTTTCTTCTAGCGTTAAGTGCTACAATAAATCGCCAGCACTAGTTTGAGTAACGTGCACTTACTTCAGCGAACTCTTCACAACTGACAAGTGAAACATCTCTTCCGATTTCCTCCAAATTTATAGTATACGCAGGGCTTGGGCACAAATGAAAATGATAGAAGGGGGAGTCCAGATGGCCTAGCGTTTAGAAAAAATAGCATTTTTGGCGCGGGTTGGATGAGGCAGTTTCTAGGCAGCGGCTGGCGCAACAGAAAGGGTACGGAACGCAATTCCGGCGGTGGCGGCGTCGAAACGCCATGCGGAAACTATTTTACTTTTTTTCTTTTCAATTTTTACATTACTTACATTGAAAATAAACCAAAATAATGCTCAATATGTTGAATACATTAATATTTTCATAAAAGGCATGAAAAGGAAAGGTGAAAGCAAAATTCAGAGATGTTGTCATTACATCAAAATTTGGGATTCTCATATCAGCCCTAAATATAAAAATTTTGACTGATGTATTTAAGTCCTGCATACAGGCGAACAAATTTCTTCTGCTAACTGGCTCGTGGGAAGGACAAACAAATCTACACTTATCGTGCAGTGTTAAAGTGATTCTACCAAAGGCACTACGCTAGCGCAAATCTGTGATGTCCTTTTTTATCGCCAGGTGTATAACTTGATTAGGAACCTCGAAAGCTGTTCTTATGTCATCGATAAAAATGGGTAATCCCATCCCGAGTACACTACAGCACAATACTCTCTACTGTACATCACCGCCAATGTTTGCTGACGTGATGCATTCATGCGGTTTCAGGGGCGGTGGCAATGGAGTATCATATTACACTGGATACGTCAGAAATCAGCGAATATATTACTTCAACAGACTTAATTATTTTTAAAATAATTATGTAGCAATATAGGTATCAATGTATTTCAAATAAGTTTTAACAAAAGGATAAGAGCGGCAAGAAGCTTACTACCTAAACCACTAAATATCATTTAACTTAAAATGGGCGTCATATTATTTATTAATATACATTGGATGTATATTAATGTATGGGTACCACTTACAGTAATTAAGAAAGCTAAATATGCCAGGGATGCCTACCAACACTTAAATTGCTGACCCCAGACAAAAACTTCGAAATCGCCGGACATTTGGGTCAAATCGTATTATTTTCCCGGGCACACATATTCTGTAGACAGGCCTTTACCCTGAACTCCAAAACAGTTACCAAAAACTACTTTAAGCAACACCAAAATTTTACCAATTTGTCGGTGAAGGAACCCAGCTCTCCTTTTGTTAAGCGATATTCCATTCCCCCAACCCCGTCCCACCAACCCCCGCCATTAGCCACTATCCTTGACCGACTTCCAGAAACGACCCTGTGTGGTTCCTGCTAAACAATACGACGAGAGAGGACTTTTACGAATGTAATCGAAGTTTGTTTATTTATAGAAATTTTAAAACAGCCATGTAACGGTATAAATACGACGTTTGTAACGCGTGCAACAAGCCTAGAAAATTGCTACTTTTCCGGTTTTTATGATAAATATCGCCCCAGCAGTTGTTAATCATCCATTGCAATTTAATGAAAGTATCTAATTTTATATACAAAGCTCTCGTATACAGCTTAAAATCGCTTACTGGAAAATTGTATGCAATCTCAAATTTTATTTGCCTTTCCATTTTCATGCCTTTTATGAAAATATTAATAAATACAACATATTAAACATTTCTTCTGTTTATTTTATAGTGTAAGTGAAGTAAAAATTTAAAATATGAAATAGTTTGTACAGACGTACTCGTACTTACGAGTCTTGATTTATCGTTCCGTATTCTTTCTACTGAGCCATTCCCTAATTACAGACTGTGCTATCATTAACGTCTCATGCCTCGCACAAGCAATGCCAAAAACGTTATTTTCTTTTAAACTTTTGCCACCTGGAGCTCCCCTGTTCCCGTTTTTTTTTCTTTATTGTATTTCAATTTCCCTCCAAAGATGGTGGGGGGAGGGGGGGGGGGAGAGCTGGCAGCAGCTTAATACGCCGCTTTGCAACATATAGATAAAGTTAAAAAGTACATAATAAGGAGATATAACAATAAAAAGAGGTGATAAAACGGTGACTGTTTAAAACTGGTACATGGCGAAAAAGTTGTGAAAAAAACATGAAAAACAAAGGGGTCTCTGATGCTGATTAAAAACACTTAGGAAATAGGCACAATTAAAAAGTATGGCGACAGTCTGGTTTCTGTTTGCAACACTAAAGGGAGCTGGAAGGGTCCATCTTCTCCATGTTAATTTTAGCAAATAGAGGAAACATTTTTTCTAAAACCATTAAACATATTACTCTGTAATTTGGACTACACATTCAGTGAATATTTCTCTAGAAATTTATAGTGTCATGTTAAGAAATACAATTTTTTTAAACAGATGCTCATATTTTCTCTAAAATTTTCCACATTTTCTTCTATAACTCTTGAATTATACAATACTTTTTACACTTTGTTATAAAAATTAAGATAAAGAAGTAAAAATATTGTGTATAAATTTCATTGATATACTGTTAACAGGTTTTGAGAAAATGTCGCTCAAAGATGAAAATTTTAAAGTCACGGGAAATGATTTCCAAAGTTTTTTAATACATTCCTGCCAAATATGATGGATTATCGGCATTCTCTTCTTTTTCCAGTGTTAGTTTCGTTTTCACTGGTCTTTTCTTCCCTTTTGCTGCATGTTGTAGGCTTTTGTCTCCTCTTCCTGCACCTCTTAGTCTTTCTCCATCAATTAGGCGCATTGTGGAAATGGTGTTGTGCCCTGGTTGGAAACCTAAACGTTTCAGCACATCACATTTGATAATGTTTCCTTCATTGTATGTTGCCACTGCAAAATGCAATGTTTTTATATGTACAAACACTCTTTTGGGAATCCAAATCCAAATTAAATTATTTACACTTTCATTTGGATTTTGTGTTTTCCCATGTAAACACTTTTCCAATAAACTTTGCTGTGATAAATTTCTAAATATGGGCTTAATTACATCAATTACAGCATTTCGCAAACTGTTTTTATGGGCATATTCTTTTCATGATTGGTACTTACACCATGAGTCATCACCTGTGGGGTGCAGTGCGTGTTGTGGGTGCTCATTTTTTGATGCAGTAAGAAAAAATAAAGCCGATACTGCTCTCCTCATATGCTCAAAGCTTCTTGTATTTTGCCTAATTGCACACCCATAATAGCTCTGCAATCTATCAATTGCTTCATCTGTCAATCTTACTCTTCCTCCAAGGCTCGTACTATCACTAAGGTTCTGGGATCCTAATGTCTGCTTTAGTTTGTGCAAACGAGTCCCCATGCACTTCTGCACGTATCCAATGCACTCCTGTTTTTTAATGTGAATTTCATTGCCATACAGTCTGCAGCTCATGGTTTTGCGGAAGCGTTCTCACTTCCTGCGCACGGGGTCTCGGTTTCGATTCCCGGCAGGGTCAGCGATTTTCCCTGTCTTGAGATGACTGGGTGTTGTTGTGTCGTCTTCATCATTATCATTCATGTCCATTACGGGCGGAGGAAGGCAATGGCAAACGACCTCCATTAGGACCTTGCCTAGTCGGCGGTGCATTGTCCCCTACACTTCTTGGAGTATGGGACCTCATCATCATCAAGGTTGAGCTCCTCTACAGCTTTATATCCCTTAGAATCACCATCTTCTAGATAGTTAGTGTATCATACATTATACCACTCCTGTGATTTGGCAAAAATCGCTTTCATGCCCTCTACTTCCATCGCTCCACTCGTGCCGTGAAAATTTGCTTCACAACTTTCACTATGTTCGTCCTTGGTACTGCGCTTACATCTACAATGTTTTGAGAGAATACCAAAATCAATTACTTCGCAACTGTCTCCACTGGTAGTTGTCACAACTCCATTTAGAGATTTATGACCTCTACGTTGCCATGATCCATCTAAAGCAACAGTTAAATCTCTACAATTCCCATTATCTGTCACAGCTTCTTCAACTGCTTTCTTCATTGTTGCTTGAGCAATATCTTCAGCAAAAGATCCCACCAATTTATTATAAAATCCAAACTTGGTTGGTGGTTTTGGCAAGCTCATAATTCCACATAACATTGTCCCTGCAGCACTGCCCTTGCCAATGCAACACAAGCCATACACTAGCCTAACATTTATATCATACACCTTCTTTCCACTATTACCACTACGAGGAATACTGCTAGAATTAGAAAACGAATCTTCTGCAGCACAATTGTTACACTTCAATAACATTTTACATGCAAAACCAATGTGTGAAGTTATTTTCAATTCCAGTCCACTTTCTTTGCAAACTTGGCATAATACATTATGTTTAAAAATATTATAGAGCAAGGAAATGTTAATTATTTCATTCACATCATTACTGTCACTTTCATAGTTTTCAAATTTTTCTTTGCTGTCACAAAGTTTCTTGCTTTAAGAAGTTGTATTACATTCATTTGGAGTAGTCGGTATAGCAGTCTGAGCAGCATCTCCCTTCGAAACAACAAAAGATTTCTTCTTCCACTCATGGTGCCCTTTCTTGAATACTCAATTGCTGAAATGGGGCATATTGATATCCACAAACCAAATACGTAAAACAGGCACAAGCAAAATTCGTCAAATACGCAAAATTGAACAGCTAAACAACACAAAGCAAATTCAACGAGGCAACACACACGGTATAGCATTTATGTTCTCCGACATGAACAGTCACTTGTCACAGAGATAAAGCCATACAACGCTGGAAAACAAAACACTGTCTAATTCTGCAAAGATACCCTATTTGCAGCCAGCGAGCAGCGTCATCAGAGGTGACAAACCAAGTTGCTACAACTGTTTACGTGGTGCGGCAACTTTGCAGTGATAAAAAACACACTTAGAATTCACTTTGAAAAGTGAAACTTGATTTGTTTTATTCAGAAAACTCCAAATAATTTTATAGTGAAAAAACCAAAAAACGTTAATTTTGTCATTTTCATCGTTCCGGCTCCCCTTAAAAAGGGGGTGCACAACACTGAACACTCACAGAAAACTCTGTACTGTAGAGTATGATGGCATATGGGTACGAAGGGGGGGGGGGGAGAGGATCCCGACAGATGAGGGTGGAGAAGGGGGGAGCTGATAGAGTGAGAAGGCACAGAAAAAGGGGGGAAATGGGGTGGATGTGAAAAAGGAGTGGGGAAGACAATGGAGGGGAAAGAAAAAGGACTCTGGGGGAAGAAATTGGAGTCAAGGAGTGGGTATGGTGGAGAGAAAACAGAATGTGAGGGGGAAGAGGGAGCCCAGGAAAAGGACAGAGGGAGGGAGGGGGGGGTTAGGATCATAGTTGATAGGAGGGATAAATGGAGGGAGAGAGGGCATCATCCAGGAGGGGGAGTTGATGGAAGCCACCTCAGGAAAGGAGATGAAGGGTATAGAGGCAGAAGGTAGAGGGGACGCAATAGTGAAGGTGCAGCAGTGGGTGGGAGTTAAAGAGGAAAGGAGCAACCAGGGGATGGGGGCATCAAATCGATGGGAGCTGTAGAGGACGTGGACATGTTCAAGGAAAAGGAGCAGATGGGGGAAAGGGATCAGGTCATAGAGGATCCACGCGGGGGACGGAAGGCATACATGGAGGGCGACATGGTGTGCAAGGCACTCGAGGATCTGGAGGGACTTATACAATTTGGGGGGGGGGGGCGGATATCCAGGCAGGAGTGGCATAACAGAGGATTGGACAGATTAAGTATTAGTAGGTGTGGAGGATGGTAGAGCAGTTCAACCCCCATGTCCAGCCAGAGAGGAGTTTAAGGAGACAGAGGCAGTTGTGGGCTTTGGATTGGATAGAGGAGAGATGAGGGATCCAGGTGAGATGACGGTCAATGGTGAGTCCAAGGTAGGTGAGGGTGGGGGAGAGGAGGACAGGACGAGTGCAGACGGTAAGGGGAAAATCAAGGAAGGAGTGAGTGGTACAACCTACGATGATTGCCTGGGTCTTGGAAGGATTGATTTTTGGGAGCCACCACTGGTTACACCATGTGGCAAAAAGGTCAAGGTGAGTCTGGAGGAGGAGTTAGGACCATCGAAGGGTAGGAGCGTCGGCAAGGAAGGCGGTGCCATTGGCATACTGCAGGAGGTGGACCGGAGGTGGGGGGGGGAGGGGTTGGGGCATATCTACCATGTACAAGAAATAGAAGCGAGGGGGGGAGAGGACAGAGCCCTGGGGCACACCCACAGAGGTGCAGAAGGTGTGGGAATTGGCGTTATGAATGGTAATTTAGGAAGAGCAGTGGGAAAGGGAGGCAATCAGATGGACATAATTGATAGGAAGGGCATAGGTCTAGAGTTTAAACAGGAGACTGGGATGCCATACATGTTCGTAGGCCTTTTCAAGGTGTAGGGAGACAAAAATGGTGGAGCAACGGGTGTTAAACTGGAGGGAGAGGTGATGTATGAGGTGTAGGAGTTGTTCATCGGCAGAGAAGGAAGGTCAAAAGCCACACTGGGTGTTGAGGAGGAGGTGGTGTCGGTGAAGGTGGTGATGGATGCACTAGGTAAGGATGGATTCCAAGAGCTTGCTGATTACTGAGGCGAGACATTTAGGGCGATAGGAAGAGGCATCAGAGGTGAGGTGGGTGAAGGTCAAGTGGGCCTGGTTGTTGGAGTAGGTGGCATAGGTGGTGAGGTGGAAGATGGAACAGGCAGAAAGGGCGATTTGGGAAAGGTTGTGGGGGTGTTGGAAGGAGTGGATGTTTTGGAGGACTATGGTGACATAGCAGTAGGAGGAGGGCGGAGTGAGTTGTTGGGGTGGATGGGGTCATTGACAGGGCGGACAGGGACAGTAAGCTCAGGGGTGACGGGAGGAGGTATTGCTTTACATTTCGAGGAGGAGGTAGGATGGCGTTTGTTACAGGTATTACAGAGGAGGGACAGTTTTGCAGTGGGGACAGGTAGGGGGCTCTTGCAGGTGGCAGTGACATGGTCGTTGTACTTTAGGCAGCATTGGCAGTGGTAGGATTGGAGGGGGGAACGGGAGGGGTCCACTTTATGATGTCTATTGTAGATTAGGGCTCCTTCTGTAAGGAGGCAGTCGATGGAGGAGGAGGATTCGGTTAAGAGACACATTAGGTAAGTCAGCCTGGCATCATTAAAGATGCAACGGGCCGAGCGGATTTCAATGTCAGGATGAGGATTTAGTTCCACCAACACCTCAACCTCTGTGACCACGGAGCTAAGCTTTGTGATCATGGCGGTGAAGGTCAGTGGACGTCGGGGAAGTTGAGGCTGTCATGGAGAGGACGGGGTTTGGTAGGGGGTAAGAGTGGCTTGTGGACCAAATTGGATACTTGGGATTTTAGAGAGGAGATCGATGTGGAAGGAAGCATTGGGGCATTTAAGGAGGACCAAGTCCTTTCGAGGAATGAGAAGGGAGATGGGGGCACTGGGGAAGTATTTACAGATGGCCAGGGTGCGGGTGTGGGCGTTGAGGAATTGAAGGCTGGGATTGGAGAAGATGAAGGTGTGGGTAGAAGGGTTTGTAGGGGTGGGGGCCGGGGTCATGTCCATGGCAGTTGGTGGGTCGCAGGAATCAGGAGTTTTCTTTGTGGAGATGGTGGGGGTGTAGTCAACATTATGGCATTTAGCAGGTTTATTGGACAGGACAGAATAGGAAGGGGGCTGGGGAATGGGTTGCAGGGGAAGGTGGTGGGGGGGCAGGTTCTGAGAGGAAAAAGGGGTGGGGAAAGCAAAAAGGGGGGCAAGCAGAGTGGACGCGAGAAAAGGTGTCGGGAAGAAAGTGGAGGGGCAAGAAAAAGGACTGGAGGGAGAGAATGGAGTCAAGGAGTTGATAGGTGGAGAAAAAACAGGATGGGGGGGGGGAGGGAGGGAGCCCGGGAAAAAGACAAGGGAAGGAGGGCAAGGTGAGGATCAAAGTTGAAAGGAGGGAAAAGAGCTCCCCCTTCTGTCACTTTCATTTCTAAGCAAGCCCTGCATACATCACAAATTTGCACGAAATCGATGATGATGAGTAGGCTCCATCCCCTTGAAGCTGCAGGCTACTTGGGCATGGTGTGCCCAGCCAATGATCTCAGGTAAAATACAGATGTATCAAAAAGAATTATCCAATTTTAAAAAAATTACAACTATTGTGTTATTTGATGCATGTGTGTGAACAGCATAATGTTGGAAAGAGCAACCTCTCGAGTTTTACCCGTTTCCCGTGAGGTAGCAGCAGTGTGCACCCACTTCAGTTCTGGTAAAAATGTTGTCGGGACAACAGAATGCGTTTTGTGTTCTTTGTTTTTCGCAGTGCAGGTCAGTTATAATAGTTCAGCATAACTTCCATGCTAGGTACGGTGTGAATCCTCCTACAGCACAGAGCATTAGACGATGGCATGAATAATTCCGGGAAACAGGTTGCTTGTGTAAAAGCAAATCGTCGGGCCATTCCCGAGTGTTGACACAGACGTCGAACGCATCCGCCGTAGTTTCACAAGGTGTCTGGAGAAATCTGTTCACCATACAGCTCGACAGCTCAACGTGCCCCCGATGTCTAGTCGGCCACTGTGGTCGAGCAGTTCTAGGCGCTTCAGTCCGGAACGACAATGCTGCTATGGTCGCAGGTTCGAACCCTGCCTCAGGCATGGATGTGTGTGATGTCCTTAGGTTAGTTAGGTTTAAGTGGTTCAAAGCTTAGGGGACTGACGACCTCAGATGTTAAGTGCCATAGTGCTCAGAGCCATTTGAACCCGATGTCCATCTGGCGTGTGTTGCGTTGACGTCTACTCATGAAACAAGACAAAATTCAGCGACTGCAATCTCTTTGTGAAGGTGACAAACTACAACGTGTGGAGGTCTGTAATTCCTTTCTTGGCAAGATGGAGGACGACATTTTTTCCCACGATTAGTGTTTAGTGATGAGGCAATATTCCATTTAAATGGAAAGGTGAACTGTCCTAATGTGAGAATTTGGGGTATGGAACAACCACATGAAGTTGTACAACACGAGAGGGACTTTTCAAAATTTAATGTGTTTTGTGCAGTTCCATAGGAAAAGGTGTATGGTCCATTTTTCTTTGCCAAGAATGCTGTTACAGGAAGAACATATCTCGATATGCTTGAGAACTTTCGTTTCCCACAGTTGGAGGCTAATTCGAACGACTTTATTTACCAACAGGATAGGGCACCGTCTCTGGAAATACAGAAATTTTGAAATCAAAGGATTACTGAATGATGGCTCGGTCCCACAGGGCTAAATGACTCAGCCTTACATTACTGCCCTCCAAGGTCACTGGAACTGACTGTATATGATATTTCTTGTGGGGGTTTATAAAAAATTCTGTTTATGTGCCTCCATTACCGACAACAATGAATGAACTGAGACATCGCATAAACAGCAGCTGTGGAAGCTGTAACTAACATGCTCGCTGCAGTATGGGAACAATTTGCGTACTGCATTGACATAAGCTGTGCATCTCAACGGGGGGCGGGGGGCGGGGATTCATATTGAACACCTATGAAAAAGTACAGGGTGATTCAAAAAGAATACCAAAACTTTAGGAATTTAAAACTCTGCAACGACAAAAGGCAGAGCTAAGCACTATCTGTCGGCGAATTAAGGGAGCTATAAAGTTTCATTTAGTTGTACATTTGTTCACCATTTCAGCCAATAAAGTTTTTGGTCCCTTTTTCTTCGAAGGTGCTACTGTAACTGGACTACAGTATCTGGAGATGTTAGAGAATTGGCTGTTCCCTCAGCTCGAACAAGAAGCACAACAATTCATATTTCAGCAGGATGGAGCGCCATCACATTGGCACTTATCTGTCCATAACTACCTGAACGTCAACTACCCGAGGCGATGGATCGGCCGCCAGGCAGCCCGTGACAGAGCACGTCATCACTGGCCTCCAAGAAGCCCTGATCTTACCCCCTGCGATTTTTTCTTATGGGGGTATGTTAAGGATATGGTGTTTCGGCCACCTCTCCCAGCCACCATTGATGATTTGAAACGAGAAATAACAGCAGCTATCCAAACTGTTACGCCTGATATGCTACAGAGAGTGTGGAACGAGTTGGAGTATCGGGTTGATATTGCTCGTGTGTCTGGAGGGGGCCATATTGAACATCTCTGAACTTGTTTTTGAGTGAAAAAAACCTTTTTAAATACTCTTTGTAATGATGTATAACAGAAGGTTATATTATGTTTCTTTCATTAAATACACATTTTTAAAGTTGTGGTATTCTTTTTGAATCACCCTGTATTTAAAAAAAGCTTTTTGATTTTCTCGTTCATCAAAAAATAAAATTCACTGTATATGATAATTAGTCTCAAAAATGTAGATGTGCCAAACCGGATGATTCTTTTGATGCCCCCTGTATTTTAACCTCTATTTTTTCCATACTTTAGTGAGGTGTGGCTATCCTTCCACCTTTAAAAACAATTACCATATGTTAGCTGCATTTAGTATACAACGACGTATCACCAAAAATGAACCAAACAAAACAGCCAGTGGCCGCAGTTTTCACTGCAAACCTTTCAAATTTTATTCTACAGCGTAATCAGAAATTAGATATCACAGTAACTATAACCCATAACTAAAAACAGACACTTCGTCAACAAGATGTGATATGATACTGTAAGATACGAAAGATATCAATTTTATATACCAAGTATCTTCCTCAGAATCGTATGAGAGATGCTAATACAGTAGTGAAGACGATGTGCAAATGTGAAACATTCGTTTTCCATTTTTTAAAGGAAAAGGAGAACCTCTACCGTACAGCTAACTCCAGGAGTTGATATAGCCTTGCTTCATTTACATACTGTATCTGTTTACAGTTTAATGAGCTTTTATTTTTTACATCAAGCAAAGCCGAAAACTTATTTTTCCCATGTACTGCTACTTCGTGGGAATCGCTCGTTACTTTCCTGTGTGGTGTTTTCTCTTACTACTGCTCATTACATGTTTCTGACTTTTACAGCATGTCAAACAACTGTTTACTTTTAGTTAAGCCCAGCAACTAAAATGCACAATTAATAACGTAAACAAAACCCATCGGTCCTCCCTTATCCTTCGCGTATACACATTAAATTTCACGTATGGATTTCAGCTGAGTTTCTATTCTGTATACTTTCTATTCTGTGCAAGGGGTGTTTCTGTTTTGCACAAAATTAGTGAGCACTACGTAGGATGCAGGTGACTAATACCATTGACGCAAGAAATACTCATTGAATAAACTGGAAATAATTCCACTACATAAACACATGTTCAGTGGAATTGTTTTGTCGATTCACATAAACTGGACAGCAAATGTCGGAGAGGTGTAGTCTGTAAACTGAAAACCGAGCAGCGCTCGTGGTGGAGGAAGTAACCTTTCCCAGTAGAACATTACAGCTGCCGCACAGGATAACTAAGAAACCACACTACTGGCCATTAAAATTGCTACATCAAGAAGCAATGCAGATGATAAACGGGTATTCATTGGGCAAATGTATTATAATAGAACTGACATGTGATTACATTTTCTCTTAATTTAATTTGGGTGCATAAATCCTGAGAAATCAGTACCCAGAACAACCACCTCTGGCCGTAATAACGGCCTTGATACGCCTGGGCATTGAGTCAAACGGAGCTTGGATGGCGTGTTCAGCTGCCCGTGCAGCTGCAACACGATACCACAGTTCATCAAGGGTAGTGACTGGCGTATCGTGACGAGCCAGTTGATCGGCCACCATTGACCAGACGTTTTCAATTGGTGAGAGAGCTGGAGAATGTGCTGGCCAGGGCAGCAGTCAAACATTTTCTGTATCCAGAAAAGGACCGTACAGGACCTGCAACATGTGGTCGTGCATTATCCTGCTGAAATGTAGGGTTTCGCAGGGATCGAATGAAGGGTAGAGCCACGGGTCGTAACACATCTGAAATGTAACGTCCACTTTCCAAAGTGCCGTCAATGCGAACAAGAGGTGACCGAGACATGTAACCAATGGCACCCCATACCATCACGCCGAGTGATACGCCAATATGGCTATGACGAATACACGCTTTACATCTACATCTACATCTACATGGCTACTCTGCAATTCACATTTAAGTGCTTGGCAGAGGGTTCATCGAACCACAATCATACTATCTCTCTACCGTTCCACTCCCGAACAGCGCGCGGGAAAAACGAACACCTAAACCTTTCTGTTCGAGCTCTGATTTCTCTTATTTTATTTTGATGATCATTCCTACCTATGTAGGCTGGGCTCAACAAAATATTTTCGCATTCGGAAGAGAAAGTTGGTGACTGAAATTTCGTAAATAGCTCTCGCCGCGACGAAAAACGTCTTTTCCATCCCAACTCGCGTATCATATCTGCCACACTCTCTCCCCTATTACGTGATAATACAAAACGGGCTGCCCTTTTTTGCACCCTTCGATGTCGTCCGTCAATCCCACCTGGTAAGGATCCCACACCGCGCAGCAATATTCTAACAGAGGACGAACGAGTGTAGTGTAAGCTGTCTCTTTAGTGGTCTTGTTGCATCTTCTAAGTGTCCTGCCAATGAAACGCAACCTTTGGCTCGCCTTCCCCACAATATTATCTATGTAGTCTTTCCAACTGAAGTTGTTCGTAATTTTAACACCCAGGTACTTAGCTGAATTGTACTATTTATCGAGTAATCGAATTCCAACGGATTTCTTTTGGAACTCATGTGGATCACCTCACACTTTTCGTTATTTAGCGTCAACTGCCATCTGCCACACCATACAGCAATCTTTTCTAAATCGCTTTGCAACTGATACTGGTCTTCGGATGACCTTACTAGACGGTAAATTACAGCATCATCTGCGAACATCCTAAGAGAACTGCTCAGATTGTCACCCAGGTCATTTATATAGATCAGGAACAGCAGAGGTCCCAGGACGCTTCCCTGGGGAACACCTGATATCACTTCAATTTTACTCGATGATTTGCCGTCTATTACTACGAACAGCGACCTTCCTGACAGGAAATCACGAATCCAGTCGCACAACTGAGACGATACCCCATAGGCCCGCAGATAGATTAGAAGTCGCTTGTGAGGAATGATATCAAAAGCTTTCCGGAAATCTAGAAATACGGAATCAACTTGAGCTCCCATGTCGATAGCGGCCATTACTTCGTACGATGTTTTCTGAAACCATGCTGATTCATAATGTTTGAATACAGTATATGCTCCAAAACCCTACTGCAAACCGACGTCAAAGATATAGGTCTGTAGTTCGATGGATTACTCCTACTACCCTTCTTAAACACTGGTGCGACATGCGCAATTTTCCAATCTGTAGGTACAGATCTATCTGTGAGCGAGCGGTTGTATATGATTGCTAAGTAGGGAGCTATTGTATCAGCGTAATCTGAAAGGAACCTAATCGGCATACAATCTGGACCTGAAGACTTGCCCGTATCAAGCGATTTGAGTTGCTTCGCAACCCCTAAGGTATCTACTTCTAAGAAACTCATGCTAGCAGCTGTTCGTGTTTCAAATTCTGGAATATTCCATTCGTCTTCCCTGGTGAAGGAATTTAGGAAAACTGCGTTGAATAACTCCGCTTAGCGGCACAGTCGTCGGTAACAGTACCACCGGCACTGCGCAACGAAGGTATTGACTGCGTCTTGCCGCTTGTGTACTTTACATACGACCAGAATTTCTTCGGATTTTCTACCAAATTTCGAGACAATGTTTCGTTGTGGAACCTATTAAAGGCATCTCGCATTGAATTCCGTGCCAAATTTCGCGCGTCTGTACATTTTAGCCAATCTTCGGGATTTCGCGTTATTTTGAACTTTGCATGCTTTTTCCGTTGCCTCGGCAACAGCGTTCGGACCTGTTTTGTGTACCATGGGGGATCAGTTCCATCTCTTACCAATTTATGAGGTATGAATCTCTCAATTGCTGTTGCTATATATCTTTGAATTTGAGCCACATCTCGTCTACATTTGCATAGTCAGTTCGGAAGGAATGGAGATTGTCTCTTAGGAAGGCTTCTAGTGACACTTTATCCGCTGTTTTAAATGAAATTATTTTGCGTTTCTTTCTGGCGGATTTGGAAGAAACGGTATTGAGCCTAGCTACAACGATCTTGTGATCACTAATCCCTGTATCAGTCATGATGCTCTCTATTAACTCTGGATTGTTTGTGGCTAAGAGGTCAAGTGTGTTTTCGCAACCATTTACAATTCGCGTGGGTTCGTAGGCTAACTGCTCGAAATAATTTTCGGAGAAAGTATTTAAATGTGCGTTTACTGCGATGTCGCCAAACACTGATGCGACCATCATGATGCTGTAAACAGAATGGATTCACCCGAAAAAATGACATTTTGCCATTCGTGCACCCAGGTTCGTTGTTGAGTACACCATCGCAGGCGCTCCTGTCTGTGATGCAGCGTCAAGGGTAACCGCAGCCATGGTCTCCGAGCTGATAGTCCATGCTGCTGCAAACGTCGTCGAACTGTTCGTGCAGATGGTTGTTGTATTGCAAACGTCCTCATCTGTTGACTCAGGGATCGAGACGTGGCTGCACGATCCGATACAGCCATGCGGATAAGATGCCTGTCATGTCGACTGCTAGTGATACGAGGCCGTTGGGATCCAGCACGGCGTTCCGTATTACCCTCGTGAACCCACCGATTCCATATTCTGCCAATAGTCATTGGATCTCGACCAACGCGAGCAGCAATGTCGCGATCGATAAACGGCAATCGCGATAGGCTACAATCCGACTTTTATCAATGTCGGAAACGTGATGGTACACATTTCTCCTCCTTACACGAGGCATCACAACAACGTTTCACCAGGCAACGCTAGTCAACTGCTGTTTGTGTATGACAAATCGGTTGGAAACTTTCCTCATGTGATCACGTTGTAGGTGTCGACACCGGCGCCAACCTCGTGTGAATGCTCTGAAAAGCTAATCATTTGCATATCACAGCATCTGCTTCCTGTCGGTTAAATTTCGCGTCTATAGCACGTCATCTTCGTAGTGTAGCAATTTTAATGGCCAGTAGTGTATCACCAGTTATGGGCGATTACTTCTGAAATAATAAATAATTCTCTTACTTTTTTCCCATCTCTCTCGCTTTTATTTGATTGGTCCTTAGACAGTGGGCACACCGAATGTGCCGCGCTTGGCACCTAGGTACCTCGCGACTCGCAAGATACCAACCTCTTTGCTTCTTGGTGGCCAGACCGGAGCATGGATGCCAGTCGCCGTAGGCGTATTGCTCACTCGCGTTGTCGAAATACCTTTTCCAGTGTTGCTTCTGGAAATGCTTGTGGCAGAAAATATTTCTTTGAAATATGAACTGTTGCAGAAACAAACAGTTTTGGGAGTTTCATGACAAATTTTTTGGTTATTTGCAATTGACTGTAGAATTGTTCGACATCTTTTTCAAGGCTATTAAAAAAAACTACAAAAACAAAATATTAATTACAGAGCTAACTTATCTCCCGAAGAGCGTCTTATGGTAACATTAAGATGAGTAAATATAAATTCAGCACTCTCATTTTATTTTTAAGAAGATGAACAGCATGAATGCATATTACAAAACGAATCAGTAAGAACAAACATTCTAAAACATAACTTACATTTACAAGAAATCGAAGACAGTATAAGAAAAAGGAAAACTGACACGATCGTAAGGGATACTGACACGGCAGGGCATTTATTTGGGGAATGGTATGAGACGGTGAAGCAACACAAAGTAATTTAAAGTAGCGTCATCCGAAGTGGTTAAACTAAGTGATTGTTCTTCTTCCGGTGTTGGCTGAAATTGTGTTGTGTCGTTTGATACACGAGTGTCCGAAAAAGACGGCTGGTAAATGCCATCTTGAACAGACTGAAGTTCGGCATCAATCAAATTTTGAATTTTGCTTCACAGTATAAGTTTTTGCAAAGGTGGAATTTCAGCCATTTATGGTACCAAACTTGGAAAGAATACAAGATTATCATTTTTGCCTCTGTCGATATCTTGCTCTAGTATTTCCATTTTGTTTTTCTCTCGTGTCCAACAACTGATCGCTTTTGATTGTAGACACAGTGGAACGAATTTTGTTCCTCTGTGGTTCAGGTGTGTTTACTATTTGAGGAACACCTGGCAACTCCGGTGGTTTAACGCATTTTACGAGGCGTGTTTTTTAAGTAAGTACCGTTTTGAAATTAAAAAAAGACGTGCTAAGATATCTCAATAATTTTATTTTTACATGAAAGCCTGTACCTTAATCTACGCACTGACACGTTACAGTCTGATTCTTCCTTGTTTACGTTGTGTACTGAGTGTTTAAGATGCCTCCGGTAATCGTGAGTCCCGCCGACTGTGAAGTACGGGCTGTTATAAGTTTTCTTAGTGATAAAGGCCTAAAAGCGATCGATATTCATCGTGAGATCTGTGCAGTTTACGGAGAAAACATTATGAGTGATGGAATGGTAAGAAAGTGGGTGAGAGCATTTAAAGGTGGCCGCACAAATGTGCATGATGAACAACGGAATGGGCGTCCTTCGGTCGTTAATGAAAGTTTGGTGCACGAAGTGGACAATAAGGTGAGAGAAAACAGACGCTTTACGACTTCCTCCTTGCGGGATGAGTTTCCTAATGTTTCTCGTAATGTTTTGTATGGCATTGTGACCGAGCACTTGAATTACCGAAAATTGTGCTCACGTTGGGTACCGAAAATGTTGACGGATGTGCACAAAACCAAACGTTTAGACAGTGCATTGGCTTTCCTTCAGCGGTACCACAACGACGGTGATGATTTATTAAACCAAATTGTTACGGGCGATGAAACATGGGTGGCCTACGTCACACCAGAATCAAAGCAACAGTCCATGGAATGGCGGCATTCAGATTCACCCAGAAAAGTGAAGTTTAAGCAAACAATTTCTGCCGGGAAAATCATGTGCACAGTTTTTTGGGACAGAAAAGGAGTATTGCTTGTGGAATTTCTACCTCGTAATGAAACAATCAATGCAGTAGCTTACTGTAAGACATTGCACAATCTGCGCCGTTCAATTCAGAACAAAAGACGTGGCAAGTTAAGCAAGGGCATCGTTTTGCTGCAAGACAGTGCCCGTCCGCATGTGACGAATCAGACCAAAGATACCATCACATCTTTTCGATGGGAAACTCTAGATCGTCCTCCGTATAGCCCCGATCTTGCGCCCAGCACTTGAAGAAACGCCTGGGCGGTCAGCGTCTTCAAGACGATGACGAAGTCAAAATAGTGGTGATGCAGTGGTTAACAAGTCAGGCGGCAGACTTCTGTGAGGAGGGTATTCAAAAACTGGTAAAACGTTACAACAAGTGCCTCAATATTGACGGAAATTATGTAGAAAAAGTAGATTAAGGTACAGGCCTTCATGTAAAAATAAAATTATTGAGATATTTTATCATGTCTTTTTTTAATTTCAAACGGTACTTAATTAAAGAAACAGGTCTCGCAAGAGCGTAGCACTTTCATCTGGCCGGCCGAAGTAGCCGAGCGGTTCTAGGCGCTTCAGTCTGGAGCCGCGCGACCGCTACGGTCGCAGGTTCGAATCCTGTTTCGGGCATGGATGTGTGTGATGTCCTTAGGTTAGTTAGGTTTAAGTAGCTGTAAGTTCTAGGGGACTGATGACCTAAGATGTTAAGTCCCATAGTGCTCAGAGCCATTTGAACCACTTTCATCTGTTGTTGACTGGCTTTCACTTTCTAAAACTCTAGAATCTCTATGCTCGGAGATCATTGTAGCATTTCTTTTTTTTTTTTTTTAATTGTAACTGTCCAAGAACGCACCAAGAGCTTGTGGTAACGTCTTCAGTTCCGTCTCGACTTCGTACTTTGCAGACTTTTCTCAGTTCTTTACGAAAGCAGGACTGCAAGTTTTTTCACCTTCCATTTAAACGTTGTTCAGAAAAGACACTATAAGTTTGTTTTATAAGGACTAGAAACTGACTCCACAATTGGTTCAGAAGTACAATAATAATATTTTCACTATTTTTAATATTGAGTACTTAGCGATGGGAGAGAGTTACAGGTCTCTTGCGTACCATTTTCGCCTGGGCCACTCAACAGTGGCTTGCATAGTAAAGGGAACATCTCTAATACTCTGGTACTCAAGAAGGATAAATACCTGCTGGTTCCTACTACAAAGAAATGTTAAAACACTGCCGACGACTTTTTTGTGAAATGTATTTTCCGAACTGCATCGGTGCTATAGATGGGAAGTAAGTAGAGATCAAAAGACCACATCACAGTGGATCGTTGTATTACAGCTACAAACAAGAATGTACCATTTTACTGCAAGCTGCAGTAGACGCGAATTGTAAATTTGTTGCCGGTCGGTAGGGCCGAGCGGTTCTAGGCGCTACAGTCTGGAACCGCGCGACCGCTACGGTCGCAGGTTCGCATCTTGCCTCGAGCATGGATGTGTGCGATGTCCTTAGGTTAGTTAGGTTTAAGTAGTTCTAAGTTCTAGGGGACTGATGACCTCAGGAGTTAAGTCCCATAGTGCTCAGAACCCGTTGGAGTTGTAAATTTGTTGCGTTGACAATTAGCACGCGGTGGCGACAATGTGACTCGGACAACTCCCAAACTTCAACATTGTTTCAAAACCTAGACTCAGGTCACCTCAAAATTCCCTCAGAGAGATCTGCGCCGGGAAGAAATATTATAATTACACTTGTTTTAATCGGAAATGGTGATTATCCTCTATTGGACTACTTGATGAAATCCTTTCCTGGGAGAAATTCCGATGACAGAAAAAGAGCGTACAATTACTATCTTTCGAGAGCTTGCCGAAGCGTTGAGTGTGCATTCGATATAATTGTATCAAAGTGGAGACTGTTGCGAAAAGCTACTGAAACTAATGTAAGTAACTGCAAAAGTGATATGCATTCTCCATAATTTTGTAATGGAGCATGACAAACTCTCCACAAATCACGAAGACAGTGACGTATATTTTTGTCCAACATTCAGCTGACAAGGATCTCAGCACAAATGTATGTACATTATAGTGAACCAGCAGAAAAATGTTCCTATCAAAGGACAAAAATGCGAATACGTTCTTACTTATTTAAAAGAACCTTCCGTAACACCTTTGAAAATATTCCCAAAAATTTTGGCATGCCAACATGAAACTCATCCCAAACTCCCACAAGCTTCTCTAACTATAGCTAAATCACACCCGTTAGTCCATCACTGTAAGCTTCTCATACCCATCCATTCCCACTCATTATCTCTTTGTCTCTCTCTGTCTTTGTCTTCTGTGTCACAGCCACAGCCACCTTCGTTCTGTCCTTCTAGTATGGTCTCCTTTCACTGTCACTGTCTCCCTGTTGCTCCCTCTTTCTGCTAATATCTCATTCCTTCCTTCCTACTGCTTCTGTCTTTCCTCACTGTCACTATGTCTCTCTTCCTTGTTGTCATTGTCATATACTCAGTCTCTCATGATCATTGGCTCTCTCCCACTTCCACTTTCTCTTTCTCTTTATTCCCCCTCCCTACTCCACCCCCTCTGGCACTGTCTTCTTCACTATTTTCCTCGGTCTGTTCTGTCACTGTAAACTATGTTCCACTGCCACTATGTCCCTCTCTTTCTCTGACACTGCCATTGTCTCCCTCGCTCATTCTACGAGGGTTGGAACTTTAATAGTGGCAACTATTTATTTACAGCTCGTACAAAATAGATACGTGTTTCATAGTTTTACTGACTTTTAAAGTAGTCACCAGCATTGCTATAACCTGTTGCCAGCGATGTAGAAGTCGTAGGATACTCTTAGCATGGCCAGTTGTGTTGTCAGTTCGAGCGGCGTGGTCTACTGCCCGACGAATTTGCAGCAGTTCTCAAGCGAATTCCGTGAAGTGTTTCTTCCGGAGCTCTGTCCTACAAAATGATGGTCAGGTCCTGCAGAAAGTGTCATCACTTCTGTCTCTAAGCTGGTCGTAGGTTGTGTTCCAAAAATGAACAACATAGAGACAGAATGGATGACACTTTCTGCAGGACTTGACCATCATTTTGCAGGAGAATGCTCAAGCACGTACAGTGCAAGCTGTTACTGATTTGTTTGACTGATGGGGCTGCTAAGAGCTGTACCACCTACTGCACTCCATTGACTTAAGGGGAGTTTTACTGTCTTTTGGTTCAAAAAATAGATTTTTAGTTGCATTTTTGGATCGATAAAAGTGTTTAGAATTCACCCCTGAAACGGTTTTTCCGATACGGAACGGAAATGTTTGTTATTCGCGGTTGAACAAAAAAATGCACCTGCTTGAAATCGGCCTTTTTCACGCACCAGTTGTCTTTCGAAGGACGAGTTATTGTACTGGTGCTTGGGAGGAAACACACAAAATTCAAATGAAAGTTTGAACGCGTGTGTTTGGAAGTTAGCCCCCAAGCATTTGCATTCTGGTGCGAAGACTGTGGAGATTGCGACTTTCCTGGCAGTGAGCAGCTTTAACGAAGGGTACTCAGCAATTCTGAAGACTATGACAACGATGGACGTCACCCTGGGACTCTATTCGACACTGTTCACCAAGCATTCGGACGACCACCGGATTCAAGCGGCCGAAAAGATCTTGTCACCGGCCGTACGAGCGGCTCTGGAGCAGCGCAGGATGGCCCAGATCGAGCAGAACGCCCTCTATGAGGAAGAGGAAGGACTAGTTTATGGACCCGGAATAGCAGATTGAACGTACGTTGCATAATATTGCATTTATATGTAGTCAAAACTTCAAACTCGTTTTTCTCGAAATGACGTTTTTTTATCGTGCGGCATGGTAACTCCAAATCTACTGAACCGAATGGCATGATTCTTTGTTTACAACGATGCTAACTGAATTGTCTAGGAGTTGTACCACTTTTATTCCGATCCATCAACTATAAATATTTTTTGTTTCCTATGGCCCCAATAACTTAAGCGAGGTACAAGTCCTAACGAATCTTATATACTTCGCTAACGTCAACTCAATTTTGATTTCAGACGAGCCGGCTGACCTGTGGCATACCGCGCGTGGAGATCTACATTGAAATAATGTTTCGTTCCGACGGCACTTCCGCCTTTGCTCTTCGACATTTCCGGTCGACAAATTCCAGTTTGTAGAGGAAATATCAACAAACATTTTGACCAAGTTTGACATTGATATCTGTAACACATCCCGAGAAAAAATTCTAGAAGAACTTGGTTTTTTCGGGCCAAAGCCCTTAAGCCCTCGTAAGTTCAACTCGATTTCTAAACTGAAGGAAACACTTCACGGTATTCGCTTCAGAACTGCTGCAAATTCGTCGGGCAATAGACCGCGCCGCTCGAACTTTCAACACAACTGGCACTGCTAAGAGTATCCTACAACTTCCACATCACTGGCAACGGGTTATACGCAATGCTGGTGACTACTTTCAAAATCAGTAAAACTTTGAAACATATATCTATTCTGTACGTGCTGTAAATAAATAGTTGCCATTGTTAGAGTTCCAACCCTCGAATAACACAATCACTGTCTATTATCTTCTTCTTTCCTCCCATTGGCATTACATCCTGGGTTGGAACTTGGCCTCCTCAATTTTTTGAGGTTTCTGAACAATATTTTTTTCCCCCTTGCCAATCCCCAACTTGGAGGACCAGGATTTGTATGAGGTCTACTCCTTTAGGGAAGCTGTCTTCACTACTCCTATAGAGCCCTCACTGCTTTATGTTGTGGGACACACTTTGTCCGGCTCCTTTGTCAAGAGCACTCCGGCTTGGGTGACCCCTGCCAGTAGCTACGGTACGGCCGACACAGCTCTTCTACATCTACATATACATAGATACTATACAAATCACATTTAAGTGCCTGGCAGACGGTTCATCAAATCACAATTCTCTATTATTCCAGTCCCGTATAGGAGGCGGAGAGAACGAACGTCTATATCTTTCCGTACGAGCTCTGATTTCCCTTATTTTATCGTGGTGATCTTTTCTCGCTATGTAGGCCGGTGTCAACAAAATACACTCCTGGAAATGGAAAAAAGAACACATTGACACCGGTGTGTCAGACCCACCATACTTGCTCCGGACACTGCGAGAGGGCTGTACAAGCAATGATCACACGCAAGGTACAGCGGACACACCAGGAACCGCGGTGTTGGCCGTCGAATGGCGCTAGCTGCGCAGCATTTGTGCACCGCCGCCGTCAGTGTCAGCCAGTTTGCCGTGGCATACGGAGCTCCATCGCAGTCTTTAACACTGGTAGCATGCCGCGACAGCGTGGACGTGAACCGTATGTGCAGTTGACGGACTTTGAGCGAGGGCGTATAGTGGGCATGCGGGAGGCCGGGTGGACGTACCGCCGAATTGCTCAACACGTGGGGCGTGAGGTCTCCACAGTACATCGATGTTGTCGCCAGTGGTCGGCGGAAGGTGCACGTGCCCGTCGACCTGGGACCGGACCGCAGCGACGCACGGATGCACGCCAAGACCGTAGGATCCTACGCAGTGCCGTAGGGGACCGCACCGCCACTTCCCAGCAAATTAGGGACACTGTTGCTCCTGGGGTATCGGCGAGGACCATTCGCAACCGTCTCCATGAAGCTGGGCTACGGTCCCGCACACCGTTATGCCGTCTTCCGCTCACGCCCCAACATCGTGCAGCCCGCCTCCAGTGGTGTCGCGACAGGCGTGAATGGAGGGACGAATGGAGACGTGTCGTCTTCAGCGATGAGAGTCGCTTCTGCCTTGGTGCCAATGATGGTCGTATGCGTGTTTGGCGCCGTGCAGGTGAGCGCCACAATCAGGACTGCATACGACCGAGGCACACAGGCCCAACACCCGGCATCATGGTGTGGGGAGCGATCTCCTACACTGGCCGTACACCACTGGTGATCGTCGAGGGGACACTGAATAGTGCACGGTACATCCAAACCGTCATCGAACCCATCGTTCTACCATTCCTAGACCGGCAAGGGAACTTGCTGTTCCAACAGGACAATGCACGTCCGCATGTATCCCGTGCCACCCAACGTGCTCTAGAAGGTGTAAGTCAACTACCCTGGCCAGCAAGATCTCCGGATCTGTCCCCCATTGAGCATGTTTGGGACTGGATGAAGCGTCGTCTCACGCGGTCTGCGCGTCCAGCACGAACGCTGGTCCAACTGAGGCGCCAGGTGGAAATGGCATGGCAAGCCGTTCCACAGGACTACATCCAGCATCTCTACGATCGTCTCCATGGGAGAATAGCAGCCTGCATTGCTGCGAAAGGTGGATATACACTGTACTAGTGCCGACATTGTGCATGCTCTGTTGCCTGTGTCTATGTGCCTGTGGTTCTGTCAGTGTGATCATGTGATGTATCTGACCCCAGGAATGTGTCAATAAAGTTTCCCCTTCCTGGGACAATGAATTCACGGTGTTCTTATTTCAATTTCCAGGAGTGTATTTTCGCTTTCGGAGGAGGAAGTTTGTGATTGGAATTTCGTGAGAAAATTCCGTGGCAACGAAAAACACCTTTCTTTTAGTGATGTCCAGCCCAAATCCTGTATCATTTCAGTGACACTCTTTCCCATATTTCGCGATAATACAAAACGTGCTGCCCTTCTTTGAACTTTTTCGATGTACTCCGTCAGTCCAGTCTGGTAAGGATCCCACACCGTGCAGTAGTATTCTAACAGAGGACGGACAAGGCAGTCTCCTTAGTAGGTCTGTTACATTTTCTAAGTGTCCTGAGTCTTGACTTCATCGGAGCACGCAAACCCTCCCGCTCGGCACTGAAGGTGCCTTCGATAAGGCCGTGTCCCCTGGGGGCACTACTGTCTTCTAGTATTTATTACTTTTCCGTCTCTTTCCCACTACCCTTGTCTTCTTCACTCTCAGCATAGAATGCGCGAATATGTACGCATGTCAACCTTCATAGGAAAATTTTTAAAAGTGCTGATGAATGTGGGTTACGGCAGTTGGTACCTCACTATTCAGTCAGAGTCTTTTAAATAAATAGGAGCATGTTCACTTTTTTTTTCACAGATAGGAGCATATTTTCTTTGGTTCCCTTCTTTTAACTATTGCAGTAACCAGTAACGCATGTGACTCATACGAAAGAAAAATATTGGTCAGTAAAATTTAGATAGTTTACTTAGGTGAAATAACGCAAAATTAATGTTACACCTCAGACCGGACGTTACGCGCAAAAAAACACTTGGCATGTACTTCAGTACTACAACACGGGTTTTCCAGATGATAAGGAAGACATTTTACACCATATTTCTCCGTGCTAAGACATTTTATAAACTACTTTGTCGCCTCGCACAGAGCTTTACGTACATGTTTTAGATGTGCACGTAGCGTAAATTTGAACCTCTGTATCTCGGATACGATTAAACATATTAAAAAAATATCAGAGTTTTAGAGGTCAGCATCTCAGGGATACATTGTAAAAATTACAGCCATTTGCCATGCACATACGTCTTGGAATCCTCGACTGGATTTTAGTATCCAAAAAACAAGTTTCTGGGGTGTTCTCAATAACGGGGAGGTGGTTTTTCTAGACAAATGCCTAGAGAATGTGCTTTAAAATCTGAGCAATTTGCTGCGGTTATTTATTTTTTGATTTCGCCTCATACCGGATTTTGGGTGTAGAAGTTGTGTTACTTTGGATCTGTATATCTTGTAAATGGATAAAGAGATTAAGAAAATTTTCAAGGTTGTTGGAGAGCTTGATCTTAGGAATATATTGTAAAAATTTCAGACAGTTGCTGTGCACATACGTCTTGGAATCCTCGGCTGGCTTTTAGCCCACTGGCGAAGGCGAAAACGTAGTAAAAAAACCTTTTCTGTTGGGTTTTCCAAGGAACCGCCCACGAATTAATGGTGCCTCGATAAGTTCCATCAAGTCCACCGTAGACCACAGAAAATGCAAACAGAACCAACCTATTTGCTCCATTTGCCAAAGCAGGAGGAAATGTGTAATATTCATACTTTGACGCTATACATTAGGATATTGACACTCAGACGATCCTTCTCTTGGGTATACAAATGGTTCCTACCACAACGACTATCCAGATCACTTGACTTTACCTTTTTATCACCAATAGAACCCGGGGTATGAATACAGGAAAATCCCGTTTCTATGTGCCGCGTTTTGAAACGCATTAGGACGCATGCCGTCGCATACATACCGATGCGATGAATATCTTGGTTGATTACTTCTTCGGAAGTGGTTCAGTACTCTACAAATGAAGTGTCCCCCTCAAAACATCATTGTACGTGACGATCATTAGATGGAATTTATTCAACATCGAATTTATTACAAGATTAAAAATATTATAAATCACTATGATTATCATTATGTAATTATAATTGTTGATTAATCTGTATTTGCTTTCTTGAATAAAAATAAAACTAAATTTTACCAGAGCTGCCAGTTTCCATTGCAATGCTTTCCCACAACTTCATTAGAACCATTATATATTTGTGACAATCATGCTCTTGAGTCCACAAACATTCCCGTTTGAAAGCTGCCGATATTAATGCTTTTTCGTCCGTGGTAGAGAAGAGACAAATAAAACTACGCAATCACCAGCGTTTATCAGGTAGTCTAATCTTCGAAGCCACAAGGCGATACGCCAGGAAAGACCAACACGACCGGTAATCTGTGAGTATCTTAGCCACCTAGCGCTCAGTGCGGCCGGTCTCATGCGTGCAATGAGGCGAAGCAAGCCACGGGATAGCTACATGCATATATTGCGTACACAAGGTACAAAATGGCAGTGCATTGGCGGAGCTGTCATTTGTACTCAGGTGATTTACGTGAAAAAGTTTCCGATGTGATTATGGCCGCACGATGGGAATTAACAGACTTTGAACGCAGAATGGTAGTTGGAGCTAGACGCATGGGACGTACTATTTCGGAAATCATTAAGGAAATCAATATTCTGAGACCCTCTGTGTCAAGAGCGTGCCGAGGATACCACATTTCAGGCACTACCTCTCACCACAGACAACGCAGTTGCTGACGCCTTTCACTTAACGACCAAGAGCAGCGGCCTTTGCGTAGAAAATGGTTCAAATGGCTCTGAGTACTAGGGGACTTAACATCTGAGGTCATCAGTCGCCTAGAACTTAGAACTAATTAACCCTAACTAACCTAAGGACATCGCACACATCCATGCCCGAGCAGGATTCGAACCTGCGACCGTAGCGGTCGCGCGCTTCCAGACTGAAGCGCCTAGAATCGCTCGGCCACGGGGCCTGCTTTGCATAGAGTTGTCAGTCTTAACACACAAACAACACTGCGTGAAATGACCGCACAAATCAATTTCTGACGCACGACGAAGGTATCCGTTAGGACTATGCGGCAAAATTTGGCGGTAACGGGCTATGGCAGCACGTGATCGACGCCAGTGCCGTTGCTAAAAGCACGACATCGCCTGCAGCGCCTCTCCTGGGCTCGTGACCATATCGGTTCTATCCCATACGACTGGAAAGCCGTGGCCTCGTCAGATGAGTGCCGATTTCAGTTGGCAAGAGCTGATGGTAGGGTTCGAGTGTGGCGCAGACACCACGAAGCCAGGAACTCAAGCTGTCAGCAAGTCACTGTGCAAGCTGTTGGTGGCTCCATGATGGTGTGGACTATTTTTACATGGAATGGACTGGGTCCTCTGGTCCAACTTACTCGGTCTTTGACTGGAACTGGTTATGTTCGTTACTTGCATACCATTTGTAGCCATTCATGGACTTCGTATTCCCAAAAAACGATGGAATTATTATGGATGACAATGCCCCATGTAACAGGGCCTCAATTGTTCGCGATTGCTTTGAACAATATATTGGACACTGAAAGGTGGCTACACTGAGTCACAGCGCCAGAGATTGCACCAAAGATTATTATTCCACCACCTCCATTGGGCGCAGTAGTAGTTCAGAGGGTGTCGAGGGCAGTCGTTGTTCTGTTGGGCGAGAGAGTAGACGATCTGAGTGTTGACTGAAATGTTGTACTGTTCGGTTGGTGTAATGTATAGATGGAAGAAGACGCAGCTGTCAGAATATATTTGAGAAAGGAGATGGGCTTTTGATTTATGATGCTAGTGTAATGGAATATTTTCGTCAATATATAATGAGGTAAAAAGGTATTACAGTTATCTTTAATAACAATCCCTTTTGCTCACAGGTACAGTCAACAAAGCATCTGGCTCGTCCGCATTTATTTGACTTGTAATTCCTGTTTCTATGTGCAATTATAGTTTTTCTGGTTTATCAACTAGTTCATTGTGTGTGTGTGTGTGTATGTGTGTGTGTGTGGTTTGAGGTTTTCGGGCGCTAAACAGCGTGGTCACCAGCGCCCAAACGCATAGAAACAGGAACACTTGCAGTGAAGGGACGAAGACGGACAGCGAACAAGGAGAACGGCTAAAAGACACAGACCTGACGCAGTTCCAAATCCTCACATACAGAGGCAAAACAGGAGGAGAAGAAACGCACTAAAGAAGGAAAGGAAACACAAGGAAAAGAGAACAGAAACCGAAGGGAAACAAAAAGGTATTCGTGACTGGTGGACCTCTTACCTAAAGACTGGTTGAGCCACTCACCCAGCAGCACATTAAAATCCTCTCCCTAAAACCCGAGGCAACAAATTGGACAGGACACAAAACCGTAAGACCTTAACCACAGTCGTTGCGTCCTCTTGCAAAATAGAGAGCAAATCCGGTGGCAAGGAAACCACCGCCCTCTGGTCAGAGAATAAAGGACAGTCAAGTAGAATGTGGCAGACAGTAATCTGGACGCCACAAGCACTGCAGATTGGGGGGTCCTCCCGCCGGAGTAAAAAACCGTGCGTTAAGGTACTGTGCCCGATGCGGAGGCGAGTGAGGAGAACCTCATCCCGCCTGCATGACTGGTAGGACGTACGCCATGGCCGCGTGGTGGCCTTGACCAGACGCAGCTTATTTTCACCGACTGCCAGCCACTCCTCTTCCCATTGACGCAGAACGCGAAAACGCAAAAGGGAGGCAACAGCATGGAGGGGGACGGCACATTTAACAACGTGAGGGAGGGAACATGCATCTTTGGCAGCCACATCCGCCAGTTCGTTTCCCCTAATACCCACGTGCCCCGGCACCCAGCAGAAAGAAACCTCCTTCCCCTGCCGTTGCAGGTGGAGTAGGGCATCATGGATGTTCTGGACGACCGTATCCACTGGGTACAAGTGTTGCATGGTCTGAAGGGCACTCAGGGAGTCAGAACAGATGAGAAACTTAAGACTGGGAACACATATCATCTGCTCCAATGCCCGCAAGATCGCAAACAATTCGGCATCAAAGATGGTAAACGCTGCAGGAAGCCGTAACTTGACGACTCGAACAGGGAAAACAACAGCACAACCAACAGAGTCCCCCTGTTTAGAGCCATCCGTAAATACTGGTACATGGTCGGCATGCTGGTTTAAAATATCGTAAAATAAGGAGGTAAAAACAAACGCAGGAGTGCAGCTCCTCCGGTACTCTGACAAGTCTAAAAGGACGCTGGGCCTCTGGAGCAACCAGGGAGGCAGGCGGGTAAAACCCTGGAGTTGGGGTGCCACACGCTCCACACCAAGGGACTCAAGCAAATGCTTGGCACGAATCCCAAATGGTCTCGTTGCCCTGGGACGACTGGAAAAGAGACGTTCCATAGGCGGTCGGGCAACGGTTGGGTACGCAGGGGAGGTAGGACAGGCAAGGAATTGACACACCCGTCGCACCATGAGGAGTTTCCGCCGGATGGCGAGCGGCGGTTCCCCCGCCTCGGCACACAGGCTGGGGATGGGACTGGTACGGAAGGCACCAGTAGCCAGCCTGATACCCTCATGGTGTACTGCGTCAAGAATCTTCAGATACGAAGGCCTCGCTGACCCATACACAGTGCATCCATAGTCAAGACGCGACCGGACGAAAGCCCTATAAAACTGCAGCAGACGCGCCCGATCTGCTCCCCAGGACCGATGGCTCAGACACTTCAAAATATTCAGCGCCTTCAGGGTCCGCACCTTGAGGTCTTTAAGGTGCGGCAACCACGACAACTTGGAATCAAAAGTGAGGCCCAGGAACCTCACAGTGTCTCTAAAAGGAAGAATGGTGTCCCTCAGACGCAATTCAGGGGAGGTAAAAGCACGTCGAGAACGATTAAAATGAACACACACACATTTGTCTGCAGAAAAGGTAAAACCCGTCTTTGCAGTCCATGCCTCTAATCGCTTTATCGTAAGCTGCAGCTGCCGACTAGCAGTGACAAGACTGGAGGAAGAACAGAAAACAGCAAAATCGTCCACAAACAAGGAGCACTGGGCAGGACTCCGGATAGTGGACGTGATACTGTTAATGGTGACGGCAAAGAGGGTGACACTTAAAACGCTTCCCTGAGGAACACCATTCTCCTGCACGTACAAATCAGATAGCACATTATCAACCCGATATCGAAAGAGGCGGCGGGAAAGAAAGGACCGAATGAAGATGGGGAGATGGCCACGAAAGCCCCACTGATGGAGTTGATTGAGGATAAGGCGGCGCCAAGTAGTGTCATACGCCTTATTAATGTCAAAGAATACACCTAGACAATGCTGGTTACATAGGAAGGCCTGCTGGATGGCCGCCTCAAGCAGGGTCAAGTTGTCTATAGTTGAACGACATCTCCGAAAGCCACACTGAGAGTGGCTAAGGAGCTGCCTGGTTTCGAGCAGCCAAACCAGGCGACGGTTGACCATGCGTTCCAATGTCTTCCCGACACAGCTCGTCAAAGCAATACTCCGATAACTACTGGGATGCATTCGGTCCTTTCCCGGTTTGAGGAGGGAAACCAAAATCGCCTCCCTCCACGAGTCAGGGAACGTGCCGGATGACCATATCATATTAAAACAATTCAGGAGTACTTCCTTTGATGGCAGCAACATGTGCTGCAGCATGCTGTACAGGATTTGCTCATCACCTGGCGCAGTATCATGAGCCACAGACAGCGCCGAATCCAGTTCCAACATTGTGAAGGGGCAGTTGTAGGGTTCAGAATTTGGAGACCGGAAGTCCAAGTGATCCCTCTCGATGGCAGTGCGGTAGCGGCAGAAATCTGGATCACAGTTAACAGTGGCAGTAGATTCGGCAAAATACATGGCCAGTGTCTGGGCAATGTCTCTCGGCGCCGTGAGTAGACAACCCTGATGCAGCAATGCCGTGACAGGTAGTTGGCTGCGTTTCCCGGAAATCCTCCTGATGGCTTCCCATACTTTTGTAGAACTAGTGGAGCGGGAGATGGAGTTCAGGAACGATTGCCATGACCATCGTTTGCTCTCTTTAATCACTCGCCGCGCCTTGGCCCTTGCCACCCGAAAGGCCGCAAGATTGTCAGCTGAGGGACGGCACTTGAAGCGGCGCAGAGCTGCACGGCGGGCTCGGATGGCTGAGCGGCACTCAGTGGTCCACCAAGGGACAGGGCGCCTCTTGGGATGACTTGAGGACCGTGGGATCGACAATTCAGCAGCATGGGAGATCACGGCTGTAACATGGTCGACCCATTCGTGGACGCTGGCACGGTGTTCCAAAACAGCTAAATCGCTGAAAAGTGTCCAGTCAACTCTGCAGAGGTGCCACCTGGGCGGCACTAGTAATGCCACAGTCTCATCCAGGAGGCGAATCCAAAGGGGGAAGTGGTCACTAGAATGGAGGTCAGCGGCAACCTCCCACAGAGCAGAATCCGCGAGTGCTGGAGAGCAAAAGGAAAGGTCAATAGCTGACGACGACCCAGAAGCAGTACAGAAATGAGTGGGAGCACCAGAGTTGAGGATGCGCATTTCTTCGGATGCCATGAGGCTTTCCAGAATGTGACCCCTGGGGCAAGTAGTCGTAAAGCCCCATAAGACATTATGAGCATTGAAGTCCCCCAGAAGGAGAAATGGGCGGGGGAGTTGGGTAATAAGGTCTGTGAGAGCCTCAGAGTCTATTGCATCCTGAGGCGGTAAGTAAATGGAACAAATTGTGAGCCTCCGCCCCACAAGAAGGTCAACTGCAACTGCTTGCAAGTCCGTAACGAGAGGGAGCTCAGATGAGTGGTGCATGTCATGGACAAAAACCGCAACACCATCCTTTGCCCTTTCCCCCATCAGATCATCTATTCGATACACGGTATAGCCCCGTAAAGAAGGAGCATCAGTGGCCCAGAAATGTGTCTCTTGGAGACATAAGCACAAGGGGCACTCTCGTACAAGGAGTTGTAATTCGGCCACATGCTTCCTGAACCCATTCAGGTTCCACTGTAATATGGTAGCCAGTGATCAGGGTGGCTGAATTTTCACACTGCCCCTGTGCTTTGGAGGAGAGCCCATACTGGCCGGAGATTTATTCCTGGGGCGAGAAGATCGCCCCCGGTCGACATCAATGTCCATCAGCTCTGATGGCGACCCAAGGGAGATGTCAGATAGTACGATGGCATCGTCATCGGACTGACCCTGACTAGTCTCCTCAGGTGGCAAAATCTTCACATTCGGCGTCTTCGTCTTGGGGGGCTTAGAATGCGGAACCTTGTCAACAGTTGGAGCTTTACTCGCCTGGGCAGTGGATCCTTGTT
This sequence comes from Schistocerca piceifrons, assembly GCF_021461385.2. Taxonomy (NCBI): domain Eukaryota; kingdom Metazoa; phylum Arthropoda; class Insecta; order Orthoptera; family Acrididae; genus Schistocerca; species Schistocerca piceifrons. Next base: position 770,243,858 of record NC_060138.1, read on the forward strand.
TGAACTGAGAAGGTCTTTGATTTTTTCCCGCTGCACGGAGAACGGTCTTCACTTTATGTTTCTTGAGAATTCTCGCGATCTTGGCTGTTGGAGGACCCGTGTATGGCAAGAACGCAAAGCCCATTGCTTTGTCTTCATCTGGTCTCTCTTCTCTCTTCTTGTGGTCAGTCTTCAGGGCTCTCCTTATTTGTATCTCACTGTATCCATTTTTCTTGAAGGTGTCCTTGTGGTGTTACAATTCTCCTGACAAATGTGCCTTATCGCAGATGGACCTGGCCCTGTGCGCTAAGGTGTTGGAGTACAGAATTGCGTTTTGCAGGCTGGTGGCAGCTGTTGGCATTAAGATAGAGGTCCGTGTGTGTTTTCTTTGTGTACACTGCGTGTCCCAGCATGCTGTCCATGTTTCTCGTGATCAGGATATCCAGAAAGGGTAAGCTTCTTTTCTCTTCTATCTCCATGGTAAATCTGATATTTCCAGGTATACCACTGAGGTGTTGATGGAACTCTAGCAGTCTGTCCCTGCCCGTGGCCAAACTACAAAAGTATCTTCAACGTACCTGTAGAAGGCTTCTGACTTGTGTTCAGCAGTGTCCAGTGCTAGCTTTTCGAAGTGCTCCATGTATAGGTCGGCTATGCCTGATGCTAGGGGGGAGCCGATAGCTACACCATCTATCTGTTCATAGAACTTCCCACCACATTTGAAATAGGTGGTGGTTAGCACATTGCGAAAGAGCTTGATGATGTCCTCCTCAAAGTGTTCTTCGAGTAAAGCCAGGGGTCTTCTATTGGTACTTGTGTGAACAAGGATGTCACATCTAAGCTGACTAGTAGGTCTTCATTTTCCAGCTGCATGCCCTGTAGTACCTTCACAAACTCAGTCGAGTTTTTCACATAATGTGGACTGTAACCCACCAAGGGTTTTATCATCCGTGATAAATGCTTAGCAATACCATATGTCGGCGAGTTAATAGTGTTTAAAGTAGGCCTTCTTTGTGGACCTTTGGGAGGCCATAGAGACGTGGTGGTGCCGGTGTCCTCGGGTACAGCTTCCTGATGATATTCTTCTCTGGTCCCGAGTTGTTGAGCATCTCAACGGTCTTGCGAGTCACTGTTGTGGTGGGGTCTTTCCCTAGTCGTTTGTAGGCAGGATCCTGCAGGAGGGCGTCGACTTTTTGCCAATAGTCTTCTGATTTAAGCAGCACCGTTGCGTTACCTTCATCTGCTGCCAAGACCAGTGTGTCGTGGTCCTCCCTGAGTGCCCGTAGTGCCTTGTGTTCTGCCGCCGAAACGTTGTTTTTCGGCATCATTGCTTTGTCTAGTACTTTGCAGACGTCTCTTCTTACTTCTTCTGCAGCCTCTTCAGGTAGTCTCCTTATGGCTCGCTCTATCCCACTCATGATGTCCCGTTTCGGCAGGGTCCTCGGAACCGAGGCGAAGTTTAGGCCCTTGGACAGCACCTCTTGTGTTGGTCCACCCAGGTCCTTGTTTGTTAGATTAATGACCACCTTGTTAGGAGATGGTTTTCCTTTCTGTTGTCGCACTGCCGGAAGTGGAAGGAATTTCTTGCACTGCCTTTCGGTGGATTTCTTCTTGGCCCATTCGCCGTTGGTAAATGTATTGCCTTCTATCCAGTCCCAGGTGTGTTCCAGGAGACAGAAAGCCAATCGGAGGTGTAGAGAAAGCAGGCTTCTAGCGTTCTTGTCGAGTTCCAGTCTTGTGACCCTGATGTGTTCTCGTAGTAGGGCCGCGCTCGCCCGTCGTAAGATGTGTCTCGTCCTGTTGGTATTGACAGGATGCCGCAAGTTGGCCAACTTAGGCATCACCTCTTTATCCCGCCATCAGAGTAAGAAGTCCAGCCTGCTGAGCCGCTTCCCCTTCTTGCTCCGTAGCTACTCTATTGGGCAGGTTCAATCACCTAATTGCAAATGCCTTGCCTAACCTCTTCACCAGTAGATATTGTCACGAAACGAAAGATCTAAGAGGTTTTCAGGTGCAGCTTCTCGCAGTTTCTTCCAACATATGACCATTATCAGGTATCTTTCTATCATACTCCTGCAGTAGTGGTGGGCAGAGTGTGACACATTCGATTGTCAGAAAGTTAGGTTTCCGATGAGATAGGAAAATATGTTTAAAATCTTAACAACAATAAGCATGTGCTATAGGGAAAGTATGGAATAAACAACATGTAGGTACAACCTATTGCAACCTAAGTTCAAGAGCAACTTAATGTTATGGCCCTACTAAGCTGCGGTTATTCGTGTACATTAAAGAAGAACCGAGAGCTGCAGTATTGTAGACAGCTGTTTCATCAAAAAATCAATTTTAACGTCAGCCAAATCCCATTTACGTGGTATTATCACATGTCTTTTAGATGCTTTCTTGAAGATTTTAGCCAGTATTTCTCCTGCTGTTATATTGGCACCCCCATCTAGGAGAAATGATTCGCAGCCTTGACGCCATCTCTCATAGAGATGAACTTGATAAATTTACCTGTAGACAGCTGTTAAATGTATCACAAGCATTTCAAAAGCTTTCGTCAGTTGGACTCACCAATCTACCAAGAACCTGAAGGTTGCCTGTACCATGTGGTATGACGATTCACAATCACGTGTAAGGGGAATTATATGTGTCAAACAGGTGAACAACACAAGGTGTTTGTGGGGGCAGGGAGGGAGCGACTGCCCCTTGTGAATGTCACCATCCCCCGCACTGCATAATCCCACAATCGCATCGGGATACAGTACTGTAGAATACTATCCTGTTAAAGTGCTTTACCACCTGTCTGAAACCGCGTTCCGGTGTAGCACTATACCACCCCTTTCGAAACCACATCTGGGTACAGCATTACAATCAACTGTCCAGAAAATGCACTGTACCTTCCTGTCCGAAACAGTGTCTGGGTACAGTGTTATACCCTATAGTATGGCTAATGTACTGTATCATCCTGACCAAAACCATGTTCGAGTACAGTGTTAGACTCTACCATCCAGCTAATGCACTGTACCACCCATATATAAGGGTGATACAAGGACAGTCTCTCCCTCACTCCCACAAACACCTTGTGTTGTTCACTTATTCAACACATATAACTCCGGTTATACTCGTCTGTGAATCATCAAGTCGTATGGTAGATGCAGCCTTAAAGTTCTTGGTAGGATAATGAGTCTAACTGATGAATGCTTTTGAAATGCTTATCCAAAGAAACGCTGCATTGTAGTTCCAAGTACTGCAATATCGTCTTCATCTGCCAAAACTGGACAGGCGACTTCCAATTAAAATATTTCCTGTATACAGGAATACTCATAATGTATGTACGAGTACAGATTGTAGACGCATTATTGATGACATATGGGAGTTTGGGTCTGGCCGTGAGTCATGCTCAGATAGCTTAATGGTAAGACAACTACTCATGATAAGAGGAAAATTCAGGTTCGAGTCCTAGTCCGGCACAAATTTGCATTATCTTCACTCCTTTATACAGCTGATGGTTGTCTATATTCGCAAATTCGAATACATTTCATATATTTCACATGCTGCAGTGCCTGCTCCTTTGGACATGCACGTGTGTCCGAAGGAACTTAGCAGCACACTTAAAAATAAAAAAAAGAAGAAGAAGAAAAAAAGAAAAGACAAAAGGAGTGCAATGTCGTATCCTTCGTACATTCCAATAGGTTCTATCTACATGTCGTTTCTTCTCGTACTTCCCCTATGACCCATGCTTCCTTTTCTTAAGATTTCAAACATCTTTTTGCTATCTCATCAGAAAACTACCTTGTTGACAGTTGAGCGTGTAGCAGGCTCTTCTCACCACCGCTGCAGCAATATGACTAGAAGATACCTGCTAATGCTCATATGTCGAAGTAACTGCGAGAAGATGCACCTGAAAATCTAACTATTAGATCATTCGTTTCATGGCAATACGTATACTGTGTCGGTTTTGGGTATTATTTATCGAAATACGAAAGATATGTTCTGTAACATTACAAACAAGAAAAGTGCACTTGTCAGTGACTGACCTGTGGCGTCATTACAGTGGGAACTGTAAGAGACTTCGATAAAACAAGTCTGTTGTAGGTTATTACCTGTAGGGTAATGTCATAGAAATACCATTACCTTGTTTATGGATTACTGTGTTTCATTGCAGGTGAGTGAAAAACGTGTCTGTAGACTTAAAACAGTATTGGGGTGGGAGCAGGATAACTATAAATAGCTCTCTCTCTGGCTCTGGCTCTGAGCACTATGGGACTTAAGATCTGAGGTCGTCAGTCCCCTAGACTTGGAACTACTTAAACCTAACTAACGTAAGGACGTCACACACATCCACGCCCGAGGTAGGATCCGAACCTGCGACCGTAGCAGGAACGTTATTCCGGACTGAAGCGCCTAGACCTGCTCGGTCACCGCGGCCGGCTATAAATAGCTGATGGAATGTGCTTCTGGTTTAGACATGGCCACATAAAACACAAATAAAGATAAAAAGCATAATTCATTCACCTCTTTATCCATAGTGTCTGTAGTTTCCTTCTGGTCATGAACGTCATCCAGAAACTGCAGGAGCGGTTAGCCAAACCATATTGGTTTGTAGACAGTGTCCGCATCACTGCCCCATGTTTTACTTTCTCTCATCCCGTTAGTATTGGATTACAAACTACCTAATTTTCATGAGTTTCTTCTTTAAAGGTGGCTTTCATCCCTTAGTATTGGTGAGGTACTAGCATTGCAATGCTTCACTTCCAGAAACTGCACTATAAACGTATATTTACCATCTTCTTACTTGCTGTAGGTTCACCATCTTTCCTTTTCAGGTGTGTCGTCTGGGCTGGCAGTGGTGCCGACAGCTACATGTAGGCCAGTGAGTGGCCTGGCGTCGCTTCTCCAGGCGCGGACTGCGCTTGGGGTCGTCATCTGAACCTCAGAGATTTTCTGCAGCGTCTCAGCAATATGTAGCACTTTGTCAAGCACTGCAGTCAGCAAGGTCACAGCGACTGTTGATGCCGAGGAGGCGCTGCGTTGGCATGGAAGGCGGCTGCAACGTTTCCCCTAATGCAGCCTGCCGCGGTGGTGGTGTCTGTGACTAGGTGTTGAATTTTTCTCTGTGAGGCTCATCTCTCTGCTGTTCCTCTAGCATGGTTTTTGGCGTGGGCGCGTCGTTTTCTGTTTCCTCCAGAGGTGGAGGTTGTAGTGGCAATTTCTCTGGCCAGCGTCTGCATGTTGTTGCCACATCCCTCCCCACCACCTCTCCGCCCCTCCCCGATATCTTAGGGCCTGGCTCAGACAGCAGAGAAATCGGTCTACCTCAGGTAGAGCAATCCACGTTGACCAATTGCTAAGGCATCACAGGCGCAGTAGCTCACAACGTGGTCCCCATTGCAATCCTCGCAATTGGGAATGGGAGTCTCGTGATATGGGCGTCTCAAATCGCCTGGTTTTCCGAGCATTTCACACCCGCATCTGGGAAGAAGCAGTGGCGGACCACGTGATTCATCCACTGACATCGGACGCACTGTAGCAAACCCCCCTGGTGTTTGAGAGACTCGACGCTGACTGCTGTATCAGCCACCCTCGTCAGCTGGAAGACTTGCTTGTTCCCCAGGTTGTCGGCAGCGATAACCAGGAGAGAAGGAGACTCTTTGTCAATCTGTGGGGGTTTGATGCATGACACGGATTGCAAGCCAGATCAGAGTTCCTCCAGAGCTTCCTTCTTTAGGAGGTCCAGGTCCCTGCAGTGTGGAAACCCCTTGAATACAGCCTTGAAGAGCGCCACCAGCATGGTGGAATACATGTAGAACATGGGTCAGTTTTATATCGAATCAGTCCTTCGTTAATCCTGTGCAACTTTTGACCAGTGTACGACTTAAAATAGTGCCTATCGTGAATTGTCAAAACGAATTGTAATATAACATTTCCTGTGTTGAGATGGGTGTGTGGGTATGTTCAAAAAACCGCTCAAGAATTTTGTTTGTCGACTGCGGTTGCCTATTTCATTGTCATATTTTATTCTTCTATACTTTCTTCTATAAACATTACTATATAATTTTTGTCCATTGCGGATGTACTATTCCACTGCAACTGCTGAGATTGAAGGTAACTGGCATTGAAATAGCTGCAACCAATTGGTTTTGCAGGCTTTTGTTTTTCCCTGATGACATATGAAGATGCGGCGGTTGGACTGACGACGGGTCCAAACGCCATCCTTCCCAATACCCCCCCCCCCCCCCCCCCCCCAAGAGCCATGTAGTCACTAAGGTTGAAACATTGCAGTTATTAGTTGTAATTAGTATGAGATTACATTTTGCCGTAGAATACTTACAATAGCTGTTTTATTACAAAGTCTGGCAACAACGAGAGGTGGAAAGACATCTATAAGTTGTTGCGCTAAGCTGAGGTTTGGCTCTCTGATTGTTAACGCTCATGTGAGTAACTTTGTGTCGCCGCTCAGTGAGGGTCGAGACCCCGCAAGGCTATGTACGATCTTTCATCATCTGTATTTTTCATTTTGACTGCCTCCTCTCTCATCTGCTCCCACTGCTTCTGTTCATCTTTCTTTCTCTTTTACTACCAGTAAGAAGATTCTCACTGACCATCAATGCCTCCTCTCTCTTTGACTCCCATTGCTAATGTCTTCATCCATCTCTCTTTTCCTTTCATTATCACTTTCTCCTTTGCACTTTCAGTGTCTGCTCTCCCTTTCTCTCCCACTGGCAGTGCCCTTCTCTCACTTCCACCATCACAGTCTCTCTGCTAATCTCTTTCAGTAAAGAAAAGAGCGAATATGTTCGCAAGCTTGAAGTTTTTGTGATGAAGGCAGAATGAGTATTGGGGCACTTTTCTATCAGAGTCTTTTAAAGAGGAATATATTCGCCTCTATTTGTGCTCCAACAGGAGCGTTTTACCGCTGGTTCCCTTCCTTTCCCTGCTACAACACGGTGTGCTGCTTATATAGAACGAATTCTGTAGGTTTGTGACGTTCTGACGTTTTGTTTACCAGGTGTGGAAGTATGAAACCGGAATTTGGTTGCAATAATTACACGTCTGTTGTTTGAAACTGATAAACAATATTTTATACAAAATAATCTCCATTGCTTTTTGTACATTTCTCCCATCTCTCTGTCAGGCTATGAATGCCACAACAACAGCAAAAAAGTTCTTCTTTTGAAGGGAACCAGTCAGCGAGCCATTTTAGTACATTTTCATACGAACTGAAGCGTTGTTCATCCAGAGTGTGTCCCAGTGATGCAAACAGATGATAATCGGATTGAGACCTAATATTTCCCACCTGAACTCCTCGATCGTTTCCCTGACCCGTTTTGCTGTTCGTGATGGGGCGTTATCACGAGTTCCTGTTGAGTTTGAGCATCATCTTCATCCAGTAAGGGCTACAGACCGTTGTTTTCGAACTTTTTCGGTGATTTCCCGCCCTCGTCGTTTCTCACCTCAAAATCAACACTTTTGAATTTTTTTGAACCACTCGCGTCGACAAGCATTCGACACGATTCTGCAGCAGTTTTCTTCAAATAATAAAAGAGAACCAATGCTGCCAGCAAATCGTAGTTCGTAGGTACAAAACTCGACATGTTTACGGATTGCAAGCCAGATCAGAGTTCCTCCAGAACTTCCTTCTTTAGGAGGTCCAGGTCCCTAGCACCATGTATAGGGGAATTCCGGTTTCATACTTCTACAACTGGTACATACATCGATCCATTTATATACTTCGACACATACAAATACGAAATAAGTACGCACGATATAACATTTGGTGACCTCAGAATTCTTGCCATGACCCTGTAGTCCTAGCCATGTGTTCACTACATCAGTTAAAACTACGTTTACGCCTCATACCGGATATTACGTGCATAATTTTGGTAAGTCTGAATTTCGAGGCCACGGTAACAGATTATGATATCGACAAAAGTTTCGAAGTTCCCCGAGAATTTCATTTTAAGAACTGCGATGATACGTCCTGAATAGAAATTATAGAAGTGACCATCTCCACAGTCGATACTGATACCCGAGATATGATCAAATGAAAAATCACATTTTCTCGCCCACCTTTTTGTAATATATTGATACAGTGTACTGCCATGTACTAACTTGACCATGCTATCATTACATGGCAGTAAATATAACTTTTGTATCATCTATTCAGTATTAGGGTTATGAGGTTGCCATTTAAATACACCATATTCGGAAATAGCCTGTTTCTAGAGGCGTTTTAAATGATTTAGAAAATAAGTGTAGTGCTCCAGTGTAAAAACACTTTAAGAATGCAAATGTGATTTCATATGTACTGTAAAGTACAGAACAATGTTCGCAAACGAATGGTAAAAGTTTGATTACTTACTTAATTATAAGGGGTGATCACAAAATTTTACAAGGGATGATCAAAAAGTTTCTGTATGAAGGCTGTACAGTCCAGTTCGATATACCAGTCACGCAGGATCGCCCTGAGCATTGAGGCAATCATTCCACCTGCCCATGACTCCACTGGACCTTGCACCTGCCTCCTGCATCTTTCCCTTCTCTTCCCTCTCCCTGACCATCTCCTCCTCGTCCTCCTCTGTTTGTGCATTCCCTCCTTATCCATCTGTCCACCTCCTCCTCCTTCTCCTTCTCCTCCTCCTCCACACTCTTTCTATCCATCTTCTCTTCTATCTCTCTCTATCCATTTCCTCCTCCATCTTTCTCTATCCTTCTCCTCATCTCCTCTATATGACCCTTCCCTCCTTTGCCGCTACCTCTGTCTCTCCCCATACTGCCCCTCTCTTTGGTTATCTCCTCCTACCCCCCATCTCCCTGTCCATCCCCACCTGCTCTCTGTCTCCCTATTCATTCACTCCTGATCCCTCTCTCTGTCTATTCCTCCCTCTATCAGTCTCAACCTTCTCCCAGCCATTCCGATCTGCATATGTAGCCCCTGAAAAATAGGTCGATAAAGCAGGCTATTACTACTTCCACATCACACCCATCATGCAGGACAACCTACATATCAGGAACTTAAAAAACTGAATTTTGCCCCTAACATGTAGGCTGCCATGCAAAGCAAGTTGATAATGGATGCTGATACTACTTCAGCCTATAGATTGGGGTCTGGAGAATTGTTCCCTCCTTTTAACGTTTAGGCTGCCATGCAAAGTAGATTGATAAGGCAGACTGATACTATTTGCACACATCTCACCTGTTGTGCAGGGCAGCCTATAAGGCATGCTTTGAAAAAAAAAAAAAAACGTTTTTACCACCGTCTTCTCTCATAATATGGCTAGTAGGCTATAAATCTCACATTACTGATGCCCAGGAAGTTAACTGTTTGTGTGCCAAATTTTGTTGAAATCAATGCAAGGGCTTGGGAAGAGATCCCAGACTTACAAATTCATCTATAGAATAGTATACTTAGTGTGGATGTGTTCAGTACTCCGTATAATCATCAACATACGAAACATTTTTCTACTTCAGTGCTTTCATGTCCATTCACTTGTATCAGAATTTTCAGTAGATGCAACCTTTGTTCCCATTCTTTGGGTTTCACAGAAACATTTTTGTCTTAGATGTAGCTTCTCAAAAATTATTAAAAATAAGATAATATGAACTTGGTGCTAATAAGTCTCATCAAAATTATTCATTTCAGTTCGGTGGTGTAAAACAGATACTTAACTTCTTCTTATTCGATGTCCTGGTGAACTTGACCAGAACAAGATAGGTAGAATTACCATCAGAGTGCAATGTAACTTGAAATTATAGGTATACCTTTCTACATTTTTAAGACATTTTATTACTCAGAGTGATACAGGAGGTTGGTTGCAAATAACGGCTCAACAGTGAACCTCGTACTCCCCAAATCATATTTTCATGTACACTTTCAAACAATTATGCCATTGATCATTTTACAGTTTTCAGTAATTACAATTGAGAAGTATCTTATCAAGTCAATTTGACATACATAAAAAGGTATAAACATTACTATTTGTTTCACACATACAAATTAGCCAGAAACTAATGATAACAGTTGATTTTATGTCAGACAGGGGAATAAACAGAGACTTTGGCAAATTCGTTAATTACATAATAATACAATTAAATACAGTGTTCCTACCGTGTTTACAGCAGATGTTTTAACAGATCTTTCAGTTGACATTTAGAGTAATTTGGTATTTTAAACAGAAAGTATCTTTTGACGATTTGTTTACAGGCTTTGGGTTTCGTTATTTCGTTAAACACATATTAGTACTTCAAATATCAGTTAACATTGATAGAGACTGTGCTTATACTTACGTTATTATGAGAATTACTCTATGTATATTGGCTGATAAACAAAAATGAGTGACACGATATAACACGTTTTTATTATAATATCTCAATTAAAACAGAATAGGATAATTTCAGATATTTCTACCAACTGACTAACTTTTATGGTTTTTTGTGTTAGTACTTCCTAATCATTTATGTATTACATTAGCTGTTAGGTAGAGATTACCACTTTGTTTATGTTTCTTACATTGTGATTATCTTGCTCTTTGACTAATTTGGAATAGTTGCATATTATATAATTAGCTCACTAGGGTAATATACAAAATAGATCCATCACATTGTTGTAACAGTATTGGAATTTGGTCAGTGGCTGGCCCTCAATGAAATAAGATTTGGGGTCGCGATTTTCTCAATTTGTCATTAATTCTGGTCTGTTATGTTTCATATCTGAGTACACACCCACTGGTATGCACGGATGGTGCTATGATTTTCGTCCTCTAGGTAAACATTCTTAGGCACCTTCTCCATATTTTCATTTTCACCTTTTTTTATAAAGTCTAAAAATTTTAATGGAAAATAATTAACCCTCCACAACGCTGCTTTGCAGATGTGCATTGCAAAGTTTCAACACTCTTTTCATCTTTGTCCTAGAAGTTTAACACTGGAAACTGCCTTGCAGATGGGCAATGTTGCTTTATGAAGGTAACTGAAAAGAATCTGCCGCTAGAATGCGCTACTGAGTGTATTCCTCCATGTAGCGCTGTTAGTCAGGCACACCTTTCTTTCTGTCTATGGTGATTGTGATATTTTCGAGCAAGAACACGTGAACATAAAAGATATACAGTGTTTCTATAACCTCTGGCGAGTATAGTTTACAGTTCAGATTGTATCTCTGGTAATAAATACGTAAGTACTACATGAATCAATTTTGGTTGCATATGTGCAACAGTGCATAGTAATTCTCCCACCCAATAACAATAGAAATTCTAGTTTCTCGTGCTACTTCGAATGTTGTAATGGAGTTAACCTCATATTTTGAAAATGGACAGTTAAAGTAATGACTTTGAAGAATTTATGTCACTAAAATGTCCATCTGACAGTGAAGGTGGCTTATATTTGATGATTCAGATGAAGGTCTTACTATATCTGTAAATGAGCTGCAATCTGCATGATTGCGAGCCTGAGAATACTAGAGGGATTACCCATAATTCAAATATTTTTTTTGGAGAATGATAATAATGAACTTGTTGCTGATATACCGCTATTACAAGCTTCTGAAATACAACCAAGTATACAGAAAAATAGAATCACTTGGAAAAAAAATCATTTCACAACTGACTGACGCCAAAGCATCTGGGAACACTGTGATTCACCTTGCAATGGAAATTGCAACAGAAAAGAACTACACATATATTTTGACATATATTGTACATCTGTAGATATAGCTGTATACCTGTTTAAGCTCAGGATTCAGTCTGTGGGAACGATCCAAAGGAATAGATTGCCAAACTCCAAAATCCAAAGTCAAAAGGAGCTGAAAAAACAAGTATGCTAGTATTCTGAGGAGTAGTAAAGTATGGGACATTTGATCTATTTTGTATAAAGATAATAATATTGTCTGTGTTCTGTCTACTTTTGATGGCGAGCTACTAAAATCTGAAGCAAAAAGGTTTGAGAGAATGTCACCATGTGCAGCTGTTGTTTCTGTTTACAACTGACATGTGGGAAATGTGGATATATTAGATAGTAGGATTGGCAGATGTAATATAAAAATTAGATCAAAAATTAGAGCCAAACGATGTTATTTACGTTTTTTCCACGTGATTGATATAATTGTAATAAATTCGTGGACTGTATACAGCAGGGTACCCACTGAAAAAGGAATGGCAGATATGACAATAATCCAGAAGAAGTTAAGATATGAATTGGCTCAGTCTCTCTGTCAGATTGATCCTGGAGCAAAAAAACGGGGAAGACAACTAGCACAAAGAGCAACAGGCTTAAGTATAAGGCATCGTCATTGCCTCCAAATAATTTAAGCTTAAATCCCTCTGTCACTGACCATTGCGGAATGAGAACAACGTTCAAACGCCATAACTGCAAAGGCTATACGTCAGTCATGTGTGAGAAGTGCAAAGTAAACTTATGATTAAATAAACACAAAAACTGCTGCTTTGCATTCCATAGCATCCAAAGACGTCCATCAGCTTCTTATAGTACCATTAATTCTTTCATAAATGTTTTTCATCAGGTGTTTAAAACTGTTTTGTACTCAGTTAATGTTTATTAATGATATAAATTTCACATGGCTTTGCCTAAGTGCAAAGCATCGTGTGTTAAGTGAATATGAAAAGTTTCATACTGTGTTGCATAAATGCAGTGCCATTTTTTTATTTTTAGAATTAAGGATGTATTACTTTATCGACATTTTTCCTGTCATCCTTGGACAATTTCAAATAAAAAAAATTATGTGCTGTTCTAAAAAAATGATGGAGAATAACACTTAAACAAGGCCTTTTTAAGAGCCTTTTTAATGCTTGTAGTTTACATAAATTCGGTATATTACAGAATTGTATTTTGTCATAGTCTTTTTTAGATTCAAGCTCATTCATAATCCTGGTATAATTTAACGAATGGGCTCTGAGTCCGTTACGCTCACAGTTAATTCAACAAATCTCTTATGCCCCATTGTAGTTCCCAAACATTTCTTCACTCTTGCAAGACGCTGAATGACCTCTCTGTTTGGGCACAGCAACAGGTAAAGTGCAGACAATCTGTAAAGCTACCATTATGTTTGGGAATATGTTATCAACACTGCATTTGTGAAGGGCATTGAAATGGTATAGAGGGCCCTCGCCACCAGTTTTTTCTTATTTGAACTGTTAAAACTCTTTTTCCACTCCACAGCCCGATATCGAAATCTAAAAGCTTCCCATTCCCTGTCAAACTAGCCATTTCAGTTTCTGGAACGATTTTATCATTGTCAGCATCGCTTCCACTTTTTTGTGTGCCTTCGTCCTCAATGCAAATCCTATGGCCGGCCGGAGTGGCCGTGCGGTTCTGGGCGCTACAATCTGGAGGCGAGTGACCGCTACGGTCGCAGGTTCGAATCCTGCCTCGGGCATGGATGTGTGTGATGTCCTTAGGTTAGTTAGGTTTAATTAGTTCTAAGTTCTAGGCGACTGATGATCTCAGAAGTTAAGTCGCATAGTGCTCAGAGCCATTTGAACCATTTTTGCAAATGCTACCCGGACAGTCATCTCTCATTTGATAGACATGGTCCCATCTCTGCACTGACGATGCTACAAATACTTTAAGCATCTTTCTTGCATATCAACACCTGCAAATTTATTTTTGAACGAGACGGTCGTTTTTAAGTACCAACACGATAGCACCTTTAACCTGTTACAAGTCCATCTAACAAATGACGTACCTTGCCTCTGAGAATTCTGATCCTGCTCATTATTAATTAAGGAAACCTCATCGTCGTGTCTGTGTCCTTCTGACTCCCCCAACACAGCTGGATTAGCGAGTGGCACAAATGCCTGTCCCTATTAGGCAACAATGTCTTTTTCAGAATTATGCTTTCGTTTTTGAATTTTCAAATGTGTGTGAATTCCTAAGGGACCAAACTGCTGAGGTCATCGGTCCCTAGACTTACACACTACTTAAACTAACTTATGCTAAGAACAACACACACACCCATGCCCGAGAGAGGATGCGTACCTCCGGCGGGAGGGGCCGCGCAGTTTGCGGCATAGCGCCTCTAATCGCGCAGCCACTTCGCGCGGCTTCGTTCTTGATAACCTGATGGAGTTCTCTAACATTTTTTTTCCTAACAGGTCTTTCGTTTCCATGATAACAATACTCTTAAAACTGTGTGACGCAACGATACAAAGACGTAACTTCCTGCAGAATCACGAAGTAATGGAGAGCGTGCAGCAGCTATTCAGCTCGACTGACTTCTGAGGACTACTTACGAGTAATGACCAGTCATAATACAAAACAAAACTTTTCATGTCCACACTTGCACGAATTCGTTGAATTCGGTGCGGTAAACTGGGCTTGTTAAAACTCTTCCGTTCGAAAGCTGGAGCTCTACAATAGCTGATACTCGTAATAGAGGTTGACGCAGTAGCTCACCCTGCTGATTGCCTTCTCAAGTGAAAGTGCAAACTGTTTTGAAATGACCGAAACGTAAACAGTTTTATCTACAATGTCATCCTAATACTCTAACAGACAACAATCTTTTTGAAATGCCGAAAAGATGGAAGTAACAAAGAGTGTTTTAAGACAATGGGTACTCCCCACAGCAAATACAGAAGGCACTGAAAATGAAACCGACCTGCCATATATGGGTAACCTCTCATCAAAAATAGGACGGCTTCTCAGCAAACAAAAAGTAAAAGTGATTTTTCGTCCTCCACCCAAGATAGCTGCACTCTTGGGCTCTGTCAAAGATGATTTGCTGCTCCGAAAATCTGGAGTTTACAAAATTCCATGTGAATGTGGCCTTTCTTACATTGGGCAAACAATTCGTACTGTCCAAGAAATATGTACAGAGCACCGGAGGTACACACGAATTTTACAACCTAACAAGTCGGCAGTGGCAGAGCATTGTATCGACACTGGTCACAGAATGTTGTATGACAACGTCGAAATTCTGGCAACTACGTCGTCTTTTTGGGACTCGATAGTGAAGGGGGCAATTGAGATTCCCTTGACGTCGAATCTAATTAACAGAGATAGTGGTTTCAACCTTGATAAATCATGGAATACGGTACTTGGTGTAATAAACTCACAAAGTCGACGTCACAGTGCAGCTCACAATGATATATCGACATGCCAACTCAGATCGACTGCGGAGTCATAGATGTAACTCGAGCATTGTGCACGTCTCTGCCGCCGACCAACGTTTGTGGCGCAGTGGCGCATTTGCGTCTGTGGCCGTATGTTCAGTCGCGCGGTACACGATTCTAAAGGGACGAAGCGGGCACTGGAGCGGCAGTCTTGCGGCTCACTCTGAAGATGGTTGAACGTTATACAGCCGAAATATTAGAAGGAGAATTCTTGCGGTTGCACACCCGAAACTTAATGGAACAACAAATATAGATGTTGAAGATGTCAATTAATTAAACTTTTAATTTGTTTAATACTTTTATATGGACACTAACCTAAAAGCTACCAACATAAAAAATCATTTTAAGATACTCAATTCTCTTATCAGTGTATATGAGTTCTACATTGTCTGATGTACTGGTTGCGCCTTCCCTGCAAAACTGTAGTACCTTGAATTAGTTTAACCACTAGTTATAAATGTGCAGTACATGGTCTGTTTTTTTTTTTTTTTTTTTTTTTTTTAAAAAAGTCATAAAGGTTCAATCAAGGCCTCCAGTGTTGAGGCCTGTCAGTCAAAATCATCGGTGCAGATTTTAAAACTTACATTTGATTTCTGTTTAATTAGGCACTCAGGTCGACCCTAGCCCAGGGTCCTTGTGTCGAGCTTACCCTCCTCCCCGCGTTTCTCCCCTCTCCCCCACCTAAATACAGCCCTGTTGGTATGGTATTATAATTTATCTGTTAATTTACATTATATTCTACATCCTTCTGCAACACGTACAATTTCATATGGGACACGTCAGTGAAGCAAAATCATGAGGTGTAAGTGCAGACATTGTCTTTGCATTATGGTACGAGATCTCTATCAACTGCCACATCAGATTTGTACATATTTGATACGTTGAGGAATAAGTGTGATGACAAGCATTTATGCATTTACACATTTGCCTCAGTCTCGTGACGTAGCCTAAAGAATATCATTAGTACCCATTCTTGGCAACGTAACTTGTGTATAAAATGTGAAAACAAATTCGTACTGTTACCATTCTTCTCTCAAAAACCCTGCTTTGCCTTTATTTCAACCAAAGTGTATCGTTCCTAATTGATTCCGAAGAAAATCAACCTTAAATGGTTCATTTAAAAGTCAGTGTTCACTTTACGTCGTAGAGGCTGAATTAAATGTCGGATCAGTTATTCTTTGCTGTCAGTTAAAACATCTTTGTAACTAGGGGGAGTAGACGGCAACTGCCAAAGTTCTCCCCCGATTCTGGAAGATTACCTTTCATTTTTACAATACTCTTGATGTCATTATCATTTCTTTCCTTTTTGTTTTGGGCGCTTTTACTTGTGTGACAACGAGAAATGGACGACGAGAAGGAAGACACACCACAGGAGGACATGGAAGAAGACGAACTGGAAGAAGAGCAGGACGGCGACCTCCCTTCAGAAACTGAGGAGGAAGAGGTAGATAACGAACCCGTAGAGGAAACTACAGACCAGGAAGAATTGAAATCTACAGAAACTCGTAAAAAAAGTGTAACGATGAAGGGAGATGTCCCTGCGTTTAGAGAAGGAAGTGACGTAGCCGGCCAGTTTTCGGGAGAAATTCCTGTACGCTTCTTGCAGAGAGGTTCACATGTTGGAAAAGGGTTAGCAGTACTCACGAGTGGCGGCGATTCTCAAGGTAGGAATTTAAAACTATAGTACTGTCTACGACTGTGCAAACAGCCTTCTAGCTAATTTGACAGAATTTTATTTGCATGCCATCTCGTTTCTTCGGAATTTAGTCATCAAATAACTTTCATAAATTTGTGCTGTTTCTAGTAAAATCTTTGCATAATAGGAACAATACGCTATTAGAGTATATTTTCTCCTTTTTGAGATTTTGAAATATGAATGTGGTGATGTAAATCTAAAATTACCTTACACTGCCTGCCTTCTAGGAGGCGCGTAGTCCGGAACCGCGCAACTGCTACGGTCGCAGGTTCGAATCCTGCCTCGGGCATGGATGTGTGTGATGTCCTTAGGTTAGTTAGGTTTAAGTAGTTCTAAGTTCTAGGGGACTGATGACCACAGCTGTTAAGTCCCATAGTGCTCAGAGCCATTTGAACCATTTGAACCTTCTAGGAGGGACTGAAACAAATACAATATAAATGATGGTTTATTACAAATATAATGATCCTCATTATCAGCAGCATCTTCACGGCTTCATTAAGCATTTACTAGAGCCCTCCGTTATATGCGTACATGTTTCTAGTGCCATGTATCCACATTCCATTAGGAAGTCGTGTCATAGTTTTCTTATCTCTTGGAATCTAGTAAAGAATTTTTGTGCCGTCTACCTTCATTTCATTTTCGTTATAGCCATCAATAAATCTTGTTTCAGTCCGTTCCCCGATCAATTTATTTGTTTTCCTTTCTATTTTTAGTACTCGCTAATTGGCATCTTTCCACAGCTGTGTGAGCAATACTCGGTTTTTGAATGGCTTGCCCATTAAAAGTTCAGTCAAATTTTTCTATATCGGTTCCTCACTTTCAGGCACTGTAGCACAACAAACCGAGAAGAAAAGGACGTCTCTTGGATAGATCTTCAACGCACTGTAGCACTGAAACTGCATATTTGAGGAATAAGCAAATATAAATGTGAAATCCTCCAAATACGGCACGATAAATTCGGAAACTGTAAAATCGAGATTGCGCTGTACGATGTGCTTTTGTTACGGAATCTGAGCACAGGACATGTGATCTACAGTAGTTACCCAGTTACAGCAAGCATCGCAGACGTGTGGTCTACTCAGCCAAACACGTGACTTTTTCGTAGCGCGCATACATAAATGAAAATACGTACAGTATAGGAATAAGTAGTGCTATGGCTTCATATATAATTTTAGTTCTGCTTTTTTTCATGAGAGATGTGGTTAGGCTGGAATGCAAGAGGACATCTTAAATTCATGCAAATGATGCTATGACATTTCTACTCTTGTTTGAGAGAAATATGTGGCTTGGACGTAACAACAAAACTTAATCCTACAACATTAAAGTGAGAGACATTATGAGATTGTTACTAAGCATTATAAATTTTACTATCACAAAAAAAATGGTTCAAATGGCTCTGAGCACTATGCGACTCAACTACTGTGGTCATAAGTCCCCTGGAACTTAGAACTGCTTAAACCTAAGTAATCTAAAGACATCACACACATCCATGCCCCAGGCAGGATTCGATCCTGCGACCGTAGAGGTCGCGCGGTTCCAGACTGTAGCGCCCAGAACCGCTCGGCCACTCCGGCCGGCTTACTATCACATATTTCATTCAACGGAAGTCATAATTTATAGTTTATGTACTAGTTAATTACAATTATAAGGTCTCCAGTGGTAGGTCGCATACAAAATAAGTACGACATGTACTGTTTTACATCCGATACTGGCAATTATACTGCTCAAAATGTTGGCGGGAACCACGAATTGGTAGTAACCGCAATCGTAATTTCTAGGAGGGTTTAGTGATCTAGGGTTAAATAGCTGGGAGTGAAGCAGTGAATTTTATATTCTTTATTGTCACAAATACTTGGCTGTTATTCTACGAATAGGTCGCGATTTTCAGGAAAGTGGTTAAGCTGTTTCGGCTGTATTTTCGAATACCTCGCGATTTGCAAAGGTGTTTTTAGGCTGGGACGTAAGGGCACGTCTTGCATTGGCAGAAGAAATCTGGTTGTGGTGACAGACTGATCTGAGCGTAGCCAGAGGTCTAGATTAGGCTGGAATACAACAGATTCGTTGTGAGTTGGCGAAGCGAAATTTGGAGACAAGAAACACAACAAACGCCGTGAAATAGTAGGAAACTGATGTTCGATGGGGAAATACAGAAGCGTCCGATCTTACCCGTCGGCTTTGACCCATGACGTCACAAATATGGCGGAAACGACCATAAACGACAATTCCAATATGGCGGATATAAAAACATCGCATACGTATCATAAACACTGAAATACACAGGTTTCACAAAAAGCCTAATGACTCTAACGGGACAAGCGTGGGAAATTGGGGGTTTTTGGGTGGGGAGAAACTAAATATACACAAATGTAGCCACCGACCGCCATACAAAACCACGCAAAACGACGAAAAAAATCAACATCACGAAACTGACCAAATACCAAAAAACACATTCTTATCCAGAATGAGACACATCCCTTGACCTACATAGATCTACAGTAACTCCCGATCCCATAAATTAGGATCGAACACTTCCCTTGACCTATATAGCTCAACAGAACCTTCCGATCACATCCCCCGATACAAAACTCAAAAAACACTTCCCTTAAACCTACATACATCTACAACAGCTCCCGATCCCATAAATTAGGATCGAACACTTCCCTTGACCTATATAGCTCAACAGAATCTCCCGATCCCATCCACCAATACAAAAATCAAACCGAATACACTCAATAACAAACTCACCCGACGTACAGCAATTACCATTACATTAACCATCACACAAAACCGTTAACTCACTAATACAAATTCCGCTTCAAAACCACGAACACAGCACTCACCACTGAGCAACAGCAAACTGACCCCAACAAACCAAACAAACGTAAACCATGAACACACCACCAGAGGGCACGACAAACACCCCACGACATCTACAAACACGCCACAATCACAAACCAAACTCCGCGCCGTAATGACGTCACACACCACAACACGCTTACGTCACGGGTCAAAGCCGACGAGTAAGATCGGAGGTTTCTGTTGACCCTTGCAAAGACGTTTTTAGGCTGGGACGTAAGGGCACGTCTTGCATTGGCAGAAGAAATCTGGTTGTGGTGACAGACTGATCTGAGCGTAGCCAGAGGTCTAGGTTAGGCTGGAATACAACAGATTCGTTGTGAGTTGGCGAAGCGAAATTTGGAGACAAGAAACACAACAAACGCCGTGAAATAGTAGGAAACTGATGTTCGATGGAATTCAGCGAGGGTCGAAAAAGTGCTTCCTTGAGCCCATTGAATTTGGCATCAAGGAAGTGTTGTTCAGAATACTGAAAGAAAAAAAAATCCCCCTGAGGCGAAGATCGTTAATGACTGCGTCATTTCATACAACATTCAAAGTACTGAAGGTTTGTACCTAAAGTTAACTATGGTCCGAATTTTGTAGTTACGAAAGATGGTTCCGTTCACACACAGAACATGGACAGAATGTGACGGGACATCAGACGTGGCATCCCACGATGTGAGAGAAAGACCAAACATTTCGTGTGCTACCTAGCTGACTGTATGTACCGTCGAGCACATAGCCAGACAGAAAAATTACGTCACTTCTTTGTTGAAGCGGGTAAACTTTACACCTCCGGAGGAATAGTAATGCAGCAATTCTTTCGAAAAATGTTCAAACACGACTGGCGACTACAATTCAGTGCCTTCCGGGGAAACCGGCGCCTTCAGTTTCCTCAACATTACAGATATGTTACAGCATCGCTTTGCTTGGTAGTGCAAGTTTTGTACATTACTTAGGAATATCTACTTCCTTCGTGTTTCGTTCCAAACATTTTTTGTTATTTATGTGTTGGCGCACTGTAAATGTGATGATACGATTGTCTGATTACATAACGTGTAATGTGCTCTCATTCTGTGTTTTGATTGGCTGAGGAGATCACGTGTCCTGTGCATCGTACGGTGCAATTTCGATTTCACAGCTTCCGAAGCTATCGTGCCATAGGCTGTTTGGCGGATTTCGTATTTATACTTGCTTATTCCGCAAATAGGCAGTTTCAATGCCAAAGCGCATTAAAGACCTATCCAAGAGACGTCTTGTTTTTCTCGCTTTTTTCTTCTACTGTGCCGGAAAGTGCGATACTGATATATCAAAATTGTACCAGAAGTTGATATCTCACTGCTATTCCTCAGAGATGTAAATATACGCTGACTGTAATTTTCCATTTTCAGACACAGCAGAAGCTTTGCTTTGAAACTCCTATGTAGTAAATAACACAATTTTATGCTATTCCAGTCTTTTTCATTTCCTTTGTTGTTCATCCAGTCGTCTTCTGATGCTCTAGTTCCGAAAGTTCAGGTATTGTTTCTTTGACTTGATGATTACTTTGTGGTGTCATCTTTCGATATGCTGATTATAAATTATTTTAGTATTACTGTAATTTATTTCTAGACTTACTCTGTTAGATCATTTCCTCCATTAGTTGTTGAACTTAATTTCATTTCTGAAACTTCCACAGTCAGCTGCAGACTAATTGTACTGTATTGTATATTTGTTAGTTCAGGTTTATTATATACACTTGACTGTGTACACTACCGATCAAAAGTTTTCGATCACCATGACAAAAACGACATACATTATTACAATGCAGAAACACATTGTACTAACTAGACTAACAAAATAAATATTTTCTCTCTCATCATTAACTACAATACATTATTATTTAGATTTTAGTCTCTTCAAAGTGTCCGCCATTTGTCCGAGGAACAGCTATTCAAAAGCTTTGCATTCTGGAGATAAGATTTTGTAGTGTTTTTGCAGGTATTACAGTCCAGCAAGTCTGTAAAGTATTCTATGGATCTTCAACATTAGAAGACCTCAGTATTCTGACCTGCCAAGAGTTCTATTGAAGTTAAGTCAGACGATGCACTTGGCCAAAACATGTTCTTCAGAACTTCACGTTTCTCTTTCTCCTCCACCCAAGGCAGGAGCATGTCTGGGATCGCCGGCCGGAGTGGTTGAGCGGTTCTAGGCGCTACAGTCTCGAACGGCGCGACCGCTACGGTCGCAGGTTTGAATCCTGCCTCGGGCATGGATGTGTGTCCTTAGGTTAGTTAGGTTTAAGTGCTTCTAAGTTCTAGAGGACTGATGACCTCAGAAGTTAAGTCCCATAGTGCTAGAGCCATTTGAACCATTTGTCTGGGATCATTACCCTGCCGCAGAATAAACCCACGACCAACAAGTCCTTTGCCAGATGGAACTGCATTGTTGATCAATATCCTGTGATATTGTTCCTCCTTCAGTATTGCGTTAATTCTCACTAGATCATCGACTTTATCATTCGCAAAACAGCCTGACACCATGGCCGATCCTCCACTATTCTTCAACATTGGCATCACAAGTAGATTCTTCACACGTTCTGTAATTTTCGTTTGCGTGGTTAATGAATTGACATCTGAAGGCTGTATCTGCTTATGTTTTTTCTATATTCCCGTCAGTTTAAACGAGTTTCTAGTCTGAGAAGTTAACTTTTTATGGTTTTAATTACTCTTATTGCTTAATTTCTGTTATTTCTGGTTTAAATCCACTTCTAATTTCACTGTATACAACATGTTTCTGCGACATGTTTAAATATAGCCCCTTTCCCATATGCGACGAAATATTGCACACTACCGCAACAGCTAATAAACTGGCATATGGAAACACCCTACTGGCTCACTGTCATAACTGAGTACCAGTGGTTGCTGCCTGAAGCTACCATTTTATTATTATTGTATTTTGTTGAAGTATCAGCGCCTTTCGCATAAAACCACCGATGCTATTGCTATTCACTGAGTTTCTCCTACGAATGCACTGCATTGTAGCGGTCACAGCGTTGAAAACAACACAGTGCGGAGATTGTGCTACGTTATTCTGTGAGAGTGTGACACGTGGTTTTTTCTTCACCCTCAATGGGTGATTGTGTGGTGTGCACTGTCCAGTCACGAAATAATCGGGGCAATATTCCTTGATGGCACGGTGACTACCGAACGGCACGTGAAGGTTTGGGAAGGTCATCCTCTTTATCCAAAGTGACCCTGATTTCGACAAGACGTGGTTCATTCTTGCTGGAGCTCAACCACATCGAAGCAGCGTTTGATGTCCTAGAGCAGGGGTCTCCAAACTTTTTAGTCCGCGGGCCACATTGACTCCTCCACGACGTCATAAGGGCCAAGATGTACCTAGTGGGATTAAAGCATCCTAGCACTCCATGATCACCGTAATGTAAGGCTAAAGGAAAGATGAAATCGCAAAAATCTAAGGTTGCGGGAATAGCTAACACTGAAATGAACTACGATTTTTATTTAATTACATAATTTTGACTGGTGGACGTACCTGACCGAAATTCTGGCGTATTTTATTCTGGCGAATTTCACCGACAAAAAAGTATGTCAGTGCACATTCTTCACGAAAGCGTCCTGCAAAGTTAACGGAATCTCAAAATCATTGTTAGAAACACTATTACTGCAAGACGTAGAGATAGAGAATATCAACGCATTGTTATTTCAAGCGGCGCAATAGTAAGTTTAGTTATGTAGTCTTGTAGTGAGTAGCAGAGCCAGAGCATATATTTGATAGTTCTGTTGCGTGATTGTGTCCGACAATGTCGCGGTGCATTGGTCGCGATAGGCCTCGAAACTCAATTGTTGGCAGTATAGGTATCACTTAAATATTTGGCGGGCCGGATACCGGGGATGTCCGGCCAGCTAACGCGGGCCTGTTTGCCGGCCCTCGCGGGCCGTAGTCTGGAGACCCCTGTCCTAGAGGAACACTTTGGGGACCGCATTCTGGCTCTGAGGTACCCAGAGACCATTGGCATGGGTCTCGATTGGCCGCCATATTCTCCTGATCTGAACACAAGCTACTTCATTTTTGTAGGGCTATATTAAAGACAAGGTGTACAGCAATAACCCCAAAACCATTGCTGAGTAAGGAACAACCATTCAGGAGGTCATCGACAGCATCGACGTTCCGACACTTCAGCGGGTCACGCAGAATTTCGCTATTTGTCTGCGCCGCATCACCACCAATGATGGCAGGCATATTGAACATGTCATAACCTAAATCCGAATATCAGTAGTGACGTTTACATGTTGAATAAAGTATGTAACTAATTTACTTTTCTTCGTAGAGTTCAGTAAAACAAGGAGTGCTGGTCACTCCATGCAACTCGCATTGTACGATAAGCAGGAAGTGAAATTTCAAGTCATCTGCTTTGCTTAAAAAATTGACTTATTTAGATGTAGCAAAGCTACATCCGTCTCTGTAGTTAGCTACTCAGTAAAGCTTTTACTTTTCGCGTACAAAGATAAAAACGACTGTTAGGGAAACGCGTATGTTCCCTTCTACGCAACTGTCTCTTATGATTTTGAGGAAACTACTGATTAAAAAAAAATTCTTTATCTTATAGCCACTCGTCACAGCTTGACACTGAACTGGTTTTCTTTTTCGTCATCGTAGTTATTATTATTGTGGTGCTTCAAAGTGAAGCACAACAAAGGGCATATTTTAAAGAATTTTACAGGAAATATGTAGTCGCTGGCCATTTTACGTTTGGTGCATTTAAGGCGTATATTCCTGCGTCAGAAATGTAGCTAACATATCTAAATTGCGTTTAATGCTGGAAAGAAATCCGTTGATGTTTCCAGTCTCATGTAAATACGTGATACGTTTGAGCGTCTGGACGCGATGAGCTACGTCACACCACCCTCTGACACGACCGCGCTATGCGCTATGCGGAACTGTCGGCTACCGATACATGCTGAGGCATTCAGTCCCACTTGTGCTTCCAAGCTTGAAAGATGTCTTGACTTGTGCATATCTATGCTGCCTTTAGTCAATACGTCGTTCACGCTAGAGGACTGTTCGAAGCTGATATCTTTTGACCAGCTTATTGAGAAAAGCTGATATGTGCGGGATTATGCAATGAAATCGTATTCCAGGGTAGATGTGACCTGCGTGGCGTGGAGGGAGATAACGTCGGAAACGGAAGAAACTGATAAGAATTTGCTGTGGAACCTGTACCATCGTTTTTATCACATCATCTTTGTTATTGCACTATATTATTCAGGTAACAAATCTACGGCTTTGGTCGGTGAATGTAAAAATATTTTAAAAATTTCTTCATTCGAATCCGAAACGGAGGAGCCGGTGTGTAAGGTTCTCGAAATATTAATTACAGATATACAGTGTTATTGATGATACTTTTTCTTCTATAAAACTTTCGGAGTAAGTCTTGGAAGCTGCTTCCTGTAGCCAAATACCTGCAATATTTGTGAGATTGCACTAGAAATTAAACATTGTAATAACGGATATTGGGAAATATACGCTGCAGGCGTTTCGCAAATGTAGATACCAATATATTTTTAAGTAAAATATTTATTAAACGTATACCTACTATGTATTTTTTTAATTTTGTTTCCATTGTCGAAACAGATTTGCTGTGAACGCTGGAAAAATATACGCACTATTTTTGGAAGGTCGTTGAAACCTCCAAAATCAGGATCGGGTAAAGTCAAGAAATCATATTATATTCCCCCTCCCTCCTCCCCCCCCCCACTTCTAATTTCTTCTTCCGTTCATGAAGGGGTCTTCGTCTTCTGGAAATGCACCTCCACTTGAGAACAACGAAGACAGCACGACAGCTTCTACTGCAGCGCTGTCTGCTAAAGACACTCAGGAAGTAGAAAAATGTCAGACTTCAGAAGAAACAAGCGATGTCTTTGAATGTGACGTGGTACATGCTACAACCACCTCCCCCAAAAAGAAAAGCTGAAGCTAGCAAGAGTGATGCCGAAAAATTATTTGCCGACTGGTTGGAAAAAAGAAACCTTAACGAGATGAAAAGACAACAGAAGTCATTAGTTGATGACGCTAACAATGTTTTTTCAGTCCATGCTCCCGTACTGTAAGAAACTTAGTGACTGGAGTAGATGAGCTCTAAAGGCAAAATTCCTGTTCCTGTTGAATGAGCAACTGGACGAAATCAAGCAAGAGACGTGAATTTTCCTCATAATTACGGGCGTCTTCCATTTCTAACAACAGAACATTGTCTGCCCCTACACGGAACTCACCATGGAAAAGAAATGAGTGTTTGGCGTCATTGGCCGGGAGCCCCTTACGGGGCAGGTCCGGCCACCTTACATTATTACATTACCTTACCTTATTACATTCGACGCCACATTGGGCGACCTGCGCGCCAGATGGAGATGAAATGATTATGAAGACAACACAACATCCAGTCCCTGAGAGAAGAAAATCCCCGACCCAGCCGGGAATCGAACCCGGGCCTGTAGGACGGCAATCCATCACGCTGACCACTCAGCTATCGGGGTGGACGGAACTCACCACGTAATGCTACAATGTCAATAGTCACTCATATAACTTCACAGGCGACAATGTTCGCTATAAATACTTGTGAATCTGAATCATATTCTGCCTTAACATTCCGAACAGTTCAACTTTTCAAACTGTATTCATTATTTATAAATGTACTTCACAGAATAAAGTATCACAATAAATCTTATCAAAAATAAACTTTTAACGGTGGCATTTTTTATGTAGTACGCACGCATTCACCAACTTAATGTAATTAGTAGCTTCACAGCAGAAGGAATAGCAAGTCGAAAATTTGCGTCCTGCTGTGACTGAGACGCTGATACTAGTTGCTGCAAAAGAGTGGAAACTCTGTACTCAGTCTGTATAATTTGTAGAATTTGTGTTCGTGGTGAGAGAGCTCATGAAAAACAACAGCCAAACGCTGTTTGATATAGTAGCATTGTACACGTGCAGCCAGTATTTTTCTTTCTCAGTTGTTTCAGCTTGAGATATTGATAACGCCCTCTTCAGAAGAGCTCACGATTACAGCTAAGCCAGAAAAGTGAACAGTGATTCGTACTGGTTTGTTTGTCGTAACCCACGTCGCATCGCGTAGTTGTTTGGTATATCGTATCGCCCCAGCGGTAACGCGAGTGTCCCACCAATAAGAACGCGTCGCGCCTGGAATCTTTATTACAACGAATCATATCGCATATTGTGTTGCCTCATTGTGAACAGCACCTAATGTGTTACATAAAATCCTGTGGCACAATACAAGAATGTAACAGACATCACGTTGCTTATATAACCTACTTTCACTAGTTAGCTGATATGTTTGTCTATGACGTTTCTAGACATTTCTGTATTCGTGCATGCTTTAATGTTCAAACCATTCAGAGCAACAAACAGATCTGACAACTTTGAAGATGTCTGCAATGAAATCGTTATCAGAAACCGTGAAGCAATTGTAGCGATAATGATTACCAAAGTACAACAGGCAACTGAAACATGTAAAAATATTTATATGTTCAGCTAACTAAATAAAGTGACGGTAGTGACATATCTCAAAAAACAAGTCGAAACACTGAATCTCGAGAGGAGATGTAGAGGAACTATGGTTCAGGTTTAGAAGATTGGTTGACCATGTACTGGATGGATACGTACCTAACAGAACAGTTCATGATGGAAGGGATGTTTCATGTTCTACAGTCACTGTAAACAAACTTCTGAAGGAACAGAGATTACGGCATAATAAGTACAAAACAAAGCATAAGGCCATAAATAAGGACATGCTGAATAAAAAGCGTTTAGGTGTCAAGAGGCAGTGCGTGAAGCCTTCAACGACTACAGTAACATATAAAGGCTGTTGCTGGCACGAAAGTTAGTGTCCAGACACTCATGAAGGAGACAGGGACTGAAAGTTTTGTTATCAAAGCAAAAGCAGAAATGCTGAACTCCAATGTAAAATATTCCTTTTCAAAGAACAAGTCAGAGATACTGCAACAATTTAATTCTCGTACCACTACAAGGATGAGTGATATACGAGGGCCGTTCAGAAAGTAACCTCCGGTTGATTTAAAAAAATACACCAAGTTAAATAAAAATATTTTAATATGTACATCTTACAACTACATCTTTGCACTATTTTTCTACATAGTCTCCATAGCGATTGAGGCACTTATCGTATCTCTTCACAAGCTTTGAAATTCCTTCTGCATAAAAATCACCCGCTTGTGCCTGGAGCCAGCCTGTGACCGCATCTTTGAGCTCTTCGTCGTCATCAAACCGCTGTGACCCGAGCCATTTCTTCAAATGCATGAAGAGGTGATAATCACTTGGCGCCAGGTCTGGGCTGTAAGGTGGATGGTTGATAACGTCCCACTTGAAGGACTCAAGAAGGGCCGTTGTTCTGCGAGCAGAGTGAGGACGGGCGTTATCGTGCAAAAAAACGATACCGGAAGTCAGCATACCACGGCGTTTGTTCTGTATAGCCCGTTGTAACTTTTTTATTGTTTCACAGTACACGTCTTGATTAATGGTCGTACCACGTTCCATGAATTCAACCAACAACACCCCTTTGGCATCCCAAAACACCGTTGCCATCAGTTTTCTGGCAGAAAAATCTTGCGAGGCTTTTCTTGGTTTGGTAGGCGAATTTGAATGTGCCCACATATTTGATTGTTCTTTTGTCTCAGGGTTCACGTACTTAATCCAGGTTTTGTCACCGGTCACGATTCTGTTTAACAATGGTTCTCCTTCGTCCTCATAACGTAACAGAAAGTCTAATGCAGAGGCCATTCTTTGAGTTTTGTGGTGGTCGGTAAGAATTTTGGGCACCCATCGTGCACAGAACTTACGGTAACCCAATCTTGCTGTCACTATCTCGTACAAGAGAGTCTTAGAAATCTGTGGAAAACCAGTAGACAACTCCGACATTGAGAAACGTCGATTTTCACGAACTTTTGCATCAACTGTCTGAACGAGTTCGTCAGTCACCAATGATGGTCTACCACTCCTCTCTTCATCATGAACGTTTTCTTGTCCACTTTTAAATAAACGTACCCATTGACGGACAACTCCTTCACTCATAACTCTTGGTCCGTACACGGCACAAAGGTCACGATGAATAGCTGCTGCAGAATATTCTTTGGCTGTAAAAAACCTTATGACAGCACGCACTTCATATTTGGCGGGGTTTTCTATTGCAGCACACATTTCAAACTGCCACAAAAACTAAACTAGCGCAGGTACGACGTTCACTCGACCACGGCTTGATGCCGACTGACCTGTTGAGTGCGTGAACGCACAGATGGCGTCGCTACTCCCCCCACAACCCGCACTGTGACCAATCGGAGGTTACTTTCTGAACCGCCCTCGTAAATATTCGTGTCAGTGATGATAAGAAAGAGTAGAAATCGCTAAAACTGAGCGAAGTTCTAGGGCCCGATTGTATACCGAATTTGCGACTGAATGAGACTCTCTATTAACCAAAATCTACCGCAGATCTGAAAAAAAACGGTGCTCATTAATTGGAAGAAAATAGATGTCACGTCCATCTATAATAAGATTAGCAGAAGTGAGGCACAAAACTACTGTCCACTATCCTTGATGTCGGTTTGCTGCAGAATCTTAAAACGTATTTTGCGCTCAAACATAATGCCACCAGAATGAAAAATTCTCTTATCATAGCACTAAAAAGGCGAATATGTCCTGGGCAGAATTACGGATGCAAAAGAAGGAAACTAGCTTTTCAACTTATCAGGCAGCTTCAAAGACATTTAAATCAAAACATCTTAACATATTCGCGCTTTTTTACTTGTTAGTATTAATACCCATGTCATGTAGTATAGTGCATCATGTCAAGTAAAGTAATACAGGGTGATTCAAAAAGAATACCACAACTTTAAAAATGTGTATTTAATGAAAGAAACATAATATAACCTTCTGTTATACATCATCACAAAAAGTATTTAAAAAGGTTTTTTTTCACTCAAAAACAAGTTCAGAGATGTTCAATATGGCCCCCTCCAGACAGTCGAGCAATATCAACCCGATACTCCAACTCGTTCCACACTCTCTGTAGCATATCAGGTGTAACAGTTTGGATAGCTGCTGTTATTT
The DNA here is from genome assembly GCF_021461385.2 of Schistocerca piceifrons. NCBI lineage: Eukaryota > Metazoa > Arthropoda > Insecta > Orthoptera > Acrididae > Schistocerca > Schistocerca piceifrons. The sequence goes on from NC_060138.1 coordinate 770,273,630, forward strand.
CTCGTTTCAAATCATCAATGGTGGCTGGGAGAGGTGGCCGAAACACCATATCCTTAACATACCCCCATAAGAAAAAATCGCAGGGGTTAAGATCAGGGCTTCTTGGAGGCCAGTGATGAAGTGCTCTGTCACGGGCTGCCTGGCGGCCGATCCATCGCCTCGGGTAGTTGATGTTCAGGTTTCATAACTAACCTTTTTCGTAGGACTCTCCATACAGTTGATTGTGGAATTTGCAGCTCTCTGCTAGCTCTGCGAGTCGATTTTCCTGGGCTGCGAACAAATGCTTGCTGAATGCATGCTACATTTTCATCACTCGTTCTCGGCCGTCCAGAACTTTTCCCTTTGCACAAACACCCATTCTCTGTAAACTGTTTATACCAACGTTTAATACACCACCTATCAGGAGGTTTAACACCATACTTCGTTCGAAATGCACGCTGAACAACTGTCGTCGATTCACTTCTGCCGTACACAATAACACAAAGCTTTCTGTTGAGCGGTCGCCATCTTAGCTTCAACTGATGCTGACGCCTAGTCAACAGCGCCTCAAGCGAACAAATGTACAACTAAATGAAACTTTATAGCTCCCTTAATTCGCCGACAGATAGTGCTTAGCTCTGCCTTTTGTCGTTGCAGAGTTTTAAATTCCTAAAGTTGTGGTATTCTTTTTGAATCACCCTGTATATTACATGTTGTCATGTCGTGTAACGTGACACATGCCATCATGTCATCCAACATGGCATTTGTCATGCCGCGCAGTACGACGCAACATGTCATTAAGGTTTAGAATGCATTAATCACAAGGTGAAGGTAAGCCAACAATTTACAGCTAAGAGAGCTCACTACATTGGAGAAGTAAGGTTAACTCGCAAAATAAGCGCGAATATGTGAAGATGTTTTGATTTAAATATCTTTGAAGCTGGCAGACAAGTCGAAAAGCTACGTATATTTTACATTCCTAAATCTGCCCAGGAAATAATCGCCTTTTTGTGCTATGATAGGAGAATTTTTCATTCTAGTTCTCAATTTTTAATCTATCATAATTCTGACATTAGTCCGCGATAGCTTGACAACCGATGCAGGTCCATGTTGATTCGGCCGACGACCGATCCTGTGTAGGTTTTTTTTGTTGTCTTTGGAACCATGTTGCCTACGTCGTGGCGACGGATAAATCGTTCACTAAAAACGGTACGACCATAAATTATATGTATTTGCCTACCTTCTTACAAACTCTGAACCGATCGCACAAGTCTGAACTATACTGTTTTTGCTTGTAAAATCTAAATGATGCTACATATTTGAAATCGAGTTTTCAATTTTATCGTAAGAATGCATTTATTTTGTTTGACTCACTTTAAATCGTTTCCGTGCATTCAATTCACATAAGAACGAACTTTTTAGCTCGACTTTAAACCACCGTATCTCGAGAACGTATAAAGATAAGTGGATAAAAAATTTCATTTTGACTTCATCTATCTACGTTCGTGCAAAGTTGGAAGCGATTGGTTTAATTTCAAGGTTTAGAAGTGACACGCTTCAAAAACTTCCCAAAAAAAGGGTGCTTTTGCATGTAAAATTCAAACAAACCAAGATATTTTCGGTTAAAATATATCTTACGTTAAATCTAGATCCGATCCACCGTGTACCATATTTGAACCATCCGTCTCGCTCCTATCCGGAGTTATTTAATAATGACTGTTTTTCCACGAAGAATCCGGAGGGTGATGAACTCTTTTCGCACGTAAATTTCGAACGGTGCGTATGCAAATCGTGCCATTAGCTCAGCATTAATTTCAGCCCAATTAAAATATTTTGCAAAAGGAATTAATCGATTCGCTCAATTTGCCTGGATACCAGGTGCAATTCGTCGCTGACCTTGCTTACTTAATATACTGTTACATAGCTGCACTAACAAGGGGAAGGCCTCAGACACGGGCAACCGATTCGGCTCAAATTTGGCAGGTCGCTTGTGTACAACCTAAAACGAAGGAATCTAAGATATTTTGGGTCAACACCCCCGCATTTCTGAGAAAATCATCCCTAAAGGTCACCAAGAGCAATAGACTCAAAATTAGCGGGATCTATAGATAATTGTAAATAGAGCATTTTTCATCCCCATCAGGTATGGGGACCGAAAACGCACACTTTTCCAGAAATCGAGGTAAGAAACTTTTACAACTGCCACTTCTGTATCCACATGGTAAACGCTTTTCGCCGACAGCACCGATAGCGCAACGGCCGAGGTAACTGGCTGAGAATCGGAGAACCCGGGTTAGAATATCGTAGGCCGGCACGGTAGCTCAGCGTGTTCGGTCAGAGCGCTGGTTGGCCTCTGTGATAAAAAAACTAAGTGCAAGGACCAACAACGAACTTGAACAGATGTCATGTGACGTCCGCAACGACCAAACACAACGATCAATTAAAAAAAAAGATTAAAAAATCATAGAAACGTAGCAGATATTATTCTCTTCGTTTGTATTTTTTCGTATCTCAATTGATAGGGATAGGAGGGTTAATAACGTAGGTAAATCAATAAGGAATGATAATAACAAGGTAGGCAAATAAATTTCTCAAACCTCTTGGGATAGTAAACAACTAAAATGTTACTACGGGTCACTTTACAATGGTTCTTCCAATCACTGTTACGTGTCCTCACTTTTCTCCGAACAACTAGATGGATGGTACTTGTCACATAAACATTCGAAACTAATATACTCGCGGCACAGCTAATGTATGTAGTCTTTCGACAGCTACACTGTTCCTTCCGAAGAGTCGGCGGAAAACAAACTTGGTTTACATTTAAAAATTTGTATTTTTCGGGAACTAATTTTGATGCGTACCACGCATACGATATCATTGCCTGAAAAATCGGTGCTGAAAGTTGGTTATGAATTATGCTGTGAATAGTTACTGCATCCGAGCGGTTGTGCAATTCCCGCTGGGTTTCCAGAAGCACACTGCAATTCTGAAGCTTGGAAATAAAGTTTTTAACCTGGCGATAGAAATAACATCACACGGCTGGCACACAGGTGTGCAGTTTGGCGGTATTACTTTTACTGTGCACTTCGGCTGACCCTCGCGATCTGTAAACATTGTGTCATATATTGTAGCATTAATTTGTCCACTCCAGGAATCCAATATTAGACAAAACGTATGGTTTTAAAACATTCTCAAGAAATGTTATGTAAATTTTTCAACAAGTCTGTTCAACGATTGACCTCTTCTATAACCCGAGGACAAAATGTTACATTCGTTTCTTGTAAACACAGGAAAACCTTAGGCAACACTTTTCCAGAGGCCGTGATGGCATGTTGTGCCGTGTACGAATATATTAAGTTTGTTTTTACTATTGCGACAAGGGTTCGTTTTTCTCCCTTATGCGATAACGCGCATGGAATATTCACTCAATACTCGCATCCTGTTTGATCGGTGTTTATCACGTAATCGCGATTAAAACCGGTCATAAGCGACGCCGTTTGCGTGCTGAAAAGAGCTGCCACTTTCCTTATATCTTCTATATTTTGTACCTCCTTATCAGAGACGTATTTACTGACGTGCCGCTGACAAATTTTATACTCCGATTTGAAATTCTTTGCCCAAGGTAATTATGCAGCAAACGTAAAATCCTTGCTGGCTGTATACTGAAGCGCTGTACCTGCAGCCCACTCTTGAAGTAGTCTCGTTGTTACATTCTCGTTACGACAACGAGATTCGACAAATCGGTCGTATGTCCACTTATTTATCGCCTGGTATTTGTCGTATATTGTCCCTCCTTTAACGATATCACTTACCCACAATTTCAAGTTCTTCTTTTTTTTCAGGGTTGTTGTTGCTCCATTCTTTTGCAGTATTTGTAAAGTTCCAATTTGGATGACTCCTGGCTAGCGCTACCGCCTTTACTTTTACTTCAAGGGGTATAGCGTCGTAGTTAAATCGTTTAGTAACCGGTTCGTAATACTCATCGGGAACAGATGAAACACTTATTCCCAGTGACGTGGAATTTTCCAAAGTATTTTGACCATTTTGCGATTCACTAGTAGGGATATCTTCCACTGAATCACCTTCTGCTTCGTCTTCATGGTATACTACTTCAGTATCAACAAAAGTAATTTCGTTCGTCAGCTCCAAAAATCGCTCGACGATAGCCACTCCTATCAATCTGGAACGCTGAGAAACAAACTGCCTGCTTCCGGTAGTGCATTGATAATGCAACTGTCTTGCAACACTTAAAACAGAGCGTCGGTAACTTCCCGCTTGCCATCGTCTGTGACAGGCTCCCAACTATATATTACAGCGCTAGTCGAAGGGTGTACATCCTCCATTATTCGACGCATTAACGTTGGAAAAATCACTGCATGTATCCGCGAGGTTCGCGGCAGCCTAATGACGGAAAACAGCTCTTTCCGATTGACTTCTATAATGCTCGTGCTGGACACCTTCACTCTTCCAGGTTCACAACTATGATATGACGAAGAGGCAACCGGGACAACATAATTCTCCCCGCGGTCATTCTGTCCCGTGCCTCGCTGTAAACAAGCGTCTCACAGTTTGCTATCTGTGATCCCTTGTGAGGAATTCGCAGCACTCTTACTCGGAGTTGTTTTCATGTGACAAAGCTTAAAAGTTTAATATTTTTACAAACTCACGGCGTTTGAGAAATTAGTTTGTCTACCTTATTATTATCATTCCTTTTTTATTTACTTACCTTATTAGCTCTTCTACCCCTATCAATTGAGATATGGAAAAATGCAAACGAAAAGAATAACATCAGCTAGGTTTCTCCGATTCCCAGCCAGTTACCTTGGCCGTTGCACTATCGTCGCTATCGACGAAAAGCTTTACCAAAAGGATACAGAAGTGGCAGTTGTAAGTGTTTCTTTCCTCGATTTCTTAAAAAGTTTGCGTTTTTGGACCTCATACCTGATGATGAAAAACGCTCTATTTACAATTATCTATCGATCTCGCCAATTTCGAGTCGAGTGCTCATCATAACCTTTAGGGATGATTTTCTCAAAAACGCGGGGGCGTTGACGCAAAATATCTTAGATTCCTTCGTTTTAGGTTGTACACAAGCGACCTGCCAAATTTGAGCCGAATCGGTTGGCCGTGTCTGACGCCTTCCCCTTGTAAGACAGATACTCGAATGGTGATACAAATGGTGAGTGCTTCTCCCGTTGCTGGAGTTACCGTTGTCGCGCCAACCTAACCCGACATGAACTAAATTGAGTCTACGCCTACAGTAGGATACGTCACTCATTGTGACCTTTAAAAGTCCAGTAGCTTATTGGGCTTTATATCGTTTGCTCGAAATTCGTGAAGCGTTCGATAAGCATTATTTACAAGTGGGTCTAAACAGAACTTAGCGTCACGACAACTCGGAAATACACCGAGGTGACAAAAGTCATGGGCAGCGATATGCACATATACAGATGACACAAAAGCAATAAAAGACAGGAATTAACAGACTTTAAACGCGGAATGGTAGTTTGAGCTAGATGCATGGGGCATTCCAGTCCGGAAACCGTCAGGGAATTAAGAATGTGAGATCCACAGTGTCTTGAGTGTGCTGCAAATACCACGTTCCAGGCGTTATCTCTCACCGAGGACAGCGGCCTCCACTTAACGACCGAGAGCAGCGACATTTGCGTAGGTAGAGCCGGCATTGCTAATAGAGCAGCAACAGTGCGTGAAATAGCCGCAGAAATCAATGTGGGACGTACGACGAACGTATCTGTTAGAACAATGCGGCCAAATCTGGCGCGACTTGCTAACGGCACATCACCTGCAGCGCCTCTCGTGGGCACTTGACTATATTGTCTGGGACCTAGACAACTGGAAAATCGTGGCGTGGGCAGATGAGTCCTGATTTCAGTTGGTAAGATCTGATGGTAGGGTTCGAGTGCGGTGCAGACCCCACGAAGCCATAGACCCAAGTTATCAACAAGAGACACTGTGCAAGCTGGCGGTGCTGTGTACGATTTCGTACACAGTGTTAATGAGAGGTGGGCTACAGAGTAGTGTGGCAACTGTTGTCATAGGAAAGCTGGACGGGAGCAGAAATGCTTAGTGAAAAAGCAAATGCATAAACAGAAAATTTACTTAACTTGTATTTTCCCAAGTGTACGAAGACACATTACAATGCTGCAGCATGACATAGAGTCCAGCTATCAATGTAACAAGGAAGGGCTCCAAGTACGAATCAGGCTGAATGACTGCCGCCAGCCGTCCAATAGCGCAGCGGCAGAGTGCGCTCGTGGGACAGCGGGTACGCGTCATTGCGTCCACCAGATCCCGCACAACGTAGCTAAAGCTTGCCATTCCACTGGTATGACGCTGTACATTGTGTCTCCATATATTTTGTATTATACTGGTAATGACACCAGTTGTAAAGGTGTTTCTTAATTTTCCTGTTTTATGTTCAAGATATTTCATGCTTCGCACACCTGTGTCTCCCATCCTAATTTATTAGTTGCTGTAGTGGGGTTTTGCCCCCTTATCATAATACCTGAATGTAAATTTTCTTGCCCTGACTTAGTAGCTTGTTCTTAGAAAAACTGTTTAATGTACTGTACCATAAGTAGGCATCTGTCCATTTGCAGGATTGTTTCCTATCACATTTTGTTTACAATGTACACTGCGCTAAGTAATTTTAGGCAGCTTGTCTCTAGCGCTTGCGTATGTGCTTGGCCGCTGTCCGAGCCTCGCCGCGGAGCTGCTCGCGACGCATGTTTCCTTGTTGCTTACGTGTGACCCTTATTCCTACATTTCTTAATGTTTTTAGTATTGACATAGTCTTATGACTGTGCGTCTTTATTCTGTATTGGTTTTATTCTGTGAAATGGCCGACGTTTTACCCTCAAAATAATTTTTGTAAGTATCACGATTCTCCTTATTATGAAACCATTAGATTGATGATGTATTTCAATGTTTAATATATGTCTGCATGGGTTAATTTATAGGTTCTGAAGAAGATACCATTATTGGCTTTGAAACCTAGGTAAACTAAAAAAAAATTACCTTGCAACTGAATTTCTTATTGTCTGAACAATTCACAGTTGCTGAAGCGCTCCATTATGTTAAAGATTTGTTCGTCGCCTTTCTTTTCATCTGCCCGTTCCCTTTCATCCATTCGTCCCGAATCTTAACCCTGTTTCTTAAAGTCTCATAAATTTGTGTTTTACTGCATTTGAAACATAACATAATTTTGCGCACAGAGAGTTTGTCTTCCGCACTCGCCTCGATTTCATTAATCTCTTCGTTGAGTGTTAACAACACATACCGTTTGTTTGACATCCTGTTACTCTATCTCATAAAGTACTACTAGTCAACTGAAACTGGCAGAAAATAATGATCTTGTCAGGTAAAACCATTGTTTAACGGAACAGTACCTACCTCTTTTGCTGCGCACATTGCAGCAGAGTTTTGGGAGATACGCAACGATATTCCTGTATGCGCCGGCGTGCGTCAATAATGAGGAAAACGAGAAAGCCAACAAACAGAGCGCTGTCGAACGAACCGTTTCCTTGATGTACTGTACCTTCACTGAGTGTAACTTATTTGTTCTTGCACAGAGCGGCGCGGTTGTAGTTCCACACCAGCAACGCCGCGCTGCGCTAGACCTCTTTTCTTGCTTTTGCGCTGCTTAACAGAGGTGTCAAAAGTAACGTCCTTGTTGAGTCGTGAATAACTAATGAACTGTAATACAGTAGCACTGTATAGGAAATGAATTATTCAGTATGTTCTAAGATTTGCTTTCCGTTACCGCGTTAGGCACATTCCGCTTTATACAAAAATCAACATATAAAAGTGCACTGAATGCTTCGGGACTGAAATATCTGTACGGTTTGGGCAAATTTCCGAATTATACACGTGCCGATTTGAGCAAGTTTTACTGTACGTCGGTTTCTACAATATATAAGCACCAGAGATCCTATTGTTCGGATCATAAATTAAAAAATGATAATTTATTTTTCAAATCTTAGAAAATGTGGTACTGTATCCAGGGCCGGATCTAGGTGTGTGTGTGTGGGGAGGTGGGGGCAAACCGGACTACCTGCCACTGGCGGCAATTTCAGGGGCACCAAATTCATATTCTTGAAGAAGAAGAAAAAAAAAAAACCCATATTTCACGAAGCGCCCAGCATCCAGCGCAAGTTGGCCTATCGATTAGTCATGTGATTTGAAAATGCATCCCAGTTCATTTTTGAATAGAACGAATCAAAGTTGATTTTTGAATGCATGCTTAGTGTAAATGATGTCTCTGCCAGGGGAATCCCTGTCTCAACTGGAAATATAAAGCTTACCCGCTGATAGAAGGAGATGGAGCTAAAAGAGCTGGGCGAAATAAACCCGAATGGGTGAACTGTTAGTTTATATGGTTGGTTGGGTTTGCGAATGATAAACGTTGTTATAATTATTAGTGAAATCTATAGATTCAGATCACCAGAATGGCAATAAACGACTAACAGGTAAGAAAGATTACATATTATCTTCTTGGTGTATCCGAGGAAATCAAATTTTCACAGAAAATTTTATGCCAGATCGCTACACAAGAAGCTGTACAGTCACCGGTTAGCAGCCGCATTAAGTTCTGTTCTCATAATAGCGTGGAAAACGCACTGTGCGAACACGTAATAATGCCTAACCGGAGAATAAACACGGGATAACTGTACCTGTGATTCTGGCAGGGTTAGTGAAGTTACCCGAAGAATAAGTTTGACAATGGCAGGAGTAATGACATAATTAGTGATGATAGGATTTTATGTTAGAACGACTAAGCAGAAGAAACACAAATTTTATGGAAGAATACTTCGATTCCAAATTTATATGAAAATTTCGTGCTACTACTTTTCGATCTCGTGCTGCTTGTGAAACCGGAGCCCTAGTAGACATTTGATATTGGTGCTTAATGAATGTATTCTGTCGTGTGAGTTTTGTAATGAGGTACGTAAAAGTGACCTTTTGTACCAAAACAGTCTCGCTTATTTAGCGTGTGCTACAATTGCTGGAATATTAGAAAGGCCTATTTCGTTTTATCTAGCCGACAGTGACAAAATAGACGTAATCAAATGGAGACACCACACCAGTCGTGGGTACAATTCGTATTAACAGCTTTTTCAGTTTTTGATTTTTCATGTTACAAAACCTTTGATGAAGTTTGATGAGGTAATAGATTCCTTCGCAGAAAGGAAAGCACACCGTGTAAAGCTGCAGCAAGATTAGAGTGAAAAAGATGCTGGGACCTAAAGATTGAAGAAATGAGTACTGCATTGCTTGTCTTTTGTCTCACTAGTTTTATGTTTTCTATATTTAATTTTATGCTACACAAAAGACAAAGTTATTAGCTAATAGGCAATAAAGAGTGCAAATTTTCTGGAGTTATTCTCCCTGCCACAGGCCGACTGGGAGCGGGAGAGGCACCACAGGACATTTTAATTTCCACTGGCCTTAATATAGGTTTGATGGCTTCCATTACAGAATATACACATTTGAATACACAGAGTGAAATTTAGTGACGTGCAATTGAAGAATGGTTCAAATAGCTCTGAGCCCTATGGGACTTAACATCTGAGGTCATCAGTCCCCTAGACTTAGAACTTTTTAAACCTAACTAACCTAAGGACATCACACACAGCCAAGTCCGATGCAGGATTCGAACCTGCGACCGTAGCAGCAGCGCGGTTCTGGACTGAAGCGCCTAGAACCGCTTGGCCACTACGGCTGGCGGTTTAAGAATGCTGTGTGAAGAGATGTGCCACTCCACTTTGCACACTTAGGGCCAAATAACATGTAATGCATTTCTTCGAAAGTATGTGTATCACACCCTTCAGAAAGATTTGCGGTATAAAACGAACATATTTTTGAAAAATCGATTTAAAAAAAAATGTTTTATGTCGTATCTCAAATGTTTGGGGATGGGGGGTACTATCAAGTTTCTGCCCTGGTACGGGAATATCGTAGATCTGGGGCTGATTGTATCATCACAGTGTTAAAAAAAACAAGATTTTCAAATGTTGAAGTACTGTAATATGAAAACAGAGAGAGATAAAATGCAAAAATTTGAATTTGGTGTGGTTAAATATCTCCTCAGGGAGAAAAAATAAGCCGAGCTTAATCCAAATCTGAGAAGGTGGGTGCGATTGCCCGAATGACTTGATATGGAATGACCCTACCTCTAGCTGGCGGTTAATTATGGAAATTTGTTTCTCACTGAACGTGACAGGTGGATACAGTAGTATCACTAGGCAAGAAGATTAAAAGGGAATGGTAAATCATGGAAAGATTCATGAAATAACGTCTTGATTTGAAGATTTCCTGTACTGGTGCATTAACTTGGCACAATCAGTTGCATAAACTTACAGAAATGTCTATGAATGAATGAACAACAGACCATTTGGATACTAGTACACACTGTAAGTGCCAACTTTCTGCCAGAAAGATCAGTTAAGGTAGTTTCTTTAGATGACATGAAAGGTCTTCGAATGTATCTAATCGAACAAAAATGAACAACGTAATTTATGGATAGAGAATGTAGTTACTAATCTAGTACAATAACCAAAGCAACTGCTTGACACAGTAATGAACTTGTGGTCTGTATGTGAACTAATCTGCCAATGTTCGTTTTCATCTCTGATGGCTCCATATATGGCACTGCAACAGGTTACGTAGTTCACAAAGGGGTTAGATCACATTCCACTCATGATATAGTAACAGACGCTCAGATAATTCACAATTAGTTCTCCATAGTCATCAAGGGAAGTCTGTAGTACTGTTATCTTAATAGGCACACAAAATCAACTCATCTTAACATCTTCACAGGTTGTGCATCTATCTCTTAGCACCATGGAAAGCCGTTAAGTTTTGATGAATTAATAACTTGAACATGTAAGAAACATTTAATCACTGTGCTTGTCATATGAACAGCTCAGTGCTTGTGCAGGAAGTTCCAGGGATTGGGACTGCTTCTTGTAGCATGCTTTTCAGGCAAAACTCAGCACTGCAGCAAAGACAATCAGGACGGAGAAAACTCTTGTCATAGTAAGCTTACAACTCATGATGTGGTTTTTGCTGCATCATGCATCCTCTGCTGTAATGCTTAATTGTCTGCCAGGGCAGATGAATGGCGGGCATGAGTGCGTAGTAGTGCGTCACCACACAGTAATCTTCAGGCAAGAAGGAGAGAGCTGGGTGATGGAAACAGTGGATGTTCCTGGGGCAACAGTTGTGTCAGTGGAGCCAGGCCCACTGGCAATGGCGGAGGCATCAGTGTGGTATGCAGTGGCCTCTGGGATGCCACGTTACAAGCCGAGCCCAATGGCGACACCCAGAGCAGAATCTGTCCTCGGATCCAAAGCACTGCCCATCAGGTCAGTGGTGTCGCCTGCGTTAGTGTTTTCACCACTCGGTGCCACCTCAATTTTGCAGGTTGGCAATGCACAAGGGCTGGGAAAGTTGAGCATGTACATTGGCGTCAGTTGTTCAGTGGCGACAATGGTGGTAGTGCCACATTGACATAGAGAAAAGGTTTTTTCTCAAGCTTGAGCACAATGTGTGGGACTGAATACTGTGGGTGGAGTTGCAGGGGGCTGGCATTCACATTGAGCATGACATGCCTGCACTTGTTAAGGTCCCATTGTGCAAAGGACCTACAGTCATCTGGGCATTGAGGGGGTGCTAGGTGCAGGGCTGCCATGCAGTCACACAGATGGGTATGAAGGCCAGGGTTCAGGTGGTGGGTGGCAGAGGCTGCAGCTTGATGAAGTCACTTGAAATGGTGAGCAGCATCGTGTACATGACCTCAGAGGCGAACCTACCCGAGTCAGTCTGTGGGCCACCCGTAAGCCAAGGATAGCTAGCAGCAGGATGGAGAGCCAATTTGCAGGTTGACAGGTAAGGGCAGCTTTTAGAGTCCTGTGTAATCTCTACACAATGCCTTTAGCAGCAGGTTGGTAAGTGGTTGTAAAATGGATAAGTGTACTGCAAGTTTTGGTGAGTGTCTCAAACTCTTAAACAGGCAAGATGTGACCTGTCATCTGTGGTCTCTCATCATAGGGTGGCGGCACCCAAAATGCTAGACCCAAATGCCTATAAAAGCCTTGGCTACTGTATCTGCCATGATGTTGGCCAGTGAGAAGGCTTCTGGCCAATGAGTGAATCTGTCAGTGATGGCAAGGATTGTAAAGATTGCTGTTTGATGATGGAAGGGGGCCTGCAGTATCCATATGGACATGGGAAAAATAGTGGTATACATGGGGGAAAGAAGCGATAGGTGCTTGTATATGATGGGCTGATTTAGTGTGCTGACACTGGAGGAAGGTTTGGACCCATTTTGGTGCAATCCCACTGGGTACCAGGCTAGACAGAATGCTCCTACACAAGGGCCTCAGATGCACAGACAGCAGGCTAAGTTCGTACTGGGAACTGCATGTCATTTGTTGTTAGGGCCAGTATATGTGTAGCAATGCAGTCTTAACAGATCAGGATTGGCTGCCTTAGCAGCAGCTGCAAAAGTATTGTCAATGTGAGTGGTGAGGGCGCAGGAGCCACTGAAGCTTTTGTCAGTGATATTCTGTGCCATCTGTTGGTTGTGAACTGTGCCATATGCTCCCACTGATGAAACTGCTTAGGGGAAATCTGTGTGCTTCCCTTTTGACAGTAACCTATTGTAAGGGTTTGTGATTGGTGTAGAACATGAAGGGGCATCCTTCCACCAAGGGGTGGAGATACTTGACCGCCTCATTTATATGGTGAGGAACTTGTGGTCATATATGGCCCAACTTTGATGTGGCATGGAGAGATTCATGGAAAAGAATGTCAATGGCTGCCAGGAATGTTCAATGCATTGTTGAAGGATGGGACCTGGGGCAGACTGACTGGTGTCCATTACAATTGCCACCAGGGTGGTCAGTTGGGGGTGTGCAAGGAGGGCAGCATGTGAGAGGTCATGTTTTGTTTGTTTGAAACCCTCCATCTTTTACACCATTCAGGTTAAGGGTCTACTGCCTTTAGTTGTGTCACCAAGAAGTGTGGCAGTGATTGTTGCTTGCACACTTGCAGAATTTTTGAGGTGGCACCAGAAAAAAAGTTTGTCATTCCGAGGAACCTGCAGCATTCTTTGAAGTTTGCGGAAGTGAAAATTCGGTAGCAGACTGGGTATTCTTGTCCATTGAGCAGGATCAGCAGATGATATCCTGTGTCCAAGAAAGTCAGTCTCTGGAACACCAAAAAAGTACTTCTCCAGATTGATGACAGCTCCTAGCTCTTGGAGGCAGGAAAATACCTCCTGGAGGCACTGATAGTGCTCTGCGAGATTGTGGCCATAAATAACATCCAAGTAGATGAAACAACACAAAACACCATGTAGGACATAGGCGAGAAAGCGTTTCCTGATCTGGGTAATGTTGTGGAGTCCGAAGAGCATAAATGCACTTTCGAGAGCCTGAAGGTGGTGATTAGTGTTGTCTTCTCCACGTCCTCTGGGGCGATCAGAGACTGCCTAAACGCTTGTGTGCAGTCTGCTTTGCTGAAAACAGTTGTGCTGGACGGATTATCTCTGTAGCTGCGAAAGAGGATAACTGGAGAGTGGTAAGGGCCTATCCTAGCCTTGCGGGAATGAAAGTTGCTGCATGGGAGCCGTGTGCCATCCTTTCTTTTTTCTTTACTATCTGTGGGGTGGAGGCCCATAGGCTTTTTGAGGGGGGAGCACACTGGCGGCAATTGCTGCCATGATTTGGATCTGCATGGCACTTTGTTTAACTGGTAGAAGGCAGTGGTGGAACCGTGTGACCACTATGGTCGCAGGTTCGAATCCTGTCTTGGGCATAGGTGTATGTGATGTCTTTAGGTTAGTTAGGTATATGTAGTTCTAAGTTCTAGGAGACTGATGACCTCAAATGTTAAGTCCCATAATGTTCAGAGCCATTTGAACCATTTTTGAAGACAGTGGAGGTGACAGAAAACTGTAGAGCATATTGTTGTTGCAATGTAGTCAATGTATCGAGATGCAGCTCCTAGGTGGCACTGAAAGGACAGTTGAGGAAAGTCTGGGAAGTGGTAAACAAAAGGGCCAGAATATGATTGCTTGATGGTGATATCACTGATGATGACACAGCAATTCACCAGGTCGAGGAGCATGTTCTAATGAGTGTGAAGTTAGCACCATGGATAGGATCCATAATGTCAGCTACTATAATGGTCCATGTGAAATCTCAGTCGAGGCTGAGGTCAACGGACTGGGTGTAGGACCAGTAGGTTGTGGTCACAGAGCCATTTGCTGCGACGAAGAGGAAAAGACATGGGTGGTGGGAGAGGGTAACAGTTTATGGAGGAGGGGTTGGGTTTTGTGCGCGATCCAGGATGGAGGTGAGCTTGCCCATCTTGCCAATCATGCAGGTAATAGTGAGCAGAGATGCTGGAAGAACTGTGAGGGCCACATGTTGGTGCATTCCTCTGATGAAAATAGTACACATGTGCACTACATTTTCAATGCGAGCAGCAGCATTATCAACCAATCTATTAGGCTACCAAATCTGCCTGACTGTGACAGGTCAGTGATGATGTCATAGGCCTCGGTAGTGACCAAACACTTGAGCTGCATGACTGTTAAGGAGAATTGCCTGGAGTCACTGGTAATAAAGGAGCCTGCAAATATTGCCTCCACAGAAGCAAACCATAACTGGAGGTTGGAAGAGTTGAAAGGCAACAGGTGGATGGTGGTGTGGGTCAGTTAAGGAGGAGCAGTGTGTGCAGGGGCGGTGGCAGTGTCAGCAAGCTGTACACAGTGGTTGAGGAAGTTGTGGGCACTGTCCATATATGCTTGTAGATTTGGGGACTGGGAGGATTTAGGTTACCAGCCAGGGCTGAACTTGATAGCAGTGGTAAACAGGGATTGGACTTGCTGTGCTGCGTGCCACTTCATTTGCTATGCTGGTGTTGGAATGGTGGTATACTGTGCTGCTGAACATTCACAGACTGGTGTGGTGATCACTAACCAGATGGTGGGGAAATTTGACTTAGGTGGTCATTCGGTGCACACACACGCTGCCCCATGTGGAGCTTGGTCGGGGAGGGGTATTCAGACAGGGCACCAGTGTGGGAATTTGTTTCTCGCTGAACACAAGATGCAGGTACAGTAGTATTGCTAGGCATTTAGGGTAAAAGGAATGCTAAATCACGGAAACATGCCATGAAAGAATGCCCATATTTGACATTTCCAGTACTGAAACATTAACAAGGCAGTATCAGTTACATAATTTTCCAAAAATGTCTGCCAGAAGGATCAGTTAACAGTGTCTTTAGACTACATGAAAGGACATTGTTAATATTAGTGTAATATAATACAGGGATCCAAGAACTATGGAGTAGACCAATAACTGGATTGAAATGGGTAACATGAGTGTAGATAATCAAACAAAACTGAACAAGGCAAAAATTTATACAGTTACTGAATTGAGAATGTAGTGACTAAACTAGTACAATAACCAAAGCAACTTCACCAAACAATAATGAACTTTTGATCCATAGCAGCACTAATCTAACAATGTTCGGATTTCATCTCTAATGGCTGCAAGCTGGTTACCTAGTTCACAAAGGGGTCAGATCACATTACACTGAATGTGTTGTAACAGACTACATGAAGTGGATACTCCACAGTCGGAAAGGCCACGGTGAAGCGGTACTGAAACATTTATGGGTAAGCGTTGTAGGGTTGCCGAATCCAATGATGCACGCTACACCACATGTAATAAACACTATTTTTATTTCTCGTAAGCACACATATACAGTTGTTTACATTCTGAATTCTCGGTACACGTCCGTACACTTTCGCGCGCGGCCACAGACTGGGGCAAAGAGCTTGCCAAAAACAAAGATATTAACCGCGACTTGGTCGATAGTCGCCACATTAGCCCCCCCCCCCTAGAGTGTGGAGCACAAACATAAATATTGGGGCATACATGTAAAGGGAACACCCAGGGGGGAGGGAGAGGGTGTTTAATCAGAAACCATACCTTACATTACATTACATTAGTAATTGAAGTCTTCGAGCCAGCGAGGGGGGCGGATGGTCCTGCCTGACCGGGTGAATCCTCGTACAGCAGTTGAGGGATCTGGGGAGGGGATGGTGGGTTGTGAGGGGCCAGGATAGCGGATCTGAATGCCTGTGGCGGTACGTAGGACTTTGACCGTTGATGGGTCAGTACCAACAGGCAAGGGGACAGACTGGAGGAGATGAATGTGAGTTAAGTTGTCACTGGGGAAGCTGGCTTGTTCGTAGAAGATGTACACATTACCCGGCTGCATAACAAAAAACACATTAGAGCTGCAAATAAGATCTGTGTTGACATTCACTACCACTTCCTGATACAGGTTGACAGAATCTCCACACGAGTCGTCATCAGTGACATCACACGCTCTGAGGCTGGTCCCTGATACATCACTGAATCCTAACAGGGGAGAGGCGAGGGGCTGCCTGTAGGAGGGTAAGTCGTCACACGCATCACTCTGCCTAGGAATGTCACACGCACCTGTAGCACTGTCACACGACTGGGAGTGGGGAACGTCACACGTGTGGGAATGGGCGTCGCTCATCCATGGACTGTCGGTAGATGCCTCATGCGAGGTGGGTGCAGCAGGGGATGGGGTCTGACTGGGAGGGGTATCGGGCAGTTCTCCCAGAGTCCATGCAGGTTTGAGGCGGCAGACGGATACCGTTTGAGGCGTGCTGTTAATGAGCACTTCGAACGTGTTGGTACGCCGTGATATGACTCTGTGCGGGCCCGTATATGGAGGTCTGAGTGCCGGTCGGATGGTGTCATCACGCACCATGACGTGAGTGCACGACGCCAAGTCCTTATGCAGAAATACGGGAGGGGGCGTGTGTGGTCGAGGAGGCGGCACGCGGATGTTAGCAATTAGCTCCTTGACCTGCCCGACGAATGTCTGGTCGCAGATTTGATCTGGAGGAAGTGAAGGCTCAACTAACTCTGCTGGGAGTGTGAGGGGTTCTCCATACAGTACCTCTGCCAGGGATGCGCCAAGGTCCTCTTTGTACGCGGCCCGAACGCCTAACATTACCAATGGTAAGGCATCGGCCCACTCACCTCCGTGGCACATCAGGGAAGCTTTAAGCGTTCGGTGCCAGCGTTCCACAAGCCCATTGCTCTGGGGGTGGTATGCTGTAGTCCTAAATCGTTTCACCCCACACAGTTCACACAGCTGTCGGAAGAGGGCAGACTCGAACTGGCGGCCCTGGTCGGTGGTGACAGAGACTGGGCAGCCGAAGCGCGAGATCCACATTAACAGCAGGGCTCGGGCCACTGCATCGGCTGTGATAGTAGTGAGAGGAATTACCTCTACCCAGCGGGTAAACCTGTCAATTGCGGACAGTATGTAACGGAAGGGGCCTGAGGGGGGTAAGGGCCCGACGATATCGATGTGTATGTGCTGGAATCTTCTTTTTGCCACATCGAACGTACCCATGGGGGGCTGTGCATGACGTCCCACTTTTGTGCGCTGACAAGCCACACATGCTCGTGCCCAACTGCGACACTGTTTTATCACCCCGGGCCAAACAAAACGTTCAGATACCAGACATGCGGAGGCGCGAATGCCAGGGTGTGCCAAGTCGTGGATACTATTAAATATGTCCCGGCGGAGAGGTGCAGGAATCACCGGGCGTATGCGTCCTGTTGAAATGTCGCACCAGATGGGTGATGAAAACCCAGGAAGTGTCCGTAACTCTAGTTTGAGTCCTGTTTTGATATCGGAACGCAATGCTGCGAGTTCAGTATCCTCTGTCTGCAATTTAGGGAGCTCACTGAGGTCCAGTTGTGAAGATAAAACCGACACCCGAGACAGAAAATCAGCGACGACATTGTCTGCGCCTCTGACGTAACGTATGTCATTCATAAACTGACATATAAGGTCCATATGCCTAAAACGTCTCGGGGATGAGTTTTTACCTGGGTTACGGAAAGCGTAAACCAATGGCTCGTGGTCGGTAAATACCACGAGATGGCGACCTTCGATATCGTCTTGGAAATATTTGATAGCAGCGTAAATAGCAAACAGTTCCCGGTCGAAGGTCGACCATTTACGTTGGGAAGCGGTCAGTTTGTGGGAGAAAAATCTGAGCGGCTGTACAACAGAACCCACGGATTGCTGAAGTACTGCCCCCACTGCTGTATCACTTGCGTCTGTAGTAAGCGAGATGGGAGCATCAGGAATGGGGTGAGCAAGCGTAACAGCTGTCTGTAAGGCTGACTTTAGATTATCAAATGCGCGACGCATATCTGGAGTCCACGTGACCGCCCGAGACACTGATGTGTTTTTTCCTGCGAGGGCATCCGTCAGTGGGGCTTGTATGTCGGCGGCGCGGGGAATATGTTTACGGTAGTAATTTACCGTTCCAAGGAAGCGGCGGAGGCCCTGAAAATCTTTGGGCAAAGGCACCGTACTAATGGCCTCCACCCGTTCAGTTAGGGGGCGGATGCCGTCGCCCGAAACTCTGTGGCCCAGAAAAGTGCCACTGGTGCGGCGGAGTTGTGACTTAGTATTGTTCACTGCGATACCGTTTGCTTTTAATAGTTGGAGCACTGTATTTAAATGTTGTTCATGTTCCTCGAGGGAGGAAGAAAAAATTAACAAGTCGTCCAGGTACGCATATGCGAAGTCCAGTTTTCCAACCAGCAAGTCGATGAACCGTTGCCACGTCTGTGCAGCATTTTTAAGGCCGAATGGCATAAACAAATACTCGAACAACCCGAACGGGGTGATGATAGCGGTCTTTTCAACGTCTTCAGGTGCCATTGGCAGTTGGTGGTACGCCTTATGACAATCGACTACACTGAAAATTTGTGCCCCATGCAGCTGGGAAGCAAAGTCTTGAATATTTGGGACGGGATAATTATCTAAAATTGTTCTGGCGTTAAGCGTCCGATAGTCACCGCAGAGGCGGAAAGTGTCATCTTTCTTAGGCACCAAATGAATGGGTGACGACCAACAACTAGAAGAAGGGCGGATAGTCTTATTATCTAAAAGTTCCTGAACAACAGCTTTGGCGTGTTTAAGTTTTTCCGGATTTAAACGCCTAGCCTTTGCACGTACCGGTGGGCCTTCTGTGGTATTTATTCTGTGGACAGTACTGTTATTGATCGCGAACACCGATGGGGATGCTGGACCAGCACCCGTTGCACTGTGACTAACCTGTAATGCACACGTGTGTGTGTCCAAGGCCGGCAGTTCAGCAGCAGTGGCGGTGATCCACTGGTAGTCCTTGTCGAAGAGCTCGGTGGGGTACCTGGTAGCGTCGCGGGTACAGCTTCCGTCCGGCAGTAGAAATGTCACGCGGCGTCGGCTGCAGGTGCGAGGAAGTGGTGCGGGGGTTGGGGGCGTGGCCGTGTGCGACAGCTGGGCGGTCTGCTTACGCGCGTCCATGAGCTTGGCTAGCAAGGCGGCGATGCGTAAGCGGAGGGCCCCATTGCTGTCCCGAAGTTCGTCGTTGTGTGATCTAAGAGAAAGCACTGCAACAGCAGTTTCCGCTAGCTCACACAGCAGAATGGCGCTTTCGGATGAGAGGGGTAAGATATCTGAACCGGTGGTACGGTCTCCCGAGTTAAAGGTTAGTGTACCTCGTTGTAGGTCGGGTGACAGTGCGTGGGCTAAGAGAAAATCTACCCCAAGCATGGGTTCATCCACATCCGCGATAACGAAAGTCCACTGTAAGGGCGTATTAATGTCCTGCAGTTTAAGGCTTAAATTCGTTATTCCATGAGAGCGGATCAGGGAATTATTGGCGGCTCGAAGCGGGGGGGCAAGGCTGAAGCTCGAATTTAATACCTGCGGACAAAGGTATCACACTAACCTCGGCCCCCGTGTCGACTAGAAATGAAAGGCAAGACACTGCATCTTTCACGTACAAGCGTCCTGGCGCGTGAGGAGAAGAAGTATTTAGTGATAGGCGTCTGTGCGGTTCAACGCGGCCCGTAGCGCCTGAATTGGGTCGCGTTATTAGTTTGGGAACGCGCATGGAGAACGACAGTTCTTAGCCGCGTCGCCAAAGCGGGAGTGGAAATAACACCAAGCGGGGCGGCGCGTGGCGTCGCCCGTCGTGCTGGTTGAGGTCGAAGCGGCAGTGGAGGGGGACTTGTTTGTAGTTCCCTCCGATGGCGACGCTGCAGTAGTGCTGGTAGGAGAGGAGTTACTGCGGCGGTTGCCAGGCGGCGTTGGCTCCGTGCGCATGCGTGGAGCGAGTCGTGCGCACTCTGTACTGCAGGATGGGAACTGCCGCGCAGGTGTGCCAACCCCTGAGGCCTGAGGGCACCCTGGGGGGGCATGCGGGGGGGGGCAGAATGTTGTAAACCTGGTCTGCGATCTTCAGTTTGGCATCTAGTGGGGCCGAAGTTACATGTAGAAGGTGAAGTTGAACTTGCGGGGGAAGTTTCAGCAACCAGATGGTCCAAAGTGTAATGTCCGGCATGTGATGCGTGTCAATCATAGCGCGGAGATGACGCCAGAGTTGCGACGGGGACCTGGATCCCAGCGATTCCTGACTGATGAGGCGGATAGCTTCCTCTGTCGATGTGGATAGTCGCTCGAGGATGGTGCGTCGGGCGAACGCATATTTGTCCGTAGCGGGGGGCGAAGCCACAATGTCGCAGATCAGATCCAGTTCGTCATGGAGGTGACACAGTAAGCATAGGAACTTCGAATTGTCGTCGGCGACGCCGTGTAGCTGCAGGACGTGGTCGACCAAGGTAAACCATGTGCGTGGGTGATCCTTGCGAAGGGGTGGTAGCTTCGGCCAACGGGTGGGAAAGTCTTGACATAAATGTTTATCAGAAACTGTCTCTCCCTGTCCATAGTTCTGCAACGTAATTGTCTCGGGTGCAGTAGCGGTGCACCAGCTTCCGCCACTGTCAGTGGCACGCGGCACGGTAGGCGCGGCTGGCTCGACCTTGGTCGAGAAATCAACGAATCGAGCGGTCGACGGAGTAACGCCGACGGGCGTAGAATGGACCGGCGCGGTGGAATCGACCGTAGTCGACCGATGTGCGGCGAACGACGGAATACAGTTTCCGGGCCCCTCCCCTACAGGTGCATTAAAATAGTTAAAATCACCTAATGTTTGTGGAACACACGCGGCAGGAACGGCGTGTGCCGGCGGAAACACTCGTAAAGCGGACGCTGGTGGTGTAGGGGGGGTTGGTGCAAAATCCGGAGTTCCGGCAGAAATATGAACTCTCCTGTCTTGACCGAGCGAGGTGGCGCAGTGGTTAGCACACTGGACTCGCACTCGGGAGGACGACGGTTCAATCCCGCGTCCGGCCATCCTGATTTAGGTTTTCCGTGATTTCCCTAAATCGCTCCAGGCAAATGCCGGGATGGTTCCTTTCAAAGGGCACGGCCGACTTCCTTCCCCATCCGCCCCTAATCCGATGAGACCGATGACCTCACTGTCTGGTCTCCTCCCCCAAAAAACCAACCAACCAATCTCCTGTCTTGAGCGTCCGGCTCGATTTGTACAGTCACTGATTCGGGTGGAAAATTCACACTTGCACTTGGGAAACCTGTAAACATAGTCACTGGGGTTTGAGCACATTGTGTCGGCTGTTGAGCACTCGGAACACGTGGCTGTGGAATTGTATAAACACTGTCCTGTTGAGTACAGCTAATCATTGTGTTCGGAAACTGCGTAGAGCTATTGCGGACGCCCGGTGGATAATTGTAAAACCATGCCGAAGCGTCCGTTGGAACACTTAGTTGGCACGTGGTCGGTGTAGCAGGCGGCAAGCGCTCCATTGTGTACTGTTCGACGGTATAAGATTTCGTTGTAGCACTCGCGAACAAAATTCGGGGTCACCAGCAGTATGGGTAAGCGTTGTAGGGTTGCCGAATCCAATGATGCACGCTACACCACATGTAATAAACACTATTTTTATTTCTCATAAGCACACATATACAGTTGTTTACATTCTGAATTCTCGGTACACGTCTGTACACTTTCGCGCGCGGCCACAGACTGGGGCAAAGAGCTTGCCAAAAACGAAGATATTAACCACGACTTGGTCGATAGTCGCCACACATTCATGCCCCAAAATATCATGTCAGTCCTGTGACAGTTAGTTCTATACAGGTGTCAAGGGAATCCTGCAATGCTGTTAGCTTATTAGGCACACAAAACCAACTCACCTTTGGCATGCTCAGAGGTCATGTGTCTATCTTGTAACACTACAGCAAGCCATTAAGTTTTGCTGAGTTAATAACTTGAACATGCAAGAAACATTTAATCACTGTGTTTCTCTTGTGAACAACTCGACATTGGCACAGGAATTGTCGGGAGTTGTGAGTGCTTCCTGTACCATGCTTTTCAGTAAAAACCAAGAGGCATATGGCAGAGAAAACTCTTGTCATAGGATGTTTACAGCTTGCCATCCATTTTTTGCTGGGTGATGTGTCATGTGCTGTAATGCATGAGCATTTGCTACAGCAGACAGGCGGCAGGTGCAAATCCATAGTCATGCATCACAACATAACCATTGGAGGAATGTACTGCATCCTCTTGTTTCAAATTCCCGTTGGAATAAATAATGTATATTCATTTTGTGATACTTTCAATCCTCCTGAACTACAGGTGAGGAGTGTTACTCTCAACTTAAAAAAATATATGATTTATTGCTTATTTAGCCTGACAATGTGTTTGGACCGAAATTTTGATGAAAAGCTAACAAGGTTATCAAATTGGGTCATTTGAAAGCAAAAGGCCACTAGAACTACCTATTATAGCAATCAGCTGCTGATAATGTACAGCAGACGGAGTGTGTCTGATGCAGTTCTGTATGCTTTATATATAAAGCATACAGAACTGCATCAGACACACTCCGTCTGCTGTACATTATCAGCAGCATATATGCAATAACAACTACTTAATACATCATCTCAACAACTGTTTATGAATAGATCCAGATGGAAAAGACAGCTTTATGGACCAGCCTTATTTGCAGCTCCTATGGTAAAGAGAAACTTGGAGGATTATAAAGCACTCAGGATTTGAAAATGTTCATGAGCTACAAAGATGTTATGTTATGACAGAATTTCTAAATTTTGGGTAAATAGCATAGTGCCAGGATATACCAATCGGGGATTGGATTGAGAAATCAGGTAGAGTGTGATGGGATGTTATATTTGCTAATAAAGTATTCATAATCACAGTTATTTTAAATTTATGGATAAAAGATATAATTTTTGGTATCACTGGAAGATACTTTGATTGAGAGAGTTGATGGCTGTAACATGAATGCTAACAAAATGAGGAGAATAACTTGAAATTTCAATTAAGGTTCCCAGTGACAGAGATTTGTTCCCCAGAGACAGAGATTTGAGAAACAGAAATGATTAACTGCACTGGAAGGTGTATGTGATTGTGTGAGTAATGTCTGGAGTGATCATTCTGAGATAGACAACTTTGTGTCAAAAATGAAAGAGAGCAGTGATGGAGCTATGAATTGATGAATGGTTGTGTTTATTCACAGTAAATTCCACCATTAATACTAGGACCTGTGTGGTGAAAAAGGACCAGGAATGTTTAATAGATTGATTCAATGCCAACTATAACCTTTATAGATTTGTGTTTTCCATGAAGTACAGATTATTGATAACAAAATGTTGCTAATCAGATAGTTTACTGCCAGTCAAATTTTTAGAATACCCCTCTCTGAGAAAAATATTTGTGAATGGCAGTAACATGAGCACAGTGGAAAGTGATGTTGTTTATAGTGGCAAAATTCCTTTACATGGGCATTGTGGTGAGGAATTCCAGTAGTCACCATCCAGTAGAACAAATAACATCTGAGTTCTACAGCTACCAGTCAAGCCCAACTGCAGGAAAGATACTTCTTTGTTGGGGGAAAAGGGTTTCATTTCTTCAGGTCTGTCGTCTTTCTTTCTTCAGTGCTGGCCAACTTTATTTCTTTCTTCCTTCCCCTTCCACTGCTGGTAGAATACAAATCTGCCAACCCATTTTTAGTCATTCCTTATGAATAAGGCAACTTGAGAACACAGTTTATACATTGCCTGAAAAGAAGAAGAAGAAAGAAAGAAAACAAGAAGCATTTCATACATGTACACACTACTGGTGGGTATGTAAATTATTAGACTTGCAATTATCAGTGATAGAATGGTCACCAAGTGCATTAGTGTTACTTATGTGTAGTGTTGTCACCAAGTCTAGTAGGGTATGTAAAGGGCATGAACAATGTCAGATATTGAGTGACCACTCTGATGGTCACAAAAATGCCACATATGTATGTGAGACAGCATTATCAACATCTGACCAAGATTGAAAGAGACCTCATTGGGTTTGCCATTTAACTGGCTGGTCAAATCATGTAATATCAAGATTTATGGGGCATTCAGATGTGGTAGCGGCCTGATGCTGGACTGTATGGAAAGGTGAGGGGAGGCATACTTGTCATCTAGGTTTCAGTCGATCTCATCTGACTACCACAAAGGTGGATCATGGTATTGTGCACCAAGCGCATAATAATCATGTTCACATCTGTGCTTGCCATCCAAGAACAGGTAATGGATTCTGTGCAACATTCTATGTCATCCAATACCATTTACTGGAGACTGACAGCAGCCAGACTATGGAATTAGCATCTCATGTGGAGGCTGCCATTAACACCACAACACATATGGCAACGTTTGAAGTGGTGCTGTGAATAGGAACCATGGACTGCCAATGAGTGGCATTACTTTGTGTTCATCAACGAATCACAGTTCTTCACTATCCCATACAATCATCTTCAGCAAGTATAGTAACACCCTGTGAGGTAGTCCCATTCTTCCAATGTTTTGGAGAGGCGTAACAGTGTTATTTCTGGTGTCATTGTCATGGTGTAGGCAGCTATCAGTTATGCCTTTAGCTCATGGCTGGTAGTGATTGAGAGCACTCTGATGGCACAACAGTATGTCATGGAATTCCTTCATCCTGCTTCCTCGTTTGCTGCCACTAATACAGCAATATCATTGTACCATTTTTCAACAGGAAATTAATGTCCACACATGGCATGTACGTCTGTGACCTGTCTATGCATGATGTTGAGACACTCCTGTGGCCAGCAAGATCCCCAGATCTGCCCTGACAGAATACGTGTAGGATCATCTCAGATATCAACTCCATCCCAGTGCCATTATCCATGAGAACAAGGACTAGTTACAACAAGATTTGAGCCAGCTCAACTCAAGTGAGGATATAACAGCTTTATGGCACCTCCCCAACAGAATCAGTGTATGCATCATGGCCAGACATGATGCAACATCATGCTGATAAATGGGTTCGTACTGCCAAGTTCTTTGTAATCACTGAAATAACATCACCTACCATCTCAACTTACAAAGTTTCATTTTGTTTCCTTCTGCCCTTCTGGATGCTTTACCTGTTCTGTCAGACATTGTATTATCTTCTCTCTATCCCACACTCATAGCATTAGAAGTGTAAGAACTTTTGCACTTCTCAGAGGTATACTGTGTCACAGTTGTATGCGAAATGCTTTGCTTCATGCATGTAAGAGTCAAGTCCAACCAATGACCTACACTTTTTACCATCCATTTCAAATGTAAACCAGATATGTGCTTTTGCTAAGTTAAACTAATCTCTTCCAAGCAACAAATATTCTCTTCATTAGGATCTGTACCATACAATGTCTATAAAATATGCCCATAATTTTGCAAATCTGTTATCAGTAGTTGCTCCTATTACAAGCAATATAAAAGATGCTCAGTAAAATATTCTTGACCGAAAAAATGTGTCAGGCTCAATTTAGTTCAATCCAAAGAAGTTGAATGAATGTCTCACTATATTTATTGATCCTCATTGTCATCATCATCATCGTCTTGAACAGTTTCCAGCCTAAGGCCAGGTCTGTTTGGAACATAAGCCTCTCCATCGTCTTCTGTCTTGCCACCATCTCTCTGTTTTCACCTTGACCCAGTCTTCTCCTTTCTTCTGGACGTATTCCTCCACTCCTTTCAGCCATCTGTCTTTCGGTCTTCCTCTTGGTCTCTTTCTTTCCAGTTTAAAATGGTTCAAATGGCTCTGAGCACTATGGGACTTAACATCTGAGGTCATCAGTCCCCTAGACTTAGAACTACCTAAACCTAACTAACCTAAGGACATCACATACATCCATGCCCAAGGCAGGATTTGAATCTGCGACCATAGCAGCAGTGCAGTTCCGGACTGAAGCACCTAAAACCGCTCGGCCACTCATGTATCCTCTTGGGTATCGTCTTCTCCTCCATATGCTTATCATGCCCATACCATCTCAGCCTTGATTTCTCTATCTCCTCCTATAATGGTTCCACCTTCATTAATGCTCTGATCCTCTCATTTCTTAACCTGTCTATCTTTGTCACTCCAATACTGTTCCTCAAGAATTTCATCTCACTAGCTTGTACTTTGCTTTTCTCTCTTCCTACAAGTAGTAAAGGAAAGCATCCCAAAGGATTTGTTGATCCTAACATTTAAAATTTTTGTGCTTCTGTAATTTTTGAGGCCTGTGGAACTGTGTAAACTAATTTGTATAACATATTAGATGGGATGACTACACTAAATCATTTTTCATCTTTACTCTTCCAAGAGTTTGCTTCCTTCAGACGAATTCCCTGGTCCATACAATCAAAATTCTACAATGCATTCTGTTGTTAGGTGCTTTCAGAATCTGATTTGTAAAGGAAACATAGCATTGCTGCTTAGTATGCCTTTCTGTGAAACCACTTCACAGTGGCTAGAGACAATCATTGTATCTTTTATGCTTACCAATTACTGTGTGTTATTTGATATTTGAGTTCAGAATATATTTAATTTAATAGAAATTATCTCTGATTGCTTTAATTGCTGTATGAAAAGCCACAGCTCACACTACATTTCTGACCACAGTGGTATAGATTACTGAATCAAAAGAAGTTGAATAAGTGTTGGAATTAATTTTCATTATACATAACTCAGACTTTTTTCCATTTTCCTCATTGAGCTTATATATAGGATGTCCCAGAATGTTTAACCTGATCATAAAACAGGCATTACTATTTATTTATGCCATATATCCATGATATCCTTCTTTTATTGTGTTGACAAACTTATTAAGTTTCCATGATGGTGTACTTCAATTTATGAATCTCTCTCTGAGAGTACCACTGTTGATTAAAGAATAAAATGGCAGCATCAGTTTAGGAGAAAGTACAATGTGTTGTGTGGTTGGATAAGGCAAAAATTTCCAATCACTGTGTGACAGGGGTTCAGTATACTTACAGGAAATTGACCAAGTATTTTGAAATGTGGATACAGTTGAAAAGAAGAAAAGCAGCAACTGACCTGCAGAGACTATTGACAACATCGGGATAATGTTTACATGATCACCATGTGTCCAGGAGTCTTTGGCTGAAAAATTTCCAGGTTAGTGGATTGGAAGGGATGATCCAATCTCATGACCACTAAGATTGTGAGACATTACACATTGCAATTTTACTATTGGGGATATATTGACACCAAGATGGGTGTCACACCTGTACTGGATATGCTCACATTGCATGATCACATCATTCAAACTGTTGAAAGTGTCATCCCTCAAATGTACAAAGTTTTGGCATGAGATAGAGTACCATTTGGATGTTTTGCAAGTTATCAACAATGTTCACATTGAGTGTATTAAATGATATTGCATAAGACTAAAAAGTTTATTACTGTGTGTAAGCATGTGTGAAATACTTTGTATCAATTTTAATTATAGAGCTGTGATCACTTTAAATCATGATAAACTTTCTAAGATGCCTTGGGTATGTGACAAAATCACTGAATACCATGAACCAGACTGTAAGTGTTAGTTGTTAATAAATGATAACTTATTCCTGATGGAAATATTGATATCTGTGTGTATGATTTAGGAAATGTATTTCAGAATTATACTCTATGATATTTGTTCTAAAAACATAATAACTTATATGTAACACAGCAAGTTTGAACATTAACATTAAGATATTGAGAACCACTTTTTTATGAATACTTCTTCATTGTGCTCTCTAGGGATGAACGCTGCAGTACGTGCAGTAGTACGTTTTGGTATATATCTTGGATGTAAAGTTTATTTCATAAAAGAAGGTTATCAAGGAATGGTAGATGGCGGAGACAATATTGAGGAAGCAGGCTGGGCGACAGTTTCGTCCATTATACATAAGGTAAGCTACCAAATGTAACTGTTCTTTATAATTTACGTTAGGTGGAATGCTTGGTTCATCAGAGTAATTTTTGAAACTTAGACTGATTAAAACTGCAGGCCAACTGATCGATTTTTCTCTTTGTATTTGTTCCTGTTTTATTATGTTATGTCCGTATCTGTAGCTGAGCATTCAGCATCAACATATTGGACTGCCATGCAGAGTTCCTGGGTTCAGTACCCAGTACTGACAGGTATTTTTTCTTTGTGGGAGGACTGGAACAGTGTGTACTAAGCCTTATGAGGAGGTATTTGAGTTAGAAGTAAGCAGTTTCAGGGTCTGGGTAGATTAGTGCATTCTAGAGAGAGACATTTAGAGACTTACTGCAGAGATAGAAATCACAATGCCAGAAACAAATAAGTATCTTTAACACTCTCAAAACTTGAATATTAATTGTTAACTAATGATGCATCGAAGCCTAATTGTGAGACGTGGAGACAGGATTCAAGAGTGAAGATTCAGCCAAGTTATTGATTCTCCTCATCATTAAAAGCAGAACTTGAAAATCATCTGGAAGTTGGTACAAGCTCCTGAGGCTTAGCTTTTTGAGCCTTCTGAAAACCCATATAGAACAGTGCTTTGAAGTGCCATGCCCCCAAACATCTGTTGCATTTTAAGTTGCAGCCTTAAGTCTACTAACTGTTTGGAAAACATCACTTGATATTAAAATTTCTATAAACATTGACTGTCATTTTAATCTGTGTGGAAAATATTCAAAATGCTTTCTGGTAACTTAAATTTTGCACCTGTCATTTTAATCTGTGTGGAAAATATTCAAAATGCTTTCTGGTAACTTAAATTTTGCACTACATTATGGAAAATCATATTTTAATATATCTTTTACGATGGCTACACCTCAGAGCCTTTAACTACAATCTGTGCCTGGTCATACTGAATGCTAGTCAGGGACATGTAGTCTGAGCAACTAAATACTGTAGATAGTTTTAATCTGTTTACTGGCTTTACAAAAACCAAGACATGTTAGGATCTTTGCCAGATTGATGAGCAAAATTATACTTTCAAATTCATTGAACACTTATCACATGGCTTCTCTTATGTTCATTCTTGGCTTTGTTCAACTTTTGTGTAGGAGTCTTTGGCATTGCTTAAATCTGTGAGGGAGATTTCTTTCCTTTACTAGCAATTTTATATCATGACTGTCGAGCCAGTATGAGTTTCTCTCATCCATTACACTCTTACTTGGCATATACATATCTGAAGTATATTGAACAATACTTTTTAATTTTGTCAGTCGATACTCTACATTTTTGTCCCCAGAGATGAATGTTAAATGTTGATCTCCTGCATGATCTGCGGTCTGTCCCCTGTGTTCACCTCTTATGCAAACATATTCCCAACTTACCACTCTTTTTAATACCTGTAGCCATTGTTGCCATAACACTCACATGGTCACAGATTTTCTGCCCTGCTATACCATACTTGAAAAGCTTGAGTTTTTTAGTTACAAGGAAATCTTAGGCTGCAGATATAATCATACATTGTAGATAATCAGTATTTATTATCCAAAGTGTTGTGTTGTTAAAATGGAGGAAAATAAATGTAGTTATGATATTATTATGTTATTATTAATTTCTTGTTGCTATGCAAATTTGAACACTGAAAGCTGCATTTCATTCACAATGTCCATAAATGAGTAGATAACTGTGAAGTTCAAGTGGAAATGTTCTTCGTATCAATAACAATGAAATGAAGATGAAGGAGATAATGTTTATATTGAACTTGGAAGAATGATAACATAAGTTAACTGTGACAGCAGTACGTGTTGTGTCTGGAACCTGTGGTGATGGGCAGATGTGCAATATTCAAGCCAGAGTGTCATATTCACTCCTCCCCCCCCTTCCCCTCCCCTCCCCTGTCCTTTCTTCCTCCATAATCTCAACACTTACACCAAAATCCATTTCATCTGGTCCTTCTCAAATCAATGAGCCACCCTCGTACTAGATGTCGATCTCCACATTTCAGGTGGCTTCATAAATATGTCTGTTCACATCAAGTGTTCAACCACCAACAGCACCTCCAGCCATCATCAGTTTCACATCAAAAAGTCTCTTCCACACAGCTTCGCCATACATGAATGCTGCATCTGCAATGGAAGGCAAGAGTTGTCGAAATGTAACGATAACCTTCCAGAACCTTTATTGACAGATAATATCCTATCCAGCTCATTCATAAACAGATCTCCTGTGCCACCTTGTCCTCAGGTGCCAGTAAACCTGGTAACCAATGCCCAACAGCACTCTTCCGATTACAAAATATCACCCCCTTGAAATGTTCAACAACATCCTTCTCCAGGGCAATGTCATTCCCTTAGGTGAGGGATACTCTATGCAAAATCTTGCCTACGTCACCAAAAGTAGTGATCAGCCCTCCATCCAACCTACAGAATATCCTTGTCCATCCCTGTTCCAGTTGTGCTTCCTGTCATACACACAAGTCACTCCCTTGTGGATGACCCAGCTACAAGACTTCTCCCATACACCCAGTCACCACTTCCTATCACAGTCCTGTTACAGACATTTCATACCTTGTAAAAGGCAAGAATGTTTGTAAAAGCAGCCATCTTACATGTCATCTGTGTTGCAATTACTGCACAGCATTCTATGGGGGCATGACAGGTAACTAATTGTCTACTCACATGGGTGGGTACTGCCAAACTGTGGTGAACTGCAAACTTGACCATGCAGTTGCCAAACATGCTGCACACTACCACACAAATTACTTTAATAGCTGCTTCACTATGTATACTTCTTGGATACTCCCTTCCAGCACAAGCTTCTCTGAAGTATGCGGGTGGGAATTGTCTCTCCAGTGTATCTTGCATTCTCACAGTCCCCCTGGCCTAAACCTCAACTAGCCTGTTTTCCCATTGCCTCATGTTACTTTTTCTCTTTTGCTCTTGGCCTGTTGTATCTCTACTGAGTCATTTGTCTTTCCTGCTTGTGCCTCATACTAACCCACTCCCTCTCCTTGCCTCATGCATCCTTCTCTCCCTCCACCTCATTCATCAGTCCAGGCAACTGCTCTCAGTAATCATTAGTATCGCCCCACGGTAGTGTGCATCTAAGTGTCTGTGTGGTCTTCTAGAAGCAGAGCTATAATCCGTTCAGCTTAAGAAAAAACCTGATGTAAACAAACACAAATGCGATGGTTGGTCAGAAGCCGAAGCACACATACACTGGTGTTGTTACACTCTTGGAAGTAGGTCCTACTTATGTATTAGATATCTTATTATTAAGTTACGTTAAATGAAACTTTTAAGATATTCAAATGTATTAACAGCCATCAACATTTTTCTTAATAACACTTTAGGTATGTAGCTTTTATTTCAAATATCGTGTACAGTCACAGCCTTTGCAGCCTTGTGCTCTGATTGTTGCACTGATAATGCGCAGTATGAAATTGGCTGAGGCTGCTTTCTGTTCCGTAGTGAAACACGTGCAAGGAACACGGTTAAAATGCACCGAGAAATTGGCTGTTCTTAATGTTTTTTATCAATTTACAAAGATAATCGGCTTTGAAGTTTTCCCAGTGTTCTGTATACTGCAGTTGATAAACGAACTCAAACCAGAAGTGTTGTCGGTAGTGTAATGGAGTGGGAACCAAATGCGATTGATCGTGCTGTGGTTCAAAACTCCACCATATAATTTTTTTTCTCGTTCAATTTGAAATACCTAAATTTTGTAATTATAGAACTCATCATCATTTGTTATGAATAATGCATGACTTCTTGTTTCTAATTACACATTGGATGCGAAATTCTTATTTCCATTTCCAATACAAATTCGTAATTATTGATGCTTTATGAAAGACTGTTCATAAAAGTTGTTGAAATTTTTAAAGCAAAAATGAAAAACCAAATCCTTTTTATTTGGACTACGCCCATCATTTTATACCACAGAGGTTGATACGTATCTTAGAAACATGAAAAAGAATCATTTTCACAGCATCAAACACATCACACAAATGCTGCATTTTTGCATTTGGTACTGTACCATTACAATATGGACTGAACAGAACTGATCTGGAGCCAAGGTATGGGATTTGGCCTGAGAAGTAACAAGACTCTTAAGCTGCCACATGTACTTTAGCTAACGCTCGCAGCTTTTTGACACATCACTGCTGAACAGTGGCGGAGTATAGAATGGCTTGTCGTAAAAGAAGAAGAGAAAATTCTGTGCCTGGTTGGCTTCGTAGATTTTGTTGTTGATAGACTGATTAACAACATATCAGGTGACACTTCCAGAACGGAAATGTATTTCTCTGTTTCAGATAAGGAAGGAGCTAAGAGATTACCAGACGGCCGAGTAATACCTTCAGTGGCTTCAGTATTTAACTATATGGTGAAATTCTTCAATACTCTCTTATGTTACACACAGATTATGCAGAAAAATTACCCTGTGGTTAAGTCAGGACTTTTCACCATTCTTGTTATTAATTACAATAGTACATTAGCTAAAAATGATAATGCATTGCGGTTTTCATGTAGTCATGTAAGGAGCATATTGTGGGAGATTTGCAGTGTAATATTTCATTCTGCTTAAAAATTAAATTACATGTGAAACTGTATTGCTCCTCTGCTCATTTCTTTTTATGTGTGAACTGCAGCTGGCCACATCACTGTAGGCTAGCTGTACCAGCTGAAAAAAGGCCAGTGCTGTCCAAGTTAAATGTCCCGGTAAAGCTGTTGTCCCATATTATTGCCAAGTCGATGTGCGAGTAAATCTGAGCACTAAATGTACCCTTATTATCGTACTTGACAGTACTCGAGACAGCTTGGCTGCAGTCCCACGTGAAACAGAAATCCAATGAGGTTCCAGCAAACGTGCAAGAATACATAATGAAATGTTTACATCAGCTTTATTCTTATGGTTAATGGATTATAGTGCCTGAAAGCTAGTGAATACTGTGTTCTGCAGGGTGGCACATTAGAAACTAGCACCAAGTACTAGACTACTCATTGGTGTCTGCCAGTTGTCATCTATTGTTTCAAAGCTGTTGCAACTTCAATTTTTGTTGTCAGTACAAAATCCATTGTGACTTGGTTAAGATGTGTCAAGTAAATATCTCAGTGGGATGTGTCCTCTTCAAGAAAAATCGCAATAGTGGAGACGTATGTATCCACTGATTCATTTAAGGAAATGAGAGACATTTTGCAAAGAAGTTTTCTGACATTTCCATACTAGCAAAGAGTATATACAGTATTTGGTAACAAAGTGGCATATTACCATGTCAGTTTCAAGTGCCATTTCAGCAAATCAGATTGTGAATCCCATATTTTTTTAAACAACAGTAAACACTGCTGTGCATGGATATTTGCTGAAAGTAACCACTTGTGATGTTTATCTGGGGGCTGTCTAGAGGGAAAACTGTACACAAATAACCCAATAATGTTATAAGACTGGAAGAAAAATATTCATAATGAAACTCTGAGAATTGATCTGACAGAATTGTCCAACGTGTACTTTAACATGTTACGGCAAGTGCAAAAGTGCTTTGAAGCACAAGGAGGTCATTTTCGGCACCTAATGTAACGTAAATGACAAGATCAATTCAGTAAATACAGACCTTTGCATAAGCTTATTCATTATTTCTTTACTATCTAATTATTACATATTTATGTATTTGTTGTTGTATCTGCCTGTGGTGGGCAATATTTTGGCATAATTGGCAAGCAGTCTGTACTCAGTGCCATTTTTTCTTATGCCACTTGTATTATGTGTATCTATCTGCCACACATCAGTCTGCTGTAGGTGATTGACTTTTCCTTATTTTATGTATTGTTCCACACAGAATTTTCCTGCTATAAGTTTTTTCTATTTCAGGAATTGTTATATCCGTTTTTGACTTTTATTTTGAATCATTAAGTTTCCATGTAGCTATGTCTTCCTTTTTTATTTGAACTGAAGTGTTGCAGTATACTTTTCTGTGATAAGCTTGACACCAGGTGTCCTTCTGTATAAATAACAACTTTATTATTTTGAAGTTGCATCCAGATAGTTAAAAAGTTGTATGTTTATTTATTTATTTATTGCTTACTTAGCCTGACCAGATTACGGCCTTAAGCCTCTCACTTACAAGTGGCCAGGAATAATACATATCAAAAATACCACAAAAACATTCACAACAACATCTGACATGTTCCACATCCTGGAGGACCTCCTCACTACGGATCAATTGGAATGAAAGTAAATCTAAAAATCTAATCTAATCTAATCTAATCTAATAATAATAATTGACAGTAATAATAGTAATAATAATAATAACCCTTTAGATCACCTAACATCAACAGATACGAAGAAAGTAAATTGGAAAAAGAAAACACTACATGGCAAGCACCCGTATCATCTAACACAGCCACACATCGATCAAGACGCATCCAACACATGGCTAAGAAAAGGCAATATATACAGTGAGATGGAAGGATTCATGATTGCAATACAGGATCAAACAATAAACACCAGATATTACAGCAAGCATATTATTAAAGGTCTTAAAGGTTCCAATACCACAACAGATAAATGCAGACTTTGCAAACAACAAATAGAAACAGTAGATCACATCACAAGCGGATGTACAATACTAGCAAATACAGAATACCCCAGAAGACATGACAATGTAGCAAAAATAATACATCAACAGCTTGCCTTACAACATAAACTTATAAAACAACACGTTCCCACATACAAGTATGCACCACAAAATGTACTGGGGAATGATGAATACAAATTATACTGGAACAGAACCATTATAACAGATAAAACAACACCACATAACAAATCTGACATCATACTCACCAATAAAAAGAAGAAATTAACACAACTAATTGAAATATCCGTACCCAATACAACAAATATACAAAAGAAAACAGGAGAAAAAAATTGAAAAATACATCCAACTGGCTGAGGAAGTCAAGGACATGTGGCATCAGGATAAAGTTGACATTACCAATTATACTATCAACTACAGGAGTCATACCACACAATACCCACCAGTACATCAATGCAATACAGCTACATCCAAACTTATATATACAACTACAGAAATCCGTAATTATTGATACATGTTCAATTACCCGAAAGTTCCTAAATGCAGTATAACATATACCGTACAGTTAAAAGGAAGTCACGTTTGATCAAGGTCCGTGTCACTTTCCATTTCTGACCAGACATAACGTCTGAGAAAAGAAAGAAATAATAATAATGTCCTTTACTATACAGATAATCATTTTGAGAATGCAGATGAGTTATGTATTGGTACAGAGAGGATTTTGCTTCATTGAGAACAATAATAGTAATAATAATAATAATTATTATTATTATAGCAAAGGACATTAAGAATGATGAATATTAGTTTAGTATGTTTGATACCTTGTTTTGTGTTATTTACTTTTAGTTTAGTTTTAGTTATGTCATGTTCCGTAGATCATTTTCCTGATTATTTTATCAATATGATGTGGAACAAGTCAGATTACAAGAGATGTGTGTGTGTGTGTGTGTGTGTGTGTGTGTGTGTATATATATATATATATATATATATATATATATATATATATATATATATATATATACACAATTTTTTTAACCATTTCTGAAACAGAAACTTCCATGGAGTAGAAGGAGTTGTCCAAAAGAAATGATTTTAAGCTCAGTAGTTAACCTTTCCTCCAAACCTCTCTCCCAATCCGAAACCTCTGTCCTATCCAAAGTCCTCACCTTCAGCCCCACTCCCAGATTCAACCAAACAGCCCTCGTCAAAGATTTACTGTCCTACACTCGTACTCTCTGCTGGAAGTATCACTTTGCCACGAAGAAAAATGATCCTAATCCTACTCCTAATGATCCGACTCCTCAAGACACCATCCAAATTGAACCCTGCCTGGAACAGTTCCGTCCTCCGTCACAGCGGGACCCACCTCCTCTTCCTCAAAATCACCCTCTCCAAACCTTCCAGGAATTTCTGACTTCCAGCCTTGCATCTCAATCCTTCTTAAAAAACCTTAATCCTACACCCAACATCACCACTGCTGAAGCCCAGGCTATCCGTGATCTGAAGGCTGACCGATCCATCGTCATTCTTCCGGCGGACAAGGGTTCCACGACCGTGGTACTTGATCGTCGGGAGTATGTGGCTGAGGGACTGCGTCAACTTTCAGACAACACCACATACAAAGTTTGCCAAGGTAACCCCATTCCCGATGTCCAGGCGGAGCTTCAAGGAATCCTCAGAACCTTAGGCCCCCTGCAAAACCTTTCACCTGACTCCATCAACCTCCTGACCCCACCGACACCCCGCACCCCTACCTTCTACCTTCTTCCTAAAATCCACAAACCCAATCATCCCGGCCACCCCATTGTAGCTGGTTACCAAGCCCCCACTGAACGTATCTCTGCCTACGTAGATCAACACCTTCAACCCATTACATGCAGTCTCCCATCCTTCATCAAGGACACCAACCACTTCCTTGAACGCCTGGAATCCTTACCCAATCTGTTACCCCCGGAAACCATCCTTGTAACCATTGATGCCATGTCCTTATACACAAATATTCCTCACGTCCAGGGCCTCGCTGCGATGGAGCATTTCCTTTCACGCCGATCACCTGCCACCCTACCTAAAACCTCTTTCCTCATCACCTTAGCCAGCTTCATCCTGACCCACAACTTCTTCACTTTTGAGGGCCAGACATACCAACAATTAAAGGGAACAGCCATGGGCACCAGGATGGCCCCCTCGTACGCCAACCTATTCATGGGTCGCTTAGAGGAAGCCTTCTTGGTTACCCAAGTCTGCCAACCCAAAGTTTGGTACAGATTTATTGATGACATCTTCATGATCTGGACTCACAGTGAAGAAGAACTCCAGAATTTCCTCTCCAACCTCAACTCCTTTGGTTCCATCAGTTTCACCTGGTCCTACTCCAAATCCCATGCCACTTTCCTTGACGTTGACCTCCACCTGTCCAATGGCCAGCTTCACATGTCCGTCCACATCAAACCCACCAACAAGCAACAGTACCTCCATTATGACAGCTGCCACCCATTCCACATCAAACGGTCCCTTCCCTACAGCCTAGGTCTTCGTGGCAAACGAATCTGCTCCAGTCCGGAATCCCTGAATCATTACACCAACAACCTGAAAACAGCTTTCGCATCCCGCAACTACCCTCCCGACCTGGTACAGAAGCAAATAACCAGAGCCACTTCCTCGTCCCCTCAAACCCAGAATCCCCCACAGAAGAACCACAAAAGTGCCCCACTTGTGACAGGATACTTTCTGGGACTGGACCAGACTATGAATGTGGCTCTCCAGCAGGGATACGATTTCCTCAAATCCTGCCCTGAAATGAGATCCATCCTTCATGAAATCCTCCCCACTCCGCCAAGAGTGTCTTTCCGCCGTCCACCTAACCTTCGTAACCTGTTAGTTCATCCCTATGAAATCCCCAAACCACCTTCCCTACCCTCTGGCTCCTATCCTTGTAACCGCCCCCGATGCAAAACCTGTCCCATGCACCCTCCCACCACCACCTACTCCAGTCCTGTAACCCGGAAGGTGTACACGATCAGAGGCAGAGCCACGTGTGAAAGCACCCACGTGATTTACCAACTGACCTGCCTACACTGTGATGCATTCTATGTGGGAATGACCAGCAACAAACTGTCCATTCGCATGAATGGACACAGGCAGACAGTGTTTGTTGGTAATGAGGATCACCCTGTGGCTAAACATGCCTTGGTGCACAGCCAGCACATCTTGGCTCAGTGTTACACCGTCCGGGTTATCTGGATACTTCCCACCAACACCAACCTATCCGAACTCCGGAGATGGGAACTTGCCCTTCAGTATATCCTCTCTTCTCGTCATCCGCCAGGCCTCAATCTCCGCTAATTTCAAGTTGCCGCAACTCATACCTCACCTGTCTTTCAACAACTTCTTTGCCTCTACACTTCTGCCTCGACTGACATCTCTGCCCAAACTCTTTGTCTTTAAATATGTCTGCTTGTGTCTGTATGTGTGGATGGATATGTGCGTGTGTGCGAGTGTATACCTGTCCTTTTTTCCCCCTAAGGTAAGTCTTTCCGCTCCCGGGATTGGAATGACTCCTTACCCTCTCCCTTAAAACCCACTTCCTTTCGTCTTCCCCTCTCCTTCCCTCTTTCCTGATGAGGCAACAGTTTGTCGCGAAAGCTTGAATTTTGTGTGTATGTTTGTGTTTGTTTGTGTGTCTATCGACCTGCCAGCGCTTTTGTTCGGTAAGTCACCTCATCTTCGGTTTTATATATGATTTTAAGCTAGGTTTGAAATTTGGTCTGCTACCTGCCAGACACTTTATGTTGTTGGGCAAATGTTCAAAAATTTTTGTTGCTGGATAATGTACTCCTTTTTCAGCAACTGACAGCTTCAATAATGGATAGGAAAGGTCATTATTCCCTCTAGTGTTGTACGTATGAACATCACTGTTCTTTGCGAATTGAGGTGGATTATTTGTAACGAATTTCATTAGCAAATATATGTACACTGATGGTGCAGTTAAAATGCCTAGCTCTTTGAAAAGGTGCCTACACAACGTCCTTATGTCCTTGGGTTAACACCACTAATTATTCTCACTGCTCTCTTTTGTGCAATCAATACTATATGTCTAAGTGGTGATATACCACAGAAAACTATTCCACGAGACATTATTGAGTGGAAATATGCAAAGTATGTTAGGAGGCTGATCTGTTTATTCCCAGTTATTGGAATGAAAGTAAATCTAATCTAAATCTAATCTAATCCAAGACTAGCGATTATATGAAGAGCAAAAGAAGCTGAACTTAGTTGTTTGAGAAGCACAGTAATATGTTTCCTCCATTTCAAGTTGTCATCAATGTGAACACCCAAAAATTTGTAGAAATCTACCCTGTTAACTGAGCCCTGTTCATATGCTACATTAATTGTCAGTATGACACTATTTGGTGTACAGAACTGGATATAGTGAGTTTTTTCAAAATTAAGGGAGAGCCCATTTTCTGAGACCACTTAATAATTGTTTGAAAGACATCCTTAACAATATCTTCAGCTGCTTTTTCTGGAATGGCATTTATTATAGCACTTGTGTCATCTGAAAAAAGTACTAGTTCTGCTTGCATGAACGTTAAGTGGGAGGTCATTCACATGAATAAGGTATAGCAGAGGACCTAACATTGAACCCTGTGGGACTCCCTTTGTGGTAACTCCCCATTCACTAGATTTTACCACCCTCCCAACATTGTTTGTGCTATTCAACACAACTTTTTGCTTTCTGTTTATTAAGTATTATTAAAACCAGCTGTGTGTATAGCCTTCAGTTCCACAAAACTTGAGTTTTTCTAGGAGTGTGACATGATCCACACAGTCAAATGCCTTGGAGAGATCACAAAAAATACCATCTGGTGATAATTTGTTATTTAGGGCCTGCACTATTTGATGGGTAAATGTGTGGATAGAATTCTCAGTCGAGTAACCCTTCTGGAATCCGAACTGTGACATGCTGAGTAAATTATTTTCACTTAAATGTGAGACTATTGAATACATAACTTTTTCGAATGTTTTAGAAAATGAAATCAGCAATAAGATTGGTCTGTAATTATTTGAGTCACTCTTGTCCCCTTTCTTATGAAGAGGTTTGACAATTGCGTATTTCAATCTGTCTGCAAAAGTTCCTTGTGCCAGTGAAGCATTACACATATTGCTAAGGACTCCACTTATTAAATTAGAACAACACTTCAAAATTCTATTGGGGACTCCATCAACACCACATGAGCTCTTGCTTTTCAGTATATTTATAATTCCCGTAATTTCAGTGGGGGATGTTGGTGCTATTTCTAAAGGCCTAAAGTCTTGGGGAATGACATTTTTAACATATTTTTTTGCTTCTTCAGCTGAACCCTTTAACCCTATTTTTGCTGCTACATTCAGAAAGTGATTGTTAAAAATACTTGCAGCTTGTGAATTATTACTCACAACATTGTCATTTAGCTTTACTGCATTGGTATGCTGTGCAAAGTCAGGCTGCTCCATCTCCTGTTTGGCAATATTCCCTATTGTTTTAATTTTATTATGCGCATTATTAATTTCTGTCAGAACACACAAGCTACTCGACTTCTTAATGACTTTCCTTAAAATATTACAATATCTTTTGTAGTAAGCAAGTAATGTCGGATCCTGACTTATTCTGGCTTGTCCATATATTACCCTCTTCCTCTTACACAATATCTGAAATCACTTAGTAATCCATGTCTTACTTGAATTTGTAATGGCTTTTTTGGATAACGTTTCAGGAAAGCAACTCTCAATGTTGAGACAAATTTACGGTGGAATAAATCAGAAGTGGAAGGGATAAAGAAAGAGGAGAAGATTGAAATGACAGTGACATTGGGTGTTAGAAAAGAACAGAATTTAAATCAAGAGCTCTTCTGACAAGGGGGTTGGTTAAGTTGTAGGGGAGACCGGTTGATGGGAGTGAGCTGCCGGCTAGTAAATGGAAGAGATGGTTATTGTGTTAGAAGGTGGGCCATTAGCAGTCTTTTGCAGTTTGGAAGGGATTTAATTTCTGTGAT
This sequence comes from Schistocerca piceifrons, assembly GCF_021461385.2. Classification (NCBI taxonomy): domain Eukaryota; kingdom Metazoa; phylum Arthropoda; class Insecta; order Orthoptera; family Acrididae; genus Schistocerca; species Schistocerca piceifrons. Next base: position 770,314,501 of record NC_060138.1, read on the forward strand.
ATTTTGAGGAAAATTGTTTCAAAGTGTGGTTCCTGATACAGACAGTAATACTGAGAATGTGGCTGAGTTATGCATTGGTACAGAGAGTATTTTGCTTCTTTGAGAACATTTCTGCTGTGCTGTTCAGGTAGCGGTGTAAGTGTTGAAGATAAATAAGAAGAAGTGCAGTGATTGAGAAGACAACAGAGCAAACATATAATATGATAGTCTCTCTGCTTATCAGCACATAGCCATGATAATTGTTTGTAGGCAGGAATGATATGGTCAAAATAGTATACATCACAAACGTATCATACGCAAGTATTCATCACAAGTTCTAGTAGCCTGTGTGAGCTTTTGTATAAAAGTCCTTGGAGAATTGCATTGCCATAGTCAAGTGCGAGAAGTATTAGTGACTCTACAAGCTTCTTTTTAGGTTTGAAAGGAAATACTTCTTGTATTTCTATAGTGAATGAAGTGATACTGACACCTTCATACACGCTACACTTGTATGTTCAATCCACTCTGAGGTTACTGTAGCACAACACAGTTTTTTTAGTTAAGATAGTCCAAATACTCACTTTTTTAGTTAAAATAATAAAGTTACATGATAAATTATTTACAGGGTGGGACCATTATTGGTTCAGCCAGATGCATGGATTTTAAAGAACGAGAAGGACGCTTAAAAGCTGCTGCTAACTTGGTGGACAGAGGAATTACCAATCTGGTGGTGATTGGTGGTGATGGATCATTGACAGGTGCTAATCATTTCAAGACAGAGTGGCCTTCTCTTCTGGAAGAACTTAGCAGTACAGGTGAAACCAACTGAATACTATTTAACAGTGAAATATATTTTGGTGTTATTCCATTGATATTATCAACGACACATGGAGTTTACTATACATGTGTTATTGTTTTTTTTATTAGTCCATCTCTTTTCCCTAAGATTCTTTGAGAACTAAGGATCCACTCTTATCTTCAAAAACACACACACACATACATATATATATATAAACAAAGATGATGTGACTTACCAAACGAAAGTGCTGGCAGGTCGATAGACACACAAACATACACACAAAATTCAAGCTTTCGCAACCAACCGTTGCTTCGTCAGGAAAGAGGGAACGATGATTGTTGCAGGGTTAGTGAAGTTAACCAGAGAACAAGTTTTGACACTGGCAGGAATAGTTACAGAATTGGTGATGACAAGATTGTTTGTTAGAATGAGGAAGGAGAAGAAACGGGGACTCTCACAAACTACGGAAGAATATGACGGTTCCAAATTTATATAAAAATTTCATACTACTACTTTTCGTTCTAATGCTTCAGAAGCTAGAGAGTATGAATGAAATATGAAACTATTTTGTAACATAAAACTTTTTGCTTGTAGTAGGCCTAATAGGCATTTGATATAGGTACTTTATGAATTATATTCTGTCGTGTTAAAAAAATAGGCTCATTTATTTGGTGTGTGTGACAAGCAATATTAGGCAGGCCTATTTTGTTTTATCTAGCAGTGACAAAATACACATAATCAGATCGAGAAACCACATCAGCCTTGGGTACAATTTGTATTAACAGCTTTTTTAGTATTACACAACAACATTTTGTTTTTGCAAGTGACAAAACGTTTGATGAAGTTTGATGAGATAATAGATCCTTTCACAGAAAGGAAAAGACACCATGTAAAGCTGCAGCAAGGTTAGAGAGAAAAAAAGCTGGGACTTAACGATTGAAGAAATGTGTACTGTCTTGCATGTCACTTGTCTTTACTCCTTTTATGTATCCTATATTTAATTTTATGTCACACAAAACAGCAAGGTATTCGCTAATAGGCAGTAAAGACTACAAATTTTCTAAAGAGTTCTTGTTCTGCCAGTTACAAATAATCCCATCCAGTATTAATTGCAAGATTTTTTTAAAGAGGGGCTGGATGTCAAACCGGCCGACTGGGAGCAGGAGAGGCACCACAGGACATTTTAATTTCCACTGTCCTGAATATAGTTTGATGACACCCATTACAAAATATTACATGTTTGAATTCCACAGAGTGAAATACAGAGACCAATTAACATGCCTTACGTTCCCTCAAACATATATGTTTCATGTATCATACTCTTCAAAAAGATGTGCCCTACAAAATGAAGATATTTTATAAAAGTCGATTTTTTAAAATTTTGGGCGTCCAACCTCAAACGCTCAAGGGAGGGGGAGTGCCACTATGTAGTATTGCCCCGGTTTGGAAATATCGTAGATCCGGACGTAATGCACAGAGCGGTCTGAGTTGCAGTGGGGAGGTGGTAGTCTCCACGTGACCCCTGTTTACGTTAAGTGATTTTGCTGTTTCCTCTTCGTTTATTGCTCTCACGTCAAATGAAAACAAAACAGATGTCTTGGCCTGGAGCTATCAAGTGAATTAAAATGCATTCACATAATTACGGAAGGCTAAAATATGTTGTTAGTTTCAGATTTTATTTTGTTTCCACCTTTCTGACAGTCAAGCGTTGATCGCGTTGCAGAACAATGTTATTTTTGTCAGTTTGTTAAAGAAATTTGACTTTTGTTAATCTTTTCTGCTGAGGCAGTCAATCTATTTGAAATGAAGTGTTTAATTCTACACTATGGGCTAGTTTCAACTGTTAGATGCATTTCAAGTTCACGTTTTCATCTTCTAGCACATATGGCATTATGACTTAATAAAGAACCAAACATTAGGTAATACAGTACTGGTACTCCAAGAAAATTTGCATCTGAATCTGGACATATGAATGAGCACTTTAAGCCGAATGATGCATTTTAGTATGGTTCACAAAATTCCCGTGCTCTTGGAGTAATCCCTAATGTCTTGTTTCTTTTATGACATAATGTAAGATCTTTCAAAGTTTTACATGTACGAACGTACATGCTTCCTGCATCACTGTTGCTGTGCAAGTGCGGTGACACCTGTTATCTGGCACTCTTTGGCAACTGCTGAAACAAATCTATTTCTAACAGGTCGCGGGAAAATATTCCGAATGGTTCTTTGAAAAGCATTACTTTCAAAGTAAATTTCCTTTTACGCAAGAAGAACCCTGTGGGCGAATGTCCGATGAATTTCTTAAATCACAGAGCGTTTGACTCTAATTCAAAAATCATAATTTGAGGCTGACCACTTACAATATTTTCGAGCCAGAAAAATCAGACATTTATGTCATTGTTAAAAAAAATTTTACTGGCATTTTGTGTGATATATTTTAAAGTGCAAAAAAAAAAAAAAAAAAAAAAAAAAAAAAAAAAAAAAAAAAATATATATATATATATATATATATATATATATATATATATATATATATATATATATATATATATATATATATATATATATATATATATATATATATATATATGTGTGTGTGTGAAAGCTTAGCTTCTCTTTTCTTTTCTTGTAGCAACACTATGTATATTAATTTAAACCATTACCTTTTCCTATTTGTGTGTTAGCGCTACTTAACAGTGATGTTGCTTTTGGCTGACTACATCACGTGCGTGTCCTATGCTCTGAATATCCTCTGTCATCGGCCGGCAAGATCGTTTGTCATGAACTACGACTGGCTTACAAAAGTGCATCGCAATCTCTGTTCAGTCCTTCGGAAAGTAATGTGCGGTGTTTGGAATTTATACTTTCGTAATATGAAAATATGCAGTGTGCATGTTGCTGCACATCAGACATCTTTCCAAAACGTGTTTTTTCCCCTGAGTTTCGTTCTCTAAAGTGCATGGAAATTCTACGCTGGTGTATAAAACCACAACAACTGAAAGGATTGATAAGTTTTACAGTTCCGAGGAAAATTATACTGTTACTTAACATGGAAAATCCGAGAATTTTTGTTTCCTCATCCACATATACACCCTGTAAAAGCAATACACAGATCTAATAGATTCTTCCTCGAGTAGGAGAGAAGAACATATTGGGAAAAATTAAAAGAAAGGGTAGGCTACTCAGACTCCAGGATGAGACAAGGATAGACAAAGATGAAGAGGGAGGCAATAGGGAGAGTGGTTGGAGATGGTACATTAATAAGAACTGTGCCACTTGAGTCCCGAGATGATAAGGATGGAATGAGAAGTAAAGATAAAGATGAAGAGAAGTGAACAGCACAGTTAAGAATTAGGTTAAGAGAAAAGAAGGAAAGAGTCATAATACACATAAAAATAGGGAGACAGAACTGTTGGCCAATACTTGCCTTCAGGAGGCAATAGACTTGTATAACAGTAAAAGGGACTGACTATCTAGCTTTTGGAATTAATAGTCCATTCATTGGGGAGGAGAGGGACATTTTTTGGGCAAGCTTAAAAAGGAAGGGAAGGTAAGGGAATGGAAAGGAGGGCAAGGGAAGGGAAGGGAAGGAAAGGGAAGGGAAGGGATAGAAGGGGAAGGGAAGGTCATTCAGGCCCCAGGATTTATTACATGTGGGTCTCTCTCTTCTGGGGCCTTTAGTGATCTGCCAAGCTCTCTCCTCCAGTGTTCTGTGAAACAAGTATTGGGTGGGAGGATCCAAACAGCCCATGTGTTGTACCAAGCACTCAGATCCCTTGAATTACGCAACTGGGTATTGGGCATCCACTAAGACAAGCAGTTCTTCAGTGGCCAGTCAAGCACTAAGCCAGTTTAGTGGCGGTAATGCATAAATAAAAAGACATAACTTAGCTGATAAACAACATATGTTATTTTACAATTTGCTCTGTCTTTAATATTGTCACATTCTACCAATGGTGGGACTAGAGCAGATGGTGTGTGAATGTGCAGGACAGGTTTTACATTGGGGACGATAGCACATACCTTACGATACCTTGTGGTAGGGATAATGGTCGGGAATCTCATAAGATTCGACTAGATTCTTATATAGGTTAGGAGGGTGACAGAAGATAAGAGTGGGTGGTGGGGGGAGGATTGAGGAAGTCATAGCGTTGGTGGAGTAAAGCATTGTGGCATTCAGGGTCTAAGTATACAGGGTGGTCCATTGATAGTGACCAGGCCAAATATCTCACAAAATAAGCATCAAACGAAAAAACTACGAAGAACGAAACTCATCTAGCTTGAAGGGGGAAACCAGAAGGCGCTATGGCTGGCCCGCTAGATGGCGCTGCTATGGGTCAAACGGATATCAACTGCATTTTTTTAAAACAGGAAACCCCATCTTTTATTACATATTTGTGTTTTGCGTAAAGAAATATGAATGCTTTAGTTGGATCACTTTCTCCGCTTTGTGATCGATGGCGCTGTAATAGTCACAAACGTATTAGTACGTGGTATCACGTAACAATCTGACAATGCAGACAGTATTTGCTTCGTGATACATTAACCGTGGTAAAATAGACCATTTACCAATTGTGGAAAAGGTCGATATCGTGTTGATGTGTGGCTATTGTGATCAAAGTGCCCAACGGGCATGTGCTATATACGCTGCTCGGTATCCTGGATGACATCTTCCAAGTGTCCAGACCGTTCGCTGGATAGTTACGTTATTTAAGGAAACAGGAAGTGTTCAGCCACATGTGAAACGTCAACCACAACCTGCAACAAATGATGATGCCCAAGTAGGTGTTTTAGCTGCTGTCGCGGCTAATCCGCACATCAGTAGCAGACAAATTGCGCAAGAATCGGGAATCTGAAAAACGTCGGTGTTGAGAATGCTACATCAACATCGATTGCACCTGTACCATATTTCTATGCACCAGGAATTGCATGGCGATGTCTTTGAACATCATGTACAGTTCTGCCACTGGGCACAAGAGAAATTACGAGAGGATGACAGATTTTTTGCACGCATTCTATTTAGCGACGAAGCGTCATTCACCAACATCAGTAATGTAAACCGGCATAATATGCACTATTGGGCAATGGAAAATCCATGATGGCTGCAACAAATGGAACATCAGTGAACTTTGCAGGTTAATGTATGGTGCGGCATTATGGGAGGAAGGATAATTGGCCCCAATTTTATCGATGGCATTCTAAATGGTGCAGTGTATGCTGATTTCCTACGTAATGTTCTACTGATGTTACTACAAGATGTTTCACTGCATGACAGAATGGCGATGTACTTCCAACATGATGGATGTCCGGCACATAGCTTGTGTGCAGTTGAAGCGATCTTGAATAGCATATTTCATGACAGGTGGATTGGTTGCCGAAGCACCATACCATGGTCCGCACGTTAACCGGATCTGACATCCCCGGATACCTTCCTGTGGGGAAAGTTGAAGGATATTTGCTATTGTGATCCACCGACAGTGCCTGACAACATGCATCGGCACATTGTCAATGCATGTGTGAACATTACGGAAGGTGAATTACTCGCTGTCGAGAGGAATGTCGTTACACGTGTTTCCAAATGCATTGAGGTTGACGGACATCATTTTGAGCATTTCTTGCATTAATGTGGTATTTAGAGGTAATCACGTTGTAACGGCATGGTTTCTCAGTAATTATAAGTTCACAAAGGTACATGTATCACATTGGAACAACTGAAATAAAATGTTCAAACGTACCTATGTTCTTTATTTTAGTTTAAAAAACCTACCTGTTACCAACTGTTTGTCTAAAATTGTGAGCCAAATATTTGTGACTATTACAGCGCCATCTACCACATTGCAAAAAAAGAGGTCCAACTAAAACATTCATATTTCTTTACGTATTACACGCATATTTAATAAAAATAGGGCTTCCTATTTTAAAAAAAAAAACGCAATTGATATTCATTTGAGCTACGGCAGTGCCATCTAGCGAACCAGCCATAGCGCCATCTGGTTTCCCCTTTCAAGCAAGACAAGTTTCGTCCTTTGTAGTTTTTTCGTTTGATGCTTATTTCGTGAGATATTTGGCGTGGTCACAATCAATGGACCACCCTGTATATAAGGAACAGGAATGACCCCAGCACTGATCCCTGGGGCATCCCCCATTGGACCATGCCCCACTCAGACCCCACAGCATAGCCATTCTCCGCCCCGATAGCTGAGTGGTCAGCATGACGGATTGCCGTCCTACGGGCCTGGATTCGATTCCTGGCGTGGTTGGGGATTTTCTCCGCTCAGGGACTGGGTGTTGTGTTGTCTTCATCATCATTTCATCCCCATCCGGTGCGCAGGTCGCCCAATGTGGCGTCGAATGTAATAAGACCTGCATCAAGGCAGCTGGACCTGCTCCGCAAGGGGCCTCCCAGCCAATGATGCCAAATGCTCATTTCCATTTCCATAGCCATTCTGAACATGGTGGATAATGAGCTTTTACTGTCTGTTGTTAAAGTAAGAGATGAAACAGAAAGCTGCTCCCCGTATGTCATAATGGTCCAACTTCTGGAGCAATACTTCATGATCAACACAAACACTTTAGTTAAATCAAAAAAGATGTCTAGTGTCTGAAACTTTTTGTTTAATCCATCCAGTACATCACAGAGAAAAGAGAATATAGCATTTTCACTTGTTAAACCTCTTCTAAAACTGAACTATACATTTGATAGCGAATTATGTGAAATAAAATAATCAATTATCCTTACATACACAGCCTTTTCAATAACTTTAGAAACACTGATGGCACTTCGAAATAGGTCTAAAATTGTCTACATTATCACTGTCTCCCTTTTTATAAAGTATCTTTACTAATGAATACTTTAATTGTTCAGGAAACTGACCATTCTTAAAGGAAAAATTACAAATATGGCTAAGTACAGGGCTAACATGTGCAGCACAGTACTTTAATATTCTGCTAGGTACTCCATCATATCCGTGAGTCCTTAGTCTTCAGTGATTTAATTATAGACTCAATCTCTCCCTTGACAGTATCACAGAGGAGTATTTCAGATATCAGTCTTGGAAAGGCATTTTCATAGAGAGTTATATGATTCCCTGTAGAAACTAAGCAATGCTCAGAAAGTGATTGTTAAATACCCTACATACAGGGTGAGTCAGGAGGAAAGGTACGTGCTTTGACAGGTGATACCACTGGTGATTCTGAACAAAAAACTTCTAATAAACATATGCCCTTTTCTTAACCATCTCTGGGTAAACCAGCGAAAACACTAGGAATGGGAAAGGTGCAGGTGATACTATTATTTTATGGTTTGTTTAATTGTGTATGTCCCCTCACAGAAGATGTTCAAACAGTCCACTGTCAACTTCAATGCATGTTGCTGCTCTTGTAGACAGGTGTTGTGTCACAGATCGCTCAGTTTTGCGTTCCTTTACCTGGACACAAGCGTGTAAAACACAAGCGAGAAGTTTCTCTTTTGTGTCCCCTCTGCGCTTGTAGACATCGCTCTTCAGCCATTCCCACAAACAGTAATCCAATGGGGTAAGATCGGGTGACCTCGGTGGCCAAGCAATGACTCCATGGCAACCGATCCAACGACCAGGATACATTGTGTTGAGATACTGTGTCACTGGCTGCACGGAATGTGTAGAAGCTCCATCATGCTGAAAGTACATACGAGCTCGTGTTGCCAAAGGGATATCCTCCACATAATCTGGTAACAATTACTTCTGGCCATTAAAATTGCTACACCACGAAGATGACATGCTACAGACGTGAAATTTAACTGACAGGAAGAAGATGCTGTGATATGCAAATGATTAGCTTTTCAGAGCATTCGCACAAGGTTGGCGCCAGTGGCAACACCTACAACGTGCTGTCATGAGGAAAGTTTCCAACCGATTTCTCATACACAAACAGCAGTTGACCGGCGTTGCCTGGTGAAATGTTGTTGTGATGCCTTGTGTAAGGAGGAGAAATGTGTACCATCATGTTTCCAACTTTGATAAAGGTCAGATTGTAGCCTATCGCACTTGCGATTTATCGTATCGCGACATTGCTGCTTGCATTGGTTGAGATCCAATGACTGTTAGCAGAATATGGAATCGGTGGGTTCAGGAGGGTAATACGGAATGCCGTGCTGGACCCCAGTGACCTCGTATCACTAGCAGTCGAGATGACAGGCATCTTATTCTCATGGCTGTAACGGATCGTGCAGCCACGTCTCAATCCCTGAGGCAACAGATGGGGACGTTTGCAAGACAACAACCATCTGCACGAACAGTTTGATGATGTTTGCAGCAGCATGGACTTTCAGATCGGAGAGCATGGCAGCAGTTACCCTTGACTCTGCATCACAGACAGGAGCGCCTGCGATGGTGTACTCGACGAACCTGGGTGCACGAATGGCAAAACATCCATTTTTTGGATGAATCCAGGTTCTGTTTACAGCATCATGATGGTCACGTCCATGTGTGGCGACATCGCGGTGAACTTACTTTCGAAGTGTGTATTCATCATCGCCATACTGGCATATCACCCGGCATGATGGTATGGGGTGCCATTGGTTATATGTCTCGGTCTCCTCTTGTTCGCATTGACAGCACTTTGGACAGTGGACATTATATTTCAGATGTGTTACGACCTGTGGCTCTACCATTAATTTGATCCCTGCGAAACCCTACATTTCAGCAGGATATTCAGTATTCAGTTTATTCACCATTGACCACTTACAGCGGAATAGGTCTGAACATTAAATATACAATTAACAATAACTTTACAGTATAAAGTTTTTACAATTTAATTCCTTTTCTTTTAGGAATATTCTTATATACTAATGTCAATGATTACTTCAAAATATTCTGTTATCTTATAAAATGGGTATTTGGGTAACCAGTCATAAATGTTACGTTTGAAAATATTACTGGTCAGTGACCGAGCAGATGCTGGAAGTTTGTTGAAGAGTTTTAAACTCATTATTTTGTGTGAGTTTGCAGTCTTTGTGAATCTGTGTCTTGGTATGTCGAAGTCCAGTTTGCCTCTGGTGTTGTGGGGATGTATGTTCTCTCTCATGGCGAACTCATTTAAGTTGCTTTTGACATAAAGCAGTGCTGTGTAGATGTATAGATTCACAACAGTTAATATCATGTGCTTGCTAAAGAGGGGGCGGCAGTGTTCCTAGGGCTTAACTTTGCTCATTATTCTGATTACTTTTTTTTGAATTTTCAGAATTTCACTGACAAAGCAAGAATGTCCCCATAACAATATGCCGTAGGAAATGTGTGACTGAAAAAGGCCAAAATATACCACCTTTAGATACTCATCAGTGACTACATCTGTCAGTCTCCAGATGAGATAACACACTCTTGCTATTCTCTTGCAGATATGGCTAATGTGTTCCTCCCAGTTTAATTTTGAATCAATGTGGAATCCTAACAATTTTATTGATTTGCTTTCAACAGCTGTAGTTAAACCCAGAATTAGTTCATGTGTTTTATCAGGATTACACAGGAGTTCATTAGAAGAAAACCAATCCATTACTAGTTCTAGTTTTTCCTGTGTCGCCTGATACAGTTCTGTTGTGTCATGGTGTGTATTGAGCAATGTTGTATCATCTGCATAACACATAATTGAATTTGCTCCTACATGGTAAGGTAAGTCATTAATTGCAATGATGAACAGAAAAGGACCTAGGACCGAGCCCTGAGGCACTTCAGTCCGAACTTCCTTCAGTGAGGAGCATCTATATTTAATTGATACAAACTGTCTCCTGTTACTTAAGTATGATTCGATTACATCCAAAGATGGTTTTTGTATGCCGTAAAATTCCAGTTTTGCAAGTAGGGTGTTAGATGGTATGCAGTCAAAGGCTTTGCTAAGATCACAAAGTACGACTGATACTAGATCCTTATTTTCGAATGCAGTTAACACCTGGTTAACAACTTCAGTGACAGCAGTAGTGGTATTTTTACCATGTTGATATGCAGACTGTCTGTTGGAGAGGAGATCATGCTTGTCAAAATAGTTATTTAGTTGACTGTACATTACATATTCAAAAACTTAAAAGATAATTGGGACAACAGAAACTGGTCGATAGTTTTGGGGCAGATGCTTATCTCCCTTTTTAAAGACTGGTATCACTTTAGCGGTTTTGAGCGCATCTGGGAAAACTCCAGATTCTAAACACATGTTAAAAATGAAAGAAAGGGGTTGACAGATAAGGTGTATTATTTTTTTCATTACATAGTTAGAAAACCAATAACAGTCCATACTTTTGGAGTTGGTGAACCTTGCCACAGCTTTTACAATATCCTCTGGGGTGACAACATTCCAGTGGAAAGTATACATCCTATGGGGCACCAAGATGATCTAGTGCACAAGTGCCATTTTGCTTGATTTTGTTTTTCAGCTCGCTCACTGAGGTTAGGAAGTAATTATTTACTTCTTCTGGGACCAGCATTGCATCTTGTATATGGGTTTGTGAATTATATTGGTTGATGATATCCCATGCTGCTTTACATATGTTGGGAGCACTTTCAATGTAATGTTCACATGCTTGTTTTTTGGCCAAGGACAGTTTGTCTTTGTAGAATTTTTTACATTTTAGATAAGCTCTATAAGAAGCATTATCTAACTCAGGTCCTTGTTTACAAGAATTTTTATATATTCTGTACAGTCTGAGCATCTCCTCCCTAGTGAGAGCTAGCTCATCAGTATACCATTTTAGCTGTTCGTTTTTCTGTTTATGCTTAGGGCTACTTTTGATTAATGGTGAGCAGGAGTACCATAACTCTATGAGTATTTCCAGGAAGTTGTTAAACACCATTTCACCAGCACCCTCCTCAGGTTGTGTGTTGTATACAAAGTCCAGTTAACATCAGATATTCTGTCAGTAAATAAATTAATATATTCAAAAAACAAAGATGATGTGACTTACCAAACGAAAGCGCTGGCAGGTCGACAGACACACAAACAAACACAAACATACACACAAAATTCAAGCTTTCGCAACAAACTGTTGCCTCATCAGGAAAGAGGGAAGGAGAGGGAAAGACGAAAGGATGTGGGTTTTAAGGGAGAGGGTAAGGAGTCATTCCAATCACGGGAGCGGAAAGACTTACCTTAGGCGGAAAAAAGGATGGGTATACACTCGCACACACATACATATCCATCCACACATATACAGACACAAGCAGACATATTTAAATATGTCTGCCTGCATCTGCACATGCGTGGATGGACATGTGGGTGTGTGCGAGCGCATACCCGTCCTTCCCTCCCCCCAAGGCAAGTCCCTCCGCTCCCGGGACTGGAACGACTCCCCACCCTCTCCCCCAAAACCCACATCCCCTCGTCCCTCCCCCTCCCCCTCTCCCGCCCGATGAGGCAACAGTTCGCTGCGAAAGCCCGAATCCTGCGTGTATGCCTGTGCTTGTCTGTGCGTCTATCGACCCGCCAGCGCCCCCGCTTGGCAAGTCACATCATCTCTGCCCCCAGACATATTCTTTCCACGTGGAATGTTTCCCTCTATTTCACACACACACACACACACACACACACACACACACACACATATATATATATATATATATATATATATATATATATATATAATAGAGGGAAACATTCCACGTGGGAAAAATATATCTAAAAAGAAAGATGATGAAACTTACCAAACAAAAGCGCTGGCAGGTCGATAGACACACAAACAAACACAAACATACACACAAAATTCTAGCTTTCGCAACCAATGGTTGCCTCGTCAGGAAAGAGGGAAGGAGAAGGAAAGACAAAAGGATATGGGTTTTAAGGGAGAGGGTAAGGAGTCATTCCAATCCCGGGAGCGGAAAGACTTACCTTAGGGGGAAAAAAGGACAGGTATACACTCGCACACACACACATATCCATCCACACATACACAGACACAAGCAGACATTTGAATGTCTGCTTGTGTCTGTGTATGTGTGGATGGATATGTGTGTGTGTGCGCGAGTGTATACCTGTCCTTTTTTCCCCCTAAGGTAAGTCTTTCCGCTCCCGGGATTGGAATGACTCCTTACCCTCTCCCTTAAAACCCATATCCTTTTGTCTTTCCTTCTCCTTCCCTCTTTCCTGACGAGGCAACCATTGGTTGCGAAAGCTAGAATTTTGTGTGTATGTTTGTGTTTGTTTGTGTGTCTATCGACCTGCCAGCGCTTTTGTTTGGTAAGTTTCATCATCTTTCTTTTTAGATATATTTTTCCCACGTGGAAAATATATATATATATATATATATATATATATATATATATATATATATATATATATATATATATATATATATATATATATATATATATATAAAACAGAGGGAAACATTCCATGTGGGAAAAATATATCTAAAAACAAAGATGATATGATGCTTGCCAAGTGGGGGCGCTGGCGGGTCGATAGACGCACAGACAAGCACAGGCATACACGCGGGATTCGGGCTTTCGCAGCGAACTGTTGCCTCATTGGGGGGGGGACGAGGGGATGTGGGTTTTTTGGGGGAGAGGGTGGGGAGTCGTTCCGGTCCCGGGAGCGGAGGGACTTGCCTTGGGGGGAGGGTAGGACGAGTGTGCGCTCGCACACACGCACATGTCCATCCACACATGTGCAGATGCAGGCAGACATATTTAAATATGTCTGCTTGTGTCTGTATATGTGTGGATGGATATGTGTGTGTGTGCGAGTGTATACCCGTCCTTTTTTCCCCCTAAGGTAAGTCTTTCCGCTCCCGGGATTGGAATGACTCCTTACCCTCTCCCTTAAAACCCACATCCTTTCGTCTTTCCCTCTCCTTCCCTCTTTCCTGATGAGGCAACAGTTTGTTGCGAAAGCTTGAATTTTGTGTGTATGTTTGTGTTTGTTTGTGTGTCTGTCGACCTGCCAGCACTTTCGTTTGGTAAGTCACATCATCTTTGTTTTTAGATATATTTTTCCCATGTGGAATGTTTCCCTCTATTATATTAATTAATATATTCATCTTTCTGCCCTCTTACCCATGTGGCTTTAGACTTGATTCTGACTGATTTGTCTGATTTCGGCAACTGATCACAGGAGAATGTTAAAATCAATGGTTCATGATCAGCTAGGGCTCCACTGGCAAGTCTGACGTCATACATATCTCTAGAAAAATTTACTACAATATTATCTGAGGATGCCTTATCCCGTGTTGGTGTGTAATTTGTACATTGTAAATTTAGTGATCTTAAGATATTAAAAAACGTTCTAGTAACATGTTCATCACTGTTGGCCATTTCAATGTTGAAATCGCCACAGATAACTAGTTTTATGTTAGATTTTAGTATTTTCCTCATAAGCAGCTCAAATCTTTCGAAAAATGTATTATATCTCCTCCTGGTGGTCTATATAAGCTAACGATTATGGTATTCCCTACGTTTAGTCTTATACAGCTAAATTCTCCCTCAAGTTCAGCACAGTAAGAGCTAACATCTATTTTAGTAAACATTATACTATCTTTAACGAATATTAGGGCACCTCCATTCTTTCTTTCACTTCTACACATAATGTCTCCAACAGCATACCCTTGAGGAACAAAATATTGTACTTGATCTTCTGTCAGCCAATGTTCTGAGATACAAACAACATCAACGTTTTCAATACTGCAAAAATGTTCTAATTGTAATACTTTGTTCCTAATGCAGCGAATGTTTGTTTGCGTCACAGTGACAGATATATCTTTATTGTTTATTGTCTGTGAACACTCTCTCATTGGAATGTCGCTTTTAGCACCTAGTTCAAGTGCAGGAGGTTTATTACCCGCCGATTCACAGACTTTTATACTAAAAAATGGCGTGGATTCCAGGTATTACTCAAACCGCTACTTTCGTAGATTGTTTTATTCCGTGTGAGTCTTTCTTTAATTATTTCATTGACACGTTCGCACACAAACTTTTCCCTTCATAGTTTAGGTGGTGCCCATGTCTGGTGTGAAGGTTACGCTGCAGTTTACTTATATCGACCACAGCACAATTTGCGTATTCAGAGCACAGTTTCTTTATTTTAATATTCGTTCTTCGAATTTCTTTATTAACGCACAAACTATAGATTAGATCGTGCCTATGAGGCACTGTAGCAACAACTGTATTCCTTGATTTATTTTTTTCGAGAAAGTTCTGAAGCACTTTTACGCAGACATCTGCTTCATTTTTCGCAACATCATTTGACCCCATTTTGCATACGACAGAGTCATTTTCTTGCGTGGATTTTGTTTGAATGCAAGGTTCTAATACATGTTTAGTTCCCGCTCCAGGTTTAACAACACTGGTCACTGCTAAGTCTCGATTTATTTCTCGAAACATACTTGATAAATTCCTACCATGGCTGTCTGTTAGAAAAAGCACACTGTTCTTTTTACCTGTTGTTTCCCGTTTATCAACACTTTTCCTAGAGTGATTATTCGTTTTCAGCGCATTGTCTTTTGAATGGTCTGGATCATTTACACTGGCTTTAACACCATCACTGGACTGCAGAACACCGTATTTGTTTTTATCCGTAAATGTAACTGCTGTTGCAAAGTTCGTTTTTATTTTTCCAGCTAAAATCCTACCTTTGTGTCTCACTTCTGTCCACTCGGACAATTTGTGCCTTTCATCAGGTGCTACTTCGCTTGATTTGTTCTTCGACCGTAGTTCCCGATTTTCATTCTTGAGTGTGGTGATTTCGCTTCTTAAAGTGTTGACTAAGAATTGTAGACCTGAAACTCGTTCTTTTAAATTTGTTATTTCGACGTTACAATTCTCGCAAACTCCCTTTTTTAGCACATAACTGTAACTTTTTCTCATATTAGAGTTACACACTTCTACACTCGTGGCCATCTTGTCTGACTGTCACAACTGCACGTTGCAGGTTCTGTACAGACCTTTCTGGATACAGAAAATGTTCGACTGCTGCCCTGGCCAGCACATTCTCCAGATCTCTCACCAATTGAAAATGTCTGGTCAATGGTGGCTGAGCAACTGGCTTGTCACAATACGCCAGTCACTACTCTTGATGAACTGTGGTATCGTGTTAAAGTTGCATGGGCAGCTGCACCTGTACACGCCATCCAAGCTCTGTTTGACTCAATGCCCAGGCGAATCGAGGCCATTATTATGGCCAGAGGTGGTTGTTCTGGGTACTGATTTCTCAGGATCTGTGCACCCAAATTGCCTGAAAATGTAATCACATGTCAGTTCTAGTATAATATATTTGTCCAATGAATACCTGTTTATCATCTGCATTTCTTCTTGGTGTAGCAATTTTAATGGCCAGTAGTGTATTTTAAAGAAACTCAAGACACCGTGTCCCAGTGAGATGGTTATCTAAAACAACTGGACCAATGAGTTGGTCATCAATAATATCACATCACAAGTTGAGTGAGAAATGTCATTGAAAATTTGTTTCCACAATACCTTGCACATTTTCATTTGCCCATACGTGAGAGTTGCACGTGTTGTTGATTCCATAATGTTGACTCATCAGTGAACAGAATATGTGGAATTAATCGATCATTGCCAATGATCCATTGACGGAATTCTTGGCAGGCAGCAGCATCTCCTTCATGCAGATGTTGTACACTATGTCGATGAAAGGGATACAGACTGTGATCCTGTACTGTGCATATCATTCATGTTTGTGGAATACCAAGTTGGGCAGCAATTCTTCTAGAGCTAGTAGTAGGGTTGTGTTCCATTACTTGAAGAATGTTCTCAACCACATTAAGAGTTTGTTGTACGGGACGTTTGGAGACGACATTTATGCTGGGAAGTGTACCACACTCACGTAATCCATGAAACACTTTACTACTTTGCACTCTGAAATTTGGAAATCGTTGTTGGTATTCTCGCACAGCAGCTCTGGAATTCCCATTGGACAAACCACGGACAAATCCATGTCAGCATACTCTGCATGTGTGAAGATCTGTGGCATTTTCACTACACAAAACTGTATTCGTTGGTGAACAACACTGTAGTACCATGCACTACGAGAAGCACTGTCGGACTGAGACTTGAGGTACACAACTGCACCACGCACAAGTGAACTGCGTACTGATACAGTTAGTAAGGGCAACACTACACGCTTCCCATTTCTAGTTGTTTTTATTGGTTTACTCGGAAATGGTCAAGAAAAGGGCATATTTTTATTAGGAGATTTTTGTTCAGAATCACCACAAGTATCACGCCTCAAAGCATGTACCTTTCCTGCTGACTCACCCTGTATATCTGAGTTACCAGTAACAGAAATATTTTTACTATGAACTGACTTTATATTGGTTGACCTTATGCTACTGACCAGACACTTCCTTCATGACTGATCATATGTTTTTAATTTTTTCCTGTGAATTAGCTATTCTATTTGTGTATCACATACTTTGCCTTCCTAATAACATTTTTAAGCTCTTTACAATATTGTTAGTAATGGGCTACTGCAGCTCGATTGTGACTACTTCTAACATTTCGATATAATTCCCTCTTTGTTATACATGATATCGTTACGCCACTAGTCAGCAACTCGGGGTGCCTTTCACTGCTAGTACTCATGAGCCACATGCAGCCCACTAAGGGTTTCTTTGCAGCTTGCCAGGAGAGAAAAATCTGCATTAAACTGAGATTCCTGTTCCGTGAGCAACTGAAGTTTCCTACTAGGACTACCTTGCCATTACCAATGCACAGTGTAGACACAAATCACGCAAACCAAGGTGACATTTGGACCAGTGGCTGGTGGTAGCAACTGGAAAGATATTTCCCATTTATGGTCGCTCCTATCAGCCACTGAGTCGAATGTCAAATTTTGCTGAATTTTGGTGGCTTCCTTTGTTTTTAGCTGTTATTAGGAAGATTTGTTGAATTTAGTCACCAATTATATAAATCATGAATTGCAACTATCCTCTGGATATTATTTGCTGTACTAAGTTTATTCATGCTTAATAATTGTTCTGATTTCCTTTTTCTTTTTGCTTTTGAAATTTTTGTGCATAATGAATGCATTTGATATTTTGCTGACACTGCGAAGAAATTTCCACTGTTACTTGTATTGCACATTAATTCTTGATTAGAACCAGTCCTCCGCATGAAATAAAGTTCTCTTTTCAGCACTAGATGTTAGCCACCTGTTTTCTTGGCTTCTGCTGTGATTGTCGTCAGTTCCTTGTAATGGCTACACTATAATGTCTTAATCAAGCTAAATATCATCACTCTGTTGCTCTAAAATAAAATGTGTTTCTTTATCAATTTTCTGTATCCCAGAGACTCCTCCTCATGGTTTACATGTAATGTGATTCATGTCTCATCCTTTGCCAATAGTAATTTTTTCTTTCAAGCAGCTATCATAAATTTAATTTATACATTTTATTAACATTAAACTATCACTACAGTGCTTGATACTACGTATGCTAATCCCAGATAAATGCAGCCTAGTAAATTAGCAGGAAAGATGCTACTTCTGGGGAAAAATCTGCTGTTTTCCATTTGTACTGAGTAGCTGCTGTTTACTATTTACTTGACTATACTGGAATTTTTTTGAAGAAAATAGTTACTTTTATCTGTAAATACAAAGACCTGTTTACAGTACATTTACACTTCTGAGGCAATTTTACTTGCTACTTGCCATATTAGTAACATGAGTTTTCAATCCTTGAATGTAGATATTGAGTTAATTTTGTAGAAAATATGGCTAATGAGGTGGGTATTGAATTTTTCTTTGAATTGGATTCCTAATTTCTTCCCATATGTTAGATGGGAGCTTACTGAATACCTTTGCACCAGAGTACATAACTCTCAAGAAAAATATTTTTCTGGCTTGTATTATGATTGTGTATTTCACAGTCCATTGAAACTGTTTTTTATTATCAGCAACAAACCACTAAGAAATAAATGTGCTAACTTGTAGATGTAAGAATTCCTAGATTCTTAAAGAGACCTATGAAATGTGTGGCATTACCTATTAAGTATAATCTCATAACTGCTTAGTTATGCTGAATTAATATTTGTATTTACTGTAGATGCATTGTCTGAGAAGATAATCCTAAATGGGGACAGGGAGTGAAAGTTTTAAAAATATACCAATACGCTTATCTTTGATTCACCATAATGAGAGATACTTATAAATGGAAAGTATTGAGTTCATTTTACTTTGTTATCTAGCTGCAGGTCAATTTTATATGTTTGAAATTTATATAATATGACTTTTTGCATGGTTCATTGATAAACTGTTCACTGTGAAGCAGCTGTGGGCTGTTCAGCTATCATACTGATTTTATTTTATTTCATAGCTCTGCAAGCCACCTCATGGTACGTGGCAGAGGTTACCTTGAACCACTAATAGCCATCTCCTTTCCTGTTCCATTTGTAAATAGAGCAAGGGAAAAACAACTATCTATATGACTTGGTGGTGTTCTCCATCCTTAACGCTTCGAAGGCCAAGGCTGAGCATAGCTTGGGCCACATTTTTGAGTTAAAAAGACTGCATCCAAGATGGCCGCCTTCTCAATGTGCAAGCCATGTGTCGCTCGAAAACTGGAGTCACTGTTTACAAGAACAAAGTACAAATGTCTTGCTACCTGTCCCTTGATTGGTGCTGCGTTCTGTTGTTAATTTCTGGAATTATTTTGAAAGAAACATTAGCGAATGTAACAGCTGCTGTCATCAGGGGCTAAGCCAATATGATCATATTGACATAATTTCTTGCATCTACTCATTAGGTTTCACAGTTTTCTGTAATTTCACTACATAGACATCATGATTGTTGACTGAGCAAGAAATTTTGGACATTCAAGAGGAAGTAATTGCTCAGTAACTCACATCACACTTTTTTGGATCAATAATTATTTTAAAATTTGTGATATATCAAGGAACTAAAGTAAATATGAAAACTAGATCTAGAAACTTGGCCTTTTTTGTATGCATTACTCGTATCAATTACATATGAGTCTATAACACTTTAAATAATGCCATAAATGGCTGGTCTCCTTGGCTTGGTATTCTTCTAAGCAGATTTTCTTCAGTATTAATCCATTTACTTGGCACATACTTCTTGAGAGTGTGATTACAGTTTTTTAAACTTTGCCCATAGTACCTCTTTGTTCATCACAGTGGAAAGAAATAATGTCCATTCATTGTCTTAGTGGGATGCTAACAACTGCTTATCTGCTCTTTCTTGCAAAATACTCTCCTGGCTACACATGTGTGTCATGGTGCCTAGTGTAGATCGGGAGTATGTTAGTTCTGTACAAAAGTCAAAAAATAATGAGGAAAAGTGTTCAATATGCAAGAAATTCTGTGTGTATTATGGCAGTACGTGTATGCCTTGTCATATTATTGCAGACGTAGTTGCCAAAGAAAACCTGGGAACAGGAAAATGTTATAATCAAGTATCTCATCCAGCAAGTACTTCGACTTTATCGTGGGAAATGGTGAACTCTGATACAACATGCCACTGCAAGATACGTGTTGTAAAAGGTGTAATGTGTTTAAATTGTAAAACGGTTTTTCATTATTCATGTGTTCATGTCAATTCTAAAAGGAAACTATTGTTCTGCAATAGCTGTTTGAAAGGTGAGTTATTCCAAAAAACTAATATGAGAAACACCAAAGACGAAGTTATCAATGCTCTACTGGAAGAGTTTTCAGTTATAAAACATGAAGAACACAAACATTTTGAAAAGAAGCAAATAGGCTTAGCGATTTACCTCAAGATACTTTAACTTGTGTTAGTAACAGTTCTGTTGTTTGTGTTTGTAGAAAGTGCGGGAAAAACACAAATACTGGTGTTACATGCAGCAAGTGCGAAACAAAACATCAGTCTAAAACTCCGAACCATGTTCCAAAACTTTTCATTTTAGACGATAGTCACAGTCGCGGTATTGTCTCACGCATAAATAAAACTTTAGATGTGAAATCGATGAGCTTTGTAAAGCCTGAGGGGCCCCTCTCAGATATAAGAAAACTAGTTTTTTCTAAAGAAATACAAAAGCCGTCTTCGAAAGATTTTGTAGTCCTCTTTGGTGGGTCTAATGACATTTACCAAAATGATACATTTAAAGCCTGCTGCGAATTAAAGAAGTGTTTATATGAACTAAGTCCTACAAATGTTATTCTCGTAAATATACCACAAAGGTACGCCTTGATGCCCTTGTCATGTGTAAACAAGGAAATTAGTGCTGCCAATGAACTTTTTTCCAGTATATGCAAGCAATATAGAAATCTTTTTATTGTTAATACCATTGGACGCAGATTCCACACTACTCATGGACTGCACTTAAATGGCCTTGGAAAGCAACTTGTTACATTAAAGGTAATGGAAATGATTAAGAGACTGCAACAGTTACCAACAACATCATCAGGGGTACCTGTATCATCACCACAGAAAGTATTTCCAGGAATGACTAATGCAGAATCAAATACAGTAACAGAAAATGCAGCAGAAGTACTTAAAGCAGCAATATTAACAGCAGTAGAATCAACAGCAGTATCAGAAGAACCATCATCAGTAACAGCAGAAGTAACTCCTCCAACATTATAACCAGCTCCTATAGTAGCAACACCATCTTCTTCACCAGCAGTAGCAGAACAAATTCCTTCACCAGCAATAGCAGAAGAAACACCACCAGCAACAGCAGAAGCAACTCCTCCAGCAGTAGAACCAGTTCCTACAGCAGCAGCAGCAGCAGCAGCAACTCCCACACCAGCAGTAGCAGAACCAACTCTTTTACCAGTAATAGCAGAAACTACGTCTCCACCAGCAGCAACTAAACCAACCTCTCCACCAGCAGAAACAGAACCAGCTCCTCCATCATCTCCAGGGGTAGAAGAAAAGAATAGATCAGTCACAGCAAGTAAAGTATCATCTTTGCCTCATGATGAAGTGGTACTAAATGATTTGGGAAAACATGTTCTTATAAAACTTGTTGACAGTGAAGTGAAACAAACTTAAAATCATGTTTCAAGCAGACCCAAAAAATTACCAAAGAGAAATGAAGATTTTTTATGGATTATTCCAAGGAAGTCCAACCGCCACCTAACATAGATTTCAGAGCTGGAACAAACAATTAAATGTTCTCCATTGCCCCATAAAACTGTGCTCCACCCCTCCTGCGGCAAAAAGTCAATGAGCTTGGTATACTATTAAAAAGTAACAAAAGAATGATGTTATGTATAAACTGACATTGGTTAAAGGAAGGAGATGTAAAACTGTATGTACCATCATGTTTCAAATTAGCTACATACTACTGCAAACCCAGTGAATCTTATGGGGGCTCATCCATGTATGTTAGCAATGATCTAAACTTAAGGTTTTCTGTTCTTGAAGCTATTGACGTATGTATTAAAGGTGTTTTTGAAGCAGCTGCTTTGATTAGTATACAGCTCATAACTGTATCTTTATATCACACTCCTGAAAGTAATGTAGAACAGTTTATAGAATGTTTAGAAAAACTTGCAATCATTATACTAAAGTATACTAAATACAAAATATTAATTTTTGGGGATCTAAACATAGACATTAGGAAAATGACAGACAGAAATGTAAATTTAGTAAATATATTAAGATCCTATAATCTCTTTTGTGCTAATGAAAATCCTACAAGGCATTTCTCCTGTCTTGACAATCTAATAACAAATGTATACAAATGTGATTTTGAGCTAGGCTTATTTAATGTCGATTACCTGTCGACCATAGAGGTATATGGGTGAAACTAATTACTGAAAAACCAAAAGAAGACCAATAACAAACTCAGTGCGTGAGACTATTTACATATAGAAATATTGGCAAGTATAGAGAAGAACTTAAGTCTGTAGATTGGAATACTGTTTTACGTTCTTCCAGAAATGTTGATGAAGCCTTCAGCACATTCCTCAAAATCATTTCTGAAATCTTCCATACATGCTGTCCACTGGTTAAAAAACAAAAAAACAAAAACAAAAAAGGGCAGGAAACCTAGCCACTCAATTTTACAGAAGTCGTTTTCACCTCAGTTACAAAAACTGAGACTGTTGGTAATTACTTGTCATGATAAGGTCAAAAAGGGAGCAGTAGATAAAGAAACTTAACAAAAAACATGAAAAGAAAATACAGATCTGAAATTTAAATAACCAAGTGTAAGGCAAATGATGATTTCATTAAAAAATCACACAGTAAATGTAAGGCTGCATGGAAAGTAATAAAGGTAGAGCTAGGTGTGGATATGAACTATAAAGACAACTGAAATGCTGCTAACATCACTGCTGATGATTTCAATCACCTTTTTGTCAATTCTGCCAAACTTCGCCTCTCAACTCAGGGCAACCAGAATTCCAATTCTAAACATACACCTATTTCTCAGCCCACATCTGGCAGATATTTTCAACAAAATAGTGTCAGCTTGTAAATGGAGATAAGTACAAGTAATTGATATAATTAAGGCAACCTCTAAATTAGGATACTCCAGGTCTGAAGATGTATATGGTTTGTCAAGTTTTGTAATTTTAAAAAATTGTAGATCTCATATCATATCCTCTTTGCATATTGATAAACTGGATGCTCTCTAGCGGACACTTTCCAGAATGTCTCAAAAAGACAGTTGTCATACCATTTTACAAAAAGGGTGACAAGTCCTGTATCAATAATTATAGACCAATTTCACTTGCGCCTATTCTCTCAAAAATAATAGAATATTGCATACTGCAGCAAATAGGCATACACCTATCAGACAATAATGTATTAAATGATTCTTAGTGTGGATTTAGGTCAAACTTACCAACAGTCAAAGCAGTTGAAAACCTTATCTCTTTTGTACTAAGGTCATTCGAGTCAGAATTATATCCTGAAGCCATTTTAATTGATTTGAGTAAGGCTTTTGACTCAGTTAACCACAAATTATTATTAGGTAAACTGTGTTGCTATGGAATCAAACACTTGGAACTCTTACCAATTGAATCATACCTCAGCAGTAGAAAACAAATTGTAAAGCATAATGGCCAAAAATCACAGATTTTAAGTATAAAACAAGGTGTTCCTCAGGGCTCAGTGCTTGGCCCTTTACTATTTATATTATTTGTGAATGACTTTCCGAGTAACCTACCCTGTAAATCTAGCCTCTATGCTGATGACATGACATCAGCTAATTCGGGAATGAATATAAACAAGTTGAAGGAGGAAAGTGAAGAATGTCTGAAAATATCTAATATCTGGTTTAAAGCTAATGAGTTAAGCATGAACCATGAAAAGACTGTCAAGATAATCTTCAGTCTATCAAACAGTAACATTGAGTTATCATCTGTTAAACTACTAGGAATACACATTGACTCGAAATTAACAGGGGGCACACATACAGATTATGTATGTTGAAAGTTATCACAAGTTATCTACCTACTAGCCAAACTACACACATGTGTTACACAAGATTTATTACTTCATTCATACTATACTTTCTTTCACTGCCGTCTAAAATATGGCATTCTTTTATGTGGTAACTCCCCAGCCGCTAAAAAAAATTTCACTTTGCAGATAAAAGCAATTAGACATGGAATCACTGACAACAAGACCTCATGTAGACCTTATTTTAAAGTCTTAAAAATTCTCACAGCCCTATCTCTTTACATATGTTGTTGCCTATTAAACATAAAAGAAATCTTAAACCAGTACACTGTAAGGAAATCTGTTCATCAACACAGTACTCGACAAACAAATATGATTTATATACCTACAACCAGGCTTAAGAAAACCCAATCTAGCTATGAATAGATAGGCATAAAATTGTTCAACACTGTTCCCGTACAGGCTCAATTGGTTTCACTGGATGTTTTCAAAACTAAAACCAAAGTGTGGATGAAGGAAAATACCTTTTATAATATAGAATTTCAGAATAGTTGTAAAGATGAACTAATTTATTGATAAATTAAGGCTTACTGTCATGTATAGATAATGGGTGTAGAGGCAGACGTAAGCTAATAGGGTACAACACTGCTATATTTTTTACTATGTAATATTTTGTTACATGAAACGTAATGTACAGATAGCTGTAATTCTTCTGATGATATCAGTTGCATGTTAATGCTGATAAATTAAGGCTTACTGTTATGTATAGATATGGGTGTAGAGGGCGCTGTAAGCTAATAAGGTACAACACTACTATATTTTTACCTTGTAATATTTTGTTATGTAAAACATAATGTACAAACAGCTGTAATTCTTCTGACGACATTGATTGCATGTTAATGCTGAAAGATGGATAAAAATAAATAAATATTAACTTCAGTAACCATTGTCATTGTGATGACATTTATGATACACTAATCCCTGTATCCATACTGACCCCATTGATAAAGTTGTATGGGCTGTGTCTGGTATGATTGAGTTGAGGCCTTTTACCAGTATTGTTAATGCTGTTTATGTAAGTTAAGAACATTGACAGATTCCTTAGCAAACATTGTGGGAATCCACATGTTATGGTTCCACATTCTGCTTGATTACATTCCTGTGAAACAGTATGCCTTTGATGAATAGAGTATAGGGAAAACCCTGGATACACCCTCTATTTTATCCTTCTGTGTGGTCTGAAGTACAAACTTATTATTGACATTTGTGTTATTTATTTATGTATTTATTTCATGTGGCAAGATGAATTTGTATGGTACAAGAGCAGTATACAATAATAATAAAATAATAATAATAATAGTAATAACAGTAATACTTATACTAAAACTAAAACTAAACTAAACTGCGCCCGAACAGACCATGAAGGCCCAACGGTACCAACCAGCTGCTGTGTCATCATCAGCCCATAGGTGTCACTGGATGTGTATATGGAGGGGCATGTGGTCAGCACACTCCTCTCCTGGCTGAATGTCAGTTTATAAGACCAGAGCCACTACTTCTCAATCAATTAGCTCCCCAGTTTGCCTCACAAAAGTTGAGTGCACACAGCTAATTATTATTATTATTATTATACGTGTTGTATTGCAATCTTATTCTTTACCAATGATAATTCATTAATTCTGTCTTTCAAGCACCTGTTATAAATTAATAATGATAACATGTTTGGCAACAAGTATGTGGTGTTAAAGACATATCAGTCTTTCCAACATCAGCAATTTACTTATTTCTTTTTACATTCCTGTAAAATATGAGTTGTCAAGTTGAGTGTAGGAAGAATCACTGTGGAAGAAATGTTGACTGTCAAAGGAAAAAGCAAAATAATAGGGTAATATTAGCAGATAAGATAGAAAGAAGAAAACAGAAATGGAAAGGGATGAGAAAAGCAGAGAGAGGAAAGCTTCATTGAAGGTTAAGAGGTAAAACTTTAACCTATTCTTGAATGTTGAGTGGTTTTGGATATGTCATACATTACAGGCCAGTTTGTACCATAACAATATGACTGAAATGGAGAAGGAGATAATAAACTATGGAAGTAACAGTAGTGATGATAATTTCATATGTAATTACAGTTTTAAATTATATCGAAAGTTTTTATCTGAGATTCATCATCTGCATCATCTGAACATAAATTTTTAAATTTGAATATAAAAAAAACTTAATGATTTGTTTACTCATAAAACACTAATGTATGTGATTTCAGAGAAATATGTGTGTATCCTTTGATATGGTTGTCTCAGTGTATTGGGAACTCTTTAAGTATTTGTATGTACTTCAATTGTTTGCCTGTATCACCAAGTACAAAGCCAGCTGCGGTGGCTGAGCGGTTCTAGGAGCTTCAGTCTGGAACCGCGCGACTGCTACGGTCGCAGATTCGAATCCTGCCTCAGGCATGGATGTGTGTGATGTCCTTAGGTTAGTTAGGTTTAAGTAGTTATAAGTTCTAGGGGACTGATGACCTCAGATGTTAAGTCCCATAGTGCTCAGAGCCATTTGAGCCATTTTTGAACCAAGTACAAAATGTAATGAAAATAGGCCATTGATCAGTTCCATTATGAGATAGAGAAAGATTTGGTCTTGTACAAAGAAATGGGTAAGATGTGTTTGGTCTGGTTATTGCAGTTATGGAATGAACGTAGATATTGGTTATGTCAGAAGAGGTATTATGGACACCAGTCACATCCCATCTTACTGAGTAGGAGGACTGGTATGATCAAACAGTTGAACAGTGCACATCAGGAGTTTGTGCCATGTGAAACTACATCACAGTAGTAAAGATGAGGGATCACAGAAGTCTGGAATAATTTTTTTTTTATTTGAGATGGAAATATTTTTTTTAAATTTCTGGATTGTGTATAGACAGGAGAGATTTCTTGCAAATTGAAACTGTTTGTTCTTCCTACTTAAGATGATTATCCAAAATTATGCTGTGGTCTTTTATTGTTTTGCACACCATTAAGAAGTATTTGAGGGATTTTTTCATGATAATGTCAACCAATCAACTTGTTAGGGTTTCATTTAAGACCTAAGTTTAGTGCCCATCATGAGACTGGAGGATGAGGAACATTATTCATACCTGCAATGTTTGATGGACTGGCACCTATTTACAATTGGATATCATCATCATGTAAGTGGTAGTACAGTGAAGTACAGATGAAATGTCATTGATATACAATGAGAAAACATTGAGGACAGAAACCTGAGGAGCTTCAGAGAGAAATGTTTTTCTTGACCCACAGAAGACATGTTGACATACATTTTTAGCTAGATTTCAAACCATAATATTCAATTGTTTTAGAAACCTAGATGTTTCATTTTAATAAATAATTTTGTTGAAAACTAACCATACCGTGGGTTTTCTGAAATCAAGCAATTTTAAAATGTTGCCTCATGTCTGTCCTTGTTTGATGTTGTGAATTACTTTAATTAATGTGGTTGCTACACTATGGTGTTTTCTGAAACCTGACTAATGTTTGTCATAGGTTTTATAAGTTTTGAGGTAATCTTATCAGCTATTTATGAGTAATGTGCTCCAAGACTTTAGATAACTTTGGGTAAAATTCTGATCAGGCAATAGTCATCTGGGGATTTTGGGCTGTAATTCTAGGGTATCCATTGAATTAAGCTGTTCTTTCACTCAGTAGTATATGCACTGCTAAGGAGAGAGAGCTTAGAGTTGCCAGTGAGAAATGTAATAATAGTTTTACATATGTCCAACTGAAACAGCTGGTAGAGTTATGCATCAGTTATTATTAATATAATTGGCTAGATTTTAGAGAAGCTGAGTAGTCACAAACAAATAAGTACTAGTTATTTTTGGTGTATTTATTCCAAATGACATATTTAGGGCTCTGCCCACCATTAGATTTCCTGGTGTAAACAATACAAGAAGTAATTAGTTATACATTCTTTTTAAAACACCAAATGTTAACAAGAAAGCACAAGAATGGGAATGTTGGTCATGAGAAGGACTATGAAAAACTGCTACATCATTGTGCTTGTACTTGCTAGTTAAACCACGCGGTGTGAGAGGGCACCACTTTAGTGCATTTCAGCAGTACAAATGCAGATATGTTTAATAAAAATTAAAACGATAACCAATAACAACCAAACATACATCTTGTTCTCCTGCACATAAAACACACATCACAGTAGTACAACATACAAGAAAGTTCATTACAAAATTGTAGAAAAAAATATTTTCTCTTGAAAAGTCATGACTTGACAATTACAAAAGAACATGTTTAGATCTGCAATTACACATTTTGACTATTTGTCAAATACAAAATCATAAGACATTTGTCTCATCCAGTGGTTTATTATTCCACCTATCCACATGCCAAAATGTTTGCTGCTCATTAAAACAGTAAAATATAACAACAAAAATACATGTAGTGTGCCTGCATGTAAGCACAATAAAAGAAGCATCATTGCAGTACATGGGCATGATATTGTACCTTTCAACATACTAAAATATTTATTTATCTTAAAGTGATAATGTATCAAAAGTACAGAAAAATCTGTCTTGAATCACTGATCAGAGTAGTACATAGGGAAAGGACTGCATTTCAACATTTAAAATTTCCTTTTTTTGTATTAAAAAGATAACACATCATAATTACAAAAGGCCTTGTTTTAATTAGCCAGTGCACTTCCTGACTAAATGTGAAATGTGGAAACCAAAGACACATTCCTCCTGAACCAATCATCAGCCTAACTAATGTGTTATTAAATAGCCGCTGTAGGGCACAAAAAAAAAGTAGTGAAGGGAAAGGTGGTTGTCTACATGCCCAACATCAGAAAAGTTTTTATGAGCCTGTCACAACAAATCATCAGAAAGACTAAAAAACTATTTCATACCACTACTGATTTGCTCATTGATTAGCAATTGTGCAGCCACTTGACTGAATGCATTTCCTCCAAGATGTCCAAATTGTTTCCCTTCCTCTCTGTTTGCAGAATTGTCATGCTCCTTCCTAATTCTGCCAGCATATATCCTACGTAAAAACATTTGCATGATCTGCATTTTATTTCAAATACTCCCATCTTACAAAACTTCTTTTGCATGGGTTCCAGACTGTGCCTCAATAGGTTCCACAAATTGTTAACCATTTGGGATCCTACTGGAACATTAAATTAAATCAGTAGTGGTAGGAAATGTTTTTTAGTGTTTTTGATGATTTGTTGTGAGAGGCACATAAAAACTTTTTTGAAGGGCATGTAGACAACCATCTTTTCCTTCACTACTTTTTTTGTGTCCTACAGTGGCTAGTGAATACCATATTAGTTAGGCTTATGATTGGAGGAATGTGTCTTTGGTTTCCACATTTCACATTTAGTCAGGAAGTGCACTGGCTAATTAAAACAAGGCCTTTTGTTATTATGATGTGTTATTTTTTTAATACAAAAAAAGGAAGTTTTAAATGTTGAAATGCAATTTCTTCCCTATGTGCTACTCTGATCAGTGATTCAAGACAGATTTTTCCGTACTTTTGATACATTATCATTTTAAGATAAATAAATATTTTGGTATGTTGAAAGGTACAATCTCATGCCCATGTACTGCAGTGGTTCTTCTTTTATTGTGCTTACATGCAGGCACATGACATATATTTTTGTTGTTATATTTTACTGTTTTAATGAGCAGTAAACATTTTGGTATATGGATAGGTGCAATAATAAACCATTGGATGAGACAAATGTCTTAAGATTTTATGTTTGACAAATAGTCAAGATGTGTAGTTGTAAATCTAAACATGTTCTTTTCTAATTGACAAGTCATGACTTTTAAAGACAAAATATTTTTCCTACAATTTTGTAATGGACTTTCTTGTATGTTGTACTACTGTGATGTGTGTTTTTATGTGCAGGAGCACAAGATGTATGTTTGGTTGTTATTGATTATTGTTTTAATTTTTATTAAACATATCTGCATTTGTACAGCTGAAATCACTAAGGTGGTGCCCTCTCGCACTGCATGGTTTAACCAGCAAGTATGAGCACAATGATGTAGCAGTTTGTCAATGTCCTTATCATGACCGAAATTCCCATTCTCCAAGTTTAAATTATATGTATGAATTTATGAGTAAGGAACAAGTTGTCAAAGTTATTTTTGCTATGAAATGGCATGTATTGGTTCTGACACTTACTTCAATTTTGGACTTTCTTGTTAACATTTGGTGTTTTAAAAAGAGTGTATAACTAATTACTTCTTGTATTGTTTATACCAGGAAATCTAATGGTGGGCAGAGCCTTAAACATGTCATTTGGAATAAATAAACCAAAAAACATCTAGTATCTGTTTGTTTGCAACTAGTCACCTCTTCTAAAATTGGCGAAGTTTTTAGTTGTCATATGCCCACTCTGTCATCAGCTACTACCTTATAAGAGATTCTAATCATTGTTTGTCATACTGTGTATGCAGAAACATGTTTGATACAAAACTTGTCTGTTGAGAAGATGCTATCTTGTGGCTGATAGTGTATTGCAGCTTTCTCAGCTGATGAGAAAAATTTTGTTTAATGTGTCTGCAGATGCTTGCAAAATAGTATAACATTTTTGCCTTTCCTTTGCCAAAACTGCACAGTTTTTTCCTTAGTACTGTAGACTCTGATGCACTGCACATAATGAACAGGTGTTTTTGATTTTGGTGTCGCTGAAAGGATGATAAAGCACTGAATTTGTACGGATTGTAGATTCCTCCAATGAAACATTTTTGATTTACAAACATTTATTTTGAGAAACAGGACTCTGCTTCTCTTACATCATTTGCATTCTGTCTTCATTTCTAGATCAGAGTGAACACACAGCCCCTCACCACTCTCACTACCCTTAGAAGCAGACAACCTGTAGAAAGAACAGAGTTGGAGAATATGTTCAGTCTGAGATATGTCTCTGGAAGAAGAATAATTTTGAAATATGACTTATGTAGTAGGATTTAAAACTCTGTAAGTGAGCTGTCAGTGACTGCTTGTTGGTGTTATAAGTAGGTTGCAGGTATGTTTCATTGTGAACGCCAGAAAGCTAACCTATGCTGCATCTGTCTCAAAGACCAGTATTCATTGAGGTAGACATTCTGCAGGGCTGTCCAAAGTTATGGTCGTAATGGTCATATGCAGCTTCAGTAAATGACAGACTAGCTAATAGAACATCTCGAAAGAAGGGGCCTGTTTAATGACAAAGAGTATTTCTTAACATGATGGGATAATATTTGCCACACTAAGTGCATATATTTGTCTTAAGCTCCAATTAAGAAATGACATTGGGAGAGGTCTGAATGTGACTGATTATAGGATTCAGAAAGAAGTAATTTTGCGATTCTAGGATGCTGTGAGTAGTTGTAAACCAAATGAAAACATTTACTTTTGTTGAGC
Source organism: Schistocerca piceifrons (assembly GCF_021461385.2). Classification (NCBI taxonomy): domain Eukaryota; kingdom Metazoa; phylum Arthropoda; class Insecta; order Orthoptera; family Acrididae; genus Schistocerca; species Schistocerca piceifrons. Next base: position 770,346,016 of record NC_060138.1, read on the forward strand.
CATGAAACACAGTTAAAGAAATTGACAGTAATAGTGAGGAAGTGAAAAATGTGGTGTTTAGAAGGCAGATTGAGAGGATTGTTGTTAATAAACAGTATCAATACCAACTAGACTGACATATGAATATACATAAAAATTTAGAGAATAATCAAAAATACAAAGAAGTAAAATAGTTGAGGAAGTTTATATGATAACATAGAGTGAAAAAAAATGAAGGTGTTAGTCTTTGCGTATTGTGAGACTTCACGTAATGTCTTCGTTACAGACTTTTTTCCCCTTCTGCCATCTTCACTACAATCCTGCTGTGCTGAATTCACAGTTTTGTAGATCAAACTCTGAGATGATGACAGCCAACAATTTTAGTCTTTTGCATGTAGATCTTTCCTTGCAGTAATGCCAGTCTTGGCAAGTTTCCTCTTCTGGCTAAACATTTCTAATCTTTTGCAATATGACACAAATTTAACTATTATGGACCTGAGTTTTATAACACCTTGTTGCCTGCATTCTACATATAGCTTCTGTCAATATCAGGCATATTAACCCACTTGCCAAGTTTCTCACATGTGATAGTGATGAACAAATCATCAGTTTTCTACCGATCTTTTTTGGCCACCCCAAAAAAGGGCAAGCTTTTCCTTCTGAAGAATTCCTCTCATTCTTAATGTGACCATGGATCAATGAACTTTTTTTCATGGTCATGCAATTACTTACTCAGAGATTAGATTTTAGCTCGTTTACACTTGATGGTCTCCTGGATTTTGTCGATGACTGCTGCCCTCACAGAGTTGATGACTGATTCTACATCTATCATGTCATTGCTGTGCAGTTCCACAGGGACAGGACCCATTCCCCAACTTTGGGAGGGGCCCCTCGTCTGTTACCAGCGACTGGATGTCTGCACTGCCTGTGTCACTGCCCCTACTCTTACTTCTGCCACCTCTTGGTTTTCCCATTATGATTCAGTGGGCATTTGTGACACATAACTGTACACAACACAGCAAAACAAATAACACTTGTGTAGGATGTTACATACGTAGTGAACTATCATACTGCTCTAGAAGATTTTCAGTATTACTAAAAACTCTTGGGTCGAAAAAGTGTAAGTCACCCAGTAACAGTTACTGGAACTATGTATAAGAATTTGCCTTCTATATCCAATGTGGCTGATGCCTTGTCAAGATTACCCTTGGCTGGGGAAGAAAATGAAGAGAATGGAGAAGAGGAAGAACTACCGATGAACATACATCTATACATGAAAGGAATGGATGGAGAAAAAGAGATGAAATCCATCTGTAAGGACATGAGGAGACTTCAGAATGGAGCCAAACGCTTAAGTTCATCGTAGTAATCTTTGGAAGTAAAGGATATGAGAAAATTGCTCAATATTATAAAATTTATAAGGGGTTTTATTTAGACACAGAAGTTTGGAAAAGATTGGGGAGTATGTTTTCCAGATGAGTATGTAGCAACATTAATAAATTACATCCACCCATAGCTGTAGGCATTATGGGGCTCAGAAGTGTCTGGAAATACGATAGGACTATATTTATTTTAACAACGTGGCAATGAGGGTAAGAAGCCAATTGGATTCTTGTGAAAACTGTCAAAAGGTAAGTGTAGTACTATTACAGTACAAGGAGAGACACAGAATATTATTCCCGAAAAGAATGGTGAACTACTGTCTACTGATCTGTTTGGGAACTAAGAGCAGATTGAAATGGTGTGAAATATGTTCTTTTAGCTATTTATGTGTTCTCCAAATTTGTAAAGCTGCATCCCCTACAAAGGGCTACCAGCCAGTGTAAGAAGCTAGAGAGTGATTATTTTGTCAATGTTGCAAAATGAGAGGACATTCTGTCTGACAATGGAGTACAATTTGTGTCTGGCATGTGGGACAAATTTACAAAAAGATCTCAGATAAAGTATATAAGAATATCCATATATCATCCTGTGAGCAATCCTACTTAGAGGTATGTGAGGAAGCTGGGTAGGCTATGTAGGTCATATTGCGGTAGGAAGCTTAGCAGATGGGCAGAGCATATAGTTGCATTTGAGGATTTGATGACTACAATGAAGAGTTGTGCAACAGGAATCTCACCGTATGAGCTCATGAAAGATGTCAGGCCAGACAATTTGATAGCTCAACATACAGATTTCCCATCTCAAAGTTTGACGAGCCAAGCAAGGGAACAGCTGGCCAGACAGTAGATGTTAGAGAACAAAAATGATCATGTGGCATTGATGGCCAGGAGGCCACAACTGGGAACGTTTGGCCACCAAGTTGCAAGTCTTATTTTAGGTGATGCCACATTGAGCGATTTGCGTGTCGGTGATGATATGATGATGACAACATAACATCCAGTCCACGAGCAGAGAAAATCTCCAATCCAGTTGGGAATCAAACCTGGACCTGCTGCATGGTAGGCAAACATGTTACTGCTCAGCTAAGCAGGCAGACTAGATGTTAAAGAGACGACATGAGAGACAGAGGAGACATGGAGGAAGATATAAACCTACTAAGTTCAAGCAGGGTAATAATGTGTTGGTGAGGACCAAGAAAAGGATCCAGTGACATTGATGGATAAATCAAAAAACTATTTGAACTGTACGATGGACTTTTTGAGATTATTGGTTGGCCACACCGTAATGTTTATAGGTTCGGGTATCCAGTGTCCAAAAGACATTTGGACTGAGTAACGGAAATGAAAAAATATGTTGAGAAAGAATAAATGAATGGGAGGTATGACATTGCCAAGTGCAGTAGATGTACAGTATTATGTTTTAGTATGGGTATATTAGAAGCCTCGATGGTACAATGTGATCAGTTAAAAGTGGGCAAATTATCCACAGAAATGGTAGAAAAGAGTGTTCTAAGATATTGTGAAGTATTATGTAAGGAACTGTATGTGAATGTATAGACATATTTGGGGTATACTTACATACTTGAATAGATATAGTTGTAGAGATACTGTGAAAGAGTTACTGACTTGGAAACATTTTATGATTAGATAGGGTGACATTGGGTATATTTGATTATTCCATGTTTGTATTTGATAAATGTGTATTTGTTATGCTTGTATAAGCCATATTTGAGAGTTGCTCACAATGGATATGGGATCCTCCACAGAGGGTTTGGATAGCCTAACTACTGTGAATCATGGGTCTGCATTTCTAGGCAATATTTTATATGGATTTGTTTGTATTTGATAGATGGTTTGGCTGGCGATGAGGGCATGTGATTGCAGATGTGCTGATTGAATTTGGTGAATCTTGTGCCTGATGCAGACTAAAAACAACAAAGACTGCAATTGACAGGTACCTTCAAGCAGTGAAGTGTCAACCAAAGTCAGTTTGAGTACACACAACTGTGGACCAATAAATAAGTAATAAACTGTAATTATACTGAAGAGTCTTGGTGCTGCTTTGTGTCAAATGTGTTCAAAATTGACACAAAGTGGGGGTATGTCACAAAACTAGCAGTATGGCTGATCTTTTGGGTGCTATAAGGAGATGAAAGCCAGTGTGGCCTGGCAACTGAGTGTGGGGGATTAGCAGTATCATAAATGTACTAAAATGGCCAGGACTGCCTATTGTTGTGGTACAGCAAATATAGGACATTCCTGGACTTAGCAGAATCACTAAACAGTATTTATCAATATATTTATGCAATGTAATATTAGTGATCACTACTGTTTAAATATTTGTGTATTTATGAAGCATAATAACCATTAGCAGACATCTTAACACATTCAGTACACCAGGAAATGGTTCATGACCTGAATTACATGATGGGCTAGCCTGTTGTGCGATATGCATGAAAACAAACTGTTAAATTATTTATATTTTTGATTAAACTGTGGTAAGACAATTCAGCACACACATTTCCTTAGTGTCAGCATGTTGATATTGTAATAGAGATTAAAATGTAATAATTTATGTAAATACGATTTTTTATGTTTCTAAAAATATTAAGCAATGCTCTTTGAATCTAGTTGTGCCACAGCAACAAGTGGAATATGGACATGTATTTGACTAGCTTGAGAGATTTCCTTTTAAAACAGGAATAGAAAAAAATAATAAATTAAAAGGACAAAGTGTTGACATTAGTTATGGAATAAGATGTACAAATAAGTAGATCTAAGAATATATATACTAAAATTTATAATGTATAAAGAACAGTGTATTCTGATAAGGTAGGCGAAGAAAAGTAATGAAATTGACTACAATAGTTGGTCTTTTGTAGCTGTCATTTAAAAGTGAAGATGGGGTTCAGATCTTTGGTGTTGGAACAGCAGAGGTACTTTTAAATGAGTTTCAGTGGAATGTAGAAAACTGTGAAATGTTGAAAATTGTACATGTGCTACAAACTCTGACCAGTGTTAATGTTCAGATATTTTATTTGATTGCTTGCTTTGCTCTGCAATATACAGTGATTCATTTATGTGCTGCAGTTTTGCATAGAAATTTATGGCCACCTTATTGTACTTGTTTGCTTTAATTCATTACTTGCAAGTAAAGTTAAAAGTTAAACCAATGCACTGTTACATTATTATCCTTCATGATATTACCTCATCTATTTTGCAAAAATTTGATTTAATATATTTGAAAACATTTGCCTAATTTTGTAAAATTCTGCTGATTAATATGTTAAACCATCTCAATGCATAATTATTTGGGGCAAAAGGCAATAGCATATGATCAACCCTTATATGTAATCTAGTGAATCTAGGTTGTGTGCTTGCACAATCACATGTTGCTACTGATATGATCACAGTAAACATGCAGTTGGTCCACTTGTCAGGAAGCAGCCAGTAAGCTTACAGGCTACTTTTCAAAGCTCTTTTTGAAAGTTTTAAAATGTGTTTTGACATGATCTGATTATAGGGAGGCCTAGAGTGAGTCATAAAAGACATGATTTTATATTAACAATATAAGAAATAGGATAGATTGCTACTCACCCTAAAGATGACTCACTGAGCTGCAGACAGCCACAATGAAAAGACTGGTACACATGCAGCTATTGGCCAAAGCTTTCTCCAGCAAAGAAAACATACACACATATTCATGCAAGCAAGCACACCTAATGCACACTTGGCCCCCACCACCAGCAGTTCCAATTGGAATGCATTCCAGGTCGGAGCTGCCAGTGGCGGTGGTCAAGTGTGCATGAGGTGTGCTTGCTTTAGTGTATGTTGTCTTTGCTGAAGAAGGCTTTGGCTGATAGCTGCATGTGAATCAGTCTTTTTGTTGTGACTGTCTGCAACTCAGGGGGTCATCTTTATGCTGAGTAGCAGTTTATTCTATTCCTTATATTGTCGTTATTCCAAACTGGAATTTCCATTGTTTGATTTCATATTAAAACTCATGTCCACCAGTGGACATTATGCATTTTAAAAACTTGCTCCTCTTTTATTCAGCTACACCTATATCACATTATTAAATTCTCTTTCTCAGACTATTAATTTTTCACTACATTAGTGTGAAAAATAAGCTAACATATTTATACTAAGTAAAGATGACCTTTGCTAAGAAATTTGTACAGCCCCACCCATGAAACTTAGTAGACTGTAAATAGTATAAATCCTTTTGTATAAAAGTCATAGCAAACAGTGTTACTACCGTCCCGTAGAGAAATTTTCAAAACCTTTTCAAAACATGCTAAGGTATATGTGGTTAATATGCATACATCTTGAGTCATGGAATATACCCAATACCTCTTATAGTTGGCCAGATATCTCAATAGACCTTACATGCTTTTCTAGGTAAATTTTTTATAAGGTATATGTTGGTAATGCGTACATCTTGAGTCAGTGAATCAATGTAGTTGACGAGATACTCAATAGATCTTACATACTTCTCCAGGTAAATCTTTCTTATTCCTTGTTCATCACCAGCAAGCAGTAGGTGTTACATTTGTCGAGTAACTAAAGACCTTTTATTGCCTTACCTCACACTTTCCATTATTCATTATTACATATACACTGAAGAGTCATAGAAACTGGTACACCTGTCTAATATTGTGTAAGGCCCCCGTGAGCACGCAGAAGTGCCATAACTTGATGTGGAATGGACTTGACTAATGTCTGAAGTAGTGCTGGAGGGAATTGACACCATGACACCATGAATCCTGTAGGGCAGTTCATAAATCTGTAAGAGTATGAGGGGGTGGAGATCACTTCTGAAAAGCATGTTGCAATGCATCCTGGATATGCTCAATAATGTTCATGTCTGGGGAGTTTGGTGGCCAGCGGAAGTGTTTAAACTCCGAAGAGTTTTCTTGGAGCCACTCTGTAGCAATTCTGGACATGTGGTGTGTCACATTGTCCTGCTGGAATTGCCCTAGACCATCAGAATGCACAATGGATGCAGGTGATAAGACAGGATGCTTACGTACGTGCCACCTGTCAGTGTCATATCTAGGCGTATCAGGGGTCCCAGATCACTCCAACTCCACAGGCCCCCTACCATTACAGAGCCTGCAACAGCTTGAACAGTCCCCTGCTGACATGCAGGGTCCATGGATTCATGAGGTTGTCTCCATACCCGTACATGTCTGTCCACTCCATACAATTTGAAACAAGACTCGTCCAAGCAGGCAACATGTTTTCCAGTCATCAGCAGTCCAATGTCCATGTTGACGGGCCCAGGTGAGGTGTAAAGCTTTGTATCATGCAGTCATCAAGGGTAAACGAGTGGGCCTTCGGCTCTGAAGCCCATATCGATGATGTTTCATTGAATGGTTCACATGCGGACACTTCTTGATGGCCCCGCATTGAAATCTGCAGCAATTTGCAGAAGGGTTGCACTTCTGCCATGTTGAATGATTCTCTTCAGTCATTGTTGGTCCTGTTCTTGCAGGATCCTTTTTCAGCCACAATGATATCAGAGATTTATGTTTTACCAGATTCCTGATCGTCAAGGTACACTCTTGAAATGGTCATACGGAAAAATCCCCACTTCTGCACTACCTCAGGGATGCTGTGTCCCATTGCTCGTTTGTCAACTGTAACACCACGTTCAGACTCACTTAAATCTTGATAACCTGTCATTGTAGCAGCAGTAACCGATCTAACAACTGTGCCAGGCACTTGTTGTCTTATATAGGCATTCTGACTGCAGCACTGTATTCTGCCTGCTTACATATCTCTGTATCTGAATATGCATGCCTATACCAGTTCCTTTGGCACTTCAGCGTACAATGAACAGCATAAAAAGCTCAGACACTGTGTCATTATTATTCACTTATTCATCCACTACATCACTACAGTTTAAGTAGATTGCTGTATTTTGCAATTTGAAGTAAGCTTTGAAACAGACAGTATTCTACTTCTGTAGAAACTATCAACTCCATCACCTTCTTCAGAAGGCCACCTCCTAACAACCATCCAATTATCACAGTAATAGTGTCCCTATATATATTCAACTCCATTGTCCTCCCTTTAGGTGTAAGTCCTCCTCCTATTGGTACGCCATTCTATTCATTGAACCACATGTGTATAAGATCACTGCATCCTGTTTAATATTGTGTATAACTCACCTACTCCACTTGGAATGCGTACCTGATTACTGAGCCATCTTGTATGCTCTCTCTTAAATATACTGTTCCGTGTTCCATTCAAAATGATCAAAACTTAATTTGCTTATTGTAAATGTATCAGGCTGTTGCGGCTCTTTAATTTGGTGGGGCTCACCTGCATGGTAGCTCATCATTCAGCTACTATGCCAGTGTACCTTTTACCCTTCCTTTTCCCCCCTCTTCAACATCATGATGCTAATATCCAGCATTCATACAGTTAACTTCAAAAGAACATTCATATTTAGATGACACATCTTTGTTCAGGTGTTGTAGTAACAAGAAACATTGCATGTTTCGGTTATGATGTCTTAGAAGTGCTACAACACTCAGATAATGGTTATGTAGGTGTTGTCAGAAATTTTGCAGACAATTTCATCCTAAAATATTACACAATAAACTCATAGTATCTATAATAGTCAAACATGCATGAATTACTAATATTCCATACATTAGCAAGTGCCCTATTATGTGATCGTTGTAGATAGGATAGTGAAAGGAAATATAATTTAAAGAAGATAGAATAGTAGGAGAGGAAGAGACCATTAGATAAAAAATCTAAATAGGAAATAATATAATGGACAACTGAGGCCTTGAAGGTGTCACTCTGAATAGTTCACACAGATCAAGATCTCCCACAAGGTCATTGACACTTAACCATCATTTCTATGTGCCCTATGGTGTTGAAAAGAGCGCCAAAAACGTTATCCCAGATACATCAATTGACCCAAACACCTCAGCTTACTTTATATATGCGTGAGTCTATCTGCCTTTGATTTCAAACCTACCTTTTTATCTTCTTTTAATCCTTCATATATTTAAAGTTAGTATTTGGCATTCCATACAGTTTAAATGCCAGTGTGCAGTAAAACCTGACAGTGTCTTTTTCATCTTTCTTGTGGGTAATTAGTTTACTGAATGTTAATTCTAAATCATTTATACTTATTTCTATGTAGATATCAGTACATAATCTCATGCAAACACGAGACACTTCTGAGAAATAGATACTACAAGTCATAGGACAACTAAAATCTGAATTACCATTTTCAAATTGTAGGCAAAGCTCTGTCATGTATATGTTCCACCACTGAAGTTGAAACTGTGTGTCAAATTTCAATAATCTTGCCCATATAGGTTATTTAACTACATCCGACAAAGGAGGTGTGTCTATAGCTAAGTCAAAATCTGATTGCATCTTTATTTCACATAAATTCTTACTGCTCTCCTGCAAAGCTGTGAAATGTCTACCTTACTTTTATCTTACTTGGTTCTAAATTATAAAAACTGACATTGGTATCTCAAGTTTGTGTTATCTCCCTATTTAATTCCATAGCATGTGCATCAGCTGCACAATTCAGGGTGTAACTCCTTGGTTATATTTACAGTTGTTGATTCAAAGTCTGACAAATTGTTAGGCAGCTGAGGTACCAATGGCCCTTTACAGGAAACACTGGTCCAGAAGAAAAAAAAGGTTCTGTGCTAATCAGCTCATACATACATCTACAAATATCTATGTATCTTGCCCTGAAGGATTGGTAGCAGCAATAACTATATTTATTTTGTACTGTTTCTGTAGTTCATGAATCTGCCACTGCAGCAGCACATGGTATGTGACAGGTATGTCAGTTGAGGCAGAACTATGGTATTCCAGCTTCCTTCTATTCATCTGTTACAGAAATAATTATAAAACATTGAAAACAATATTTGACAAAAATAATTTAATTGGATAGATAAAAAGTGTACTCCCCAAGTGGTGGCAAAACACACACCCAAAATAAAGTTATAATTAGGCAAGCTTTCAGAGCCAGTGGCTCCTTGGTAAGGCAGAAAGACCTGGAAAAGGTGTTAAAAAATGTCAAATGGCACAAGATGTTTGAAATTTGAAGAAAAATAGAGGTAAGCTTTAGGGAAAGATAGGTAATATGTAATATGTACAATAACGAAGAGGGTACAATAAGAGTGTGAGACCAAGAACAAAGTGCTCAGATTGAGAAGAATGTAAGACAGAGATGTAGTCTTTCATCCCTGCTGTTCAATCTATACATCACAGAAGCAATGACGGAAATGAAAAAATATTCAAGTGTGGGGATTAAAATCAGAGTGAAAGGATATCAGTGATCAGATTCGTTGATTATGTTACTATCCTCAGTGAAAGTTAAGAAGAATTATGGGATCTGTTGAATCAAATGAGTAATGAGTTCAGAATATGGTTGGAGAGTAAATCAAAGAAAGGAGAAAGTAATGAGGAGTAGCAGAAATGAGGACAATGAGAAACTTAACATGAGATTTTGAGATCACGAAGTAGACAAAGTTAGGAATTCTGCTACATGGGCAGCAAAATAACTCAGACAGAGCAAAGAAGACATAGAAAGCAGACTGGCACTGGCAAAAAGGGCATTCCTGACCAACAGAAGTCTGTTAGTATCAAACATAGGCATTGATTTGTGGATGAAATTTTTGAGGATGTATGTTTGGAGTGGAACATGGACTGTGGGAAAACCAGAACAGAAGAAAAAAAGAAGCATTTGAGATGTGGTGCTACAGAAGAATGTTAAAAATAAGGTGGACAGTAAGGTAGGGAATGAAGAGGTTCTCCGCAGATTCAGTGAGCAAAGGAACATACGGAAAACAGTGACAAGAAGAAAAGGCAGAATGATAGGACACCTGTTAAGACATCAGGGAGTAACTTTCATAGTACTAGAGAGAACTTACAGGGTACAAACTCAAATAGTTCAAGTGGCTCTGAGCACTATGGGACTTAACATCTGAGGTCAGCAGTCCCCTAGAACGTAGAACTACTTAAACCTAACTAACCTGATGACATCACACACATCCATGCCCGAGGCAGGATTTGAACCTGCGACCGTAGTGGTCGTGCAGTTACAGACTGAAGCGCCTAGAACCGCTCGGCCACAGTGGCCGGTAGGGTAAAAACTGTAGGGAAAGACAGAAATTGGAATACATCCAGCAAATAACTGAGGACATAGTTTGCAGTTGCTATTCTGATATGAAGAGGTTGGCACAGGAGACGAATTTGTGGTGGGCCACATCAAACCAGTGAGAAGACTGACGACTTAAAAAAAAAGTGAGAAAACAAGTTTATAGATTTTTGAATAAAATTATGAAATTTGATGTGATAGAGTCATGCATATTTTTTGTACATCCAAAAACTGGTCCAATAAAATGTAAATGGTCAAATTGAAAGTATACAACTCAAAAATCATGAAATGAACAGACTGATGCTGCGTTATTAAAGTGAGGGGACAGACTTATCTCTCACAGTGAATACCTAAACTGAACCTTAGCATGTGGGTCTTACTTAATCATAACATCATACAGCTCAGAGAGATGATGAAATATTACATAAAGACTGACACTTAACTGTAATATTATGTCATTTTAAAAATATTTGTTTTACACGTCAGATACATTAACAGAAGCCTTATTGAAATACTTTGTTCCAGGGCGTATTACAAAAAATGCACAGCAGGCATATGCTACTCTTAGAATTGTTGGATTGGTTGGATCCATTGATAATGATTTTTGTGGAACTGACATGACAATTGGAACAGATTCAGCTCTACATCGGATCATTGAAGCTATTGATGCCATTATGTCAACAGCCTACTCGCATCAGCGGACGTTTATTATGGAAGTCATGGGAAGACATTGTGGGTTGGTATTTCTTTAGTAACCATAGCTCATAAGATGCACCTAATGTAAATAATATTAGCAACATCACATTTTTTGTTAGTTTCGTAATAACATTAAAATAATATGTACTGTTTTTGAACATCATGAGCTATGTTTCTAAATTTCATTCCAACTGCAGAGCTGTCACAATGTCCCTGTGTGTGTGTGTGTGTGTGTGTGTGTGTGTGTGTGTGTGTGTGCATGTTTATGTATTCCGACTACTCTGAAGAAGATTTCACCAGAAGGCTTAGCAACATTCTGTCTTGTTTATGTACCTTTTGACAGCTCAATACCTCAACTATACTGTGTGATGTTATCTATATTCCTTTCATTATTAATGTTTGTGTTTATTATTTTGTTGTGTGCAAATTTATATTGTGTTAGGCTTAACCAATGGAACAGGAATGATCAATAGCTTTTGAAATGAAATGTTGAGAAGATCAAGGTGGTGTTGACTGCTATATAATGATCATGAGATGGAAATGACATAATGGTGCACAAATCTTTGGGTGATAATTATAAGGTAATTTGTATTTTGAAGCAAATTGTAGAGCTTGTCAATGTCCCCCATGAGATGGCCCTTTGGCATAAAAGATCATGTAATGGTTGTAGGGAATCCAGATACATTGTTGTAAACAGATCTCACAACAATATGAGGATCATGTTATTATATGTATTAGTATTAGTATGATGCCAATGGCTTTGCTGCAGTGGTAACACCAGTTCCTGTCAGATCACCAAATTTAAGCGCTGTCAGGCTGGACTAGCACGTGGATGGGTGACCATCTGGTCTGCCGAGTGCTGTTGGCAAATGGGGTGCACTCAGCCCTTGTGAGGCAAACTGAGGAGTTACTTGATTGTGAAGTAGCGGCTCCGGTCTCGTGAACTGACATATGGCTGGGAGAGCAGTGTGCTGACCACCTGCCCCTCCATATCTGCATCCAGTGACGCCTGTAGGCTGAGGACGACATTGCGGCCGGTCAATACCATTGGGCCTTCTGTCCTGTTCGGACAGACTTTAGTTTAGTATTAGTATGATAAATTCCAGATGAAGCATTTTATTAAACATGTTAATACAGAGCTTGGAAAATCACGCAGAAGGAGACATTTGCACACAGATGTATAAGGGGCATTTAAATGAAACCCGGTCACTAATGTAATGATTTTACTAACTCAAAAATGTAGTTATACACAGTACACATACTCAAAAATAGTCATCAAAACTGTTGGCACATTTACCTCGTGACACTAGCTGGTTGATTCCATTCTTGAAGAAGCTAGTAGGCTGCTGTCAAATCCAGGCCTGGACCCAGTCACACATGTCATTGTCTGTTGTGAATCGATGTTTGCGAACAGCTTGTGTTAGAGGTCCAAACACATGAAAGTCACATCGTGAAAGGTCAGGACTGTACAGTGGATGTTCCAGCATTTTCCTCTGAAACTGCTGCAATGTCATCTTCACCAAATTGGCTCTGCGTGGGTGGCCATTATCATGCAGGAGGATAATGCCATTGGACAACATGCCTCAGAGTTTTGATTTGATGGCTCGTCTAAGGTTCTGTAAAGTGGCTTGATAATGCTGGGCATTGATGGTGGTTCCCCATTCCAGGAACTCGGCAAACAGGGGGCCCTAAGCTGTATTCCTCCTCATAATAACATTGCAGTTGACTCAGAGACAGCGCCATTTGAGTACTGCACTGTTCGGTGGTCAGTTGGTGGGGAATACACTGTGCACAGATTTTTCGAAAGTTCAAGTGTTGATGCATTATGGTGTGGGTGGGGCTCACACCAATACCCAGTAGCCAGTGACTTTCATCCACAATGATTCTGCGGTTGTCCAAGACTAAAGCATTCGCTTCCGCAACCATTTGTGGTGTGATGACACGATGAGCCTGTCTTGGATGAGCACTGTCTTCCAATGACTCACACGCCTCAAGGAATTGTTTGCGCCATTCCACAACATTTGAACAACTCGGACTGTACTCACGGTACACAGCCTTCATCTGTCGATACATTTCATGACCTCCAACTCCCACCACCACCAGAAAACGAATCACTTCTCATTGTTCCTGCTTACTCGCCTGCATGTTTGGTAGTGGATGATAACTTGTGTGACCACCTTCCCTTCAGTGTGAATCCACACTGACCCTATGCAACATAAAATGGTGTGCACGCATCAGTCTCTCTACCAATAGATGGTGCCACCATACCCACAGTTACGTGGTGCCACCTTACGTGTAAGGCAAAGGTAGATGCACTGACCAGGTTTCATTTGAATGAACCTCATATTTAATATATTGATTGTCATTATGTCACATCGTCTTGCATTGGAATGCTTATGATAAGGTGCTACTTTCACTGCTGACTACCAGAGATATCCAGTCTGATCGAAATAGTGTTCATCATATCTGGTGTGTTTGCTACATTTACTTTAGGGTAAAATTGCCTTAAATACAGAACTGTAGAATAAAAATAGTTACAGTTGAACCGTGTATCAGTAAAACTAAATTTTGCAACTTGGACAAAAATATGGATATTAAAGAACATCCATTTTGTATCTTCCATGATAACATCAGGAGCCTCATTAATAAAGACAATGAACCTGTAATATTCATATAGAAAGATAAAACAACAGGTAGAATGCCAACAGATGCATTGTGCTTATAAGAACATCTCATTGAAATTGAAATTGAGTAGACAGCACTTGATGGATACAAGCTAATTTTGTTTTAATATGAAGCCACTATGCAGGAAATGGAGGGAGGTCACTCTCAGGTCCTTCAGTTTAATGAATATTGTGTTGAACATCTTTTTGGTTGCAGTGCAACAGTAATGTTTCAGGAAAACACACAATCTAGTTTACATGTCCTCAGCAGGAAACATCTTGCCCTTCATAAAACAGTAGAGACAGTTTTTATAAGGTTTACAGACATAACTTTAGAATAATTGTTTGTGGAGACATGAATGCTGATTTTCTGTCAGATACTACTGATCAAAAATACCTGAAACTGTTGTCCAGCTTTGGATTAACTACTGTAGTAAACCTTCAAAGATGACTGAAGTACATAGTGCAATAGCCATTAGCAATGTGTTTTTTGTATCCAACTAACTTTTGTGATTTAGATGTAAAAGTATCAATCAATGAATAATCCAGTTGTCATAGAGAATCGACAATACCTATATATATGCTATTATTATGATGAAGCAGCCACTCAGAAACACATTTCAAAGCCACTACCAACACCACCCTGGGGAGATATCTATGTATCCCTTCTGCCTTTGTCTAGTCTAATTGCATGGTCAAATGTGACATAATTTTTAATGTGTTTGTGCATCATGTATCTGAGGCGGGATATGGGAACCAAACCAGTATTTACTTAGATGGATGTGGAAAACTGCATAAAAACCACATACAGAGTGACTGATGCATTGTCCTCCTTCGTTAATCCATGAGCCAGATTCAATCCAGGGCCAGTGTGCATCCCCATGTTCTGGTAGTGGGCACTTTAATGCACTCAGTTATCTGTGTAGGTCAGATTATGTGGCTGGATAGCCAAATATTAACAATAAAAATATATTCACTAATTACATCTGTAGCATATAAGAAAAGTATAGTGTGACGATAAAGTCTTCTTTTTCCAGAATGAAACAAATGTAAAATTGAACAAAAACAAAGACAAGGGGTTGGTGACTCCTGGGAATAAGGTGTATTGTGCTAGGAATTCAATTCAAAGGACAAAAAATAAGTGCAGAACTTGTAATATGCACAAGAACCAAAACATTCCAAAAATGAACCAAAACAATTTTGAATACTATTATCCATGAAACAATCCAACATGGATTTGAATAATACTAAGTCCCAAGAACAAAAATAATAACATATGGAGCTCATTAATCTCCAGATTCAATGACTACTTCCTCTCAGTTGCACCAAAAACACTAAATTAAACAAGAAAAATTATTCTGGTGGTACATTCCATGACCTTGACAAATACTGTGATTATGTGGTCCACAGAAGATGTCCCACTTGTGTATATGGAATCTAGTCTTCATAACAGGAAGCAGAAGGTTACATTGTCAAATCATGTCACAGGAGTGAAACTAAGCTAAACACGGGGGAACCAACATCTATGGCCACACAAGAATTGGTACTGTGTCTCCTCTTGTTCGTATCCTACATATATTATCTTCCAGTGATGTAAAAGGGCAATTCAAAAGCTGTAATATTTACTGATGACAAGCATATTAATCAAAGAACCAAACTCAGTTTCACTGGGCAGAGCCAAAATAATAGTTTAGCAGTCCTTCAGTCGGTTCACAGCAAACAGCTTAGAACAGCCCAACAAAGAATCACATAATGAGTTTCAAACAACTTTAAATTTTCTGAACCCTGAAGTAGACATCCAAGGATCTTTTTGCAATGATACAGAATTTGTCATCATTATACAATGAAAATATGCTACCTAATCAGAAATGTGAAGCACCCAAAAGGGAAGGTGGAAATGAAATGAAAACTCAGACTCCAATGCATTGATGCTATAGGAGAAACTAGGCTGAAGCAGTCAAACTGACAATGTCTTCTGAACCATTTTAGTGATTAGAAACGCTTGACTTTAATACAGTCCTCTGTTCTACTGATAATATTACTACTGCATCACACTGCTAACTCTCCTTGTGCCACTGCAAAATCAGCTTGAAGTTTCAAGATGAGCTACTCATTTTCATCTAGGTTTTACTACAACTTCTAACATTAAAATAACACTGATGTTCCTCACACGATTGCGATTTCTGACGAGTCTGTGACTGTTTACACATGTCTCCATTGTGGTAGTCAAGGCATTCAGTTAAAAACCATCATTCAGATGAAGAGAATACCTAAGTGATTTCTGAAATTGATTTTTTGAAACAATGTTTAAAAATGACAATTATTTAGCAGAAATTGTGTTATGCAATTAAAATATACCATACCTTAAATACTTTTTGTAATAAAATCTACATTGCTTGACAAGAAAGTGAAGCACCCAGAAGGGGGCGAGGAAATGGAATGAAACATCACGGGTTGAGAGGGTATGAGATGTTATTTCAATGATTACAAAGCCAAGGTAAATTGACGAAGAACTAGGCAGTATGAGCCCTCTCGTGTTCTCTCCTGTGCCAAGCTGGTCCACAACTGTTGTAACTTGTCCTTAATATCCTGGATATTGGCACTGGGATGGAGTAAATGTCTGAATTCGTCACACATTATGTTCTGAATGGGACAGACATGGGGATCTTGCTAGCCATGTGAGTACCTCAACATCATGCAGACAGTTTATAGAGACGTGCGCCCTGTGGTGGTGAGCATTGTCATGTTGAAAAATGGTACCACAATATGGTCACATGAGAGATCACACGTGAGAACACAGGATGTCTGTGACATACAATTCTGCCATCAGAGTTCCCTCAACCACTATTAGCTGTAACCTAAAGTAGTACCTGATGGCTCCCCACATCAGGAACAGTACCACTGTGCCTGCCCAAAACATTGGGAGAAGGGGACCTCGACTCAGATTGCCGCCTTACTCACCAACAGTGGTTATCTGGGCAGCGCAGAATTGTGTTTCATTGCTGAACACAGTTCAGTATCAATCAT
This sequence comes from Schistocerca piceifrons, assembly GCF_021461385.2. Taxonomy (NCBI): domain Eukaryota; kingdom Metazoa; phylum Arthropoda; class Insecta; order Orthoptera; family Acrididae; genus Schistocerca; species Schistocerca piceifrons. The sequence continues at coordinate 770,362,914 of NC_060138.1, forward strand.
CAGCAGTCCATGCTGTCTGGTCACAGCATCACTCCAGATGCCGTTGTTTGCATAGTGATGTTAATGGTAGCCTACATATGGGATGGTAGTTCCCCAGTGTGACTGCTGATAGTCTCCAACCAATGGTGCAGGATGTCACAGAAGGTTGGAAGGAGGTTGTTACTTCTTTTTGAATGGCAAGCACAGTTGTGAAGGGTTACACTGCACTTGGTGCAAAATCTGTGATCCTCTCTTGCGGTGGTCAGATGTAGTTAACTGGAGTGTTAATGATGAGTACATATCACCTCATATGCAACTATGCCCTGTGCTTGTGTTCATGCTTCCCCTCAGTCTGCCTGGAAAACTGAGTCAGCATCCTCCCATAGTGAGTGATAAATTGAACTCAGGAGCCATTACTGTCATGCCCTGTAGTTCTTGCCACATGATTTTCAAGTAAAAGCATTACATTGTGATAATGTATTGTACTCTGATAGGGTATTTCATTGTTAGTCACTACTCTAAGTCCTTCCATTTATCATTAATTGTGTGGTAAGCATTACTTATGAAAAATGTCTTAGCTGTCTTTTTAAATAGATGTATTTTAGTAACCTTTTTCATCTGCTTGGGCAATTTATTATCCAGCTTTATTCCCTAGTATAAAATACTGTTTTGAGATTTCTATTTGTTTTTAATTGGTAAATATAAGTCCAAACTCACTCTTGTTCCATGATTATGTATAGAACTTCCAGTAAAATACTTGGTAACAATTTCTTTGATATGCACAATAAATTGATGCACTTGGTGCAATAAGGATACCTAGCTTTTTAAATAGTTCTTTATAATGAGCCTAACTATTGTGTCCAGTTATTATTCTTATGATCCTTTTCTGCAGTTTAAAAATGATGTCCATATTTTGTGCCTTTGATCTCCAGGAAAATCTACCAAATCCAAGAATTAAGAGTTCGTAGGAATAGCTCTGCGGATGACGAAGAAATTGAAGAAATGTATGATGAAATAAAAGAAATTATTCAGATTGTGAAGGGAGACGAAAATTTAATAGTCATGGGTGACTGGAATTCGAGTGTAGGAAAAGGGAGGGAAGGAAACATAGTAGGTGAATACGGATTGGGGCTAAGAAATGAAAGAGGAAAACCGCCTGGTAGAATTTTGCACAGAGCACAACATAATCATAGCTAACACTTGGTTTAAGAATCATGAAAGAAGGTTGTATACATGGAAGAACCCTGGAGATACTAAAAGGTATCAGATAGATTATATAATGGTACGACAGAGATTTAGGAACCAGGTTTTAAATTGTAAGACATTTCCAGGGGCAGATGTGGACTCTGACCACAATCTATTGGTTATGACCTGTAGATTAAAACTGAAGAAACTGCAAAAAGGTGGGAATTTAAGGAGAAGGGACCTGGATAAACTGAAAGAACCAGATGTTGTACAGAGTTTCAGGGAGAGTATAAGGGAACAATTGACAAGAATGGGGGAAAGAAATACAGTAGAAGAAGAACGGGTGGCTTTGAGGGATGAAGTAGCGAAGGCAGCAGAGGATCAAGTAGGTAAAAAGACGAGGGCTAGTAGAAATCCTTGGGTAACAGAAGAAATATTGAATTTAATTGATGAAAGGAGAAAATATAAAAATGCAGTAAATGAAGCAGGCAAAAAGGAATACAAACGTCTCAAAAATGAGATCGACAGGAAGTGCAAAATGGCTAAGCAGGGATGGCTAGAGGACAAATGTAAGGATGTAGAGGCCTATCTCACTAGGGGTAAGATATATACTGCCTACAGGAAAATTAAAGACACCTTTGGAGATAAGAGAACGACTTGTATGAATATCAAGAGCTCAGATGGAAACCCAGTTCTAAGCAAAGAAGGGAAAGCAGAAAGGTGGGAGGAGTATATGGAGGGTCTATACAAGGGCGATGTACTTGAGGACAATATTATGGAAATGGAAGAGGATGTAGATGAAGATGAAATGGGAGATATGATACTGCGTGAAGAGTTTGACAGAGCACTGAAAGACCTGAGTCGAAACAAGGCCCCCGGAGTAGACAACATTCGATTGGAACTACTGTCGGCCTTGGGAGAGCCAGTCTTGACAAAACTCTACCATCTGGTGAGCAAGATGTATGAAACAGGCGAAATACCCCCAGACTTCAAGAAGAATATAATAATTCCAATCCCAAAGAAAGCAGGTGTTGACAGATGTGAAAATTAGCGAACTATCAGTTTAATAAGTCACAGCTGCAAAATACTAACACGAATTCTTTACATATGAATGGAAAAACTAGTAGAAGCCAACCTCGGGGAAGATCAGTTTGGATTCCGTAGAAACACTGTAACACGTGAGGCAATACTGACCTTACGACTTATCTTAGAAGAAAGATTAAGGAAAGGCAAACCTACGTTTCTAGCATTTGTAGACTTAGAGAAAGCTTTTGACAATGTTGACTGGAATACTCTCTTTCAAATTCTAATGGTGGCAGGGGTAAAATACAGGGAGCGAAGGGCTATTTACAATTTGTACAGAAACCACATGGCAGTTATAAGAGTCGAGGGACATGAAAGGGAAGCAGTGGTTGGGAAGGGAGTGAGACAGGGTTGTAGCCTCTCCCCGATGTTGTTCAATCTGTATATTGAGCAAGCAGTAAAGGAAACAAAAGAAAAATTCGGAGTAGGTATTAAAATTCATGGAGAAGAAATAAAAACTTCGAGGTTTGCCGATGACATTGTAATTCCGTCAGAGACAGCAAAGGACTTGGAAGAGCAGTTGAATGGAATGGACAGTGTCTTGAAAGGAGGATATAAGATGAACATCAACAAAAGCAAAACAAGGATAATGGAATGTAGTCGAATTAAGTCGGGTGATGCTGAGGGAATTAGATTAGGAAATGAGACACTTAAAGTAGTAAAGGAGTTTTGCTATTTGGGGAGCAAAATAACTGATGATGGTCGAAGTAGAGAAGATATAAAATGTAGACTGGCAATGCCAAGGAAAGCGTTTCTGAAGAAGAGAAATTTGTTAACATCGATTATAGATTTAAGTGTCAGGAAGTCATTTCTGAAAGTATTTGTATGGAGTGTAGCCATGTATGGAAGTGAAACATGGACGATAAATAGTTTGGACAAGAAGAGAATAGAAGCTTTTGAAATGTGGTGCTACAGAAGAATGCTGAAGATTAGATGGGTAGATCACATAACTAATGAGGAAGTATTGAATAGGATTGGGGAGGAGAGAAGTTTGTGGCACAACTTGACCAGAAGAAGGGATCGGTTGGTAGGACATGTTCTGAGGCATCAAGGGATCACCAATTTAGTATTGGAGGGCAGCGTGGAGGGTAAAATTCATAGAGGGAGACCAAGAGATGAATACACTAAGCAGATTCAGAAGGATGTAGGTTGCAGTAGGTACTGGGAGATGAAAAAGCTTGCACAGGATAGAGTAGCATGGAGAGCTGCATCAAACCAGTCTCAGGACTGAAGACCACAACAACAACAACAGGAATAGTATATTACAAACTGATGATAAAACCCCAAGAGAATAACACGCTTCTGACATTCTTTTTGCTAGTATCTTTGTGTGTTCATTCCACATTAATTGAAAGTAAGTATTCACCCCAAAAAACATTCTGTTTGTCACAAAATCTGCATTCAAGCACGATTTATAGTGAAGTATTGTATGTAAAACTCATTGGATTCCTACTGGATAAGAAGTTAAAATGATTTCAACGTACAGATGAAGTGATCAGGAATCTCAGTCCAACAAATTTTTAATGTAGAAATATCTCTCACTTTTTTGACCTAAAGACAAGAATTTTCACGTATTTTGCATATTTTCACTCTCTCTTATCTTCAAGAGATGTTTTATGGTGCAATGAACCTAAAGTGAGTAAAATATTTATATTTATTTGGCAGAAACAAGCAGGATGAACATTGTGTAAACTATGCAGCCACACATCTTCCAGCTACCTCTTTAAGGATTTTGGGATTATTGCTCTCTCTACTTAATGATTTTTGTTGTTGATATGAAAAGACGGTTTCATCAGAGCTATGGTTTCACAGTCATAATATGAGAAATAAAAATAATTTTCTTTACCTCTTTGTCTAGGCTTAGGAGTGGAGTTATGTACTCTTCTGCAAAGATATTCAACAAGTTACAATCCAGTATAAAGCAAGAAACTGGGAATCTCTGCCAAACAAAGAAATATAAAAAAATGTACCTTCTTAGCCACTACTTCCACAAATAATCTGGGTATTTAGATCTGTGGACTGAAATTTTCTGTTACTGAAGTGGCAAGTAGCAGTGTTTATTGCAAAGCTGCCTGACAAGTGATAACAATTTGCAAACAGGCTTCTGTTGTTAGCAAATGTTGGTATAGTCTGCACAGAATACTGTGGACGGTAGATGCACAGATGACATGGCATGCATGAGGAGAGTGGTGGTGGTGGGGGCTGTAGGCAGGCACTGAAGGGAAAATGCCAAGCACTGGAGGGGAAGTTCTTAACTAAAGTCGACACCAACATTTATTGTAAATATTTAGTGGGGTCTCTTCATGCCCACATTTGCATGATGTCACCTCTGCTTTGGTTAGTATCTAAAAATAATTCTGCAGAAAATTCAACAATTCATTTTTGCCTGGCTTGTTAACCATTTGTAACTTTCAGAGACATGCCATGAGTAGCGAATTTTGGGTAAAACCTACATGTTTCTCTTGTTGCCATGTTAAAATTGTCTTCTTTTGCCAAAACACAGCAAGTCTGCACGGTCTCACCTCACTAACATGTTGTGCAGACACAGTTGTGAGAAAATTCTGAAACAGTGGTTTATTAGGTGAGGAACTAAGGAAAAGTAAGATCAGTATCTTATGAAAAAGAACATGAGTTGCATCGGTGCACTGCTGCTGCCAGTTGAATCCAATGTTGCCATTAGCATAATGTTATAACAATGGCAAAGATGATGATGCTTAGGACGCTTCCTTGAGAGACAACATTCTCCTGACAAAACAACTCTGATAGGAATGAGACATGATGTGTATGAAGATAAGATGTTCCCATAAGCCCACTGTTGGAGCTTTCTGAGTACACATACTGTATCTGAACTGGGATATCTGGAAGACTGCAATTTTTTTTTAATTGTTTGTCCCTCTCTTTCTCATGATTTAGCATAATGTACGCAATAAGTTCCACCTCTGTAGCTGATTAGTCAGCATGGCTGACTGCCCTGTGGAGGACCCAGGTTCGAATGCTGGTACAGCCAGAGATTTTTTGGTGGTGGGAGGATTGGAATGCGGTGCTGTAAGCCTTGTCATGCTAACTGAGGAGCTACTTGACAGAGTAGTAGTGGCTCCAGGTTACAACCAATGTGCTGACTCCGTGCTCCTCCATACCTCATTCAGTGAGGCCAATGGCAGCAGTTGACACAGTGGTCAGTCAGTGACAATGAGCCTGCCAAAGCCTGTGGATTGAGTTTACGTTATTACACAATAAGTTAGTCAGTTTAATGCTTGTTACCAATCGAAAGCCACAACAGTGTTCCTCACCTGTTGAAGATTTCACATTCTTCTTGGTCCTTCTCCAACAGTACTGTGGCAGCACGTCAGTTTCAGCTAAGCATTAAGGAGTTAGATGGTATACACCAATAACACGTTTCACTAGAGAAAACCACATATATTTATTACCACTGATCAAAATTTACTTACAAGCCACTTAATCTTATGAAAAAGGACACCGTCATGTAGTTGAATAACTCCATGAAGTGTCTGGGTGTTGTTTATAATATCAAGCATAATCTGAGGAGTTTGAATTCGGTGTCATACTTTCTTGAGTGAATTACCCATGGATTCAGAGGAGAAAATGGAAAATGTGTTATCCGTTTTTATCAAGCCTTTGTATGGCCCCCAACTCTTTTACAAATGCTATGTGTTCCACAGAATCTATAAATCTAAAGATTGGCTATGATACTGTCATGACCTTATCAGGCTGACTACAGGTACCTGAAGGACCAGCCCTATTTTAAATCTATGTGCAGAGGCTGGTGAAATACCTCTATCACCTACTGTCAGCTCCTCGTGGTATCTCCACAGTTACTGTTTTTCCATTTATTGCCACAATGCCATATGGGATTTGCCCAGTGTAAGACCTTGAAGACAACCCTGGGTTACTCAGTAGTTTGCCATGATTATGTCCACCCGATCTGCTTACCAAGTAACATTGTAGGTACATGCAGTCTTGAAATAAATGAGATGTACTCTGGCTGCAATGTTCAACATCTACTGTGATTTCCTGAGTGCATTATGAGCTGTCAGTGCATGTATCCATCAGAGAAACAAGTCCTGCATGTATCCATCAAAGAAACAAGTCAATTGTATCAGGATGGCTTTATTCACCTATAACATCCAAGTAAAGAGGTGATGTGCTGTCGGCTATGAGGACATGTGATAATTTGGGTGAAAAGACTGATGAATCCAACAACCAAGAAAGTGTATAAGATACATACCATGAACAAATGTGAATCCCCCTATATGCTGTAAGCTCATTATTTATGAACAGTGTCATTGGCAGATGTGGCTAAAAAAAAGGTGAAAAGATAGAAAAACATTTTTAGTTGCTGAAACTATCTTTGTAGCATAGCTCCATCTAACCACTGAGGCATAATGAATTCCTCTTAATGTTGCCGATGTTGTTCTTGGGTCAAGCTGGGACCTGTTATGGCTGGATGGTGGATTACTACAATGGGTAGTTGGTAGTGACAGCATATATGGCACATAGCTGACAGATTCAGGTGTCCCTGTGCACATGCCCTAAGATGAGTTGTGGCTGTTCATGGAAATTGGCGACCCAGTGCTGTAATTGTGATGGTTATGATAATCAGTAGCATATAGGTTTCTTGTGCAAGGATATGTTCTGTTTTACGTTCATCTTAAGCGTCATTATTAAATTGAGTTTCTGGACTGTTGATTAGAACTTGTCTCATTGATGATAGAGAGATAAGTGTGTTTTCAATAGTAGACAATAGCTCAGAACAGTGACTGTAGCTTTAACTTGTAGCAGTTGCTTCATAAATCTGGAGTTTGAATTTAAGACAGTCTGTAATTTGTGTGAGGCCTTGAAGAAGTCCCATCCATGAATAATATTGTCACGTATAAGAAGGTGTAATTAGATGAGTGATGAACACCAACTTCACTTAATGAAGATTTATTCAGCACTTGCACATAAAAGAGCGCAGAGCGAAATGCCTCTGGCCAAAACACATACAGTATATATACAGCTACAGAACATTCCAGTACAATGATTCTTGATATTTGTGGATACTTCTAGAATGTATTCGAACCAAATATAGAAATTATTTTGTACAGTCCAGGTGAGTTTTGAACTCACGACCCGCCATGTAACATTTTAGTATCATAACCAATACACTATGGTGACTGTGCTGCTGAGTTTCTTCTGTGACATTGCTCCCTCGTTAAGAGAACAGTGTCTCGGTGTTACGTCCTCCTAGTCCGGGAACGAGTCATTGGTCCTGCATACTCTAACTCCTGATGACTGATTCTCGCCCTGGCAGTGATCTTCTTAGAACTTCTTTTGTTGCTACGCTCTTCGTCACCTTTCTGCTTGTTGCCTGTCACTGGAGCTTTGAGTTTACCCTGGGTTGCAGGATCTTTATAGAGCTTCATTCAAAGGACGTGGACCGTATCTCTGTTTGTCGTCTTGTGTTGGGGTCAACATCAGACATCAGACAACTGTCTTACAGCCTTATAAGGTCCAAAGTAGCGCCTGAGGAGCATCTCAGAGAGACCAACTTTCCGAAGAGGAGTGAAGATCCAGACAAGGCCACCAGGCTGGTAGACAACAGGGCGGTGGCTTGTGTCATATGTTCATCGATCATTTTCTTGAGCCTGCAGCATGTGGAGTCGAGCTAACTGCCGAGCTGCCTCAGCTCTGGTTAACATCTGGCCGATATATTCATCGTCCATGTCATCAGGATGTAATGGAAACAGTATCCATCATCGTAGTCACCTCACGTCCATGCACCAGGAAAAATAGCATAAATCCTGTGGTGTCTTGTTTGGCGGTGTTGTAGGCAAACGTCACGTAAGGTAGCACCTCATCCCAGTTACTCTGCTCAACATTGATGAACATTGATAACATGTCAGCCAAGGTCTTATTAAGGCATTCAGTAAGCCTGTTAGTTTGTGGATGATAGGCAATCATCATGTGATGAGTAATGTTGCACCGACCGTTTGTCTTGTCACAAGATTCGATTGAAAAACTTTTCTGCAATCCGTAATTAACAACCTCGGGGCACCGTGTTTTAATACAATGTCTTCCTCGATGAATTTGGCTACCTCGTGTGCGTCGGCTGTTTCCATGACTTTTTAAATGGCATAGCATATCAGATAATCAGTGCAAACAATAATCCATCTTTTGCCACTAGAAGACGTTTGAAATCATGCGAGGAGGTCAATCCCAACACACTAGAAAGGTATTTCGGCTGCTGGAATTGGCATGAGTCAGCCAGGTGGTTTCTGAGGAACTGCTTTTCTCCTCTGGCACTCACTACAGTGTGACACATAGTGACGGACACTCCTAAATAAACGTGGCCCGAAAAATGTCTTCCGGATTCTATCGTAGGTTTTAATAAATCCTAAATGTCCGGCCTCAGGTGTGTCATGGAATTTCTGTAGAACATCTAAGTACATGTGTTTAGGAATCACTAGTAACCACCTCTTTCCAAATGGATCAAAGTTTTTCTTGCAAAGTAATCCATTAACTACCTTAAATTGTCCTTTCACATCCTCTGTCTGATTTAAGGCAAGCATAATTTGAGATATCTTGGTGTCCTTCTTCTGCTCAGCAGAGAGATCCTGGAGTGTAGCGAGACAGCCACTATCTTCATCAAAGTCTTGATGGTCTTGCACAGAGTTTCATGAGAGACAGTTGGCATCTTGGTGTTTTCATCCACTTTTGTACACTATGGCAATGTCATACTCTTGAAGACGTAGTGCCCACCTGGTGAGTTGTCCTGTTGGATCCTTAAGACCTGTCAACCAACAAAGTGAATGATGGTCTGTAACAATTGTGAATGGCCTTCCATAGAGATACTATCGAAATTTGCACATGACCCAGATCACAGCAAGACTTTCTCTTTCTGTAGTTGAGTAGTTTCTCTCGGCTTTTGTAAGTGTCCTAGAAGCATAGGCTATAACCTTCCCTTTTCCATCCGAAATTTGCACCAGAACAGCACCGAGCCCATACTCACTGCCATCTGTGTGTAGTTTTGTAGGTGCTCTCTAATCATACAGACCAAGTACAGGGTCAGCCATCAGAGCTTTTGGCAGCATATCGAAAGAATCTTGTTGAGCACCACCCTAGATAAATTTAGCATCAGCTTTTAACAACTCTTGGAGTGGCCTGGCTTTGATACAAAAGTCTTTGATAAAACAACAGTAATAAGAATATAATCTGAGGAAGCTTCTCACATCTCTAATTCTTTTAGGAATAGGAAATTCCTTTATAGATCTAAACTTTTCTGGGTCTGGCTGCATACTTTCGCTTGACACAAGGTGTCCAACTAGTTTGATTTCTTTTGCTCCAAGATACACTTTCTTGGATTAAGTTTCAGTCTGCCTTGTTGGAGACACTCAGTCTTTTTATATGTGCATCAGAAGTCTCTGAGAACACTGTAATGTCATCTAAATAACAAAGACACATCGTCCACTTCAGGTGACGTAGAAGATTATCCATCATCCATTCAAAAGTTGCTGGTGCATTACACAAACCAAATGGCTTTACTTTAAACTCATATAGACTCTCAGGGGTGATGAATGCAGTTTTCTCATGATCAGCCTCATCTACTTCAATTTGCCAATATCCCAAGTACATGTCCATGGTTGAGAAAAACTTAGCCCCCTTCAGACAATCTCATGTATTGTCAATTCATGGAAGGGGTAAACATCATTTTTAGTTATCTTGTTAAACTTCCTGTAATCAACACTAAAGTGCCACCTGCCATCCTTCTTCCTGACAAGGACCACTGGTGACAACCGTGGGCTCTACAAAGGCTGAATGATGCCATTCTTCATCATTTTCTCTACCTCGTTGTGAATTATTTGACATTTTGTTGCCGACACACTGTATGCTCTCTGGCTTATTGGTTGATGGTCTCCAGTGCTTGTTGATGGTCTCCAGTGCTAATCTGGTGCTTCACCATTGATTTGTCTAATTTGCTCTTCACCTATGGATTGAAGCATTCAGAGAACTCTTGAAGAATGGTAAGTAGCTTCTTCTCTTGTTCCTTAGTGACATCTGGTGATAGTCGAGCCAGAAGGTCTTGTCTCATAGTGGTAGCACACAGTTGCTGTCATTGTAACATCCTCTTCTTCTTCTGTCTCCGATAGAGTGTGATCTGTTGAATATGGCTGAAACTCGGGTTTCTTGCCACATAAACGGTGGCTCTGTCGTGGCATGGTAGGAGCCACTTGTGTCTTCTATAATGGGTGCTATCACAAGGTCCAATGCCCAGCACCTCCACCAGAATAATGTCACATAGAAGGTGTAAGTGGATGAATGATGAACACTTACTTCACTTAACGAAGGTTTATTCAGCACTTGCACAAACAAGAGTGCAGAGCGAACTGCCTCCGACCAGAACACATGCCGTATATATACAGCTACCGAACATTGCAGTACAATGATTCTTGATATTTGTGGATACTTCTAGAATGTTTTTGAACCGAATATAGAAATTAAAATTGTACAGTCCAGGTGAGTTTTGAACTCACGACCCTCCATGCAACAGTTTAGTATCATAACCACTAACCCACGGTGCTACACAGCTTGTCCTGTGACAATATTATGGCTGCATCTTGATAAAATGACAAATTGAGCCGGCATGTCCTCTCATTAATAGTTCTAGTCACAACACAAGTGTCTGTTGGCTTAATATATGTGCTGTGTATCTGAAGTAAATTTCATAACAGTCATGAATGGGCATCCAGAGGGTGTGCATTTTGCTAGAAAAAGGTATTTAAGATCATGTCAGTATATTCTGACAATACGGTAATTGGATGCACCCAGGGGTGGAACAAAGTCTAATAGCAGTTAGGAGAGAGAGGTAAGGATGTCTGTCATGTGTAGCTGGAAACCAGAGTTAGAGAAAATGTCTGTAGATGGTCCAATTCTGGCCACATCTTGCAGCCCAGTGTGATTTGTCCCCCGCACTCCTCAATGGTCACTTAGACTCAACATGTGGGGACTAGTCAGCAAATGCATTTTATGGAAACAAACAACATCTGTGGAGGTGATGATTCTTCTTGTCACAGAGGCCATAGTAGTTGGTATTTGATTCCCAAAAACAAAAATTCAAGCTGAAAAAATGTAAAATCAACAATAAATATCTGCAGTAACCCTAGACTGGCCAGGTGACCCACACATATTTCCCCCTTCCATAGAAGGTGGAGTAACTATTGCTGGGGGCTTAATAGCTAAGTGTAACAACAATTTAAATTTTTTCGTGATTTTCAAAATGCCTTACAAAGGCTTACAAGAGTTAATTCATTTTTATTGTGATACTGGTCTTTGCAGAGGCCTTTAGAAGTTGCTGAGCAATGTGGCTGTAGTGAGGTGGCATAGGTTGGTCACAGGGTGCCAAGCAGTGGGACTGTGAGGAAGTGGCAGAAATTTTCACAGCAGCCAGGCAGCATGAACAGCAAGTACAGGGATGGACTTTTCTGGATAACTCATATCAGTAGTACTAGCCTGGAGCCCTAGAGAGAAGCTACAGATTTCTTACATGGAGAATGCAAGGCCCACAACCAGCACCTAAAATCACATTAAAGTTAATTCCAACATTCTGATGAACGTGATTAGCTAACATACAATTCTACAAACAAATTCAGGGAACTACTCTTATGATATAAATTTAACCTCAAGTCATTCAAAATAGTAAATAAAAGAGTTATAGTGACCTCGCAGCACTGGGTATAAGTAGCAGCAGGTGGTGAGATTTGCTAACGACCAGACTGAAAGGAACAGAGTAAAAATTCAACTCCTTAAGGCTAAACTAAAATATATTGAGGCAAAAACTGAAATAATTAATTGTGAAATATAAGAAAATACTCTTTACTTGCTTGCATTTAGATATTTCTGCATAACACGCTTGCCTGTTTCGGTTTACAGTGCCATTTTCAAATGCATGCTAGATGGAGATGATGATCATATGACATCTGGGGGTCAACCGTGAGCTTCCTGTTGTGAAATATTGTTATTATAATCATGTAGCTGTATAATAGATAACGTTTCATGATAACAAATGTTTGACAGCTATTTGACGGTTGTGGTCCTTAGATTCTCTAAACTAGCTGTGTGATTATATTAACAGTATTTCACAAAAGAAAGCTCATAGTTGGCCCCTGAATGCCACATGATTGTCAACTCCAGTTAGATGTGCATTTGAAAATTGCATTTTAAGCTGAAACATGCAAGCTTTTGTTGTGAAGAAATATCTAGATATAAGCAAATAAATTTTACATTACAGCTATTGGAATTAACCTCTTACAAAAATGCTAGATATACTAGGAACCATCATAACAAGTGTCCCAGAACGAGTATAAAAATTACTCATAAAAACTTTTACTTCTCTAAATTGTAGTATATAACTGAAAATAGAATCCTAGCAAGAAACCATCCCATCAGAATAAGTGAAGCTGCTTCAGTGTGAATTAAGCAGAATTTAGTATGTGTGTGGCACATAGCTTCTTTTTGAAATAGTCACATTGTTCATGCATTAGAATTGTGAAAGCAGCTATGATTGACATAGGTACTAAAACTTGATCATTAACAGCCACGCACATAAGTTCATGCTATGATCGATTGGGAACATTCTTACTTTACTTTTTCATATCCAGAAAATTTATTTTAAAGTTTTTCAGTGCTCATTGAAAGTGTGTTTAAATTATTCTGTATTCTCATGTGCAGTTCTGTGGGATTCAGGATCTGAGAATCTGACCACTGTATATAACTTTTCAAGTGGTGTAGGTTTCATGAATCTTGTTGTTAACCTGCATGTGTCATTCTATTGATTTTTTCAGCGTGTTCATCTGGACTATACAAGGCATGTGTATTCCACTGTGGAAAAGCAAAGTGATTGGGCAGTTGTTCTTAGCACAGTTGGTATGGTTCCTCATTTACTATTTCTAGTTTTCTCAACGTGTTGTTTCTGGCAGCAACCTTCTGGCTGGTCTTCTCATGATGACATTTGTAAGTTGGTGATCTGTCCACCATAACACCCAGGTATGTTGATTCGTTTGTGTGTTCCAGATTGCTGTCTTTCCAGGTAATGTCCAGCTTTTTGTCTGTCTGTTTTGAGTGAAAATGGAAAGTGCTAACATGTGTCTACAAGGGGTTTGATTTGAGGGAATTCTCTCGGTAATATTCAGACAAGATGTTTAGCAAGTTTTCCAATTATCCTTCTATCTCTCAAACCTCTTTCCTTGTGCAGTAATAGCCAGATCACAAGCATACAAGAAATGGGTATTAATTTCTGATGTTGGTTGATCATTTGTGTATACATTAATTAAAAGGGATGGCAGGACACTTCCCTGAGAAAGACCATTCTTTTGTTGATGGCCATCACCTGATAATACCTGCAGCATTACATAAAATTACCTGTTTTGTAATAGAAGTTCTGTACTTTTTGTGAGCTGATAGTCCTTAAATGTTTTGTAGAGTTTTTTCATGAGGATACTATGGCTGACAGTTCCATATGTAGAACTTAAGTCTACCAGAGCTACAAGTGTAACTTGTTTTGTTTCCAAACCATATCTCATTGTGTTCTGTACTTGAAAGGATTTGACTGATGCATGATTTTCTTGTCTGAATCTAGAGTGGGTAATAAGCTTTTTCTCTGTGGTATTTACTATGTGATTTAAAATCGTTCATTCATACAGCTTTTACTGATGGCATAGGAGTGTTATTGGGCAGTAATTCTTTGGTCAGAAGAGTTGAGAACATAGATGCTTATGTCCACAGAAGGAACTCTCTTGTTACAGTAAAATAGGGGATTGACAAAAATAGCACAATAACATTAAGCAAATGTAATGTTAAACAGGTATTTCACCTCCCTGATATTTATCTTAAACTCTAAGAACAAAGTTTAATATTGCAAGCTCAACCATAGGGTGAAGTACAGGAAAAAACCTGCCATAAAGAATTGCAAAACCATTTACAATATCCTTGTTTGTGTAGAAATACCACCATTGTTCCTAATAGTAGTATGACCAAGAATGAAGAAACAGAAATTGGAGCATTACAGTGAGCATTGTTTCTTCCTGGTGTAAGTTGGAGTGTCATGGGTGGAAGGTTTCTAATTATGATGTGTTCCACTCCATGTAGAATATGTTACCTGGATGCATATGTTTGCCGACTATGCATTATAAATAATTTGTGGTCACAGTTCCTGAAATTAATTACTGTTGTGGACCTTCTATGCAGGCCCACTAGACGCTGAGTGTGACTTCTCCATCTTTTACAATTTGGTTGGGTACTGAAAGAGAGCTCTGATCTTTCCAAGCTACTAAATGAAGTAAACAGGTTTGCAGTAACTCTTCTGCATTTTATGCACAATGTTTTTCATGTACAGCTCCAGTTACAGTGATGGATGAACCGAACGCTCTTACGTTGTAGCTCGTAACAAATGACAATATTCATTATGTACTCCTTTTATCTTATAGGAAAGCATATAATTGAATGACATTTTTATTTATGTGCTATTTTGTTTTAGTCTGTTATGTAGATACAAGGATAGATCAATGTTGCACATGAACTGACATGAAAATGGCATACAATATTTTAACACAATTTAAAATGTGTTAGTATAACTAAGTGTTATGGTGTTTGGGGGGGGGGGGGATATATAAATAAAAATAGTAATAATTTTTAAAAGAAAGAAAAAAGTGCCATATGCTACCCTTTGACCATCTGGTGCACAGATATATGTTTATCCATAATCCGGGAGGCTCATGCTATTATTCTGTTGTGCCATGCTGCATTGCAGGGTGTATAATTGTGGACTACCCCATTGTACAACAGTATACTGCACTACACTACAACACACTACACAGCACTACACTACACTACATTACTTCACTTTGCCTCAGAACCAAGATATATCCTTCATTTGTCTGGAGAGTTAGCCCTTGGCATGATGAGGTGTAATTCAGGAGTCACGGGGGCTGTACTGCTGTTCCACCCAAGGTGTAGAGATTGGCAGATGGCTGTCAGGATTTCAGGAAATCCTTCCTGTTCCTCCCCGAGGTTCATCTCCTTGCAACTTACCAAAGGTTGTTGTAGATAGATGTTCTGCTGTGGTGCATTTTGCTGTCATGATGTATGGCTTCTTATTGCTTGTCTTTCAGCCATGTAGCTTGCAGTTCATAAACTGGTACTTCAGCTGTCAGTGAGTTCAGCTAATGCATCATTCCTTATTATGTTATAGACCATTGTATTACCATAGATGTTCCTGTTCTGATCTGTAACAACTTCACTAATGGCACATCCCCAGACAATGTGGTCAGGGTGCCAGTTGCTCCACTTTCACAAGTATCTTTTGGTCAGGTGAATACAGGGTTATAAATACAAAATCAAATAGGGGTAAAGCAGGAGTAGGTTTAATAATGAATAAAAAAATAGGAATGCAGGTAACCTACTACAAACAGCATAGTGAACGCATTATTGTGGCCAAGATAGACACGAAGCCCATGCTACAGTAGTGCAAGTTTGTATGCCAACTAGCTCTGCAGATGACGAAGAAATTGATGAAATGTATGATGAGATAAAAGAAATTATTCAGATAGTGAAGGGAGACGAAAATTTAATAGTCATGGGTGACTGGAATTCGATTGTAGGAAAAGAAAGAGAAGGAAACGTAGTAGGTGAATATGAATTGGGGGTAAGAAATGAAAGAGGAAGCCGCCTGGTAGAATTTTGCACAGAGCATAACTTAATCATAGCTAACACTTGGTTCAAGAATCATGAAAGAAGGTTGTATACATGGAAGAAGCCTGCAGATACTAGAAGGTATCAGATAGATTATATAGATTATATAATGGCAAGACAGAGATTTAGGAACCAGGTTTTAAATTGTAAGACATTTCCAGGGGCAGATGTGGACTCTGACCACAGTGTATTGGTTATGAACTGTAGATTAAAACTGAAGAAACTGCAAAAAGATGGGAATTTAAGGAGATGGGACCTGGAAGAACTGACTAAACCAGAGGTTGTACAGAGTTGCAGGGAGAGGATAAGGGAACAATTGACAGGAATGGGGGAAAGAAATACAGTAGAAGAAGAATGGATAGCTTTGAGGGATGAAATAGGGAAGGCAGCAGAAGATCGAGTAGGTAAAAAGACGAGGGCTAGTAAAAAACCTTGGGTAACAGAAGAAATATTGAATTTAATTGACGAAAGGAGAAAATATAAAAATGCAGTAAATGAAGCAGGCAAAAAGGAATACAAACATCTCAAAATTGAGATTGATAGGAAGTGCAAAATGGCTAGAGGACAAATGTATGGATGTAGAGGCTTATCTCACTAGGGGTAAGATAGATACTGCCTACAGAAAAATTTAAAGAGACCTATGGAGAAAAGAGAACCACTTGTATGAATATCAAGAGCTGAGATGGAAACCCAGTTCTAAGCAAAGAAGGGAAAGCAGAGAGGTGGAAGGAGTATATAGAGGGCGATGTACTGGAGGACAATATTATGGAAATGGAAGAGCATGTAGATGAAGATGAAATGGGAGATATGATACTGCGTGAAGAGTTTGACAGAGCACTGAAAGACCTAAGTCGAAACATGGCCCTGAGAGTAGACAACATTCCATTAGAACTACTGACAGCTTTGGGACAGCCAGTCCTGAGGAAATTCTACCATCTGGTGAGCAAGACATATGAGACAGGCAAAAAACCGTCAGACTTCAAGAAGAATATAATAATTCCAATCCCAAAGAAAGCAGGTGTTGACAGATGTGAAAATTACTGAACTATTAATTTAATGTCATGGCTGCAAAATACTAATGCAGATTCTTTACAAATGACTGGAAAAACTGGTAGAAGCTAACCTTGGGGAAGATCAGTTTGGATTCCGTAGAAATATTGGAACACGTGAGGCAATGCTGACCCTACGACTTACCTTAGAAAATTAATTAAGGAAAGGCAAACCTACGTTTCTAGCATTTGTAGCCTTAGAGAAAGCTTTTGACAATATTGACTTGGAATACTCTCTTTCAAATTCTAAAGGTGGCAGGGGTAAAATACAGGGAGCCTCTCCCCGATGTTATTTAATCTGTATATTGAGCAAGCAGTGAAGGAAACAAAAGAAAAATTTGGAAATTCGGAGTAGGTATTAAAATCCATGGAGAAGAAATAAAAACTTTGAGGTTCACCGATGACATTGTAATTCTGTCAGAGACAGCAAAGGACTTGGAAGAGCAATTGAACGGAATGGACAGTGTGTTGAAAGGAGGATGTAAGGTGAACATCAACAAAAGCAAAACAAGGATTATGGAATGTAGTTGAATCAAGTTGGGTGATGCTGAGGGAATTAGATAAGGAAATGAGACACTCAAAGTAGTAAAGGAGTTTTGCTATTTGGGGAGCAAAATAACTGATGATGGTAGAATTAGAGAGGATATAAAATGTAGACTCGCAATGGAAAGGAAAGCGTTTCTGAAGAAGAGAAATTTGTTAACATTGAGTATAGATTTAAGTGTCAGGAAGCCGTTTCTGAAAGTATTTGTATGGAGTGCTGCCATGTATGGTAGTGAAACATGAACGATAAATAGTTTGGACAAGAAGAGAATAGAAGCTTTTGAAATGTGATGCTGCAGAAGAATGCTGAAGATTAGATGCGTAGATCACATAACTAATGGGGAGGTGTTGAATATAATTGGGGAGAAGAGGAGTTTGTGGCACAACTTGACTAGAGAAAGGGATCAGTTGGTAGGACATGTACTGAGGCATCAAGGGATCATCAATTTAGTATTGGAGGGCAGCGTGGAAGATAAAGGTCGTAGAGGGAGACCAAGAGATGAATACACTAAGAAGATTCAGAAGGATATGGGTTGCAGTGGGTACTGGGAGATGAAGAAGCCTGCACAGGATAGAGTAACATAGAGAGCTGCATCAAACCAGTCTCAGGACTGAAGACCACCACAACAACAACATGTGATTAATTGTTGTATATTTAGTAAGTAGCAGGGATATGTGGACCATGTCATGACAGGTTGGGAACAGCTCTTTTGGTAGGAAGAAAGTATGACATTCTGGATGTTTCTTTTATTTTATGAATGAACTGGTAAGTTTTGCCTCCAAGTTTCTGCCCTATCCCAGATTTCTCTCCATTCCCTATCAACGTGTGCCTTTGTTTCTTCATTGAATGTGGCTTTTGTGACCAGTATCTCCTTAACCTTACCATAGTCTACATCATGTAGATGAAGATAGTCTCCACTTTTAAGCCAACATAGTGCACATTACTTTCTTATGGCTATGTCCAGAGGTAGCAAGCCTAGTATAACCAGAAGTGCCTCAGTTGGCGTTGTTCTATATGTGTCTGTCAGTGGCAGGAGTACACTTCTCTGTGCTTGCAGTAGATCCTGTGTGCTTTCCTTACATTTCTGTCTGTATGAACCAAAATGCTTGACCTACAGCTTACAATAGCAATTAAGACTGTGTTTTGGTGTGTTCTTATTGCAGTGTAGCGGTACTACCGTTTTGGATAGGAAAAGTCAGTTTTGGTGCAATATTTCTGAGCGCCCAAGTTCCAGCCAGGTGCGGGCCTGTTTACAGTGAGTTATGCTCACCAGCAGTTGTGAAGTAAAATAAGAGGCCACAGGGGCGTAGAACTGCTGGGAAAAGTACACACAGTGGTTTGCATGGCAAGTCACAGGCAGAAGGAGCCCACTGGCCAACCTAAGTGTTATGAGCATGTGACGCAGAGCAGCTTGTTTAGCAAAACAGAGGTGCACAGCCATATATAAATAAGTGACGGTGCTCCAACAATGCATTCAAGTGTGGCAGCTCTCCTGGATGGCGGGGCGTGTCACACCACTGGCTACACCTGGCAGCAGGTGGGGCGCCAACGTTCCAGTCCAGGGCGGGTCGCTGGTTCAACCCTCTAAGGCCAACATGGGGGATTGAAGTGTGCCAGCTCTCCTGGATGACGGCTACACACAGCAGCAGATAGGGCGCCAGCATTCCAGTCCATGGAGAGTTGCTGATTCAACCCACTAAGGCCAACGCAGGGGATTCAAGTGTGGCAACTCTCCTGGACAGTGGAGCATGTCATACCACTGGCTACACACGGTAGCAGATGGGGTGCCAGCATTCCAGTCCACGGTGGGTCTCTGGTTCAACACTCTGAGGCTGACGCGGGGTCTGTAGCCAGCCAGCAGTGGGCCATTCCATGGCTTGCTACTGTGGGCAGTCGTCTTGGCTCCCAACACACATTGGAGATGTCCAGGGCGAGGGCTGCAGATTCAGCTGCCGGATTGGAGGCACTTGTTGCCATGACCCAAGTCACGCCGGTGAGGATGCACGGTGTGGGCCACCTTGCAGTTGTCAGCGGGTGGTGCTGAGGCAGTGCTGGATGAAGGCTGCTGAGTTGGCTGATGGCACAGCCTTGATGTCCTCATATCACCGCAGCCATACAAGGCCGACACATTAGCAGAGCGCTTGACGGGTCGCTGAGGTGGGGTCCTCAGCATTGCGGGACCCGGTGACACAGACCGAGGGGAACCCGGCACTGTAGTTGGAAACAATAAATCATTTGGAAAGCTCGGTCGAGTCTTAATACGGTGCCTTCTACCTCTTCGCGCTAAATTTGGTGTTGCTGTTACAACAGAAGTTGTTACTACATTTGGTGTCAGAATAGCTGGCTTTGTCTGTATAGTAAGGCATTCAAGCCCGCCGCCTGCATTACAGTCACAAGATGATGTGAGTTTTGACCATTTTTCTTTTGAGTGTTGTACATTTTCTTTCTTTTTTGTTTTTTTTGAGAATGGCTCTTGGCAGGCCATTGTAGATGTCTTGCGTGGGCATAGTATTTTTTGTTGTTAGAGTAAGTGTTAATGTATTTGAGGCAGTAAGATTTATTATTTTTTTTTTTGTGGCATTTAATTACTTTTTTACTGGTTCGAATATGATGTTAGTGAGTATGATGATACTATGGTGTGGGGAGTTATGTTATTTTTGAACTTAATTGTTTTGTTTCGGGATTAACAGGGAACAAAAGCAACACAATGTCAGAGTCAGGAAAGCGAGATGTGTTGGTGACAGAAGCAGTACGGATTTTGTTGGAAAAGGTAGCACAGTCGACAGCAGACAATATGCAGTTGAGGAGTGAATTAACATCTAGAAGTGAGCAAGAAACCACACCGGTCAGTCATTGTTGCCTAGGGTGCCGCAGCAGGAGATTGATCCAGCTGCCGTGAGTTTGATTATTCCATTTTCTGGCAAGGCATCTGCGGATGTGTGTTCATTTGTGGAGGACTGGGAAACTTCAGCTGTGCTGAATGGTTGGTTGGATGAATAGTTGTTACATGTAGCCAACATTAGATTGACGGGTGAATGTTATTACAGCTAGGGGAAACTGTTCTTGATGCAGAGCTGTCATGAGGGGCATTCAACGTAATGAACAAACCAATTGAACCACGTACATTAGCATTAAGGCTTAATTCACATGAGTGTGTGTCTGGTGGCTCCAGGAAGTCGCTTTGAGTAAGTGTGGAGTCGAATCTACCTGTGCGTACAGTATGTGTCATTGAACCATTGGAGGATAATGAAGTTTTGGGTCCATTTGGTTGTTTTGTGAAACGCAGTATTGCACGCATACAGGAGGGGAACGACGCGCAAGTAGTTCACATGAACATGGATAATCTTAGCGCTGTAGATGCTAATTTGAGAAAAGGAGTTTTAGTAGCAAATTTGGATGTGCCAGATGACGAAGACTGTTGTTCGAGAGGTAGGCAAAGCGATCAACCACTATCTGCCATTAGAACTGCATTGCATGACAAAATTAAGCATTTGAAAAGAGGAGAAAGGGAGTATATGGAAGAATTATTGTGAGAATTTAAGGATTTGTTTTTTCCACAAGGGCCATTGCCAGCAACTCCATTAGTTCAACGTACGATACCAGCAGGGAATGAAGCACCTGTTTACTATAAAACATACAGAATACCAAGGTATTTGCAGCTGATTGTGGAGGATTTCATTGATCAGCATCTTGCGGATAGTATTATAGAGCATAGTAATAGTTGCTGGGGAGCAGGCATTGTTGTTGTGCCTAAAAAATCTATGGATGGAACTAAGAAATACAGGTTCTGTCATGACTACCGATACCTCAATAATAAGACAGTAATGGACGTGTACCCCATTCCAAACATATCGGAGACTTGGTATCACTTAAGACTGTGCCAGTACTTTTCTACGATGGATTTGACAAGTGGTTATCATCAGTTAGAGGTGGCTCAAGAGGATCATCCAAAAACTGCATTCTCTACTCCTGGAGGCCATTACCAGTGCATCAGAATGCCATTTGGTTTGAAAAACGCTCCAGCAACATTTCAGAAGGTGCTAGACAGTGTCTTGAGGGGTTTGAAACCACGGCAGTGTCTTGTCTATTTGGATGACATTATAGTGTTTTCAAGTAGTATGGAGCAACATAGGCAGCGGTTAAGGGAAGTCTCTATGAGGTTAAGAGCAGCTCATTTGATGCTGAGCCTGGAGAAGTATCGTTTTGCATTAGAAGAAGTAAAATATTTGGGCCATATTATCAGTAAGGATGGAGTGTGAATGGATCTGAGGTTGGTACGGGCTGTAAGGGATTTTTGAGAGCCGAAAACAGTTAAGGAAGTGCAATCATTTATCAGAATTCACAGTGTCTATTGAAAGTTCATGAAGAGTTTTGCAGATTTAGCACAGCCGTCGATTCGATTGTTATGGAAGGGTGTGAAATTTGAGTGGACAGAAGAGTGTCAGAAAGCATTTGACACACTGAAAGAAGTGTTAACATCAAGTCCAGTTATTGTGTTTCCAGATTTTGAAAAGTAATATATTCTAGCATGCAATACATTGAATCAAGCATTAGGGTGTGTTCTTAGTCAGGAAATTGATGGGAAAGAACATCCAGTAGCCTATGTGTCTAGGCAGTTGAATGCAGCATAGAGGAATTACTCAACTAGAGAGAGGGAGATGCTTAGTGTAACCTTTATAATCACATATTTTAATTGGTATTTATATGGGAGAAGCTTTTGGGTAGTGACAGATCATGTTGTGTTCAAGTGGTTGCTGGGGTTGAAGGATCTGTCCACTAGACTCGCTAAGTCGGCTATGAGGCGTAGTAATTCGACTACGAGGTTGTGCACAAGCCTGGGAAGAATCACGGTAATGCCCAATGCACTAAGTAGGAAAGTGGCAAAACTAGAAGTTATAACCTATGACCTAGAGGTATGGCAAGAATTACAGGACGTGGACAATGATTCTAAATTGTATCAGACACAGCCACAATTTAATATATACAACGGTCTTCAGTGCAGGGAAACGAAGTCAGGACCAAGTGTAGTAGTGCCAGCGAAACTGAGAGATGAGGATTTAAAGGAATCAAATGATCCTGTGTTATCTGGTCATGGAGGGTGTAAAGCGATGAATAGGAGAGTGGCAGAGAGGTATTGGTGGAGAGGTAGGAAAGTAGATGTGGATCGGTGTGTCAAGAATTTTATACCATGTGTGCAGAGAGCAGATTTGAGTCGTAAAAAGATACAGCTACAATGATTGCCGGAAGCGACAAGCCCATTCCCTATGTTGGGGATTGATGTTTTAGGATCTTTCAGGTGAACACCATCAAGGAACAGATTCGTTCTGACAATAATAGACTATTTTTTGATTTATGTGGAGATGGTGGCTATGCCAAATCAACAGGCGGCAATGGTCACGCAAGCATTAATAAACAACTGGATTTTGAAGTTTGTTGTACCGGAGACAATAATTACTGACCAAGGGACCTACTTCATGTCAGATTTAATGAAGGAAATGTGTAAATTGTTGAACATAAAGAAGTTGAGGAAGAGCATGTTGCATCCACAGGCGAACGGAAGGACAGAAAGGGTACACAGAACAATTGGGAAGATGCTGAGATTTTATGTGGATTCTTATCAACATTGGTGGGACGAGTATTTGAAGCATATTGTATGTGCATGTAATTCAAAAATCCATACAAATACCTGTTTGTCTCCATATGAGGTAGTGTATGCGCAAAAAATGCCATCACCATTTGATTTAGTGAGGCTACAGAAAGGAAGGATTGGTGAATCTACACGTCAATTTGCGAGAACAATTTGGTATGTTTGGAACAGGTACAAAAGGTGGATACGAGGGCTTTGGAAAGGCAGGAGGATGCAGTGAAGTGGAAAGGAAATTTAGTGCAATATAGAGTGGGGCAATGGGTAATGGTGTCGAGCCCCATATGCAGAAAGGGAAAACGAAGAAGTTCCTCATGAGTTATCAAGGGCCCTACCAAGTTGTTGAAACCACATCCCCCATTAATGTTAAGCTTTAGCTGCCAACTAGATCAATTATAGTACACATTGGGTGGCTACGGCAATTTAAAGGTTGCCCAGATGGGATTCCAGGCATGTCACAGGAAGGAAATAGGAAGAAAGAGAGAGTGAAGAGAGGTATACAGCGCAAAGGAAATCAGGAAGATAGAATACAGCATCAGGTACCATATGCTTTGTGATCCAGAAATTAGTAGAGTATTTGTAATTTTTGTTTTGTGTTATGTATCATTGGGTTTGCGTAGATTAATTAGGGTATTGTATTTTCACATGTTGTGTGTGTTTTCGAGTATTGTGAGCATACTGGGGAGAGCAGTCTTTTTGAAGAGGGAGGAATGATGATGGTGGTCACTGTCCTCAGGTCACTGAAAAGGGGAGTGTTGAGCAAGTGGTAGAAGTAAAAACCTGAGGAGGTATTGCTGATGTTGGCAGTTAACAGCCGGTATGTTGAGATGACAAGGGAGGAATTACGAAGTTGCCATAGAGGGAAGGTAACGGTATGTCCAGCAAGGATTGTGAGCACCTATCCAGACATGTGCCTGGTGCAGTTATTTTTAGCCAGGAGGAAAGAAATAGACTGTCTAAGGGACATCATGGAGCCAAAATTGAGTTAGCAATGGGTCGGGATGCATTGGATCTTCTCCACCTATGAAAAAATAATAGTAGTAGCAAGTTGTTTTGAGTAGGGGGTATTTGCCAAAGTGAAATCTATAGAGCTCGAAGGAAGCAGAATTTTAATCAGTGGAACTGCATGTAATATAATAGGACCAACCTTCCGCCTGCCAGTGTCAATTTGAGGAGTCACGCAATTGAATGTTACGCAGCCGCAGCTGTACTGGCCAGAAGCCACTTTAAGAGTTTTGCCAAGGCAGAATATGACCTTGTTAAATCAAACTGTGGAGCCAGGTCTGTTGAGATCCATAAACCAGTTCATTTTAGAGCAAGAGGGGTGCATATCAGCCAAACAGCTTGTGCAACATGTCGCTCAGTATAGGGAAAGGGAGCGGCAAATAACAATTATTGTGAACACCTCTGTGCCAAGTGTCTTTGCAGCCTTAACTTTGTTATGTGTTGTTTTCATTCTGATCAGGCGGAGAGCCAATTCCAAGAGGGAACCAAGGGTAGTCCAAGTCCCAGTGGATTGGATACAGAGGGTGTGAGATGAATAGGTAAGGGTTTGATCAAACAGTGGTCATCCAGTAAGGAATTTTTACGTTTCATGTCATGTGTTTTAAGGAGCACAAGACCACATTTAAGGTTTCTAAAAGTAAGGAAATATGTCGTAGGTGGCGACCCAAACAAGTTAAGGGTTAGTTAAAGGTTGACCTGGGAACCGGGTCTTTCCGAAGGGGGAATAATGTAGCGGCACTACCATTTTGAATAGGAAAAGTCAGTTTTGGTGCAATATTTCTGAGTGCACAAGTTACAGCCAGGTGTGGGCCTGTTTACAGTGAGTTATGCTCTCCAGCAGTTGTAAAGCAAAATAGAGGCCATGGGGTCGCAGAACCAGTGGGAAAATTACACGCAGTGGTTTGCATGACGCAAGTCACAGGCAGAAGGGGCCCACTGGCCAACCTAAGTGTGACACGGAGTGGCACATTTAGTAAAACAGAGACTCACAGCCAGATATAAAAAGGTGCCAGTTCACCAACAAAGCATTCAAGTATGGCAGCTCTCCTGGATGGCAGGGCATGTCACACCACCAGCTACACCTGGCAGCAGATGGGGTGCCAGCATTCCAGTCCACAGTGGGTCGCTGGTTCGACCCTCCGAGGCTGACGCAGGTTCCATAGCCAGCCAGCGGTGGGCCATTCCATGGCTTGCTACCAGGGGCATGCGTCTTGGCTCTCAAAACCCACCTGAGACGTCTAGGGCGAGGGCCGCAGATTCAGCTGCCGGATTGCAGGCACTTGTTGTTGCCATGACCCAAGCCACGCCAGCGAGGACACATGGCATGGGACACCTTGCAGTTGTCAGCAGGTGGTGCTGAGACAGTGCTGGACAGAGGCTGCTGAGTCGGGTGCCGGCGCAGCCCTGATGTCATCATATCACCACAGCCATACAAGGCCGACACATTAGCAGAGCGCCTGGTGGGTCACTGAGGTGGGGTCCTTAGCTTTGCAGGACCCGGTGATGCAGACCAAGGGGAACGTGGCACTGTAGTTGGAAACAATAAATCACTTGGAAAGCTCATATGAGTCTTAATACAGTGCCTTCTACCTCTTCCTGCTATATTTGGTGTTGCTTTTACATTCGGTGTCAGAAGTTGCTACTACAGCAGTTAGTGGCAGCTGAAAACTTCTGTGGCCAGTTGTTGCCATTTTGTTCATGATTTTAATGCCTCTCTGGCAGATGATTTGTGTTATGGTGTAAAGTCAAGTGCTGGCATGCCAGTTGGGAACGATAGAGCAGAGAGGGCTGTGCGAAGACATCAGCCAATCAGATGGTGATTGTCCCCTCTCCAGGATGACAATGCAACAGCAGCGGCATCTATATGAAGAGGACATAAGTGCCATGCCCAACTGGTCACAGCCCAGTTGAACAGCGTCATCAAGATTAGGCACTTGTATAGCAGTGACTTAGGAATTGTGTACACTGAAGAAGTTTGTTTATTTTGACTGTCGCCGTTTGCTTGCAACACATCTGTGTAACACGGAATTTTAAAACTCATTAATATGATTTGCTTGAATTGTTGTCCAGTGATCCATGAAAGCACATTTCCTAGACACCCCATAGTCGATGACTAGGCACAATTTAACAGTTATATGTGTGCATGAAAGTTTTGCTTTTTGTTGATGGTAAGTCCAAGGTACCTATATACAGTGTGACCCAAAATCCATTAACATTTGAAAATTAAATACTTCATAGAATAATGCAGCTAGAGAGATAAAAATTGACACTATGGTTGAAACAATATGGGGTTTCATTGAAACCAAAACAAGTGCACAAAATGACCAACAGATGGTGCTTCATATGATACAAAACAGTAATTAGCACACCAGTTGATGTTTAACAAAGACAATGAGCTTCAGAACAAAGGCTGATCATGTCAGCTGTCATTCATCAGCGATACCTGTTGTCGAGGGACAATGTTGTGAATAGCACTGTGCAGCATAGCAGTAGATATGGTGAGAAATAGCCATTGGATGTTGTCTTTTAGCATCCCATTGAACAATTATAGTAGACTTGTGAAATCAGGAACTCCACAATCAATAACCACACAAATTGAGGTCTGTGGACCAGGGAGGTGAAGCATGATTAAAGTGATGGCCCAGCATGCAGTCTTCACCAAATGACGTGCACAAGAGATCTTTCACATGTGTAGAAATATGGGGTGGAAAATGATCCTGCATAAAAGCTGTACCTTTCAGCAGGTGTTTATCAGCCAGGCTAAGTATGATACAATTCTATGACATATTGGCATACCTCGTACAAGTCACATTGACTTTCTATGCATGCTTCTTGCATGGCATCCTGTATGTGTTGCTGTCCAGTGCCATCTGTTGGCTGCTTTTTGCTCTCGTTTCTGGCTTCGATAAAACACGGTGTCATTTTAGATGTCTGTGTCAAGTTTTACCTCTTTATCTACACTATTCCATGAAGTAGTGCATTTTCAGATGTTAACAGACTTTTGAGCCAACCTGTACGTCTTCTCTTTTCACAGGTTGGTCATTTATTCTGATTAAGTGGTTTCTAATTCTTGATAATGTTCTTTTTAGTAACACATAAACTATTTTGTATGCTGCTATTGCTAGTTTTTTTCTGTACACCAGTTACTTAGTCTTTCAGGCACTATTCTACTATTTTCCTTTAATTTAGACCTTAAGTTGGTAGGTACTAGAATTACCAGAACTTCTACATTGGTGATGCAGCCTCTAGTGTTTTGTTACAATCTGAAGCTGGTTCAGTAATGGCTCTATGCCAACATACCAGAATTCAGGACCATAGACAGATCCCTCTGGGCAGCCGTTGGTGATGTTTTTCATAATTTTCTTTCCAGTGCATTTTAATTGCTACTTGCTGTCTCTGCAATAATCTTGCAGGCTGTTATAGAGACACCTAGCACAGTTCATGTTTAAATATCGTATGCTACCACAAATTACCAAGTGCCCCATCTGTATAAATCATTATGCCTATAATGTACTTGTCATCTGAGGTGTTCATAATATTCATTGTATGCCCTGTGGATTTTCATTTCCTGAAACTTTACCGCAGAGGGCTGATGCCTATTACCTATCTGTGGTCCCCCAGCTGGCAGTGCAGAAGCTTTTCCTGTACTTTGGCTTGAATAGTTAACAAACAAATTGGCTTGTAACATTTTAGTTCTAATGGGTTTTTGTCACCCCCCTTTTTTTAGTGTAATGATTTTCAAGATTTACCAGATTCTGGACATCTGTCTCTGCAAAAGACATTCGTTTGATAACACTGTTTTATATGGTACAGTTTGATCCTCTAGCTGATGCGTCACTCCTGCCATAATTCTGTCAGGCCCCGGTGCTTTCTTCTTGTTTAACTCCATTATTGCAGCCTAACTTCCTACTGGGCAAATGGCATCACAACACTATTATTCACATGCTGCTCTAGTAATTCAGGCCAAAGATACTGATGGTACTGTCTATCCTCCATTGTCATATTTTCCAGTGACAGAGCTCCGAGTAGGTACTCCACTGATGTCTCCCAGTTGTCATCATCATGGATGATGACAACCGTACACACAGCCATGCCTTACCGTCGCAGAAGATATTCAATGAGGAATCGACTACCAGTTTACAAGAATGTAGACACTTTTGATATTACACCAAAGCCTACAGGACAACAGCAACTACTAGGAGGACCTATTACTTTTGTAGGGTGTAAGATTAATTTTTCTTGCACTACTACAGAGGTAGTTAGTGGCTACTGATAACAAGTGTAGTATGGCAATAGTCAACCATGAATTACCACTAACTACCTCTGTAGCAATACAAGAAAAATTAATCTTACACCCTACAAAAGTAATAGGTCCCCCTAGTAGTTGCTGTTGTCCTGTAGGCTTTGGTGTAATATCAGAAGTGTCTACATTCTTGTAAAGTGGTAGTCGATTCCTCCTTGAATATCTTCTGCGACGGTAAGGCATGGCTGTGTGTACGGTGCGGCTGCCTCGACTCGAATGAACATGCTGTTGCCTCACGAGCGAGACTGGGCCCCCTCCAGCGGATGTGGCTACTGATAACAAGCGATAAGCCATTTACTGCAGAAAGTGTTATTGAGGACTTTTCGGAAGAGAATCCAGTTGGAATTGAGAGTAGTAATAAATGTTTAAAATGGGAGATTTATTTCAGAATTGTAACAATGATGCTCATATTAATGGTTTTTGTGGGAGACGTGATTGTATATTTGAGCCTATTGATTGTGATATTTCATCTAGCCAAGTATGTTCCGGTATTGGTCTTAGTGTGCCTATTAGCAGGTTTGGTGCTCCTTCACATGTAAGCGAAATCGTTGTCGACTCTGGTGAGAGGAGGGTGGAGGGGGCCGTGTTGATACAGCTACTGAAGCATCCGACTCCTGGGGAGGTGGGTGGGTTATATTGCATGGCTGTGTGCTGTAGTTATGCAACGCTGCACAAGGCGGGTGACCTTGAAAGGCACTTAGTCGCTGGCGCTGTGCCGCGCCGGATCGCGCTCTAGTTTTAACAGAGCGCAATCTGTTGCGAATAACATGACATCCGGTTACGCCCATCCGGTTGCTCATGCGCGCGCCGTCAGGCGCACGCTTATCACTTGTTATCAGTAGCCACATCCGCTGGAGGGGGCCCAGTCTCGCTCGTGAGGCAACAGCATGTTCATTCGACTCGAGGCAGCCGCACCGTACACACAGCCATGCCCCACCGTCGCGGAAGATATTCAAGGATAATACAGTAGATGATGTTTTTTGCAAGTTTGTATGGAAAACCCCAAATATCCGTTACCATTTGGCCCTTGGTATATGTCTCCCATTTTTCTACTCTTGTCTGGTGTAATAGTTCTTTATATTGTTGTTTGCCTGTTTGATAGAAATTTAGCATGGTAAATGATAACAGCCAAACAGTTGTAGGATAAAGATGTATTAAAATCCTTGACCACAGTTTCGGTATATCTAAATATACCTTCATCAGAAGTGAAATACACCTGAACAGGAAGACACCTTTATTAGCAAAAACTTAGCACCGTAACTGAGAAAGAAAAAACAGTTATAGCGTAAGTAACTGTAAAATTACCAAAGTATTACAAGCACAAAAACTTATAGTCACTTACTAAAATCACATCCTGCAGTGGAGATACATAAAACAATCGTGCTGAAGGTGTCGTCAGTAGTTAAAACATCATCTCCATTTATACATATAATTATGAACAGAGGGTCGATGCAAACACAGCATAGTGTCAGTACTTCACCTGTGAACTAGCGTGAAGAGGGTGTGAAAGCCGTAGGGCAGACAGTTTCACCGAGAGAGGGCACTTGTGGTATGCACGAGACACTCGCGCACATTGAAACCCATGGATACATACACATGCGCATCAAAATTATTAAAAGTTGTGCTATTTCAAACCTTCTGTCTTAATAAATAAAACATATCAGAACCATTTCAAAACAACTATGTACAATAGAAAATAGAAAATATGAAACCAATTTACCTGTGTCCTAGTGTCAAGCAGATTAATCTTGTGCTACAGAACACATCTAACGAGAGAGGGCACTAGTGTTATGTGTGATTCTAGGCGCTGCAGTCCGGAACTGCGGGACTGCTACGGTCACAGGTTCGAATCTTGCCTCAGGCATGGATGTGTGTGATGTCCTTAGGTTAGTTAGGTTTAAGTAGTTCTAAGTCCTAGGGGACTGATGACCTAAGATGTTAAGTCCCATAGTGCTCAGAGCCATTTGTTATGTGTGAGAATCTCACATAACTTAAAAGGGTAAAATACATACTAGTGAAAACAACCAAAATGTTTAAGTAAAACGAAACCATCTGTCATTGTGAATAAAAACATAACACAGTCATCTAACCACACATAAACATCAAAAGCCACAAACAGCAAACATCAAGAATACGTAAAATCCCAACAAGACAGGAAAGGCGCATCTCACCAGCATTAACAGGCAAGATAACTAACTTCTAGTCAGCCAGACTATATTACATTAGGGAAAGGAGGGATTTGAAACTATCTAAGCTGCACTTGTTCGTTAAGAATAAAACCATCTTTTTGAGACATATGCTTGAAAATCTCTAATTCTTCGAGCAGGTCCAGTTTGTAACCCTTACTCACTTTGTGAAGCAATTCTACGTCATCTAGTTTACGTGGCGTATGCTGTAAGAGCCATAGATGTTCAGCAAACATGGAATTATACACGTTTTCCCTATTTTTACCTAGCATGTATTCTTTATACCTTACTTTAATGGGTCTACCTGTCTGTCCAATGTAATACTTTGGGCAGTCGTTACAAGTAATTTTGTTAACTCTGGATTTAGTGCCAAGTTCTTCCCTTGCCCCAATAGTATGAATCACTCTTTGTTTCAGGCTATTATTTACGGAAAAGGCAACTCTGTAACCATACTGTTTCTGTAGAAGTCTCCTTATATAATACATTCCCCAAAAAGGAATAGAAATAAAGTTATTACCCTCACTCTCTTTCGCCCTGTTATCTCCTAAGGTTGAACATTTTACAGCTGTTTTTTTCCTAACAATTTGGTCAATTAACTTAGGGTCATATCCATTGTTAGTAGCTATTGATTTTACTAAAGATACTTCTTTTTCTAAACAATCCTGTTCTAAAGGTGTGCCCACAGCACGATGAACTGCAGAATGAAAGAAGGCGATTTTGTGAGTGTGAAGATGACGAGAATCTGCTGGGATAATATTATCAGAAAAAGTATTTTTATGAAAAATATTTAAGTTAATAGTGTTGTCAAATAGCTTAAGTATTAAATCAAGAAAATGGAGTTCTCACTCATTGTTTTGCATCTTTTTTGTGAAATTCATTTTCTCATGAAAACTGTTAAAAACATGAAACATTAGTTGTAGATCTTGGTCACTCCCTTGAAATATTATGAGTATGTCATCAACATAACGAGTATAGAAAGAAATCATATTACCCAACACAGGATTATTATTGAAAAAATTTTCTTCTAACACATTCACAAAGATGCCTGCCAAGATACCAGCTAAAGGGCAACCCATGGCTAATCTGAATGGTTGCTCATACATTTTGCCATTAAACTGAAAGTAATTATAATTGAGTACAACCTGCAATAGTGACATAAGTTCTGACAGTTGCAACTCACTTAAAGTTGTATGTTGTCGAATGTTATTTTCAATAATTTTAAGAGTGATATCCACCAAAACATCAGTGTCTAAACTTACAACATCGAAAGAAACCAAACGAGAGGAGGAAGTGATATCTAGCACTTTTAGCTTGTTTATTACCTCAGCACTATTTTTAACAGAATAATTATATTAAAAAACGAACGTTTCTTTAATTTTAGTGTGTAAGAATCTCGCTAAGTTTTTGCTAATGAAGGTGTCTTCCTGTTCAGGTGTATTTTACTTCTGATGAAGGTATATTTAGATATACCGAAACTGTGGTCAAGGATTTTAATGAATCTTTATTCTGCAACTGTCTGGCTGTAATAATTTACCAGGAAGAATTTCAACAGTGACTGTTCCAGCCATGTTTAAAATCTTGAGATAGAAATTTAGTCATCTTTGTTGCTCTGTTCCCCCTAAGGAATTCTGGAAGTATCTTCCCACCTTCCTTGCTCTGTGTCTGAAAGACTGTAAGGTGGGACTCCAGTGGATATTAAATCCTTTTGATATCCTAACAACTTTTAGGTTTGCCTTGACTTGCACTATATGCTACACTCTCACCAATTTGTCAGCTTAGGCATCAACATCAAATCTGCTTCCTTACAGGGGTTGTATCTTGAATTCTGCATTTAAAAGTTGCCAGTTTGCTTAGCATCTCAGTCATTATTGTGAAATAAAGGTGAAATGAGATTATGCTCACATGTTGTAAGTTCCTCACATACCTTCCTGTTTACAATATGTTCACTGACTTTCGAGTTTGTGAGGAAAGAGTGGATTGAGAGGTCTGTTCATGACTTGAAGGCCAAGTTCTTGTATAGTGTCCCGAAGGCAGAGTTATCTTTCTTCAGTCACTGTCCTATGCCACATTTGCTCTGTTCCCCCTAAGGAATTCTGGAAGTATCTTCCCACCTTCCTTGCTCTGAGCCTGAAAGACTGTAAAGTGGGACTCAAGGGGATATTAAATCCTTTTGATTTCACATTTGTGTCCATTGCAAAACTGTGACTGTTGTGTTGACCCAGTATCATTGCTGATTTTAACTTTTTATATGTGGTTGTATCTCATGACTGTATTGAAAATATTAATTAGTTACATTTCCTAATGCAGTCATTATTTCTATTGTCACTGCATATCTGTCACACAGTTGATGCATCTTTGTCACTGTTATATCTTTATTTGGTGTTACAATGGCTGCCATTGAATGATGACCTGATGTTATGATCTGTGCTGTAAATGGCATGGAAGGTAAGGCCCCATTTCTGGAATATGGCTCCTGTATACATAGTATGTGTAGGTCCATCTCTTCTAATCCTTTCCCAAGTTGCTGTATCATCACATTTATCTGACTCATTTTAATTATTTGTCTATGTTCCACTGTTGTTAGGAATGATGACTGTATGTGAATGCTATGGGAACCTAGTGATCACTAATCGCTTGTATAGATGCTCAATATCAAGTGTCTTCTTTCTAGTCTTAGAGACACTGTCAAGCAGAGTCTGTAGTTCCTCTGTATTTGTAAGTATTGACAGTTTTCATGACGATTTTTCAGTTGTTTCTTGTTATTGTCATTGCTGCCAGAACTTTTAGTTCTGTGGCTTCCAAGGCACCACCAAGGCACAATGCCAAAGCGTAAGTGGGCGTCCACAGAAGATAGAGACATACATATATCATTACTTCCTGTCAGTATGCTGAGATGATTTCCTTTTGCATCCATCAGTGCATACACCAAATGAGGGTGCACACATTGGATATTCCACACTGAACAACTGCCTAAACTTCAATTTCTGTAAACATCTTTCATTGGCCTAAGTGGTTAAAAGTGGAACATGTTATTACCTAGAATCATGTGTTACACCACAGGTGCCTCAGATGAGAGATCTTGTGCAATCCAACTTAATTAACTCATTACAATATTGTGAAAGATCTCATATAATCCAACTTAATTAACTCATTACAGTATTGCTTTACATTAAAAATTTTTTTAAATGATAATAGGACACGAATGAAAAATGCTTCTATCGTAACACAGAAGAGGGTGAATATGTCCTGGGTAGAGTTAGGAATGTGAAAGTAGGGAACTAGCTTTCCACTTTTGTGGCAGCTTCAAAGACATGTAAATCAACACATCTTGTCATATTCATGCTTGATTACTTGTTAGTACCCATGCCATGTAATATAATTTTCTTAAATAATAATAGGATTCCCGATTATTTCAGTTATCATTTTTCCAGTGCTTAAAAGTCTCTTAGACAAAATCCATTTCTATTTTTGAAAATAAATCTGCACCAATTAATTCAGCTTGTGTAGACAAAGGATAGAGTTACACTTAACATACTTCATTCAAAATATTTGTGTGTCCAACCAGTCATACATTGGTTCATTACATTCTATAATCTAGTAAATGATTTTTCTGTTTTGCATTTTATTGCTCTCTTTGTATGGGATTTCTAAGTACATTGTTTCCTTTTTGTATAGAAGAGTGTGGGAATAGTTGAACTGTTTGATCAGGCTATATCATGGTTACTGTGCTCTGCTTTCTTTGCTCTTAAATTATTGAGATAGAAAATTGATTAAGTTCATCTTTACAAGGCAGTACATGCTGAGATTTTAATTTACAACACTCTCAGCAATTGTGAAACTCAGATGCATGTTAACTCAAACATGTGTGGAAAAGTAAATGTAAAGAATCATCAGTACCCAGGTAAGTCTATTTGCCTTTAAAAGAACGTGTAGACCATCCCTTCCATGGGTCCACTACCCTTTGTCTCTCCAATACCTACAGAAAATCAGGTACCCCCATCTTAAATGTTTAACAGCATCTACAGTCTGTGACCCTTACCTTGGTGTTGTTGTGGTCTTCAGTCCAGAGACTGGTTTGATGCAACCCTCCATGATACTCTATCCTGCACAAGCTTCTTCATCTCCAAATAACTACAGAAATCTACATCCTTCTGAATCTGCTTACTGTATTCACCTCTTGGTCCTTCTCTACAATTTTTACCCTCCACACTGCCCTCCAGTACTAAATTGGTGATCCCTCGATGCCTCAGAAGGTGTTCTGTCAACCAGTATTTCTTCTGGCCAGGTTGGCTACCAATTTCTTGCCTCCCAAGTCCTGTTCAGTACCTCCTAGTTGGTTACATGATGTACTCACCTAATCAATAAACAGCTGAAATCACTTTAAAAGTATTTTGAAACAATCACTGTTGCCCATTTATGGAATTGCATTCAGTACTTCTGTACAATTTTCTTGTACACCCTTAATTGCATTGTAATGATGTTGTTTTATTGCCAACTTTAATTTGTGGAAGAACCAGAAGTTGGCTGGGACCAAATCTATAAAATATAGCAGGTGATCCAGGATTCTGATCTGTTTGCTAGCCAAAGATGTGTACAATCTTTTCTTTGTGGGCTGGGACATTGTCATGAAACAGTAGCCAGGAACCTGTCCTCTTGTATTTGGGTTGCATTCGACAAATTCTCATCCACAGGTAATGGAGGACACTGAGCTAATACTCAAATTAACAGTTTGACCTTCTGATAGAAACTCTTTGTGAATTATTCCTTCGGAATCAAAAACGTTGTAAAACTGTTGGCATTGCCTTCAGACGACTCTTCTGCAAGCACACTTTCTTTGGTTTTGGCTTCTGTGGGCCCAACAATGCTGCACTCTGCCACTCTGTAAGGTGCTCTTATTGGAAACACCCTGTCTCATTGTCAGTTAGAAACAATTTTGTGAAATCAGTATCAGTTTAGTAATTTTTTAGAACATTTTTCACGGAGAAGAAATTAGTGGTCTAGCTAGAATACTTCAAAAATGGATAAAAACAGTCTTGACCACAATAAAATATTTACCCATAATGTGTGGTTTTAGTCTGAATGTGACCGTCCTCAGACCACTTATATGATGATGGTAGATGGTGGCAGTGAACAGAACAGGTGTTGTGATTTGAATGTGAACTGAGATGGGGCCGTGGTCTTCTATTGATAACAAGCAAGTTCAGTAGTCATGACTGTGTGTGGGCAGGAATGGCTTTTGAAAATGCATGGTGAAATGGAGTATGTACTTTTCCAGCACATTGTTTCCTTATGAGAATACTGAGAATTATTGAGTGTACTGCTGAGTAGCAAAGACGTGTGAGCAGGGCAGATCATGTATGAAAGAGTCAGAAAAACAAAATTGTCGATGTCATCAACAGTATCATCCAAGAAATGATTCCTGGTGAAGAGAAAATTTACATTTTGATCTTCACCATGATCAAAGAAAACTGGTGTGTTAACTTTCCTACCAAACTTTTTAGTTTTTTGAATGTGCCTGGACTGCAGCTGCACTGGCTTAAAATGGAGATTGGCTTTCTTTTTTTCTGTAGAATCTGAACTTTCCAAAATTGTGCAGTGGTACAAGACTGCACTTGAGGAACATCACTGAGACCAGTATAATGACCAACAAAGAACAAGGGAAAATGATTCTTATTCTGTGAATATCTTTAATTTCAACTGAATTGCCCGTAGTTTAAACAATTGCAATTCCAAATGAAATTTGCCTGCAGAGTGACCATCAACACACAATGTCAAACAGTCCTATGTTGTGACACCAATTTGAAGGAATGACCATTTATATGTTACACGGACAAGAGTTGGATCACCCAAAAATTTATTCACTGACTGCTCAAACAACAAACACTACAGATATACTACACAAGCAACTATTGTTATGAAAATGTAAAAATGTGACTGTTATAAAATGAATATAATAGTAAATTATTTACTAATAATGCCCCATAAAACTCTCCAGGTAAAGCCAGGCAATTCATGTAGTATTTAAGTAAGTGAGGATAATAAGAAAACATTTATCAACTTGTTGTATTTATCTATCACTAAATAATATCATGACTGTGTATTATTAACTTTACCTGAAACTTAATATTTGTGCAAAATGAGAGCATGCTGAGATCAGTGACTACAGTAGAATATGTAAGTGTCCACTATTATCAAGAATGCAAAAAGCAATTTACGTAAGTTTGTTATCATCATTACTATGAATATTGACACCCTGGTTAGGAGCTCTTGTTTCATTTGAACAGACTCCTCAAAGAAACATCCTGATTCCTTACTGTGGTTAGGGCAGGCAAAGCATATGTAGTTCACATTCTGAATCTCATCACTGCCTTTTTGCACAAGAATTTAGTGTTCCACTGGGTGGTGGAGTTATTTTTCATCTTTGTGGTGTACCTCTGCACCTACGGTATTTGATGTTGTATTTGATTGCTCCGGGAACACTTATGCAGATTTGATACTTCACTTCATATTATACCAGCCGGAGTGCCCTTTGATTCTTTGTGATCGCAGTATGCCCTGACAGACACAACAGAAACTTTTGTGTTATTTATTCATAATTCTAGTAGTAACTACTGTCTGATATGACCAATAACAATGTCTTCTGTCTTTACATATTGTTGCAAGTTCTTTCAGTAAGAAGTGTGTTTCCATTATACAGTCATCTCAGATTATCTGCCTGTACCCTATTGCTCCTTCAGTGGTATGCCACATAAACTAGTGTCTCCTTTGGTAGGCAGAACAATATCTGATTAAGTATAGCCAAGGAAGTTAGCACAATTGAATCCATGCATCTGACATTGTACAAAAAAATTTGAAATATGTTATTGTTCATATCTGATTTGTCAGAGCAATCTGTGTTGATATGCATATTCAGTACCTGGTTAAAATTCTCATACTGTTGTTCAGAACAGGGTAACAGTTGCTTTTTCAAATTAGATTCCTAATACTAGCTTAGTGTTGAAAATTCATCAACAAAGAGTGGAGCAGCTTTGTTGTTCTAGTAGTGACTAATGCAGCACCTTTCTGTAAGATCATATTTTGTTTATCAGCTCATTGCAAATGTTTTGTGAGTGTTTAAGAACAAATTTTCTGCTTGTGATGCTTTCTGGGGATATGTTGGAGTTCTTCCATTGTTTAATTGTTTCAACAAATAGTGCATTTGGAGGGAGGGGTGGGGCAATGATTAGAGCGGGGGGGGGGAGAGGTTGATCTTAAAGCTAAGGCTGCCTTGGAGTTGTGCTATACCTCATATAAGCATAGTGTATGTATGGGCACAGCAGTATGCAGTATAATTGTTGTATTACGAAGGGGCTATTGCATCTTATTTCCCTGTTGTTTGAGCAATATATGTTCCGAACATTTTCGCACTAAAATTTAACACATTTTTGTGCTGAGCTTGTGTGATATTATCTATATGAAGCCCTGTATGTTAATGGCTGCTCAAAAACATATTTGATAAGCATCCTGGGATACACAATATTCTGCCATTCATATATAATTACTATGTTGTTCTATAAAAAAAATGAGGGAAGAATCAGTTAACGTGTCAAAACCATTTACCTACAGCCAGTGTCATAGATTGTATATTGTATTATTTTGTTTGTTTTTTATGTTCACCAGTGATTCAACAATAGCATATGTATGCAAATAATTGGAATCTTTCAGTATTCCATTTTCTTCAGATAAATTGTAAAAATTACCATGGACTCTGTACTATTTGTAACTCAAGTAACAGTAGCACAGAAACTGATGAAGCAGATATTATGAATGCTAGTAATGTGCCACTGTAGCTATCACTGATTGGATTAAAATATCCTTCTATTTTATAAACACCTGTATCATGCAGTTTTCTCCATGTAGCCATTTTCAAGTTGTTGTACAGTGTAAGACATCAAAATGCACCAACTCAGAGTTGAGCTGAAGTGTTCATCAAGTCATACAATCATAAAAGTGTAGCACCAAGTGATTCTTTAACACTTAGAGTGCTAGTCACTTACTTGAATCTACTTACCTCCTCCCCCCCCCCCCCCCCCCCCCCCAACCCACGCACACACACACACACACACACACTCCCAGTGCTGGGCATTTCCCTTTCTGAGCACACTCTGCCAGTTTTCTGGGCTTTCTTTCTTCCTTGTGGTACTGATATTCTCTCCAGGAAATTAGTTCCAGATAGTTGTGAATTATTAACACCACTTGTGGGAAGTTTGGGGCCAGTACTGTATGTCATGCAAAGGTCCTTAGAAACAGCAATAATAAACAGACTGGTATAATATTCTTTTTCATTACCTGCATATACAGCATACAAGCATTGGAAATAGCCTTGAGAAATAGATGAAATGAAAGTTTTCTTCACCACTTTGTAGACTGATGGTAAAAAATTTGAAAGGATATTTTCTGGTCACTTAGATGAACACCAAACTTGTTTTTATTGTAATCAAGGACTTCTGCTGGCTTGACTTTTTCTCTTCTTCTCCTGTCAGTATAGGAAATAATGTCTCTTCTGTGCCTTAAGCTTATCATGAAAACATCTCTTTCTGTCTTTCCATCATAAGGCTAAAATGTTTTCCTCATGGAAAATTATTTTATTCCTCTGAAGAGATTTAGCATTCAAATAAGATGGCATTGCTCTTCTGTTCTCTTTGACAGTGCCAGTGAGACCAGTACCTTTTGCTTCAAGAACTGTTAGCTGCTTCTAATGGAACACTGGTATAGTACAGGTCAGTGAACAGAGTGTGACCCTTAACTGCTAAATTGTCAAGCAGTTATAGGACAACATTGGTTACAGCATTGTCCTGCTTATAGAATACTTCAAAAGTTCCAGTTGTACACTGACAGTGCCTCTGAAAGCATGCATAGTTTTATTCCATATCAGTGTGGTTTCTCTGGCACATAGGGGATGATTCAGGAGCAATGTCACATAATTTTTGAAGTGGTTCTACATGTGAAGATAAACCAAAAAAGTTCTATGAACATGTGTCTGATTTTGGATCATTACAAAACTGGAGAGTGTTGGAGACTATATACATTTGTGGAAGATTATGCAGACAAGTGTGAATATTACTTACCAAAATTTTGTGTAGGTGCCGTGGTGGACAGAATAATTGTGCAACAGATGACTGAGCCATCCTACAAGAGGTGTTTGAAAATTTCCCCATCCATATCAATGCACCTGTCCCGTGGTGGAGTGCTGAATGCTGCTCTGCAATCAGGACCAGGCGTGCGGCTCTGCGTCAGTTCCAGTGTCGGCCAACTGCTGAGAATCTTGCAGCCTTTATGGTGCCGAGGGTAAAATGTCACTGCATTATTTGAGAGAGCGAGAAGTGGTCGTGGCAACAGTTCCTGAACATCATTAATCGTTCCACCAAAAGTTCCATTGTGTGGGAGACCATCAGGAGAGTTTCTGGGAGAGGAGGGAGGTGCCCCATGGCTTCTGTAATGACTAACAGCACTCTCCACACGGATCTGTGAGACATTGCCCAGACTATGGCAGCATATTTTGCCATGGTTACTGCAACAACCTGTCAGGATCCGTGTTTCCACCGCCATAGAGCAGTTGTTGAGAGGTGTAGTCTGGACTTCCAGTCCACCTCTCATGAAGTTTACAACTGCCCATTTTCTATGTGGGAGCTGGATTTTGCATTGTCTGCAGCTCGTGACACATCCCCTGGTCACGACAGGATCCATTACAGTATGCTACAGCACCTCACAAGGCACAACAAAGAAATCCTCCGTGCACTTTTTAATGCCTTTTGGGCATCAGGTCACTTTCCTGACTCGTGGCGTGAGGCAGTTTTAATTTCTTTCTTAAAACATGGGAGAGACCACACGAGTAGCCCGAGTAGCTACCGTAGTGTTACCCTTACTAGTTGCACGGGAAAGACCTTGGAGTGGACGGTCAACCCCTGCCTTGTCTGGATGTTAGAATCCTGGCAACTCCTTAGTCACTTTCAATTTGGGTTCAGGAGGTTTTGTTCCACCATCGATAACCTTGCACTCCTGGAGGGTGCTATACAACAAGCTTTCCTATGCCGTCATCACCTTCTAGGTGTATTTTTCAACATGAAGAAGGCCTACAATACCACTTGGAGGCGTCTCATCCTGGAGCAGCTTCACGAATGGGGTTTTCGTGGCTGTCTTCCTCTTTTTTTCAGTCTGTCCTCTCACCACAATATTTTAGATTTATGTTTATTAAACATATGGAAAACTGTTATAAACTTATGCACCAACCCAAATATGCTCTGGATGTAAATTTTTTGAGTTAATCTTCTTTCTGTCTTCTCCAAATTATTTAACTTTGTCTGTATTTATGAAGTGACACTCTGAGGCATAAAGACATCTGGTTTTAATCGGCAATATGTAGTACTCCAATTTTATAATAATGAATAAGGAGTTTTTTTGTACATGTTTGTTACGCCATTTCCATTTCTGGTTCTGTTTATGTTAGCTGGTCCTTATTATTATTATCATTATTGTTATTGTCATTGTATGTACATTCACAAGTACATATATAATGAATTTACAAATCAATTTTTAAACTTGACAATCAGATCACAGTCACGTCATGCAAGTGTTTCAGACCATATTTAAAGGTGTGGCACAGACAGTTCTCCATAATATTTCTATCTGTTCCTCCACATTACACTTGCATGCACTTCTTTCACAATAACATCACTGCTTCAGTGTGTGGCCACATCTCTCTTGTCTCTTTCAGATGTGATTGTATCTTGACCATTTGTGATGGGGAAATCTCTGCCATCTTTGTCATTGGGTTTTGAATTAGGTGGGCCTTTTGACATGGATGTTCCTCCAGTGTTCTTTCCACTTCTCAAAAACGTAAAAAATGTTTGCAGTCTGAAGAATGATGGAAAGTGATTTGCATGACTTTGGCATATAGCTGATGGATTCTGGAAACCACTACATAAATATGAATTCTAATGTGACATTATCTTCTTCAGAATTTGCACCTTATCACCTTTTCTTCTGACATCTTAAGGGGCTTACCTGTTGAGATCTGGAGGGTCATTAGTGGAGAGAACATGGAACCACTCAGTGGGAGTAGATCTTTTTTTTTTTTGGTCATCAGTCTACTGACTGGTTTGATGCGGCCCGCCACAAATTCCTTTCCTGTGCTAACCTCTTCATCTCAGAGTAGCACTTGCAACCTATGTCCTCAATTATTTGCTTGACGTATTCAAATCTCTGTCTTCCTCTACAGTTTTTGCCCTCTACAGCTCCCTCTAGTACCATGGAAGTCATTCCCTCATGTCTTAGCAGATGTCCTACCATCCTGTCCCTTCTCCCTATCAGTGTTTTCCACATATTCCTTTCCTCTCCGATTCTGCATAGAACCTCCTCATTCCTTACCTTATCAGTCCACCTAATTTTCAACATTCGTCTATAGCACCACATCTCAAATGCTTTGATTCTCTTCTGTTCCAGTTTTCCCACAGTCCAAGTTTCACTACCGTACAATGCTGTACTCTAGACGTACATCCTCAGAAATTTCTTCCTCAAATTAAGGCCGGTATTTGATATTAGTAGACTTCTCTTGGCCAGAAATGCCTTTTTTGCCGTAGCGAGTCTGCTTTTGATGTCCTCCTTGCTCCGTCCGTCATTGGTTATTTTACTTCCTAGGTAGCAGAATTCCTTAACTTCATTGACTTCGTGACCATCAATCCTGATGTTAAGTTTCTCGCTGTTCTCATTTCTACTACTTCTCATTACCTTTGTCTTTCTCTGATTTACTCTCAAACCATACTGTGTACTCATTAGACTGTTCATTCCGTTCAGCAGATCATTTAATTCTTCTTCACTTTCACTCATGATAGCAATGTCATCAGCGAATCGTATCATTGATATCCTTTCACCTTGTATTTTAATTCCACTCCTGAACCTTTCTTTTATTTCCATAATTGCTTCCTCGATGTAGAGATTGAAGAGTAGGGGCGGAAGGCTACAGCCTTGTCTTACACCCTTCTTAATACGAGCACTTCGTTCTGGATCGTCCACTCTTATTATTCCCTCTTGATTGTTGTAGATATTGTATATGACCCGTCTCTCCCTATAGCTTACCCCTACTTTTTTCAGAATCTCGAACAGCTTGCACCATTTTATATTGTCGAACGCTTTTTCCAGGTCGACAAATCCTATGAAAGTGTCTTGATTTTTCTTTAGCCTTGCTTCCATTATTAGCCGTAACGTCAGAATTGTCTCTCTCATCCCCTTACTTTTCCTAAAGCCAAACTGATCGTCACCTAATGCATTCTCAGTTTTCTTTTACATTCTTCTGTATATTATTCTTGTAAGCAGCTTCGATGCATGAGCTGAACGTGAATAGTCGTTTTGTTGCCACTTCCCCCAATGATTTTAGAAATTCTGATGGAATGTTATCTATCCATTCTGCCTTATTTGACCGTAAGTCCTCCAAAGCTCTTTTAAATTCTGATTCTAATACTGAATCCCCTATCTCTTCGAAATCGACTCCTGTTTCTTCTTCTATCACATCAGACAAATCTTCACCCTCATAGAGGCTTTCAATGTATTCTTTCCACCCATCTACTCTCTCCTCTGCATTTAACAGTGGAATTCCCGTTGCACTCTTAATGTTACCAGCGTTGCTTTTAATGTCACCAAAGGTTGTTTTGACTTTCCTGTATGCTGAGTCTGTCCTTCCGACAATCATATCTTTTTCGATGTCTTCACATTTTTCCTGCAGCCATTTCGTGTTAGTTTCCCTGCACTTCCTATTTATTTCATTCCTCAGCGACTTGTATTTCTGTATTCCTGATTTTCCGGAACATGTTTGTACTTCCTCCTTTCATCAATCAAATGAAGTATTTCTTCTGTTACCCATGGTTTCTTCACAGCTACCATCTTTGTACCTATGTTTTCCTTCCCAACTTCTGTGATGGCCTTTTTTAGAGATGTCCATTCCTCTTCAACTGTACTGCCTACTGCGCTATTCCTTATTGCTGTATCTATAGCGTTAGAGAACTTCAAACGTATCTCGTCATTCCTTAGTACTTCCGTATCCCACTTCTTTGCTTATTGATTCTTCCTGACTAATGTCTTGAACTTCAGCCTACTCTTCATCACTACTATATTTTGATCTGAGTCTATATCTGCTCCTGGGTATGCTTTACAATCCAGTATCTGATTTCGGAATCTCTGTCTGACCATGATGTAATCTAATTGAAACCTTCCCGTATCTCCCGGCCTTTTCCAAGTATACCTCCTCCTCTTGTGATTCTTGAACAGGGTATTCACTATTACTAGCTGAAGCTTGTTACAGAACTCAATTAGTCTTTCTCCTCTTTCATTCCTTGTCCCAAGCCCGTATTCTACTGTAACCTTTTCTTCTACTCCTTCCACTACAACTGCATTCCAGTCGCCCATGACTATGAGATTTTCGTCCCCCTTTACATGCTGCATTACCCTTTCAATATCCTCATACACTTTCTCTATCTGTTCATCTTCAGCATGCGACGTCGGCATGTATACCTGAACTATCGTTGTCGGTGTTGGTCTGCTGTCGATTTTGATTAGAACAACCCGGTCACTGAACTGTTCACAGTAAGACACCCTCTGCCCTACCTTCCTATTCATAACGAATCCTACACCTGTTATACCATTTTCTGCTGCTGTTGATATTACCTGATACTCATCTGACCAGAAATCCTTGTCTTCCTTCCACTTCACTTCACTGACCCCTACTATATCTAGATTGAGCCTTTGCATTTCCCTTTTCAGATTTTCTAGTTTCCCTACCATGTTCGAGCTTCTGACATTCCACGCCCCGACTCATAGAACGTTATCCTTTCGTTGATTATTCAATCTTTTTCTCATGGTAACCTTCCCCTTGGCAGTCCCCTCCCGGAGATCCAAATGGGGGACTATTCCGGAATCTTTTGCCCATGGAGAGATCATCATAACACTTCTTCAA
The DNA here is from genome assembly GCF_021461385.2 of Schistocerca piceifrons. Lineage (NCBI taxonomy): Eukaryota > Metazoa > Arthropoda > Insecta > Orthoptera > Acrididae > Schistocerca > Schistocerca piceifrons. The sequence continues at coordinate 770,407,619 of NC_060138.1, forward strand.
ATACAGGCCACATGTCCTGTGGATACATGTTACGTGTCTTTAATGCATTGGTTTCCATTGCCTTCTGCATCCTCATGTCGTTGATTATTGCTGATTCTTCCGCCTTTAGGGGCAATTTCCCACCCCTAGGACAAGAGAGTGCCCTGAACCTCTATCCGCTCCTCCGCCCTCTTTGACAAGGCCGTTGGCAGAATGAGGCTGACTTCTTATGCTGGAAGTCTTCGGCCGCCAATGCTGATTATTTATCAAAAGTTAGGCAGTGGCGGGGATTGAACCCGGGACCGAAGACGTTTTGATTATGTATCAAAGATGCTACCCCTAGACCACGGGTACAGAGCCAGTAATATACCTCACAGACTTATTTAGACATATAGCTATCTAAGATGTGGGTGTTCTTCCTTCTGCATTGGTGCACTATATTTAGCAACTAAATACACAAGTAAAATTGCAGCATACAGTGGGTTATCCATATATATTCTCCAGCTGTTTCCTGATATTTTGTAGAGAGGATTTACTGTTTAGCAAAACTGCTTCAACAGATTCCTATAATGCTGCTTAAATGGCATTGTTCAGTTGAGACTGACTCCTGGATATTTAGGGTCATGGTTTTGGAAAACTTTGACAGCATAAAACAATGTGTATAACTTCGTGTGTACCTCATTACTATGGAAATGGAGTGCTGTTACCTCTGTTTTACTTAGGTTTGGCTGGAGTCTCTATTTGCAAAAGTGGGGGGGGGGGGGGGGGGGGGCAGAAAAAAACCACCAAATTTTGAGATGATGGTAGAAGTTGCCACAATACTTGTCACTCACAACTCACTCATTTACTTACGAACAAAATTTTTACGTCACTGAGTTGGACTTTTAAGGTAACTCATTGCACCATCCATTCATTTCATGAGTTCGAGAAAGTTCTCTGTAATTTCTGTGGGACTGTGGACCAAATCACACTGCAAGTAATCTGGAAAATGCCTTTTCAGAGTTCAAATTTCTGTCAGATTACTCAATGGTCAGTCCAAATGCCCCAATTTTTGTAACTCAGACTCACAAAATTCGTGCATGCATCCACAGTTTCGCTGTAGCATGCACCCATCAGGAACTTATTCTGGAGTTGCGTGTGCTTTCCTACACCCAATAGTTATTTAGCAGTAGCATCCTAAATGTGACATAATCAGTAAATGCTGTTACATTTTGATTTGCTCATGTCTACACACCTCCATCAAGCTGCTGTGTTATGAACTTGACATTTGCCACATCAGGCATGCCCTCCACAAAACAATCCTTACACAAGGCCAAGAAATCTACCACATGGTATTTTACTTTCCTCTAAAATACTGTATTCTGGGGCTTTCCATGAAATTCATGGTCCCTTCCTATCTCTTAACAATGTTACTTAACGTGACCTTAACAGATATGATTTCTTTCTTTCTTACTTCTACCTCTTTAAGGACAGCAGCATACAGTCTGCGCACCTCAAAGATTACTGAGTCAGCTCTTCCTTAGCCTCTGTCTGACTCTGAGCCATGTGGCCTATGCTGCCTGACATTGATTTCAACAGTGATTCCGTCTCTTTCATCTTTTTATTGCACTCTGCCCACACAGACTCTATTCTCTGTCCCAAATCACTGTCAACAGTAATAATTCAATTGGCCAGCTTTTTCTCCACATTGCTGATTAGTGAGCTAATTGCCTCTAAAATGTTCTGGATTTCCCAATTTTGATCTTTTAAATATTTTCTAAGTTCAGCATTTTGGTCTTTTAGTTCGTCAATCCCCTTAACTTGACTTTTACTATAAAAAATTATGCCCAGTTTCTGCACATTAACTTGCAAAAGCACATTAGAGTCCCCTGATACCACATCCTATCTCCTTCCCCAAAACTTTTACTCTCATCTCCCTCTGGCTTATAGGACTCCTCATATTGCTATCTACTCGATCGAAGCCACACACTGTTGGTGACTGCTTGATGCTGTCAGCCATGACTAACAAGCGGCAAATGACAAAGTAAATTGTGAATGCTGCTCAACTTAATCTGTGACTTTCATACTGCTGTTGGTGTGAAGTTGGGAGCTGCATGCATCATGTCACCTGCCTAGAGTGGAGACTTAAAATGCATGGTGCACTGGAAGTGGACCCTTGTTGTGGAAATGAACTGGGGTGGGCTGATGTAGAGACAACAGCCACATGGCTACTGCAGTGGCAAACTGGAGCCCAGACCCTCAATTTATGGCACTGCGATGAGTTTCTTGGTGTGGTGTGGAAGTGACGACAGTGACAAATGCGCATTCATGATGAAAACAAATAAAAAACATGTCTCTAACTCATTGTTGTGGTTTGCACCTAGCTATCCTAGCCTTTGGGTCTAGTTGGCCAGCAGACTAGATGCTGGAACTGAGCCCACAGCTGTGATGGTAAGGAATGAAATAACATTGTTGGGCTATAAACTGAATACAATGGCTCTCATTGTCTTCACTGGGGATGATAAATTCAGCTTCTTTTTCTTGTGTGCATTTGTATTTGAAATAATAAAATGAAACTGCTCCTGATGCTATTAACCGTTAAGACAACTAGGCATTACCCAGGTGCAAATGATGTGAAATGACAACCCACAGCTACAATATTTCAGTTTTCACTAATAAAAGTTTATTATCTTGAAAATGTTCACAAAAACTGAAAGACTGGTGAAGTGAACTACACTCCTGGAAATGGAAAAAAGAACACATTGACACCGGTATGTCAGACCCACCATACTTGCTCCGGACACTGCGAGAGGGCTGTACAAGCAATGATCACACGCACGGCACAGCGGACACACCAGGAACCGCGGTGTTGGCCGTCGAATGGCGCTAGCTGCGCAGCATTTGTGCACCGCCGCCGTCGGTGTCAGCCAGTTTGCCGTGGCATACAGAGCTCCATCGCAGTCTTTAACACTGGTAGCATGCCGCGACAGCGTGGACGTGAACCGTATGTGCAGTTGACGGACTTTGAGCGAGGGCGTATAGTGGGCATGCGGGAGGCCGGGTGGACGTACCGCCGAATTGCTCAACACGTGGGGCGTGAGGTCTCCACAGTACATCGATGTTGTCGCCAGTGGTCGGCGGAAGGTGCACGTGCCCGTCGACCTGGGACCGGACCGCAGCGACGCACGGATGCACGCCAAGACCGTAGGATCCTACGCAGTGCCGTAGGGGACCGCACCGCCACTTCCCAGCAAATTAGGGACACTGTTGCTCCTGGGGTATCGGCGAGGACCATTCGCAACCGTCTCCATGAAGCTGGGCTACGGTCCCGCACACCGTTAGGCCGTCTTCCGCTCACGCCCCAACATCGTGCAGCCCGCCTCCAGTGGTGTCGCGACAGGCGTGAATGGAGGGACGAATGGAGACGTGTCGTCTTCAGCGATGAGAGTAGCTTCTGCCTTGGTGCCAATGATGGTCCTATGCGTGTTTGGCGCCGTGCAGGTGAGCGCCACAATCAGGACTGCATACGACCGAGGCACACAGGGCCAACACCCGGCATCATGGTGTGGGGAGCGATCTCCTACACTGGCCGTACACCACTGGTGATCGTCGAGGGGACACTGAATAGTGCACGGTACATCCAGACCGTCATCGAACCCATCGTTCTACCATTCCTAGACCGGCAAGGGAACTTGCTGTTCCAACAGGACAATGCACGTCCGCATGTATCCCGTGCCACCCAACGTGCTCTAGAAGGTGTAAGTCGACTACCCTGGCCAGCAAGATCTCCGGATCTGTCCCCCATTGAGCATGTTTGGGACTGGATGAAGCGTCGTCTCACGCGGTCTGCACGTCCAGCACGAACGCTGGTCAAACTGAGGCGCCAGGTGGAAATGGCATGGCAAGCCGTTCCACAGGACTACATCCAGCATCTCTACGATCGTCTCCATGGGAGAATAGCAGCCTGCATTGCTGCGAAAGGTGGATATACACTGTACTAGTGCCGACATTGTGCATGCTCTGTTGCCTGTGTCTATGTGCCTGTGGTTCTGTCAGTGTGATCATGTGATGTATCTGACCCCAGGAATGTGTCAATAAAGTTTCCCCTTCCTGGGACAATGAATTCACGGTGTTCTTATTTCAATTTCCAGGAGTGTATTTCAGTAAGTGATTAAAAGTGACTCGAGTCCTCAGTATAGCAGCAGATAAGCTCATTATATAAAATTTAATAAACTGAAAACTGGTGGAAAACATTAACTATGTTCATTGCTAACCATTAAAGGAAAATAAACTACAGACTACCTCACACCTAATTAAAGTCAAACCAACATGCAACACGAAAGTCTAAGTGCGAATTTGCGGTAAAAATCATCAAAGTCCGTCACAGGTAAAACTGAGGTAGAGTGCAACTTAAGTGTTCAAAAACAGAGTCAGAAACCCAGACAGTCACCTGGCAGAAAACAGGCAGATGTTGTATGGGGTCCTGAGTTTTCTAAGCCCACCTACTGGACTGCCTGTAGAACTTTTCTCTTCTGCCCTTATCAGGTCCTACGAAGCTGTCTATCTGCACCACATTGGCTGTCACCCTTATATAGCCTCGGACGACCACCTCAGCGAAATTCCCATACACATTACTTAATGAGGCTTTTAGTTTCACCAGCCTCACTTATATCTTTTGATACAGAGTACTTGTGAATGATTTAACTGCACCATTAGCTGTGCACCGAAAAATATAGATTGTACATTTAATAGCTGACCCAATAATTAAAGCTGAATAATTGCAAACTTTGTTGCAATGCTAAAAAAAAAGTTCTTTTTCTTTGTGCAATTAAATATTATTACAGCTATTAATTTGGCAGCACTTCTGTAATGGATTTTTACTGCTCATTTCATTGCATCACTAGAATTTACATATCTTTAATCCACCAGTCAAAGTACTTGGTTGTAAGCTACAAATCGATTGTCCAATCTCCATTTTGCATTATTTAGTAAAGAAATCATTGTGCTTTTGCAGACTGGCTCTTACTGGAGAACTTTCCAATGCTGTATCTTTTTATATACAAAGATTACAAGTTATATTGCACGCTGGCAGAATACTGTGTTCCCCTCTTCCATATGACATATCATCCTTCATTGTATGGTTAACCATTTGCTGTGTATGAGCGCAAATGCGAACAGTAGTTACCTGCCATTGTTTGTTCAGTAGCTGAGCTAATGTCACATTCGTGTATTCAACTTTGATAGAAACGCATGGCCCAGATGGTGGACAGCAGCAGTCAGCGTAGAAACAGGACTGACACAAATTAGCACACAGACTGGCTGCAGCCAAGCAGCAAACAACACAAACCTGGCCTACACCCTGTCCAGCCTCCCCATCACAGTGTGCATACTATTCAAACGTCACCTGAAACCCCTCTTTCACACATAAATGCAGTCCATTGTGTCACATGTCCTACTGCGGACATGGATACCTAGCCCGCAGATCAACACCATTTCCTCCTTCTGTTTCAGTGCCCCACAAAAACTAAGTACCTTGTTCATATGGTCAGTTTTGATGAGACTATAATTAGTTTATTTAAAGTTGGATCATAGTTGGAAGCAAATTTGTTCTTAAAATCCTCAGGTATTCATTGCAAATATTTTCCAACATTCAACTTGTTTTTGAGCAACAGTAAGTTGACATGTGTCTGCCTCTTTGACTGTCTCAGAAGCATGTGCAGAGGCTATGCATACTGCATTCTCCTGATATCAAGAAGTCACATCTTTGGCTCACTGAAAGGCCACGCATTCTGCTGTATGCTGTCATGGAATATATGACTGCTCTGGTGTCTCAGCTGCACACCAAGCTGCAATGTATTCAGCATTCTGCTGACATCGATGTTTCAGCAGTTTGAGCACTTGCCTGATGCTCCACCTGCTCAATTATCTACTGTTCAACACAAATTTATGATTCTTGCTACATAGCTGTCTTCATAGCCCAAACTGGTTGTGATTTCTGTTGAAGATATGACTTGAGCCTGCCAGTCATTAGAAATTTAAACAGTGATACCTAAAGTGAGGAGCAGATCATGTAAGATATCCAATCTAAACAACCTAATCTAATAATTATATCTAAAAACAAAGATGATGTAACTTAACAAACAAAAGCACTGGTATGTTGATAGAGACACTAACAAACACAAACACACACACAAAATTCAAGCTTTTGCAATCCATGGTTGCTTCATCAGGAAAGAGGGAATTACATTCATAATCTAATAATTAACTATATTAAAACAATACAGCCAAATGGACGACACAGTTGGTAATCCAAAACAAATGCCAGTTAAATGAAGGAAAGTAATAACAAACCTAACCAAGAAACAAACTATCAGTATCCTACAAACCAATAAAACCACCAAAGAAACTATGAATCACTCAAATCTAACCAAAAAAATGCTACATTTCTAAAAATTTTAATGATGATTTTACCCTACAAGACTATTTCTGCTGTCCCAGATTCATGTTCATATCTATGTCATTTGTCAAAGCAGTTAAAACTATGCTGTACTTTATGCATTCATTTACAATTTAACTTTAATTGATTATGTTTTAGTTATGTTATGCATCCCATGGGAACATTAATCATGTTGACCATCCCATGGAAACTGATTTTTTTTTAATAAGAGGTAGTCTTTGTGTTCAGGATGTTTGCTATCTCCATTTCTAACTTCATCCAAATATCCCCAGATGCCTCAGTGTGAAGGACTAACAAACATACTAACTTGAAGAAGAAGGAAAATAAGAAACTTCTAGTTCAGTGTAATGCAAATTTTATAATGCAAGAGTGGTTTGAAAAGTTCTTGGAATCACCATGAGAGGTCAGCACTAGTGCAGCGAGTTGTTCACATGATATTAATTGGACTGTTGCCTGTAAACACATGCCACGTCAGTGCTCTTGGAAGAGAGCTGTGGCGGTGACGTGGCTCTGTTATTGTTCCTGCATAGTGATTTGCGAAGATGGAAAAAATCAAGATGTGAGCAGTGATTAAGTACTTGATAAAGAAAGGTATGAAAGCAAAGGACATTTATGCTGATTTTCAGAATACTCTGGGGGACTCTGCTCCGTCATATTCAACCGTTGCCAAGTGGAAAAATGACTTTAAATTTGGTTGGGAGAGCTTAGATCTGCACAGTGGTTGGCCAAGATGTGTCACTACTCCAGAAATCATTGCAAAGTGCACAAAATGGTCATGGATGATTGATAATTGAAAGTGCATGAAATTGCTCACACTTGCCAGATGTTATCTGAAAGGATATGTCACATTTTAACTGAATAATTAGAAATGAAAAAATTATCTGCACGATGTGTGTCACGACTCTTGATCAGAAACGCATGAGAATGGACGTGGCAAAATTACACAAACTAAGGTATGAATTGTTGCCACACCTACCTTATTCACTCGATGTGACTCTGTCAGACTTCCATCTCTTCTCAAAACTGAAAATTTTTCTTGATGGACAAAGATTCACTTCAAACCAAGAATTGATAACTAGAGTTGACAACTATTTTGCAGGCCTGTAGGAAACTCATTTTTGAGGTGGGATCAAGGCACTTGGGACATCATTGGACCAAGTGCATTAATCTACAAGGAGACTAGGCCATCAAAAAATAAAAAAAGTTTCAGTGATGTAAGTACTTTTTTTTTCAAACCACCCTCGTATTTGTAAATGCAACAATGTTATCTGCCCTCATGTGTGCGGATATGTTTGCATATCACAATCAGTTGAACGTAATTTTCTTTGTATGTATGAATATTGTTTCCCCACCGTTTGAAGCCAGTTGGTACAGAATTTTTATTTACTTATTGCAGAGTGGTAATTTTATTAGTCCTGTTACATGCACAGGTTAAGAAGGTAACTCCATACTGTTAGAATACCAAATAACATCTCTGCTTGTAATCTTTAGCTCTAATAATGAAGTTATTCTACATGAACAATGGTGTATGAATACTTTTTTTCCATGCATACCTATTTCAAATATTGGCTTTGTGTGTAGATACTTTGACTTTATGGAGCTAAACTGTTGCAAATATCATCTCATTTTTAACGTGAGTATGACCTAGTTATAAAAGTATGTTACTACAATTGTAGCTCTGAATTCATTTTGAGAAGATGAGAGAAGTTCTTACTTTCTGAAAACTTATCTTGACTTATGACTTGTAAACCAGAGACAAACTGGTCATTTATCCCAACCACTTATTGAATGCTGCACAATGTCTGCCATGGAAATGTTGTTATGTAATGCTTTGCTGGCAGTCACAGTCACTTCAGGAAACTAAAACAGTCTTTAAAGAAATTTCTTCTTTTCCTTTATGGAAAGAGAAAGAAACCAGATAGATGAAAAAATGTCTGAATGTTTCACTGTTCAAGAAATATTGTGTTTTTTCTGTTTATTTAAATTATGTGTATCTTCATGGTGGAGCCTCTAATAGAGACTCAGCTTTGGTTGTTTGTCTTAAATTTTATTGAAAGTGTTAGAGAGATGGCCAGCAATCCAATCTGTGTTCCACACCAACCACACTTTTATAATAATGTTTGCTGTTATGAAGTGTTGCGTCACATAATATCTAAAAAATAAACGAAAAAACTAAAAAAGACTTGTTATTTAATGGTTCTATAACAAGTTTTTTTGAGTCTTTAATGGTGTGAGATGGATTTCATGTATTATGTTTCTTATTTCTATTGATAAGCATTAAAGAATTGCAGTTAAGTAAAATCTGACGTTTAAGCTATTCTTTTTTGTGCAGATATCTGGCAATTGTAACTGCAATGGCATCAGAAGCTGACCTCGTTTTTGTGCCTGAAGATCCACAACCGACTGACTGGCCTCAAACACTCTGCAAGAAACTGTCACTGGTATTTGGGATATTGATAATGCCGCCATTATTGAAACAAATATTTCCCATAATATGAGATAATTATTATTTTCGTTTTCACTTTTTCGTGACAGGAACGAGCATCTGGACAGAGACTGAATATTATAATTGTTGCTGAAGGAGCAGTAGATCGTGATGGTGAACCAATAACAGCTGATAAAGTGAAAGATGTTCTTGAGGAAAACTTGCATCAAGATACACGAGTCACTGTGCTTGGACATGTACAGAGAGGTGGAAATGCATCTGCATTTGACAGAGTCCTAGTGAGTATATGGGAAATTCTGATATGGGGAACACTGCTATTCTTGTCCTGTTATGCCTAATACTTATGTCATAATTCCACAAATTCTTCATTTTCAGAATGTTTAAAATGTTGTAGTTGCTCAATGTAGAGACAAACAAAATTTCCTTTATCTCTAGCATTAGTCAACATTTACTTGTTCAGTCATGTCTAGCTACATATGAGGTCTGTTCAAAAATTTCCAGAACTTAGTCCACAAATTTTTTCTGTGTGTAACTTTTACTTTTTGTGCATGGTCTGCTTCAAAGTACTCTCCTCCACAATTGATACAATGTTCACAGTGCTATTTCCACTTCCGGAAGCAGTCTTGGAATGCCTGTTGCTGGATTGCATTAAGCGCCATCTGTGCATTATCATGCAAATATTAGTCTTCTCATCGGGATTTCATCTGTGAAAATAAATAAAAAAAAAAAAGGTCTGTGGGGGCCAGGTCTGGAGAGTACCCTACAGTACAAATCTGGGATGAACTAATCTTTCAAAGTCAAAGAAAACTATCAGCATGGCTTTGAAATTTGACCTGACTTGACGAGCTTGTTTTGGCCATGGGGAACCTTTCTCAATCCATTGTGAAGACTGAACCTTGGTCTCAACATCATAACCATAGACCCGTGTCTCATCACCAGCTATGATTTGCTTAACGAACATCTTGAGCTCATTTGACTGACCCAAAATCTCTTCACAGATTCTGAGGCTCTTCCTGGCCTTGACTCAGGAGCTGTGGCACTAACTTGGTGGCAACATGGTGCATTCCAAGTTGCTGTGTCAGGATTTTACGATGTTAATCAGCTGAAATGTTACATTGTTCTGTAATCTCTTGGACAGTCAGTCTTTGATTGGCATGCACAGTTTTGTTGATATTCCTGACATGTATGTTTTCGGTAGATGTTGACATGCATTCTCAATGAGGGTCATCTTTAACTTCCATCTGGCCATTTTTAAGCCATGTGAACCATTCATAACACTGAGTACCGTACAGCATAAGCACTCATCACCATAGGCTGCCTGCATCATTTGGTGTGGCTCTGTAAACGTTTTCTTGTGTTTCATGTAAAATTAATGCAGACACGTTTGCTTCTCTAACTCTGTCTCCTAGAAATTCACAAAATATGTGACACAGTGTTATCCTCAATACAACACTGAGCATTAACTAACAGACATACAAGAATGAAACTTCCAGCAGTTACACATTAAACACAGGTGTGTGCAGGGATGCCAATTGCATTTCGTTTCCATACACCATTGGCACAAATGTACGAATGTCCTGGAGCTTTTTCGACAGACCTCGTATGTTGTTAAAGCTTCTACTGTGGCGTCATATATCAGATAAAAGTATTCATGTTATAATAATAAGTTAGATGCAAGATTCATTTACCATTTGTTTGATATGTTATCATTGCATCAAATAGCATATGGGGTTTTACTGCCTGCTATGACATATTTTACATACTCAGGTATTTGATTTAGCAAAATATTAGCTGTGATTTCTCAGAAAAATTAAATACAGCAAAATTAAAAACGTGGTCAGATATTTTTTAAACAGATAACTTTGTTAAAGGCCACTATCACTGCTACCTACTTTCTCAAAAATAATGAATAAAGTTAATGCAAAAGATTAATAAACCTAATAGAAAACAATATTTGAATTTAAAAAAATTAATATAACATGCTTTTAAAATGGTGTAAAAAATAAAAGATAATTTCTCCTAGTCCAATACAGATTTTTAACCCTATATAGATAGTCCTGAAAAATTGTGCTTGTGAATGTTTAGTAGCTATGACAATACTTGTAAAATTTAAAATGAAAAACATGAGAGTATGCAATAAATAGTTGATGCATGAATAGTTCACTTAGGTTACTAATATCAACTGATTTTTGTCAACAACAGCTATTCTCTATATTCCTTAATATTGTCTACTGCATGCAGACCACATTTTTCCTTTAAAACTTGTGGGTATGGGGTATAAGTGGGTACTATAATACCGAATAATACAGCTATTACTAAAAACACTGATTTATTGTACTTGATGGCACTATGTATACAGCACAAAAACAAAGAAAAGGGCCCCAAGACGTGGGTCTGACGCTCCAAAGAACATGGCAAAGAGAAATCAAACCTTCATAGCTGGTGACGGTTGATGTTTAACTACTTCTGTGAATGTTGCCACGTAGCCCTTAGTATTGTGCTCTGTGATATGTTGCTGTAGCATCTTGATGTGGTGTCTGGCGGCCGTAAGCTCCAGCGTAACCTTTTCCATGCGACGTTTGATCTCATGCTGTTCCTGTTGTAAACGTGTCCTCTCGTCCGTCTCGGCAAACAGTTTGTCACTAGTTTGCTGTAAAGTGGTGGAGAGCGAGTCACACAAACTTATTAGGTGGGAGTATGAACTCAAGTCGGTATCACACACACTCACAGTGGCGCACTGGAAATGTTAGCCTGAGGGTTTGTGAAAAACAGTATCGCGCCCTATGTTAAGCGAAAGTACATGGTGTAAGAAAGTCATTGCCCAGAATTGGTTCTGGAGTGTCTACTGCCAGAAAGTCCACATAAGCACGCACTTCAGGGAAAGGTGTACAGAAAATGACGTCGAGCCTACACACTTTAGACACGTAGCGTTGACCGCTTGTAACTGTGTACGGAGTGGTTGGATGTTTGCTGGTTTCCTCGACAGTGGTAGCAAAGACACGTCTGTGCCCGTGTTGATGAGGAAACGAATACCTGTTCCACAGTCTTTGACGTACATGCGAGTGCACTTAGGGAGTGGCTCCTCTACTGAGTGCATGGACGACTGGCGCTTGACTTTTTCGTTGCAGGTGGCGGTGCATAGACCGACCTGCGCGGTGCGTTTGGGTGGTAGCAAGGAGGGCTGCATCTCTTAGCGCCCGATCTGAACTTGGTATGGAAGTAGCAGAATGGGTAGTGTTGTGGTTGCTCTTGGGGCTCTGGATCATCGGAAGTGTTGAGACTAGGGGGAAGGGGCAGAGGTGGAGTAGTCGCTGCTGTTTGTGCAGCTTGCAGCTGGTTCAGCTGGCCCAGTGAGTTGTGTCTGGCATCTAAGTTGTGGCGTCGGCTGTGGCCTGGCGCGTTGGGGGGGGGGGGGGGGGGGGAAGGTTGTAGTGCAGGGGGGTTTGCTGGGTGTGGAGTTCGCACTGGAGAGCGGAGTGCGCTTGGTCAGCAGCGCAGATGCGTTCTTCAGTTGATTGATCTTCGTGGCTGGCGATGGCAGTTTGGACAGAGAGAGGCAGCTTCCTGATCCATATCGACATGAGGTGTCATTGGGCAGGGCCAGTTCGTTGACGAGGAGTCATAAGCGTTGCCACAGCTGTGACAGAGTTTTGTCACCGAGATGCTCCTCGTAGATGAGGTTCTGAACCTTTTCCGTTGATGTCTGGGTGACGCGTTCCAATATTATCTCCTTGGCAGTTGTGTATTTGTCTACCTGTGGGGGTGCGCTTACTAAATCAGGGATCAGGTCTACACGGTCATGGAGGTTGGTCAGCAGACAGATGAATCTTGAGTCATAATTGAGCAAATCATATTGAAAAGTTTGTTCTGTGAGAGGGAACCAGAATTCAGGGTGCTCTAGTGTGAACACTGGTAGTTTTGGTAGCCTCTCGGGTGGAGGCGGTTTGGAAGCAGCCAATAGGTTAGGTGTGGGCATGGATGTCAGGTCCCATGCGAGGCCGGTGTGCTTGGTGGCACTGTAAGAATGGGCGGTTGGGTGGTAGGGTAACTCAGCGCAACGAAGCAGTCAACCAACACGTGTTGTGGTACATGGCTGAGCATTAGGGCAGCATTCACAATTGATGTTACTTGATCCCCTGGCGGAATAGTTCACTGTGCTCAACTGGAGCTGCGCATTACTAAGTGACCATGGTGCATTGTTTACAATGTTCACATGGCGTGTATAAAAAGAGGTTCCATGAACTGGTATGAAAAAGTCCTGAGGTACGTTCACTGGCGAAGGTATGGTAGCACTCGCATTATTAATGTAAATGCCTGACAAGTCGACAGAGGCGTTCGTGAACTGTGCAACTTGTTGCTGTGCCACGTTTGTGGAAGGATACTGTTGAAGTCTATACGGGACAGAAGCAGGTCCATCTACGGAATTAATGTTGTCTGCTTGCACACTGTAATTAATGTTTCGTTGCACTGATGTAGATGTAGGAGATGCGAAGGGGTTGTTCCGCTGGTGGGATTCATATTTCGGCATAATGTGAGGGAAGTATGGCATCATAAAATCAGAGTCACTTGGATTGTTCTCTAGGTTATGTACTTGATGGCACAATGTATACAGCACAAAAACAAAGAAAAGGGCCCCAAGATGCGGGTCTCTGCTTGACGCTCCAAAGAACATGGCAAAGAGAAATCAAACCTTTGTAGCTCGTGACAGTCGATGTTTAACTACTTCTGTGAATGTTGCCACATAGGTATTACAAATTCACAATCATAAATTTTCGGGACTGTCTTTATGGGATAAGGAATCTGAATGGGGGTAGTATAAACTATATTGTACTATTTAGCCCATTTTAAACATTTGTTATATTAAAAGGATTTTTAATTTGAATACATATTTACTGATCTTTAGTCTGTGTGTGTGAAATTTTTCAATCGATTTCAAACATTTTGATGAGCTGTGGTAAATTTCAAAGTTATTTCAGTTTCTCTTTACCTAACTGGTATATTGCTTCCTTGCATGTACATCTCATGAACAAAGGGATTCTCACCATGTAAAGACAATCAGTTGTGGTATGTGATAAATTACAGTATTTTAAAATGTAAATAATATGGTCACTACACAGTATCTAAAATGTGAAATTAATGTTTAAGTAACAGCTACCAGCACAAGAGTCCATTTTATTGTCTGAAGGTAATGCTATCATTACTTAAATATTCATTCAGTGAACAACAGCATTTATGCACAAAAATGGGGCATAATCACCTTTTTATTGATACTAAATCAATGGTGTGTAATTTTCTGCTTTTTCGTTTGTTATACATCTTCACATTGATGTGCTCAGCAGACTGTGAACAGAATTTAAATAGAATTTAAATATCTAAGAGGGAAATATGAAATTTTCTCAGTTTCTCGTATTGTTCACATGTTGAAAACAGTTGACTACAAATAACTCTTGGTTGTTTTTTGTCAAGATGCATTTGATTTCATCAGCCACAATATGTTGCTCAGTAAACTGGGATGTTACAGACTACAGACATAACCCATGGCTGGATGATATCTTACTAACAACTTGAAGAGAAAGTAAGAAGGAAACATCATAAAGTTGAACTACTTAGAAAAGTGCAGTAATAAATAGGGCATATCATATGGTTCCAATACAGGGCCAGTTCTGATTTTTCATTTTGTAAATAACCAAGAAGAAATCAGTCATTATCATAGGTAGATCAAATTTGCAGTAAGGGAAGAACCATTGATTTTGTCTGTATACTTTAGGTTTAGAGTGTGATGATGTATGTACAGGTGTCTTTAATAACCTGCCAGCAGAAACAAAATAAGAAATCCTGAATTTATGCCTATTCGAAGATTATTAAAAATTATATTATTATTATATTAAAAAAAGAGCAACATCTGATGGCCCAAGTACCTTCAAGTTTTGAAAATACCTATTGACAGTGTCATAACTCCTCCCGAACAGGCAATGAAGGCCCACGGTACTGACTGGCCACCGTGTCATCCTTAGCCCATAGGCATCAGTGGATGTGGATATGAAGGGGCATGTGGTCAGCACACCGCTCTCCCAGCCGTATGTCAGTTTCCGAGACCAGAGCTGCTACTTCTCAATCAAGTAGCTCCTCAGTTTGCCTCACAAGGGATGAGTGCACCCCGCTTGCCAACACTGCTCAGCAGACTGGTTGACCACCCATCCAAGTGCTAGCCCAGCCCAACAGTGCTTAACTTCAGTGATCTGACGGGCAAGGCAAGGCTGTTGGCCTTGACAGTGTCATAATTAATAACATTTCTCATAAGCAAGCCTAATTTCTTACAGCATGTGGATAATGGGTAAAAAATAAATGGATTTAGTCATATAAATATTAAGCAAGCTGTTGTATATGAACACCAGTTACTTGTCAGTGGCTGTGCTGAGATGGATGCACCAGTTCCTGTCAATCAGCAAAGTTAAGCATAGTCAGGTGTGGCCAGTACTTGGTTGGGTGACCGTCTGGGTATGCTGCACACTGTAGACAATGTTTTCTTCATGGCAGAGAGGTAGGAGGGGTGGTAGTGTAAACATGACACTACGCTATAGACACACCCATTACAGTCATCTACACTTAATAGATACACTTACACACACAGCTCTCATGTCTATGGGTGCAAATGATAGGGAAAACATTTCCAAGTAGATGGCTGAATCTGCTTTCTGGGATCTCCCAGCCAGTCGTACCACATGACCACATGGCTTTGTATTTGTATTTGTATTTATTTATTTATTTATCCTGTGGATCACATATTGTACAAAGTACACATAATATAGGACAAGTCATTTTTCTTAACAAATATGTAGTTTGGAGAAAAAAAATAGGCAATGGACTGCCATTTAAAAAAATGTACACAAAATTGTTCATTGATGAATATAGTAACTTCACATACAGAGAATACAAACAATTTACATGGGGAACTAAGAAACATGTAGGCAATGTAGTGCTACTTTAAATTTACACAAATAATCACTGAGATTACAGAATAGTGAAAATGTCAACTGGAAACACAACAGAAGGACAATGTCATTTAAAAACTACATTAAACATGAAATTAACATTGAGATTTCACAGACAATTAAGTTTTAATATTAATAGAATGTGTACTTGTACATTCAAAAAGCGAGTTAAAAAATTTTGGGAAGTGAAACTGAAACATAGTTATGTATAGCAGAAATTAGGTTATTATATTGCCTACAGAATGTTTTACTCTAATCACAGTATTTTACAAAAGAACTTTATAATTTTTCATTTCCAGGAATTCTTGTACTGAATAGAAACAGTTCTTTGTCAGAAATGCCTTTAGTTTATTTTTAAATATTGGATCTGGAGCAGTTTTTATTTGTTCTGGAATTTTATTGTGTAATACGACACCCAGATGAGTTATATATTTTTGGTATGATGATGTCCTTGAAAAAAATTGATGGATGTTAGATTGCCCTCTGGTATAATGAGCGTGTATATCATTGTTTTGGATTAATTTGCCTGTTCTTGAGAGGTATTCCCTGGTGAATAGGATTGTTTCTTGAATGAATAGGGGTGGGATGCTTAGAACATGAAGTTTTATAAATTGACATTTACAGGATTCCAGCTTTTTGAGGCCACAGATTATCCTCAGTGCTCTTTTTTGTAGTTTAAATATATTTGTTCTGTGAGTTGAATTTCCCCAAAAGATGATTCCATAGCGGAGCAACGAGTGGAACTGCGCATGGTATGCTTGCATTAGTGTGGATTTACTTGTACTAGATTTTAGTATTCTTAGTCCATAGCACAATGATGAGAGTTTCTTTGATAAGTTGTTTATATGTGTGTCCCATTTTAAATTGTGTTGGACCCATAGACCCAAAAATTTTGTTGCATTTACATTTTCAATTTTATCATTATTTAACTTTACTTGGATAGTTTTTTGATTGGATGTGGGAATTAGATGGAAGTTGATACATACAGTTTTCCCACTATTAACAATTAGGCCATTTTTGTTAAACCACTCAGAAAGTTTTTTCATAGAGTTATCAGATATTGTCTGAAGGGATTCAGGGCTAGATCCAGTCAACACTATGCTTGTATCATCAGCAAACAGGATAGTTTTTTGTGGGCTCATACGTTCAACAAGATCATCTATGTAAATGAGGAAAAGTAATGGCCCTAGAACAGAACCCTGGGGAACACCATATCTTATTGTTCTTTCCTCCGAGAGGAAAACTGTGTTATTTATTTTATTCTGTACATTAATATCGTATTGAAGTGATACCTTCTGTCTGCGGTTTTGTACGTAAGAGCATAGCCAGTTGTGAGCCACACCTCTTATTCCTCTTCTTTCCAATTTAGCAAGCAGTATTTTATGATCTAGTACGTCAAAGGCTTTAGAGAGATCTAAGAAGATACCTGCAGCTGTATTATGTTGGTCAATTGATTTCAGTATGTGGTCCAACAGTTCAAAAATTGCTGTCTGGGTGGATAAAGATTTACTAAAACCATGTTGTTGAATGCTGATTGGTGCGTGGTTTTTTATGAAATTTATAAGCCTGTCATAAAAAGTTTTTCCAGGATTTTTGAAAAGATGCTTAATATGGATAATGGTCTATAATTGGATACTAAATCAGGGGAACCTTTCTTTAGTAATGGTGAGACTAGCTATTTTGAGAGCATCTGGAAAAATGCCAGTTTTTAATGATTGGTTGTAGATGGTTGATAATGGCTTTACTATATGGGGAGCACACACCTTTAATATGAGGTCAGGTACTTCTTTACTTTACATTTTTGCTTTTACCATGGTCTGTAGTTTTTTTTACCAAACCAGTAAGTTTCATTATGGATTTTGCTATGGTCCATGTAAGTAGAAATAGTGAATAGCAATTAAATGAAAGTTAATGGTTAATACTGTTGTATACAGCATTACTATTATAATAGCTACTCCTATTTGTTAATGTATGTCTTGAGTCATTTCACAGCCTGAAGCCTCTCCTTCATGGTGGAATTCACTCGGGAAATCATTCAAATTATAGGTATCAGGTCCATAAATAAGTACATAACTATGTAGGAAGCCAAAGAAATATTTTGTGATATAATTGCACAAAAGTCATATTCATATAATCATTTAAAATGGGACCACATGCTACAGAATCAGAATTCTAAAGTATACATGGTGAAGAAAAAATTTCATACTTTGCAATCAGCATGCAATTCCACATTCCAATGCAAGACAAAAGGGTACCCAGCTAAACCTAATCTGGCCAATAGGATTAATAGAAATACAATTTAAAAAACTAGGCTCTGGCAACACTGCATCTGTGTGCAGCATGACCAAGAGCAGGTAGCACGAACTCTGTGCTGTGCAAAAGCTGTTCCATTAGCTCAGTGAGACAACACAGTGTGGTGGGGAATAGATATGGATATGCAGACTCACTAATGTTCAAGTCAAGTTTGTGCCAAATATTTTTTCCCGGTTAAAAGCCTGATGTCTTGTGTATTTATTTATGTTACTGTAACCTTTAAGTAAATGAAGATATAACGTCGACTTCTGACAGATTTAAGTGACCATTTTGTTTCATCCATGGCATAAATAAAGCAAACAGAAAACAATAGGAGATACAGTACCATTGCCTGTATCCAGTGAGGTAAAAAACACATTGGGTAGGCTACACTAGATTCTACATTATATTAAACACCCTATTTCGATTCTGTATGTTTGACTTCCTGGCTTATCTTCACGGAGCCTGTACGTACATGCACAAGAAACATTCACTTTAGAGATGATGCTCAAAGCAACCACCTTATGTTTACAAACACTTTGCTACTTGCTGACTGATACTTTGTTAGACCCTACATCACACACCTGCATACTTCAGTACCGAAGTGGCGTGCATGTGTGCTATCAGGCCATGTAAATCTGTGGGTGGAGTGCTAGGAACTTGGTCCTGTAATGTCTCCACAAATAAAAATCTAGTGGATTAAGAACTGGGGAATGTGGAGGCCAGAACATTGGACCTCCATGACCAGTTCATTTCTCCACAAATAAAAATCTAGTGGATTAAGAACTGGGGAATGTGGAGGCCAGAACATTGGACCTCCATGACCAGTTCATTTCCCTAGAAACAGTTCATTTAAATGGTTACACACATTCATTCCAAATTGTGGTGGTGCACCTTAATGCGGAAACCATAGCTATCACCAAACTCAAAGTGGGACATTTGCTAATGTGTCAGGCAAAGTTCTGCAAAGAAACATATGGTACAGGGGTGCATTCAACTTGTCCAGCAGTAGGTAAGGCCGCAGAAGCACTTCTTCCACAATTCTGCAAACAGGTTTATCCCAAAGCATGCCCTAAACCCTCATTCTGTGGTGACATTTGGGTTGTGTTATGACCATAAATGGTTGTTGTGGAGGTTGAAAATACCTTCATGTGTGAAGCTAGATTTGTCAGTCCATATCACATTATTTTACAGAATGCTCATTAAATTCTACTTGGTGCAGAGCCATTCACAAAACTGTAATCATTGAATGTTGTTTTCTGGCTGTTGGTGTTAAGTTGATGTGTAATGAAATAGAGATGCACTTCAACGACGAGTTTTTGAGATATCTGGAACTACCATGCAGTATAACGGGTACTTCACCAAGGTGACTGGTGAATGATTTCAAGAATGACATTCTCTGTTTGTGGAATACATGTAGTCTTTGGACAACCTCAGTCCATCACTTGTGGACAAAGATTACTAGTATCCTGAAGGCATTGCTCCAGGCAAAAAAAAAAAAAAAAAAAGGAAATTCATATTGGGATTGTGCCTTTGACGGTATTGTGGAGCATACACATGAGCAGCAGCAGTTTGGTTATTGCATGTACCTAGCACCAAAAGCATTATCGACATATTCATTGTCTGTGCACTCCATTGGGAAGCCACCCTATATGAAACTGACGGGACCAGTTATGATTGTGCACTGCATGGTTACCAGACTCATTCAGTTTAATGGATCCCACTGCCATGTGATAGGTTAGTGTCATGTGACAAAATTATGTCCTGCTTATGGGCAGTGAGGACTAGGGAATGAGTGTTTAAAAAATAAAAAAAGAACCTGATGAGGATTTGGTGATGTCCCAGCAATCTTCTCAGTGAAGTGTGATGGCAGGTATGGTAATGGGTGGTGATACATGTTCCACTGTACATTCTGATGCACTGCACAATGTGAGTGTTGCCACCTCCTCATTTTCATACAAGTGTTTTCAAAATGTACACAGTCTGATTTTGCTAGATAAACTTCAGTCTGGAGTATGAATGAGGAATCATATGCTGATCTCCAAGTGTGGCATTTTTTCTTTACCTCATATAAGTGAAGCATGCATTTAATGAATATCAAATTTGTCAATACTTCTGGATAATCTCAAGTACTATGGTATGAATGGGATAGAGCTCAAATGGTTTAAATCATACCTAACTGGAAGAGTGCAGAAAGTTGAAATAAGCAGTTCACATAATATGCAAAAAACTGGTGCTTTCTCAAACTGGGGAACAATCAAGAATGGGGTGCTGCAAGGTTCAGTCTTGGGTCCTCTGCTGTTCTTAATATATATTAATGACTTGCCATCCTATATTCACGAAGATGCTAAGCTGGTACTTTTTGCCGATGATACGAGTATGTGTCATGTAAACAATGACAGTGATAATCAAGTGACAGTCCAAATAAGGCATACCCCAAACAAAACTGTGATAAAACAATCTCATCAAACAAACACAAAGGTACGGAAAAAAAAAATACTATAATAACCTAAAAGTTTCTCAGACAGTTTTAGAAGAGGATTAGCAATAAAACTGAAAACAGATGATGCAGCAGGAAGGCTCAAAATTAAGGGACTAGTAAAACCAAATGCAAGATTAAGCCAAATTGTTGACAGTGTTGAAGAAGAATGCAAGAGTCTATCATCAAAGGACTACGCAGTAATTATAGGAGGTGCTAATGATGTGTATCACAATGAAACAGTTGCAGCAACAAAAGCACTGAAAGAGTCACTGGGTAAGCTAACACATACCAATGTAATAGTGGCTAAAATACCTCACTGTTATGATCTAATAGAACAATCATGTGTGAACATCGAAATTAAAAAAGCAAATGACCTCTATGATTCAGTATGTAAACATTTCAAAAATGTAACAGTGATTGACATGAATGATATTTCAGACTGGTGCCACACCACAATTGTGCCCCTTAGCAAACCTTGTCACTGTAACAGAGCTTGTCATACAAGCCATGGTCAGCATCTAAATGGCTTAGGAAAGTCACTTCAAAGCAAAAAGATACTTGGGATCGTAAGAGAAAAATTATGCGCTGCTAACAAACAATTTATAGGCTTCAGTTCAAAGGTATGGTACAGGGAAACTCCCAGTAGTGACCAAATCTAAATCTAACACAAGTTGGATTTGGTCACAACAGTTTGCAAGGGACAGTAAAGATAATGCAACAGAAAAAGCAACAAGTATTCCTCCCAGTAACAAATATGATTTAATGTTATTTCATGTTAATGTACAATCCCTAAGACATAAGGTTAATTAGTTACAGTACTTGGCAGACAAAATTAACTGTAGCATACTGTGTATTAATGAGCATTGGTTGCATGACTTGGAAATAGATTTGTGTGTACCTAATGGCTACATATTAGCCACGAAATATTGCAGAACAAATATTGCACATGGTGGAGTTGCAATCTACATCAAAGAAAACTTAAATCTGCGGCATTCGGTGATAGACCTACACAAACATTGCGTTGAAGGTGTATTTGAAGTAGCAACCATAATACTGCATACCCAAAAAATTATCATTGTTTCTGTGTACCGTAAGTCTCTGATGAGGAAGTTCTTATAGATAAACTAAATTCACTAATCAAATTATTCACTAAACACGAAAATCACAAAATTTTTAGTGTGGGTGATTTCAATATAGATATAAGGGAAAGTAGAAAAAATGTAAATGGCATGGTTAACAGCCTAAAGGCACTAAACTGCTACTGTATAAATGATAAACCTACTAGACTAGATGCATGCCTTGACAATGTAAGTAGTAATGTAAATCAGGATCAACTAAAGCATGATGTGATTAAGTTAGAGTTATCTGATCATGACGGGATATGGGTCAGAATAGGCAGTATGAACCCGGAGAGAACTAAACAGTTAGTCACTTTCAGAATACTAACAGAGAGCAATATTGTACAATTGAAACATGAACTGAAGGTGGTAGATTGGCCAAATACACTACACAATATAAAAAGTCTTGATGAATGTTTCTCTGTGTTTTTATATATCATTAAAAATGCAGTAGATAGTCACTATCCACTTATCACAAAAAGATGCACCCCTAACAACAGAAAAAAACCTCAGCACTCTAACAAGTGGTACACTCCAGAGCTCAAGCAAATGAGGACACTGCTACTTATACTAAAAAATAATAGTGATAAAAATGAGGAAGCCAGGAAACACTATGTGACCCTTAAGAAGTTGTACAAATATGAAATAAAATCAGCTAAATGTAAAGTAAATGACGAATATATTGCAGGCTCAAAAATACCTGTCAAGCAGCTTGGAATATAATAAAAAGTGAAATCAATATGAGTAAACAGGAAGCCACAGTGCCTATAGATTGCAACATCCTTAACGAGTATTTTATTAACTGTGCCAGCTCTCATTCTTCTTCTTCTTCTTTTTTTTGGTAAAAACAATTCTGATAATATTTCAGCTGCTGTAACCCTTCTTAAACAACAAGCACCAGAAACCAAGAAATTCTCTTGGTCAAAAATCACCTCCGGCCACATTATCAAATCTATAAAGAAACTTAAAAACTCAAAAACAAATGACTATTACGGACTTAGTAACAGTATTGTTAAACACTTAGCCACTGCAATCTTAATGCCACTAACATATCTGGTGAATCGCATACTAGAAGAAGGAGTATTCCCTGAATGTCTGAAAATGACAGTTACACTTGCAATCTATAAGAAAGGTGACAGAAAAATGTCAAATAATTATAGACCTATATCAATAGTTCCCATTATATCAAAAGTAATAGAAAACTGCATACATATCCAAATTTACAATTATTTTGAGTGTAATAAATTATTGAGTAAGAACTGGTTTGGCTTTCGATCTGAACTATCGACAACCAAAGCAGTTGAATGCCTCCTTAGTAATATATATGAAGGGTATGAAAATAAGAAACTCACTTGTGCTACACTGTTAGATTTAACAAAAGCCTTTGACTCACTCACACATGAAATAATGACAAAAAAACTAGAACATTATGGTATTGTAGATAAACCATTACAATTTTTTCAATCATACGTAACCAATAGGGTGCAATTAGTAAAAACAAACTATCAAAAGTCAACACCCATGAAAGTAAAGAGAGGAGTTCCACAAGGCTCAGTGCTTGGCCCTTTCCTGTTCATTGTTTACATCAATGACTTCAGAAATTATATGCCATGCAAAAATGTACTGTATGCTGATGATATGACACTAATAACAGATGGAGAAAATCTGCAAGATGCCATAGAATACAACAAAGTAGTAACTGAAATGAGCAGTGACTGGTGCAGAGCCAACCTTTCATCAATAAACAAATTGAAAACTGAAGAAGTTTACTTCACCCTGAAACAAATTAAACAGAATACAAAAAATGTCAAGTTACTAGGTTTGCATATAGATCAAAAACTTATATGGGACAGACACACAATTTATCTATGTGGCAAACTTGCTCGAACTCTTTTTCTATTACACAAGCTGAGACACGTTATCAGTAAAAATCTGCTACTCTCTACACACTTTGCTTTTTCCATTCACAACTGCAATACGGAGTACTTCTTTGGGGTAACTCAGTGGGTTCAAGTACCATCTTCAAGTGGCAGAAGAAAGCAGTCAGGTGCATTTTAGGACTAGCACCAAGACAAAGTTGCAAAAATCATTTTCAAGAACTAAAGATAATGACACTTCCTAGTATATACACTCCTGGAAATGGAAAAAAGAACACATTGACACCGGTGTGTCAGACCCACCATACTTGCTCCGGACACTGCGAGAGGGCTGTACAAGCAATGATCACACGCACGGCACAGCGGACACACCAGGAACCGCGGTGTTGGCCGTCGAATGGCGCTAGCTGCGCAGCATTTGTGCACCGCCGCCGTCAGTGTCAGCCAGTTTGCCGTGGCATACGGAGCTCCATCGCAGTCTTTAACATTGGTAGCATGCCGAGACAGCGTGGACGTGAACCGTATGTGCAGTTGACGGACTTTGAGCGAGGGCGTATAGTGGGCATGCGGGAGGCCGGGTGGACGTACCGCCGAATTGCTCAACACGTGGGGCGTGAGGTCTTCACAGTACATCGATGTTGTCGCCAGTGGTCGGCGGAAGGTGCACGTGCCCGTCGACCTGGGACCGGACCGCAGCGACGCACGGATGCACGCCAAGACCGTAGGATCCTACGCAGTGCCGTAGGGGACCGCACCGCCACTTCCCAGCAAATTAGGGACACTGTTGCTCCTGGGGTATCGGCGAGGACCATTCGCAACCGTCTCCATGAAGCTGGGCTACGGTCCCGCACACCGTTAGGCCGTCTTCCGCTCACGCCCCAACATCGTGCAGCCCGCCTCCAGTGGTGTCGCGACAGGCGTGAATGGAGGGACGAATGGAGACGTGTCGTCTTCAGCGATGAGAGTCGCTTCTGCCTTGGTGCCAATGATGGTCGTATGCTTGTTTGGCGCCGTGCAGGTGAGCGCCACAATCAGGACTGCATACGACCGAGGCACACAGGGCCAACACCGGGCATCATGGTGTGGGGAGCGATCTCCTACACTGGCTGTACACCACTGGTGATCGTCGGGGGACACTGAATAGTGCACGGTACATCCAAACCGTCATCGAACCCATCGTTCTACCATTCCAACAGGACAATGCACGTCCGCATGTATCCCGTGCCACCCAACGTGCTCTAGAAGGTGTAAGTCAACTACCCTGGCCAGCAAGATCTCCGGATCTGTCCCCCATTGAGCATGTTTGGGATTGGATGAAGCGTCGTCTCACGCGGTCTGCACGTCCAGCACGAACGCTGGTCCAACTGAGGCGCCAGGTGGAAATGGCATGGCAAGCCGTTCCACAGGACTACATCCAGCATCTCTACGATCGTCTCCATGGGAGAATAGCAGCCTGCATTGCTGCGAAAGGTGGATATACACTGTACTAGTGCCGACATTGTGCATGCTCTGTTGCCTGTGTCTATGTGCCTGTGGTTCTGTCAGTGTGATCATGTGATGTATCTGACCCCAGGAATGTGTCAATAAAGTTTCCCCTTCCTGGGACAATGAATTCACGGTGTTCTTATTTCAATTTCCAGGAGTGTACATTTATAATTGTTTAATATATGCTAAAGAGAATGTAAAGAACTTTAACTTAAGATCTGAAGTGCATGTTCATAATACTTGAAGTAATAGTAACATAGACCTACCATACACAAGGCTGACATTAACACAAAAGAGCCATAAACACCTTAGCTTGAAATTTTGTAACAAACTCCCAAAAGCTGTGAGCAAACTACCAATGAATAACAATAGAAGTGTGGCTCAAATGTACGCCATATTACTCACTTGATGAGTTTCTAAACAGTGACACAAAAGAGATATGCTACATGAAACAAAAAACTGCCATGTCAATTATACATATATTTTTGTGACAGTAATGTACCAGTAAAGACTTTTTACATGATATGTAAGACATACCATAAACATATCTTGATACTATTGTATATTTAACTGTTATGATGTATTATTATTATTATTATTATTATTATTATTATTATTATTATTATTACTACTGTGAATGAATAATTGTTGTATTATCAATATTACTTTAGCTTGCATATCTGCTTGCCCTGCACAAGTACAGCTATGTACAATAATAATTATTGTAATTAAAAAAAATATATTAAACACACTGACAATGCCAATTGTATGGAAAACATACTGAAAGGCAAATAAAGATTCTATTCTATTCTATCTATTCTATTCTATTCTGACTATAACTATCACACCAAACAGACAGGAATTAACTGATGAAATTGTAAATGATGTTTTTCAAAAAATCATGAAGTGGTTCTCTGCAAATGGGCTCTCATTGAACTTTGACAAAACACAGTATATACAGTTTCACACAGTAAATGGAATGACACCATTAATCAATATAGACTTCAATCAGAAATCGGTAGCTAAGGTAGAATATTCAAAATTTCTAGGTGTATGCATTGATAAGGGGTTGAATTGGAAAAAAACACACTGAAGATCTGCTGAAATGTTTGAGTTCAGCTACTTATGCTATTAGGATCATTGCAAATTTTGGCGATATACATCCCATTAAATTAGGTTACCACACATATTTTCATTTTCTGCTTTCTTATGGCATTATATTCTGGGGTTACTCATCATTGAGTAAAAGAGTGTTCATTGCACAAAAGTGTGTAATCAGAATAATTGCTGGAGCTCATCCAAGATCATCCCACAGACATTTATTTAAAGAGCTAGGGCTCTTCGCTGTAGCCTAAGAATATATATATTCGCTTATGAAATTTGTTATTAACAATCCAAACGAATTCAAGAGTAATAGCAGTGTACATGGCTACAACACTAAGAGAAACGATGATCTTCAATACTCTAGGTTAAATCTAACTTTGGCTCAGAAGGGGGTAAATTATGCTGCCACAAAAGTCTTTCGTCACTAACCTAATAGCATCAAAAGTCTGACAGATAGCCATATAGCATTTAAAGGAAATTAAAAGAATTTCAGAATGGCAACTCCTTCTACTCATTAGATGAATTTTTGGATATAGTAAGTAGGTAATCACCCCCCCCCCCCCCTCCACCCAAAAAAAAAATTGACACCTTTTATTAACCTGACACATTTCAGAGAAGTAATTGAACTATGAGCATTTATTATTTTGATGTATCTAGCAGGTGCTTACAGAGGGAATTGCCGAAGTCTGGAGGAACTTTTGGGGCTGAAGGTGATGGCGTTGAAAAATTCAGTCTTTTGATGAATCTCAAACAGTTTAACAGTTTTTTTTTATGACTGAACTACCAGAGCCCAACAGAAGGAATTTGACTGGCTAGCTCCTATTTGTGAAGTTTTTGAAAAGCTCATGGAAAATTGGGGATAACATCACAATAGATGAAATGCTTCCTGGTTTTCATGGTAGATGTGTTTTTTGGTAGTGTACACCCTTAAAACCAAACAAATGTGGAAATGTTGATGCTAAAATGATATACACAGTAAACATGGAGATCTACATTGGACTACAGATTGCTGGTCCTTTCTTTATCAGCAACAAACCAACTGAAGTTGTCAACAGAATGGCTAAGCCTGTATTTAGATCCAGTCAAAATATGACTGCTGGTAACTGTTTTTCTGATTTTGACCTCATCAACTATTTGAAGGCAAAAAAGCTGTCATATGTTGGAACTGTCATAAAAATAAAAAGGCAATAGCTATCAGATTTTGTTGATGTAAAAGGAAGGACATAATACAACAGTATGTTTGTCTTTAATGATGGGAAGATTTTGGTTTCCTACATATTGCACATGAACAAAAATGTGGTTCTTGTATCTTCACTTCACAATGATGATGACATTTATCCTGAAATTAGAGAGAAAAATAAACCAGAGAGAGTCACTTTCTATAATTCAACAAAATGTGACATTGATGCCCCAGAACAAATGTGTGCTATTTATTGTGTGATCAGAAACTGAGTGCTGGCTAATGATAATTTTTTTCACAATTTTGAATATGGGTGGTATCAAGTCCCAGTTTATGTACCTTGCAAATCAACTGGAGAAACTGCATAGAAGCATGTATTTAAACTTGCTGGCACATCAACTTGTTCTTCGAGAGCTCTGCAGAAGAAGCACGAAGAAGATGAGAATTCCCTTCAGCTTCAAAGGCTACAGAGAGAAATCACAACCTCTCTCATATTGCAAAAAAACGTGGATGCATCACCTGCAGTACAGAAATGGGTTGCAGAAGGATGTCAAACTGTGAATGTCAAAACTGCCTTTGCACAATGTGTTTATCCCATGCAAATTTGGTCTGCCAACTTTGCTTATCTGTCCACCAATGGTTTTCTTCTGGTAATTCTGAGTGAGTATGGAAGGCATCAGTATCAAAATAGTGACTTAAAATGGGAGCATAAATTCATCATTTGATAATATTTATAAAATTTATGTCTGAAAACTCTCACTGTTCAATGGTGGATTCAAAATTTTGGTCATTTATACTTTATTCCTTTTGTGTTTAGTAAAAAGTTTTCTCAGCATCCATTTTCATATGGTCTGTTTCTACACATTCCCATGAAAGCCACTGATTATGTTTAGATTACTAAAGTTGGAAATATGAGAAAATAGCTGATTTCAAAATCTGTGCCTGTCAAGTTCAGTGTACACAAACACAGGAGCCCCAGAATTGTGCCTGAGAGACACTTAATATTACACACATTTCTAATAATCCTTTTTTGTAGTAAGAATAATCCATTTAGGTTTATTCAACTTGCAATCCTCAAAAATATTATTTCAGTCTTACAACAAACTCAAAATAGCTGTGAGTTTTGTAGCATGTATTGTCATTACAAATGCAACACTGCTTAACTTCCGTGCCAAGTAACTTATGCGTGAAGACAATGGCAATTTTTTCTCCTGAAACCGACCTAAGAATTTGACAGAATCTGATTTATCAGTGGACTTCAAATCTTTACTTAAGAAATTTAATTCAAAATTTTCTTGTACTCTGCTATTAGGTGTTTGTGTTGTTAAAGAGTACAAATGACAGACAAGGATATCAAATATAGCATTATGAATGAATGTAGATAGATATTTCAAAATATTTCGTTACAATTAGTTAATGATTGTTATGGTTCAAACCTGCATCAGTAGGTACTGTCACATAATTGCAGATTCTGAAATTGAAATGTGGGCAGTGTTTCATTATTTAGGATCCACCACAAAAGTGTCCATGCAAAATAGAAAAATGTACCAATTCTTTGCCTACTGTTAGTAGCACTATATCAGATCTATACAATCTTTATGTTGTTTCTTATCTCATTGAACTAGCACATTTGTGCTTCAAAGGATGCCAGTCTCATGCACTGTGCAGAATATTTCTAACATTTTTCTTTGGACAACACAAGACAGTGTGGTAGCGAGGTGCAAGACTAACACGTCTCTTGCAGTTGACTTACGTATTGTGCATAGCCGATTCTCTTCTCTGGGTAGTCAGCTACGTCGATCTCCCAAAAGCTTCTTCTCTGAAGACTATAGCAGATTACAGGAATTTATTAAGCTACTTCTCTATTCTTGAAATAATTCGTGTACTCGTGGAACACTTTCAGTTCGTTCTTGTTATATTTTCATCTCTCAACACAGAGCAACCTTCACTCTTTTTCACATAAGTAATTAAACTCTGGCAAGCCAACTGGTGTCTTTAAACATCAGACTCAATAAAACACAAGTTCAATAGCATAGTAACAATCCAATAGTATATGAACATCACATGAGTTCCTGCCTCATGCAGAGCTAAGATGTGAAGTAAGATAAAAGTCTCTAGTCTCTAGTCCAATACATGAATGTGCCTAGAAATCTATATTCAGTTGTTCATTAGTCTTTCTTACAATCAACATAGACACTAACACACCAATGGATACTACATAATTATTCCTTGGATTTTCATCACATCTTCTGTGGCGCTGGCGGCAAACACTTGTCGTCGTCAGTGACTTGCCCCCTCTTACAGTCTTCTAATAACAAACTTCCGATCTGCACATAGAAACAGGTGGATCAATAGAAACTTTCTCACTCTCCCGCACTCGTACCTAAAATATTGGGTGTTCGAGACGGTGGGGGGCCGAATGTTTCTAGAATTTACAGAGAAATTCTTGAGGCAATACATATCCCTTCCCTTAGCTCGAACACGTGATATTTTTTACATATTAATTGTGTACAATAGTCTCACACAAGATAATTCTTTATCTTTTAACAGTACATCTTTTACTACTAATAACCCTGCATATTTTCCCACAATTATAAAGCATGAACCTTTCAATCTTTCTGGAAAAATAAATCTATGACTAGTGTCATGTATAATTGTTTACAATATTCTCTAGAAGTAATGGACAAATAACAAAATTCTGCAGCTAGTGTGTTAGATCTAAGTAAAGCCTTGACATATTGGACCACAAAATCCATTGGAAAAGCTCCAAAAGTATGGCATATTAGAAGCTCTTCCAAAAACTTGAGAAAGGACAGGATGTTACAAATACACATGATGAGATAGAGGGAGACGAAAGAAATGTCAGCATCACGGAGAAAATAAAAAAAGAGATCATCTGCAGATGCAGGGTGTGCAGGAAGCTCTATTAGAAGTGAAAAATGGCAAAGCTCCTGGAATACATGACATCACAGTGGAAATTATCAAAGCTGTAGGACCCATTGGAATTCAGTTGCTGTATAGAATACTAAGGATGTTATGGACATGTAGAAACATTCCTGATGACTGGGCTAAGGTAATTACTGTACCTATCTTTGAGAAGCATTTATGAAAAGATAATTGTACAGAAAATCTTGAATAAGATAGAACCACAACTAAGAGAAGAACAACAAGGATTTTGACCTGGAAAATAAACTAAAGATGCCATATTTACAACCAGATAGGTTGTAGAAAAGAAATGGGAATTTCGGAAAAACATCATAGCTGCATTCATGGACGCAAAAAAACTTGAATCTTTTAGAAGGGAAGAGCTATGGCAAGGTTTGAATAGACTGAAACTATAAAAAAGAATGCAACTGAGAATCAGAAACATGTACAAAAAATAACTGAATTCTGTTCTAAAGCAAGAAATCAGAATGGCTGTAATGGACAGAGGGGTTTGGCACTGAAGTGTGCTCTCACTAGTACCTTTTTGATCGTCATGGCCAACATCATAAGTAAAATTTGCCGAGGGTCAGCACCAAATGGTTTGAAAACCATAGCATAAGCGGATGGTATAAAGGTGTGGGAAGAAAATGGACAGAAATAGGAAGAACAGCTAACACATGTCAGAATGTAATTGAAGAAGCAGGCATGGAAATAACTTTAACAAAAAGTGAAATAATGAAAATCAGCAGGAAAAATGAAAAAAAATGGTGGAAAAATTAATAAGTATCTAGATGCTTTCAAATATCTAGGAAGTAAATTGACCAAGAAAAGAAACATCAAGAATGAAATTTTCGAGAGAATATAAAGTATTCACAATTTTATTACTGTATATCAGGTACAACCACAATGGAGGGGTATCTGTTGAGAGACCAGACAAACGTGTGGTTCCTGAACAGGAGCAGCAGCCTTTTCAGTAGCTGCAGAGGCAACAGTCTGGATGATTGACTGATCTGGTCTTGCAACACTAACCAAAACGGCCTTGCTGTGCTGGTACTGCGAACAGCTGGAAGCAAGGGGAAACTACAGCCGTAATTTTTCCCGAGGGCATGCAGCTTTACTGTATGGTTAAATGATGATGGCTTCCTCTTGGGTAAAACATTCCGGAGGTAAAATAGTCCCCCATTCGGATCTCTGGGTGGGGACTATTCAGGAGGACGTCGTTATCAGGAGAAAGAAAACTGGCATTCTACAGATCGGAGTGTGGAATGTCAGATCCCTTAATCGGGCAGGTAGGTTAGAAAATTTAAAAAGGGAAATGGATAGGTTAAAGTTAGATATAGTGGGAATTAGTGAAGTTCGGTGGCAGGAGGAACAAGACTTTTGGTCAGGCAAATACATGATTATAAATACAAAATCAAATAGGGGTAATGCAGGAGTAGGGTTAATAATGAATAAAAAGAATAGGAGTGTCGGTAAGCTACTACCAAGAGCATAGTGAATGCATTATTGTGGCCAAGATAGACACGAAGCTCATGCCTACTACGGTAGTACAAGTTTATATGTCAACGAGCTCTGCAGATGATGAAGAAATTGATGAAATGTAGGGTGAGATAAAAGAAATTATTCAGGTAGTGAAGGGAGACGAAAATTTAATAGTCATGGGTGACTGGAATTCGAGAGTAGGAAAAGGGAGAGAAGGAAACATAGTGGGTGAATATGGATTGGGGGAGAGAAATGAAAGAGGAAGCCACCTGGTAGAATTTTGCACAGAGCATAACTTAATCATAGCTAACACTTGGTTCAAGCCTCATAAAAGAAGGTTGTATACATGGAAGAATCCTGGAGATACTAGAATGTATCAGATGGATTATATAATGGTAAGACAGAGATTTAGGAACCTGGTTTTAAATTGTAAGACATTTCCAGGGGCAGATGTGGACTCTGACCACAATCTATTGGTTATGAACTGTAGATTAAAACTGAAGAAACTGCAAAAAGGTGGGAATTTAAGGAGATGGGACCTGGATAAACTGAAAGAACCAGAGGTTGTACAGAGTTTCAGGGAGAGCATAAGGAAACAATTGACAGGAATGGGGAAAGAAATACAGTAGAAGAAGAATGGGTAGCTTTGAGGGATGAAGTAGTGAAGGCAGCAGAAGATCAAGTAGGTAAAAAGACGAGGGCTAGTAGAAATCCTTGGGTAACAGAAGAAATATTGAATTTAATTGATGAAAGGAGAAAATATAAAAACGCAGTAAATGAAGTAGGCAAAAAGGAATACAAACATCTCAAAAATGCGATCGACAGGAAGTGCAAAATGGCTAAGCAGGGATGGCTAGAGGACAAATGTAAGGATGTAGAGGCTTATCTCACTAGGGGTAAGATAGATATTGCCGACAGGAAAATTAAAGAGACCTTTGGAGAAAAAAGAGCCACTTGTATGAACATCAAGAGCTGAGATGGAAACCCAGTTTTAAGCAAAGAAGGGAAAGCAGAAAGAGGGAAGGAGTATATAGAGGGCCTATACAACGGCGATGTACTTGAGGACAATATTATGGAAATGGAAGAGGATGTAGATGAAGATGAAGTGGGAGATACGATACTGCGTGAAGAGTTTGACAGAGCACTGAAAGACCTGATTGGAAACAAGGTCCCGGGAGTAGACAACATTCCATTGGAACTACTGACGACCTTGGGACAGCCATTCCTGACAAAACTCTACTATCTGGTGAGCAAGAGGTATGAGACAGGCAAAATACCCTCAGACTTCAAGAAGAATATAATAATTCCAATCTCAAAGAAAGCAGGTGTTGACAGATGTGAAAATTACTGAACTATCAGTTTAATAGGTCACGGGTGCAAAATACTAACACGAATTCATTACAGACGCATGGAATAACTGGTAGAAGCCGACCTAGGCGAAGATCAGTTTGGATTCCGTAGAAATATTGTAACACGTGAGGCAATACTGACCCTACGACTTATCTTAGAAAATAGATTAAGGAAAGGCAAACCTACATTTCTAGCATTTGTAGACTTAGAGAAAGCTTTTGACAATGTTGACTGGAATACTCTCTTTCAAATTCTAAAGGTGGCAGGGGTAAAATACAGGGAGCGAAAGGCTATTTACAATTTGTACAGAAACCAGATGGCAGTTAAAGAGTCGAGGGGCATGAAAGGGAAGCAGCGGTTGGGAAGGGAGTGAGACAGCATTATAGCCTCTCCCCGATGTTATTTAATCTGTATATTGAGCAAGCAGAAAAGGAAACAAAAGAAAAATTCGGTGTAGGTATTAAAGTTCATGGAAAAGAAATAAAAACGTTGAGGTTCGCCGAAGACATTGTAATTCTGTCAGAGACAGCAAAGGACTTGGAAGAGCAGTTGAATGGAATGGACAGTGTCTTGAAAGCAGGATATAAGATGAACATCAACAAAAGCAAAACGAGGATAATGGAATGTAGTCGAATTAAGTCAGGTGATGTTGAGGGTATTAGATTAGGAAATGAGACACTTAAAGTAGTAAAGGAGTTTTGCTATTTGGGGAGCAAAATAACTGATGATGGTCGAAGTAGAGAGGATATAAAATGTAGACTGGCAATGGCAAGGAAAGCGTTTGTGAAGAAGAGAAATTTGTTAACATCGAGTATAGATTTAAGTGTGAGGAAGTCGTTTCTGAAAGTATTTGTATGGAGTGTTCCCATGTATGGAAGTGAAACATGGACGATAAATAGTTTGGAGAAGAAGAGAATAGAAGCTTTTGAAATGTGATGCTACAGAAGAATGCTGAAGATTAGATGGGTAGATCACATAACTAATGAGGAGGTATTGAATAGAATTGGGGAGAAGAGGAGTTTGTGGCACAACTTGACAAGAAGAAGGGACCGGTTGGTAGGACATGTTCTGAGGCATCAAGGGATCACAAATTTAGCATTGGAGGGCAGCGTGGAGAGTTAAAATCGTAGAGGGAGACCAATAGATGAATACACTAAGCGGATTCAGAAGGATGTAGGTTGCAGTAAGTACTGTGAGATGAAGAAGGTTGCACAGGATAGAGTAGCGTGGAAAGCTGTATCAAACCAGTCTCAGGACTGAACACAACAACAACAACAACATATCAGACATAATTAGAAACTGAAAAATACCTGACAAATCAAAGATCATGGTTTACAAGTCATATTATCTGCCAATTTTGACATATGGGTCATAATGTTGGACTACGGTGAAGAAAGGTCTGCTCAGAATGCAAGTGACGAAGATTCGCTTTCTAAAAGGGTTCCTGATTAACATGAGAAGGGACAGAATAAGGAATGAAACAATATGAAATACCTTGCAGTTCAGGGCCCTAAAATAAACTACAGAGAGTAATAGGCTTAAAACCTTTCGTCACATTAAGAGAATGGGACAAGAAAGATTTTTGAGAAGAGCCCTGGAACAGGTAGAATCTGGATAAAGACCAATTGGAAGACCACAAACAAGGTGGAGAGACCAAGTTGAGGACAATGTGAACTGAAGAAGACTACAGTGAGATGAGGTGCTAAGTGATAGACTGTGGGAGAAAAGAGAATCTTGGAAGGTGCTCTGTGAATGACTTGCGTAAGCAGGAAATTTTCAGGAAGGAGAAGAAGAAGAAAAAAAAAGAAGAAGAAAAAGAAGAGGCTCTACATTAAACTCTTTCTTCTCAGACATAACAAATCAGAAGAAGTAAGTAGTAATAACACCTGAACCAAATTATACCCCTAAATATATTCCTCAGATGCAGGAATAATAAAAAGCAGAGTCCCTCAAGGATCCATTCATTGGCCAATTCTTTTCCTTCTGTACATAAACAACCTAGATTTAAGCATTATTTGTAGATGATACAGGGTAAACCCTAAGACAAAAACAAGTAAACGTAGATAAAGCTACAAACCAGCTAAATGACTAGTTTGGAGGAAATAAGCTAATGATCAACACATCCAAAACTTCTGTTTAAAGGAGGAAGCCTCCAACACGTATGTGGCTGCAAATTCCAGTGGAATTACATTCTCAATGGAAACAAAAGTTTTAGGCAAATGGCTTCAACATGATTTTAAATGGCTGAGACACATAACAGAAACAAATCTGACACTGAAGAAAGTATGCTAGAGACTACATTTTCTGGCACACAAAACGAGCTTTCGCACTGTTTGAATTGTTTATTTTGGCAGTTCCACAGTATTTTACAGCATGGGATTATGTTCTGGGATGGCACAACCACTAGCTCAGTCATCTTAGTTGCACTGTTAGCAGCCACAGGCAGCAGATGAGTACAATATGACCGGTATGAGTGTTTCAGAGGAAGAACCCTGGAGATATTAAAAGGTATCAGATAGATTATATAATGGTAAGACAGAGATTTAGGAACCAGGTTTTAAATTGTAAGACATTT
Organism: Schistocerca piceifrons; assembly: GCF_021461385.2. NCBI lineage: Eukaryota > Metazoa > Arthropoda > Insecta > Orthoptera > Acrididae > Schistocerca > Schistocerca piceifrons. The sequence goes on from NC_060138.1 coordinate 770,443,342, forward strand.
CCAGGGGCAGATGTGGACTCTGACCACAATCTATTGGTTATGAACTGTAGATTAAAACTAAAGAAACTGCAAAAAGGTGGGAATTTAAGGAGATGGGACCAGGATAAACTGAAAGAACCAGAGGTTGTACAGAGTTTCAGGGAGAGAATAAGGGAACAATTGACAGGAGTGGGGGAAAGAAATACAGTAGAAGAAGAATGGGTAGCTTTGAGGGATGAAGTAGTGAAGGCAGCAGAGGATCAAGTAGGTAAAAAGACGAGGGCTAGTAGAAATCCTTGGGTAACAGAAGAAATATTGAATTTAATTGATGAAAGGAGAAAATATAAAAATGGAGTAAATGAAGCAGGCAAAAAGGAATACAAACATCTCAAAAATGAGATCGACAGGAAGTGCAAAATGGCTAAGCAGCGATGGCTAGAGGACAAATGTAAGGATGTAGAGGCTTATCTCACTAGGGGTAAGATAGATACTGCCTACAGGAAAATTAAAAGAGACCTTTGGAGATAAGAGAACCACTTGTATGAACATCAAGAGCTCAGATGGAAACCCAGTTCTAAGGAAAGAAGGGAAAGCAGAAAGGTGCAAGGAGTATATAGAGGGCCTATACAAGTGCGATGTACTTGAGGACAACATTATGGAAATGGAAGAGGATGTAGATGAAGATGAAATGGGAGATACGATACTGTGTGAAGAGTTTGACAGAGCACTGAAAGACCTGAGTCGAAACAAGGCCCCCGCAGTAGACAACATTCCATTGGAACTACTGATGGCCTTGGGAGAGCTATTCCTGACAAAACTCTACCATCTGGTGAGCAAGATGTATGAAACAGGCGAAATACCCTCAGACTTCAAGAAGAATATAATAATTCCAATCCCAAAGAAGGCAGGTGTTGACAGATGTGAGAATTACCGAACAATCAGTTTAATAAGCCACAGCTGCAAAATACTAACACGAATTCTTTACAGACGAATGGAAAAACTAGTAGAAGCCGACCTCGGTGAAGATCAGTTTGAATTCCGTAGAAATACTGGAACACGTGAGGCAATACTGACCTTACGACTTACCTTAGAAGAAAGATTAAGGAAAGGCAAACCTACATTTCTAGCATTTGTAGACTTAGAGAAAGCTTTTGACAATGTTGACTGGAATACTCTCTTTCAAATTCTAAAGGTGGCAGGGGTAAAATACAGGGAGCGAAAGGCTATTTACAATTTGTACAGAAACCAGATGGGAGTTATAAGAGTCGAGGGACATGAAAGGGAAGCAGTGGTTGGGAAGGGAGTAAGATGTTATTCAATCTGTACATTGAGCAAGCAGTAAAGGAAACAAAAGAAAAATTTGGAGTAGGTATTAAAATCCATGGAGAAGAAATAAAAACTTCGCCAATGACATTGTAGTTCTGTCAGAGACAGCAAAGGACTTGGAAGAGCAGTGGAACAGAATGGATGGTCTCTTGAAGGGAGGATATAAGATGAACATCAACAAAAGCAAAACGAGGATAATGGAATGTAGTCGAATTAAGTCGGGTGATGTTGAGGGTATTAGATTAGGAAATGAGACACTTAAAGTAGTAAAGGAGTTTTGCTATTTGGGGAGCAAAATAACTGATGATGGTCAAAGTAGAGAGGATATAAAATGTAGACTGGCAATGGCAAGGAAAGCGTTTCTGAAGATGAGAAATTTGTTAACATCGAGTATAGATTTAAGTGTGAGGAAGTCGTTTCTGAAAGTATTTGTATGGAGTGTAGCCATGTATGGAAGTGAAACATGGACGGTAAATAGTTTGGACAAGAAGAGAATAGAAGCTTTCGAAATGTGGTGCTACAGAAGAATGCTGATGATTAGATGGGTAGATCACATAACTAATGAGGAGGTACTGAATAGGATTGGGGAGAAGAGGAGTTTGTGGCACAACTTGACCAGAAGAAGGGATCGGTTGGTAGGACATGTTCTGAGGCATCAAGGGATCACTAATTTAGTATTGGAGGGCAGCGTGGAGGGTAAAAATCGTAGGGGGAGACCAAGAGATGAATACACTAAGCAGATTCAGAAGGATGTAGGTTGCAGTAGGTACTGGGAGATGAAGAAGCTTGCACAGGATAGAGTAGCATGGAGAGCTGCATCAAACCAGTCTCAGGACTGAAGACCACAACAACAACAACAATTTATTTTGTAGCTAATCACCATTGGTGGTTCATAATTCCGCCAAGAATACATCACCCCTGAATTTCATTGCATATCAGTGCAAATGAATATGCATTTTTGTGAATTTGCAGAAGCTACCATTTTCCTTTGCATTATCCACGAACAATTTGTACTGAATCAGCATTTGCGATTTAGTTACTGCAGCAGATATTCAAACTACCATATTGGGTTGCATCTAGTTTTCCCTTAAAGAGGAGTAACCCTATACATTATCTGTGTCTATCGTAAATAACTTTGTATTCGTGTTTGCAAACAGCTGCAATTAACCTTGAAACGTTTTTAAAAAATAATGAATTTTACCACAGGTTTTTGTGTTGCCTTAATAGAAATCTCATTTTGTGGATTTGCTTCAATTCTCATAGGGAATTAGCAACTTTTTAGCTCAACAGATTAAAAGTGCATCAATGGGCTTCAGTTAAAGCTATTTTTTCACGGCCTTATATTACATTGCACCAGCCAAACTGCAGCCCCACTGTGAATGCTGTTCTCAAATGCAGAATGAATTGTTTGACATTTGTAAGAAGACAGAAATCGCCCTGACTACTGTCAAATAATTGGCAGCTGCTTGAATTGGTGTGTTGGAAGACCTTCAGAGAGTCTTGTATCTATGATACTGGTACCAGAGGTACCTCAAGTATCATTCTCTCTTAAATCCTGTCTCTTCTGCAGAAAGTGTAGGATCCTCATCCACGTGACTGTGAGTGGCATGTCAATGGTAGGTCTAGGTATTCTGTAAAAGGTGAAAAGGGACCGGAGAGGGCTGAGGATGTTATACCTATCCCTCTAACAAACACATCGGATGTGCTCTCTCTTGCTGAAACTGGAACTGAGCCAGTGGAACTCACTGTTTTGGGGAAACACAACAGGGTAGGGGTCCATTAACCATTGTTAGTTCAAACACCTGGCAAATGATGGTAGCCCTTAGGAAAATGGCAGCAAGGGACAAGAAAGGACACCAGGAGCATTCAGTGTTTATGCCTTGGGCCTCATTAGCATGTTCAAAAGGCTATTCCAGTAATGGAACCCTAAGGGAGTGGAATCCTAAGGGAGTGGAACAAGGGGTGAAACTTTTTATAAAAATATTTAATTGCAAAAGCATTTTAAATACATATCTTTGAAAATTGGTTTCTGACTTTTTGGTTAGAGATGAAAAAGTGCATGTTTCACTTTTCTTTTTTTTTTTATTCAACCTGTGAAGGGGTGGAATAGGGTCAGACTAATTCACTGACTCATCATCACCCACCCAAACTGCTAAGGATAGAAATGTGAAGTTTCGAGAAGGAATGAATCTTATACTGTAGGCATTATTTAAGAAGGGATTGTCTGAAATTCCATTCCTAAGGGGCTGAAATAAGAGCTGAAAAGTTTTTTGAAAGTGTTTTGCTTTTAAGGGAATTCTGAAGCTAGAACTACAAAAACTGGTATTTTGTTTCTCAGTCAGAAAATAAAAAAAATATTTGTTTCGGCACTGTGGAAAATTCAACCATTAAAGGGATAAAATAGTGGTTGGAAGTTTTTCTGAAAATAAATAGTTACTAAAGAACTAGTAAGGGATTTTTAAGGCTACATCTATGATATTTGGTATTTGTCTTCTTGGTTGGAAATAAAAAAAAAAAGATACATGTTCATAGTTTCTGGAATTCAACCCCCAAGGCAGTGTAATATAGGATGAAAATTTTTAAGAAAATATTTTCCTACTTTAAAAAAACTTGAAGCTAAATTTATGAAAATTGATATTTCACTTCTTGGTTAGATATAAAGAAATACTTGTTAGGGGATGAAAGTTGCTGTGGAAATATCTCCACATAATGCAAAAGGCATGATTAACAAAAACTTTGGACTCGAGCCACCAGAATCACTTTTTGGTCAAAAGTGCATTTGGAAAAGACCATGTGTATGCTGTGTTAATTAGCGTGTAAAGCTAAGAAGGTATTGGAATTTGTGAACAACATAAAAATTTGATTAAAAAAAAATAGTCCCTGCGGTCTACCTGGGCGAAGCGGTGGGCACATATACAGAGTGTCCAAAATTAATGTTCTAATTTCAAAATAGTGTAGAAAGGGATCCAACTTTTTCTTCTTTGTTTGGTACTGGCTTGCCTTCCGTGTGCCATTGCTGTTCACACAGCCAGTTCTCTCTTCTCCAATGGTTTCTTTAATTGTCCTATATGTAGCATCTTATTTTTCCCCTTGTTCTGCATATTTATAAAGGACAGTCTTGCATTTGTTCTCTAACCAGTCCTCTGTACCCATTCTGTACTTTCTGTCTCTTTCAGCATTTAGACATTTGCATTCTCTTATGCACTTATTAGATTTTTCCATATTGTCAATGAAATTCTCTATTTCGGCAAGAGTAATCAATTCTTGAAAATATAATGTAATTGGATAGATAAAAAAATCCACTCACCAAAAGGTGGCAGGAGAACCCACATACAAAAGATGTTACATTATTCTAGCTTTTGGAGCCAGTGGCTCCTTCTTCTGGCAGAGAAGGGTTGAAGGGGAAAGAAGAGGGGTGAAGGTAAAGAACTGGTGAGGCTTATGAAAAGGGGTAGAGTTCCGAAAGTCACCCAGAACTTCAACTCAGGGGAGACATACCTGACGGGATGATAAGGGAAGACTGATTGTAGGGGACTTAAAGCTTTTTCCTAAACCTCACCAGTCCTTTTTCTTCACCGCTCTTCCTTCCTCTTCAATCCTTCTGCCCGAAGGCTAGCATACTGTAATGCCTTTCATATGTGCATTCTCCTGCCACCACTTGGTGAGTAGATTTTCTTATCTATCCAATTACATTATAAATTCACTACTTCATGTGTTATCTAAGGATTACTACAGGGCTATGCATTTTTGCCTATTACAGCCTCTGCTGCTTTCGCTCTTTCCTCTCTCAAGGCTAGTATATTACTTTCCCTGTTGCAATTGTTATCTAACAATCCATCTGGAACTCTCAGCTACCTCTGATTCTTTCAATTTTTCAGGCCCCCAGATTTTAATTTCCTACCTTTTCATAAACAATACGTTATGGTAAGAGCCACATTTGCCCCTGGAAATGTCTTACAGTTTAAAATTTAGTTTAGAAATCTGTGTCCTACCATTATATACCTCCCGAGAAAAATTAGTTGGAAGGACAATGTAGATTTTGATCCAGTGATTTGATATGCTGCCAGGGGGATGTACTAATATTGGTGTCAATGTTGTCTGCTAACAGGCATCGTAGTGGCATAGCTACAAGAGTGCCCTTTGTGTTTACCCACTCATAAGGAATGCTCACAGCCAGAAGGCTCAGTATTGTGCAAACATGTGAAGCAAGCAGTCAATCATGCCAAGGAGATGCACTCGCCCTTCCTACGGCCAACTGAGCAAGTTTGAAAGGGGTCAAATTGTGGCCTTCCGAGTGGCAGGATGGTCCTTTCAGAGAATTGCCATGTAAGTTGGATGTGTTGCATCAGTTGTGCAATGATGCTGATATAAGTGGTCACGTGAACGTTCTCAGACCTGCAGACAAGGTTCTGGACATCCACACAGCACTGAGACCTGCCAGGATCATCCTGTTGTAAGGGCAGTAGTGAGTGACAGATCGTACAGCTACCACAGCTCAGATGAGTGGGATTGTGAGACCAGACATGTCAACATGAACTGTTGTGAAGTAGTTATTAGCAGTGGGTCTATGGACATGCACACCTCTAGTCCATCTTCCGCTCACACTACAGTATTGACGTCACAGCTTAATTGATGCCATCAGAGGATCATTTGGAAGATGGAATGGCATGCTATGGTCTTCAGCAATGAAAGCAGGTTCTGCCTGCATGAAACTGATGGTCATTTCTATGTACCACATAAATTGAGTGAAAGCTGTCTCATAGAGTGCTTTTGTCCAAGATACACTGACCCCACCCAAGGCCTTATGGTCTGGGGTGTGATAAGCTGTACCTCTTGTCCACATATGATGTTTCTGGAGAAGGTGCTAATCAGCACTTGGTATGTGCAGAATATTGTTAGACCAATCTTTTGCTGTTCTTCCAATGTGAAGGCTAATGTCCTCCCACACACCGCCCATGAAACTCAATGTGCTCTGCAAGATGTGCAGCAACTTCTCTGGCCAGCACAATCTGTGGACTTTTCTCCAACCAAACACACGTAGGATGTGATGGGATATATGTGACTTGTCATCCAACAGCTCTTACAGAAGTACACGAACCAGTCAAGCAGGCATGGCATAACATATCCCAGGACAGTATTTGCCATCTGTACAATTGACTGGGTGCCAGAGTCAGAACCTGCATTGCTGCCTGTGGAGGCTACTTGGGTGTTTCACCATTGGTCTGATACCTTGAACCTCAGAATTGCTTCTGCTATTGATCTGTAAATGTAATCATTTAATGTATTCCATATGCGCTCTTGCAGCAATAAATCTTGAGTAAATTGGAAATGTCTAAAAGGTTGTACTAATTTTTTTTACAGCGGTGTATAATCGGTAGGAAACCTTCCAGGATCCCTAGGGCTCTTCCATAAATATGACCTTCTTAAATGATTCTTAAATGAAGTGGTAGAGACGATTAAATTATGCTCTGCACAAAATTGCGCTAGGCAACTTCAACTTTCTTTTCTTTCCCACAATATCCACGTTCTCTTCTCTTCTCTTCTCTCCTCTCCTCTCCTCTCCTCTCCTCTGTTGTACATGGATGCCAGGTCCATTATAATACAGTTAAGATTGTACACCATATAGTTGTTTTCTGGCGTATCATATCTGTATGGGATTGTACACAGCTGAGTATTTTTAACTTAATACATTGAAAAATTCCTTCTTTTTAACAGTTCCTTCTACCACAAAGGTTAGGCGAAATTATTTGTTTAAATAATGAAATTAATGGATATAGTTATACAAACAATACTTTTGGCAAACATGGTAATTATTTTGGAATTAATGAAGGCCTTGCTCTGCTAATATGTTTTTGACTAGACCCAAATAAGTGCTTTAAGAATCCTTCTTCCAAATGTTTATAATTAGTACAGGATTTATATTTATTTATAAGTCAAAAACAGAAATAATTACTGATTTCATCCTATAATGATTTACAGTAAAAGATATTAACTAGGAATGGTCAAAATAAATTAGTAAATTAATTACATACACGAAACTAAGCACAAAATTAGACCTGGTGCTATATTTCTTAAGACCGAGGCCCAACTTTCTCTTTTATGGTAATGCAGATTATACTCATGCATATTAATGGCAATTACACAAAAATGAAAATAAAATGAATTTAAGGAGGCAGATGGCAAAACAAGACAGGAAGTAAACAGAACCCAGCTTCCTTCATTGCATTACCTCCTCATTGGATTGATCAGATAGATATTGCAAATAGCTAACTGGACAATTCAACGACTCCAAGTGACAACAGAAAGTAGATTCAACATTCTACACAAAAGAATATTACATAGGAAATCTCCTTATCAAAAATTACAGTACATATGTTTTTCATATTTCTACATAGTGAACTGGTCATACGAGAATTCCCATACATAATATTTACATATAGTATATTGTACAATGGCACAAGTTTTATTTTTAATAAAAATGGGCATCTTCATCATAAGTGACATCCTTTTTTGGATATACAAAGATTACATTCTTAGATACATATCACTTAATACAAGTCTTGTCTTGCTTCTAAGAATAAATGATCATGGGTTGTAAAAACTTTAATTGCACTGTGCCTTGCAGTTGATTTCCAGGCATAAAATTTTACTTTTTCAATGTTTATTACTTTTCGCAAGCACTTTTACTCTTTCAATGACCATTAACACATTTTCTCACCAAGTCATCCAGGGGTCCAAGTGGCAGTTAGTAAGGAGGCCATTCTCCTCTGCCACAGTACATGAAAAAATTAGACAAAATACCCTGCTTTACTACACTCACTTTACTTCTAAGTAAGTATAAGGAAAAAAAAATGTTTCACATTAATGGCAAATAATAGTCATTACTTCATAAACAAATACATTACACAGCACTCATAACATCACAGTGATTAGCACTAAAATTGACTATAGTACAAAAGGTGGGGGACTAGTTAAAATTTAAACTCAAGGGCACATTACAGCACAAAAATTACTCTAAGTCATAACTCTACCTCAAACTGGTAAAACTTGAAAGATTTGGATTTCTTTCCCATTTGCAAAATCACTAAAATGCCAAGTTCTGGTTTGAAATTCACAACATTTATGGACTTATATCACCTTAATGTTGAAAATATGTACGTTACCTCCAGCAAAAACTCAAGATGTGAAGTAGCGTAGATTTACTAATCACTACATTATGAAAAAAGAATAGAGTCACCATCACATAACTTAATTACTACTAAAATCAAATTAAAGGGATGGAAGTTATACCAAATCATTTCCCTTCTTCTCCACCAGATTATGATCATAATTTCTCAGAACAAAGATAGAAGTTTTCAGATAACCTATAGATCCGATAATTTAGCATTGTATGACTTGTACTTCTCTAAAATATTTCTCTTTCTGTTAAGCTCTCATTCCCAGCTGCAGTACCATGAACTGCACAATATACACAGTACCCAATGTTGCCTAGTACAAAAATAGATAATCAAGATAGTTACACCACATTTGTTTATGTACAGTTATCTTTTTCATTACTCACTCATGTCTGTCAGCTCCATTATTTTACTTACATTTCTCACCTCATTAGCTAGTGGAGTGTGTTCTCAAAAAATATCCCTACTGCAGAGACAGGCTCCCTAACCGTTAAGGCCCTAACATTATTCATTATTTTATTATTTCATTATTGCTTCATTATCTAATAAATAAACACCTGCTCTGCTCATCCAATGCAAAATTGACTCTACTGAAAAACACTCCGTACTAACAGACCCTTATGCTAAGGCAAACTTAACTCTCATTACTGATCAGACAAAATTATCACTTAGAAATACTATTATTTCACTGTATTCTATTAAATTGCTTGAGATTTTAGCCAAAAGGGCGATATACATACAAATCTTGCTTATTCTTTCCACACACATTACTCTAGGCACCTATGTTCAAAGTTTTATTTCCTTAATGAGGCTGTACCATGACACACTTCTATAGGTAGATAGTTATCTCTGTATGCTGATTGCACTGAACACAGACACTTCTATTATATCACAATAAGACATAGTATTCAAAATGGTTTTTACTGCATATTGCCTGGGATGCTGTACTAATTTCACATATGAGCTGATTACTTCAGATGGTAATTGTAGTTTTCAGGTAATTTGCACCTTGTCCTCCACATATGCTGACACCTTTCATTTTCTGCTTACCTTACCTCTTTTTTTGACAGAAATTCTTTAACCATGATACCAATTTATTTTCATCCAACACAACATAATACACAGACACCACTGGAGAAACCTTTCTAAAATATTCTTATACTAAAGTATCCTGCTGCACAGAATCACATGAAAGTTGAAGATGGAATGTTTCTGATTCACTTATAAACCATATATAGGATAGGAGAAGAGTTTGACTGCCTCAATAAACATGAGAAATGAGACAGACAGCTGGGGTAAGCAGTATCGCCACATAATGTTGAACCCCATACTACCTTATCTAGTTTAAATGGTTTGATCCAGAATTGCCATCTTCTCATCCATTTCTGTTCCTTGAATTTCTCCTACCATTTCCGTGCCCATTCTGGCTCTCCTCCGCCCACTTATTCCTTGAATTTCTACTAGTATTAGTTCTGTTCATCCTATTTACCTGAAACTCTCTCCCTGATTGATTATTATCATCAAAATTCCTTCTACAGTCTCCCACTGGGGGATTCACCCTCTCCATTTTATTAGCGTAATTAAAAAAATCACTAATATCACCCCTTTGGGCAAGTACAAGCAGTTCTCTAACTTTCTGAGCCAACTTAGTTTCTACACCCATAATTATTGATTCACTACCTAGCTCTTAGTCCAAATATTTCAGTTTGCTTATCTAAAACTGACAGAAACCTTTCACAGTACTGTTCCTATAGTCAAATCTCTCCCCTCCCCAAAATTCACTCACAATTCTCAGCTTCTCATCTTTGGAGGAACAGAAATGGATGAAAGGAACAGAAGTGGATGAGAAGAAGGTAGTTCTGGATCAAACCATTTTACATCTGCTGATGTTATTTAAGAATGGTGCACCCCAATATATTAGTGAACGCAGTATTATTGCACCTGCGAGTGAGGGTGCTTTGGTCAACTTATCATGAGATTTTATAATGAGGATATTCTGAACCACTTAATAATACATGCACAAGTGTCCTGAAAGCATTCACATTGCAATGCATTTTACTGTAAAATCACCAAATGTTTTTGTTAAAGGCCACAGAAGGCCAAGTGCAATAATATTGTGGTTGATTAGTACATGGCTGTCAGAAAATGGAAATATTATAGTTTTACTCCTATTCTTGATAATTCTCTTGACTGCTCATTCTGTCAACTGGAAGACTATTCAAAATGGTTATGGGCAGAAATTTTTCTCTAGCTTTTCTGGGTGAATGACCCTAACATTTTTTCTTAGTGGGAAATCAAACATACAATGTTCAGCGCACCATGTAAATCTTACAGTTGCCAGATAAAACATAGTGTTTCATGTACATACCACTTCACCTAATTGTATGTAAAAGGGTACTACCAGATGTCAATAAGCAGAAGGCACACTCAACGAATTCATTAGAAAAGTAACCTACTTCTTGAAGTTCAAATCTTCTGGGTTGTTAAGCCATGTCATATTTCTTCTAAGCTATCAACATTTTGATCCCTCTTCTGATATCATCTTCAGGATCTTGTGGAGTCTACAGTGGGTATGACAAGATCCTGAAGAGGATCCCAGTAAAGGAGTCAAAATATTAATTAATTAATTAATTTATTTATTTATTTAGTGCCTGTATTATCACATTCATGATACTGGACTTGTCAAAGTACAGAACAGTATAAAATATTACATATTTACATCATGTACAAAATCTTAACATTGGTATCAACACATCTTTATAACAGAAACATTATTCTGCTTAACTAGATTATAAAATTATATATGTACATACAGATAGAATAAAAGCTAGCAAAACCCATTGGTTGATTTTACTAAAACTACTAAATACAAATAGTTTAGACGAAATTTGATGTGGCTGAACAACCTAGAAGGTTTTAACTTCAGTGACAATGGCCACAATAACCTGCAGACTTGCACAACCTGCTTCTTGTTAACAGTGCTTTATAAGACACTTGTCTGAGATATTTCTTTGTAAACTTTTCACTGAAAGTAAACATAAAGTATGCCATACTCATTTGTATAATATATTATTTTAATAATTAATTTCATTTTTAGATATGGATAGCTAGGAAGTTATCTTGTGCACATAATTATTCCTGTGTGAAAGACAGTGAGAAACTTTCTTTCTTTTTTTATTAAATAAAAAAAAAAAAAAAAAAAAAACAGGGGTGTCGTATGGGTGCAGAGGCTGTTATGGCATTAATGGAAACATCAGAAGACAATGAGGGAATACTAATTTCTATAACTGGCAACCGCATTGTTCGACTGCCTCTCATGGAGTGTGTTGAGAGAACAAGAGGAGTGGCAGCTGCTATGGGTCAAAAGGAGTGGGATGAAGCTGTCAGATTGAGAGGCAGGTAAGACAATTTGTTGTTCTTCCCTCTACCACAAGCAAGATAATAATTTAAGAAAGAAAAGCAACTGGTCAAGTATAGGAAGTATATGTGCTTGAAAGGATAATTGAACAGTGGAAAATCTAGGATGGGATAATGGTAATATTATGGGGAGAACAGATTGCCATTCACGATATAGCAGAGATGTTGAGTCACAGATGGACACAACAAAGAGGCTATAAAACTTGTAAGTTTTGGGCAAAAAAGGTCTTCATCAGAATTAGACAAAGCACACACACACACACTCACACACACACACACACAAACACACACACACACACACACACATTCACGTAACTACAACTCGTTCACACATGACCACTGTCTCTGGCTGCCGAGGCCAGACTCTTGAATCTGAGTTGTGTTTTGTGGAAGAGAGAGAGAGAGAGAGAGAGAGAGAGAGAGAGAGAGAGAGGGAGAGAGTTTGTGTATGAGGCAGAAGCAAAGACTCGTGTGAAGTTATTCTAGGAGCACTCTCAACATACAACCTTGAGCAGTTGGTTAGAAAACCAACTTGAGATGAGAACATATTAGAGATTTTGGTGACAAACAGACCTGATCTTTTTGAGGAAGTTTTGTGGCTTCTATGTCAGAAGTTTTCTTGTTTGTGGAAGCAGATAAATGTGTCATTAATGAATATCTTCGTAGTCAGCTCCAAACATTCACTGTGGAATTTAAAGGTATTGCTAGAGAAATATGTGCCTAGCAAAAATATAGGGGAAGGAAAGAAGCCACCTTGGTTCAACCAACATATTAGGAAGTTGCTGAGAAAGCAGAGAACTTTGCACAGTCATTTTAAACGTAGTCACTGCCCCACTGACAAACAGAAATTATGCAAAATGCAAGCAGCTGTCAAAAGGTCAATGAGAGATTCTTTTAACAAATTTGAAAGCAATATTTTATCTGCAGATACTAAAAATAACCCCAAAAAATTTTGGTTGTATCTAAAATCTATGAATGCTACAAATAATTCAATACCTTCTCTTGCTGGCAGTACTGGTAATGTAACGGATGATGATAAACAAAAGGCCGAAATTCTAAACCTAGCTTCCAAAAACTCTTTTATGGTAGAGGACTGCAGCACCATTCCTCCTTTCAATTATCAAACAAATGCAAGGATGACTGACATAGTCTTTAGTGCATCTGGGATTGCAAAACAGTTAAGATCCTTAGATGCACATAATTACTGGCCAATTTCACTGACATTGGCTCTGAGCACTATGGGACTTAACATCTGAGGTCATCAGTCCCCTAGAACTTAGAACTATTTAAACCTAACTAACCTAAGGACATCACACACACCCATGCCCGAGGCAGGATTCGAACCTGCGACCGTTGCTGTCGCACAGTTCCGGACTGAAGCGCCTAGAACCACTCGCCAGTGCGGCCAGCTTCACTGATTTGTTGTAGAATCATGGAACATATTTTGTGTTTAGACATAATGACCTTTCTAGACTCTGAGAAGCTCATCTGCAGAAATCAGCATGGTTTTAGGAAACAGTGGTCATGCGAGACACAGCTGACCTTCTTTGTGCAAGATATAAAACAGGCTCTAGATACCATCTCCCAGGTTGATGCCATATTCCTCAACTTTTGAAAGGCATTCAACTCAGTTCCGCACTGTCGCTTGCTCCAAAAAATTCATGCGTATGGTCTATCTGATGACATATGTGGCTGGATAGAAAGTTGTCTAAGAAATAGAGAGCAGTATGTCGTCCTGAATGGGGAGACTTCAACAGAAACAACATCAAGTGTGCCCCAGGGCAGTGTAATAGGTCCGCTGATTTTTACAATTTACGTAAACAATCTGGTTGATGGTATTGACAGTGACATTAGACTGTTTGCCGATAATGCTGTAGTCTACAGGAAAGTAGTATCACAAGAAAGTTGTGACAAATCAATGAGGATTTGCAGAAAATAAATGCATGATAATGACTGGCAGTTATCTCTCAATATTAGTAAGTGTAACCTACTGCATATAACAAAGCGAAAATCCCCATCAATGTATGAGTACAAAATAAATGCCCAGTCTTTGGAAGCAGTGACGCCCGCAAGTATCTGGGTGTGACTATTCGAAATGATCTCAAATGGAACAATCAGATTACACAAGTAATGGGTAAGGCAAACTCTAGATTGCAGTTTATTGGTAGAATCCTGAAGCGATGCAGTCCTTCAACAAAGGAAATTGCTTACTATATGTTAGTTCATCCAGTCTTAGAGTATTTTTCGTCTGTATGGGACCCTTACCAGTTGGGTCTGATTCAAGAGATTGAGAAGGTCCAATGAAGAGCAGCAAGATTAGTGACTGGTACAGTTAGCCATCGTGAGAGTGTTACAAATCTCATAGAAAATTTGAAGTGGGACACACTTGCAGATAGACGATGCACTAAATGGAAGGGGATCCACACTAAATTCCAAAACACGATCTTCACCAAGGATGTAGAGCATATATTATTACCACCAACTTTCAAATCGTGCAATGATCACCATTCAAATATAAGGGAAATTAGAGCTCGTACTGAGGCATTCAGACAGTCATTTTTCCCTCGCATAATCCACGAGTGGAACAGAGGGGGGTAAATATGACTTTGGTGCGAATAGTGCCCTCCCTCACACACCGCTTAGTGGCTAGCAGAGTATATGTGTAAATATGTGTGTATGTTCTATAATTACTATCATGGCTTTTTTTTGCTGAAAAGTTATTTGTTTAACAATATTTTTGTTATGCCTATCTGTGACTCAGTATCTCTGCTACATGAAAGGATAATTGAAATTTAAGATAATGTGTTTTAGGTTCTCTGTGCACATATTTTAATATCAGATATGTTGAATGTTTATGGTTTAAGGAGGATTCAGTCTGCAAAATATCCTTGTATTGAAATTAGAATATTGGAAACATTTCTTTGTATAATTTAAATTGAAAATGTGTAAATAAAAACCTCAGATTTTATGTATGTATCATATCTGAATGTTCATTACTGAGTCTGTACGTAGCAACTCAGTGTACAATCCTTCAGAGGGAAACACATTGTATATACATCATTTCAACCTTTTCTTATTTAACTTTCAACTTTTTCACTGAAGAAACACCTCCTCATTCGTCTTGGATTCACAGTGTTACATAGCTCAGTGGGTTTGAGTCAGACTGCACATTCAAACATTTGGTGTTTGGTCCCGCATTAGTATGAGGATTTTTTTATATCACTTGCTACTCCTTTCACTTCTGACAATGATTTGTTAATCTGAAATATGCCATGTTGCACAGCTGGCTGGAGATACCAATTCATGAACTGGAGGAAGACAGTGATGTGTCAACTCCAATGGGTCAGTGTCATGTAAAACGTTCTGCTATTCAGTTCAAACTTCAGGCTCCATTCAGCATTTCTTTAAACAACAGTTAACATACCAAATTTGTCAGATCATGTTGTTGTAGGTATTATGGGTATGAATGTGTCTCACATATAAATATTAAGACTTTATATCATGCACGATGTCTTCCAGTAAAGATCTTCCACTGGAAATTACTGAGTATTTGTGCAACACTTTCACACTGGAGTAACAAAATTTGCGATAAATATTTCCATGTTTCTTTGATTTTTTTCTATCTCTTTATATGATAACTTACTTTGTTGTAGACTCTTCTTTTCTAGGCTGTGATTTGCTGGTTGGTAAAATCATGACAAATTATTATTCTTGAAGTACCTTCCTTTTAAATATATTCGTTATTAGTATACCCTTCCTTATTCTGGAAATAATTATCCACAGGATTAAATAACAATGTACATTTATTACATGAACTTGTGCAATGTGCTGTTTGGGGGTGGATCCATGATGACTCTAGGAGTGGCAGTGAAAAATTTTTCCAATGATCTGAAGCTGTCATATATTACTATTTGATTGAAGTGTTGATGGAGCTTTTCATTACCAATAGCCAGATTTAGAAAAATTAGAGCCAAGGTCTAAATCGAAAAATGTATGAAATTTTTAGAAAAAAAAAATTTTTAATTTGAGAAATAAAAAATCCATTTTTTAGAATTTGAATAAAATAGTGTTGAATATAATCATTAGAAATTTATCGTGCTTAAATTATAGACGAGCAGTGATTGAAAGATTGTCTTACATGTTAATGCGACACATTACTTTTTTATATTTGGTGAATCCCTCAGTTACATGGTACAGCTTAACATTAATAGTTTTGTAAATGTGGAGCAAAACTAAGCTTGTGAATTGCTCCATATTTATCCGCATATACAGGAGGAGGACAAAAATATGGAAACATCAAAAACACAACACATTATCATGCCTAATATGGTGTAGGAAAACTGTTGGCATTCAAAACAGCTTCCAGTTATCTCGGAATGGATAATTACAGGTCCTGTATGGCTTTCAAGAGAATTTTGACCATTCTTTA
Organism: Schistocerca piceifrons; assembly: GCF_021461385.2. Classification (NCBI taxonomy): domain Eukaryota; kingdom Metazoa; phylum Arthropoda; class Insecta; order Orthoptera; family Acrididae; genus Schistocerca; species Schistocerca piceifrons. Next base: position 770,459,668 of record NC_060138.1, read on the forward strand.
TGCAAAATAGTGGCAAGTTCAGGTAATGGTGATGGAGCTGGATAACAGTCACACACTCTTTCCTCTATAGTGGACCACAAAGCCTTAATAATATTAAGATGTGTTGACTGTGGTGGCCAGGAGTGATGTGACAATTCATCCTCCTGCTCATAGAACCAGTCCTGGACAATATGGGCTCTGTCAATCTTGGAACACAGCATCACTGTTGGGCAACAAACATTGTGGTGTGGGATGGATCATATCAGCCATAATTTTCACATAATCTTTGGCAGTAATGGAGGACCTTGCAGAGTAACTACAGGGCCCATAATATGGCTGCTCAAATCATTTATGAATGGCCATCATATTTCTCTCTTGGGACATAAACTCATTCAGAAGTTTGAAGCAATGTCAAACAAGACTCGTCTGACCAAATAGCTTTCTTCAATTGTTTAACAGTACAGGTTTTATGGCTTTGGCATCACGTTTTCCCATTATGGACATATACATTATTGATGAGTGGTTTTGAAACTCAGCTCACCCTGCATTTCCTTGCTTATGGAGCCCTCTTCATGCTGTATCGGTGCTGACACGATATGTGAGTCGGACATTCAGCTCTGTTCTGACTTTTGCAGCTGTTGTCCTCTTATTTTACATTAAATTGTTTTCACTGTCCGTCCATCCTGACCACTCAGCACACACTTTCGTCTACATTGTGACCTTGAAGATGACATTCCTGTGCTTTCACTGTATGCAGCATAAATCTTCAAACTCTTGAAACACCAAACACTTCAGTTACCTTGGTTATGGAACCAACTACCATATGAGCATGAAAAATTTGCTCATGTTTGAATGCACTGAGCTCTGACATAATGCACTCAGAGCTACACAGAACACTGTTCTGACCACTAGTTAAACTTATAATGTATTGAGGGCATTGCACAGGTGTTATACATGGCCAAACACTACAGCACAATACAGATATTCTAACATATTTTGCATCCAAAACAGCTACATGTTTAGACCTCTGGATCTGATGATTGCAGTGATGAGACGCAATGGTTACAGCTCTGAAACTATAGAATATTTCCTTTATGCTCTGCTCCAGATATGTTGGAAATTAATTTCTGCATTTTCATGTCTGATAGTCAGAACTTAGATGAGAGACAACACAGCACTTGAAGCCTGCATCAGACCATTTCACTTTCCTTGCAATGATCTACTTTAAGGAAGTGACAAATATAACACTTCATCCAGAATGAACAGTGATATTATAAACTTGTTGTTGTTGTTGTTGTGGTCTTCAGTCCTGAGACTGGTTTGATGCAGCTCTCCATGCTACTCTATCCTGTGCAAGCTTTTTCATCTCCCAGTACCTACTGCAACCTACATCCTTCTGAATCTGCTTAGTGTATTCATCTCTTGGTCTCCCTCTACGATTTTTACCCTCCACGCTGCCCTCCAATACTAAATTGGTGATCCCTTGATGCCTCAGAACATGTCCTACCAACCGATCCCTTCTTCTGGTCAAGTTGTGCCACAAACTTCTCTTCTCCCCAATTCTATTCAATACTTCCTCATTAGTTATGTGATCTACCCATCTAATCTTCAGCATTCTTCTGTAGCACCACATTTCAAAAGCTTCTATTCTCTTCTTGTCCAAACTATTTATCGTCCATGTTTCACTTCCATACATGGCTACACTCCATACGAATACTTTCAGAAATGACTTCCTGACACTTAAATCTATACTCGATGCTAACAAATTTCTCTTCTTCAGAAACGCTTTCCTTGCCATTGCCAGCCTACATTTTATATCCTCTCTACTTCGACCATCATCAGTTATTTTGCTCCCCAAATAGCAAAACTCCTTTACTACTTTAAGTGCCTCATTTCCTAATCTAATTCCCTCAGCATCACCCGACTTAATTAGACTACATTCCATTATCCTTGTTTTGCTTTTGTTGATGTTCATCTTATATCCTCCTTTCAAGACACTGTCCATTCCATTCAACTGCTCTTCCAAGTCCTTTGCTGTCTCTGACAGAATTACAATGTCATCGGCGAACCTCAAAGTTTTTATTTCTTCTCCATGAATTCTAATACCTACTCCGAATTTTTCTTTTGTTTCCTTTACTGCTTGCTCAATATACAGATTGAACAACATCGGGGAGAGGCTACAACCCTGTCTTACTCCCTTCCCAACCACTGCTTCCCTTTCATGTCCCTCGACTCTTATAACTGCCATCTGGTTTCTGTACAAATTGTAAATAGTCTTTCGTTCCCTGTATTTTACCCCTGCCACCTTTAGAATTTGAAAGAGAGTATTCCAGTCAACATTGTCAAAAGCTTTCTCTAAGTCTACAAATGCTAGAAACGTAGGTTTGCCTTTCCTTAATCTTTCTTCTAAGATAAGTCGTAAGGTCAGTATTGCCTCACGTGTTCCAGTGTTTCTACGGAATCCAAACTGATCTTCCCCGAGGTTGGCTTCTACTAGTTTTTCCATTCGTCTGTAAAGAATTCGTGTTAGTATTTTGCAGCTGTGACTTATTAAGCTGATAGTTCGGTAATTTTCACATCTGTCAACACCTGCTTTCTTTGGGATTGGAATTATTATATTCTTCTTGAAGTCTGAGGGTATTTCACCTGTTTCATACATCTTGCTCACCAGATGGTAGAGTTTTGTCAGGACTGGCTCTCCCAAGGCCGTCAGTAGTTCCAATGGAATATTGTCTACTCCGGGGGCCTTGTTTCGACTCAGGTCTTTCAGTGCTCTGTCAAATTCTTCACGCAGTATCATATCTCCCATTTCATCTTCATCTACATCCTCTTCCATTTCCATAATATTGTCCTCAAGTACATCGCCCTTGTATAGACCCTCTATATACTCCTTCCACCTTTCTGCTTTCCCTTCTTTGCTTAGAACTGGGTTTCCATCTGAGCTCTTCATATTCATACAAGTCGTTCTCTTATCTCCAAAGGCCTCTTTAATTTTCTTGTAGGCGGTATCTATCTTACCCCTAGTGAGATAGGCCTCTACATCCTTACATTTGTCCTCTAGCCATCCCTGCTTAGCCATTTTGCACTTCCTGTCGATCTCATTTTTGAGACGTTTGTATTCCTTTTTGCCTGTTTCACTTACTGCATTTTTATATTTTCTCCTTTCATCAATTAAATTCAGTATTTCTTCTGTTACCCAAGGATTTCTACTAGCCCTCGTCTTTTTACCTACTTGATCCTCTGCTGCCTTCACTACTTCATCCCTCAAAGCTACCCATTCTTCTTCTACTGTATTTATTTCCCCCATTCCTGTCAATTGCTCCCTTATGCTCTCCCTGAATCTCTGTACAACCTCTGGTTCTTTTAGTTTATCCAGGTCCCATCTCCTTAAATTCCCACCTTTTTGCAGTTTCTTCAGTTTTAATCTACAGGTCATAACCAATAGATTGTGGTCAGAGTCCACATCTGCCCCTGGAAATGTCTTACAATTTAAAACCTGGTTCCTAAATCTCTGTCTTACCATTATATAATCTATCTGATACCTTTTAGTATCTCCAGGGTTCTTCCATGTATACAACCTTCTTTCATGATTCTTAAACCAAGTGTTAGTTATGATTATGTTGTGCTCTGTGCAAAATTCTACAAGGCGGCTTCCTCTTTCATTTCTGTCCCCCAATCCATATTCACCTACTATGTTTCCTTCTCTCCCTTTTCCTACACTCGAATTCCAGTCACCCATGACTATTAAATTTTCGTCTCCCTTCACAATCTGAATAATTTCTTTTATTTCATCATACATTTTTTCAATTTCTTCGTCATCTGCAGAGCTAGTTGGCATATAAACTTGTACTACTGTAGTAGGTGTGGGCTTCGTATCTATCTTGGCCACAATAATGCGTTCACTATGCTGTTTGTAGTAGCTTACCCGCATTCCTATTTTCCTATTCATTATTAAACCTACTCCTGCATTACCCCTATTTGATTTTGTGTTTATAACCCTGTAGTCACCTGACCAGAAGTCTTGTTCCTCCTGCCACCGAACTTCACTAATTCCCACTATATCTAACTTCAACCTATCCATTTCCCTTTTTAAATTTTCTAACCTACCTGCCCGATTAAGGGATCTGACATTCCACGCTCCGATCCGTAGAACGCCAGTTTTCTTTCTCCTGATAACGACATCCTCTTGAGTAGTCCCCGCCCGGAGATCCGAATGGGGGACTATTTTACCTCCGGAATATTTTACCCAAGAGGACGCCATCATCATGTAATCATACAGTAAAGCTGCATGCCCTCGGGAAAAATTACGGCTGTAGTTTCCCCTTGCTTTCAGCCGTTCGCAGTACCAGCACAGCAAGGCCGTTTTGGTTATTGTTACAAGGCCAGATCAGTCAATCATCCAGACTGTTGCCCTTGCAACTACTGAAAAGGCTGCTGCCCCTCTTCAGGAACCACACGTTTGTCTGGCCTCTCAACAGATACCCCTCCGTTGTGGTTGCACCTACGGTACGGCTATCTGTATCGCTGAGGCACGCAAGCCTCCCCACCAACGGCAAGGTCCATGGTTCATAAACTTAACATCATTTAATGCTAAAGATAAAAAATATGCTTTGGCAGCTGTCTTTGTGTCTCTCAATTTGACTATTTGGTCTTACACTTCCACCATTGCATTCAGTGAATTGATACACAGTCCCATGATGCTATTCCCACCGGTGTTCACATAGAGATGTCAGAGAAGCATCTAACTTTGACAGCAGTAGAATATGATGTTTTGGCTGTTTTCCAAAAACGCATATGTAGCTTTCATTGTGACAGTGACATTTCTCACTTGGGGTACAGTTTATGATTTAAACATGACATCTGCACTGCATTTGGGGCCTCTAACAGGCTGTAGTGCCAGTACTGCCAGTGTTATCGTAACTGCCGTCTGCTTCACATCTCCTGTGCAGCAAGCTATGTAAATTTAAGTATTAACTATGTTTTTCTTACTTGTCACTTCATTTTCCATGTGTTTCTGCTTTTAGGAAGCTTTAATTTTCCAGTACTAGTAATAGTGTTCCACAGATTTTGTGTTTGTTTTGAATACAGTCCAGAGACATTTAGTGATTATTTTCATTGTTTCCAACAAGAAGTGTCTAGTAACCACAGTTTAGTCAGCTATCAGCCACCTTTAGTGAATTAGCAATCTAGTTAAAAGTTGACTACTTAACCCTCTACAGTAAATTGTTGATTTCTTAGGATGGATAGGATGTGTGACTGCTGTGAACAGACGCTGGAGGAGCTGGCCACTGCTGAACGTTCTGATGGTCAGCCGTCTTCAGGCTGCTGCCTCATAGTGTAGCAGCAGGGGGAGCCTGGTGCATCACATGGTACACCCCAGGTGTTACATGCTTCACCCAAGGTACCTGCTGGTGAGACATCACTGCGGGTACCAGGCGCTGTCGGGCCACCCTTTCGCCAAGGGGAGTGCTGGGTTCAACGGCATTCGCGTTGCACGAGGCGGAGGGTGAATGTGGAGGCTGGCCATGTGGCATCGCCCACTCTGTGAGTGGACATGTGGCCACTCCCTCGGCAAGGTCTGAGCAGGCACACGGGGCGAGGGGTTTATCAGTAATTGGGGAGCTCCAATATTAGGCGAGTGATGGAGCCCCTTAGGGAAATAGCGGAAACGTTGGGGAAGAAGGCCAGTATTCACTCAGTCTGCTTGCCGGGGGGTTTCATCTGATATGTGGAGGAGGCCTGCTGGTGGCAATAGAGAGCACTGGATGCACCCGACTGCAAATTGTTGCTCATGTCGGCAACAATGACTCCTGCCGTCTGGGTTCAGAGGTCATCCTCAGTTCATACAGGCGGGTGGCAGAGTTGGTGGAGGGAGAAAGCCTCACTCGTGGGGTGGAATCTGAGCTAATTACTTGTAGTGTCGTTTCCAGAACTGATCACGGTCCTCTGGTTTGGAGCCGAGTGGAAGGCTTAAACCAGAGGCCCAGATGTTTCTGCGGAGATCTGGGGTGCAAATTTCCCGACCTCCGCTATTGTGTGGAGAAATGTAGGGTCCCGCTGAATAGGTCAGGTGTGCACTAAACGCTTTAAGTGGCTACAAGGGTAGTGGAGTATGTGTGGAGTGCCTCCTGAGACGCGACAAGGTAGCAGTAGGCAAAATGCAACAGGGAATGACAATATTAATGTGGTAATAGTAAACTGCAGGAGCGTCTATTGAAAGTTACCAGAACTGCTCTCATTAATAAAGAGTTACAATGCCCACATAGTACTAGGGACCGAAAGTTGGGTGAAACCAGATGTAAACAGTAATGAAATTCTAAACTCAGATTGGAATGTATACTGCAGAGACGGCATGTTTATAGCGATAAAAAGTGTAATAGTATCGAATGAAATTGACGGAGATCCGAAATGTGAAATAATTTGGGTGAAGGTCATGGTTAAAGCAGGCTCAAACATGATAGTTGGATGTCTCTATAGTCCCCCTAGCTCAGCAGCTGTTGTGGCAGAACACCTGAAGGAAAATTTGGAAAATTTCCCAACCATGTTATAGTTTTGGGTGGAGATTTTAATTTACCAGATATAGACTGGGAGACTTAAACGTTTATAACAGGTGGCAGGCACAAAGAATCCAGTGAAATTTTTTAAAGTGCATTATCTGAAAACTACCTTGAGCAGTTAAACAGAGAACCGACTCGTGGTGATAACATATTAGACCTTCTGGTGACAAACAGACCCGAACTATTTGAAACAGTTAATGCAGAACAAGGAATCAGCAATCATAAAGCGGTTACAGCATCGGTGATTTCAGCCGTAAATAGAAATATTAAAAAAGGTAGGAAGATTTTTCTGTTTAGCAAAAGTGACAAAAAGCAGATTCCAGAGTACTTGATGGATCAACACAAAAGTTTTATCTCAAGTACAGATAGTGTTGAGGATTAGTGAACAAAGTTCAAAACAATCGTACAATCTACATTAGATGAGTATGTGTCAAGCAAGATCGTAAGAGATGGAAAAGAGCCACCTTGGTTCAACAACCAAATTAGAAAACTGCTACGGAAGCTATGGGTACTTCACAGCAAACATAAACATAGCCAAAGCCTTGCAGACAAACAAAAATTACGTGAAGCGAAATGTAGTGTGAGGAGGGCTATGTGAGAAGTGTTCAACGAATTCAAAAGTAAAGTTCTATGTGCTGACTTGGCAGAAAATCAGAAAATCCTAAGAAATTTTGATCTTTTGTCAAAGCGGTAGGTGGATCAAAACAAAATGTCCAGATACTCTTTGACCGAAATGGTACTGAAACAGAGGATGACAGACTAAAGGCCGAAATAATAAATATCTTTTTCCTAAGCTGTTTCACAGAGGAAGACTGCACTGTAGTTCCTTCTCTATATTGTCACACAGATGACAAAATAGTAGATATCAAAATAGATGACAAAGAGATAGAAAAACAATTAAAATCAGTCAAAAGAGAAAAGGCCACTGGACCTGATGTGATACCAGTTCGATTTTACCCAGAGTATGCAAAGGAACTTGCCCCCCTTCTTGCAGTGGTGTACTGTAGGTCTAGAGTGTAGCGTTCCAAAAGATTGGAAAAGGGCACAGGTCATTCCTGTTTTCAAGAAGGGACATTGAACAGATGTGTAGAACTATAGACTTATATCTCTAACGTCAATCAGTTGTAGAATTTTGGAACACATATTATGTTCGAGTATAATGACTTTTCTGGAGACTAGAAATCTACTCTGTAGGAATCAGCATGGGCTTCAAAAAAGACGATCGTGTGAAACCCAGCTCACACTATTCGTCCACGAGACTCAGAGGGCCATATACACGGGTTCCCATGTAGATGCCGTGTTTCTTGACTTCCGCAAGGCATTTGATACAGTTCCCCACAGTCGTTTAATGAACAAAATAAGAGCATATGGACTATCAGACCAATTGTGTGATTGGATTGAAGAGTTACTAGAAACAGAACACAGCAGTCATTCTCAATGGAGAGAAGTCTTCTGTAGTAAGAGTGATTTCAGGTGCACTGCAGGGGAGTGTCGTAAGGCCATTGCTATTCACAATATGTATAAATGACCTTGTGGATAACTTGAAAGTTCACTGAGGCTTTTTGCGGATGATGCTGTAGTATATCGAGAGGTTGTAGCAATGGAAAATTGTACTGAAATGCGGAAGGATCTGCAACGAATTGACTCATGGTGCAGGGAATGGCAGTTGAATCTCAATGTAGACAAGTGTAATGTGCTGCGAATACATAGAAATAAAGATCCTTTATCATTTAGCTACAATATAGCAGGTCAGCAACTGGAAGCAGTTAATTCTATAAATTATCTGGGAGTAGGCATCAGGAGTGATTTAAAATGGAATGACCATATAAAATTAATTGTCGGTAAAGCAGATGCCAGACTGAGACTCATTGGAAGAATCCTAAGGAAATGCAGTCTGAAAACAAAGGAAGTAGGTTACAGTACACTTGTTCGCCCACTGCTTGAATACTGCTCATGGGTGTGGGATCCGTACCAGATTGGGTTGATAGAAGAGATAGAGAAGATCCAATGGAGAACAGCGCGCTCCGTTACAGGGTCATTTAGTAATCGCGAAAGCATTATGGAGATGACAGATAAACTCTAGTGGAAGACTCTGCAAGAGAGATGCTCAGTAACTCGGTACGGGCTTTTGTTGAAGTTTTGAGAACATACCTTCACCGAGGAGTCAAGTAGTATATTGCTCCCTCCTACGTATACCTCGCGAAGAGACCATGAGGATAAAATCAGATAGATTAGAGCCCACACAGAGGCATATCAACAATCTTTCTTTCCATGAACAACACGAGACTGGAATAGAAGGGAGAACCGACAGAGGTACTCAAGGTACCCTCCGCCACTCTCCGTCAGGTGGCTTGCGGAGTACGAATGTAGATGTAGATGTAGATGTAGAAGTTCATGGCTGATATAACAGCACTTTTCTATCATGTCCTTTCCTCAACCTACTTTTTATTTAACAATGTATATTTTGAGCAGACTGATGGTATTGCCCTGGGCAGTCCTCTCTCACCTTTAGTAGCAAACTTTTTATGGAAGACTTTCAGGAAAGGGCACTTGATTCAGCGGAACTTAAAACAAGAGCCTTCTGGCGATATGTAGATGACTCTTTTGCTGTGGGGCTCCATGGTGAAGAAGAACTGTCACATTTCTTGCAACATCTGAATGAAATCCATAAGGACATTCGGTTTACAATGGAAATAGAGAAGGATGGTTACTTGCCATTTTTGGATGTCGTGGTCACTAGGAAATGGATTGGTGATTAGGGCATTCTATCTACCGTAAGCCCACACATACGGACCTTTACCTGCAAACATTGTTTCCATCACCCTTCACAAACTACCGACATCCTTGGAATGTTGGTGCACCATGCTCATGTTGTTTCTGACAGAGACAGCCTTACAAAGGAGCTGGAACATCTAGAGTCAGTATTCAGAGGTAATGGTTACTCTCCACATCAGATTAGAACAGCACCAGATTAGAACAGCACTAAGAAGGAAGAAACGTGACCACCAACAACTTCAAGAAGATAAGGAGCTGTTCAAGTCCAGGGCATTCCTTTCATATGTCGGCAATCTTTCATCTAAAGTACGTAGGATCCTAAGGAAACATCAAGTTAAAGTAATCTTCTGGCCACCGGCGAAGATTAGTGTCCTCCTTGGTTTGGTAAAAGACAATCTAGGTCTGAGGAAGGCCGGGATCTACAAAATTCGTTGCCAGTGTGGCAAAGCTTACATTGGTCAGACGACACATACAGCACATGAAAGGTGCGTTGAACATGAGTGCCACACTTGCCTTTCGCAGCCCATAAATCGGCCGTAGCTGAGCATTGTCTTACCCCAAGACACGCTGTGGATTTTTCTGCCATGAAAATCTTGGCCCCAGCAAGAACTTTCTGGGATTCAGTAATTAAAGAATCTGTGGAGATATGCCAATCACAAAATTGTATAAATTGTGACAGCAGTTTTCAACTGGACAAGGCTTGCGACCCAGTGATCTGTCTAATTTCTTCTTAGAGAAGACAGTTTATTCATAATGATACATTTGGCGACATCTGACACCTGTTTATAGTGACACGAGCGCGTATTCCGACAGATGGTGAAACTGTAGTTTTCACCTTATGTACATGCCTGCACGCCACAGGTAGAACAGTATTTCATAGGACACAGATATAGATAGAGGATGCTCCTGTGATGACCACCAATGCACACGTGTTTCCACGCCAATTTTTTGCTATGAAGCCGATGCTGGGAACCTGCAGTCTCCAGTGACGGGCACTCACCTGAAGATGGTTGGACGATTGCCAGTTGAAGTATCATGGCAAGAAGTCAACATGATCCAACTGCAATCCTGAAACCTCATTGAACATTCAGCACACCAGGAAAACTTCAAGAATCACAAGAAAGTTTTGTTGTTAGGTTGCTCTCATGGTAGAGGTGTTGGCCAACTGTTGCAGGATGAACTAGGATCAGGTTACCAGGACACAAGTTCTTTTAAACCCAGTGCAAGTCTGGGTCAGGTGATAGAGGATGTAGGTTCACTTTGCAAAGACTTCACAAAGGAAGACACCATGGTAATAGTGGGTGGGGTAGGCAACATCATAGATAGTGACCCTAATTATTCAATTGAGGGTGACCTGGTAAAGATAGCTTCAGCAATGAGACAGAATGATCTTGAGCTTTTAGCTGTTCTGAGGCACCATGACAAGCCTCATTTAAACTCTTATGTTAGGTGAATTAATTTAGAGATGGAATGACTGCTTGGATCAGGTATGGAGCCTTGTATCAGTGTGTTTCCTGTTTACTCTTTCAGCAGGTGGGACTAAAGTAGGCATGTCTTCACCTCAACAGGAAAGTTAAGGGAAAACTGTGTTGGCTAATAGCAAATAACTTATGGGAGGCACTATCACAAGTGGTAAAGTATCAGTGGCTACAAGTGACAGAACAGATGTTTTTAAATGTAGGGAGGCAGAAACATAAGATGTTTAGAGACAGGCTGGAAATGACTTTCACATTGATAAAACAGGCAGCCAGAAAGCAAATTTTAATGTACACAATTCATGCCGACAACTTCTGATTGAAATTGGAGGTATTCAAAAATTGACAGAAAAATTAGGTTTGTCCGGTTGTAATTCAGCCAGTCCACAAAATTAGTTATCCTTATTGCATCAGAACTCTGAGGACTAAGGGGTAAGCTTAATGAGTTGCTTATTTATGTTGAAGAACTGGAGTTGAGCAAACCGGTTCATATAATGTGCCTCCCTCAACATCATGTGACCACTGGTATAGATGTTTTAAGTGTTACAGGATTCAAGTTAGTTTCTTACTTCTGTAGAGATAATATGGAGAAAGTATGAGTTACCACATTTGTTAGAAACTGTTTTGGTTTCAAGAATGTTGATATTAATAAATTTTGCTCACAACAGCACTTAGAAGGCTGTGCAACAGAAGTAGTATTTCATAAAATGTCCTTTATAATACTAAGTGTTTATAGAACACCTTCAGGAAACTTAAACCTCTTCATAAAAAATCTGGAAACTCTGTTGTCCCATCTCATAGTAAAACACAAGTAAATAGTGGTTGCTGGTGGAGTTATTGAAAAGCCCTGTCAGTGAACAATTACTGCAATCAGTAACACTGTTCATTCAGTTTAATTCCTATTGTGAACTTTACAGCTAGGGTATGTAAATGTACTGAGACAGCTGTTGATAATATCTTTGTAGACAAATCTAGGAAAAAAGGTCATATAACAAAGCCAATAGTAAATGAGCTATCTGATATTAACATGCAGCATCTTGTGTCAAATGCTGGAACTTGTCAGGATAAAATTCTGTTAAATCTGAGTACAGGATAGTAATAAATCTGCCAAAAATTGAGACTTTTAGGAAACTGCTCAAAGACATGAACTGAACAGATGTTTACAATACTTCCTACTCATATGGAAAATAAAAAGCATTCATTAATAAAGTTACTTCCTCTTTTGAAAATCATTTTCCCCTAAAGGTAACTCAAATCAAACAGAAGCCTAAAAATGCATCATGTATGAAGCAAGTAATACAGAAATCAAAGCAGCTTTGTTATGAGAAAAAGTTGATAACATCAGGCAACAAAGTAAAAATTGTATGAGATATAGTCAAGGCAAGACAGGCAAGGCCAAAAATGAAGAGAAACAGATAGCTCTAAAAATAAATGAGACATTGTTAACAAGCACATGTAGCATTGTAAACCTCTTAAACAAATACTTTGTTTCTGTTACTGACAGCTTGGGATTACCAGGTTCAGTAAACGGTGCACAAGAGTATCTGAGATCAGACCTTACAATTTTAGTAATATGGAAATATATGGAAATAACACTAATGTTTCCCAGAGGAGTAACATCCATCATAAAATTCTTAAAATCTAAGTATTTTAGAGGTTATGATAACATATCAACAAAGTTAATCAAAGAGTTCTGTACATGTTGAGTTCTACCTTAAGTTATTGGTGTAACCAATCTCTTATCAGCACAACATTTCCAGAGTGGCTAAAATATGCTGAAGTCAAGCCTCTTTACAACAAGGAGGATAAAGAGATACCATCAAACTATTGACCAATTTCACTTTTGCTGGCTTTTTCAAAAATATTTTGGAAAGGTTGTGCTCGAGTGTCTCTTTAAATGTCTGATGGCAAATAATATATTATCCAGGTCACAGTTTTGGTTTCTTAAGGGTTCTGATGTAGAGAAAGCTACTTACACATACAGTGAGAATGTACTTAATTCATTAGGTAACAAATTAGAGGCTACTGGAATTTTCTGTGACATATCAAAAGCCTTTGACCTTGCAAATCACAGAATTCTCCTAAGTAAATTAGAGTATTATATTGTCACTGGCAGTGCTGTGAAATGGTGTGAGTCTTATCTAGCCAACAGGAAACAAAGGTTGCTATGCCATTGTGAAATACCCATGTAGTAAACAGTCAGTCTTCGTCTGACTGGGAATTAATTACATGTGGTGTTCCTCAAGGTTCCATCTTGGGTGTGTTGCTTTTTCTTGTGTACATTAACGATCTCTCATCTGTTACACTGCCTGATGCTAAGGGTTCCCCCCCCCCCCCCCCCCCCCCCTGATGATACAAACATTGCAGTAAGTTGCAAGTTAAGTACAGATTTATAAATGGCTGCTAATCAAATTCTCACTGACATTAACAAATGGTTTAAAGGTAATTCACTGCCATTAAGCTTTGAAAAGACCCACTATACACAATTCATAACCGGTAAGATATTTCCCTCCAACAAGTGTATAACACATGAAGACATGCAGATAGAAGAGGTTGATAAGTGTTAAACTTCTGGGTTTACAACCTGACAATAAATTCAGATGGGAAGGGCATACCACAGAACTGCTGAAGTGCCTAGACAAGTCTGTATTTGCAGTCAGAATGATGCCACATGTAGGAGATATAAATATTGAAAAAAACTTACATACTTTGCTTACTTTCATTCTATTATAACATACGGGATCATATTCTGGGGTAACTTGTCAAACCGAGCAAAAGCATGTAATAAGAATAACTAGTGGTGTGAATTTAAGAAAATCATGAAGAAAGCTGTTCAAGGAATTTTGTATTCTAATCACTGCTTCTCAGTATATTTATTTCTTAATGAAATATTTTGCAAGTAATATATCCATATTTCCAACTAATAGCTCAATACATAGTGTCACTACTAGAATAAGAATCTACATAAAGACCCAAAATGTCCAGTATTCAGGCACACACATTTTTGATAAATTGCCAACAACCTTTAAAACCTGGTTTCAGATAAATGATAGTTTAAACAAAGTTCGAAAGACTTTTTGATAGGCACCTCCTTCTACTCAATAGATGAATATCTTAACAGGGGCTGTTAGAACAGCTTAAGTAAAATGTCTGTTAGGTTTCAGGTTTGACAGCATTTTGTTACAACAGTCAAGATTAGATATTTTGTGTTTGATAAATATATTAAAAGTCCATAACTACATTTCATTCTGATAGTGTATTAATTCTGTAAATATTAGCAGTCCCAGTTTACTGTAATGTATTCATCTATTTTGACAATCTCCTGACAAATGATCAGGGTAGTGAGCATTATATTTAAATGTTTTATGTTGTTTATGTTTACTTTCTGGCATGTTCCGCATCCATGAGAATCATTTCATTTTTGGCTCAATGGAACAAAAACTGAATCTAATCTATTAGGCAAAATTCCATAAGAAAATCATTTTTGTGTCTTCTGTTTTGTGGAAAATCACAGTTCAGCCGAAACTGATTCTAGAGGGAAGTGAGCACTAGACCTCCAAGATCCCTCAAGAGATGCCTGCAAGATTTGTGACCACAGTTCTCACACAACTTTCCCATTAGCTGCTACTCGTTAGCTCAATAAAAGTACTATTTATTTCGGATGGATTGCTTCAGAAAGCAATCCCATAACACAACAGTGAGTGAAAATATTGAAATAAGCCAATAATAAACAGCCAAATACTTTGAACTGAATTTCTCGATTAGTTTATCCCTGTTTTAAGGACATTATCCTAATTTGTTATCAAGCTGGAGTCGAAAGGAAGATTGGTTTAACGTCTTGTCTACATTGAGGTCATTAGAGACAGAGCACAAGCTTGCATTGTGTCAATAATGGGGAAGGAAATTGGTCGTGCCCTTTCAAAGCAAACATCTGTGGCATTTGCCTTTAGCAACTTAAGGAAATACAGTAAATCTAAATCTGTTGTCCTCCTAATGTGAGTTGCATGTGTTAACAACTGCACCATCTTGCTTGGTAGCTGGACTTGAAGGAGTTACACACACGCGCACAGTACTTCGCCCACTTAATAACCACTGATCCCAGTGGAACCCCATACATTATCTGTGTGGCTTTGTTATTCTTCTTGTCTTTGTAGTGTTCAGACCATAATGTTTTTAAGATGTCATTCAGTTCCTTTTTTATGATCTTTTTCTAGTCTTTTTAATCATTTTACTAATAATATTATGAAAAGGATAGATTGCTATCCACCTCATAGAGGAGACATTGATTTGCATGTGGAGTTGCAGACAGGCACAACAGAAAGTCTGCTATACATTTAAGCTTTTGGCCAGCCTCGGAGACCAGAGACAGTGGTCATGTGTGTGTGTGAGTTGTGAATGTGAGTGTGTGTCTTTTCTACTTTAGAAGAAGGCCTTTTTGGCTGAAAGTTTAAATGTCATGTCTGTCTGCAATTCAGGGTGTCCTCTGTATGACACTTAGCAATTTGTCTTTTTCATAATAGTCTTGTTATTCCATTGTGGATTTTCCATTGTTTGATTTAGTTACTTTACTACATTTACACAATTATTATGTTATTTTTAGATGTTTAGTTTCTAATGATTCACCTGCACTATGCATATGCAATATGACTACATAAAGAAGATAATGTGTGAAGCCTTGTATATCTAATACTATACTCATTATTATTTGTACATATAAATATCAGGTCATTAAGAAACAAAACTGATGACCTGAGTTTTTTGTTAGGAGTGAACAAGAATATTATATTATGTGTCAATGAACACTGGTTAAGTGAAGACCAACTGCAGTTATATGTACCCCCAGGCTTTGATTTAGTAACAGGTTATTGTAGACCAACACACAACTATGGGGGAGCCCCTATATATGTTAATAGTGGTATAGACTTGGATTACAGTGCCCTTAGTGTTAATGATTACTGTATAGAAAATGTACTGGAAATAGCAGCAATGTTACTGCCCATGTTAAAACTTATAACAGTGTCTGTATACCGCACACCTGATAATGATGTTGAAATATTTGCACAGACCTTACAGAAACTGGTACTACATCACGATAAGTGGCCTAAATATAGGATTTTAATTTTTGGTGACATAAATATTGATATAAGGCAGAACACACCTAAACAACTTAATCTTCTGAATATGCTAAGATCACATGACCTGCACTGCATTAATGAAAACCCAACAAGACAGTCTGCCTGCCATGATCATGTAATCACAAATGTTGAGACAAATCAGTATGAACTAGGGCTATTCAATACTCATTTTTTATCAGACCATAAAGGTATTTGGTTAAAATTGATAACAAAAGAACCAGCATATGTCTCCAATAAAATTAAGTACATTAGGCTTTTGAATGAAGAGAACACTGATAACTACAGAACACAAATAAAGATGACAAATTGGAATTACATTCTGCTGGAAAGTAATCATATTGAAAAAGTGTTTACATTATTCATTAATGCATTGTCAGATACATTTAAAATTTGCTGCCCTAAACTAATGAGAAAAAATAAGGGAACTATGAGGAAACATGGTCTCACATCAGTGCATAACTGGTTCACACCTGACCTAGAAAGGCTCAGAACTCTGTTAATGATTTCCTATGACAAATCAAAAAATAGTGAAGCCGAAAAAGCAAACTGCATAAGTTTGAGGAACAAATACAAGACAGAAATTAGGTTAAGCAAGTGCAAGGCAAATGATGATTATATTAATAAGTCCCAAAATAAATGCAACGCAGCCTGAACTGTTATCAAGACTCATCTGGGTAGAAATAAAGATGTTAAAAAAAAAAAAAAAATCATGTGATGCTTTTATCACACCGGATGATTTCAACACCTTCTTCATTAATGCTGCCAGTATGAATAACAGTGCTGCAAATGAACATATCCATAAATGTGACAACAACCATATCTCAAATAATAGAAATTCATTTCTACAAAATTTTGAGGATATGGTTCCTGTGTTTAAATGGAAAGAAGTGAAAGTAACAGATATTAAAACTGCAATAGCAAAATTAAGTTATTCAAAATCAGAAGACATTTATGGTCTCTCCAATTTTGTAATTAAAAAATAGCAGATGTAACAGCACATCCACTCTGTTCATTTTAACAATATGAGGTCAAATGTCTTGGATATCATGCAGGGTGTATCACAAGGCTCTGTGTTTGGACCTATACTTTTTATAATATATGTAAATGACTTGCTCAGCACCATGTTATGTAAATCCACACTCTATGCAGATGATACAACTTTTGTTACAGCAGGGAAAGATTTAGGAAAATTAAACGAGGAAAGTGAGTCTCATCACAGAGCAGCCATCAAGTGGTTTCAACTCAATGACTTGCATATAAATCATGATAAAACTGTAAATATTCTCTTTAGCTTGTGTGTTAAGAGTGATAAGATTGATTGTGTCTCAGCTAAACTACTTGGGATCTATCTTGACTCAAAATTAATGTGGAAGAGTCATACCGATTATATTTGTACTAAGTTGGCACGTGTGACATATTTGTTAGGTATACTAAGGTCATGTGTTAGTGATAAGTTATTACTCAATGCATACTATGCCTTTTTCCACACCCATTTAACTGCCACTCTGTTATGGGGAAACTCAACCAGAGCAAAACACGTTTTCATTTGGCAAAAGAAGGCAGTCAGATGCACCCATGGAGTCAGAAATAACGAGTCTTGTAGACTATATTTCAAAAATCTAAAAATAGTAACAGTTGCAGCCCTCTATATACTAAGTTGTCTGATACACACAAAAGGAAACCAACACAGTCACAAACTTCGACAATCTATCCATCACCATGACACACGTATAAAACAGCAAATTGACATCCCAGTTGCTAGACTAAAGTAAACTCATGATAGTTACATGTTCATGGGAGTAAAACTATTTAACATGTTGCCAATAGAGGCACATAATGTGTCACCGAATGAGTTTGAAAGTGTCACAAAGAAATGGCTTAGACAAAAAGCTTTTTATATGATAGAAGAGTTTATAATGTGCACTAAAGATGATCTTAAGTACCGGTACTAATATAGTTTCACTTAGATTAAACTTATATGTGTAAATATAATGCAAATACCTTGTGCAGCATCAAGGACAAATTTTTGTATCTTATTAAGACAATAATGATCTACAATGTATTACACCATTTCTGTTAGTTATGTAAACTGTATATGTACACAAATGACGACATCAATCACATTTTTTAATGCCCAAAGATGGATAATAAGATAAATAAATAAAATAACCTTCATTACTTCTGCAAGGATTTCACAGGATGGTTTTGTAACTACCTCTGTGAATTCTGTAATTAGTCTAGTCTTGAATCTTGTCTTCACAATCCTTATGGTAATTATATATGTTGGGGTGTATTGTATTGATCGATTCCTCATTTAAAGTGGTGCTTGAAACTTTGTAAGTGGGGTTTCACAGGCTAGATTTTTCTGTCCTAGAAGCATCAGTAACTTCAGGTTTTTTTTTTTTCCCCCAGCGACATCTTGAAGCTCTTGGTTGGACCAAACAAACCAGTGACTGTTTGTGCTGCCCTTCTTTATATACAGATTGATTATAGTTGAAGTTAAACTTTCAAACCACTTTGGAAATGACACCACTGATCAGAATGACATCAAATTGCAACAGCATATTATCGAAGAAGGGGGAAAATGTGTGGCAGAAGAAAAATAAATAGTTACAAAATGTAGCACTAGATGGTGCACTGTAAGCATCATAATTTAATAGTGGTCGACTATAAATGACAAATGAATCATACAACAATGCCCAAGGTGTACATTGGACGTTAAACAAACTATACTATTCAGTGAGTGGGTGTACAGGTGTGATACTGTTAGTTACATAAGCCCATCTGCCATAGGAAGTTCATATCACATTGGATGGGAAAAATTGCTTTTTAATTGTCCTGAGGCCAAAAACTGCATAAAAATCATTGATCACATTGGTTTTTAATTGTACCTGGGGCCAAAAACTCATAAAAAGCACCAATCACATTGGTTTTTAATTGTCCTGAGGCCAAAAACCACATAAAAAGCGTCAATCAAAATCAAATCACATTATTAACTTCCATGTGACTGGCGCAAAACATGTTCAATATGCTGTTGACCAATTTCTGTAACAAATTGAAATCGATAAACAGCATGTTACACAACTGACCGAAGTGTTTCCGGGGTCTCATTCAGAATGTTTTTGTACAATACATGCCTTCAATACAGCTAAGTTTGCAATTGAACACTGAACACAACATCTTTCAGATAGCCTCACAGCCAGAAGTTACTTGGAGTTAGATCAGCTGATGCCGGCCACAGTGGTCTCGCGGTTCTAGGCGCGTAGTCCGGAACCGCGCAACTGCTACGGTAGCAGGTTCGAATCCTGCCTCGGGCATGGATGTGTGTAATGTCCTTAGGTTAGTTAGGTTTAAGTAGTTCTAAGTTCTAGGGGACTGATGACCACAGCTGTTAAGTCCCATAGTGCTCAGAGCCATTTGAACCATTTTTTTTAGATCAGCTGATCAGGATGGCCAGGCCATAGCTAAATGGCAGCTGATAATTCTAGCATTTCCGAAATGGCACTTCAGCAGCTGCTTAACTGTATTTGCAATGTGTGGAGGTGCGCCATTTTGCATAAAAATGATGCCATCCACACACCCACGCTGTAGGTGAGCTGGATTGACGTGGTTGTGCAAAAGACACTCATAGCGCTTACCAGTGTTGGAACAGGTAACAGAACTGGAAGCACCTGTCTCTTCAAAAAGATATGGCCCTATGGTAAATCATGCTGTAAACCTGCACCACGCAGTGACCTTTTCAGGATGAAGTGGTACTGGTTGATTTGCGTGTGGATTTTCCATTGCCCATATTTGACAATTCTGTGTATTGACATATCCTGTCAAATGGAAGTGGACTTCATCTGTCCACAGTCGATCATTTTCCACTTCCATGCAAGCAAGAAATTCTAAAGCAAAGGTCTCCCTTGCTGGCAGGTCAACAGGAAGCTACTCATGCACATGGGTAATTCTAAATGGATAGCAAAGAAGGATGTTTTCGTAAGATTTTATGTACCATGCTCATGGGTATGTCCAATGTCCAGACAGTTCCAATGTTTACAGCTTCATTTGTCTCCTCCTGCACTGCTGTGGCCACTGCTTCCACTGATGTTGAATCAGTTCGTTTCCTCCCTCTACCAGGTTGCACACCAAAAGAACCCGTCTTTTCAAATTTTCGAATCATTTTCTCCAGACCCATGGCAGTCATTGGACCAATGCCTTTTTTCAGACCTTTCAGTGTCATAACTTCTGAAGAGTGACATATGCATAGTCATCATTCTTGTAATACAGCTTTACAAGCCCAGTGCGATCCTGCATTGAGACAGTCCTGTTGAACGTTGCAGCCATGGAAGGAGGAAAAGCCATGTATCCGGTTTGTTGACAGGTGTTTTCATTTACGTATTCTGACACATGCAAGCGCCATCTGTTGATCAATTTTCACACTATTTTTTTTCTTCTGCCGTACATTTTCCCCTTTCTCTGATAATATTCCATTGCAATTTGACATCATTCTGACCAGTGGTGTTATTTCTACAGCATTTTGAAAGTTTGACTTTAATTATAATCACCCTTTCCATTTGTTATGCTATTGGTGCTTTTCAGTTTGAAGCTCACACGTTGTGTGATAGGTCACATGAGTGCTCTGTAAGTGATATCCATTGTAGAGAGACTGTTTTTTTCATAGTAAGCTACCACTGAAAACTGATGTCTGCCACTTCTTTAACTATTACTGAACCTTTGTGATTGGTTTTTGTATGATTTGACTGATTCTAATTGTAACTAAATGATGCTTCAGGCATCAGATGCTGTTTTTTTGTGAACAATTTTACATTTGTAAACATTTAAAGCACCACTCTGACATTTTATCAAGTTCTGACTGAATATTTGTGTAGCATTTTTCAAGCAGTACTTGTAGGTAGTGGGGAGCAGGCATGGTAATTACAATGATAAATAATCACTCTCACTCCCGTCACTTGCGATGAATACTTTTATTCTCACAGCGTATACATAATGCGTATAGCATAGAGTGCATACTACAGAGAACTGCATACTACAGAGAACTGATGCTGCGGTAGGGCAGTGATATTATTGAGGGGTGGGGTTAGAGCCAGTGGTTCTACGTCCCCACAGAGCCTCTCACCACAAGTGCAGAGCACAGTGACTGGTGTATGTCATGATGCATTGTCCTGCTGGCGATGGTGAGGACTGACATATCATAGTCTGCCAGGTGCCCAGATGACGACCCTTGACATTGGTGGCGGTGCCAATGGGGCATTGAAGTGTTGGTGGCTGGATGTTGTGTTGTCCAGTAAGGCTGTCAGTTCGCCAGCAGTGGTGTTCGGGGTGTCAATCATCGTTACGAACTGCTCCAGGGCCAACACGAGCAGGTAGCTGTCCGAAGAAAGACTGGATTTCAGATCTGCTGTGTCGATAGTAGGTGAAAGGGGTGTGGAGCATGCTAATGACCTCAAGACTGTGCTGTATCCAGTCTGTCTATTATCAGATTTGTCCCTAACCTCAAATAGTGAGTCCTGCAGTGTTACAGAAATGTCTTCTTGCAGGTAGTCTCACAGGGCTAGGCTAACTGTAAGCTGGCTTGAAGGGGCCTGGAGCTGGGGTTGGTGGAGAATAAACACAGGGTGTGTCCGCTGAAGTCCACGCCAGTTTTAGCCAGTTCAGTGACACTGTTGTGATTTTTCCAGCTTGCAAGATATCAAAAGTGTTTGGCCTTCATTTCAACACCTTGAACAGGCCACTGTATGCAGACTGGAGGGCAGGTTTGATGGCGTCAGTCCAGAGCATGACATGTGTACGCTATTGGATGTCCTTGTGCACAAAGATGGTTGGTTTGGCATGATATGATGGTGATGGGATGCAGACATGGCATGTGGTTCCTGACACGTTTCCCTAGGACTGGCAGGTTGATGTCCATGGGGTCAGTAGTTTGTGACATGAACTCTCCTGGGAGTGTGATCGGTTCCCCGTAGAGTGCCTCTGCCAGTGAGGCATCCAGATCTTCTTTTTAGGCAGCTTGTATGCCCAGCAGCACCCAGGGGAGGGCCTCTGTCTACTTCTGGTCATGGCATACGAGTAGTGTCTTGAGGGTGCAGTCTGTTGGCTTGAGGATGGTAAGATGTCGTGTGGAACCAGTGGCACACACAGAGACAGCAAAGCTTGGAGAACAAGGCCAACTTGAACTGCCAGCCCTGGTCTGTTGTCAGGGTCTTTGGGAAGCTGAAGGGTGCAATCCATAGTGTGACGAAAGCTCGGGCAACGGTGTCGACCAAGATATCAGTCAGAGATGTGGCCTCCACCCATTGAGTTGTTCTGTCAATGGCTGACAGGATGTACTTGTATCCATATGGATCTGGGATTGGCCCCATCAGGTCTACGTGGACATGTGGACATGTTGGAAACCACCCTTCGGGATGGGGAATTTCCCAAAGGGCAATTGGATGTCAATGCTGTCTTGGTCCATTGGCACTGGATACAGGCTCTCATCCATGCAGCCCAGTCCCATTTAATGTTAGTCCAAATGAAACATTCTGTTATGAGTTTCAGTGTTGGACGTACTCCAGCATAAGACAAGCTGTGGATGAGGTCGAAAACTATCTTCCTGAAGTTCTGTGGGACGATTGTCTTTGCCTACCACAGGATACGTCACACCAAACTAGTTTTTTTGTGCCTGCAATGGTGCACTGCTTGAGCTGGAGGCCCTTGTGTGTCCAGATAGCAGATTTTGAAGGCCAGTGTCAGTTGTTTGTGCCTCTGCTAGTTGGTCGAAGTGAAGGTGTGCCGATGTGGCAGCGAGTCATGAGAGGTAGTCAGCCACCATGTTTTCTGTCCCCCTTACATAACAGACGTCCATAGTATATTGTGAAATTAACTGTAGGTGACAGAATTGCCAAGGGGAGGTATTGGCTGGTGGGTTTTTAATAGCATCAGCCAGGGGACGGTGGTCTGTGTAGATAGTAAACGGCTAGCCCCTCATGTCATCTTGGAAATACCAAACCACCTCGTATTTTGCCAAAAGCTCACAGTCAAAGGTTGACCACATTTTCTGGGAGTTGGTAAGTTTCTGCGAGAAAAACTGTAGGGGTTGGGTTGCACTGGGGATTTCCTATTGAGCACCACCCCAATCGCTTGGTCGCTGGCATCGGCCGTTGTAGCTATATGTGCTTCTGGCAATGGGAGTGCCAGGTTGGCGCTCTGAGTGAGCTTGGATTTGATGTTCATGAAAGCTGCTTGCATATCTGCAGTCCAAGTGAGCTTACGTTTGCCTGATGTGTTCTTGCGACGTAGTGACTCAGTGAGCGGCAGAATTGTTTCCGTGGCATGGGGGACGTGTTGACAGTAAAAATTAATTACCCATAAAAATGGCACAACTCTTGATAATCCTTTAGGGGGTAGTAGGTTACAGCTTTGGTCTATCTTTTCTGGGGTGGGACGGACGCCAGAAGCGTTGACATGATGGCCTATGAATGTAACACATTTTTGTCGGAATTGCCATTTGTCCTCATTGACCACAACACCATGTTGTGCTAATTTGTCGAATACCATTTGGAGGTGTTTCTCATGATCTTGAGCTTATTGTGAGAAGATAATTACATAATCCAAGTAACTAAGCAAAAGGGCATCGTAAAAAAAAAAAAAAAAAAAAAAAAAAAAAAAAAAAAAAAAAAAAAAAAAAAAAAAAAAAAAAAGGCCATAAATGAACTCTTGCCAAGTCTGGTCTGCGTTCTTTAGTCCAAAGGGCATAAAGAGGAATTAAAATTGGACAAACTGTGTAATTATTGCCATCTTTGGGATGTCATCCATGATCATTGGGATCCGTGAATAAGCTCTTTTGCAGTCAATCATGCTAAAGATGGTTGCACCAGGCAGTTACTGGGAGAAGTCCTGAATATTGGGCATGGTTTAACTATCAGTTATGATGCATGCATTCAAATGTCTGTACTCCCCACACAGGTGCCATGTTTTATCTTTTTTCATTCTCATAGTAATTGGTAAGGCCCACACACTGTCTGATGGCCTGATGGTACCCTTGCGTAACAGTTCATCTATCACGACCTTGGCCACCTTTAGATTGTGAAGGGTAAGGCGGTGTGGTCGGTATGGGCCAGTGGACCAGGGTAGTATTACTTCTGTGTGGAGTATCTTTGTATACAGTGTTAATCTTTTTACAGAGCTAATGAGGAGTAGCACATGAGGCACATGATCCACTCGCGAAGGTTATATCACTGTTTGCACGCGACTTACTCATGAGAGCATTACTGTTTTTGCGCAGCCTGCTCATGGGAGCATCATCACAAAGTAAGAGACACTCGACTGACCTGTGGTTCTGAAGGCCTGGCGGTGTCTCGGGAGGATGGCTCTCATTGTTGCTGTTGCAACGACAGCTGTTGCTGTGTGATGTGCAGTTGTGCCATGAGCTCAGAGCAGCAGTTGCAGGGGTATTCGTTAGCTGCTCATGAGCTGGCATTGGTCTGGCAGAGGTCAGTGTACGCAGTAGTCTTGGGTTTGAGCTCCTCGAACAATGCCTGGCACTTAAACATGAGGTCCAGTACTGTTTCAGAGGTAAGAGAAGAGGCAGCGGAGTCTCATCCATTGGTAGGTGGTCACTGTTTACTCCGCTGATTGGCCTGTGGCTGTCATGATGTAGTAGTAAGGCCGTACCCAGGTCTGGCAGAAGGTTATAATGCCTCAAAAAATCTGTGTCTGACTCTGGCCCTATGGTGTTGGCCAAGAAAAACCTCCATGGGTGAAGAGTGTGGTTGTCCAGTCGAACTGTGATAACCGGCTGTGCCTATCATGGGAATCACTGTATTGTTCATGGCACTTGTATAGGGGATGGTGTATGTTTTCTGGGCACCAGCTGAGGTGGCAGTGTGCTACCATTGGCACTCGTGCCGACTAGGAAGTACGCTCTAAGATGGTTGTTGTGGAAGAAGAGCCGCATACCATTAGAATGTAGTCACGGGATATGACGAGTGTTGTCCTGGTGTGTAGCGAGGCAGCTTGGAGCAGGAGAGTGGCCTGATGCAGAGGGCGCATCTCAGCACTGAAGCTTGTGTGGAACCAGCAGGGGCATGTGGCCAAGTAGGCACAGTGTCCTTGCTAGGTGAGTCGTTATGACGGTTAGATATGGGTTGAAAGCCAGGCATGAATGTGGCTTGTTTACATTCCATAACAAACATGGTGCCTGGCTCCATCGTGGCATCTAACTGTTGGTGCCTCACCACTGTGGAGTCTTGTGAGGCTGCTGTGGGTGCTGCATGGAAGGGCTCAGCTGAGGTGGGAGCAGTTCAGCGACTGTTGCTTGGATGGGTCGTGGTCTCCGTGGGCGCGTACAGTGCCCACACTGGCCCAGGCTGGCTGTAAATGTAACAGGTGTTGACATTGGTGCCGTAGCTGATGTGAGTGTTTATCAATACATGATGTTGTTCGAGAGCAAGCATCAGGTTGGCGAGGCATAACCAGGTTTCCATTGGTTTGTCCTCACATGTTAGCATGGCTGTCTGTATCTTTTGAGGCAGTTTGAGAAGCCATAGTGACCAGAGAGCATGATCTTGTAAGAGGTTTGTGTCGATTGGGATGCATAACCTGCACCAGTGCGCTGATGTAGAATCATGGCCCAGTGGCATCTGAATGATGGCTAGGTGGAGTTGTTGTTCAGGTGAACGTGACAGGTGCTGTAGTATGAGCATCATCACTGTCTCATATCTGTCAGTGGTTGGTGCTTGCAGTAGGAGGTCGCTGATAAGATCGGTGTTGGTGTGGAGGTGGTTCAAAAGCACCAAAAAGTTGTTGTGGTCGTCTGTGATCCCAGCCGATTCCATCATGCACTCGCAGAGTGTGAACCATACTTGTGTAGAATCAACTTGTAGTGGCGGCAGATGTAACTTGGTGTGTGGTCGGTGGTAATCTGCCTGGTGGTGAGGGGCTGCGACTAATATGAGGTCGTTCTAATTGTATGAAGTAAATTGTGCAGGTTCGTGAACACTGTCTGGTGGCACTGATAGAGGCAGCAGCTGGCGTCGCGGTGTGGTAGTCATGATATGTATGTCGGTGATGTGGGTGTTGTGACTGATTACTGGGGGACACAACATGGGTGTCATAGCTGGTGCATTGGCGTCATGGAGGATGGCATCGTGGCGGGGTACTGAGGAACGTGGCATGGTGGATGGGTCCTGGTCCATCGCAATAATGGTGGACGGCGCGTCAGTGTAGGTCATCCAAAGTGGCAGCCTTGTGTTCCCATGGTGCGTGGGCCTTAGTTGCAGCGAGGCTTGCTGTATTGATATGCTGTGGTCACGAGATGTGAAAACCCAGGCTTTCTCTCACCACTTTCACTGATAACATCATACTTGATTTGCAATTTAGTATGTTTGTCCACTTGGCGACAGCTAATCATGCCCTTCTTTGGCTGTTGTTAAAACAATGGGAACATTGTTGATCATTCAAGAACCATTGTTGCTCTGGTTGTATCGTCTGGGAATCAGTGAGAACATCAATTACATGCACAAATAAATCATGTGTAGTGATGCCAGGCGATGAAACACTATCATGGGGCATATGCTTTGCAGTGTGAAGTTTGTATCCCACAATTATTGGCGGTGTGCTGCTGCAAGTATAACTCTGTATTTTGTGGCACAGTTGAAAAGAAAATAATGGGGTCACCACTGTAGGTGGTGGGGAGCGGGCATGGTAATTACGATGATAAATAATCAATCGTTCTCCCGCCTCTTACTATGAATACTTTTATTCTTCAGTGTATACACAAGGCATGTAGCATAGAGTGCATACTACAGAGAACTGATCTGGCAAAGATACAGTTGTTCTTGCTGCAGAAGTGCAGCTGTATTGTTGGGGGGTACAGCCAATGGTCCTACATACCATAATTATAGATAAGTACCTAATCAAAGAGTTTGAAATTACTATTAATATTGTCTGCAAGGTCATTAACACACAACATGAAGAGCAGCTGTCTCAACACAATGCCCTGGGCAAGCCTGAAATCAGTCAGTGTCTTTCCACCCAAGATAACATATTGAAAAGGATAGATTGCTAATCACTACATAGAAGAAGCACTGAGTTGCAGATAGACTGAAAAAAAAGACTGGTTAACTGTTAGCTTTCGGACAGGTAAGTCCTTTAGAAACAGAAAACTCACATAA
This sequence comes from Schistocerca piceifrons, assembly GCF_021461385.2. Taxonomy (NCBI): domain Eukaryota; kingdom Metazoa; phylum Arthropoda; class Insecta; order Orthoptera; family Acrididae; genus Schistocerca; species Schistocerca piceifrons. The sequence continues at coordinate 770,486,745 of NC_060138.1, forward strand.
GTACTAACACAGGGTCACTTGACCCCAACTGTCAATGCTAGTAAGGCCTGAGCAGCCATGTTTGTGTGAGTCATTCTTGTGTGAGTATGTATGCGTTTTCTGCTTCTGAAGGATTTTTTTGTCTTCAGGCTAATAGTCTAGCAGTCTTTTTGTTGTACCTGTCTGTGCCTCCATACCTTCTCTATGTGGTGAGTAACAGCATATCTTTTTTGTGTTGGTGTTATTCCATGCTGAAATTTCTAGATAAAATACATGTCTCATCTCTAGTAAGATATCCTTAATCTGCCACAAATTTCATTTGATACCCTATTCAGTCATACTTTCGATTATAAGTATAGAGATGGTATTGAGTCAAATACATTTCAGAGTCAAGAAATACAGTATCCACAGGATTGTCTTGATAAAGAGCTTTCCCAATTTATGTGAGAAAAGCAAAAATTGGTCTTTACAGGCCTGATGTTTTTGAAACTCAAGTTGATTTTTGGATGGAGGAGGTGGTTCTGTTTGATATTCCTCATTATATTTGAATGCAGAATACATTTCAAGAGTAAACAACAGGTGTATGTCACTGATACTGAACTGCAGCTTTGTGGATCACTTCTGCTACACTTCATGTCAAAAAGTGAAACCCTTGCTTTCTTCCAGCTATTAAATACATTTTTCTGTTCAAAAGATGTATAGTATACTATGGCTAAAAAAGTGAAAATAATTGGCATATTAATTCAAAGGTGACCAGTTTCAATCCTCACATGGTCATCTTCAAACCTACAGCCATTTTGATCGACGATGACCTGTGTATGGAGCAGTAACTGCTGAATGATTGTAGCCAATACCTCAGCAGTTCCTGCTCAATATACAGCCATTGTCCATCAAAATGATTGTAGGTCTGAAGACGATCATGTAATGATCAAAACTGGTCGCCATTGAATAAATGTGTCGTACAATCTAGACTGTTATAATTATTTTCAGAGATTGTAATTGGATCACTGATACCTCCAACAATATTTTTAAAAATAGTTAAAAAAGTGGCAAACACGGCTATAAATTGTGAGTAGAGTCTGACATGCATTTCATTGGGCTCTGAGCCTTGTTTGGTCTTTGCTGTTTCAACACACTAACCACTCAACTGGACAGGCAGACTTTGCTGTCATTATATTCCGTCTATTTCCATCATGAATTGGCTGATGAACTATCATGTGTACATGATTTTCAGACAAGGCATTTAGTACTGTTTACAGTATGTCTTGTCATGCTTGCCACTTACAAAACCCTGAATTTCCCCTGGCATATAAAAAGTACAAATAGCTTATGGGAATGCAGCTAAGTGAACTTTTGACATCAACTGATATTTCGATAGGTGCATACTCTTGTCATTTTCAAGGCACAGACACAATGTGAATCTGTTGTGCAAGTAAATTTTAAAACTCACTGTGAAGAGCATATGTGGAAGGACACACACACACACACACACACACACACACACACATTCATGCACTAGTGCTACAAAATAAAATATGGCATGCTACAACTGTAAGGAATTCAATAGACACCACCTTAAACAAACCAGGATCATCCTGTATAAACCCTATAAGAGCTCTAATCTTAAATGCCAATGAAAAAACACATTCCACATCATATTTCCACAGAATACAACCAATCCTGTCAGAAATGCTTCCTGTGTTAGGAAGATAATAGACATTGTTGTCACCTCATTATAATCATCACTCACCCAGTTCATGGTTGGTCAGTAGCACAACACACATTTGATCATTTTTTCTCTATAACCATTCTTATAAGAGATGGCTTCAAGATGGGCTAATTCAGTTAAGAGACTTTGGAGACCTGAAATGATGTGTGCCCTGTGAACCAAGGTATAAAGTACCTAATCAGGCTGAGCTGGAAGGTGGCAATTATCAGCCTGTAGACACAAATCAATGTGAGTTGGCTTCCAATAAATGGGCTAACCCTATGTACCATCAGCCTTCCTCCTGAGCAACACATCAAGGCAGGGAAGGCAGCCATTCTTATCCATCTCCATTGTGAATTGAATATTCTACACCTAAAAATACATGAGTACTCTGCAGTTCCAGATCCCAGACAACACACATAGTTCATTCCTTTGTGCTTTGCAGCCTTGTTCTCACAATGGATGCCTGAACAGTGTCTTCAACATGTTGAATGAGGCCTTCAGGCATACACATTGAGTGCACAAGGTGATATTTCTTATTACTTACCATAATCTTCTTAAGGGCTACCATTATTTGCCTTAAATTCAAACTATGAATGATTAGTAGACCACAACCATTTTGTGTGTGATTTCTATTGATTTGGAACATAACAGGTCTTTCAACAGGTGAGGAGTATCTCACTGACTAACTTTCACTCATCCTCATTACAGGTGAGTTTTTCTCATACTAGGGTATGAGTGATATGCGCTTCCCTTTTAACCTTCCTCAACTTATCCCTCTTTTCTTTTCCGAGGAAAGAACTATTAACACTGAAAGTTAAAAGTTATCACGTTTTCTCTCATTTGTGTCTTACTGCCAGTACTGCACATTTCATCTTTTGAAGCAAAGTACTGGCCAAAATATCTGTCTCATAATTTATTAGTTTTCTCACCTGCATTTTCCTTTAATATAATTAAGCTTGCTGATTCTATTTTAATTTCTGGATCTGTTACAGTACAAATGTGACAAGTCACCTTTAAGAACTGAAGCAACAAAGAGATTTACATTGATTCCATGATACTACAAAGAATATTTCTTTTTTTCCCTCTAACAGCCTCCACCAAAATCTCAACTAAAAAGCCAGAGTATAGTGGAAATTTATGATAAATGCTGAAAATATACTCTCACATTGAAAGGAACAAATTAAATCTAACACTTCACAAATGCCGATTTACTACAAAAAATTATGCATAAAACTCATAAGTTTTGTAATTTATCCATGTTGATATACACTGAAATTTGGGGTGAAATATTTTTTTGGATCAGGATAGTACTGCCAAAATTATGCAAAGTAGGAATGTATATTATAGCAAATACAGTAGCATGGAATATGGTTTCTGCAGCACTCAACATAAAAAAAAAATCTTGATTTAGTTAACATATTTAGTTTCCAACAGACACTTTTCTATTATAATATGTAACTTAACTGGCATTACTTTCCTTAAGTTTCTCTTGCAGTGTGGGATTTATAGAACATTATGTATCTGTGTATGAATGAATGCTGTTCCTCTCGTTCTTGTATTCATTCCCTTCAAACATAAATCAGCTCGGAACACCTACCTACTGAATTACTATCACTACTACAATGACTAATTTTTAGCCATATAGATAATGTAACTGAACTGCAGTTGTTAACAATTGCTTTCTTTTACTGATGATATAAGTTGAATATTTCTCTTTGCCACCCAAACTTGGACGACTGCTCCAACTCCCCTGGTATGTGTAGCATTAACTGAACTCCTTGCTGACTTTTCTGTCAAACATTGCAAATGCTTGTTTCATCATTTCTTCTGTTCCTTCTAGACAAGCAGTTTGTAGATCTGAAAGAAAGTGTATTGTATAGTTATTATATTTATCTGTCAATCTACTGCTGCTAAATAATAATTTCTCATTTTTATATACAGTTTTCTTATGCAATTCAGATTTATTTATTTGAATATTTATGTTTTATGTTTATAAAAGTATCATATTATTTTGCAGGAACTTTGCTCGAAACTTAGATATGTACAAGAAACTTACCAGATTGAAACCACCAGCATCAGTTGGACATTTGGCAGAGGTATTTTGTTTATCACTTACTCTTTAATTTGTGTATTGATGTATGTAAAAGCTGTCAACATTTTCCAGAGCATACATAAAATAAAAAAGCCAAGTCCATAAAGACCAGGACTGAGGGAGAGTATCCCATGCGTTATGAATAATTGTACTAATTTAAAAAGGGACTTTGTTGGAAAATAAGTGCATTATTTTCCTCACTGAATTTTCAGGAGGATCTGATTTTGAGTATATAATTAGTCCATTGTTCTTCCAGGGAGTGTTGTTGTTGTTGTGGTCTTCAGTCCTGAGACTGGTTTGATGCAGCTCTCCATGCTATTCTATCCTGTGCAAGCTTCTTCATCTCCCAGTACCTACTGCAACCTACATCCTTCTGAATCTGCTTAGTGTATTCATCTCTTAGTCTCCCCCTACGATTTTTACCCTCCACGCTGCCCTCCAATACTAAATTGGTGATCCCTTGATGCCTCAGAACATGTCCTACCAACCGATCCCTTCTTCTGGTCAAGTTGTGCCACAAACTCCTCTTCTCCCCAATCCTATTCAGTACCTCCTCATTAGTTATGTGATCTACCCATCTAATCTTCAGCATTCTTCTGTAGCACCACATTTCGAAAGCTTCTATTCTCTTCTTGTCCAAACTATTTACCGTCCGTGTTTCACTTCCATACATGGCTACACTCCATACAAATACTTTCAGAAATGACTTCCTCACACTTAAATCTATACTCGATGTTAACAAATTTCTCTTCTTCAGAAACGCTTTCCTTGCCATTGCCGGTCTACATTTTATATCCTCTCTACTTCGACCATCATCAGTTATTTTGCTCCCCAAATAGCAAAACTCCTTTACTACTTTAAGTGTCTCATTTCCTAATCTAATACCCTCAACATCACCCGACTTAATTCGACTACATTCCATTATCCGCGTTTTGCCTTTGTTGATGTTCATCTTATATCCTCCCTTCAAGACGCCATCCATTCCGTTCAACTGCTCTTCCAAGTCGTTTGCTGTCTCTGACAGAATTACAATGTCATCGGCGAACCTCAAAGTTTTTATTTCTTCTCCATGGATTTTAATACCTACTCCGAATTTTTCTTTTGTTTCCTTTACTGCTTGCTCAATATACAGATTGAATAACATCGGAGAGAGGCTACAACCCTGTCTTACTCCCTTCCCAACCACTGCTTCCCTTTCATGTCCCTCGACTCTTATAACTGCCATCTGGTGTCTGTACAAATTGTAAGTAGCCTTTCACTCCCTGTATTTTACCCCTGCCACCTTTAGAATTTGAAAGAGAGTATTCCAGTCAACATTGTCAAAAGCTTTCTCTCAGTCTACAAATGCTAGAACCGTAGGTTTGCCTTTCCTTAATCTTTCTTCTAAGATAAGTCGTAAGGTCAGTATTGCCTCACGTGTTCCAGTATTTCTATGGAATCCAAACTGATCTTCCCCGAGGTCAGCTTCTACTAGTTTTTCCATTCGTCTGTCAAGAATTCGTGTTAGTATTTTGCAGCTGTGGCTTATTAAACTGATTGTTCGGTAATTCTCACATCTGTCAACACCTGCTTTCTTTGGGATTGGAATTATTATATTCTTCTTGAAGTCTGAGGGTATTTCGCCTGTTTCATACATCTTGCTCACCAGATGGTAGAGTTTTGTCAGGACTGGCTCTCCCAAGGCCGTCAGTAGTTCCAATGGAATGTTGTCTACTCCGGGGGCCTTGTTTCGACTCAGGTTTTTCAGTGCTCTGTCAAACTCTTCACGCAGTATCGTATCTCCCATTTCATCTTCATCTACATCCTCTTCCATTTCCATAATATTGTCCTCAAGTACATCGCCCTTGTATAGACCCTCTATATACTCCTTCCACCTTTCTGCTTTCCCTTCTTTGCTTAGAACTGGGTTTCCATCAGAGCTCTTGATGTTCATACAAGTGGTTCTCTTATCTCCAAAGGTCTCTTTAATTTTCCTGTAGGCAGTATCTATCTTACCCCTAGTGAGATAAGCCTCTACATCCTTACATTTGTCCTCTAGCCATCCCTGCTTAGCCATTTTGCACTTCCTGTCGATCTCATTTTTGAGACGTTTGTATTCCTTTTTGCCTGCTTCATTTACTGCATTTTTATATTTTCTCCTTTCATCAATTACATTCAATATTTCTTCTGTTACCCAAGGATTTCTACTAGCCCTCGTATTTTTACCTACTTGATCCTCTGCTGCCTTCACTACTTCATCCCTCAAAGCTACCCATTCTTCTTCTACTGTATTTCTTTCCCCCATTCCTGTCAATTGTTCCCTTATGCTCTCCCTGAAACTCTGTACAACCTCTGGTTCTTTCAGTTTATCCAGGTCCCATCTCCTTAAATTCCCACCTTTTTTCAGTTTCTTCAGTTTTAATCTACAGGTCATAACCAATAGATTGTGGTCAGAGTCCGCATCTGCCCCTGGAAATGTCTTACAATTTAAAACCTGGTTCCTAAATCTCTGTCTTACCATTATATAATCTATCTGATACCTTTTAGTATCTCCAGGGTTCTTCCATGTATTTCCAGGGAGTATATTCCATTATTGAGGACTGATTCTAGAGAACTTTGTGATATCCATCTTCCTCTGTCACTGCATATTTCCCACTAAATTTGTGCCACAGATCCATAGTTTTCACATTAACAAAGGGCCTTTCATTGTTCTGGTTTTTTGGCCCTGGCTTCTCCATTAATTCTTCATCCACTTGGGTAAAAAAAGTGTAGTTTTCCCCATTATTATTTTTTCCAGGATGAAGAATAAGGAGAATCCAATTTTCATTGCAGGAAACACTACCAATAAATTCTTTAGCAAATTAAATCAAGTTTTTTGGTGAGGGCCACCTGTATGCTTTATCTCCATCTTATTTGTGATATGAAGTCATAAATACATGCAAGTAATCAATAAGCAGACAAAACCAATTCTTTTAAACTCATAACAAACATTCTAATTTTCAATTACTTTTGGTCAGTATGTGGTACTCGTACTTCAAAAATCTTTCTTGTAATGAATTCATCTTCATATCTCCTCAGATGTGAAGTGTCAGCTATTTCATACACCATTAAGTACTTTGAATCTCTTTATCCGTGAGTGATTCCTTGATATCTACGTATACAGCACTCAGAAAGCAGAAGGTATAACCATCCTTTAGCTTAAGTAGTAATGGTATGATAAAGGGAGACATATTTACTTAAACTTTTATGTAGATTACATATTGCCGTGTTCTGTGATGGATGCAGTGTGATGTGTTTATTGTCACTGACTGGCAGGTTGTGGGTTGCACTGTAATTCATTGAATACTTGGATCATTCCAGCAACTGGTTGAGAGGGTTCAGAAAACCAGCCTTGCACACAGAGTTTCAGTGAAGCACACAATTTGCAGCATGGCCCCCAGAACTGATCATGGCCACTGGGTCCTGAGTCAAGTGGAGGGACTGAATCAGAAACTTCGAAGGTTCTGTAACAAGCTAAACTGTAACTTCCTAGACTTTGTCTGGTGTGCAATACACACTACCTAGTTAGCTGACTGTACGAAGTGCACACAAGAACTTTCTAGATTAGGACAACTCTCCATCAAAACCAGATGATGATAGGTGTAAGAAACCCAGAAGTACCAGTATGAGATTGAAAGATATGGCTCCCATAGGTGAGAATATTAAAATCATAGTGATTAACTACTGAAGCATTTGCAAAATAATGCCAGAGTTCGAAGTGCTCCTGAAAAGCAGTTGAAGCTCACATAACACTAGGTTCAGAAAAATAGTTGAAACCTGAAATTAATACCAGTGAGATTTTTGGGGAAAATTTAAGTGTTTATCAATAGGATAATCTAATGGGAAATGGAAGTGGTGTGTTTGTTGCAGTAAAACAACTCAAATCCAGCATGTCAGAAACCGAAGCTGAATGCAAGATTGTTTGGACAAGTCTCAGTATCAGGGATGGGCATAAAATGGTAGTTGGATCCTTCTATTGTGCACCAGACTCATCTCCCGATGTAACCAAAAACTTAAGAGAAAACCTCATTTCACTTGTACATAAGTTTCCGAGTCATACTCTAATCATCAGTGGAGACTTTAATCATCCAACAATCAGTTGGGAAAATTGTACTTTCGTTAGCAGTGGGTGTGACAAGACTGAAACATTACAAAATGCCTTCTTTGAAAACTACCTAGAACCAATAGTTTGGAACCCCACTCTTGATGAAAATATATTGGTTATAATGCCGTCAAATAGACCTGACCAATATGAAGATGTCCACATTGAAACTGATATAAGTGGCCTTGATGTGGTTGTGGCAACAATAGTTACCAAAATGCAAAGGACAACTAAAACAAGCAGAAAGGTATATATGATCAGTGAATTAGATAAAAACTGGGAGAACTTTTTGGGACAAAGAAGGCTTACAGCTAAGGTAATTTGAGGAACCAAACGGACCTTCACACAAAACCAACTAACCCAAATCAACGAGAGCTTCGCTAAGAATAACACCAAAGATTTCTGCAGAACCTTCAAGCAGACACTTTGAAAATACAATCTGCCAGGCCTCCACTTCAGAGACTCGCAGGGCAAAATAGTTTTTAATTAGAAGGACAACTGCCACCTGTTAGCTCAGTGCTTTAAAAACCTACACAACAGTGATCCACCCAGTGAAGACTTTGAATACAAACAACCCCACCAAACCCAGACTCACTGCCTCCTTCATTGAAAGAATTTGGACAAATCATTCAACTTCTTAAGAATAATAAAGCTGCTGGAGAGGCCTCTATCATTACTGAACTCTGGAAGTGTGCTGGAAGCAATGCAATGGGCAAGCTCACTGAGATCATCCAGGACATCTGGGAAACAGAGAAATTACCATCTGATTGGAACATGGCTCTGATCCATTCGCTTCATAAAAAGGAAGATTTTACTGATCTGAACAACTACGGCAAATTTCATACAAGATTCTCTCCAAAGCATTACTAAAAAGGGCAGGAGATCCACTGGATAGTCAGCTGGGAGAATATGAGGGAGGCTTCAGGAAGACCCGATCCTATGCTGAGCACATCCTCAACCCTAAATCTGTACTGGCATACTCCAAGATGAGAAAATGCAAGGTGGTTGTCACCTTTGTTGATTTCAGGAAGGCCTATGACTCTGTTGATAGAGAAACACTTGACAAAATTCTTCAGGAACTAGGACTAGACAACCAAACCTGCAGACTCATTCTAGAAACCTTGACCAACACCCATTCCAAGGCAAAATTTAGAGGTGAGATCTCAGGAAGCTTTGAGATAAAAACTAGAGTGAGACAAGGGGATGGACCCTCCTCATTTCTCTTCAACTGTGTTCTTGAAAAGGTTGTGAGAGAATGGTGCCAGGAACTGGCAAGTTTGGGTGTTCAGAGTGGTGTCTACCTGGGCTGTAAAATCGAAGGACTGATTGTAGATTGCCTGGCTTTTGCAGATGACATGGCACTGATTGCCGATTCTCTTGAAATAGCAACAATGCAGGTAAACTGCCTCAGAAAACAGGCAGGGAAAGTGGGTCTTCAAGTATTGCTGGAGAAAACAGAGTTCTTCACAAACATCAAAGAAGCTAACAGAGAGATGTTACTAGACCAGGGAAACATAAAAAGAACTGAGAAGTTTAAGTATCTCAGTGAATGGAAAGAACCTAACTTATCAGAGAAAACGTCATTATCAATGAGAGTCAACAAGTTGGAACTAGCCTATCAACTGACTACAAACACCTACAACAAAAAATGCCTGTCACGCAACCTGAAACTTAAGCACTACACTTACGTCATACGACCAAGAGCCCTGTATGCCATGGAATGTCTTTCCATGAACCGGAGAGGTGTGATTGAAAAATTGGAAGTCAGAAAGAGGAGAATCCTCAAGGAGATCCTAGGCCCAGTAGAAGTAGATGGGGAATTCAGAAGGTGACATAACTCAGAGCTCTGTGAACATAACGAGAGGCTCTCTGACTGTGCAAGAAAAAGAAGGGTAGCTTCCTATAGCCATGTTGCAAGATTGCCTCCAAATAGTTTGACCACCCATCTGTTCATGTTCTGGCAAGACAAGAAGACTTGCACCACTTGGCTGACAGAAACTGAAAAGGACATTACAGAACTGGAAATAACTGATCTCCATAACAGACAGTCTCTGAGACATACCCTGAAGGACGCCCGAGGATTTCAGGAAAAGCCCCAAAGGAAAGGTACTGCTGGACAGAAGAAAGGAAGGAGTTACATAAGCAGTGGATGTGACAGTACTGGGCAAAGATCAAAGCACAACAGTCGAACAAGTGTGTCCAAAGTTGGCCTATTCGAAACAAGAAGAAGAAGAAACTAGATAAAATATCGGTAGATTCATATCTCAGTGAGGAACTTGAAACATTCAACACATTGCAGGAGCACATAGAGGTACTCTGGCTCAAGTTTAAAAGAATAGTTGACTATGTAGTGGACAGATATGTGCACAGTAGAACAGTTCATAATGCGAGTGACTGTAGGTGTAAAACAAATCATGGGATTATAGGTAGAGAGATCGTGAATGAAACCTGTTTGGTTGCCAGGAAAGCAATTTGTGAAGTCTTTAGTGACTGCTCTAGCAGAACATTGTGAAATTACCTTTCACAAAACCCAAAAAAATTCTGCTCATATGTAAAGGCTGTTAATGGCACCAAAGTTAGTGTCCAGTCACTAGCGAATAAGACATAAAATGAATTTAAGATAGCAAAACAAAAGCTGAAACACTTAATGCTGTTTTCAAATGTTCATTTACAAAGGAAAACCCAGGAGAATTCCCCCAATTTAATCCTTGTACCACTGAAAATATGGATTAAATAAGTAGTAGTGTCTGTGCTGTTGAGAAACAATTGAAATCATTAAAATTGATCAAAGCTCCAGGGTCTGATGAAATTCCTATCAGATTCTATACTGAATTTGTGGCTGCACTACACCCTCCTCTAACTATACTCTATTGTATATCCCACAAACAAGAAAAGGTGCCCAATACTTGGAAAAAAAAACAGAGGTCCCACCTGTCATCAAGAAGGGTGGTAAAAGTGATCCACAAAACTACTGTCCATTATCCTTGACATCAATTTGTTGTAGAATCTTAGAATATATTCTGAGCTGAAACATAATGAGATATCTTGAACAGAAAGATCTCCTCAATGCCAGCCAGCATGGATTTGAAAATATTGATCATGTGAAACCCAACTTGCACTTTTCTCACACGGCATACTGAAATTCTGATTCAAGGCAACTAGGTAGATGCAGTGTTTCCTGATTTCCAAAAAGTATTTGACTCAGTACCACACTTTTGCTTATTGTCAAAAGTATGATCAAATGGGGTATCAAGTGAAATTTGTGACTGGATTGAGGTCTTTTTGGTAGGGAGGACACACCATGTTATTTTGGATGGAGAATCATTGTCAGATGTTGAAGTAACTTTGGGTGTGCCCCAGGAGCGTGTGTTGGGACCCTTGCTGTTCATATTGTATATTAATGATGTTGCAGATAATATTAATAGTAGAATAAGTCTTTTTGCAGATGACACAGTTGTCTGTAGTGAAGTACTATCTGAGAGAAGCTGCATAAATATTAAGTTGGATCTTGATAAGATTTCAATGTGGCCCAAAGATTGACAATTTGCTCTGAATGTTCAGAAATGTAAAATTTTGCACTTCACAAAACGAAAAAAGTAGTATCCTTAGAATATAATATCAGTTAGTCACTGTTGGATTCAGCCAACTCATACAAATACATGGATGTAACACTATGTAGGGATAAGATCACATGGATGCTGTCATTGGTAAAGCGGGTGGTAGTCTTTCGTGTATTAGAGGAATCCTGGGGAAATGCAATTAGTCTACAAAAGAGTTTGCTTACAGATGTCTTGTGTAACTGGTTATAGATTATTACTCAGGTGTGTGGAACCTGTATTAGATAGGATTAACATGGGATATTGAATTATGTAGGAATAAAGGAGACGACTTACTGAAGGGTAGAAGTGCTGTGTCGTCTGTAGGTGCTCAAACAAAAGGTACAGAGCTTTGCTAGCTTTCCAAATGAACTTCCTTTTTCAAGCTTGTAGGACAAGCATGAAAAAGGAAGTTCATTCTGAAAGCTAGCAAAGCTCTGTACCTTTTTTTGTGTATATATCGACGACACAGTGCTTCTGCCTCTTGGTTAGTCATCTCATTTATTCCTAGATAATTTGTAATTCTCAATTGCGGGCTACTGAGTGTGTACAGAGAAGGGCAGTTGAATGATCACAGGTTTGTTTAATGCATGGGAGAGTGTCACAGAGATATTGAAGGAGCTGAATTGACAGACTCTTAAAGACAGACGTAAACTGCCTGGAGAAAGTCTATTCACAAAGTTTCAAGAACTGGATTTAAATGATTACTCCAATGATATACTACAACCCCCTTTGTATTACTCACAAATGGATGCACTTCTTGGTGATTTGCAGTGTGTAACTGTAGATGTAGACTTAGAATACCCTTGGATTTGGACTTTATTGTGGTTTCAGTGTGACAATATCGTGTATGATATGGTCATCTTAGAGGCAACTTTCTTTTAACAATTCATCTTGGATTATATGTAGACAGTAGACTGCTTGGTTTTTCGCTGGTTCACTAGAATAGTATTCACAAAGACTATGCAGGTCTGTCTAGAGGTTGAAGGAATACCACAAGCTACCAGCTTATATAACACGAGAAGTTGGCAATGAACATTTTTTCAGAATAAAGTGTAGAATTTCATTATCATAACTGCTTCTATAAGCCACACAAATTGCTGGAGCCTAAAACTGAAACTGCCTTTGAGTACCTCCTACAAAAGCTACCTACTAGAGTCTAGTTTTTATATGTCCATCCTTTTGATTGGAAGTTTGAGGGACTTTGGCCATTCGCTTATGCAATAAAATGGAACATCAACAGCCATCTTTATGATGATATTTGTTACAGGGCTGCTAGTTTTGGTACTTCAGTACACCATCTCTAGGCCATAATTGATGCTGAGGGGGTTAACTCTAATCATGTACATGATCCCTCAGTGCCCAAAATATATGAACTGGTTGTCACAGACCACCTGTAACAACAATGTTGTATCTCCAACCATCAAATACCAAGTTGGTAGTAGATGATTGGAAACACAACACTGTTGGTTACAGGTAGTTTGTGAAAACCAGTTCATATATGTTAGGCACTGAGGAATCATGTATATGATTAGAGTTAACACCCTCAGTGTCAGTTGAGGGCAGAAGATGGTCTACTGAAGCGAAAAAATTGGGAGCTACTTAATAAATAACGTCATAGGGATGGCTGTAGGTGTTCCATTTTATTACATGGAGAAGTCTGTCAGCACTTTTATGGGGCTGATACTCCCTGAATTTGTGATGTATTGATAAAGCCACACATGACCCTTGGAGTTTTCTACATGGTAAAAACCTCACGGAAGTCAGCCATTCTGGCTGATAAAGTGTGGCTCTGCATGGAGTGTGTTTTGCTTCTCTAACTACTCAGACCAACAGGACATCAACTAATGCTAGAGATAGATAGATAGATAGATAGAGAGAGAGAGAGAGAGAGAGAGAGAGAGAGAGAGAGAGAGAACTAAAAGAAAAACACTAAATTTCAGTTACATGATAAATTCCACAAATCTAAATGCTGTGAATTCACTATGTTCTTAGGGATTACAGTTATGAATAGCTTAAATTGGAAAGACCACATAGATAATATTATGGGTGAAGGAAACCAAAGACTGATTTATTGATAGAATACTCAGAAAGTGCAACAGGTCTGCTAGAGAGACTGGTTACACCATGCTTGTCTATCCTCTTGTGGATTACTGCCATATGTTGTGAGATCCACATCAGATGGGACTGACAGGGGACACTGAAAAAGTTCAAAGAAGTGCAGCTCATTTTGTGTTATCGCAAAATAGGTGAGAGAGTGCCATGAACATGGTACATGAATTGGGGTGGCAATCACTAAAGCAAAGGTGTTTTTCATTGCAGTAGGACATTTTCATGACATTTCAGTCACCAGCTTTCTCCTCCAATTGTGAAAATATTCTGTTAGTGCCCACGTACACAAGGAGAAATGATCATCATGATAAAATAAGAGAAATCAGAGCTTGAACAGAAATATTTAAATGCTCGTTTTTCCAGCTTGCTGTTCAAGAGTGCAATGATAGAGAAATACCTTGAAGGAGCTTGGTGAACCCTCTGGCAGGAAATTAACTGTGAACTACAGAGTAATCATGTAGATGTAGAGAGAGAGAAAGAGGAAAGCAAGTACTGCTAGTAGTCTAGGCCGCCTGCTGGTAGTACTCACCAGATTCGCAAATAATTTTGGATGACCAGTGCAACTGGACTGCTGATAAAGGCTAAGTAACTCCGAAAACCTACATTCATATGCAAGAATGTGTTCAAACATGAACAAGTCGCATTAGAGAAATCTCTAAAAATAAAAGCAACTAACAGTATCAGACAACACTACTTTTGAATGACAGATGTCTTCACAAACAACTGATTTAACAGAGTTGAATAACAATGAAACTGCAAGAAGAATGAGGCTTCATGGAAACAAATTACAAAACAATAGTCCACATTGTATCATTAATGTCATGAGTGTATCAAGAAAGGTAAATCATGAGCTACAGATTAGACAAACTTTTGTTCTGAACTTCAACAGTCAAATTGTCTCTGAATTCATCATTACAGGCTTTATCTGTGCAGGCCTCATAGAGGTCCACATAAAAAACCCATTGTGATGCTTAAAATGCCAATGTTTTGATCATAGCATGCTGAAGTATCAGCACAAGAAAACATGTGGTAAGGCAGTCCATGAAGCAAAAACATTATGTCTGTCTGCTGAGTATTGTGTCAGTTCTAATGATGAACCCCTTATGTTAAGCATAGAGTGCCTTGTTTACCTATTTGAATAAAAAAATGTAAGAAATTAAAAATAAAAATGTGCACCATGTGAGAGGTGTGCAAAGTACCACAGGCAGCTTTCTGATTTTCTTTACAGTATATCTGAAAACGTTGACACAGAAAATTACTATATCTACACACATGCAAGCTGGTGATACTGGGACAGCTAATGGTAATTGCAAAGATAAACTAGCTTACAACTTATGTCTTTTGTCATTCATAGGCAGTATTAGAAGAAATCATTTTAAATACTAATAATCCTTTTAGAGAGGAAACTATTTCAATCATACAATGCAGTTAGTCCATCATGTCTTGTAAAAGCAAATATGAAGAGATTTCCTTCAGAAGTAGAAAATACATGCACATTCACACAAGCAAACTCACAGATAAATGACTCCACTTGTGTATGTGTGAACTGTGTTTGAATGAATGTGTGTGTGTGTTTTCTACTGTAGCAGAAGGCCTTTTGGCCAAAAGCTTAAATATATATCAGTCTTTTCCTTATGCCTGTCTGTGATTGTCTCTATACAGTGCGTAGCAATCTATCCTTTTTTATAACTAAGAAAACAATCAATTTTTGACAATATAATGTAACTGGATATATAAAAAAAAATCTGCTCATCAAGCATTGGGAGAACACACATGTAAAAGAAGGTAATAATTAGGAAGCTTTCACTGGCTCCTGCCTAAGTCAGAAGGATTAAAGGGCAAGGAAGAGGGGTGAAGGAAAGGGACTAGAGAGGTCTAGGAAAAGGGGTAGATTTAGGAAAAGTCACCCAGAGCTGCTGGTCAGGGGAGACTTAACAAATCCACCATTTTTTCTAGACCTCTCCAGTCCTTTTCCTTCACCCCTCCATCCTTCCTTGCCCTTCAATCCTTCTACCTGAAGAAGGAGCCACTGGCTCCAAAAGCTTGCCTAATTATAATATTCTTTTATATGTGTATTCTGCTATCACTTGGTGAATACCTTTTTATCCATCCTATTGCATTATAATTTATCCTTTTCATAATACTGTTGTTATTCCCTTGTGGGTTTTCAATTATTCAAATATTGTGAGAAAATTAGTAACACAGTGAAGAGAGCAAGTGCAGATGCCCATTATACCACACTGGATGTGCCACAGGGGCAGATGATTACCTTCCAAGTCAACCTATGGTGCTTGAAGTTTCCCCTCTGCTTTCATCGAATTCTCCTCCAGTGTAATCATTGGTGAAAGGGGTTAAAGATAAATAAATTTAACTAGTAATATGATCTCCATATACCCGTGACACAGCAATGGGTTCAGATTCATAAACAGGAACTTACAATAAGTTAGACCAATAGTGAAAAGAACAGCAGTGAATTTATGTGTTCAGAAAACTTATTTCAATGACATTATACCCATGTGTTAATAGATAATAAGCTCTGCAGAAAAGAGTGCCTCAGTGGTTAGAGAGCTGAAACTAGAGTGGTGATGTTTTTGGCGAATAAGTATATTACTCATTATCTCTTCCCACTGGGACCAGCATTGACTACAGTGGTGCATGTACCAAATAAGGTTAAAGTGTATTTTCTGTACCAGCTACTTAATGAAGGTTTATTGCTTTTGTGTGTTGCCAGTATTTTCATTTAGAATTACATCTGGTTATAGCTTTAGAGTTATGCAGAATTCTTATGTCTCCAGGACATTTAATGTTTTTCATCTTTTATCTGAGTGAAAAAATTAATTAGTGCTTTATTCATTAATAGTGTGCTTTCAGGTTTTCAACCAAGTTATTGTGCTCGTCTTTTGCACAATGTTTAGACAGCCAACTCAGTTGCCAGCTTCAGGTTGCAGTATTATTTCCAAAATTAGCTATATAAATTATACTGTTTCATTCTGCAAAATTTCCAGATGGTTTTAAATAACATCTACAATAATGTCTCAGGGAAAATTTAATTACAAGGTTTTAAGTAAAACATTCAGAATGGGTCATTAAAATTGTGTTGTTTGGCACACTTGGTGTTTAAGAACCTATTAGGTTGGTGCGTAAGTTTGTTGTGTTTCTGTTTTGCATGTTGGAATTCCAGTTGATACGGGTTTATTTATGGATTATGATTTTTTATTTGTAGTTCACTGTTACCATTTGAGGTTACATAGTGTCAGTTTGTCATTTGGAGATAGTGAGTGGAGCTGTGGATGCTAGAACATGGAGTGCCAAGTGGAGAAATTGGAACATTTCTGACATGTTCTTCTGTTGGAGTTCAGTAGCATGGTAGTAACTGTGGAGGCAGCCAAAAATATTTGTGCCACATGTGAGGATAATGCCATTAGACAGAGCACAGCAATAAAAGGATTTTATTGTTTGGAGAAGGATCATTTTGACATTAGTTACTCTCCATGTTCAAGGCGACTTTGAGGTTTGATGAAGATCTTTTATAAATGCATTATTCCACAGTGAACCATGTAAGTGTACTCAAGAACTGGCAAATGTAATGAACTGTGGTCATTCCACCATCATGCAACATTTGCATGCAGTGGGGAAGATTCAAAAATTGGGTGTGTAGGTATCACATGCTCTAAGCCAAAATCACAAAATCAGTGGGTGGCAATGTGTGTGTCTCTGTTTACTCATCCTCAGTTGGCTCACGAACAACACCAACTATTCCTGTCATTTATTCTTACTGGTGAGAAGAAATGGTATCTGCATGCTAACATAAGGAAAAGAAAGAAACGATTGAGCCCAAACAAAGCAGCAACTCCCTATACAAAGACCTGGGTGCATCCACCAAAGATACTATTATTCATCTGGTGGAACAGCAATGGTGTGGTGTACTATGAATTGCTTCCCTTAGGTGTAACCATCACTGCTGACATTTATTACCAACAACTATGACATATTGCTGATGCAATCCAAGAACGATGACCAGGAAGACTGTGTGAAGTGTTGCTTCTCCATGATACTGCTTGCTTGCATTCTGCTAAACTGACAAAATACATTGTATAGTGTTGGTTTGGGAAGTCGTTCCACACCCACCTTATTCATGTGATCTTGCACTCTCAGATTTTCATCTTTTCCCTTCTCTATTGAACAACCTTGAAGATACTCCATTCCAGATGAAAATGCACTCTGAAGATGCCTTGACAAGTTCTTTGCTTCAAAACAACCTGATTTCTACAGTCACAGAATTGAAGAGTTTCCCCAGCGTTAGTAAACTGTTGTTAATAGTGAGGGAGAATATGTTATTGATGACTAAAGTCTCTGCTACATGTATCAGATGTGTGTCTGTTGTGTTTATTAAATTTGTGGAAAAATTCTCCCAACTTATGTGCCAACCTAATATTTTCTACTGTAAGTCTCTTTGTGGGAGGTAATAATTAAAAATAACAAATAAGTGAACTTATCTTTTCACATTGTCTCATTGATAATCTGAAGATGATTGCAGATATTGTCATGTAATGGGGCAGATTCGCATTCATTGCGACTGAAGTACTCTATGCTGTTTTCAAGTTTATTTTCTTGTAAAACATTTCTTAAAACTTCCTCATGACATTGCAGACAACAAAAAAAAAAAAAAAAAAAAAAATCTTTTACTAAGCTCTAAAACAATTGAATGCATCATCGCAGGATGTGTGAACTGACTGAGATCATAAACCTTACTGAATATGCAGTTGGCACTATGCATCTATTTATAAGTTAATGTTTGGCACCAGAAAGTTCTAGAATAGTATGCTTTTCTGATTACATCATTTTTGTGACTAAAATACAAATTTCCATGAAAGTAAATATTTGACTGCTTTCAAATGTTAATTTTTGTTATTTAATTTAATTTTAAATTTGTATTCTAAACTTCTCGAATCTGCAATTTTGTTTTGTAATATTGTTTTCAAAGAACTGTTTTATAATTCAATAAGATTCTCCCCTCATCAACATACAACAAAGTGTTTTCAATAAAGTAAGTTGATTTAATTAACTTTTGTCCATGGAGAAATATTTGTGTTTACTCTCCTTAAATCACTAAAACTAAGTACATTCATTCAAATGAGTGACGTCTACATTTTGAAATATGAATGTGAATCTATTATGTTCCAAAGGAAATCGTTGTAATTTTGTACATTTTTTTGTAGTTCATTACAAATCCAATAAATTGCATGATTCAGAAAGATAATATAGAATATATACTGGTAGCTATTTATCTTTGCTTGCTTTTTTTAAAATAATCAATGAGATGGCAAGTGTTATTATAAATACTGTGTTTATGTATTGTGCCTAACAATTCTGATCCATAATAACTGAAATAATTATATCTATGTTACCAGTAGGATCATGTAATATTTTTACAAATTTGTATTGGAAAGTGGGCATGACACCTGGTACTGACTACTACATTAATGGAATCTTGCCTACCTCCAGACAGATTTCAAGGTGCTGCAAGCTGTGTTGTTTGTATGTAGTTGTTATCTAGTCTCCAACCAAACTGTCGTTGATGTTATGCTATTTGCTGGAAGAAATGCCCAGTGACATTTTAAAAAATTGATTATGGGACCCTAAGCCTTACTTAAACTGTAATCTCCATCCTAGTTTATTACTTTTTTCTGATATCTTTTAGACTCTTTAATTAGGCTATCTCAGAAACTTGGTAATTACACCCCTGTACTTGTTTCATCATGTTTAATTTCATAATTATATTTAAAGCACTGCTTAGTAACAGTTAATTTGGTTGGTTATTTTGTTGAGTGTGTCAATGACTTTCCTTTCACATTTCCTCAACTGTCCTATTAGTCTGCTCCTCAAACACATACTAAATTCCCATGGACTGCAGTACACCCACTGCTTTTGGTCGCCTGTTGTCTTCATAATTGTGAAGTCAAATTTTTATTGTTGTTGGCAGGAGAAAAATACGTTTGATGCCAAGTTTCTGTGGTTGTCTATCGATTTTTGCATAGATTGAGGCAGCATAAGACAAGGTAAGTGATTCTTGGTGATTCTTTCTCTGTCTCAGTCTCAGTCTCAGCTTCTTCCTCAGGTACTGTTGATTTTGACACCTGCCCAGTTTATCTGAGTACCTATTCTTTCAGAAAACTATCAATAGGTGTTGTAAGTCTTTGGTAAAGTTCTGCTTGTCTGACAATATTCAAGCTCTCAGTGAATCAGAATCTTTTTTAAACAGATGATGTGGCTCAAGGAAGGAAGATAAGAGATCAGCATGTGTGGGCTATCTACATAGTCTGTGACTCAGGGGTCTGTCCATTCTTCTCGTAATAGACACTTTGAGGAAAGTTAGCTGGCCCTCTTTTTCAAATTCCATCATTAATTTTATTTTAGAGCAGATGGACTTTTCATATTCCAGGAGCTCTACAAGTTTTTTTTTTCGTGTATTCACATCACAACACATCAACCATGTCTTGATAGAAACAGTCATCCTTGCTCTTGAACCAGGCATTATAATTCTTTACAGAATGGACTGTCCTGAATTAAGTTTTCACAGTTTTGTTCCATGGCTACCACTTATAGTAAGAACTTTGTCTTCTTGATTATTTGTTACCAATGCACTACATTTTGTTTTTCAATATGCTGTGAATAATTTAGTACACAGTGATTTATTACTTCAAATTTACTGTGTTTCCAACTTGTGTGCTAGTTTATTTACTGGTTGTTTTAGACCTAACAGTTTGCATATTTTCATATACATCATAACTTGAATTTCCCACCAGGATGTGTTAAGAGTGACATATTTATGTTTCTAAATCTCTTTATGTTTTACAGCATGACACTATGTTCTTCTTGCAGCAGTTTTATAATTTCATCCTGGCACATCACTTTTTACCATGAATCAGAAAAGGGTGGAAATTTTGGTGTATTTTGCTTTGTCAGCTATTCACATTTTTTTCTGCATGAAGTTTATTCATATTGATTTTTAGCACAGTGATGATGCACATTCATTTCATCTCTAAATCTCACCAATAGAGTTTGGACATATTCTTTTTTAAAATCATTATTCATGTTTTTAAGAAGGTATGCAAAATACTGTTATGCTGCAGAGTACTATCCCTGACAGACATTAAAAGTTCATCCATATTCTACCTTGGCAGCTCCCGGATGCCAGACCACCTGTGTTAATGACTAGTAGACTGCCAGTCAGGAAGAATTGCTGTGTGATTTACTGCAAACATGGAAGTTGCCATAGCATGGGGAAAGTAACGAGAGGCCAAGTCTGCAAGCAGACCTTATAACATCATGGAAGCCGAGAGATACTGTCACACTAGTGACAGAGCAGAGTTTTGTAAGAAAGGCTAGGTACAATGCAACTTTAACAAGTATTCAGGTGTAGAGCCAGCAGAAAAGAGCCTCTGAAAAGTTAAGTTGCAAAAGTCTGAAGTCACTAGGAGAGCTGACAGTGAAGAAAAACCAGAGCACAGGATGATGATGTCATTGCCATCCTCACTGCCATGGAGCACATGGGAAGTGCCAACATAAATACCTCACCCTTCTTAACACATGTCATTCCTGATTGATGAGTGCTGACTGCTGACTGCCCAGTGTGGGGTCATTTTCAATAGTGCCAAATGCCTGTCAGACACAAGAATATACCTCCCACTTTTCAGAGATTATTGGATGGTCTACGTGGAGGACTGAAACCAAAGCAGTGTTTGATGTATCTGAATTACATGATAGTGTTTTCAAAGGAAATGGAAGAGCATGTATAATGGTTGGAGGAGATATTCAAAAGACTGAGAGAATGGGACGACAAACACTAAGCATCGATAAATGTCATTTTGCAGCAATGGAAGTAAATTATCCTGGGCATATAATTAGCATAGAAGGTGTGAGAACAGACCCACATTTGGTGACAGCAATTCAGATTTTTTCACCACCAAAGACAGTTAAATAGTGGCAGAGTTTCATCAGTCTATGTAATTTTTATCTTTGATTCGTAAAGGATTTTGCTGACGTTGCTGGACCTTTAAACAATTTGTTACTGAAAACAGCAAAATTTGAATGGTCTACCAAATTTCAGGTGTCATTCAATTCTTTAAAGTGAGTATTGAGATCATATCCAATTTTGTTATTCCCCAAATTTGAAAACAAATTTATTCAGTTTTGTGATGCAAGCAGTATGGTTGTTGTGTGTGTCTTAGGACAGAATATAGATGGTAAAGAGCTTCCTGTTGTATATGAAGCCCAACAATTGAAAAAATCGAAGCAAAATTATTCCATGAATGAGAAGGAGATGGTAGAAGTAATCTATGGTATTACATACTTCTGCTGTTACTTATATGGCCAAAAGTTTAAGGTATGGATCTCACGGCCCTTAAATGGTTATTGGGATTGAAAGACCTTTGCTGCAGATTAATAAGTTGGGCCATCTGTTTGAGTGAATTTGATTATGAAGTAATACACAAGCCAGGAGAAATGGCATTCTAACTTCTATAATTTGAGCAGAAAAATTGAAGTTCTACAGGCACTGGGCAGGAGCATCACTGAATGGGAAAACATTCAACCTGCTGAAGCTGACTGTCAACAATTCAAGTTGCAACCTCAGTTCGTGACCCACAACTGCTTGCTGTGCAGAACAGCAAAGTGAAGATTATGAATGGTAGTACCTGCAGTATTCTGGAATGAAGTCTTGGCACAAGCATGTGACCATATATTGTCAGGCCATGATGAGAAAAGTGCAGCTGGTAGACAAATTGCCAAAAAAAATTTTGGTGGAGGACTAGAAAACAAGATGTAGAGCAACATGTCAGGATCTGTGTACCTTGTGCACAATGAACTGATCATAACTACTGACTGATTCCATTGTAACATCTGCTGGATGCATCTAAACTGTCTGAAATACTTGTTTTGGACATTTTAGACCCATTTAATAAAACACTTGTAGGAAATGAATACATATTGGCTATAATTGACCATTTCTTGCCTTATAAAGTAATGGTTGCAATTTTTGATGTAAAAGTGGGTACAGCTGCTCAAACATTAGTAAATAATTGGTTGCTCACATTTGGCATTCCAGATAGACTAATTATAGACCAGGGAACCAAATTCATGTCCAATCTTGTGAAGCAGTTGTGTTGACTGCTCTGAATTTGAATGCCCCTTCCACCCTCAGGTCAATGGTAGAACAGAGAGAGTTCATCATGTGACTTTGAAGGTATTGAGCTATTATGTTAGAAGTAATCATTAAAATTGGGACATAATTTAAATTCTGTAACCACAGCATACAATTCTAAAGTTCATAAGTTTACTGATATTTTGCCATATGAGGTAATATAGGGGAGAAAATTGCCTTCACTTTATGAAGTGATCAAGATGAGATTTGGATTCAATGATGAATCAGTAAAAAAGTTTGCTTGGAAATTGCAAGACAGTTGGCAACAGGTAAAACACACAAATATGAAAGCCTTACAACAACAGGAGCAGATAGGACAATGTGTAAAGAAGTTACTGCGATACAGGATTGGCCAATATGTATTAATGACCATTCCATGTACCCCAAAAGACAAAACAAAGAAATTCCTGACCTGATACCATGGACCATACCAAGTAATGGAAATGATGTTACTTGTCAATGTTAAAATACAAATGCCAGTGAATACTTTGATTATTCAAGTGGGACATATTAAGCCTTTTAAGGGAGCCTTACACACTTAGACCACACCAGTAGATAAGATTTGAGATTGTTGTTTGCCTATTTTGCATTTGATTTGTTCTGGTGTTTATTATTAGGAAGTCATCCAGTTATATTTTGTTCTATTTGTAGTTGTTGTTGTTATGGTCTTCAGTCCAGAGGCTGGTTTGATGCAGCTCTCCATGCTACTCTATCCTGTGCAAGCTCCTTTATCTCCCACTACCTACTGCAACCTACATCCTTCTGAATCTGCTTTGTGTATTCATGTCTTGGTCTTGCTCTACAATTTTTACCCTCCACACTGCCCTCCAATACTAAATTGGTGATCCCTTGATGGCTCAGAACATGTCCTACCAACCAGTCCCTTCTTCTAGTCGAGCTGTGCCACAAATTTCTCTTCTTCCCAATTCTATTCAATACCTCCTCATTAGTTATGTGATCTACCCATCTAATCTATAGCATTCTTCTGTAGCACCACATTTTGAAACCTTCTATTCTCTTCTTGTTCAAACTATTTATCGTCCATGTTTCACTTCCATATATATGGCTACACTCCATACAAGTACTTTCAGAAATGACTTCCTGACACTTGAATCTATACTTGATGTTAACAAATTTCTATTCTTCAGAAACGCTTTCCTTGCCATTGCCAGTCTACATTTTATATCCTCTCTACTTCGACCATCATCAGTTATTTTGCTCCCCAAACAGCAAAACTCCTTTACTACTTTAAGTGTCTCATTTCCTAATCTAATTCCCTCAGCATCACCCGAGTTAACTCGACTACATTCCATTAGCCTCGTTTTGCTTTTGTTGATGTTCATCTTATATCCTCCTTTCAAGACAGTGTCCATTCCATTCAGCTGGTCATCCAAGTCCTTTGCTGTCTCTGACAGAATTACAATGTCATCTGCACACCTCAAAGTTTTTATTTCTTCTCCATGGATTTTAATTCCTGCTCCAAATTTTTCTTTTGTTTCCTTTACTGCTTGCTCAATGTACAGATTGAATAACATCAGGGATAGGCTACAACCCTATCTCACTCCCTTCCCAACCACTGCTCCCCTTTCATGCCCCTCGACTCTTATAACTGCCGTCTGGTTTCTGTACAAATTGTAAATAGCTTTTTACTCCCTGTATTTTATCCCTGCCAACCTCAGAATTTGAAAGAAAGTATTCCAGTCAACATTGTCAAAAGCTTTCTTTAAGTCTACAAATGCTGGAAATGTAGGTTTGCCTTTCCTTAATCTATCTTCTAAGATAAGTCATAGAGTCAGTATTGCCTCATGTGTTCCAACATTTCTATGGAATCTAAACTGATCTTCCCCGAGGTCAGCTTCAAGCAGTTTTTCCAATCGTCTGTAAGGAATTCGTGTTAGTATGACTTATTAAACTGATAGTTCGGTAATTTTCACACCTGTTAACATCTGCTTTCTTTGGGATTGGAATTATTATATTCTTCTTGAAGTCTGAGGGTATTTCACCTGTCTCATACATCTTGCTCACCAGATGGTAGAGTTTTGTCATGGCTGGCTCTCCCAAGGCTATCAGTAGTTCTAATGGAATATTGTCTACTCCAGGGGCCTTGTTTTGACTTAGGTCTTTCAGTGCTCTGTCAAACTCTTCACACAGTATCATATCTCCCATTTCATCTTCATCTACATTCTCTTCCATGTCCATAATATTGTACATTGCCCTTGTATAGACCCTGTGTATACTCCTTCCACCTTTCTGCTTTCCCTTCTTTGCTTAGAACTGGGTTACCATCTGAACTCTTGATATTCATACAAGTGGTTCTCTTTTCTCCAAAGGTCTCTCTAATTTTCCTGTAGGTAGTATCTATTTTACCCCTAGTGAGATAAGCCTCTACATCCATCCCTGCTTAGCCATTTTGCACTCCTTGTCGATCTCATTTTTGAGATGTTTGTATTCCTTTTTGTGTGCTTCATTTACTGCATTTTTATATTTTCTCCTTGCATCAATTAAATTCAATATATCTTTTGTTACCCAAGGATTTCTACTAGTCCTTGTCTTTTTACCTACTTGATCCTCTGCTGCCTTCACTAGTTCATCTCTCAAAGCTACCCATTCATCTTCTACTGTATTTCTTGCCCCCATTCTTGTCAATCATTCTGTAATACTCTCTCTGAAACTCTCTACAACCTCTGGTTCTGTCAGTTTATCCGGGTCCCATCTCCTTAAATTCCCACATTTTTGCGGTTTCTTCAGTTTTAATCTGCAGTCATGACCAATAGATTGCGGTCAGAGTCCACATCTGCCCCTGTGTTACAATTTAAAACCTGGTTCCTAAATCTCTGTCTTACCATTATATAGTCTATCTGGTACCTTCTAGTATCTGCAGGCTTCTTCAATGTATACAACTTTCTTTCATGATTCTTGAACCAAGTGTTAGCTATGATTAAGTTATTGTCTGTGCAAAATTCTACCAGGTGGCTTCCTCTTTCATTTCTTACCCCCAATCCATATTCACCTACTACTTTTCCTTCTCTTCCTTTTCCTAGTATCAAATTCCAGTCATCCATGACTATTAAATTTTGGTCTCCCTTCACTATCTGAATAATTTCTTTTATCTCATCATACATTATATCAATTTCTTCGTCATCTGCAGAGCTAGTTGGCATACAAACTTGTACTACCGTAGCGTGGGCTTCATGTCTATCTTGGCCAAAATAATGCATTCACTATGCTCTTTGTAGTAGGTTACCTGCATTCCTATTTTTTTATTCATTATTAAACCTACTCCTGCATTACCCCTATTTGATTTTGTATTTATAACCCTGTATTCACCTGACCAGAAGTCTTGTTTGTTCCTCCTCCCATCGAACTTCACTAATTCTCACTATATCCAACTTTATCCTATCCATTTCCCTTTTTAAATTTTCTAACCTGCCTGTCCAATTAAAGGATCTGACATTCTATGCTCTGATCCGTAGAATGCCAGTTTTCTTTCTCGTGATAATGATGTCCTCCTGAGTAGTCCCCGCCCAGAGATCCGAAGGGGGGACAATTTTACCTCTGGAATATTTTACCCAAGAGGATGCCATCATCATTTAACCATACAGTAAAGCTGAATGCCCTTGAGATAAATTACGGCTGTAGTTTACCATTGCTTTCAGCCGTTTGCAGTACCAGCACAGCAAGGCCGTTTTGGTTAGTGTTACAAGGCGAGATCAGCCGATCATCTAGACTGTTGACCCTAAAAGTACTGAAAAGGCTGCAGTCCCTCTTCAGGAACCACACGTTTGCCCGGACTCTCAACAGATACCCCTCTGTTGTGGTTGCACCTATGGTACGGCTATCTGTATCGCTGAGGCACGCAAGCCTCCCCACCAACGGCAAGGCCCATGGTTCATGTGGGGGCTATTTATTGTTATATTTTTTTTTATTTTTTTTTATTTTTTTATTTTTTAATCAAGGCCTCAATACAATGATGTTTTGTATGTAGGGGTATATCTTTTTCTGGGAAATCTCGCCTTCTGAAGGGATGGGGAGATAGTGATAAGCTTCCTTTCTCTCAAGTCACGTGCCAAAATGGGTACAGGTGTGGACCAAAGATCTGTTAACAGTTTCATAGCAAAGACATGTGAAACCAACAGGTATGAATAGAGTAGAATTACAGGATAGTGGAATGATAATAATAAATTGTATGACATGTGACTTAGCAGGCACGGCATTTTATCTACTAGCTATGATCACCTGTATAACCACACTTAAGTGGATACATCCTAATGTTGTACAGGTCTGAGATGACATTGAAGGTGGTGCCTACCCAACACTTAACCTTCCTAAATAATACTCTGAATCCAGACATTCTACACTCACTGGACAAAGTAGTAACAGTGCAGAAAGGGAGAATTACAGCCAAATAAATGTTCCAGCCCATACACGAGTATCGTAATAGACATCATAGTATCATGACTATAATCATGACATCTATCAGTGCTGTGGTGGTTCTGTTTGTGATTTTTCTAACCTTTCTTTTGCTTTAAATGAAAGTCAGTGCAGCATTTTAAATGAAAGTCAGTGAACCACCCTGATTTATCTGTGCATCAGATACACATTCATTGGTCTGTAAATAAAGGTCCGACATAGTAGGGGAATTAAGTGTAAACTAATAGATGAATGAGTAAGTATATGAGTAATTGTGTTAGCATGTAAGAAATGGCTTCTGCAAAGGACTAAATTATTGCTTAAATATACCAGTGGTTGAAAATTGTATAATGTGCAGCTACTGGTGCAAAATCTGTAGGGTGAATTTATTGTGGGTACTCCTAACTGAAACATTTGAGATGACTTTTCTGAAGGTAGGAGGATATGTTATGCCCAAGGATGTATCCCCAGCAGACCTTGGCAGCTCCCAGAAGCCATAGAAGCCAGACTGACTGTGGCAGTGACTAGTAGACTGCCAGCCAGGGGGAAATGCTAAGTGAGTTGTGGCAGATACAGAAGCTATCCTGGCATGGGGGAATGACTGAGTGCCCAAGTCTGCAAGCAGACCATAATGCTTTCAAAGAAGCCAAGAGATACTGTCAACAGAGCATGGTTTCAAAAGAAAGGCCAGGTACAACACAATTTTAAGTATTCAGGTGTTGAGCCAGCAGAAAAGAGCCCCTGGAAGGTTAAGTTGTAAAAGTCTGAAGTCACTAGGAGAGCTGCCAGCGAGGGAAAACCAGGGCATCTAATGTCATCCCCATTGCCATGGAGCACACAGGGAAGTGCCAACATAAATACCCCACTCTTCTTAACAAAAATCATTCCTGATTGAATAATGCTGACTGCTGACTGCCCAGTGTGGTGACTGCCCAGTGTGTAGTCTCAGCCCTTGTGTCAGTTGCAGCCATCCAGTGAGAGGGGAGCCTATGGAGGTCAAAACTCAGCACATTGTCTCCGATCATCTAAGGAACCATGAGTCTGGCTGGAAGGATGATTCTGCTGCTGCTAGATGCACTGCCAAGTTCTGAGACCACATTGATAGGGCGCAGAGGTCAACAACACCCTGCACGTCTGTTGGAGACTTGACCCCTGTGACCTGGATGCTGTCTTTCATCCACCTTGAATGGGTGGGTGCTGCTGCTGCTCATCCCATTCCTGTGGTAGACAATGATGCTGCTGAAACTTCCTAGCAGATTAAAACTGTGTGCCAGACAGAGACTTGAACTTGGGACCTTTGCCTTTCGTGGGCAAGTGCTCTACTGACTGAACTACCCAGGCATGACTCACGACCCGTCCCCACAGCTTCAATTCTGCCTGTACCTCGTCTCCTACCTTCCAAATGTCACAGAAGCTCTTCTGCAAACCTAGCAGAACTAGCACTCCTGAAAAAAGGATATTACAGAGACATGGTTTAGCCACAGCCTCAGGGATGTTTCCGGAATGAGATTTTCACTCTGCAGCAGAGTGTGCGCTGATATGAAATTTCCTGGCAGATTAAAACTGTGTGCTTGGGCAGTGCAGTTGGTAGCGCACTTGCCCGCGAAAGGCAAGGGTCCCAATTTCGAGTCTCAGTCCAGCACACAGTTTTAATCTGCCAGGAAGTTTCATATCGGTGCACACTCTGCTACAGAGTGAAAATCTCATTCTGGAAACATCCCTGAGACTGTGATAAGCCATGTATTGTATTGTATTGTATTGTATTTATTGGTCCAGTAAATCTTACATGTACAGTACAGCACATCAGATATTGGACAGGTCAAAGTATATCTTACAATTAAAACACTTTAGAAACTAGAAAATTATGTTCACAAAATTTTACAGCACTTCATATACTGGGCAAGTCAATGTGTAAGTTATAATTAAACCACATTAGAAACTTGAAGTTTACAACTGAATACATGTATAAGCCAATATTAACGATTAAAGTATTTGCATGATCCTCTCTTAAGCTCTAAGGATTTTTGAGGAACTCTTCTACACTATGAACTGACATGTACACTAGAGAATTACATTCACAGAATTTTACTTCATATACTGGGCAAGTCGCTATACAACTTATACTTGAACCCCATTATAAACTTGAGAATTACATCTGAATGTATTTATAGGCCAATATTAATGGTTACAGTATTTGCATAATCATCACTTAGACTCTCGAGGATTTTGGAGGAACTCTTCCACACTATAAAAGCAATGTGTCAACAGATATTCTTTTAATGCTGCTTTAAAAATTTTTATATCTGTCATTACTTTAATTTCTCTTGGCAATTTATTGTAGATAATTTTTCCATGGTGTAATGTTCCTTTTTGGCACAAACTGGTTTTTGTATGGAGTACATGAAAGTCAGTTTTCTGTCTTGTATTATGATGATGAACATTTTCATTTTTGGGGAGGATACTAGGATTTGTTATTGTATATTTCTTTATAAACATTGCACTTTCAAATAGGAAAATGCAAGGAAGGGGAAGAATCCCCATCCTTTTAAATAATGGTCTACATGGTTTGTTCCTTTTTATTCCAGCCATGATTCTCACTATTCTTTTTTGCATCCTGAATAGTTTTAGGCAGGATGGCGAGTTACCCCAAAAAGTGATCCCATATTTTAGGACAGAATGTATATTAGAATAGTAAACTGTCATTAGACAGTCCTTATGACAGCAGTTTTCTAGCACTCTCATTAAATAACACATGGTACTTAGCTTCTTTAATATGTTGTCAATGTGAGTTTCCCATCTAAGATTATCCTGTAGCCAGATCCCCAGAAATTTTGTATTAGGCACACTTGCAATATCCGTGTCTGACATCTGAATTCTTATATCCTCTTCAATGTTTCTCTTGATATTATGAAAATTTAATGCTACTGTTTTGCTTTTATTTATTATTAGTTTGTTTTGGTTGAACCAGTTTACAACATTTGTTAATGCCTCAGACAGTCTTGTCTGTAGTATCTCTGCAGTCTTCCCGCTGACTAATATGCTTGTGTCATCTGCAAACTGGATAGTGCTATGGTACTGGTTGGCTGATGTTAGGTCATTTATATATATCAAAAATAGGATGGGGCCAAGTACCGAGCCCTGAGGTACTCCATATTTTACTGCTTTATAATCAGAATAATGTCTTGTTGATTTATTTTCTTTGTGAAAATGTATTTCTACTACTTGCTTGCGGTCAGTAAGATATGATCTAAGCCAGCTGTTAGGCATACCTCTGATACCAATTCTTTCAAGCTTCTGCAGCAATAGAGTGTGGTCTATGATGTCGAAAGCCTTAGACAGATCAAGGCATATGCCAGTTACTTTTTGTCCACTATCAATTTTTTCAAGTACTTCACCCAGAAATTCATATATTGCTGTTTCTGTTGATCGGCCTTTCCGGAAGCCATGTTGGGTTATGGATAATATTTTGCACTTTTCTAGAAAATCTAGCAACCTCTTATGAAAAATTTTTTCTAGTATTTTAGAAAATGTAGATAGCAAGGCAATAGGTCTATAATTGGCTATGTCTTCTTTCTTACCCTTTTTGAACAGTGGTTTTAGTTTCACTGTCTTTAAGCAGGAAGGAAAGACTCCATTTGTTAATGAACTGTTGAAAATGTGGGCTAATGGTATTGCAATGAGGTCCCCCACATTTTTAATGACATAATCTGGAATCTCATCCACACCTGTTGAAAATTTTGTTTTTAACTCTCTTATTGATAGTATAATTTCCTTAGAGTTGGTTGGAGTAAGAAATAGGGAGTTGCAGTTTCTATTTTGATTGGATGGTGTTGTAGCAGGATTTTTATTTGAAGATTTTATGTCAGATAGTAATTTTTCACTAATATTTGCAAAGTATGTATTAAAAGCATTGGCTACTTCTTCTGGATTTGTAATTTTTTTGCCATCTTGGATTACCTGGAGATTTCCATTTTGGGAGGTATCGTTTCCTACTTGTTCTCTGACTATCTTCCACATGGCTTTCATTTTGTTCCTGGCCATTTTTATATGGTGATCATTTGTTGTTTTTTTAGATTCTTTTATGACTTTGTGAAGCACTCTCTTATAATTCTTGAAATGCACCAGAAATTCTTCTGTAACATTTTGTGTTTTTGAGATTTCATAAAGTCTCCTCTTTTCAGCACATGATATTTTAATGCCTTTCGTCAGCCATGTAACATTTCTTTTTTTAGTTTTTAATGTTTGGTTTTTAACTGGAAAAGAAATATTGAAATAATGGGAGAATATTTCCATGAACTTGTCAAACTTTTTACATGTGTCCTCATAGTTGTCTATATCATTCCATGTTTCTTTTTTCAGTAAATGCCTGAAGTGTTCTAGGTTGTGCTTGCTAAAATTTCTACCTTTTCTTGTCATTTGTTGTTCAGTATTTCCTGCAGTGTCTACTGGGAATTCAATAAACTGTGCATAATGATCACTGAAGCCTGTATTCATATTTCCAGATTTGTATAAATATTTATCTGTATTTATTAGTATCTGATCTATAGCACTGCTTGACGATTTGGTGACTCTGGTGGGGGATTTGATAGTTGTTTGTATGTTGTAGGTTGTAGGTTGTAGGTTGTAGGTCCCGCAATATCCTTTCTTCCAGGAGTGCTAGTTCTGCTAGGTTTGCAGAAGAGGTTGTGTGAAGTTTGGAAGGTAGGAGATGAGATACTGGCAGAATTGAAACTGTGGCAACAGGTTGTGAGTCATACTTGGGTAGCTCAGTCGGTAGAGAGCACTTATCTGCACAATGTAAAGGTCCCAAGTTCAAGTCTCAGTCTGGCACACAGTTTTAATCTGCCAGGAAATTTCATATCAGTGGACACTTCACTGCAGAGTGAAAATCTCATTTTGGAATGATGGTGCTGGCTCCTCTTTCCTAGATGAGGTCTGAGACCCAATCCCTGTGAACCATCGAGTACTTCAGGTGGACCTGGGGCGAGTGCAAATCTGCAACATCCATGAGAGGACATTGGAGATCATTATGAATGAAACACACACAACAGTGTTGTAATATTTTAAAATCTTTATTATTTGTTATAAAAAGCAGTTTTCACTTATTACGCAATCATCTGTTACAAAGATAAGTATGTGGTACAGTGAAATTTTGTTGGATCAAAGGTTTTAAACTAATGCATGTACAGAGTATCTCCATTTCCACAGATGAAAAATATTAATGTTAGAATTACAAATAAAACAAGCGAGATTATATCAGTGTAAATGTGATTTAAGCTTATTTGGCTAAGATAAAATATGTGACACATTAACTAATGAACTATAGACAAATTACAACAGTTGTACATAGAAGAACATAAATGAGCAATAAACTTTTGTGACATACTCCAAAAATGTGCTGAATGAAATAATCTTGTCTTTAATAGATCCTAAATTACGAACAGATGAAATACAATAGCGATATTAAGCAGGTGAGTGAAGCAGCTGTGATTATATATGGTATTTTTTTATATTTTTAACACAATGAGAGAAATTATAATATCAGAAATGAAGGAAATGGAGCATGTGAATGAGAGGGGTATTTACAACATGGCCTGGATGCTATTATGAGTAGCATCTGTGGTTTTAAGTGGTGAGTGAGGGAACTGTGTCTGGTGATTCAGTACTAAGCTTGCATTGATGGACATGTGTTTATTAATCTGCATTATTTCAAGATAGCTCCTCTTCCTTCCTTTGTGGATGTGATGTAGTACTTCATGTTTCACCTTGTAACAACAGACTTCTTTGAGCAGGCGGTCTGCAAAAGTAGAGTCTCGTTTTCTAACTTTCATCTTCTGTGGTGTTCCTTTAAGTGAGGACATATTGCTCTGCCAGACTGAGCTATACAAATTTGCAACAGTTACAAGTAATTTTATATATTCTACTCTTTTCTGCAGCTGAGGTGCTGTCTATAGACTATTGGGCAAAAAGTGTCCAACAGTGTTTTTACATTCCTGGATTTAAGCTATTTGGCTGCATCCATTGAGACTTTTCCTATGTATGGAATTGTGCACCATTTTTTGCATTGTTGAGGTAGTGGGTCAAGGACAGGGTAAAGAAGAGTGTACAGCTGTTGTTTCTGCTTTTTGTGCATGATGGAGTCCACATAGTAGGAGGATAGACACATCCACAAAGGAATGTAGATGAACTATCGTGAAACAATGGAAATTAATAAACACCTGTCCATCAACCCAAGTTTAGCACTGAATGAGCAGACACAGTTGCCCTACTTCTAACTGCAGATACACTATGTGATCAAAAGTATCCAGACACCCCCAAAATCGTACGTTTTTCATACTAGGTGCATTGTGCTGCCACCTACTGCAGGATACTCCATATCAGCAACCTCAGTAGTGATTAGACATCGTGAGACAGCAGAATGAGGGGCTTCACGCAACTCATGGACTTCGAACATGGTCAGGTGATTGGGTGTCGCTTATGTCATACATCTGTACACAAGATTTCCACACTTCTAAACATCCCTAGGTCCACTGTTCCCAATGTGATAGTGAAGTGGAAACGTGAAGGGACACATAAAGCACAAAAGCATTCAGGCCAACCTAGTCTGTTGACTGACAGAAACCGCCGACAGTTGAAGAGGGTCGTAATGTGTAATAGGTAGACACTATCCAGACCATCACACAGGAATTCCAAACTGTATCAGGATCCACTGCAAGTACTATGACAGTTAGGCGGGAGGTGAGAAAACTAGGATTTCATGGTCAAGCGGCTGCTCATAAGCCACACATCATGCTGGTAAATGCTAAACGATGCCTTGCTTGGTGTAAGGAGTGTAAACATAAGATGATTGAACAGTGGAAAAACATTGTGTGGAGTGATGGTACACAATGTGGCGATCCAATGGCTGGGTGTGGGTATGACGAATGCCCAGTGAATGTCATCTGCCAGCATGTGTAGTGTCAACAGTAAAATTCAGACTTGCACCCCTTGTTGTTTTGCATGGCAGGGTCACAGCTCAGGCCTACATTGGTGTTTTAAGCACCTTTTTTTGCTTCCCACTGTTGAAAAGCAACTCAGGGCTGGCGATTGCATGTTTCAACACAATCGAGCGCCTGTTCATAATGCATGGCCTGTGGCGGAGTGGTTACATGACAATAACATCCCTGTAATGGACTGGCCTGCACAGAGTACAGACCTGAATCCTATAGAACACCTTTGGGATGTTTTGGAACGGCAACTTTGTGCCAGGCCTCACCGACCAACATTGATACCTCTCCTCAGTGCAGCACTCTGTGAAGAATGGGCTGCCATTCCACAAGAAACCTTCGAGCACCTGACTGAATGTATGCCTGCAAGAGTGGAAGCTGTCATGAAGGTTAAGGTGGGCCAACACCGTATTGAATTCCAACATTACTGATGGAGGGCACCACAAACTTGTAAGTCATTTTCAGCCAGGTGTCCGTATACTTTTGATCACATAGTGTACTACTCATAATCCCATCCAGGCCATGTTGTAAATTACCCCTTACTCACATGATCCATTTCCTTTGCTGCAGTTACTATAATTTCTCTTGTATTAAAAAAGATTTACTTTGTTTAACCACAGTTACTTCACTCACTTGCTTAATATCAATATTGTATCTTATCTGTCTGTAATTTAGGATCTGTTAAAGACGAGATTGTTTTGTTCAGCCACATCTCTGTAATATGTCATGGAAGTTTATTGTTTAAGTACATTCTCCTATGTATGACTGTTGTAATTTTTCTATAGTTCATTAGTTAATAAGTCACGTATTTTATCTTAGTTAAGCAATCATACATCACTTTTCACTGAAATAA
The DNA here is from genome assembly GCF_021461385.2 of Schistocerca piceifrons. Classification (NCBI taxonomy): domain Eukaryota; kingdom Metazoa; phylum Arthropoda; class Insecta; order Orthoptera; family Acrididae; genus Schistocerca; species Schistocerca piceifrons. Next base: position 770,521,806 of record NC_060138.1, read on the forward strand.
TTCCAGTTGTTTTATTCATAATTCTAACATTTAACATTTTTGTCTGTGGTAATTGAGATACTCCATATGTACACTAGTTTAAAATCTATGATCCAACAAAGCTTCACAATGTCACATACTCATCTTTGTACCTGATGATGGCTTAATTAGTTAAGCAATCGTATATCACTTTGCACTGAAATAATTCCACTTGTTTTATTCATAATTCTAACATTTAACATTTTTTGTCTGTAGTAATTGAGATACTCCATAAATACACTGGTTTAAAATCTATGATCCAACAAAATTTCACTTTGTCCCATACTCATCTTTGTACCTGATGATGGCTCAGTTGTTGAAAACTGGTTCGTGAAACAAATAATAAATATTGTAGAATATTACAGCAGTGTCATGTGTATCATTCATAATGCGTGAAGTATTCCACTGAGAACTGATGGAACAGCCAGTCAATGCACTTTGGAGATTTGTACACAGAGCTGAAGGCTGCCAGATTCCATAGTGGAGAGCCATCTGTGATGTAGCAGCCACCGTCCAGTGCTTTTCTCTACTGGCAATACTGCAAGCCGAGTGCAATCTGGCCTTCTGCCACTGATGAGACACTGCTCCACTGGGCCAGCTGAGGCATGGCCCTTTGGAGGACAATCCTGTATTACTGCCCAATAAATGTGTTATTGTCAATGATGTTTTCTTGGCACTTTAGAGTGTAACTAGGTCCTCACCACTGCATCCCACCCAGCTCTCTCTTGATGAATCTATGTGAGTATGTGACAAAGTGAAATTTTGTTGGATCATAGATTTTAAACCAGTGTGTTTATGGAGTATCTCAATTACTACAGACAAAAGCCTGTGACTTGACATGTAATACTTTTACACTGACCACCTTTTTGTTGGTTGTTTGATTCACTTTTTGTCAGAATGTTCAATGAATAAATCTGAGTGACTTCAATGAGGCATAAGCATGGGTCCTACATATTCAGCATTCTGTCTGAAAGGTTTTACAAGTTCACTGCTAGCCATATTGCTATGAAGTGGTATACATCAGACATTTACTAAATCCAGTCATTCCTCTGTTAGGCTTAAGAAAATAGCCAATAGAGATCAGTGAACTCCTCTCTGGAATCCTTTTTTATATTTCCAGAGGAGCTCAGGTACAGGGACCAATGACGGATCTGCTAATAATGCAGCTATCGAGAAACCATAACATGAGAGACAAAGTGCTTTATCTTATGGGAAATGGGAATACAGATAACTGTATATGCAACAAACTGTACCCATAAATGTCTATACATATATTTCAGCAGAAAGAAAGATACATGTGTACACTGTACAAGATACAAAGGCTGACCAGAATATTAACATGGCGGCACGTCAGAGCAATTAGAGTTCAAAGGTCATGCTTTATGTGTTCAATGTGACCTATCAACGCCACACAGCCCCCCCCCCCTCCCCCTCACACAGTATGGAGCATGGCATGAGGGGAGGTCGTGTGGGCGTCAGCGTCGGGGTGAGTAGTGCGAGGTGGCAGGTGCATGACTGGAAGCTCCATCTCCGTCAGAGTGGCGTGCGAAGCTGTGGTGACTGGTAGCAGATCGACACTGTAATCAGACAGCCAGCGGTGGCAGATCATGCGTCGGCCGGCCCGGGAGTAGAGGTGTGGGGAGGGGTGCGATATGCGTGCGTGCGAAGCTGTGGTGACGGGCAGCAGATCGACACCGTAATCAGACAGCCAGCGGTGGCAGATCATGCATCGGCCGGCCTGGGAGTAGAGGTGTGGGGAGGGGTGCGGTATGCGTGTGTGCCTGCCCCTAATGCAGATTGAGCTGTCCGAGGAGATGAACGCATGAACTCTGATGGATTGCACTCTTGGGGGAGGGACAGGACTATCTTGACATCTAGTTCCTTGTTGAGTGTCAAGTCTGCAGTGTCTGTAAGGAGCATGAGCACACGGTCGTCAAAAGCGAAAATCGACACATCATCGATGCGGTTAGGTGGTACATTGCAGCGCAAGTTGAAAGTCGGTGACGAATCATCAGAAGGAGAAGACCCTACCATGGGATGAGCTAACTCATTATTGGGCTTGGCAATGGAAAATTCGTCTGGATGGTCTGACTGGGACAGCAGAGGGGTGTTGGAGTCCACAAAAGCAGGCTTGAGCCTGTGTAGTAAAATGGTCTGCGGGCGATATTTAAACATAATGTCAAATGTCGTCTCGCCCTTCCGGGGTACTCCAAAGGGACCGAGGTATGGGGGTTGAAGGGGTTGTCTAATGGAATCGTCCTTGACCATAATGTGGGAGCATTTGTTGAGTGCGGTTGACACATAAGTGTCCACTGGGGAATGATTGACAGGCAGGTGTAGCTGTGCGGGTCTAAAGTGGGTGCGCATTCTACTAATAAAGTCTGGGGAGTTGGGGAAATCCTCAGGTGCTTGAGGAAGAATAAGTTCCCCAGGTAGAACTGGGTTCTAGCCGAAAACGAATTTGGAGATGGTTCCCTGTAAGTCAGGTTTAAAGGTTGAATGGAGACCGAGTAACACTCAAGGAAGAGCCTCAGACCAGTGGCAGTCATGGCACCTGAGTGCTGTTTTAATGAGACATGTGGTCAATTGTGGAGAGGATATATCTGTGGCCCTCTGATGGTGGCAGAGGGCCGATAAGGTCGATATGTACATCACGAAAACGTCCTTGTGGAATGTCAAACTTGCCAAGGGGGGGAGAGGTGTGGCATCTGATTTTTTTTTTTGCGGTGGCAGGAAATGCAGCTGCGTGCCCAGGTTTGACAGTCCTGCTTAACATTTTTCCAAACAAAACGCTCAGTGATGAGGCACGTGGTGGCCCAGATGTCAGGGTGGGCAAGGTTATGCAAGGTGTTGAAGGCTTTTCAGCGCAACATTGGAGGGAGCAGCGGCCGCAGAGTGGTGGCAGAAGAGTCGCACAACACTTCATCCAAATTGCCGGGGAACTTAGCTTTGGTAAACACAAGCAATGTCTGAGGATCCATGAGGAGAGCGTGAGATTCCTCGTCAGGGCCTGGAGAGCGGCAAGGTCAGATAAATCGACGATGCGTGAGATACTATTGATCCGCGAGAACAAATCAGCAGGGATGTTTTCTGTGCCTTTGATGTCAGCATACATCTGTAGTAAATTGAGAGACCAGGTTGAAGTGGTGGAAACGCTGAGGGGTGGATTCTTGGAAGGGTTGCAAAAGGTTTGTGATCAGTAAGGATGAAGAAAGAACAGCCCTCGATGTCAGGGCGTAAGTGTTTGACGGCTTCATAGAATGCCAGAAGTTCTCTATCAAAAGTGGAATATTGCTTCTGTGCTGTAGACAATTTTTAGAGAAGAAATGAAGGGGTGAAACTGTGTTGCCTTTGCATTGCTGTAATATTGCCCCAACCACAATGTCGCTGGCGTCCATAGCGATGAACAACTCAGCAGACAGATCGGGTTGGGTGAGTACGGCGGTGTGAGCTAATGCTGACAGATCGGGTTGGGTGAGTACAACGGTGTGAGCTAATGCTGTCTTTAAAGCCCTGAAAGCCTGCAACATAGGTTCAGTCCAGTGGGCTGGCTTAAGGCCCAAAGTCTGTTTGCCAGAGGGCAAGTCCTCCAGAGGGGCTACACGGTGGCAGCAGAAGGTGGGCATAGTAATTTATAGTACCCAGGAAGCATCGGAATTCTTTGTACATAGCCGGGGGTGGCAATGATGTGACAGTCTGCACATGGGATTTGGGAGTCTGCATTCTGTCTGAGGAGACAGTGTAACCAAAAAATGTCACAGAAGACTGGCAAAATTGGAATTTATCTTTGTTGACCTTGACACCCTTGGAGTTCAAGGTCTGGAGGACCTGGGATAAATGATCTTCATAGTTCTCAGTCGACTTGCTGAAAATGAGGATGTCATACAGGTATGCAAAGCAGAACTCGAACTGTTGTAAGATTGAGTCAATGAAATGTTGCCACATTTGTGCCACATTCTTTAAGCCAAATGGCATGAAGTTGTATTGGTACAAACTGAGCGGCATGATGATAGCGGTCTTTGGGATGTCTTCTGGCGCTACAGGAATCTGGTGATAGGCACGTTTACAGTCAATCACACTGAAGATTGTGGCGCCCAATAACATATGGGTGAAATCGTTTATGTTCGGCACTGGGTAATTGTCCATGACAGTACAAGTGTTTAAGCTTCTGTAATCACCACACATTTGAAAAGAACCATCGTGTTTGGTGATGAGGTGAATCGGAGAAGACCAGTTGCTGTCCAATGGCTGTAGAATGCCTGCCTCCAGAAGTTCGCTAATTTGCTGCCGGGCCATGCGCAACTTAATGGGGTTGAGGCATCTAACCTTGTGCCTAATAGGAGGGCTGGCAGTGGTAATTATCTGCTGTGTCATTCCATCAGTGACGGTTGAGACAGAGAACTGCACACAAGGCTGAGTATCGCCTTGATGTGAAGTTTTGGAATGAGTGGGGCGCGATGAGGCATAGCTGTTAGTGCAAGTGGGAAAAGGCAGCACGAAAAGTCACATGCCTATTACTTCAGTGTGGTGCGTGCTTGTTTGGAGATATCAGCTGCATGTGTAGCACAGAGAGGATTGGGGTGCACAGCGACTGCCTGTTGTTAGCTTTGCCTTGAGTAACCGTCGCGGGCGAGAGAGGTGCTGGCATCATGTGGGGAATGACAATGGCCGCCAAATCACATGGTTGGCGTGTGAGAGAGGGGGAATGTTTACCAACACACAGGGCGGCTGCCTGCATGGTGGGCATGTACACATCACGCGCGTGACTGTCATTAGAAGCACTGTTTGAAACACATGGCACTGCACATAGCGGGCATGTGGCTGGTGCAGAGATCACTGAACACAATGAATGTTTTTGAACTAACCTGATCAGTGTCCATGCTGGTATCTGCTGATGAAGGTCGATCAGGTGAAGGAACTTTGGATTGCAGTTGCAGCAGTGAGGTATGAGCTGTGGTGAGTTTGTTGAAAGTGTGAGCAATGCGTTGTTTCAACTTGTCATTTTGCTGACGGAGTTGCGCCACTGTGTCATACTCCGACAGTAGATTAGTGATGCAGGTCACAATTTTGTCTGTGAGGGTGGAGCACTTGTGAACCAAATCACATGTTGCGACGGAAACGGAACGACGAGCATAAGTGCCTGAGCACGGTATCTGAGTGTCAGAAGGGTAGTGTAGCACTGAACCTTGGACTACATTTGGGAAGGGTTTATAATGGGGCAAGAAATCCGTACCAAGCATTGGTTTGTCAACGTCGGCGATGTAAAAAGTCCACAGGAAATGTAGAGAAGGAGATAGATGCACCATAACTTTAGCAGAGCCGACAGTTTGTAATGTTGACTCATTGACAGTGTGTAGAAGTGACTTTGTTGGTGAAGAAATGGGAGGAGCCAACGATGTAGGTATGATGGACATGTCAGCACCTGTGTCGACTGGGAAAACAAGTTGCGATGAAATGTCAGTCATGTATTAATGACTGCTCGGCTGAGAGGACAAGTGGATGGACTGCAATGTTTGAGGTCGCGTTTGAGGTTCTCTGCAGGACTCAGTGTCTTTTAGATCCTGTGGTTGGCGTTTTGGTGCTGGCAAGGTAATCTGCATTTCTTGGCCTCATCCCCAAAAATCTTGTGGTACCAACAGTATGGATGAGCCGGATGTGGCAGTGATGGTGATTGTGACAGTGGAGGAGGTTTGTCCTCATTGATCTGATTCGAAATGTAAACCGGGACGTATGCTGCGTGTGCAGTTCTTGAGTGCTCAGAAAGAGGAGAGAGTGAATGAGTACTGCCCAGTGGTGCAGATGGCGTGGAGGTGGAACGAGCCCTGCCCCTGCCCGCAGACGGCCGGTAAACAGGTGACGTAGTGCCAACCAGCGGTTAGAGGTGTGCTGGTTGTTTTTGTCACAGCAGTGCATACAGCTGATCTGCGATGCAAAGGCAAGAGCCGGTAGACTTGAAGGAGTGCAGTAGCAGGTGTATCTGCAGGTCGGTAGGTAACTTGGCAGACCATACCGCCCACAGGGTAACGTACAGGATCGTGTGTTCACTCACGAGTAGCTGAAGTTGTGATGGAGAGCGGTCCCCCAGGTGTTCCTCATACAGGAACTTGATTATTAATTCCTGTGGTGAGCAGGCGAGTTGGTCCAATATTGTCTTCTTGGAGAACTCATATTTTGGCAGCAGCGGTGGTGAAAGGAGGAGGTCACAAATTAAATGTGAGTGGTCATGGAGGCGCATGACGAGACATAGAAATTTAGAGTTGTCATAGGTCACCTGATGTAACTCTAAAAGGTGCTCCACAAGCGTGAACCATGAAACGGGGTTGTCCTCGTATATAGGAGGTAGCTTCAGCAGACGGTCTGTGGAAAGGGGAGGCAGGGTGGCTTCGGCGTATCTTGGAAGGCCTGCTGTCCCGTGGTAGGATAAGCTGTCCTGTAACCCAACACTATTGGTGTGGGCGTGTTACTAACAACACATCCTGAACAATGGCCAGTTGCAATGTCCCTGCTGAGTCATGGAAGCACGATACGGCAGGCACGGTCAGTACCATGGGAATGAACGAATGAGCAGCATGTGAGGTAGGCCAGTAAACTGTACCAGAGGATAAAGGCACAGTACTTAATTTGTCCACCTCGGAAATGCCGCAGAGGGCCGGCACGGCAAGCGTAGATGGTACTGTGGAAGGAGTTGCTGAATTCTGAACAAAACTGTTATTATATAGCTGCAGAAAAGGTCCAGTTCTAAGCTGCCGCCACCTTCTAGCAAGCACAATATAGTCTAAAATGTTTACATGTGCACATGCTTCTGTTTTTTCATAATCTAAAACCTAGTATTAGTCCAAAGTAGGGAGCCGCTGTGAGTAAGGGGGGGAGGGGGCAGGAAGGGGGAGGGGGATGGTTTGGTACTTGGTGTGGCAACAGTGAGAGTTTTCTGTGCACATTGGAAATGCACCCTATGTGGTAAGACCATAAATCACTGGTGAAACTTGCTGGCAGTCACATTGTCATGGTACAACATTCCTGGATGGCGAAGCGCCATCGGGTGTGCTCGAACCCACATGGTCGAGAAACTGGGCGACAGATCTGGTGGTTGAGCCTGGTGAACTTGATGTATAAAAATGTCCATTACTAATTTGTGAGGAAGGCAAAACTGGCATAGCTTGATAGCAGTTGATCGCATGTGCGTGTTGCACGAATGGCGGCATTGCACATGGCACTACTGTAACCGACGTTGCAGAGTGTAGAGGATCAAAGCATGTGTGCAAATTTTGGTCCCTTTGAACACTACAAGCGATTGATTGTTGCACAATTGTGGAAATCGTCCACTTCACCTTTCACATGTTGGCGTACACGGTCTGGTGACACGAAACCCGAGTCCATTGTTTGAGGTAACAGCGTAACACTTGGCCATTGTAGAGGTGCAAAGTTTGAGGTTAACTTCATTGGAGATCACGAATCACTGTCCGTTAGCAGCGAAACAACCGTTGGCAGGGGATTGGAGTGGCCTGGTAGTAGTAGCTGAGCCTCCAAATCCTCTTAAAAAACGTTGGGTGAGACAGCCATTACGTCGAACGTAAAACCTGTTGATTCCGCACAGCCGGTGCGGAAGTTGCAGAAGATGTAGAAACTTTGGGATCACCAGTATGGGAAACGGGAATACGGATAACTGTATACGCAACAAACTGTTCCCATAAATGTCTATACATATATTTCAGCACAAAGAAAGATACACATGTACACTCTACAAAGTACAAAGGCTGATTGGAACATTAGCATGGCGGCTTGTCAGAGCAGTTAGAGTTCAAAGATCAAGTTTTTGTGGTCGATGAGACCTACTGACACCACAATGTGATTCAGTGATACAGCAATGCTGTCATTGGAATGATGAGTGATGATATGTGATGTCACATTCAACTTAGGATGCTTGCCTTACATGCAATATCTGTCTGAATGTACTGTGGTGATAGTGACATATGGTGGATGTTATGTGATGGTCCATAACTGTATTCCCTACTTTGGACTAATACTAGGTTTTAGATTATGAAAAAAACAGAAGCACGTGCACATGTAAACATTTTAGACTATATTAAGCTTGCTACAAGGTGGCAGCAGCTTAGAACTGGACCTTTTCTGTAGCTATATAATAACAGTTTTGTTCACAATTCAGCAACTTTTGAATCATCCTTAGAAAAAATGAGGTGGATTTGCAAAAACTGGGTACTCAGAATTACAATCTGAGCGCTGGAGAACATATTTAAATAGGACTGAAACATCAGTTATCTGCAAAAATTGTTTATTCAGAAAAACTACATCTGTTCAAAATGATTCAGGAATAATAGGCAGAAATTCTATCTCTCTGTATCATATCTTAGTGGATAGGCCCTCCTGAGGATTAAACACTGTAATGGTATCTATCTGAATACAAGTAATGATAGAAAATTTGTATCATGACCATCATTTAAATCTCAACATCCTGTGTTTTTTTAGTAGTTCCCATACCATGGAGGTATCCAAATTCTTGTACACACAGGGTAAGTGTTAAATACAAGACCAAAAGCCTGGAGTTTAAGTTTAAGTAAAGCCATTCTGACAAAGATTTGTATGCAGTAATTCAAACCAGGCATTGCAAGCCTCCATTTAATCCAGGATGGATGACGAATGATTACTACATAAAAAAAAGGAAAGATAAAATCAAAAATATGCTGGGAGTGAGTGTGATCAGTTGCTGAGATGAGATGCACCTGCACATGTTGTTCACAATCATACTCACTTTAGCCATTAATGTTGTTTCACCTGCTACCAGTCTGGCAGTGTCTGCTCAGGTTGAGAGTGATGAGTATGTGTAGTCAGGTCTCTTAGAGTAACATAATGAAAACAAAAAACAATGAAAGCAGCTAGATCTCATTTGACATTTTTCTGGGTGTGAAAATGCAGGTGACAATGAAGTGGAAATGTGGTTGAACCAAGAGTGCTATTGTGGATATGGTAGATAAAGTAACAGAGATTCTAGTGATTAAGAGGCCAGTGTTGGTGGCAACAAAGTGTGCCACAGTTATGGAATGGTGGCATTAGAATTAGCATTGAGCTGTGTGTTGCAACAGAACACCAGTTGATGTTAGCCTTATACGGTGGTGGCAGGACTATGCTGCTAAGAATAGATCTCCTTCACAAAATAAAATACAGTTGATTCTGTTTCCTGAAAGAAAAATATGTACAGTAGTAACAGTTGTATAGAAGCTCATGCAATACATATGTGTTTACAGTAAATGTTTGAGTTTCTACTAGAACATTACTTCTAAAACCAACTCTTATTAATACTGTAACTGATGAAATAAATTTTTACTGTAGTATTAATGTGAACATCAAGTTCTGAATCTATTTTTAAATAAAAGGTCTTTAAAATTGTCACTCTTTGTGTAATTGGAGTTTTCCGAAATGTAAGCTCTACTTGGCCCCAATTACCTGGAATTACTAAGGTTTTCTGTATTATTGAAAACTGGCAAGTTGCTCAGTGATTCAGAGTTTGCAGTACACATTAAACCCCCTATAATTTGCTTGGTAAATTAGTTCCAAGGTCATTTAAAATCAAGGGCATTTCAACTCCAATAGGACCATACTTATAATCAGGACCATGCTTATAATCAAGACAGTGTAAGTTGATACCTAACTGTTGCAGTGGGCTGGGAGCAAAAGCTTACCTCAATCAGTCACTTTATGAAACTTTGTAAACGTCTCTGTAATGATGTTTCACTGTTGTCACAGCTCTATAGACAGTTACTGTTTTCACTTGCAGCTGTTTGCACTTCACAGTTGAAAATAGGCAACAGCACTACTAGCTGTCAGGGATCTTCTTACATCGACTTGACTATAGCCTTCTGGTGGAGCACAGATTATTTTTGTTTTCTTTATGAGATGCTGGTTATCACACATAAATAACTTGGATATTGGTTGTGTGCAATAATCTCTGGTTTCAGTATAATGGAGCAGCACCACATGCCAGTGTTGCTGTGAGATGACAGATAACTGTCATCTGAACCTGGTATGTTTTCCGGATTTAACATTCCTTCACTTTTTACCCTGTAGAGCCATCAATTGTATGATATACATCATTCATACCTGACATGTCCCACATCATTGAGGATTCCTCATAATGGCTCTAGGAAATGAATGATGTATTTGATCTAACATAACCTAATCACATATATAAATACAAAGATGAGGTGACTTACCGAACAAAAACGCTGGCAGGTCGATAGACACACAAACAAACACAAACATACACACAAAATTCAAGCTTTCGCAACAAATTGTTGCCTCATCAGGAAAGAGGGAAGGAGAGGGGAAGACGAAAGGAAGTGGGTTTTAAAGGAGAGGGTAAGGAGTCATTCCAATCCCGGGAGCGGAAAGACTTACCTTAGGGGGAAAAAAGGACAGGTATACACTCGCACACACGCACATATCCATCCACACATACAGACACAAGCAGACACAAGCAGACAAATTGGTCTTTAAATATGTCTGCTTGTGTCTGTATGTGTGGATGGATATGTGCGTGTGTGCGAGTGTATACCTGTCCTTTTTTCCCCCTAAGGTAAGTCTTTCCGCTCCCGGGATTGGAATGACTCCTTACCCTCTCCTTTAAAACCCACTTCCTTTCGTCTTCCCCTCTCCTTCCCTCTTTCCTGATGAGGCAACAATTTGTTGCGAAAGCTTGAATTTTGTGTGTATGTTTGTGTTTGTTTGTGTGTCTATCGACCTGCCAGCGTTTTTGTTCGGTAAGTCACCTCATCTTTGTATTTGTATATAATTTTTCCCACGTGGAATGTTTCCTTCCATTATATTGATAACCTAATCACATTTATTTCTCCCTGAAGTGACAAATGAAATTTTGTGATGGGACCAAAATTCAAATCTGGATTTCTTACTTTTTAGAAGTTCCAACCTTCCTGGATGAAGGCAAATTCCCACTTTCATTTAGGTTCTTTATTACATGTAATAACAGGGAAAAAACTATCAATTATGTGTCTGGGATCATCTGAGTGAACAGCAATTGTTATTGTCTTCTACTAAGTTACTAGAAATGCCTATTAAATATGAAAGTCAAAAACTGATATAATGTTCAAACACATCTTTGTGGTCAGTACAACAAAAACCTAGTCCAAAACTGCAAATTCTACTTTTTTTTATCCACTCAATGACTAGTTTTAGGCCGAGACCCATTTTCAAATCATTGTAACTTAGTCAAAAATGGTATTTGACTCTGTTATGATAATTTGAAAAGGGGCTCAGCCTGAAACTAGTCGTTGAATGAATAAAAAAGTAACATTTTAAAATTTTTTCTGGCTTTTTGTTGTACTAATGAACTGAAATTGCTGACCCACAGCTATTCCAGCATGCTGTAAGTTGTAAACATCTTCATTGTGTTCAGAAATTACAGTTTAAATCAGCACCTTTTATTTGATTATTTATTATTATAATTTTTGTTATTAGTTGTGAAATACCAATTCAAAATGGTCTATGAAATTAATACGAAACAAATTGAATATTCTGTTATGACCATTAAATTTAGTAACAATATTTCTGCTTAAATTTTCATTTCAAATCTTACTTATGTTGCTGTTGAAGGAAGACTAATATGTGTAAACATCTCTCCTGTGAACAGTCATTTATCATGGCTGTAATGCATGTTGGAGCTCCAGCCTGTGGAATGAATGCAGCCGTCAGGTCATTTGTAAGGTGCAATGTGTATAAAGGTGTAACTACATATGGCATCCAAAATGGAGTTGAAGGATTGGAATCAGGAAATGTTAGTATAAAGACAGTAGTATTAACTAAATTTTTAGTACTTTTGAGCCAAATATCCAATACATAGTAGTTCTACTTGACAAGACAACATTCATTAATCATTGTGGTTTGATCATCTGTAGTACTGTGATTTTAGCAGTCCTTTTTACCCTCATTTTCATACATGTTACTTTGATTTTGTGAAGATCACCAGCAATGTATCTCATAATGCAGGAAATGGAAAAATTCATTACAGTACTGAAATAAAAGAACAGATAACCATTGAGCGCAAATAGTTAAATATTTTGTCTTTACAAAAAAATTCATTTTTGAAGTCTCTCCCATAGAATAACTGTAAACATTACTGTATAATTGGAGTGATAAAATAATCAACTGACCAAGCAGTGACAGGAGAAAAAACATAAAAGTTATGGAAATGTGCAGGCTTTTGGAGCCAGTGCCTGCATCTTCTGGAGAAGGGGTGAAGGGATAGGAAGAGGGATGAAGAAAAAGGACTGGCAAGATTTAGGAAATGGGAAGAGTTATGGAAAAGTTGCCCTGAACCCCAGGCCTCTCCAGTTCTTAAATGTCATCAGTCCTGTTCCTTCATCCTTTTTCCATTCCCTTCAACCTTTTTGCCAAAAGAAGATGTCACTGAATGTGAAAGCTTGCACATTTCAATAACTTTTGTTATGTTTTTTTTTTTCTCCTGCCCCTGCTTGGTGAGTAGACTTTTAAACTATCCAATTATATTATATTTTCAAAAATTGATTATTTTCGTTTATATTTTACCAAAACTAGATATAAAAAACATCTTCTTGCCAAGTGGCTGTAGGAGTAAACACATAAAAGTTGTGGAAATGGCAAGTTATCACTTAGGATGAATGGGCTTAGACAGTGGGTATATATGGGGGAAGCACAATGTCCTGTTCCAGAACATGCCATGACAGCTTGGGGCCTGTTTAACCACATGTGCCATCTGGATTCTCCACCTGACACCAGTTTCTCAGAACTCTGAAGGTGGGAACAGATGTCACAACATGTTTTTGATTCTTGGCACCCACCTGTACTAAATTTATGTTACTTTCTGTAGTCTCAGCATTTCTGGAAAAGAACTACCCCATCTTCCATCTTCAAGCTCTCAGGTTCTTCAGTCACATCCAGTGCAGTCCTCAGCAATCAGTCTTTCCTTCTCATCTCATTCAATAGGCCTCCTCTGACACAGGCTTCCAGATGAGTTTTCCACAACTCCCCCCACTTCCGGTACCTCAACAATCCTTTTCCTTCATCCCTCTTCCTTCCCCTTCAGCTCCAGAAGCTTGCATGGTACCATAACTTTCTTGTGCATCTTTTCCTGCCACCCCTTCATGAGCAGTTTTTTTATCTATCCAATTATATTATGAAAGAGTTACTATTTTTGATTAACAGTACTGGTATCTTTGTGAGTTGTTAAGTCTTCTACAAAGGTAATGCAATGAGATACAATAGGTGAAGGCAGGATATTAAATGTGATGCCTCTATCTCAGAATCAAAATCTTTAAATTAATATTTGCAATCTTTTTTTAACTGAAAGTTTTAGGTTAAGTGATCTTCAGCAGTGCAAACAATTGCTATGCTGACAGCACATAGTTACAGGAGTTATTTCCAGAAATTTTGTGTTTCTGTAATTTTTTATTCATCATTCAATGTCTTCAGTTGTTTTAGCTTGTGGTGAAAGTTGTTTTCTGTTATGCTTTGCTTGTCTAGTTAAGCATACGTAGCTGACCACACTGTTATAACAAAGTTATTGCAATAGTAATCTTGAAAGAGAAACATGTACATGCAATATATATGGACACACTGTGTGGTTCCTGATAGGGTATATAATGGTAAATCTGACAGTTGATTACAAGGAGGTAAAGGTTGATAGTATACATCCTGGAGCACCAAGGAATAGTAGTTATGTGTTAAAGGAGGGAACTGTAGCGGTAGAAAGTTACCGAGACATGCCAAGAATGTGGGTTGCAATAACTATCCAGAGATGAATACATTTGTACAGCATAGACTAACTTGAAGAAATGCATCACACCAGTATTTGGACAAATACTGATTGACATTGCATTTCATACTGCAAGTACCATGTGAAGACTGACATGAGAAAAAGAGCAGTGATCACTTAAATCATGGTTTCATGGAGCAGGTAATTATTTGCTGATTTGCAATCAAGAGAGAAACCTACACACATGTTTTTGTGTTTCAGCACTCAGCCACTGGCTTTGTGATTGTCATGAAGGCAGTTGCTGAGTGCTAACACATACAAAGGAGTGTTTTCTTCTTTGCTCTGATCATGTCCATCACATAAATAAAACATGGAAGCAAAAGTCTTTTGTGGAACCACATTAAAAAGATATTTGTGCTCTAATGGCAGGATTATTATTGATAACCATTATAAAGTTAAGGTACAGGGTGTTTCAAAAATGACCAGTATATTTGAAACGACAATAAAAACTAAACGAGCAGCGATAGAAATACACTGTTTGTTGCAATATGCTTGGGACAACAGTACATTTTCAGGTGGACAAACTTTCGAAATTACAGTAGTTACAATTTTCAACAACAGATGGCGCTGCAAGTGATGTGATAGATATAGAAGACAACGCAGTCTGTGGGTGCGCCATTCTGTACGTCATCTTTCTGCTGTAAGCGTGTGCTGTTCACAACGTGCAAGTGTGCTGTAGACAACATGGTTTATTCCTTAGAACAGAGGATTTTTCTGGTGTTGGAATTCCACCGCCTAGAACACAGTGTTGTTGCAACAAGACGAAGTTTTCAATGGAGGTTTAATGTAACCAAAGGACTGAAAAGCGATACAATAAAGGATCTGTTTGAAAAATTTCAACGGACTGGGAACGTGACGGATGAACATGCTGGAAAGGTAGGGCGACTGCGTACGGCAACCACAGAGGGCAACGCGCAGCTAGTGCAGCAGGTGATCCAACAGCGGCCTCGGGTTTCCGTTCGCCATGTTGCAGCTGCGGTCCAAATGACGCCAACATCCACGTATCGTCTCATGCACCAGAGTTTACACCTCTATCCATACAAAATTCAAATGCGGCAACCCCTCAGTGCCGCTACCATTGCTGCATGAGAGACATTTGCTAATGATATAGTGCACAGGATTGATGACGGCGATATGCATGTGGGCAGCGTTTGGTTTACTGACGAAGCTTATTTTTACCTGGACGGCTTCGTCAATAAACAGAACTGGTGCATATGGGGAACCGAAAAGCCCCATGTTGCAGTCCCATCGTCCTTGCATCCTCAAAAAGTACTGGTCTGGGCCACCATTTCTTCCAAAGGAATCATTGACCCATTTTTCAGATCCGAAACGATTACTGCATCACGCTATCTGGACATTCTTCGTGAATTTGTGGCGGTACAAACTGCCTTAGACGACACTGCGAACACCTCGTGGTTTATGCAAGATGGTGCCCGGCCACATCGAACGGCCGACGTCTTTAATTTCCTGAATGAATATTTCGATGATCGTGTGATTGCTTTGGGCTATCCGAAACATACAGGAGGCGGCGTGGATTGGCCTCCCTATTCGCCAGACATGAACCCCTGTGACTTCTTTCTGTGGGGACACTTGAAAGACCAGGTGTACCGCCAGAATCCAGAAACAATCGAACAGCTGAAGCAGTACATCTCATCTGCATGTGAAGCCATTCCGCCAGACACGTTGTCAAAGGTTTCGGGTAATTTAATTCAGAGACTACGCCATATTATTGCTATGCATGGTGGATATGTGGAAAATATCGTACTATAGAGTTTCCCAGACCACAGCGCCATCTGTTGTTGAAAATTGTAACTACTGTAATTTCGAAAGTTTGTCTGCCTGAAAATGTACTGTTGTCCCAAGCATATTGCAACAAACGGTGTATTTCTATCGCTGCTCGTTTAGTTTTTATTGCCAATTCAAATATACCGGTCATTTTTGAAACACCCTGTAAATAAAACATGTAACACAGTACTGTTTAAGAAACTAAAGTTAGCAGTCTTTGTAGATAGAGAACAAGAGGCATGGAATCTACAGCTTGTTGCCAACAAGGAGGTCACTTGGGTCAGGGATGTCCTGGGTGAGAAAGAGGGTGGAAGTTGTCATCATCTTGCAGAGCATCTTGAGGAGGAAAGTTTACATCTGACATCAGGTCATACCAATCTAAGAATGCGTGCCTAGTAGAGTCACACAGGATACTGCAGCTGATGTGCTGTGACCATTTTTCATCCAAAGTGCTGGTGAGTTCCTGTGTTTGTTCAGAAGTGGATCCTGATTGTGTTTTGCCACCTTTCAGTGGGTTGGCAATGACAGAATTGAGGTGGACCCCTGCAGTCTTTCTCAAATGATTTTACAGAAGGTATTGGGTAAAAAAATGGTTTTTCCTGTACTTGAAGCTTTATATGACAGGTTCGTTGTGATGTGCCCATCATGTTGTTAATGGTCATAGTTATTGTTATATTTATCTGGAAGTAAGACACTGTGTTAAATTTGAAAAAGGTTTTCAAAGAAAATAGGGGTCACTATGATCTTGTGTTTGGTGTATATTACATAATAAGTGGCCTGCATACAAAATTAGCTAATATACTGAATTTTTCTTTAGACTTGGGTGGAGGTCTCTACCTACCACCAATTTCAAGAAAAGTGATCTGACATTTTACACTCATTTGCGATCACACCACACCAGTGATAAAACCAGAGTGAAATATCCACAATAGTCCTCATATTTCATAAATGGTTTGAGGCATAGGAATGAGATTTTGGCAAATGATAGCATGCAAAGAGGAGAGTATTTTACCATGTGGTTTTTTGCAAAAGTTCATTGTCTACTGTGTTATTCTACTCTTCTCCCTTTTGTTCTTTTCCTAAAAAGACAGTCCTGACTGTCTTGTTTGTGCAGTCTTAAGTTTTGAAACTGTTCCTGCACTTCCTTAGAGTATGTTTTTTTCCTAATGGTTTGGTATAGTCTTACTATGACACATTGTTTTAAAACTCCTAGCTCACTGCCTTAGCAGGCTGGGCCACCTAGTGGTCCTACTTCTGTTTCACTAGTTTCCCAGACTCAAAATTAACCTATTATCAGGCTGCCATGATGTCTCGTAGAACTGTTGGGTAGTCTGTTTTATACAGGCCCTAATCATGGCGACATCCATTTCATCATGCAAGGTCTTAGTTGGGTAGTCTCGAGGAAGGTGCAAGGCAAGTCGCACGGTTCTACCTTGGAGCTATGTATGTGGCAGTTGGCTGCATTTCCTCCACTGTGGATGCATGTTCTAGCAGTGTTCATCAGTGCCAGATATACCATAATGCCACAGAGTGGAAGTGTCTTCATCTCATGGCATTTCTGCTGTGAGCTGGTGCAGTATGTTGTCTGCGTCAATGACATTCAGATCTGGGATAACACCAAGAGAGTAGACTCTCTTCCCACTGTTCCCAGTTCACCTTTCCTAGCTGCTGGCATCTTTTATGTGCCTCCATACCTTCAAGACCCATGTCAAAATTGACTGGTAGGTGGTCAGATGAAAGAGCCACTCTACTCATTGCAGTAGTGAGGCGTCCGACTCCTCTCGCTACTGTGATATTGAGCACGTGAGGATGGTAGCAGACATTACTAGGGTAGTGTGTGGAATCATACCACCAAAAAACTACGGCATTGTGCTGTCACGCTATATGTAGCTGGCAGTGACCACTTGTGTTTGTAATCCTGGAGTACCATTCTGCATCTGCGTGGGGTAGCCGCGCAGTCTAAGGCGCCTTGCCATTTTTCACACAGCTCCTCCCCCCCCCCCTCCCCCTCCCCGTTGGAGTTTCAAGTCCTCCCTCAGTCATGTGTGTGTGTGTTGTCCTTAGCATAAGTTAGTTTAATTTAGATTAAGTAGCGTGTCAGGCTAGGGACCGATGGCCTCAGCAGTTAGGTCCCATAGGAACTTACCACCACCACCATTCTGCATATTTTGCTTTGAAGTCTCCCACAATAAAGAGTTTACCACAGAGAAACAGCAGTGCTTCAAAACCTCTAGGGTCTAGAAAGCGCCCAGATGTCCTGTATATAGGAATAGAAGTGTTCTGGCCTGATTATATTTCTACTGTGACTACAGTGGCCACAGCTGTGATAATCTGTGGTAGCTGCACAATGTGGTGCTTGAGGGACATCTTAATGTAAACGGCAATACTTCCTCCCACTGCTAGCCTATCATTTTGCTGGCAAATGAAATTTGCTGTCCTCACATATGTGCCATATTTCAGGAAAGTTTCCTGGATGGGGCAGATGTCAGCTGCGTCATGACATAGGAACTGCCAAAACTGTCTGATCTGGGGTCATATACTGTATGCAGGAAATGCACATACTGTTAATCTGTGGATTGCATTAGGTATAGCACACTGATCTTGCCTGTTGGTGATTGCCCACAATGGCTGACTGCACTGCTGTCACAAGGATGTGCAGGAGAGTTTGGAGCAATTCTTTGAGTGCTTTCAGTAGGGAGCAGAGCACATCTTGAAATCATCTGCATTTGCACCAATTTCTTTGGTTGCAGGGATGTTTGTATGACATGGGCATTCTGTCATTGGTCCACTCCTATGAATGTCTACCCTGGCTGGCTGTGCAGACCTTGTAAGAAATTCCATGGTGTGAAACTGAGTAAGCAGAGGATAACCATTTTACTTGTGGTCAGTGCTGAAAAATTACCTATTTTGGTAACTGGTAAATTTAAAAAGTCAAGGTATTTAAAAAATTTGAGAACTCTGCTCACTAATTATGATTCCAACAGCACTGCATGGATGACCAGTTCCATCTTCACATCCACCATGCATGCATTGGATGCCAAAATGGGGGCAAAAATAGAAAAGTAGTGCTACTACTTAACAGATGTCCAGCACATCCTGATAATCTGAGCTCAGAAATATTAAGTCAGTGTTTCTGCCTCCTAATTGCATGAGTGATCTTCAACCATTAGATGTGGGTATAATCCATTGATTTAATGGAAATAAACAAAATACTTGTCCAGAAGGCTGTATTTATGCATGATAATGGCATGAACCCAAAATCTATGACTGTAACACTTTTGGATGCTAAGGACTGTGTAGCTGAAGCATGGATGGATCTGACTTCTATATCTATTTTTAACTGTTTCAAGAAAGCAGGATTTAATTCTAGAGTGTGTTAGGAAGTAATGTAATTAATTTATAAGGAAAGTTGTGTAAGGTGTTATAAGAGAACAATCCTGAGAGGCCCATAAAATTTTTCTGTTTGTTTGGTTTTTATTTGATTTTGGGATTAGAGAGACTACTTTCAAATGGAAGAAGCACAATGAGCTCCCAGTTGTTACCTATGTTATATACTGCATCAATAATTAGCTCCATATTTTTCCTCAGAAGACAGAGTTGATCTGCCTTCAATCCTTCCACCAACAAAAACCATTAGCAACACTTAAGCTGCAGTTATATAAGTTAACAGGTTACCATAGAGGCAGACATATCATGATCAACATAACATTTTATTTTATTTATGATTTCTGCTGTGTCTAGGCACTTTGAGTTACTATTCCATGCATATGACCTTTGCCAGTTTTACCATATGTTGAATGGTGAAAAGCTGAAGGGTATTTCCAGGTGCTGGAACTGACACTTGCATTTGACAGTTAAGTAGTGTGTAAGAATTGTTGTTACTTTAAATCTGTTTTCTGGGTGAGGTGACATTCTTCCTCTCTTCTTCTATTTTCCTCTTTCTATTTTTTATATTTTGCTATTCATAGAGTTGAGTGGAGACATTCAATTCATTATATGTTGACAGTTTCGTAAGCTTGAGTGGCCAGATGTGAGAGGCTGGGTGCCACTTGGAGGAGCCATTCTTGGTGCTAAGCGAACGTTACCAGGACGTCGGCTACCAAAAATTGCAGAGCAGCTACGGAAATTTGGCATACAGGGTTTGCTGATAATTGGAGGCTTTGAGGTAATGTAAATTAGGCTGTTTTGTACAGTTAAGGAAATATGCTACCTCATGATAGGAGAAAAATCTCATAGCTAGTGCATGTCATTAAGACACTCTTGAGAATTAATTAAGTCAACTGAAATATTGGTAACTACAGCAAAACGGATTCTATGCAAAGAAGTAGGTCAACTTTCTGTTTATGTGTGGTTTTATATTAACAGGAATATGAAAGTAAACTGACAAAATAGTTTGGTTTGCAAGGTAGATTGTAGTTTACTCCCAGCTATATCCCAAGGCATATTGTCCATCATTTATATGTGTGAGTAGGAAAATTATATAGAGTAATAGTTATTACTCATTATCACAAGTCCGCACCCGGTAGGTGTGTGGTCAGCATGACATAATGTCAACCCTATGGGTCCGGGTTCGATTCCCGACTGGGTTGGAGATTTTCTCTGCTCAGGGACTAGGTGTTGTGTTGTCCTTATCATCATCATTTCATCCCTATCACCATGCAAGTCACTGAAGTGGTGTCAAATCGAAAGACTTGCACCTGGTGGCCGGTCTACCCGACGGGAGGACCTAGTCACACGACATTCATTCATTATCACAAGACTCCATAATTGTAATTTCCCATTTGTATAACTCTATAGAACTAGAAGGCAGAGCAGCGCTTATATCTCATTGAACAATGTTATTTATCCATGTAGTTGTTACATATGAGCTTTATTTAGTGGTATTAGGTAGTGTTTGCACATTTCATTTGTTGAACAGGCAAAACTACTTCATATTTGGTAGGAGAGACAGTTTGTAATGGTCCATGTTAGAAATGACCTTCACAAAATGAGACCATGACTGGATGTTTTTTTTATATGTATTATGCTGCAAAACTTACGTAAGTTAATTAAGTGCTACTCAGTTATGTTTGATAAAGAAACATTGTTTTTGAGCAAAATCAGTAATCTGGGCGAGGTCTTGGAAGATGATCTAGTTTGGTTCTGAGAGCCATACATTGGACAAGACAACATCCAACTGATGACCAAATCTGCAAAATTGTGGGAGATGCTATAATGACAATAACAAACATTATCAATATAATTCCAACTCTGTGAAAAATACGACATTATGATGAGCATTCCCTTTGATAGAGACAATTTCCCAGTCTAGCATTTAAGTAACATACTTCCAGTATGAAGATACTCTGAAAAAATAGGCCAGCTGTTACAGTTCTACATAAAGTCTGAATGTGATTTCATGAGTGCAAAAATGTATAGAGGTGCACAGCAAGCATTTATAACACATTATAATTTTTAAATTTTTATAATTTTTAAAACTGCTCTCTAATTTTAAATAAAAATATGTTTTCTGTTGTTGAATGTATATATTATTGATGTAAGGGCACCTTTATCTTGGAAGGATTGTGACTGTTAATTGCCCTGTCCTAAATTCACTCTTCTTTTTCACTGCAACTGTCTGAAGAACTCTTGCAAGTATTTTTCGTTAACCACTTCACATTGTGTTCTTACTGCAAACTTCTTGCTTTGTGATCTCGGCTGCATGCCTCACAAGATGTACCTCTTTGACAGCATTCAGTGAGAGTACTCAAAGTATCTTGACCATTCCATTCATAGCTCAATGTAACTGAGAGAGATTTCTAAGTGGAAGTCATTCATGTGCTGGTGCCACTTCACTTTGTTATCAATCTGGATGTCTATGTACCTCATACATGTAGTCTTATCCAAAACAGTGACATGTATGGTCATGGCATATTAATAATTCAGCAGTCCTTCACCTTTTATTCATTTTCTAATATTTCTTCTTCTCCAGATCTTGCACATAAATAACAAAAGCTACATTAAATTTTAAACTTCAGCCAAAAAAGGTATGGAATCCAAGCTGAATTATAACATACATATTGACTTCTCAAATATACATCAAGCAAGCTGCATCAAGATGTTCCATCAATGATCAGTGCCAGCCATAAAATTAATTTCAAAGAACATCTCATTTGCTTTTCATAACATGATGGGCACTGTTCATGTATTAATTCATACACTATGTGATCAAAAGTATACAGAGTGGTTACACAACAACAACATCCCTGTTATGGACTGGCCTGCACAGATTCCTGACCTGAATGCTATAGAATATCTTTGGGATGTTTTGGAACGCCGACTTCATGCTACGTCTCACCCACTGACATCAATACCTGTCCTCAGTGGAGCACTCCATGAAGAATGGGCTGCCATTTGCCAAGAAACCTTCCAGCACCTGACTGATTGCATGCGTGCAAGAGTGGAATGTGTCATCAAGGCTAAGGGTGTGCCAACACCATATTGAATTCCAGCATTACCGATGGATGGTGCCATGAACTTGTAAGTCATTTTAAGCCAGGTGTCTGGATACTTTTGATCATGTAGTGTATGAACTTGCTGCATCTTATGGCAATCTAGTGAACCTTGGAACTACTATTTTCACGTCTAAGGTGATATGTCCTCTCATGAGGTTGCTTCACTCACCACCTCATGCTGAAGACACACATTGCCTCCTAACATTGCTTGAAACATGCCAATAAAATTAACAACTCCATACAATACCTGCAACTTTATATTCAATTCCTTATTTTTTAACTTTTGAACAGTGAGTATCGTTTATCAATAAGAAGATATTTGGTGGTATGTGTCACATCATATTTCCATACTCAGACAAATGAGGCTTCTGTAAGTCCCCCTTGTCAGGATCACAGAGGAGTATTTCAGACATCAGTGACAGAAAGGCATTTTCTAAGAGAGTTATATGATTCCATGTAGAAACTAAGTTTTTATTTAATTCACCAGAAATGCTCAGAAAATGATTGTTAAATAGTGTATGTATATCTGACTGACCAGAAACAGAAATATTTTTACAATGAACAGACTTTATATTGTCGACCTTGTGCTGCTGACCAGGCACTTCCTTCAAAACTGACCATATGGTTTTAATTTCAGCATTTGAATCAGTTATTCTATTTTTGCATCACATACTCTTTGTCTTCCTAATAGTATTTTTAAGCAACTTACAATACTGTGTGTAATGGGCTACTGTAGTTTGATTGTGACTACTTCCAACATTTTGATATAATTCCTGCTTTTTTCTATGTGATATCATCCCAATAGTCAGCCACCCACACTGCCTTTTACTGCTAGTACCCTGTTTAGAATGTTCTAGCAGAAAGCAACTCTCAAAGAGGATGAGAAATGTGTTAAGGAAAGCATTATATTTGTCATCTGTTGCGGGGCGTTGATGGTCGAACCCGGGACTCCAGATGGCCGAGTTGAAGCCAGGACGCACCGCATCTCGTTTCATCAGGAGGCCGAGCAAGTTCAATAGCATCAAGGGCCAGTGCAGAGTGATACAGCGGTATCTGGAAGCATTGCTTTATTCAGCTAGTTTACAGAAGCATAATGTTGGCACGCGGTCTGCGCGCTGTTCCACGTGTCCGGCTACCTCAGCACTCCTGAACTGCCGACACCACTGCTGCAGTCATCAAGGCCACCCAACGATGGAAGTAAGCTGTGCTCACCCAGTTGCCGCTCGCTGAGGCATAGCGACTGGCACCGTTCCTTCTGCGATTCTGGAGACTGTTACAGTCCCTGGTCCCCACCGCCCTCCATCCTGTTTGGCCTGCTCTGTCTGACCAAAGGTGATTGTACTGGTCACCCATGGCCCTCAGACTGCCTCTGCTCCCAGGACAGGACCGGACTTGAACTTGTGACCTCCTGGATGCTGTGCCGCAACTTGCCGCTAGTGGTGCTTGCCGGATGGCAACACCTGCCACTGACTCTTGTGCTGCCACTGCGCTGCTGCGTCTCCTGAAGCACATGCCTCGCCCAGACCCCAGTACACCAAGTGGGAAGTGAACGTGGCTCATCATGGACCTACTGCAGACAGCTGTCACTGCCCTCCTTCAGGTAGACTGTGCATCTCCAAGTACGCTGCTGTCATTCTGTCCCGCCCTGGTGTTGTGTCCCCGAAGCCGGAATACAGCCTGAACAAGTACATAGAAATAAAGTACAGGTTTACACAGAATATTTACAACATCGCTGCCAGACTGGCCCCTATAAGTGTAGACCAGCACAAGTCCAACCCAACTCTCGACTGACCTGACATACACTTGTCTCTAGCTAAAATTGCCCATCTATTTATACTGCTTTTCCCCTCACTTCTGATGTAGTGTCAGAGAGAGACAGAAACTATGGCAGGGGTAAATTCCCCTTACATCAGCCATTTACACCTCACCCTCCTGGCTCTGGCCTAGTGCCCCCACCTCATACATCGCAATAACAGTTCCCTGCCTCGGTGTTTCTTCACACTAAACACATCGTGCGTGCAATAATGCTGTTGCAGCTCCGTGCCCTGTTTACTCTGCTTGGTCTACTGGCTGCCGACTATTATTACAAACTGTCAGTGTCCCCAGACTTCATTGCCCAACTGCACCTTTACTGAATTTTCACAAAATTCCCCTTTTCTATGACTAAGACTAACACTGGTGCACATCTGTGTTATCGGCACTATAAATATCCTGCCACTCTTGTTCCTTAATGAGGTTTAAAAATCTTTCTGTTGCCATTGGATTAGCTTCCCTACATAATTTGCAATTATATATAACATTTGTTTGAGTACAAAAGCCTTTTAGTGTTAAAATTTGTGCATCATGGTCTGAAAGGCCATTCACTCTTTTACTAACAGAATACCCATCTAGTAATGAAGAGTGAATAAAAATATTGTCTGTGGCTGTGCTACTGTTCCCCTGCAACCTGGTTTTTCCTTTTCCTTTCACGCTGGTTTTTCCTTTTCCTTGCACAATCATGTACAAAATTAATATTGAAGTCATGACATATAACTAATTTTTGGTACTTCCTATAAAGTGAACCAAGAACCCTCTCTAACTTGAGCAGAAATGCTCGGAGGTCAGAGTTAGGAGAACTATAAACAACAATAATTAGAAGTTTAGTTTCACTAAATTCTGCTGTTGTTGCACAACTGTTGCTGTTCAGTGCAGTGCCGTGATACATCTGTGGACTCAAAGGGAATACTTTTTTTTTTTTACGTACAGGGCCACTTTCCCACTCTGCAAAGAACTCCTTGAAAAACAGCCAACTAATCTATATCCTGGTAAAGGAAGCCACTGAATTGTCAAATAATTTAAGTGGTGCTCTGATATACCAATAATGTCAGAGCCAACATCTGTAAGCAGTTCACTAACTTTATCTCTAATACCTCTTATGTTTTGATGAAATATGCTGATTCCTTCTCTACTTGGATACCTCCTCTGAAGGCGATTCCTTTGTTGGAGGGACTTCCTTTAAGCAGTTATACCTATTAGCTGATTTCAGTCTAAAAAAAGGTGCAGCTCTAACACAAACTACTGGAGGAATTTTTCCATGAGTGATCCCACCACCATCCACAACACTGTCACCTATAAGCTTTGCCAGCCTCTGCTTCTCAAATCTATTGAGATGCAGGCCATGCCTAGTAAAACACAATGTACTGGTAGATTCAACTGGCACTACTGCAAAGTGACCCACGTCCTCCGCCATCAGTGCCTTCTCCAGCCCCATATCTAAATCACTTCCCTGCAAAATCTCCAATCTGAGAACGGTCAGCTGTTTGGACAATTTCATGTCTGCACCACCAGAGTTATTTGTTCTGATGTGTGTATTACTTACCCATTGCCTAACTCCCTTAAACATTCCAAAATCATGTGTATGAAAGGCCTTACTTTATCGAATTCATCTTTTCCTTTGTGGCTCTACTACACTAATATGTTTACCAACAGATTGGTTCCTATGCTTGCCCACAGTTGTTACTCCATAGCTCAAGTTAGTTCAACTCACGAGTCAATTCTAAGAGATAATATATGCATATCAATTGCCTTTCACCATATCTAGGGTATGCTTTATGGCAGTTCAATATTCTTGGCCATGTTACCTAAATGTAATGATATACTTCCAGGAGATGATGCCCCACAGCTCTTCTGTATTTGAAAAATGCCATATTACCACATTGAGCTGTGGTAAAATCCTTTATTTATACAACCAGTTTCATTTGTCTGACCATCATGAGGTTCATAAAGTACTTACAGCCTCACATTAAGCAAAATATAAGATCATTATCATCAGGTGATAAAATCGTGAATAATGCACTGTTATCATATCATAATATAAATTATGTCATCAGTTTATAAGAGCCGTGTTAGAGAGTGCATACATTCATGTTAAAACATCTGAGTGTATACATTCCCGAGCACAGTTTTTATAGATTCACACCATAATTCATATTACAATATGATAACAGTGTATGATTCTGTACAAAAAATTCTGGATCTATAGCCACAAAATTTTTCTGTGCTTACCTTTCAATTGTTGTGCATGGTCTCCTTCAAAATACTCCCCACCACAACAAATACACTGCTCCCAAGTGCCGTTTCCACTTCTGGAAGCAGTCTTGGCACCCCTCTTGCAGGATTGCGGGAAGCACAATCTATAAATTTTCTTGTATCTCATCTATTGTTGCAAATCTTCATCATTTCAACAGGCTTTTCAGTTTTGGAAATGAAAAATAGTCCACAGGGGCCAGGGCTGGAGAATACAGAGGATGAGGTAGCACAGTGATTTCATTTTTTGTGCGGTAGTCAAAACAACAGGGATGGATGCACAGGTTTGTTATCATGATGCAAGAGCCATGAAGTGTCTCACATTTCAGGCCATTTCCTTCTCACATTTTCTTGCAGGAATTGCAGCATGTCCTGATAGTACCATCGATTAACAGTTTGCCCCTGTAGCTTGAGTTCATGATGAACTCATTGGCATGAGTTCATGATGAATTCGTTCTTCAAAGTCAAAGAGAACTATCAGCATGGCTTTGATAGTTGACCTGACCTGATGAGCATTTTTTGATATTGTAGAACCTTTCCTGACCCTTTGTGAAGACTGAACCTTGGTCTCAACATCATAACCGTAGATTCATGTCTCATTACTAATTATGATTCTCTTAAGGAACATCTTGTTCTCATCTGTGTGACTCAAAGGCTCTTCGTATATTGTGAGGCGAAGATCTTCCTGATCTTGACTTATGAGCTGTGGGGTGAACCTGGTGGCAACACAATGCATTCTAAGATCCTGTGTCAGGAATTCATGATGTGATCCAACTGAAATGTTACATTCTTCTGTGATCGCTTGGATGGTCAGTCTTCAATTGGCATGCAAAATTTCATTGACGTTCCTGATGTGTCTCATTGATAGATGTTGAAGGGTGTCCTGAACAAGGGTCATCTTTAACTTCTGCCTGGGAATTTTAAATCATATGAACCAATCATAAGTACAGCATAAGCACACATCACTGTAGGCTTCCTGTATCATTTGGTGTGTCTCTGTAAAAGTATTCTTGAGTTTCATGCAAAATTTAATGCAGACAAGTTGCTGCTCTAACTCTGCCATCTCGAAATTCACAAACTATGAAGCACAATGTACAACAATGAAACTTCTGGTAATTACACATTAAACATGCATAGATGCCAATCACATTATGCCTCAACACACCACTGGTGCAAAATTACCAACGTTCTGGAATTTTTTGAACAGACATAATATTTTCATGGTTTTATCACTTGATAATTATGATTTTACATTTTTCCTAACTTGATGCTATGAATATTTTTATGAATTTGATAATGGTCAGACAACTGAAACTGGTTATACAAATAAAGTATTTTACCAGACATTAAAGTCAGTAATGTGACATTTTTCAAAGAATGGTATACCATCCAGCTCCACTATGCACTATTGTAAATCAATTTTAACATGGTGTTTAAGCAGGAAATTTAACCCTAAGATTGCACAGTCACCCTCACGACAATGAGGCAAAACTGCCATACAAACACGGAAATTTCTTATAGCAAAGCAAAACCTCCCTACTGCTGATCCCAGTGAGCACACATCATTTTGACTCACACCAGTTAACTTACATCATGGTGGGCCCAATCTCATATTCTCCATGATGTCCAAACCTGCCATAGACACCTGTGAACCCATGTACAATAAAAAATTACACTTCTCTCACTGGTGGCACCATGCAGTGACTCTGGAGCAACCCCCCCCCCTACCCCCTCCCCAAATGCCCAAATGCTGTTAAACAGTGAACTACTATTCCCACTCTGTGTACACATATCATTCCCCATGTTAGGGTTTTGCCTGCAGTCGCATTCTGGAAGCCCCATTTTTTCACATTTCTCACGTTGGGACTCTCTGCTTTTCACCATCTATGATCCTTTTCTCTACACCTCTAACATTTAAGACCTATGCTAAACATTGGTTACAGCATCTATCTATTCCTACACTGTTTTAGTTGCTATGCCTTCAGGTAGCACTTAGGAAATTTTGTCCATATGTTTTTGACATATTATGTGACAACTGCCACAAAAATATGTTTGTAATTCCCTCTGTTCAGTCCTCATTCAGAAGGATGCTTATGGTATCATTGCTTTCCATCAACTAGTACGTAGTAACATTCAGCTTTAGAGCAATATTATTCCTGATATACATCAATGACTTTCCCACTAGTGTTACTCTTGGTGAAAAAATTCTCTTCACTGATGACAGCAGTATTATAGTAATTGAGAAAACAAGAGAACTTCTTGCCGAGAAAGCAAATGAAACTCTCAAGGAAGTTTATGATTGGTCAATAAGCAATAAAGTGACATTGAACACAAAGAAAACTAATGCAATGAATTTCAGTTTGAAGAGGAAAAATGAAAATGTTAAATTAAATGTAGATGGCACCTCTATAGACTGTGTAACAAATGCAGAATTTCTAGGAATGAATATTGATTCTCAGATGAAATGGTGTGAACACACAAAGGTACTTGCGAACAGAATGGCATCAGCTTGTTATGGCCTTAGAATCCTATCATCAGTGTGTAACATGCAGTGTCTTTTAGTTACATTTTATTCATATGTACACTCAGTTCTTAGCTATGGCATTCTTTTTTGGGGAACAAATGCACAAAATATGAACACAATTTTCAAACTCCAGAAAAGAGTCATAAGAATAATAACCAAAAATAGTAGTCATGCTCATTGTAAAGATCTGTTCAAAACACTGGTGATTTTAACTGCTCGTTGTGAATACATTTGCCAGTCAGTTATACACATCATTATTTGTGAAATCGTCGCAAATGCTAGGAACAACGTATTCTCAAAACACACACATTCGAAGAATGAGTGCTCCACAACACAAGAAGACTGCAGGAATGGGTATAGACAGACGACATTGGACAAATGGCTGCTGAAAACACCAGGTAAAGCTGATTCTTCCCAGGCTCCCCAGTACATGGAAACAGACCAACTTGAATAAATGGATAGTGAAAAATACCAAACCCACTCTGTCAACTGATATTTCTTTTTTAGGGATAAATGTATAAGTGGTTCTGGTAGGGTGACACGTCCATCAAGCATTCAACAATCCAAACTCACTTTTAAATTAATTCAGCAGAACTTTCAAAGTCTTGGCAATAAGCACAACGAGTTGGATACCATTGCAGCAATTGATAACCCCGATGTTTTAGTTATAAGGGAACACAGGTACACAGATGAGCTAATTAGTGTATGTAAGCCACTTTCCATGATCTTTTGCTCTGCCTTCAGTAGAAAAGAGAAACGTGGTGCTGGGGTAGCTATCTTCGCAGCCAGTGGTAGTAATTACAGTGTAACAGATGTACATGCTTTCAGCATTGAGGGTGTAATAGAACTAGCAGCAATTAATTATAAGTAGGGGAAAGAGAACTTAATTATTATAGGCCTATGCAGACCTCCATCTGGTAGCCTAGATAGTTTCTTTGATGTTCTTAATGACCTGCTTGTTGACATTGACAGTAAACACTGCAATAAAAATGGCTGGGTTAACATAATACTAACTGGAGATATAAACATTGACTTGCTGTCCAATGACTCTGTATCTAAAAAACTAATGCTAATACTAGCTCACTTTAACTTAACATTTCTGATAAACAAGCCCACTAGAGAGCTCAATAGTGTAAAATCATGCATTGACAACATTACGACTGACATGTCCCACTTTTCAAGCAGTGCATCAGTTCTGAAGCTTGCCATTTCTGACCACCACGCAGTACAGGTATTGATAGAAGCTGAAAATCTTCATGTGAATCGAAAAGAGAAACAATATGTGACAAAAAGAATCACCAATGATGGCAATGTTAAAGATTACAACAGTTTGCTGAAAAGCTTACAATGGGGTGAAAAAAACAATATTACTTTTAGTGATTTTTCATTATTATTGCTTCAATATCTCATGTCCAGAAATGACCTTTGCAGTAAATGACTGCAAAAAGATACAAAAAAATAACTGGGTAAATCATGAAGTAAAAACAGCAAGAGAGAAACTTAGACTTTTCCAATATACAATGATAAATAATAACAATAATAATAGACTAAAGGTAGAATTTAAGAACTATCAGGATTACTATAAAGATCTAGAAGCTAAAAGTAAATATGTAGCCACAATGTTAAGAAACTCTACTAACACTGATTTAGCTGTTTGGAAAGTAATAAATAGCTTTAGGGATTGTAAAGACAGATCAACAAGTGAATTTACTATAAACCATAAAGGGCATATCATGAAATGTCAATGTCAGATTGAAAATATTTTTAATGAGTACTTTTCTTCTGTTGGAAAATTTGTCAATGACCATTTTAAGAATCTTCAGCATAGATATAGGGGCTTTCCAATAAAACAAAGCGTATACTTGGCCCCAACCAATAGCAAGGAAGTCAAAACCATAGTAATGTCATTAAAAAAATACAAAATCAGCAGGCTATGATGGCTTGTCTATCAGTACACTGAAAACGTGCATAGAAAACATATCTGATGCCATGGCCACAGCAGTAAATGAAGTAATTGCATCAGGTTGTTTCCCAGATAGTCTAAAGACAGCACAAGTAATCCCGATTTACAAGAAAGGTGATAAATCTAAAATTGAAAACTACCACCCCATCTAAATCTTACCTGCATTTTATAAGGTAGTTGAGAAAGTTAATTAACTAGACTATTGACATTCCTGAGTCCACACATTTTAATACTTGAAAATCAGAATGGCTTAATGAAAAACAAGTCAACTTCAGTAGCAGCAGCACAATTAATAGACAAAATAATAATGGCGATAGAGAACAAGGAGTATGTAACTAGAGTGTTCCTTGATCTAGAAAAAGATTTTAATTGTGTCAACATTACCATATTACTTGACAAGCTGTGAAACCTGGGTATCAGAGGAACTGGCTATGAGCTAATAAAATCATATATGAGCAATAGGAAACAATTTGTCTTGCTTAAAACAAACAGTGGGTCTTACAAATCTAAAATTACTGATATCAAATATGGAGTGGCTCAAGGTTCTGTCTTGGGACCCCTTCTTTTCTTGATTTATGTTAATGATATACTGTATTGTTCTCCTAACTGTACAAAAATATTGTATGCAGATGACAGATCAATAGTGTGTAAACACAAAGACTATGAGAGTCTGCAGGTGCTGTGCAACAGTGTAACTAATGAAATATTCAAGTATTTTAACCAAAGCCATCTAAATGTAAGTGCTTCAGAGACTGAAATGATGGAATTTAACACAAGGAAACAAATAGAATTTGACATGAAATTATCGATAGGAAATGACATTGTAAAAAAGGAAAAATGGACAGAGTTCTTGGGAATTACAATCCAGAACAGCCTCAAATGGGACATGCATATTGATTCCTTAGTATGTAAGCTGTCGAAGAATGTGTTTGCTATAAATATGATAAGCAAATATTGTAAGGACATGTGTACTAAAAGCTGCTTATCACACCCTATTCTCATCAAATTTAAACTATGCTGTAGAAATATGGGGTGCAACAACTCAAGCAACCTAAGCACATTATTAATACTACAGAAAAAAGTTATCAGAATTATTTGTGGTGCCAAACATCGAGAATCATGTCGGAATCTGTTGCCAAAATTAGGTGTGCTTACCATTATAGGTGTATAAATATTGAAAGTTATATGGCTTGTGAAAACAATAAATCCAAATTTCAACTGTGACCTGCACCAGTACGATACAAGGCAAAAGTTCAGATACCATGTAAATAGCCACAGAACAGCTTTATATGAAAAAAATGCAGTTCATGCTGGGCTGATGTTAGCCAAAACCCTACCAAAAAGTTTCACAACCATTCCTACTAACAAATTAAAAGATCAGCTAAAAAGAATTCTAATTGAAAACCCTTTTTATTGCCTAGATGAGTATTATATCTGTATGAAAAGTGCTTCATAAGTACGTCAAGCTCATAGTTTTAAGTGACATACAAGTAATATAATGTTGATAAAAACAATATTTGTAATGTTGTGATTGTATACTACCAAATGTAAAATGCATCAAAATGTAAAATTTATTAATACAAACAAATCTTTAGTTTGTAATTCATAAACTGACATATTCAGAAGAATAATCTGTATGATGTCCTGAAACCGTATTATTTCTAGGGATTGTATTTGATTATTCGATGTTGGATAAATATTATTATTATTATTATTATTATTATTATTATTAACATTGGTAATTACTGAACAAAAAACTCTGTCCATGACCATGCAACAAGAGATAGAATCAACTTACATTTACCAAGAAAAAATAAACATAAAACTCAAAACAGCATTTTCTACCAAGGAATAAAACTGTACAATAAATTACCAAAAGAGATTAAAGAAATGGCCAAATTTCACTTTTTTTTAAAAAGGCAGCTAAAATGTACCTGTTATGCTATCCCTTTTTTACATTGAAGGAGTACTTAGATAAAACAGAGTAGGGGTTTGATAAAAAAAAATTTGTACAAATAAATAATAATAATAGTAATAATAATAATGATAATGATTATAAAACATCCAACGTTCCACATAACACCTTTACTTTATGCTTTTTTCCTTCTTTTTTTCCTTTCTAGAAATACTTACCCTCAAGCTATGCATAGCACAATAATGACACCTCTTCCTCTTTCTGAGCTCAACATCTCACTCATTATGAAGGGATGCTGACTTAGTTTTTCAGGATAGCAAATGGGAAATTGCGGTACAGGAAATGGCCCAGACATCACCAGTGTGTGTGTGTGTGTGTGTGTGTGTGTGTGTGTGTGTGTGTGTGTGTGTGTGTGTGTGCTACTACTACTAATACTGTCCGCAATTTCTTCAATAAATTCCCATTCCCCCTCCTCCTATGACACATTGCTCAACTGTTCCCTTTTCTTTCCTCCATATTGTTTTTGTGCCTTTTTATTGTCTGATTTAACAATGTCTGATATGGCTCCATGGTGGTAACTTGCTCCACCACTTGTTTATCCACTGCAAGGCCTGTGTCCACAGGAAAAATGGAACAGGACAGGTTCGAACACCAATACCACAATCAGTTCATTTTCACTCATGACATCAAAGTGATGTTGCAGATTGTCAATCTGCAACATCACTTGTAGGCTCTGGATCTTCCGTCAGCAAAATATGATTGTATGACAACACATGTAATGGTCTGGCATGAACATGTCGACACTTATGCTAATACCTGAGCTGCAGGATGGCCACTTTCAGCCCGGAATGGCATGTGCAAGATCTTTGGGGTACCATAGTGAGTGTAGAATCAAGAATGTTTACTCAAAAAAACAACATCCTTTGTTAATCATTGCTCCCATATGGGAGTTTCAGAACCACAACCAGG
Organism: Schistocerca piceifrons; assembly: GCF_021461385.2. Lineage (NCBI taxonomy): Eukaryota > Metazoa > Arthropoda > Insecta > Orthoptera > Acrididae > Schistocerca > Schistocerca piceifrons. The sequence continues at coordinate 770,555,358 of NC_060138.1, forward strand.
AGCAAGCTAAGAGGCAGTGAATGTGTATTATAAGGCAGCAGAGTGCTGTCACAGAAAAGCAGGGTTGGCAATATGTGTGGCCTTGCCGATACAAGACTGGAAATAGATTGATAGCCAGCAAGCTTATGCCTGGACTTGGGTACACCGCAAGAAGTCCCAAGCAGCTGGTAGAGGTGGGCAGATGCCTTGGTGAACTGAGGACCTTTGGAGACTAGCTAGAATGTTAGGTGATACCCCAATGGCAGCCTCACCTTGGTGATACTAATTTGAGGACCAGAACCATCTGCACTATCTGATGGTTCATACACCAGCAGCTTTGCTTGGTTGTTGATGCTGCTCAATGCAGCTGTAGTTGATTGACCTAACATTTGACTGATGACTGATGTGGAGACTGTCATGGCACCAGCAAAAGTCAGGAGTCCAAGTTGTGCTAATATCTGAGTGGCATACTTTTATTTCCAGGTAGGTGTGTTGTGGTAGGAACCCACATCTCATCACTTAGCAGGCTGCAGAAACACAGTTTTGTGCTACGACAAAAAGTCATCCACCCCAATGCTGATGGTTCTGTATTGCAGAATACCACACTACCATTATTTTAGTAACAAGCTGTAGAATTGCATATGAGGCTGACCTGCTCCCCCATTTACTTGTTGCAACAGCTTTCATGAGGCTGATGTCACGACAAAGGCTGATGTCATAACAAGTGACCAATGTTTTGCATTTGTGATGACACAATAAAGAATATTTGCCTTATTGCTTGTGGTATATCTTTACGTCTTGATCAGAAAATTCCTCAGCATTAAGTGAAGCTCTCTTCCTGTCACAAGACATATTGATTCCAGATGTTGTCATTTCTTTCTCTTAGTTTTCAATGTAATATTGTCCATGACTTGTTGTAAGGATGTAAAGTGAACTGGATTGGAGAAATACATTAAGGAAATAAATGGTTCATCTACTGTTTCCTGTTATTTATGTAGTAAATTCTCTATAAATTGTATAACTGGGGAAGAATCACATTATTACAAAAAAATCAAGATTGTTAATTCCTCCTAAATTAAATGAACAATATGTTTTTAAAAAGCACTTGGATCATATAGTAATAATGCCCTATATCTGTCATCAGCAGTAATAATAATAGGAAACATAGTCTAGAAATTCATTAACAGCTCATTCTTCAACCATTGACTGCAAAAAAGAAAAGAAAAGACATCATCATCACTTTGTTCTACTTTTAGTTATTACTCCATTAACACTTTGCAGATATAGCTGATTTTTTGCAGTGAATGATTGCATTGTGCATCCTCACATACCTCTTTGTCTTCTATAAAAGCAAGCCTTTAATTTTTCAGGATTTGGAGAAAGTCGTGGTCACTCCATTGGTCTGCTGTTTGACTTGTAGCTCAGTTTTTGTCATAATGTAAATGTGTTGCTGTTCAGCACCTCACTGATGTTATGTTTGGCAGGTTCACCTTTGCAAGTGTCCTACAGTGCTGTGCATTTGGTGTTTCTATGGGCATCACACTGATTTATTGGCATGTCCTTCCTCTTACTTTATGGATGGGTGGCACATCGTACATTCACTGCACAAGAGAATGGCTCAGTTTCAGTTTCTGTGGAAGCCAACACCCCAAATTTGTTGGCTAATGTACAGATGTAACATACTGAGTTCTCTCTGGTCTCAGTCTCTCCTGTACAGGATGCCTAGACCTACCACTTTCTGCAGAGATGGTATACACAGGACAGGACAGAACTTGATGTACCTTTGATATCATTGGTATATGACTTTCAGTATCTCTACCAACACATCTATTTGCAGCAGCTTTCAATTGTTTGAAAATAGTAAGGGTTATTTCCAGGTGCTTACAAACAACAACTTACACATCCCATGCATGAGAACAGCATACACACTGGTGTTGCACTGTATCTGGTGCAATATTTAACAGAACAGTAAACAAACAATTTCATGGTGTCTATTCTTTCAGACATATCTGAAAGAACAGACACCATTTTGATCCTGCAGACACTATGAAACAAAACACAAAGGAATTAAGACATTAGCTGCCAGTTGGCATTATTTATATCAATGAGGAAAGTTGAAAATCTGCACTATTTAGCTGCACCTGAAATTCTATGCCCAGGAATCACGCAGGTATGGATGTGTGCAGGTTAAGAAATGTTGTGGCAGTTCTGAAATATTACTTGAAGATTAATTCCTTTGAGACATGGTGTATGGTCTGGTACTTACCTTGTCTCCCCAATCATGTACAACTATGCTGGCATAAATGCATTGACTATTCTCTTCATGTTGACTTCTTCTCTGAAAATGTCCACTTCAAAATGCAGGGTCTCATCATGTCTGGGCATAGATATTAGGATGTAGCGTGGTAGGAGAATGAAAACTTGTGACTATTGCATATTGTAACTTTTAATTTACACGTTACTGGGAGAGTGCAATTACATATTTCTGTATTGCACTAACTCAAAAGACCACAGACAGTGAGATTAGTGAAAAAAACAAAAACAAATGAGGTACATAAAATAATTGATAATTTAACTTTCTTTTTTCCCTTAGCTTACTCAGATAACCATACCTCCGTACAATATAACAGGGATAACATGAATATTTATTTATATGTGTAGGCCATTTAAAGAACCTACACATCTTGTAGAATTGGGTGTACTGTTCATGTTCCACATCTTCCCAATACAATATTTTAACATTGTAACTTAGCATCAAAACATTGTGTTGGGCAGATGTGGAAAACCTGTAGAACACAAGATGACAATAAATTGCCAGCAAAGTCTAAGAAATTATATGAAAATAACTTTCTTGTGCTAGAGCAAACATTCATTTTCAGTGATGTAGACTTAGTTATAACAGAAAAGTTAAAACATAGAATGCAAATACTTTACTCAACTTAACGATGAGCTGACCCAATCTAAATAAAAAGTTAGTAAAAAAAAAAAAGTGTTTCAGAAATTAAGCAGAAACTTTGCATTATTCAGGCATGATAGTTTCAGTTTTACAAACATAAATAAACAGTAAATGTGGAAATTTCTTTCAGTAACTGCTACAGAAGAAAAATTAATCTCTAGATAGGAAAAGGAAAGCACCAGGTACTGCATGATGTTATCTGTCTGATAAAATGTTCTCATGGCAGGTCAGTTAGAAAATTAGAATACTCTAATATTATTTCCCTGGTGATGTATGTACTGTCTGTGTTGTAAAGAAATTTCAAATGAGAAAATGAAGACACTTCTAGCTCTGAAACTGAAAATGGTGATTACAACATGACCAAGAAACATACTTAAAAGGCATACTATACATTTTCTGATTTTCTCTATACAGTTTTAATTCGTTTCAAACAGCAGCAGAAAGAAAATTATGGTGACACCTGGTACATAACAGTGAAAACTACTTATGTGGGACTTCTATGAGATCAAAGCTACAATAGCCAAGTATCTAGAAGGAAAACTATACCTGAAGTGGATCTTGTACTTAACCAAGAACACTCATGGCAGATCATTAATTAACTGGTTCATACCATGTTCAATGGATGATTTAGAGGACATATTACAAAATTACATTACAGTAAGGAGTTGGAGAAAATGAGTCTGAATAATGGTTAAACAAGGAAACTCACTCCAACAGGACAACATAAGGGGAAAAAAAGCAACAAATTTTTATATTACCATAAGTTCAATAAATGCTCACATAGAGGCATGTCACTTGGGCCCATTCACAAATGCAAGAGTGTCTGTAAATACCATGATCCAGCATTTGTTCATCATTTCTTGCTATCCTCTTGAAACTGTTGGTAGGTGTCATTTAGTAAGAGAGTGATTGACCTGACCTGGATTACTTCCTGAACTATTTTATGCACCTTAATGATGACTCTTAATGATGACTCTCATTATGCTGTGGACTTCATTTCTGGATAAACATTCACTCTGTCATCATTGACCACAAGAACTGCCTGTTTGTTTCACTAGTCTTGACATCACCACCAGTACAAGTGATCATATACTATGTTCTGTGTATGCAGAGTAGGATAGGAAACCAACAATTACAGGCATTCCAGGAATGCCTCACTTCCAGTGTTGCCTTTCAGCCCTTCCTAAAAAATATAAAATTAAACCACAAACATTAGTCAAGCTGTGTCCCAAGCTATCTGTGATCTGAAGGCAGTCAACTTTGTCATCATCCTCTATGTGGACGAAAGGTCCACTACTGTAACACTTTATTAAGAGGAGCATGTAGCAGAGGGGGCATCAGCATTTCTCGTCTCCTTGACATACAAAACTGTTCCTAATCACCCCATTCCTTCCAATGATGGTGAGCTGCAGAAAATCTCTAGTCTCTCACAAGGAATCATAACCATTTCTGTAGAAATCCTGTTTCATGCACCTCCACCCTCTAGTTACTTTTCAAGACATAGAAACAGCCATCCTCACCATCCCATTGTAGCTGACTTAAAATTTCCCAATGAATGCACTCTGACCCTGATAGACCAGTGTTGCCAACTCCATCACAAGGAACCTTCCATTCTTTGTACACCAACCACTTCCTACATATCTTAGATCTAGTTCCACCCTCTCCCATCTGGATCTCTCTCAGCTACTATCAAATTCCCTCTCAGCTCTGGAACACCAGATGTAATGGCCACCTGAGTGCATCACCATAACTAATTTCATCCTTACCAAAATCTTATTTGCCACTGCAGCCCAGAACTACAAACAAGTCAGTGGGACCATTATGGAAACCAGTATGGCTCAGTCATTTGTGCAACTTTTCGAGGGTATGTGGAAGGGGTATGTGGAAGAGGGAGTTCTACAAGACTCAGGAACTGGTTCAGCCCCATCACCCCCTACTGGCACCCCTGGCTTAATACAGATTTATCAATGTGGTGTGGACTCATGGTGAAAAAGAACTGTCCAATTCCTGCAACAGCTTAACATATTTTCCCTAGTCAGACTCACTAATCTTTTTCCAAATCTGAACCCACGTTAATATTGTTGTAAACTGTATGGCATTCCCAGATGATTATCCCCATCCTAAGAACCCTACACTTGCAATAATTTCCACTCTAAAACTGGCCCCATGCCCCTACCCAGTGTCACTTGGTACAGTCCTGCCTCTGGTAAATCCCTCCATATCAAAGACAGAGCAACCTACAAAACCATGCATGTTGTCAACTAACATGTGTCCATTGCACAGCTTTTTATATAGGAATGACCTGCATCTACATAGATACTCCACAAGCCACTGTATGGCGCATGGCAGAGGGTACCCTGTACCAGTACTTGTCATTTCCCCTCCTGTTCCACTCGCAAATAGAGCCAGAGAAAAACAACTGTCAGTGCACGTCAATATGAGCCATAATTTCATGTTCCTTACACCTAACGTGTACTGGTGGCAGTCTGCTTCAAATGCAGGTTCTCGAAAGTTTCTCAATAGTGTTCCTCAAGAGGAATGTCACCTTCCCTCCAGGGATTGCCATTTGAGTTCCCAATGCATCTCCGTAACACTTACATATTGTTCGAACCCTTCCATAACAAATCTAGCAGCTCGCCTCTGACTTGCTTTGATGTCCTTCTTCAGTCTGACCTGGTATGGATGCCAAACACTCAAGCAGTACGCAAGAATAGGTTGCAGCAGCATCATGTATGCAATCTTCTTTACAGATGAACCTCTCTTTTACTGAACTGAGTGAAGAAAAATGAGATAATCATCAATGTAAGAAAGAGCTGGTTGGTAAGTTTCAGTTCCAGAAGATATTTCCAAGAAAATTTTTGATTGTTATTTAGCTATTAACTCAGTTAACAAATATTAAGTATTGAAGATTCATATTAGCTGTAAGACAAATGGTAAAGTTGATTGCAGAGAAGCCTTTATTGTTACAGTAGCAGGATGGAAATAACTATTTGATATGGTATAATATTTTACTGGATCTTTGTATTCTACAAAATAAATTTTTTGTGCAGGCCTTCCAAGCAGCTCTTCAGTTAGTTGAGAGCAGAAGGGTATACCGTGAATTTTGTATACCCATTGCAGTTATTCCTTCAACCATAAGTAATAATGTTCCAGGAACAGAATTTGCACTTGGTTGTGACACTGCACTGAATGAAATAATAGAGGTAGGCTACAAATTTCTTTCTTAAATTAAATACAGTTATTGTAAGTTTCCAAAATATTTGGCTACTTTGCAGATATGTGACAGAATACGGCAGTCTGCACAAGGAACAAAACGAAGAGTATTTATAATTGAAACCATGGGAGGTCACTGTGGATATCTTGCTACATTGTCGGGTGAGACAGTTTAATACTATTGTGGAGGATAGTAGTTACGGAGCTAGTTACATTTAACTGAATAAGTATGATTAATTAAGACATGTATGTTTTCTCATAGGATTAGCTGGAGGTGCAGATGCTGCTTACATTTTTGAAGAGAAGTTCTCTGTTCGAAATGTTTTGGAAGACGTCTATCACATGGCATGCAAAATGGCAGCTGGAGTACAAAGAGGCTTAATAATTAGGTAAAATATCATTCGTCAGTTAATTCTATGCAGTGTTAATGAATGCATTGAAAAGAAGTGTGACCTATCATTGGAGTATGTCAGAACACTTAAAAGGTAAGTATGTAAGTAAATAGCTGGTCTGATGAGAGGTGCCACTCTGGACATTTGTGAGTAATCAAAGTGTTATGGGCTGATGTTTCAATGTGGGCAAATTTATCTTTTATTTGCTAATGTTATACTTGGTGAATTGGATTTCAGCTATCTTTTATCTGAGATATTCATATTACATCAAAAAGATAGCTGAGTGGTATTTTAACTTCCTTGCACACTGTGTGGTTCTTTAGTGAATACAGGATTGAGGAACAAATGCTATTCATGAACAGAGAATTCAGACATCAATTTATTTATTTATTTACATTTTCTTTGCGTGGAGCCATAGTAATGATTTCTTTTGCAAATGTCAGACTTAATACTATGGTTATATTTATACTTATAAAATACACTATATTCTGTAGCTGTTGCTTCTTATGTCTAGTTTTTTACATTTATCACATTACAACTGATATGTTAATGCCTCATGTTACAATCACTATCTTAAAATTCATTGAAAGAACATAAACATTTTTCTATTAGAAAAGATTTTAATTTTGTTTTAAAAACATTTCCCGTGTACGTTCTTAGAGAGTTTGGTAGCTTGTTATACCAAATAAAACCACTGATATATGGACTTCTATCAGTCATTTTTAATGTTGTTTTGTTACAGAAATAGTTGCACTTTGTTCTGGTGTTGTGATCATGTACATCACTGCCCTTGATAGCTTCTGTTGGTTGACGTATAAAAAATACAACTATTTTGAAGATGTACAGAGAATATATTATCCGATATTCGTGCTGCACAAACACTTCACGACATGAATCTGTATGTCCCATCCCAGTATAAGTCTTATTGATCTTTTCTGTAGTAGTAGTATTCTTTTTAAATGTACATCAGCTGCACAGCACCATAGTTCAATTCTGTAATTGAGAAAGGGGTAAAGTGTTCCATAATATACTAATTTCAGTGCTTGGCTAGGAACTATCTTTGCGAGCTGGCTGAGGAGATATATGGCACTACTGACTTTTCCGCATAAGAAATTAATGTGGTATGTCCACCACAAATTTTCATCAACATATACACCCAGGAATTTACAGCTACCATTTTCTGTTGCAGAGATATTACATGCACTATTCATATTGTTGTGATGAGAACTGCTTGTTTTAAATGCTGAGAAATATAATACTTTAGAATATCTTATTAAAAGCAGGAATTAATGATATTGGTCTATAGTTGGAGACGTCTTCCTTACTTCCCTTTTTATACACTGGTTTCACTACACTCATTTTTAGAACCATTGGATACATGTTATCTCTAATGCTGCAATTAATCGGGTGAGTAAGAGGTTTGGAGATTTCTTTTAAGCATGCTTTAGTAATAGCACTGGATACGCCATCCCATCCAGATGAAAATTTTTTCTTTAGCATGTATATTGCCCTGCAAACCTCCCACTCATTTACTTCCACAAATTCAAATTCGGTACACTGGGTGAGATGCCATCGGATCTCTATCTGTGAATCTGTAATATGTGTTGATTGGTCACCAGAAATGTAGTAGTTGTTACAAATATTACATATAGTATCTGGTTTTTTTTTATAATGTTACCATCATGTCTTGTTGAGACCTTTTCGTATTTGTCAATCAGCTTCCAAGATGCTTTGCTTATGTTGTCAGACTACGTCTAATATCAAATAGTAAAAATGTTGTCAGACTACTTCTAATATCAAATAGTAAAAATAATACATCAGTTGCTAACAGTAGATTTGAGTGTAAAAATATATTCAGATACAAAAGATTTATAGATCTGTCACTCTACAATACAGTGTCTATTCAGAAGATGTCACGCCTTCACCACTATGAAAGTCTATAAACATTATTCAGCTGGCAAACACACTAAATGGGGTCAGGGCATGAATGTTTGAACTTTTTAAGTACACCTGCCACTGGAGTTCTGGAGAGGGAATGCTTGCATCTCATTGGCATCAGCATAGTCATTCATGGTAGTGTCCTTATGCCATGGTAGGAACTGCAGGAGTGTAACTGGTGGCATATGTATTGGAAAGTGTGGCCGACTGTATAGCGGCTGATACCACACCGCCCAACTTTGAAGGTATGTGGACAGTAATGCAGCTGGCTGCTTAGTTGGGAGCAGAGTAGACCAATCTGTATCCTAACGTTGCATCATGTGAGTGCCAGGTTAACTTTCCCAGAAAAACAAGCACACGAGGCATTTGCTGGCACTGGTAAGAGCTTGGAGGGTGTTGCGGAGGATGCTGGCAACTAACTGATGGTGATAGTGTTGATGTCCATGAGAGAGGTGACCTGTAGTGTTGTCGGCAACAGTGTTGCAGGTGGGCAGTCAGAACTACCATCAGTGAGACAGCTGTAGATGGAGGCTACGGCTCAGTAAGCTGTGTGGGAGGCTTTGTTGCAGTGGATGGATGTGGCTGTGTCCTGACAGCCAGATGTCATGCAGAGAAGATATCTGAAACAGTCTAATCTATGGCATTGTCACTGAATTCATACAGATATAGCTGATTTTGGAGGTGCTGATGCATGCCTGTGCTGCCGCAAATAGTATACTGCACCCTGCCAGCTGATTTGAGAACCATGCCGGATTCACATAAATGTGACTTGTTCTACATACAATATTGAACTCAGATGGTCAGATAAAACTTCTACATCTACATGGATACTCTGCAAATCATTCTTAAGTGCCTGACAGAGGGTTCATTGAACTATTTTCACAATAATTCTCTATTTTTCCTCTATCGAACAGTGCATGGTAAAAATGAACACTTATATCTTTCTGTGCGAGCTCAGATTTCCCTTATTTTATTATTATGATAATTTCTCTGTATGTAGGCCAGCATTAACAAAGTAATTTCACATTCGAAGGAGAAAGTTGGTGATGGAAATTTTGTGAGAAAACCCGCTGCAATGAGCAACACCTTCGTTTTAATGGTGTCCACTCCAAATCCTGTATCATGTATGTGACAATCTCTGCCCCTGTTTCTGGACAATACATAATGTGCTGCCCTTCTTTGAATTTTCTCCATGAACTCCATTAACTATATCTGGTAAGGATCCCACACCATGCAGCAGTACTCAAAAAGAGAATGGAGAAGTTTAGTGTAGGCTGTCTCCTCTAGTAGATCTGTTGCATTGTCTGAGTGTTCTGCCAATAAAATGCAGACTTTGGTTCACCTTCCCTACAACATTTTCTATGTGCTCTTGTCAATTTAAGTTGTTCATAATTGTAATTTCTTGGTTCCTTTTGTCTCTCATGTGAATGACATCAAACTTTTCATTATTTAGTAATAATAATAATAATAATAATAATAATAATAATAATAATATTTATTCAACATCGAATAATCAAATACAATCCCTAGAAATTATACAGTTTCAGGGCATCATACAGATTATTCTTCTGACTATGTCAGTTTATAAATTACAAACTAAAGATTTGTTTGTATTAATAAATTTTACATTTTTATACATTTTACATTTGGTAGTATACAATCACAATATTACAAATATTGTTTTTATCAACATTATATTAGTTGTCGGTTACTTAAAACTATGAGCTTGACATACTTACGAAGCACTTTTCATACAGATATAATACTCATCTAGGCAATAAAAAGGGTTTTCAATTAGCTGATCTTTTAATTTGTTAGTAGGAATGGTTGTGAGACTTTTTGGTAGGGTTTTGGCTAACTTCAGCCCGGCATGAACTGAATTTTTTTCATATAAAGCTGTTCTGTGGCTATTTACATGGTATCTGAACTTTTGCCTTGTATCGTACTGGTGCAGGTCACAGTTGAAATTTGGATTTATTGTTTTCACAAGCAATATAACTTTCAATATGTATACACCTATAATGATAAGCACACCTAATTTTGGGAACAGATTCCGACATGATTCTCGAGGTTTGGCACCACAAATAATTCTGATTACTTTTTTCTGTTGTATTAATAATGTGCTTAGGTTGGCTTGAGTTTTTGCAACCCATATTTCTACAGCATAGTTTAAATTTGATGAGAATAGGGTGTGATAAGCAGTTTTTAGTACACACATGTCCTTACGATATTTGCTAATCATATTAATAGCAAACACATTCTTCGACAGCTTACATGCTAAGGAATCAATGTGCATGTCCCATTTGAGGCTGTTCTGGATTGTAATTCCCAAGAACTTTGTCCATTTTTCCTTTTTTACAATGTCATTTCCTATGGATAATTTCATGTCAAATTTTATTTATTTCCTTGTGTTAAATTCCATCATTGCAGTCTTTGAAGCACATTTAGATGGCTTTGATTAAAATACTTGAATATTTCATTAGTTACACTGTTGCACAGCACCTGCAGACTCTCATAGTCTTTGTGTTTACACACTATTGATCTGTCATCTGCATACAATATTTTTGTACAGTTAGGAGAACAATACAGTATATCATTAACATAAATCAAGAAAAGAAGGGGTCCCAAGACAGAACCTTGAGGCACTCCATACTTGATATCAGTAATTTTAGATTTGTAAGACCCACTGTTTGTTTTAAGCAAGACAAATTGTTTCCTATTGCTCATATACGATTTTATTAGCTCATAGCCAGTTCCTCTGATACTCAGGTTCTACAGCTTGTCAAGTAATATGGTAATGTTGACACAATTAAAATCTTTTTCTAGATCAAGGAACACTCTAGTTACATACTCCTTGTTCTCTATGGCCATCATTTTTTTGTCTATTAATTGTGCTGCTGCTACTGAAGTTGACTTGTTTTTCATTAAGCCATTCTGATTTCCAAGTATTAAAATGTGTGGACTCAGGAATGTCAATAGTCTAGTTAATAACTTTCTCAACTACCTTATAAAATGCAGGTAAGATTTAGATGGGGTGGTAGTTTTCAATTTTAGATTTATCACCTTTCTTGTAAATCTGGATTACTTGTGCTGTCTTTAGACTATCTGGGAAACAACCTGATGCAATTACTTCATTTACTGCTGTGGCCATGACATCAGATATGTTTTCTATGCATCTTTTCAGTGTACTGATAAACAATCCATCATAGCATGCTGATTTTGTATTTTTTTAATGACATTACTATGTTTTTGACTTCCTTGCTATTGGTTGGGGCCAAGTATATGCTTTGTTTGATCGGAATGCCCTTATATCTATGCTGAAGATTCTTAAAATGATCATTGACAGATTTTACAACAGAAGAAAAGTACTCATTAAAAACATTTGCAATCTGACATTGACATTTCATGATATGCCCTTTACGGTTTATAGTAAAATTACTTATTGATCTGTCTTTACAATACCTAAAGCTATTTATCACTTTGCAAACAGCTAAACCAGTGTTAGTAGAGTTTCTTAACATTGTGGCTACATATTTACTTTTAGTTTCTAGCAGAAGTAAACCTGATAGTCAATTGCCAATTTTTGCACCATGGTATCTTCTCTAAATCATTTTACAGTTTGTTTTGAAATTGTAATGACTTTAGTAGATGATGAATAACAGTATCGTCTGTAAAGAACCTAAGTTGGCAGCTCAGAATGTCTCCTAAACCATTTATGTAGATAAGAAATAGCAGAGGGCCTATAACATTACCTTGAGGAATGCCAGAAATCACTTCTGTTTTACTCGAAGACTTTCCATCAATTACTATGAACTGTGGCGTCTCGTAGGAAACCACGTTTCCAGTCATATAACTGAGAAAATATTCCATAAGCATGAAACATGATTGCAAGCTTCTTGTGAGGTATGATGTCAAAAGCCTTCTGGAAATCTAGAAATATGAAATCAATTTGAAATCCCTTGTCGATAGCACTCAACACTTCATGTAACCTAGTTGTGTTTCACAACAATGATATTTTCTAAATCCATGTGTTAACAGATCTTTCTTTTCTAGGTAATTCATAATGTTTGAACACAATATACATTTCAAAATCCTGCTACATACTGACATTAATGATTTGGGCCTGTAATTTAGTGGATTGCTCATATTGCCATTCTTGAATATTGGTGTGACCTGTGCAACTTTCCAGTCTTTAGGTATGAATCTTTTATCAAGTGAGTGACTGTATATGATTGTTAAGTATGAAGCTATCGGATCAGCATTCTCTGAAAGGAACCTAATTGGTATGCAGTCTGGAATGGAAGACCTTCTTTTATTATAAGATTTAAGATGCTTCACTACTCTGAGGATATCTATTTCTAACTTTCTCATGTTGGCAGCTGTTCTTGATTCAAATTATGGAATATTTACTTCATCTTCTTTGGTGAAGGAATTTCAGAACGCTGCATTTAGTTTACTCGACTTTAGCAGCACTGTCACTGACAGTACTTCCATTGCTGTTGGGCAAAGAAGGCACTAATTGTGTCTTGTCACTAGCATACTTTACATACAACCAGAAGCTCTTTAGATTTTCGGCCAAGCTTAGAGACAAAGTTTCATAGTGGAAATGGTTATAAACATCTAATATTAAAGTCCACGTAATTTTTGAGCTTCTGTAAAATATTGCCAATCTTGGAGATTTTGCATTCTTTAATTCTGGCATGGTTTTTCATTGTTTCTACAACAGTGTTCTGAACTGTTTTGTGTACCATGGGGGATCAACTCTGTCATTTGTTAATTTATTTGGCATAAATCTCTCAATTGGTGTTGATATTATTGAATCGAATTCAAGCCACATCTGGTTTTTACTTACATTGTTAATTTGGCAGGAATGGAGAGTGTTTGTCAGGAAGGCATCAAAAGAATTTTTATATGCTTTTTTAAATAGATTTGGAGGATTTGGGAGTTATGGTATTCAGTCTCACTACAAAACCTTGTGTTTGTCACTAAGACGTGAAGTCTGAAGCTGGAGCAGAGTGGTAAGGATGAAGCAAATGCAGCAAGGCCCAATGGTGTACCACTTGCTAATGTTCTGCTTGCAAAATATCAGGAGCAGACAAAGTATGATATGAACTCAGAAACATTAGTAAGGCATCTTCATGTGAATGTGATGCTCAAAGTTTTGACATCTGCGTCTTGAACTTTTGAACAAAATGTTCAGCCTCTCCATTAGACTGCGGCAAGAATGGTACTGTCCTGACATGATGTATTCCATTGCGTTTGCAAAACAAAAGAAGGTCCATTGACAGAAACAATTATTTGGGGTAAGCCTTCAAGAGAAAATACAGAAGCAAATGCTTTGAGTGTGCTGGCGGCATTCATTGAATGCACTGGGATAACAAAAGAGTGTTTTCTATAGGCATCAATGATAATCAACCAACATTTTTTACCAAAAGGGGCCAGAAAGTCTACATGGGGGCACTGCCCTGGGGAAGCAGAATGTGGGCAGGAGAAAAATTCCTGGCATGGAGTGGCCTGATTGTCTGTGCAAGCATGACATTGTGCCATCACATGTTGTATTTGTTTATGTAAACTGAGCCGCATACAATGTTGGTGTACCAGCTGCTTAGTGTGAACTGTTCCCTAATGACCTCTATGTATAAGGCTTAACAGCGGCTGTTGTAATGAGTCAGGGATTAACACTCTTGTCTGTTGGGCTTGTGAAGCAGACTCACATTATTCAGAAGAGATAAACTGTTGGGGTGCACAGAGTATCTATGCACTAAGGGATCAGGAATACATTTCTGGGAGAGTGACCAACCTTTGCCAATGTAACTTAGCAACTGTAGTGGCTTGTGTGGATCTACAAAAAATCAATATAAAAAGAATTGAGTGCTTGCAAATCAGAAGGATCAATATGTAAACAAGAAGCTTCCAATGCGTTGAATGCTGCATATGCACTGACAAGTAAATAACATAAGGTGTTGCTGCTTGGTGGTGCGCTACTGGGCAATACAGAATCTCATACTGGTAATTTGACAGTAATAGTGACCAACATTGAAGTTTTTGTGCCATGTGGACAAAGAAACAATGATGTGTGACCATAAAAATTTTTCTGCAATACAGGTAATGATGAAATTTGATGACACCATATATAACAGCCAGGGCTTTCTTCTCCAGCTAACTATAATTAATGTGGGCACTGTTCAAAGTTTTGAAAGCAAATGTGATGAGGTGTTCTGTTTTGGTAGATTTGTGGGGTAAAACCCACCCAGTGCCATCGGATGAAGCACTAACTGCAAGCACACATGGTTTGAGTGTATTGTAGTGCATAAGGCAAGGCTGACGAAGCAATGCACTTTTCAGTTTTTGAAGAACTTGGTCACAGTCTTTTGTCTAATGGAACAGAACATTTTTACATCTGAGATGGTTCAGAGGCACATCAATATGTGCCAAATTAGGAATGAACTTTATGTAGTAAGTCAATTTTCCAACAGTTTGCAGTTCACAAAAAAATCTTAGGATGTGGAAATTGCTGAATTGAATTGCTTGCAAATGTTTTATTAAAGGACGAGTGCCATTGTAATAGATGATATGTGCTTTTGTTGTGTTGAAAAAAGAACATTTCTGCAAGTTACAATTGAGGCCTGTCTCAGTTAAAACAAATTTTTGAAACAATGGAGATCCAGAAGCACTTCTGAAAGGTAGACACTGATATTCAAATAAGCCGACATGAGTATTTACAACAAAAAGTCCTTTGTCGTTCCATCCCACGGTAATTGGAAATAGGTTCCTGCAAGATCAATTGTCAAGAAGTATTGTCCTCTTGCTAGGCAATCCAAAATTTCCTCTGTACATGGGAGTGGTAAGGAATTAATGACTGTCTGTGAATTTACCATGCATTTGAAGGCTGCACAAATATGAATCTTTCCATTTGGCTTACGAATGATGACTAAGGGTGATGCCCACTGACTTGCTGAAATCAGTTTTAAGACACTAACAGGCTCCAGTGTCTGAATTTCTGTAAGCGCTTCAATCAGTTAATGCCTGAGGCACAGGTCATACATGGCAAAATTTGGGTTGCCCATTACCTTTCAACATAATGTGAGCGTGAAAATCTTCTGGATGTCATAGAGTACTGTCGAACAAATGTTGATACTCGTCATGGAGTTGTTGAATTGCAGAAAGGGAAACTTTTGTGTCAATGGCATGCACATAGTGCTGTGTGTCTAATCTGAAGAAATCAAATGCATCCAAGCCAAAAATATTTGGGCTAATGTGTGAGGTGGGTTACGGTGAAAGGGACTTCCTTAGTTTTTGTATTTTTCAGATAATCACCATGTTCCAAGCACTGAAATAGGTGCTGAGAGCCAGATTTGATGTTTTCAAAGATGGGTGGCCACTTTTTTCTTATGCATCTATGTTAAGCAGCATGACAGAATCTCCAGTATGTATTTTAAAATGTATGACTGGCTAGAAATTTGCAATGCAATCCACAGTTTGCAGTGTGTTCTCTGAATGCAGTTGTCCTTTCCTTGTCTGTTTTCACCTGCACACTTGAGTGCTTTTGTGAATTTTGATGTTGGAATAGCCTTTTTGAAGTGTGTGGTATTCCCATTAAATGTGTGTTTGTGCATTTTCTGCATCTTTGCTTGTCTCATTTTTGAGGAGGAGGAGACACAGAATCTGAACGTGAAATGACATTGATTTTCATCTGTTCCTGCTTTGTATTATTCCCCCATGAAACAGAGGAGGGCTTTCTAGTCTTTTATGGGCAGGTCATTTTTGTATGTCCCCCTGTGATGACAAAATTTGCATTCAGCTTGTCTGAAAAAGCAATATTTCTGATCATGGATGACACAGCATTTCATGCATGATTTCGTTTTTGCGTGGAGCTGGGGTAGTGTATTTAGCATTGTGCTGGTATGTGTTGTGAGTGTGGCCTTGTTTACATAGTGCTGCCTAGTGAATGCTGAGGTCGGGGCTGGAACTGTGTAAGAGATTCTGAGTAATAGTATCACACTGTACTTTTTCCTGATAATATCACAACATGCAACTGAATTTACATTCTCTAGTCATGTCCTACAATTCCGCAGTCCATTCTTTATAGGACTGATCACTATGATGTTGCGTGCAGAAAAATTTATACCGAGCAGCAGTGTGTAGTTGATTCTCAAAAAGTTTGTCTAATCTTGCAATTATGACCTCGTACAGCTGGGTTGGAGGCTTGCTTAGGGGAAATGTTTCACTAGGTGGTGGTAGGTGTACACTCTACACAAGAAAAGAAAAATGTATCACATGATTTCACCGACAATTTTGTAGGCTTTGAAATGTCGATGCAGCTGTGTCATGTATTCTTTTCGTGTTTCATTCATCTTATCGGACTTTCAGAATAATGAAAGGGGGCAGCTGAATTCCTTCTTTAGCTTCTGGTGCCTTCTGCTGATGGATTGCTTGCACCTGTATGAGGCTGACAGCATTTGTGTTATTTGTTGACTCTGAAACTGAACAAGAGATATTAGAAACTGGCTGGGGTAATAGCAGGAAATTTAAGGGGGGGAGGCACTGCCATGAATGGTAAAATACCAGTGGTTACAGGTGTTGGAGCAGCACCTTTTTTAGGATAGGTAAGACAGAAAGATGTCAAGTTCTACGAGAGGTCAGGATTGAAACAAATCTTCAGTTTAGGAAAGAAGTTAAACAGCACAATTCTAGCACATTGGATCACCAATCACAGCTATCAATTATAAATTTTCACCAATCACCAGAAATTTTATCTCCACCAAGTTGTATCTCAGTCCTAGGTAATTGCATTGATGAATTAAAGTCACCCAACCCAGTTGACATAATCTGCCTCTCTGAACACCATGTGACCACTAGTATAGGAACTAGGCCTAAGCACAATGAGAAACTCAGACAGGAGAGTACTGCAAATGTTAGAATAAGGAAAGGTTCTCATAAAAGTATAATTAAAAATTGTTGTTGTTGTGGTCTTCAGTCCTGAGACTGGTTTGATGCAGCTCTCCATGCTACTCTATCCTGTGCAAGCTTTTTCATCTCCCAGTACCTACTGCAACCTACATCCTTCTGAATCTGCTTAGTGTATTCATCTCTTGGTCTCCCTCTACGATTTTTACCCTCCACACTGCCCTCCAATACTAAATTGGTGATCCCTTGATGCCTCAGAACATGTCCTACCAACCGATCCCTTCTTCTGGTCAAGTTGTGCCACAAACTTCTCTTCTCCCCAATCCTATTCAATACTTCCTCATTAGTTATGTAATCTACCCATCTAATCTTCAGCATTCTTCTGTAGCACCACATTTCGAAAGCTTCTATTCTCTTCTTGTCCAAACTATTTATCGTCCATGTTTCACTTCCATACATGGCTACACTCCATACGAATACTTTCAGAAATGACTACCTGACACTTAAATCAATACTGGATGTTAACAAATTTCTCTTCTTCAGAAACGCTTTCCTTGCCATTGCCAGCCTACATTTTGTATCGTCTCTACTTCGACCATCATCAGTTATTTTGCTCCCCAAATAGCAAAACTCCTTTACTACTTTAAGTGCCTCATTTCCTAATCTAATTCCCTCAGCATCACCCGACTTAATTAGACTACATTCCATTATCCTTGTTTTGCTTTTGTTGATGTTCATCTTATATCCTCCTTTCAAGACACTGTCCATTCCATTCAACTGCTCTTCCAAGTCCTTTGCTGTCTCTGACAGAATTACAATGTCATCGGCGAACCTCAAAGTTTTTATTTCTTCTCCCTGAATTTTAATACCTACTCCGAATTTTTCTTTTGTTTCCTTTACTGCTTGCTCAATATACAGATTGAATAACATCGGGGAGAGGCTACAACCCTGTCTCACTCCCTTCCCAACCACTGCTTCCCTTTCATGCCCCTCGACTCTTACAACTGCCATCTGGTTTCTGTACAAATTGTAAATAGCCTTTCGCTCCCTGTATTTTACCCCTGCCACCTTTAGAATTTGAAAGAGAGTATTCCAGTCAACATTGTCAAAAGCTTTCTCTAAGTCTACAAATGCTAGAAACGTAGGTTTGCCTTTCCTTAATCTTTCTTCTAAGATAAGTCGTAAGGTCAGTATTGCCTCACGTGTTCCAGTGTTTCTACGGAATCCAAACTGATCTTCCCCGAGGTTGGCTTCTACTAGTTTTTCCATTCGTCTGTAAAGAATTCGTGTTAGTATTTTGCAGCTGTGACTTATTAAGCTGATAGTTCGGTAATTTTCACATCTGTCAACACCTGCTTTCTTTGGGATTGGAATTATTATATTCTTCTTGAAGTCTGAGGGTATTTCGCCTGTTTCATACATCTTGCTCACCAGATGGTAGAGTTTTGTCAGGACTGGCTCTCCCACGGCCGTCAGTAGTTCCAATGGAATATTGTCTACTCCGGGGGCCTTGTTTCGACTCAGGTCTTTCAGTGCTCTGTCAAACTCTTCACGCAGTATCATATCTCCCATTTCATCTTCATCTACATCCTCTTCCATTTCCATAATATTGTCCTCAAGTACATCGCCCTTGTATAGACCCTCTATATACTCCTTCCACCTTTCTGCTTTCCCTTCTTTGCTTAGAACTGGGTTTCCATCTGAGCTCTTGATATTCATACAAGTCGTTCTCTTATCTCCAAAGGTCTCTTTAATTTTCCTGTAGGCGGTATCTATCTTACCCCTAGTGAGATAGGCCTCTACATCCTTACATTTGTCCTCTAGCCATCCCTGCTTAGCCATTTTGCACTTCCTGTCGATCTCATTTTTGAGACGTTTGTATTCTTTTTTGCCAGTTTCACTTACTGCATTTTTATATTTTCTCCTTTCATCAATTAAATTCAATATTTCTTCTGTTACCCAAGGATTTCTACTAGTAAGTATATTTCATCAAAATATTGGGAGTTTAAAGAATAAAGTAGATGAGTTTCTGGTTTGTTTAGAAGATTTAGAAGCTGAGAATGAAATAGATATACTATGCCTGTCTGAGCATCACATTGTTACTGATATGGATAAGGTAAATGTAAGTGGATATAAGCTCTCTGCACATGTAATGAGAGAAAATATGGAGAAAGGAGGAGTTGCCATATATGTCAAAAGTTATCATTGTGCAAAAAGTATAGATACAAAAAAGTTTTGTGTAGAGAAACATATAGAAGCATGTGCCTGTGAGCTTAAATTAAATAAAGGCACATTTATAATTGTAACAGTATATAGGTCCCCATCAGGAAATTTTCATCTATTTCTGAAAAATTTGGACTCCTTGTTGTGCTATCTGTCAGACGGGGGAAGCAAACTATTATTTGTGGGGACTTCAATGTCGATTCTCTGAAAGAGGGTAATAGGAAAAATGACCTTGAAGTATTACTCGGTTCTTTCAATTTGACACCCGTTATTGATTTTCCTACTCGGGTGGTAAAGGATAGCAGCTCACTGATAGATAACTTCTTTATAGACCAAGATAAGTTTAACCAGATAAATGCTCAGCCTGTTGAGAATGGTCTTTCTGATCATGGTGCACAGCTAGTTACAATATATGACATAGCTCCATTCAGCAATACTAAACAGTCCTCCAAAGTAGTACGTTCAGTCAACGATTTAACAATTGCAAATTTCAGGGAAAGCCTACAGCAGTTAGACTGCGATGAGGTGTACCGTGAACCTGATGGCAATTTAAAATATAATTTATTTCATGACATTTTTGTAAATGCATTTGAAAACTGCTTCCCCAAGAAAATAGTTAAATATACTCGTAAGAAACCTTGTAACAAACCATGGCTTACTAAGGGTATAAAAATATCTTGTAACCAGAAAAGGGAAATGTATCTGACAGCAAGAAAGAGTAGTGACACAGAAACTATCAAAAATTATAAAAACTACTGTGTTATATTAAGAAAAGTTATTAAAAAATCCAGGAGTATGTGTATCATGTCTGAAATCAGCAACTCTGATAATAAAATTAAAACAATTTGGAATATTATTAAAAGAGAAACAGGTCAACCAAGAGCAGAGGAAGATAGTATTACCATCAAATTGAATGAAAACTTTACGAACAAAAAGTCAGAAGTTGAAAATATTTTTAATAATCATTTTCTAAATGTTGTGGATATAGTAGGATCCGGGTGTTCATTAGAAGATGCTAGGCTGTTAATGGAAGAGGCCATACCGATGCAATTTGATACAATTGAAATCTCACCCACTTCTCCCTCTGAAATTAGGAAAATAATAAACTTGCTTAAAAGCAAAAACTCACATGGAATTGATGGCATTTCCAGCAAAATACTAAAAGCTTGTTCTCAACAGATAAGTAAGATTCTCAGTCACCTGTGTAATAGCTCTCTGGAACAGGGCATTTTCCCTGATTGACTGAAATATGCTATTGTTATACCTTTGCATAAAAAGGGGGATAGATCTGATGTCAACAATTACCGTCCAATCTCCCTTCTAACAGCTTTATCCAAAATTTTTGAGAAAGTAATGTATTCAAGAGTAGCTTCACATATCTGTAAAAATGAAGTACTAACAAAATGTCAGTTTGGTTTCCAGAAAGGTTTTTCAACAGAAAATGCCATATATACTTTCACCAGTCAAATTTTGAATGATCTGAATAACCGAACACCACCCATTGGGATTTTTTGTGATCTCTCAAAGGCTTTTGATTGTGTAAATCATGAAATTCTGCTAGACAAGCTCAAGTATTGTGGCATGAGTGGGACAGTGCACAAATGGTTTAATTTGTACCTAACTGGAAGAGTGTAGAAAGTTGAAATAAGTAGTTCTCGTAACATGCAAAGATCAGCACATTCCTCAAACTGGGGAACTATTAAGAATGGGGTTCCACAAGGGTCAGTCTTGGGTCCTTTGTTGTTCTTATTATATATTAATGACTTGCCATTCTATATTCATGAAGAGGCAAAGTTAGTTCTCTTTGCTGATGATACAAGTATAGTAATCACACCTGACAAACAAGAATTAACTGATGAAATTGTCAATACTGTCTTTCAGAAAATTACTAAGTGGTTCCTTGTAAACGGACTCTCACTGAATTTTGATAAGACACAGTACATACAGTTCCGTACAGTGAATGGTATGACGCCATTAATAAATATAGACCTTAATCAGAAGCATATAGCTAAGGTAGAATATTCCAAATTTTTAGGTGTGTCCATTGATGAGAGATTAAATTGGAAGAAACACATTGATGATCTGCTGAAACGTTTGAGTTCAGCTACTTATGCAATAAGGGTCATTGCAAATTTTGGTGATAAACATCTTAGTAAATTAGCTTACTACGCCTATTTTCACTCATTGCTTTCATATGGCATCATATTTTGGGGTAATTCATCACTGAGGAATAAAGTATTTATTGCACAAAAGCGTGTAATCAGAATAATAGCTGGAGTCCACCCAAGATCATCCTGCAGACATTTATTTAAGGATCTAGGGATATTCACAGTAGCTTCTCAGTATATATACTCTCTTATGAAATTTGTTATTAACAACCAAACCCAATTCAAAAGTAATAGCAGTGTCAATGACTACAATACTAGGAGAAAGGATGATCTTCACTATTCAAGATTAAATCTAACTTTGGCACAGAAAGGGGTGAATTATACTGGCACTGAAGTCTTTGGTCACTTACCAAATAGTATCAAAAGTCTGACAGATAACCAACAAGTGTTTAAGAAGAAAGTAAAAGAATTTCTGAAATACAACTCCTTCTACTCCATAGAGGAATTTTTAGATATAAATTAAGAAAAAAACAGAAAAAAATATTTTAAAAAAATAAATAAAAAAATAAAGAAAAACAAAAAACACAAAAAAATAAAGTTGTTATATTAACTTAAGTATGTTGTTAAATTAACCTAATTATGTCATGTATTGGAAAATTCGACTCGTTCCACATCATTACGAAATATCGTATTCATGATCCATGGAACTAGTATTAATCTAATATAATCTAGACACTGTGTGGCGCTTAGATATTGCTCTCCCTGGCTTGTCGTGATTCCTTAAAAGTCAACTTACATATTTCAACTTAATATATGCACACACGCAAAAAAGAATTCAATAGAATTCTGGTGTCGAAAGCTACTTGTTCCATTATCTCATCCTCGTCGTGAGCCTATTATGACTTTCTTGCACACTGTGTGGCTCTTTAGTGGATACAGGAGTGAGTAACACATGCTGTTATGAACAGAGATGTCAGATAATAATTTATTCTGCATCTAATATCACATAGTAAAAATAATATTGTCGCATAAGAATCTGAGTAGTGCCATGGTGGAGTGGTTATGATACTAAACTGTTGCATAGAGGGTTGTGAGTTCAAAACTTACCTGGACTGTACAATTTTGATTTTTATATTTGGTATCCATGAATGTCAAGAATCATTGTACTGGAATGTTCTGTAGCTGTATATATACTATATGTCTTCTGGCCAGAGGCAATT
Source organism: Schistocerca piceifrons (assembly GCF_021461385.2). Lineage (NCBI taxonomy): Eukaryota > Metazoa > Arthropoda > Insecta > Orthoptera > Acrididae > Schistocerca > Schistocerca piceifrons. The sequence continues at coordinate 770,578,294 of NC_060138.1, forward strand.
CACTCCACGCTCTTGAATGTGCAAGTGCTGAATAAACCTTTGATAAGTGAAGTTAGTATTTGTCATTCATCTAATTACACCTTCTTCTACGTGACATTATTCTGGTGGAGGCGCCAGGTATTGGACCTTGCGATAGCGCACATTATCGACGGCACTGTGACTCCCATCAGGCCATGACAGAGCCGCTGTTTATGTGGTGAGAAACCTGAGTTCGAGCCATATTCAACAGATCGCAATCTACCAAAGGCAGAAGAAGAAGAGGACATTATGATAACAGCAACTGTGTACCACCACAAGAGACATCTTTCCGAGTTCTCTGGTGACTATGGCCAAGATCCAAACAAGTGGCTGAAGGTATATGAGTGTATAGCCAAATTTAACAAATGGGATGACACTGTGTTTGGCTAATGTATTTTTCTACTTGGAGGGCACTGCCAAGCAATGGTATGAGGAGAACAAGGAGAAGTTCAGAAGCTGGGGAAGTATTCCAGGTGGAACTGCAAAAGTATTTTGGCGACACGCAATGACAGAAGTGCAAGGCTGAAGATAAATTAAAGTGCAGGCACAGTGTCCAGGAGAAAGTACAGTGTCCTACATTCAAGACATCCTGGAGCTGTGTAGAATAGTGGATCCTAGAATGAAGGAGGAAGGTAAGGTTGCACATCTCATGGAGAGTGTTGCTGAGGACATGTATCAGGCCCTACTCCGCAAGGAGGTTTCGACAGCAGACGACTTCATACAATGGTGCCAGTATATTGAGACAATTATCAAAAAAGAATTACACGCAAGAAGTTTGAATGCCTTGCAAACATCATATTGATGTCTGTGATGGAGGAAGCAACTGATTTGATAAGTGTTCTTCATCAGATAGTGAGAGAGGAAGTTCCAAAGTTGCTTGGATTGCATGGTGAGCAAAAAACTGAAACACTTCAAGAGGTCGTAAGGGAGGAAGTGGAACAGACACTGAACCCAATCTCTCGTCCTTCATTTCCTTTTAAAATGGTGAAAAGTCGAGACCCAGGTGAAGTTACGTTCATACAATTCCACGTAAGGAACCTGTTTGGTCACCAAGGAAGACTGATGTCTGGAGGACCCGGGATAACCAACCAGTATGTTTCCACTGCAGTTGACCGGGACATGTGGTGCGCTATTATCGAGAAAGGTGCCAGATATTTGATGATGCCCACGCCAGAAGACAGCAGACCAATCTTAGCTGACACCAATTCTGGGACGATGAAGGTGAACAAGAAGGTGTGGGTGCAGAACGACGTATTTCACCATCGTCGCAAGCTAGCCACAGGAGAGGATGCTCCCTAACACACCGATCAAGGTCTCCATCACCATTTAGAAGTTCCAGCCAATCACCTGGCCATCACAACAAGGAAAACTAAAGTGTGTGACCTTCCTTGGAGATGAGGCCACTAAAGAGAAAAATCCTCTGCCATCGATCACTACAAAAATGATAGGAAACTACGTTGATATCCTCAGGGATGGCCGACCAACCTAAGCTCTTGTGCGCTCTGGAGTATCAAATTCAGTCATTTCGTAGAAGTGCCATCGCCAAAACCGTATTTATTGACAACAAAACATCCCTGATGAAGGTGGCTAATTGGAAATATGTGAAACCTACAGGAAGATGTACCTTTTGTGTGGGTATGAGTGGCTGTTTACAAGAGTGTAGCCATGATGTCATTCTCGGATGGGACTTTTTGAAAGTGTCTCAGGCAATTTTAGATTGTGGTTGCTCAAAGATTATGCTAGACGAGATGAGATACTGTGAACAGAAGATGTGCATCGGAGTGTGTGGAGACTAGGTGTGCTGGATGAAGTGATCATTCCTGCAGTCAGCACTAGAAAGGCAACTGTCACGTGTCATGCCATGCATCAACCTATGGATCTTGTAGTGGAATGTAAGAGAAGCATACCACTGAAGAATAACTTGGTCATTCCAGCCTCTGTCATCTCGTTTAAGAGCGGATTTGGTGAATTGTCGATAGTTAACTGTCGCCGAGAACCGCAGATCCTTCCAAGACACCTTTGCATAGCAAATGCTGAGCTGTTCATTGAAGAACAGTTGAGCATCATAGAAACCTCCCATGCCGAATCTATGGGCAAAATTAGCGCTACCGCTACAAGATCTTCTAGCTCAACTATCACCAAATCTCACTAAGGAACAGCAGAAGAAGCTACTTGCCATTCTTCAAGCGTTCTCTGAATGCTTCAATCCACAAGTGAAGAGAAAATAGACAAATCAACGGTGAAACACCAGATTAGCACTGGAGACCATTAACTAATAAGCCAGAGAGCATACCGTGTGTCAGCAATGGAACATCGAATAATTTGCGACGAGGTAGAGAAAAAAATGAAGAATGACATCATTCAGCCTTCGCATAGTCCGTGGTCTTCACCAGTGGTCCTCGGCAGGAAGGAGGATAGCAGTTGGTGCTTTTGTGTTGATTACAGGAAGCTTAATAAGATAACCAAAAAGGACATTTACCCTCTTCCACAAGTTGATGATACACTAGATTGTCTGAGGGGGCTAAGTTTTTCTCAACCATGGACATGTACTAGGGATAGTGGCAAATCAAAGTAGATGAGGCTGATCGTGAGAAAACTGCATTCAGCCGGCCGGGTGGCCGAGCAGTTCTAGGCGCTACAGTCTGGAACCGCGCACCCACTACGGTCGCAGGTTCGAATCCTGCCTCAGGCATGGATGTGTGTGATGTCCTTAGGTTAGTTAGGTTTAAGTAGTTCTAAGTTCTAGGGGACTGATGACCTCAGAAGTTAAGTCCCATAGTGCTCAGAGCCATTTGAACCATTTTTGAAAACTGCATTCATCACCTCTGAGGGCCTGTATGTGTTTAAGATAATGACATTTGGTTTGTGTAATGCACGAGCAACTTTTGATCGCATGATGGATAATTTTCTATGTCATCTGAAGTGGATGATGTGTCTGTATTTAGATGACATTATAGTGTTGTCAGAGACGTTTGATAAACATATAAAAAGACTGAGGGCCATTCTTAAGTGTCTCCAACAAGGCAGACTGAAACTTAATTCAAGAAAGTGTCGCTTTTGAGCAAAGGAAATCAAAATACTTGGACATCTCGTGTCAAAGGAAGGTGTGCGGGCAGACCCAGAAAAGGAGAGATCTATAACGGAATTTCCTATTCCTGAAAGTATTTGAGATGTGAGAAGCTTTTTCAGATTATGTTCTAATTAGTGTTTTTTATCAAAGACTTTTGTATCACAGCCAGGCCACTCTAGGAGTTGTTAAAAGCTGGTGCTGAATTTATCTGGGATGGTGCCCAACAAGATTCTTTCAATGTGCTGTGAAAATCTCTGATGACTGACCCTGTTCTTGGTCTGTACGATGAGAGAGCACCTACAGAACTACACACAGATGCCAGTGGGTATGGGATCAGTGCTGTTCTGGCGCAAATTTCAGATGGAAAAGAAAGGGTTGTAGCCTATGCTTCCACGACACTTACAAAAGCCAAGAGAAACTACTCAACTACAGAAAGAGAGTGTCTTGCTGTGATCTGGGCTATGTGCAAATTTTGACAGTATCTCTGTGGAAGGCCATTCACAGTTGTTACAGACTATCATTCACTTTGTCGGCTGACGGGTCTTAAGGATCCAACAGGACGACTCTCCACGTGGGCACTATGTCTTCAAGAGTATGACATTACCACAGTGTACAAAAGTGGAAGAAAACATCAAGATGCCAACTGTCTCTCAAGAAACCCTGTACAAGGGTGACTGTCTTGCTGCACTCTAGGATCTCTCTGCTGAGCAGAAGAAGGATGCCAAGATATCTCAAATTAGGCTTGCCTTAAATTGGTCAGAGGATGTGAAACGACAATTTAAGGTAGTTAATGGATTACTTTGCAAGAAAAACTTTGATCTGTTTGAAAAGAGGTTGCTACCAGTGATTCCTAAACACATGCACTTAGATGTTCTACAGAAATTCCATGACACACCAGAGGCTAGACATTTAGGATTTATTAAGACCTACAATAGAATCCGCAAGAGATTTTTCTGGCCAGGTTTATTTAGGAGTGTCGATCACTATGTGTCGCAGTGTAGATAGTGCCAGAGGAGAAAGGCAGTTCCTCAGAAACCACCTGGCTGACTCATACCAATTCCACCAGCCAAAATGCCTTTCCAGCATGTTGGGATTGACCTCCTTGGACGATTTCCAATGTCTGCTAGTGGCAAGAGATGGATTCTTGTTTGCACTGATTATCTGACTCACTATGCCATTACAAAAGCAATGAAAATAGCCAAAGCATCAAAGGTAGCCAAATTCATTGTGGAAGACATTGTATTAAAACTCGGTACCCCCAAGGTCATTAATTATGGATCAAGGTAAAGTTTTTCAATCGAATCTTGTGACAGAGATAAACCGTTGGTGCAAAATTACTCATCACATGATGACTGCCTACCATACACAAACTAACGGGCTTACTGAAAGCCTTAATAAGACTTTGGCGGACATGCTATCAGTGTTCATCAATGTTGAGCAGAGCGACTGTGATGAGGTGCTACCTTTCGTGACATTTGCCTACAACACCGCCAAACAAGACACCACAGGATTTACACCATTTTGCCTGGTTCATGGGCATGAGGTGACTACAATGATGGACACTGTGTTTCCATTACATCCTGATGATGTGGACGATGACTACATCAGCCAGGTGTTAACCAGAGCTGAGGAAGCTCAGCAGTTAGCTTGTTTCTGCATGCTGTAGGCTCAAGAAAACGATAGCTGAAGGTATGATGCGAGCCACCGCTCTGTTGTCTACCAGCCTGGTGACCTCGTCTGGATCTTCACTCCTGTATGGAAAGTTGGTCTCTCTGAGAAGCTCCTCAGGCACTACTTTGGACCTTATAAGGGTGTAAGACAGTTGTCTGATGTTGCTTATGAAGTTGAAGATTTCGACCCCGATGCAAGATCTCGAAAGATCAGAGATACGGTCCATGTCCTTCAAATGAAGCCCTACAAGGATCATGACACTCAGGGTAAATTCAAAGCTCCAGAGACAGGCAACAAGCAGAAAGGTTACGAAGAGCATAGTGGCAAAAGAAGTTCTAAGGTCACTGCCTGGGAGAGCATCAGTCATTGGGAGTCAAAGTATGGAGGACCAATGACTCGTTCGTGGACTAGGAGGACGTAACACCGAGACACTGTTCTCTTAACAAGGGAGCAATGTCGCAGAAGAAACTCAGCAGTACAGTCACCATAGTGTAGTGGTTATGATACTCAACTGTTGCAGGGAGGTTTGTGATTTCAAAACTCCCCTGGGCTGTACAATTTTAATTTGTATATTTGGTTTGAGTACATTCTAGAAGTATCCATGAATGTCAAGAATCATTGTACTGGAATGTTCTTTAGCTGTATATATACTGTATGTCTTCTGGCCAGAGGCAGTTTGCTCCATGCTCTTGTATGTGCAAGTGCTGAATAAATCTTCGTTAAGTGAAGTTAGTGTTTGTCATTCATCTAATTACACCTTCTTCTAAGTGACAATATGTAACTTTGTTGTTGTAGTTGCAGTATCATTACTAACAGTAGATTTGAATGGAGAAATATACACAGTTATGAAGGATTTATAAATCTGCTCTCTACAATACAATGTCTGTTCAGATGTTGAGCCTTGCCCATTACGAAATTCTGTAATTGTTATTCAACTGCAAACACACAAAATGGGCTCAGTGCATGAATGTTCAAACTTAAGTATACCAGCATCTAGAGCTCCAGAAAGAGCATGCTTGCATCTCATTGGCAGTGGGTGTAATCATCTGTGGCAGTGCCCTCATGCCACAGTGGCAGTTGTAGGAAGCACAGTTGTGTAACTGGTGATGTGTGATTTGAAAATGTGGCTGGATAGTGGCCGATACTACAAGTGGAAACTCAATCAGTATATGATTAACAGAATACACACAAAAGCTTCACAGGATTGATATGAAGAGACGGTGATAGGTATGCACAGTGCCAATCATATACCAATAAAACCACATTATTAAGTCAAACTATGGAAAAGCCAGGATGGAATGTAACAATACCAGAGAAGGAAAGTTGCTACTCACCATATAGTGGAAATGATGAGTCATGATAGATACAACAAAAACACCGGCAATACCTCCACTTCGACAGCTGCCACCCATTCCATACCATGAAGTCCCTTCTGTACAGCCTAACCACCTGTGGTCATTGCATCTGCAGTGAGGTGCAGTCCCTCTCAGAATGTACCGAGGGTCTCACTGAAGCCTTCACTGACTGTAATTATCTTCCCATCCTTGTACAAAAACGAAGCTCCTGTGCCATATCATTCCAGTCTCCCTCCACCTCCCAAAGTCCCACAGTACAGCCACAGAGGAGCATTCCCCTCGTAACTCAGTACCATCCGGGACTGGAGCAACTGAATTACATTCTCTTCCAGGGTTTTGATTACCTCTCATCGTGCCCTGAAATGAGAAATGTTCTGCCCACTATCCGTCCTACCCCTCCTACCATGGTATTCCGCTGTCCTCTGAACCTACACAATATACTCATCCATCCTTACACAACCCCTGCTCCCAATCCCTTACCTCATGGCTCATACCCCTGTAATAGACCTAGATGCAAGACCTGTCGCATACATCCTTCTACCACCACCTTCTCCAGTCCGGTCACTAACATCACCTGTCCCATCAAAGGCAGGGCTACCTGTGAAGCCAGTCATGTGATTTACAAGCTAAGCTGCAACCACTGTGCTGCATTCTATGTAGGCATGACAACCAACAAGCTGTCTGTCCACAAGAACGGCCACCAACAAACTGTGGCCAAAAAACAAGTGGATCAACTTGTTGCTGAACATGCTGCCAAACGTGATATCCCTCATCTCAATGACTGTTTCACAGCCTGTGTCATATGGATCCTTCCCACTAACACTAGCTTTTCTGAATTGTGCAGGTGGGAACTTTCTCTGCAATACATCCTACATTCCCATTCCCTAACCCTCCTGGCCTCAACCTTGGTTAGTCACTGTCCTTACCCATCCAGCCCCCTCCCTGTTCCATTCCAGCACTACACAACTCTCATTTCACTGCCACACCCAGTCTTTTAATTTCTTTTTATTTCTCTCTTTCCGCTACTTACTCCCTCCCCCCTCTGCACCTTCTCTTCTGCCCTCTGTCTAAACTGCAACACTTCACTGTCCGCCACTCCCACCATACTATCCCTCCCCCCTCACTGCCCCAGCCTCCTCCTTACTCTCACCCAGTCGCCACTCCCATCATGCGCTGGTGCTGCTGCTTGCATTGTGGTTTCAGTTCTCTGAGACTGCAGATGTGTGTGCAAGTTGAGTTTGTGTGTGTGTGTGTGTGTGTGTGTGTGTGTGTGCATGTGTGTGTACTGCTGACAAAGGCCTTAATGGCCGAAAGCTATAATTGTGTGAATCTTTTTGTTGTCCCTATCACGACTCAGCATCTCTGCTATAGGGTGAGTAGCAACTTCCCTTCTCTGGTATTGTTATATTATTAAGTCAGCTTTAGTGTGGTTTGCAAAGGTATTCATGTTCCTTTTGAGAGCAACAAAAATTCTTTTTGTTCCCTACTGTCATCATAAGAGTTCTCATTATTGCAATCCATCTTCAGCTGCCTGGATAGGCCTAATGCTCATTTTGCATTTCCTTTTTGCTTGAAAGGTGTCACCAGGTTGGACTTGTTTGCAAAAGTCTTCATGTAGAGGGACTTTCAGAGGCACTGGAAAAATTATGATATAGATTAAAAAGTGAAAAAAAAAAACACTTCAAATTCCATTAAGAAATAGCTATTCTTAAACTTCTATAAATGATTTACACTTTCTTGGTGTAAATTTAACACAGTAACATTAACAAGAAAGCCAATACTTTGGAAAGAAATGCTGTTTGTGCATTTATGTTAAATATCTTTTGTTTTTCTCCTATTTGCTGATTTAATACCTGCATAATTATATTGATAGCATAGAACAAGAAATTAGATTATAGAAAGAGAACTGATACCTTCTCGAATATTGGTTAGGTTGGTATCATGACTCAGCATGCAGACACAGAATTATAAAAGTCTCAAAATGCTGGCATAGTTGTTCAACAATCTTTCAGACTGGGAATGTAAGAATTGTCTCACCCTCTAAAATGATTTGTGATAATTTATTATTCCATCTCTTCCTAGTCTCCCTCTTGTATATACAAGAGTAAATATACAAACAGCAGGTAAACAATTTGTGCAACACACTGTGGGGAAAAATTCTCCTGTGATAGGTTATTGGCAATGGGAAGATGCTGCACATGTTTGAGATTATATGAATATATGAACTTCTTGTGAAATAGCCATGTTACATCATGATCTGATAGAAAAGAAACTACACTGGAAAAAATTACATCTTGCTGTTTATGTCTACAGTTTCACACTAAGAATTTACGTAAGTTTAATAGCTTGACACAAGATTCTCATCAGTAATTGTACTGGAAATTAAAATGAAAATTAGTGTTATGAAAATTTAAAAATCTCTGAATAAAAATTCTAAAAATTAAAGGAGTAGCTAAAGTACAAATGGAAGTATTTTAATAATTTCATCTGCAGCTCAACACAGTAAGAGAGATTTTTAAGTGCAGAACAGCTGGAACTGAGCTTTTGGTTAAATATTCCAGATGCTGATGCCCTACGCTGCATGTCTAGATGTTTCACAGTTTGATTAATTTGGGCCAACTGACAAGTGACATATTGTTGAAGGCTCCCCTTCATGATGCGTTTTACAGAGTGAAATGTATGAATTAAGGAATAATGTTATGAAGCTGGGAGTGACTAGGATGGACCACAAGCACCATCACATCTATGAAATACTTATCAACTCGTTCTTATGCACTGCAAAATGATGGAGTTGCCTAGTATCTCGTTGAATATGTAAGCTATTTCCAGAATGCACACCACTAGACAGTAGCTTTCTGCATCATTCAGTAGAAGACATAATAATGAATGTAATAAGGACACTCTTTCATCTTGTGAGCATCATCAATGTTATTGCAGAGTATTAAAATCAATAGGAATCTTTTTAAACTGTCAGTTGTGAGAGAGGCATTTTTTTGCAGATGTAATTATATAGTGGGAATATGTAATAAGAAAATGGAGATAATCCATGTGAAATCTTCCCAAAAATATTCAATGAAGCAACCTACATTCATTATGAATTATTCGCACAATTAAATTTTCTGTTATTAATTATGCAGTCTTGTACTGATTAGTTTGTTTATTTCTGGTTTCATTTATGGAATAATAATTGACATAATACTGTAACAAAAACTAGTAGGAATTCATTTTTTAAGAAAAATTGTAAACTATTTGGAATATTGGAACTTCCTGGCAGATTAAAACTGTGTGCCATACCAAGACTCAAACTCAGGACCTTTGCCTTTCGTGGGCAAGTGCTCTACCAACTGAGCTAGCCAAGCAAGAATCACAGCCCATCTTCACAGCTTTAGTTCCACCAATACCTCATCTCCTACCTTCCAAACTTCACAGAAGCTCTCCTGTGAAACATGCAGAACTAGCACTCTTAGAAGAAAGGATATTGTGGAGATATGGCTTTGCCACAGCCAGGGGGTTGTTTCCAGAATGAAATTTTCACTCTGCAGCAGTCTGTGCACTGATATGAAACTTCTTGGCAAATTAAAACTTTGCGCCGGATCGAGCTTCGAACTCTTTGGAACATTGCTATTTCGGAAGAGTGTGAGAGTTGTATGCTTGCCTCTGATGTGATCAGACATATTTTTGTATGAACAATTGTGTGAACAATGTAATTTCAGCTTCATTAATGTAAAAAATCAAAATACTGTATGATATACCAAAATGAGATAAAATCAGTGGAAAATATATTTACGCAAAAAATTTTGCAATAACTATCTTCCAATTTATTTAGTTCAGACCAATCATGAGGACTTGATGGTAGATTTTCAGCTTCAAGAATCGGACCCTTAGACAAGAAGAACTGGAGCCATCTCAACATTACAAGCTAAGTAAATTTGAAAGTTTATGGTAATCTTTGTTCCCCTCAAATATTAATAAAAGATTTTGCTTGTTAATTACTTTGACTGGGCATTTTTTAATGTGGACAATAGATGGAAGAAGGAAGTAGGGGGGGAGGGGGGGGATTACAATGGGATGGTCATTTGGACACAAATATGTGATGGACAACGTGGTTATGTAACCATGGTCGGTCAGAACTTTATGGCTTCTCCATCATGGCACTGAACAAATTAACCAAACATACATCAATGTGAGGAGCTACCCTTTGGTCACTATATAATGATGTGCAATTAGTTGTCGTTTACAAAGTCATCGACCCGAGGGTGAACTGAACTGTTCTCCATAGTTGCAACAATGGTACTGCAAGGCTCGCATGCAACAAACACCACTTAACGTGTGGAGATGTGGCTGTTCAAACTATGGGCAGTGGTTACACTTCAGTAATGGAGCAAAAGAGTCTATTCCAAACATGCTATTTGTCAAGTCATGATCTCTCAGAAACTGAACCTTCAAAGTTTTGTCAATTTCATGTAAATTAGTTTTAATATTCATAAAGCTCACACAAGCAGCAGATAAATGAGATCCAAACATGGTCACAAATAAAGGGATTTGATCCCCAGCCTGGCCAAAAAGTAGTTTAAGTGGTACTTCCATATGAAATTTGATTATTTATGTTATGTATGTGTATAAAATGCACAACTATTGTATACTGTTGTTCAGTAATCATGGACCAGGATGTCAGTTGTGATTGATCTTATTCTGGTCTAGCTGTAAAGTACATGTCATCTAATAACTATCGGAACATTGTGTGGGGCAAATATGCAATATAAACATTCCCACACCAAAAAGAGGTATGTACAAAAAGAAACATGAACTGTAATCTAATGTTACCTTAAGCTTATATCAAATTTTTCACTCTTAAACTATCTGTCTCTTCCTGTCCATGATTCTGGGTGGATGTATTGCTTGTAATGGGTGGATGTATTGCTTGTAAGTCAGTCAACAATATATATTTGTATAAAAGTTTTTACAGTATATCTAATGAAAAGGAAGGCTGTTTCTTTCATTTATAAATTGCTTCATCCTGAAAATGATACCTCGATTCACCATAGCCTGCAAACTTTGGAACACAAGGCAACATTATTTATGATTAAATAACGGAAAATCCAGGATGGAATGTAACAATATTAGAGAAGGAAAGTTGCTACTCACCATATAGCAGAGATGGTGAGTCACAATAGGGTCAAGAAAAAGATTTACGCAATTGTAGCTTTCAGCCATTAAGGCCTTTGTCAGCAATAGACACCCATACACACAAGCACACACACACGCACACACACACTTACACAAATGCAACTTGCACACACATCTGCAATCTTAGACAACTGAAACCACACTGCTGACAAAGGCCTTAATGGCCAAAAGCTATAATTGTGTGAATCTTTTTGTTGTGCCTATTGCGACTCAGCATCTCTGTTATATTATTTATGATTGTATTATACATCATTCTTTATCCTGGAGCTGTATCCTGCATCTTCTTCTTCAAGAAAGAAGAGGTAAATATCATTCTGTTCAAAGGAGAGTTCATATACCAATCAGTTTAGGCTGTTACTGTGGTAATCATAGCAAGAGACTGGTGAGGTGTGAACATAGATGCATGAATTGCTGCTGGTGAAAGAATCTGGCTGTCACACACTTCAAAATAACCTCCATTATTCACAAGTCCTTACAACATCAGTACTTAAGTACCAGCATACTGTACTTCACTCAGATAGTATTACTATCTTCAGAAACTGGAAAATGAAATCCTCATAAAATTTCCTAAACTGTCACCAAATTATCCATTCTTATCAGAATATTCACATTGTCTTTTGAGTCAATGTACTTGATGAGAAAAATCTTTTTTGTTCAATGTATCATTGTTGCCCCAAGTTAGTCACTACCCAGAACACAAACAGTATTTCTCATTAATTATCATCATTACTTCATTACCTTCATTATTACCTCGTTATTTCACTGTCCAAGAAATTTGTAAATACTTGGAAAAGTTGCCTACAATAGAATAAACTAAAAATTAAACTCAGTAATCTGGCTCTGAAGACCACACTGTGTTGATACTGACTCAATTAACTAAGCAGGATCTGTTAACTGACTGTCAGTTTGCACTTTGATAAAACTTTTTCATGTAGAAGTTAATGCAAGCTTCCCACAAATGAAGTTGGTGTATTTAGTGTCATTGACTAATACTTTCATTGTGTGAATCAGAAAATTCTACTTAGAAAACTACTATTGTGGTGCTAATGGCATCACCTTTGCATGGATGGTGCTTTATATTCATTACAAAAAGAGAGGGTGTCAGTGAGAGACAGTCTCACACAAGTAGACATCTTGATCATTGTATTGTGCCCTTATGAGCATCTCTCAATGTGTTGACTTAAAGGCAAGTTCATTTAGCAAATGTTTTACACTCTGTTGTTTTATCTGTTGGGGCAGAATACCCAAAATAAATAGTGTTTTGTCAGTTAAAGCTCCAGAACTGAGCTAACATTTTATTCAGCTGAAGTGAATGCATTTTTTTGCTTACAATAAAAAACTTTCAGCTGAAATGTGATCTACACACTCAGAATATGAGATGATTCAGAACAGAATATTGGACACGCTCTTATCTACCATAAAGCATGAATCTGGGGACCTCTACCAACTGAAAAGAAAAAATTACTGATTAGTCACTCATTCTACAAAATATCTGGTCAAAAACTAAATGGTTCTATTAGCCACATGGCAAGCATCAGCATTCATTGTAAATTGGTATGACAGTAAATAATGCACAGTATTACTAAGTACACTCTAAGACAAAATAAGAATGATGAACCATTAAGGAATTATCTGAATGGGATGGAAATTGTTAATTATGATTCACCTGAGCAGACAAACAAATGTTTACAATTTCAGAAAAATAGGATGGTTTAATCCAGAGACAGAGCTTCAGAAATAAAACACTCAATAATGCATTGGTTCACCTCTGGCCCTTATGCAAGCAGTTACTCTGATTAGCATTGATTGATAGAGTTGTTAGGTGTCCTGCTGAGGTGCATCATACCACAGTTTGTCCAGTTGGTGCATTATATCATGAAAATTATGAGATTGTTGTGGGGCCCTACCCATAATGGTCCAAATGTTCTCAACTGGGAAGAGATCTGGTTACCTTGCTGACCAAGGTAGGGTTTGGCAAGCATGAAGACAAGCAGTAGAATCTCTCGTTGTGTGCTGCAGGCATTTGCTAAACTTTAAGCACAAGATGGCTTGCCATGAAATCCAATAAAGTGGGGTATAGAATAACATCAACACAGCATTGTGCTGTAAGGGTGCCATAGATGACAACCAAAGGGGTCCTGCTATGAAAAGGCACCCAAGACCTTCATCCTGGTCATCAGGACATATGTCAGGTGACAGTCAGGTTGGTATCCTATCACTGTCTGGGGCATCTCCAAATACATCTTTGGCCTATGATCTTTTTGGCTGGATTCAGTGATGAGCCCCACTTTGAACTGAGCCAAGGTGACCAGCAAGAACATGTCTGGAGTTGCACCAGACAGTAGTAGGATACCACCATGATTATTTCCCTCCATACAGCCCAACAATCAGAGTGAGGGTCTTGGGTGTCATTTTTGTTTCTCTAAATGAGAGAGCTGTATGTTGAAGCACCCAATTTATAGTTTTACCAGCTGTAATTAATTACTGTGCAGTAGTCATTGTGGGGATGACAACTATCTGTCTACTTGCATGAATGACTGCCACTAAACTGTGGCTAAGAGTGAACTAAACCATACAATTGCTGAACATCCTGCACATCTTAACACCAAGTCTTCAATAGCTGCCTCAGTCCATACTATATGGATCCACCTCCCACTCCCAACACCAGCTTTTCTGAAATACATTCTGCTGGAGCTGCCCCTACCTTAAGCTTCCACTACTCCTTTTCCCACTTCCATAACCTTCCTCTCAGTTTTCTTGTTGTTTTGCTTTCTGTGACACACTTCCCCTCCTTCACATTCTAATACATTTCTACTCACAAATTATTCCTAATGGTAGTAATAAATAAATATCTAAGTTATTCTCTTATATTCACTTTCAACATATGGAAATTTAGTTGTTCTGAGTGATTCCTTTGCTGGAATGAATTACAATCTGTCTGAAGCTCATGGTCTAGTGGCTAGTGATGCTGCTTCTGGATCATGAGGTCCCTGGTTCTATTCCCAGCTGGGTCAGGGATTTTCTCCACCAAGGGACTGGGTGTTTGTGTTGTGCTCATCGTTTTGTCATCATTCAGGAACAGTGGCATGATTGGACTGTGAAAGGATTGGGAATTTGTAGGGTGGTGATGATAACCATGGAGGATTGGGAATTTGTAGGGTGGTGATAACCATGGAATTGAGTGCCACAAAAATTAAATACACTCCTGGAAATTGAAATAAGAACACCGTGAATTCATTGTCCCAGGAAGGGGAAACGTTATTGACACATTCCTGGGGTCAGATACATCACATGATCACACTGACAGAACCACAGGCACATAGACACAGGCAACAGAGCATGCACAATGTCGGCACTAGTACAGTGTATATTCACCTTTCGCAGCAATGCAGGCTGCTATTCTCCCATGGAGACGATCGTAGAGATGCTGGATGTAGTCCTGTGGAACGGCTTGCCATGCCATTTCCACCTGGCGCCTCAGTTGGACCAGCGTTCGTGCTGGACGTGCAGACCGCGTGAGACGACGCTTCATCCAGTCCCAAACATGCTCAATGGGGGACAGATCCGGAGATCTTGCTGGCCAAGGTAGTTGACTTACACCTTCTAGAGCACGTTGGGTGGCACGGGATACATGCGGACGTGCATTGTCCTGTTGGAACAGCAAGTTCCCTTGCCGGTCTAGGAATGGTAGAACGATGGGTTCGATGACGGTTTGGATGTACCGTGCACTATTCAGTGTCCCCTCGACGATCACCAGTGGTGTACGGCCAGTGTAGGAGATCGCTCCCCACACCATGATGCCGGGTGTTGGCCCTGTGTGCCGCGGTCGTATGCAGTCCTGATTGTGGCGCTCACCTGCACGGCGCCAAACACGCATACGACCATCATTGGCACCAAGGCAGAAGCGACTCTCATCGCTGAAGACGACACGTCTCCATTCGTCCCTCCATTCACGCCTGTCGCGACACCACTGGAGGCGGGCTGCACGGTGTTGGGGCGTGAGCGGAAGACGGCCTAACAGTGTGCGGGACCGTAGCCCAGCTTCATGGAGACGGTTGCGAATGGTCCTCGCCGATACCCCAGGAGCAACAGTGTCCCTAATTTGCTGGGAAGTGGCGGTGCGGTCCCCTACGGCACTGCGTAGGATCCTACGGTCTTGGCGTGCATCCGTGCGTCGCTGCGGTCCGGTCCCAGGTCGATGGGCACGTGCGCCTGCCGCCGACCACTGGCGACAACATCGATGTACTGTGGAGACCTCACGCCCCACGTGTTGAGCAATTCGGCGGTACGTCCACCCGGCCTCCCGCATGCCCACTATACGCCCTCGCTCAAAGTCCGTCAACTGCACATACGGTTCACGTCCACGCTGTCGCGGCATGCTACCAGTGTTAAAGACTGCGATGGAGCTCCGTATGCCACGGCAAACTGGCTGACACTGACGGCGGCGGTGCACAAATGCTGCGCAGCTAGCGCCATTCGACGGCCAACACCGCGGTTCCTGGTGTGTCCGCTGTGCCGTGCGTGTGATCATTGCTTGTACAGCCCTCTCGCAGTGTCCGGAGCAAGTATGGTGGGTCTGACACACCGGTGTCAATGTGTTCTTTTTTCCATTTCCAGGA
The DNA here is from genome assembly GCF_021461385.2 of Schistocerca piceifrons. Lineage (NCBI taxonomy): Eukaryota > Metazoa > Arthropoda > Insecta > Orthoptera > Acrididae > Schistocerca > Schistocerca piceifrons. Next base: position 770,594,214 of record NC_060138.1, read on the forward strand.
GTGTATCATCATCATCAATTACAATCATTTTTGTTATCTTTAGTTCTCTCACACTTCTGTTCACCATAAATAGATTCTGTCTTATGACAAAAATATTTAACTGATATTTCAATAACATTTGCATCTTTAGTTGGCTAACTGCTACCATTTCAGATATACACTTTAGAGCTATTTTCAATTCACAAACGACATCACTGATGTGCTTTGTACAAATAAAATAAGTACCCACCATACTGAGTAATGTTAAATGTTACTTTCTGAATTTTCCCACCTTCAGTGTGTAAGTAAAACCATGAATGAAAACCATTTTTAACTGCTTGCAGGAATGAAAAATGTAATGATAATTATACAACCAGATTTATCCATCGTCTGTTTGCTGAAGAAGGGAAAGGTCTTTTCAGTGTGAGAATGAATATTTTAGGTAATATTTCAAATTAATGTTGTTAATTTGTATTCACTAATATTATATTTATTTTAGTGTCAGTATTATTTATAGAAAATATGTTTTTATTCAAATATATGCAAGCAAGGTAAGTTATTATAGTATTATCATAACCACATGAATAGACACCACCCATTAATAATCTGTTTTTAAAGAGAGAAGATATTCAGACACATTATGATAAAAGGGGACGAGAAGGCAGGGCAAGAGAGAGTCAGTTAATGCAGGAAGCCTAACAGTGGACTTCTCTTTAAGACTATAGGTGATCAGTGAGTTAAAACACATAGGTCATGACTCAAAAGTGAAGGCAGCCTTATTATGAGTTTAGGGTAGTTACTGAAAATAATAATCACAAATAACTAAGAAGCTTCATGAAGTGCCCATAATGAGAGTTAAATGCCATCCTTGTCCTTAAGGTGAACTGCCCTCAAAAATGTAGACAGGTGTATATTCTGAGTTTATCATGACTGCTTGTTCAATCTTTAAAAAGGTGTTAAAGCACATTTTGTGCAAGTATTATTTCAGGGAATTTAGTTATAACTGACAGAGGAAGATAAATTATCACAGGATGGGCTCGTGTAATCTGAGTGCCTAAAATATATCAGAATCACCAATAAAGAAGTAGTTTCAGGGTGTGTCTGTGATGAGATTGTACATCATCCTTGTCCTTATGGTGGCATACTGTCCTAAAGGGAGAAGAGTCAGGAACGATCCACGGCATGAGGACACAGAAGGCAATGGAAGCCATTCTTTCAAAACACATGAAGTATATTCACAGAATTTGTAATCTTCTGCAGGTAAACTAGTTTCCCATTCAGACCTGTGAGTGGGGACTGTTCTGTAGGGGTTTATCAGTAGAAGGATGAATCTTCTACAAACTGGATCATGTAATTTTAGAAGTCTGAATGTAGAAGGGAAACTGAAGAGTCTGAGAAGGAAGATGAATGGAATGAACTCACTGTTGGCAGGAATTAGTATATTGAAAAGAAAAGAGGACAGAGATTCTGATCATGGTCATAGGGTGATAGTGACAACATCATTGAAGATGTTGGCATTTTTATGAATAGAAAGGTAGGTAATATAGTGAGATACCATGAGCAAATTATTCTTCTTAGGCTGAAGAAGGATGAAAATGTGACACTAAGAGATTGAAATACTATTGTAGGATAGGGAATGTAAGATAGGTTTACTACAGAGTATGGGCTAAAGGAAAGAAATGAGAGAGCAGAGTGTGTTCTTGAATTTGTCATAGATTTCAGCTGGTTGTAGCAAACAGCCTCTTCCAAGACCACAAGACAAAAACATATTCTTTGAGAATACTATGAAGTGAATATTAGCTGGATTACATCACATTTAGCTAATGATTTAGAAATCAGCTCCAGGACTGAAAACATACAGAGATGTTGTAGTAATGACCAGCAGGCTGAAATTCTGTTTGGAGCATGGCATTGTACAGGAGTCAAATGTGGATCACTGGACATCAAGAGAAGTAGAAACTGGGAGCATCTGAAATATGCCGATACCAAAGAATATTAAAAGAGAAATGAACAGATAAAGTACAAAATGAGAAAGAACTAAAAAGTAGATGGGGAAAGAAGGATAATATACAGTGAAGAAGTACTAAAAAAGTGAATAAGGAAAGAAGTATGAGGATGACTCTTGCCAGAAAAAGGGACAGGTTAGTACATCATCTGCTATGGCATCCAACAATATTATCCCTACCCAAGGAGAAGGTGCAGCTGCATGTACACATGTTGGTTTGTGCTGATGTTTGGCCTGAATGACCGACATACCCCACCCACCAAACTAACAATGAGGCAGCTGATATTTGCCACTAGGACTTGGCTACTCATGTCATCCCTCTGACATTAGGCAACTTGGGCTCCAACCACAGTGGTTAACCAGGTGCTCAAATAACCGTCAGAGAAAAAAAATAGTAGGAGGAGGCCAATACATACAAATATTAGCAAAAGTACTGTCTCCTGATTGTCTTTATATGTATTGATCTGCCCCTATTACTTTTTTCCTCTAATGGTTTTTCTAGCACACATATAAAGAAAGTATAATGCTTTAAAACCTACACTTTTTCTCTTCATCCTTAATAGCTATGACAACTAATACAGTTTCTGCATCTAGAGTCTTTAGACAGTGCACTTCATTTACAATCTAGTAGATAAGCTTCATTTCTTGCCTCTTTCAAGCTCTGAAAATGATAGTAGACCTATGGCAACTGAGCTGCAAAAATGTGTGAATGGACCAGAGCTACTCACAACTGGTCCAAGTCAGTTGCATCAGATACCCATGAGTGCACATACCTACTAATAGGTAAAAGTCTGGCAGTGTGTTGCGCACACGCAGGCGCATGTCAGCAAAGAGCAAGGGCAGTGAAAAATGAGCCACTGTACAGTACAGACACTTTTTTTTGAGAGTCTGTAACTTCAGTCCATTGACCATGTGGGTTGAGCTTATGTGAGATCTCCACAGAATGCTACAGAAGTTCGTGTAGACCTCTCTACTCGTTTCCACTTTCGGTTCATCACGTCTGTCAAATACATCGCACTCCACAATCTTGAAAAAAGTTCATTTCATTTTGGATGTGCATTCATTGTTCTCCCATGCTCACAAAATTGGACAATGCACTCATCACTTGGGAGTGTACACCCTCTGGGATCAGTGTTCAACTATTATGCAAATGGAATTCTGGTGATTGCTGGTTAATGGACACTGTGATTTGATTTCATTTTTGTCACTTGTTCATTTACTCATTTATACGGAATAAATACATTCAGCAAATGTGTACTTATCAGTTCCCATTGGCATATCATCATCATAGCCTACATTCTGAACAAAGTGCATGGGTGCAACAGTAAAGTTGGCTCACTTCACGACTGAAATCCAAGTGGTGATACCCAGACATTCCCACTTCACTGGTGACCCCAAAGTGATTAATAGGCTAAATACATGGTGACAAACTTTCATCAGTGTGAGTGACGTGGAATCATGAGTGATCTACTACTTATGTCCTTCCATACAAAACTGATTTGTTTGAGAACAAACCATTGAGAGCTACGTGATAATTCAAGATTACAACCTTGAACAAATTTCATAATAAGTAGACAAAAGACTGTAGATGATCTGCTAGTGTGCAACCAGAGGCATGGCCACACTGACACCTCCCACTGGTGTGGGAACAGTGGCAGGCACAGGACAAGTGTTGGTTGGGCTGCTGCCCTTTTGGCCTCATGACATAATCATGTGATTCAAGCAACTAGAAGCTGTTTTTCTGAGTAACAACATCATCTGTGGCCTCATCAAATTTTAATATGTTGTGAGGCACCTAATCGAGACTATGAGGCCAACACAGACTTCATATAAGCAACTAAAAGAGCAATCAATCTGGGGAATTTCATCATTGCTGGAACAACAGGTGCATCAGTTTCTGCCTGAAGGGGAATATGGTGACAGAAAGCCACCTCACTTCCTGTGGAGCCTCGCAGAATGCAACATGGTCCTGGACTTGCTGTTGTGTGCCTTCTGAATGCACAGCCTCTCAGCCCAGGTGCAAGTGGTCATTGTTACACAAACAGAAATGCAAATGAATGCTGCCATGGACTTCCCTGTTTCTTTGCATAACACACTGGCAATGGTGCCCAATACTGCTGCCATGGCAACCTACAGTGCTGTAGCTGTGCTGGAAAATTTGACCCTGTAATAAGGCCAGTATTACACTATCACATTTATTTGTCAAAGTTGATATGTCAAATATTTGTGTCAAAGAAGTTTAATGGTGTAATAAGGCACTTTGTCAAATCTCATCTGTCATCAAATAAATTTGATCAAATCTAGGGCCTCGTTGTAGATTTGACCATAAAAGTCACTGGTCTTGTGTTCACTGCTTTGTGATATGAGGATACACTTCACTAAGCGCATACTGACATGTATGCTCATCCATTCTTAAGTATTTTATGTATGACTTGATGTCCCCCACTACAAGCTCACATAACAAGATTTGTTGAATGCTTTTATTGTCTCATCATAAAGCTCACAGCTTCACCCTGGAACATTTCCTTTTATTCCCCCACTTCTCTTCCACGTGTGCACACAGTGCAATTGTCTTACATGGCAACTGCTGTGGTAAATAACAAGTTGTTGTTGTCAGCCATCTTGAACTTTGATGCAAAATATGATGACAGTGTAATATCCCTTTTTAGTGCCACATCAAAGATCTTTGTCAAATAAATTTGATGAATATTTGATCATATCTTTGATCAAATCTTTGACAAAGAAATTTGATAGTGTAATACCGTCCTAACACAGGTCTCCTGCAGCCACTGGCATGGCCACCAACCTGCACCACCTACTTCAAGACTTTGATGCACAGGTGGCAACACTCACCATGCAGGTCAACCAGTCGATGCACCCATGGACAGAGGACAGCAGGCACTGTAATGACAGCAGATCCTACTACCACCGATCCAGCTCGCACAACCACCAATGCATTACTATCCATTCTGGCAGTACGCCAACAATGTCAGAGCAGCAGCAGAGTGGTTTATGCTTATAACATTCCCAGTTTGGCACTGAAGTGACAAAGTGTCAGCCTCCCTGCTCACACTGAAGTGCCAGTTGCAACCGGACCTAGGCACACCTGGGTGCAGTGCAATATCCAGCTGTCTCTTCATAATGGAATGTGCTGGCAGTGTGAAGTATCTTGTCGACACAGGTTCCGATCTGCCTATTGTCCCCTGATCTATATTAAGAAACTGCTGGAAGGCTGATGCACTGTCTCTTATGACAGCAAACAATGCAACAATAAAAACATATGGCATGGATCACCGAAATTTGGATGTTGGGCTGTGCTGCACATTTGCATTGACATTCACTGTGGTTGACATCAACAAGCCAGTCCTGGGTGCAGATTCCCTCGGCCACTACAAAAAGTTTTGAAACAGCGGGAGCTGATGCTTTTTCAGTGTTAAACAACTGAAGTCTCATTGACAGTACACAGATATATTGGAGAAATTTCTGGAGCTCACTCACCCAGCTGGTGTACCAAAGGAAGTGACAGTCCACCACACCATAACTACACCTAATGCTATTCATGTTGACTCACACCCAAGTGACTCGCTGCGGCAAAGGCTGAGTTCGAGGCCATGTTGCAGCAGGGCATTGTTCAACCAGACCATCATGCTCCTCTGGCTTGCGCTTAATGCCAAAGAAGGATAATTCATGGCACCCATTTGGAGACTGTTGTACATTAAACACACAAACAGTGCCAGACTGATATCTGGTAATGGACATGCAAGATTGTAGCCACATCTTGGCGGGCTCAGTTATATTTAGCAACATTAACTGTGTGAAGGCATTCCTGCAGATCTCTGTGGTGCCTGAAGACATTCAGAAAACACCAATTATCATGCCCTTTTGGGTTTTTGAAAGCATGTACATAATTTTAGAACTTTGGAATGCTGTACAAACATGGCAGTGTTTCCTGGATGGCATCTTACAAGGCTTACCATGGTGTTTAGTGTACCTTGATGACATCCTGGTCTATTACAAGTTGTCCAAACTCTACCATTACCATGTAACGACCATCTTTCGACACCTGAGCGAGGTTGGCATCATCATTAACCCCTCAAAAAGAATATTCGGGATCACAGAAACTGAGTTTCTAGGGCATTTCATCACCCCTAGTGGATCCATGCCACTACTTAACAGGCAATCTTGAACATGCCGAGCGCAGAGATATCTTACCTTGAAAAATTTTTATCAGCACCATCTGTCCAGTGCCGCTGCATGGTAGAACCACTGACTGCAGTGCTACGTGGCCCCACCTTGAAGAGAGGACGCCTGTTACCTGTATAGATGCAGGGGAGAGAAGCTTTATTAAGTCCGAACAAACTCTCACAGAAGCAATGCTGTGCACTCACTCTGTGCACGACACTGATCTGGCTGGGTTCAAGAACACTAGCCAGACAGCCATAGTTGCAGAGCTTCAACAATGTGTTCATGGTGGCTGGCAGTCACTTGGTTTCTTCTCATGGAAGTTTTCAGAGTTGCAGTAAAATACTTCCTTCTGTTGGTAGAAGCCTGTTGCTTCATGATTTACACTTTTGACAAACAATGTACATAATTTTAGAACTTTGGAATGCTGTCCAAACATGGCAGTGTTTCCTGGATGGCATAATACCAATATATGCCACACCATTTCTGGCAGTTGTAGTACATGTCACAGTTCTCTGTGGACTTCTGCAATTTTTCTGGAACTGACATCAGCATCAACTGCTTGTCTCACACATGTACTCTTACTTCTCTTCTTGTGAACTTAAAAGATGTTGCCCAAGGACAGGAGAATGACAAAAACCTGGACAGCATCCACCATGACACCTCCAGCTGCCTACAGTGAGTTAGTGCCCATTCCCAGATTTTCCTGCAAAATTTGCTTTGGTGTTTCAAGAGGCACACATCATCCATCATGCATTTCATATGGCCAGTACTACAGAAAGACTGCTGTCAATGGGGTTGCATCTGCACAGCATGCCAGTGTCTTGAGGTCTGGAGGCACATTCAAGCACCTGTCAGTGCCTTTTGAGACACAACACGAAATTTTACACGTGTTGATGTGGACATTGTGGGTCCACTCCCTCTATCTCAAGGCAAGCATTGTCTGCTAACAGTGGTAGACTGCTTCGCACACTGGCCAGAAGTAATTCCCATAGTGAACATCACCACCAAGCCATCGCCAGATCATTTGCTGACACCTGGATGGCACACTCCGGCTGCCCCAATCACATAATAATGGATCCAGGGTGCCAGTTTGGCTGTGCCCTGATCATGTAAGTCACCCGACTGTGGCATGCAGTTACACAGAACTACCACCCACCATCTGTCATCTAATGGCTTGGCCAAACAGCTCCATCAAACACTGGAAGCCCCCCTAACTTGCCACGATGCCAGCTGGATGAAAGCACTCCCGCTAGTACTGCTTGGTCTGGTGGTAACACTGAAAGAAGAAATCGGCACTTCACCTGCTGACCACAACTACAGATAACCCTTCATCATACTTGGTGATTTTATGGAGTAGGTACCATCACACTATGATGCATCAGCCCATCCACTGGCACTCACATGACCACATTTCCCGCCTCCAACCTCAGGTACTGAAGCAGTATGGCATTAGAAAAGTGTGTGTACACACCAGCCTATAGCTCTGTACACATACTGTGTACCAAAGTGGTAGAGCCACCACTCATACCACCCTACTCAGGAACACATCTCATAATTACCTGTGGTGACAGACTGCTCAACATCAAGTGCAATGGCAAGCTGACCAGGGTGTCAATTGATCGAGTCAAGCTGGCTTAAGTCTTGACAGCTCTTGGTGTCATTCACTTCTTCAATGCTATGGAAGAGCTGTTAATGGATGATGCTTTCCCTTCCACTGGTCAGACAAAGCCTGCACCTATGGCCGCCAATGACGCATGTGTGTCACCAGCTGCCATTGTGCTGCCACTTGTACTGCAACCCCATGCCACCTAGCCTAGCCAGCCGGCACAGCCATCTAGACCACACTCACTACTGGTGCCCAGGCCACCCCCACCACAGCCACCTGTGAACTACTACATGTGTTTCAGCCACCACATCCATTTCAAATGCCCATGTTGTATTCTAACTATGCTCCTGCTGTAGACACCCCTGTGTCCAATGAGCTGTGTTGTCAGCACATCATCTGCAGTCAATCTCTGGAAACCATCTCCTGCATAACCGGCTGCTTGTATGTCACAGCTCCTGGACTCACATTTGCATCCCTGTGCCTCTGCTGCATAGGATTTTGAGACAGGATTAACTTTCATGCCAGGTTTCTGTGTCCTTTGCCATTGAGGTTTGGACATCTCCCTTTGCACCACCAGGCTTGTCCATTACAGTTCCAAAAACTATCTCCATGTGACAACACTGTACTCAAGCGAGTATAGACATTTCATGCAAATATAGACCCTTTGTGTGATCTCCATGCCTCCACTGTGCTGAAGCGCCAAGTCCAGATTGAATTCTGTGCTGTGCTTCCGTGACTGAGTATGTCAATGAACTTTGAACAGTGCAGCTCATAAACACTTTCCTTCATTTCGCTTTTATCATCAGTATTTTTTTGGGGTGACATCTTTTCATGCATCTCACAGCCTTGAGGTCAACCACTTGTTACTACGGTCAGTTCAAAACCAGCATTGCCTTCCGCTACTGTCACTAGCCAGCAGTGCGTGGACACACCACCACACATCCACATGTTGACGTCATGCACCACTGCCCAATCACTGCTGACCAGCCTGCCATGATCATGCTCCCATTGAGATAATAAAGCATGCAAAACCCAAATACCTGTTACACAAGCTGGGCACCTACACTTTCTTGCAGCTTCTGAACTCCGCTCTCCAAGGGGGGATACATGAAAGGACCAATACCACTCAGAGCTGTTCCAAGTCAGCTGTGACAGATATCCTTCGGTGGGCATACTTACCAATAGGCAAAATTCTGGCAATGTGTGTTGCACATGGGTGCAGGTCATCAAAAAGCAAGGGCAGTGAAAAGAGCCATGTACAGTACAAATGCATTTTTTGAGAGTCTTTAACTTCAATGCATGGAACATGGGGGTCATATACAGTGTCCTACAATGGCAAAAAAGTTTGTTTCATTCTGGATATGCATCCATTGTTCTCCCTTGCTAACACGATTGCACAATGCACTCATCACTGAGGAGTGTATATGCTCCAGGATTGGTGTTCAAGTGGAACTGTTATGAAAAAACAATTACCGTGATCACCGGTTAACAGACATTGTGATTTGACTTCATTCTCATTACTCATTTGTGCACAATAAATACATTTTGGAAAGTGTGTAGCTATCAATTATTGTTACAACACTGCCACTGTAACTTACATCCTGAACAAAACGCGTAGGTGCAACAGTAAAGGCACTCTCTGCACAACTGATTTGTAAGTGGCAATACCCACATTTTCCCACTTCATACTATGCTTGCTTATCAGTTCAAATGTACACATTGAATTCAGATAGTTATGCTCTAACATAATAGTATGTTCTATATTTAATGGCTTCATACTGAGTATAATGTGATTTGTGTGAGGATATTTACTTACCACATACCATACAGTATGACCCAATTTATTTATGTGTTCAGTGCATAAAGCAATAAAATAATGGTTATTTCAGGTAAATATATATGTACAAAACAAGTAGACATATATGCTAAAATAATAATAATAATGACAACAGTAACACAATAATCATACATACAGTGGTTCTGTACAGTGTTAATATAATGTGCACTACTGGCCATTAAAATTGCTACACCAAGAAGAAATGCAGATGATAAGCGGGTATTCATTGGACAAATATAATATACTAGAACTGACATGTGATTACATTTTCACGCAATTTGGGTGCATACATCCTAAGGAATCAGTACCCAGAACAATCACCTCTGGCTGTAATAATGGCCTTGATATGCCTGGGCATTGAGTCAAACAGAGCTTGGATGGTACAGGTACAGCTACCCATGCAGCTTCAACACGATACCACAGTTCATCAAGAGTAGTGACTGGCGTATTGTGACAATCCAGTTGCTCGGCCACCATTGACCAGACGTTTTCAATTGGTGAGAGATCTGGAGAATGTGCTGGCCAGGGCAGCAGTCGAACATTTTCTGTATCCATAAAGGCCCATACAGGACCTGCAACATGCAGTTGTGCATTATCCTGGTGAAATGTATGGTTTCGCAGGGATCGAATGAAGGGTAGACCCACGGGTCGTAACACATCTGAAATGTAATGTCCACTGTTCAAAGTGCTGTCAATGCGAACAAGAGGTGACCGAGACGTGTAACCAATGGCACCCCATACCATCACACCGGATGATACACCAGTATGGCGATGACGAATACACGCTTCCGATGTGCGTTCACTGCGATGTCGCCAAACACGGATGCGACCATCATGATGCTGTAAACAGAACCTGGATTCATCCGAAAAAATGACGTTTTGCCATTCGTGCACCCAGGTTCGTAGTTGAGTACACCATCACGGGCGCTCCTGTCTGTGATGCACCGTCAAGGTAACCGCAGCCATGGTCTCCGAGCTGATAATCCATGCTGCTGCAAACATTGTCGGACTGTTCGTACAGATGGTTGTTGTCTTGCAAACGTCCCATCTGTTGACTCAGGGATCGAGACATGGCTGCACGATCCGTTACAGCCATGTGATTAAGATGCCTGTCATCTCAGCTGCTAGTGATACGAGGCCATTGGGATCCAGCACGGCGTTCCTTATTACCCTCCTGAGCCCACCGATTCCATATTCTGCTAACAGTCATTGGATCTCGACCAATGCGAACAGCAATGTCGCGATACGATAAACCGCAATCGCGGTAGCCTACAATCCGGCATTTATCAAAGTGGAAAACATGATGGTACATATTTCTCCTCCTTACACGAGGCATTGCAACAACATTTCACCAGGCAACACTGGTCAACTGCTGTTTGTGTATAAGAAATTGGTTGGAAACTTTCCTCGTGTCAGCACGTTGTAGGTGTCGCCACCAGCGCCAACCTTGTGTAAATGCTCTGAAAAGCTAATCATTTGCATATCACAGCATCTTCTTCCTTTTGGTAAAATTTCATGTCTGTAGCACGTCATCTTCGTGGTGTAGCAATTTTAATGGCCAGTAGTGTACAATAGATTCATAAGTAATTTAAAATTAATTTTAAACTAAGTACACATATACAAAACAGCATTAATGAACTATGTTGATACAATACTGTCCCACACATATAATCACAGTGCATAATGCAGTTATCGGCTACTTGTTGCATATCTTTTTCTGTTTTGCTGCTAAGATCTCATCAGTTGAGTAGTACGGTGTAGACTTCAACCACATTTGTATGATATGATAAAAGTTATTCAGGGTCAGATTACTTACTGACTTTGGGAGTTCATTACAGAATTTCAAAGTTAAGTGCTTGTGACTGTTATGTGTTAGTGTCAGCTTGAATATGGAAGCTTAATTTTACAGTTATTTCTAGCACATTGTCAACATGCACTTTGGATCTTAAGTTAAAATTCCTTATGTTTTCTTTAATACATATTATACAATTATAATGAAGAAGATAGGTCACTACTCACTGCATAGATGTCACATTGGGTTGCAGATGGGCACAAGCAAAAGACTGTTACACACAGAGATTTTGGCCAAAGCCTTCTTCAGAGAAGAAAGGAAGACACACACATATTCACACAAGCAGGCACACCTCACACTCTCATGACCACTGTCTCCAGCCACTGTGGCCAGGCTGCAGCAATTGGGTTGAACAAAGGCACCAATCTGGAATGGGACAGGGAAGTGGGAGGGGTAGCAAAGTAGTGGTGGGGGTGGAGGGAGCAAAAATTACTGCCTGGTAGAATGTGCAGGGACTAAAGGTGGCAGGACAGGGTGACCAGATGCAGCATCGGAAGGCTGTGGTGAAGGAGGTGATAGTACAGAGGGGCCAGAAACTGTTGGGTGGAGGTCGTGGGGACAGAAGCTTATCACAGGTTGAGACTGGAATAATTTTGTGAGCATTTCCACAGTTCAGATGGTAAAAGGGAACATCCAGATAGTCTGGGCTGTGAAGCAGCCATCGAAGTCGAGCATGTATGTTCAACTTCATGTTGTGCAAATAGGATGGTCCACCTTGCTCTTGGTCACAGCTTAGCAGTAGCCATTCATCCTGGTGAACAGCTGGTTGGTAGTCACACCAATAAAAGAGCTGATGGCAGCAGAGCTGGTATATGACATGACTGTTTTCACAGGTGGGACAGCCTCTGATGGTGTAGGAAAAGCTTGTGACAGGACTGAAAGAGGAAATGCTTGGTGGTTGGATTTTGCAGGACTTGCACTTGGGTCTTCCACAGGGATATGATCCCTGTGACAAGGGTCTGCTACTAGGAGTGGCGTAGGGATGGATCAGGACATTGTGGAAGTTTGGTGGGTGACTGAAAATCATTTCCTTTCTCATCCCTGTGACACCTTACATACCCACCTTCTACATGCTCCCCAAAATGCACAAGCCCAACAATCCTGGATGCCCCATAGCTGCTCACTATATAGCCCCTTCTGAAAGAATTTCAGCCACCACAGCCTAAGACCTCCATCATATTGCCCAAAATCTAGCCTCCCACATCAAAGGTACTAACAACTTCCTTCACCAACTCTTCACCATCTCCACCCCTAGCCTTCCTACATCTATACTAGTCACTGTTAATGCCACCTCCTTATACACCAACATTTCTCATGCCCATGGTCTTGCTGTTTCAAATGTTACCTCCCCCAACGTCCTCCAGACTCCAAACACACTACTTTTTCCTGAAATACTACTGCTTCTCCTTTGAAGGCAAGGTATGCAAACAAATACACAGAATAGCCATGGGCACCTGGATGGCACTCTCCTATGCCAAGCTATTTATGGTCATGGTTCATTGATGATCTTTCATAATCTGAACTCAGGGCCAAGACACCCTATCCTCATTCCTTTAGAAGCTCACCATCTTCTCTCCCATCTGCTTCACCTGGTCCTCCTCAACACTGCATGCCACCTCCCTGGGTGTTGACCTCATCCTCTTTGATGTCACGATACACACCTCAGTCCACATAAACCCACCAATCAACTGTAGTACCTGCATTTTGATAGCTGCCATCCCACCCATACAGTCTAGCCACTGGAAGACGGCATGTCTGCAGTGACAAGATCTCCTTTGCATAGTACACTGAAAGGCTCACAAAGATCTTTACAGACAGGCAGCGTACCCTGGACATAGTCTGCAAACGGATTTCCAATGTCATAACCTCACACATCCCAACCCTCCCAATACCTGCAATAACAAGTTACAAAGAGGTTCCCCCTTCATCTCCCAGTAACATCTCATACTGGAACAGCTGAACCACATCCTTTATCTGTCATCATGCCTTGAAATAAAGACATCCTACCCAGGATCTTTCCCACCCTTTATGAAGTGGTGTTTAGTCACCCAGCCAGCCTCCACAACATCATAGTCCATCTCTACACCACTACCTACACAACTCCCATTCCAACCACGCAGCACTTCCTATTACAGTTCTGTCACAGGCTTATCCTACCCTTTAAGATGCATGTGAAAACAGTCATGTCATATGTCAGCTCTGCTATCATCCACAGTTTTTTATATTAATATGACAACCAACCAGCTGTCCAGCAGGATGAATCACCACCACTAAACTATGAACAAGAGCAAAGTGGAGCTATCTGTGGCACAACATACAGCTGAACATATGATTGATTTCAATGGTTGCTTCACAGCAAGGGCTATTTGGATCCTCCCCTCCACCACCAGCTTTTCTGAAAAACACAGATGGAAGTTATCCTTACAACACTTTTTCTGCTTCAAAAATTATCCTGGCTTCAACATCAACCGAACAGTTTCTGCCTCCTCTGCCCTATCACTTCCTCCTAATTCATGTACTGTCACCCTCATTGTGTGCCATTCTCTGATGATGCACCCATCGGTTTTTTCCCACCTCTGCTCCTCCCCTCATCCACTCCCCATTTCTCCCATCCCCTCCTCCACAGCCTCCTGATACCGCATCTGGCAGCCTTGTACTGCCATCTTCTAGTCCCTGCACACTCCATCTTCAAAATGGGTCAAATGGCTCTGAGGACTATGGGACTTAACTTCTAAAGGTCATCAGTCCCCTAGAACTTAGAACTACTTAAGCCTAACTAACCTAAGGACATCACACACATCCGTGCCCGAGGCAGGATTCGAACCTGTGACTGTAGTGGTCGCCCGGTTCCAGACTGTAGCACCTAGAACCGCTCGGCCACACCGGCCGGCACTCCATCTTCATCACCATCTATGTCTACATTTATTTTATATACACCAGTACTGTGTAAACAACTGTGAAATACTTGGCAGATGGTACTTCCCATTGTATCACATATTGTGAAGAATATTTACTTAAATTCTCTATGTAACTGGACTAATCTTGTCTTTGGAGTACATACAAGGCTAATGGTATGGAGCTGTGGCATATTCCTAGATTCCTAATAAATGACAGACCTTGAAACTTTATAACTAGGCTTTTGTAGGATTCTTGATGTCTATTGTCAAGTGTCTGTCAGTGCTAGTTTTTCATTCTCCCATGAGTCAAACAAACCTGTGACCATTTGTGCTGCATTTCTTTGTGTGCATTCATTATCCCTCATTAGTCCTATCTAGTATAGGTTCCACACCCTTTGGAAATATTATAGGATGGATTACAAGAGTATTTTATAAGCTGTCTCTCTAAACTGACTACATTTTCCTAGCATCATACTATATTTATTTATTCATGCTTTGATCACTTTTTGTAATGATACTGGATATGCCACGATATACATGGATGTATTACAAAGTATTTGGCCTGTGCATAAAAGGAAGATATGGGAGACTTAAGAAAAATATATGCAATTGTGTGTAAATACAGTGGCTAGCTCAATGTCTTTACATTATTTACATTAAATTTGCTGAAGAGTCTCTTATCCAAGAATTTTGTGTACTTTCAGCTAAGAACTCCTTCACACTGTTATGTTGGTATCTAAGAACTCCTTTACACTGTAACAACAGGTTGGGAGCAGGTGACATCTTAGTTTTTGTTTGAAATCTGTGTTTCTGAGTTCTTTATACTGGTTGGAAATTTGTTGTAAAATATTCATCTTTGTCACTTAAGTCTGTCTGTATATATGTTTGTTTATCATAGATGTGCAGTTTATTTTTAAGAACACAATAGTTTCATATATATGCAGAACAAGCACTGTCGGAATTGGTAAATCGTTGAATTTATTTGTGCAGGACTGCCTTGGTGGCAGGTTTACAATGCACCTAATCACCTTCTTTGGCAATTTAAGTAGTCTGCTTATGTGTATATTAGCTGTACTTCCCCCAAATGGGTATACCAAGAGGTGTGTGGATAAATTAAACCATAACACATTTTTAGTCAAGCGTCGTGATCAACAGTTTGTGACATTTTTCTCATAAGAAATACACTGATAGGAAAAAAAAAGAAAAAAAATGAAATAAAATAAAAATCACAACACCAAATAATAATTAATGTAGAGTAATGAAATCTCAGGAACACATGACTAGATAACATATTTAAATAATTAACATTGCACGGTTACAGGTGATGTAAGTATGAGATAAACCACTGCAAATATCAAATGCTGGTACTTTAATAACTGGTGTAACTGCCATAATGTTGAATATAAGTATGCAAACGTGGATGCATTATGTCATACAGGTGCCTATTGTAAGTATGGGGGATGGAGTTCCATACCCATTGCCCTTGGTTGGTCGTTACAGGGACAGTTCTTGCTCTTAGTGGGTGACACTGGATTTGTCACCAGATGATGTCCCATATGTTCTCAACTGGTGACATATCTGGTGACTGAGCAGGCCAAGCCAACATGTTGACATTCTGTGGAGCATGCTGGGCTACAACAGGACTATGTGGGCTGTCTTTTGGGAAACACCTCTTGGGATGCTGTTCATGAATGGCAGCAGAACAGGTTGAATCACTAGACTGATGTACAAATTTGCAGTCAGGGTGTGTGGGACAACCACAAGAGGGCACCTCCTGTCATATGAAATCACGCCACAAACAATCAATCCTGGTGTATTTCCAGTGTGTCTAGCTCGCAGACAGGGTGGTTGCAGGGCCTCAACTGGACTACTTCTAAACAACACACAGCCATCACTGGCATCAAGGTAGGACCAGCTTTCATCAGAAAACACAACAACAGACCTCCACCCTACCCTCTAATAAACTCTCTCTTGACTCAACTGAAGTCGCATATGGCGGTGGTTTGGGTCACTACTCACTCACTACAGGGCATCTGGATCAAAGCTGTCCTTGAAGCAACTGATTTGTGACAGTTCATTGTGTCACTTTAGTGCCAACTGCTGCTCAAATTGCTGCTGCAGATGCAGTACAATGAGCCAGGGCCATATGCTGAACATGATGGTCTACCCTGTTGGTAGCACCACGTGGCTGTCTGGAGCTCAGTCTTCCTGTGACCATATATTTGTGTGACCATCACTGCCAACAGTCATGTACTATGGCTACATTCCTACTAAGTTTTCCTGCAATATTGCAGAAGGACCCTCCACCTTCTTGTAGCCTTATTACACAACCACATTCAAACTCTGTGAGGTGTTGATAATGGTGTCTTTGTCACCTTAAGGGCTAAAATCAACTCGCAATGTCCAAACTCAAAGGTAACTAATGGTAACACCTGTTAAAGTGTGTATTTAAAACAAATCTGATTTGCATCCTCATAGGGCAGTACTAGCATCACTCTTATGTTACTGGTGCAGAATATGAATAGAAATCAGCTTTCAGACATAGAAACATGCCTACCAATTTTCACTTATATTGAAAAACTCCCACTTGGTGTTGTATTTTTTTCCATCAGTCATTTGTGCTATTTTCTAGACTTTTTGTTTCTTTCCTAACAATTGTCAAGGATATGCCCGAGAGCAAACACATTGTCAGTAACTGAATGGCTTAGGTGGAATACAATCTGATATTATTTTATCTGTACGAGTCTCCCATTTCGTAATACTGTCCACCATCAATTCCAGAAACTTGCTGCAATGAACTTCTGATATACTTGAGTCCCCAGGCTTAATATAAAATTCATCTGCTTGCTTTACCTATGACTTAATCTATATGATAATTCCATTTCACACTTACTTACTTGTTCAGTGGTCACCAGCGTTAAAGACCATGTGCTGTGTCAACAATCAGTCTGTAATGCATTCTGTCTGTTGCTGTTTCCTCCCAATTAACTACATTAAAAACTTTTGCATCTTTCATTATATTGTCTTCCCATCTGTTTCTACCCAGGGGTATTATTGTTGTAATGCAGACAATTAAAGCTTGTTTAGCATGTTATGTATCCGGCATATGTATCACGTGATTTGCCCACTGGAGTCACCTGCTCTTTTGATAATACAAAATGTTGAGCTGATTCATCATTTCATAAATTCCATTATTCTTTCTTGCACTCCAAGTATCTCCATCTCTCACTGGGCTCTAGAGTCTTCTCGTCGCCTTTCCTTCAAATCTTAGAAGGTTTTTCATCTCCCTTTTAGTTAGTGTCCAGATTGCTGAACTTTCTGAACCATAGAGGACAATAGGTTGTATAATGGCATTGCATGTCTTTATTCTCACAGAATTTGATATGTTGTTGGACATGAATGTATCTTTGAGGACATATAGACATCTGAAGCCAGCGAAATTCTGTGATTTACATCTCTGGATATTTTATTATAGTAGTTGTACCAGTTTCCCAGGTAGTTGAACTGATCAACACACTTGAACTTGTCTCCATCAGCTGTGAAGTGCTCTTGTGTATATGTAGTCTCACCTACTTCCATATGTTGTTTATCAAAC
This sequence comes from Schistocerca piceifrons, assembly GCF_021461385.2. Classification (NCBI taxonomy): domain Eukaryota; kingdom Metazoa; phylum Arthropoda; class Insecta; order Orthoptera; family Acrididae; genus Schistocerca; species Schistocerca piceifrons. The sequence goes on from NC_060138.1 coordinate 770,612,170, forward strand.
AGTGGTTCTGCTATACTTGCTGCCATGGTGACCTTTTTCTACATCTCCCCAAAATCTTGGTCTTTCTCACTCACTAATGCTTTGTCATCAGCACCTTCCACTCGTAGCCCATTAGACTCTTTAACTTTACTCTATCTTATGGATTTATCCAGGGTATGTGTGACAGTGCATCTCCCTGTCTTACCCAGTTCTTATGGAAAGAGGTTGTGTGTATGCCCCTCCAGTTCTTATTATTGCTCTTGATTCAGTCATACATATGCTAAACACTTCAATGATTTATTTTGCATTTGGAATATCTCAAGCTTTTCTAGGAGCTATTTTGATGAATATTGTCATAAGCTCTTTGAGAATCTAGGAACAGTATCTAGACTTTTTGTTTCTTTCCTAACAATTGTCAAGGATATGCCCGAGAGCAAACACATTGTTAGTAACTGAATGGCTTAGGTGGAATACAATCTGATATTATCCCATGATATTTTCTGCAAGTGGTATTAGCACATTGATAAAATAATTGTAGAAAGAATTTTGTATGCCACGTTAAGTAAACTGATTCCTCAATAATTAAATCAATTCATCTTGCTATTTTTGCAAGTCAGTCCCACTTCATGATACTGTCCACCATCAATCCCAGAAACATGCTGCAGTGAACTTTTGAAATACTTGAGTCCCTAAGCTTAATATAAAATTCATCTGCTGCTGTGGTGATCCTTTTCTACATCTCTCCAAAATGTAGATGGTTCCAGGCCCTCAACTGGCCTCCATCTAATCAACATGCAGCCATCACTGACATCAAGGCACAAAACACAACAGACCTCCACCCTACCCTCTAATGAGCTCTTGCTTTTCGTCATCAATATGGCTTTCACTATGTCTTCCACTGTGATGTCAACTTCTGTCTCATTTATTTCTACTTAGTTTTCATTGAAATGTAGTTCTGGGGTATGGCAGCTGAATAGCTTGCTGAAATATTAATTTCATTCCTCTAAGAGTGATTCAGCATCCATAATCATGTTTACTTTTTGTCATTGATATTCTGACTTGCTTTGAACCATTTTCTTGTTGTTTCCATACGCCAAAGGAATATCGTACAGTCTGTTTCAAAAGTTTTTGTTAGCCATCTTCTCATTTCACTTCTCAGCATACTTGATGTATCTCTGAGCACTTCCAAAAATTTTATCTTTTGTGTTTCATTACCTGTATCCTGTAGCCATAACTCATGTGGTTTTCCCCTTCTCTTAACTATATCCCTGCATTCCTCATTAAAGAGTTTTCTTTTTCCTTTTTCTTTACTTCTTCACAGTACTTTATTTGCATCATCTGTCATTGCTGTCTTCATAGTATGCCACACTTTCTGCACATTTTCTTCTTCATCTACATTTTGTAGTACATCAGCAATGTAGGAAAAGATAGATTACTACTTATGGTACAGATGACATGCTAAGTTGCAGACAGGCACAATTAAAAGGCACTTGCACATAAGCTTTCATCCACAGCCTTCATCAGGAAAAGAGAAACACGCACCATTCATTCTCATAAGCAAGCACATATGCGCAAGTGACTGCCAACTACAGCTGCTAGGGCCAGAATGCAACTACCACATGGGATGGAAGCAGCAATATGGATTGATGGGGAATAGGAAGCAACAGCAGTGTATGGGTGGGGGAAGTGCTGTCTGATGGAGTGTGCAGGGACTAGAATGCCAAAAGGCACAGAGTCATGAGGTTGTGGAGAAAAGAGGTGGGTTAAAGGAACAAGAATGGAGAGGGGAAGGGAAAGATGGACAGGTTCATTGGCAGAGAGTGGCAAACAAAAAGGGTGGAGGACAAGAATAGAGTGGAGGTGATGGGGCAGGGCGGGTGGAAACTGTTGAGTGAATGATTTGGAGACTGTATCTTACCGTAGGTTGAGGCAGGGATAATTATGGGTATGGAGAATGTATTCTAAGAATAACTGCCACCTGCACAGATCAGGAAAGCTGGTGGCAGAGGGAGGATCCAGCTGGCTTTGGTAGTGAAGCAGCCACTGAAATCAAGCATCTTATGTTCAGCTGCATGTGTAGACCACCTCTCTTGGCCACAGTTTGATGGTGGCCATTCATTCTGGTGAACAGTTGATTGGTAGTCATACCAATATAAAAACTTAAACAAGATTCTAGCAGAGTTGCTAAAAGACAAGGCTGCTTTCACAGGTGGCTCAGCCCCTGATGGGATAGGGTAAACCTGTGTCAGGACGGGAACATGAAGTGCTGAGTGAGTGGTGAGTGGATTGGACAGATCTTGCACTGGGGGTCTGCCACAGAGATATGATCCTTGTGGCAAAGAGCTGCAATTGGGAATGGCATAAGAATGGACTATACTGCTGTGGAGGTTGAAGGGGGGGCAGTGGACACCACTTTAGGAGGGGTGGTAACGATCTTGGATGGGATATACCTCATTTCTGGGCATGAGGACAGGTAGTCAAAGCCATGGTGAAGGATGTGGTTCAGTTGATCCAGTCTGGGATGGTACTGGGTGACAAAGGAGGCACTCCTTTGTGGCTGGTTCTGGGGGGTGGTTGAAGAATTGGATGTGTGAGGGGAAATGGCATATGGCATGGGATATCTCTTTTTGGGCTAGGTATGCATGATAGTGCCTGTCTGTGAAGGCTTTGGTGAGACCCCCTCAGCATACTGAGCAAGGGAGTTCTTGTCAAAATAAATACACTGTCCCAGGTGGCCAGGATGTATCGGAGAAATTTTTTGGTGTGGAAGAGATGAAAGCTATAGAAATGCTTGGTTGGTGGATGGAGCCATCAGAGACGAGGAGGTCAACATCTAGGAAGCTGGAATGCTGTGTTGGGGAGGAACAGGTGAAGTGGACGGAAGAGAATGTGTTGAGGATGTGAAGGAATGAAGATAGTCTATCTTGGTTCTGAGTCCAGATCATGAAGATATCGTCATTGATATCTGTGCAGGATGTCATAGTGGTGAGGATGGAAATGGATTCAGGGGAGAGGTTCTGGGAAGGACCTAAGGCTTTAAACAAGGATTTGAGATTTTGAACATGTGGAATGGGATCATTCTGGGAGAGTTTGTAGGGAGGTTTCAGATAATTGAATTGGTGGAGGACTTCCGTCAGGTAGTCATCTCAGTGTTGGAACCTTTGTCTGCATGTAGAATGATTAGGTAAGGATTAGTTTTACAGTTGTGTATGGATTTTGCTGAAAGGTTATTATTCTGAGGAAGGGACCTGGGGAACGACTGTGTGGCTAAATTACAGGCCAGTAATTCCTGGAAGGTGACCTGCAGGTGGTTAGTTGAGAGGGAGGGAAGATCATGGTTGGATGGTGATATGAATTGGGGGAGGCAGGGTTCAGTGTTGGAATTAGGTTGGATTTAGTTGGAGGGATTGGCAGCAAAGAAGTGTTTCCTCGGCAGGGATTAGGAAAAGGAGAGTAGGTCTTTGATGAGTCCAGTATTAGTAAATTTGAGTTTAGGGCTAAAGCTGAGGCATTTGGATAAGACTGAACCTTCTGTGGAGGTGAAGGGTTTGGTGAAAAGTTTAACAACAGTGTTATAAGAATGTTTTGCCACTGGATTTGGTGAAGTGTTGGTGGATGTGGCAAGTTGAAGAGGTTAGCTAGTCAGGATTAATGTGCTATATGGGGTGGAAGAGGAGGAACACTGTGGGACAGTCGTGCTCCAAGGTGGCAATGGGATGTTAGCATATTGGATAACTTGGGTGGTGGTGTCTGGAATGCTCCCCAGGTGCTGAAGGGCAAGGGATTCAATTCATAGTAAAATGGTGTAAAGGTAACAGTGTATTGACACAGCGCTCATTTCAAAAAGTCAAAAGTTTAACAATTCATTGGGTAAGGAGTGCAAAAAACGTGTTATCAAAGGTATCTTGTGTGTAAACTGCAATTTGTGGCTACATGAAAAATGTGTGGAAGTGACACTAAAATTCATAAAAGATGACTGTACTTGGACATGCTCTGACTGTTTACGCCTAGAAATGGCAGAATTATGAAGTGCAGTGAATTCAAAAGATGAAATTATAAAACTACTGCAGAGCGACATAGAAACACTTAATAAAGAAGTGTCAGCTGTAAAGGAAATAAATGCCAATCTAGTAACTGAATCAAAGCCGTGTGTCTGCAAAAAATAAGAACCAAACCCATGTGTTTGTGACAGTAAACAAATAGTAGGCTGTGTGTCCAATGAGAAGACTACAAATGAAGCACTAGTTAGGAAATCAGTCTCAAAATACAAATGGAAGACAGTAAATTATAGTAAAAAGAAAAACAAGGTTGATACTGAAGGAAAAAAAAAAGTTACGACCTCAAAAAATCTGATAATAGTCGACTTGCTGTTAAAAAATATGGTAGTACCAGATTGCAAAATCGATATTCATCCTGGAAGTAGAACTTACCAACTCAGTAAATATATTACAAGCATTTTGACAGCGAAACAGGATGTGGGAACTAATGCAGCAGAAGCCAGACATCACAAAGGCGTTATCATCCATGTTGGGACAAATTCTATTCGAAATAGCAGTGAAGAAGAACTTATCAACAAAGCCAGAAACCTGATTCATTCAGCGAAAAATGCATATCCATCCTCAAAAATAATAAAAAATGGTTCAAATGGCTCTGAGCACTATGGGACTCAACTGCTGAGGTCATTAGTCCCCTAGAACTTAGAACTAGTTAAACCTAACTAACCTAAGGACATCACAAACAGCCATGCCCGAGGCAGGATTCGAACCTGCGACCGTAGCGGTCTCGCGGTTCCAGACTGCAGCGCCTTTAACCGCACGGCCACTTCGGCCGGCTCAAAAATAATAATCAGTGGCATTGTAAATAGGAGGTCGGTAAGTGAAGAGTACATTTTCAAAATAAACAGTGGTGTGAGAGAGCAGTGCAACAGACTTGGAGCAATTTTCAGCAATCCTAATAAATTTTTAAATGATAAATGTCTAGGGAGGGATGGTTTCCAATTGAACAGACTAGGCTCTGCAGCTTTAAGTAAGATGTATATCAATGTCTGCAAAATCATAAACGAAGGAAACTAATATATCCTGATAGGGGTTGTAAACTATTTAAACAGAAAAATATCCACACTTCTGCACCTACAACATCACAAAGTTGTGAAAAGGCAGTTTTTCAGGAGGAACACCCTGAAGAAACAAAAAACAAAACAGGTGTCAAAGTGTTACATCAAAACATTCAGTACCTAAGCAAAACGTGCATACAATTACAGCAATGCAGATGTATTGTCTAATATCTGGTAGCACACGCCTTGGAATTTGAATCCGCGCCATACGTCATGGACGTCGAGGATCCATAGAGGTCTCTGCACCATCATGCCATAAGCTGTGGTGGCACATGCCTCCTGGCCTGCTTTTAGTGTGAGCGCGTCACAGTGGAACACGTGGTCCCAGCGGCCAATAGTAGCGCCCTCGATAGTGTACTTAAGTGCCTGCCTCGCGCTCAGCCAGCCAGTCTAATCTTGCGTACGTCAGTTTACAGCTCGCTTCGTGCTAGACAGCTTACTTCCTTGTTCTGTATACGAGTGGATGTGTTTGTTTCCTTGTGACACCGTTGTTCGATCTTGTTGTATTCGTTCTTTCCTTCGTTGGTCGTGTCCCTCCTCTCCTGTGGGCCTCTCTGCGGGTCTCGCCGCACTTTCCGTCATTGATACCCCATGACCGACTGGTCGCAGTTACAACATTTAGGCGACCAGGTAAATGGTGGTTGTTGTTGGTATGAAGGCGAAGTTGGTCTGTCTGCTGGAGCAACAGCAGCAGCTCATGCAGCAGCAGCAGCAGCTCGAGTTAGACATCTTACAAAAGTCGCTGCAGTTGCTAACGGACAAAGTCGATGCCCGGGATGCATTACCACACCAGCTTCAGGGGCCTCGGATGTCTGATGCTTTCCCACATCCGCTGTCGTTTCCACCCTTTAATGACGCTAAAGAGGACTGGGAATCCTACTTACATTGGCTGAAACAACATTTCACAGCTTTTCAAGTCACAGACGACTCCTTGCAGCCGTTGTCGTTGTCTTGGGCCTCTCTGGACAAGTTCTTTCTTCTCTGCAAGTTGGCACTGTTGTCCAATCCTGTGGCTCTCTCTTTCCAGGAGATCTGCCTTTTGCTGACAAACTATTATTCCCAATGCTACCATGTAGTCGCCTCTCGGCTGGAGTTGCACCAGTACCATAAACAGCCTGGTCAGTCGTATCGTTCCTGGGTCATGGACTTGCAGGGTCTTAGCCATCGATGCGATTTCACGTGCACCAATCAGCATTGTAAGGCTTCGTATATGGACTCACTGATCCAGGATCTGGTGGTTCAGCTAGCTCCTGACCCCTCAGCATTGAAAATCGACAACCCCTCCTTGGAAGAGATTCTCCGCTTTGCCCACTCCTTTGTAATTGCTCAAGCAGCTAACGAGCATCTTGTGGCATGACCACAGGTGGCAGCAACCGCGGCTTCACGGTGGGTTCTGCCCTCGCGACGTCGACGTGGCCCAGCTGACAGGGGCCGGTGCTGTCGGGACTCCTCATATTCCGACGTCTCTATGTCGTCGGCGCCTTCGGTCGCCCCTCGTCACCAGTCATGTGGCCCACTGCCATCTTGCTCACAGTGCTTTACTGCCCATTCATGAGCTGATTTTCCCCACCACTGGAAAACATGCACACTGTGAAACAAGGAGGGCCACATCCAATCGGTTTGTTGTAGTCGCTCGACTCAATCCAGTCCTGCCCCTCCTGGGCCTCAAGATACCGTCCATGCTCTGCAATCAGCCATCCCACAAGATGACCCATCAGTGCAAAAGCTTTTCCTCACACTCTGCATTTTCACAGAGGATGTAAGTTTTCAGGTCGACACTCAGGCCACCGTCTCCCTGATTAATATGGCAACATATACACGGCTGGGCTCTCCTGTGTTGTCACCTCCCTCTCGCCATTTGGTCGCCTACGGAGACGGTTCCGTTATCCTTTGTGGGCAGTTCGTCATCCACGCGACATACAAGCGTGTTCCACAGCTCCTTACCCTCTTTGTTGTCGGCCATCTGTCGGCTTTGAATATTTTTGGCCTGGATCCATTTCAACTGTTTGGCTATTCAATTTCCAACGAAGTTAAGGTCGTTTCCATGGCTGTTCCCTTTCAGGACTTGGATGATCTGTGCTCCGCTTTTGCGTCATTGTTTGCACTGGATCTCGGATGTGCTTCCAGCTTTCAGGCGCACATCACCCTATGACCGGATGCACAGCCTCACTTTTTCCAGTCCCAGCCCCTTCTGGTGGCCTTACGGCCAGCGGTCAAGCAGGAACTTGATCGGCTCTAGGCCACTGGCATGCTGGAACATGTAACTTACAGTGCATGGGCGACACCACTGGTGGTCATACAAAATGGGTCCCTTCGGCTGTGTGGGGACTTCAGTGCTACAGTCAATGCGCAGTCCCTCGTTGACACTTACCCCATTTCCCGACAGGAAGACCTTCTTGCCAAGCTTGCCGGAGGAGAATATTTTTCCAAGATCGACCTGGCTGAGGCATACCATCAGTTGCCCTTAGATGCCGAATCTCATAACATCATGGTTATCAACATGCCTTTCGGATTGTATAAGTACAAGCACCTTTCCTTTGGCGTCTCTTCGGCACCAGCCATTTTCCAGCGATTCCTGGAGCAGCTTACACAGCTTATCCCTGCCTGTATGAATTATCTGGATGACATCTTAATCACTGGGTGTTCCCATGAGGAACATCTGCAAATCCTCAGCACCTTATTTCACGCTCTGCAGTCTGCTGCTCTCTGCTGGAAGTGGAATACTTAGACTACTGGCTTAGCAAAGATGGCATTTGCCCTTCGGGTCGTAATGTCACTGCCATTGAGGCCCTTCCTCATCCGAAGGACTTATCTGGACTGCAGGTGTTTTTGGGCAAGGTTATGTATTACTTAAAGTTCTTGCCCCAAGCTGCCTCCGTTGCTCAAACTCTCAATCACTTGCATCGCAAAGGGGAACCTTTTGTTTGGACTTCTGCCTGTGACCAGGCCTTTCTCCATTTAAAGGTGATGCTGAAGTCCGCCCCTTGCCTTACTCCCTTCTCTCTGCACCGCCCCTTGGTTGTGATAGCTGAAGGGTTGGCATACGGCATTGGGGCCGTCCTCGCACACTAGGATGCCGATGGCTCCGAACAGCCCATCACTTATGCCTCTGAGATGTTGACCCCAGCACAACAGAACTACTCCCAGATTGAAAAGGAGGCCTGGCGATTGTGTTTGTCATCCAAAAATTTCGTTCCTATCTCTTTGGGGCAAAGTTAACCCTCCTGAAGGACCATAAACCCTTGGTTACACTTTTTCGACCCCACTCTCACCTTCCCGAGTGGATGGCTCAACGTCTCCAGCGCTGGGCATTGTCTTTACGTAATTACGCTTACACCATCTGGTATAAGCCCAACGCCCACCATGCTAATGGGGACACTTTGTCACGTCTCCCAGCAGGCCCCACTCCTGCCTTTGACCAACAGGAGGTCCTCTGGTTTCACATTGCTTACGTCTGCCGTGATGCACTGGACAGTCTTCCTCTTATGGCCACTGAGGTTGCTGTAGCTACCCGCCATGACCTTGTCTTGCTGCAGGTTCTCAACTACATGGTCCACAGGTGGCCGTCATATGTTACTCGTCGGATGCAGTCCGATTTCAGCCCCTGGCGCCACTTGTCACACAGGCTCTCCGTGGTCAATGATGTCCTTCTGTTGGTCACGGAGTTGGATGCCCACCGGGTGGTCATCTGTCCAGAATTGTGGCTTTGAGTGCTCAGTTTGTTACACTGCAGGCACTGGGGTATGTCTCATATGAAAGTTTTGGCTCACCGGCATGTGTATTGGCCCGGCATCGATGGCGAAATTGAACACCTGGTCCGCGGGTGTACTGTCTGTGCGCGTCACCAGGCAAGCCCCCCTCCATAATTTGCACCCTGGCCTGTGCCTCGCCGGCCATGGGATCGCATCGATTTTGTGGGCCCGTTTTTGGTGTCCATGTGGTTACTCATCATTGATGCCTACTCCGAATACCCATATGTTGTCCGAATGGTGTCCACCACCACAGAGGCTACACTCATGGCCCTGGCCCAACTTCTCGCCATTGAGGTCCTGCTCCGACTGTTGGTCTCCAATAATGGTCCCCAATTCACAGCGTCATCCTTTCACAACCTCTGTCAAGCCAACAGTATCAAACATATCCCTAGTCCCCCTTTCCACCCTTCGTGCAATGGTGTGGTGGAGAGGCTTGTCTGCACTTTTAAACAACAGTTGACCAAGGCAGTCCACACATCTCCAACCACGTCAGCCCTCACCCTGTTTTTGAGCACCTATCGCACTACTTCAATTGACGGATGCAGTCCGGCAGAGCTCTTTCATGGGCGACAGCCGCGGACCCTGCTCCATTTGCTGATGCTGCCCTCCCACCCCCACTCCCAGCCCTCGCAGCAGTATGTCCCTGGCATGGCCATGTGGGCCCACGAGTACAGGCGCAAGGCAGGTTGGACACCCGCCACGGTCGTCGCGGCCCGTGGGCGGCATGTGACGTCGGTGCAGACAGTGAAAGGGTTGGAGCGCCGCCATCATAATCAGCTCCGCCCTCGTGCTGCCACGGGACTCATGCCACCGCCTCTTTCCTTACCTCCTTTGGGTACAGGCGTGGTCCTCAAGTCACCGTCCCAGCCCCGGTAACCATCTCGCCCCGGGCATGCCACCGGTCTTCTCCACCTCCATGTGGATCGACAGCTCCCTCACCCATCCTGGACTCTGGATCGGCTGTCATGGATACCTCAGGTGTCCTTTCCTCCCCACCAATTGCGGTTGATATGCACAGTTCCTCTTCCCACTGCCGCCCACCTCGGCACCGTCCTGGGCGTTTCAGCCCCTATGCTCAAGTTTCAGGGGGGAGGGATCTGGTACCTCAGGAATTTGAATCTGCGCCAGACATCATGGACGTCAAAGACCCATAGAGGTCTGTGCACCATCGTGCCGTAAGCTGTGGCAGCGCACGCCTCCTGGCCTGCTTTTGGTGTGAGGGTGCCACAGTAGAACACGTGGTCCCAGCGGCCAGTAGCGGCGCCCCCGATAGTGTACTTGAGCACCTGCCTTTCACTCAGCCAGCCAGTCAAATCTCACGTACATCGGTTTATACCTCACTTCGCGCTAGACAGCTTACTTCCTTGTTCTGTGTATGAGTGGATGTGTTTGTTTCCTTGTGACTCCGTTGTTCGATTTTGTTGTATTCGTTCTGTCCTTTGTTGGTCGTGTCCATCCTCTCCAGTTGTGTGGTTGTCCGCAGGCCTCTCCGCGAGTACGGCCACGCTTTCCGTCATTGCTACCCCGCGACTGTCCTGGTTGCAGTTACAACATAATACTTTAATTACAATGGCTAAATTTGACAACTATACTCTGAGTAGTAATTTCTTTTGAACAGAACATAAAAGTGGGGGAGTTGCCATATATTGTAAAGACCATCTTCATGTCACAAAAATGGATTTTATCACAGAACTTAGTGTGAAAATGACATTTGAAATTTCAGCAATAAAACTGTTAGTAAACAAAGTAGCCCTGATTTTTATAGGTCTGTACAGATCTCCTAGTAGTATTGTGGAAAATTTCTTACAAAACATGGAAAAAATGATAGAAATTGTATGTAATAAGTATAAGAACATAGATATTGTTATAGCTGGTGCTTTTAATATAGATTCCTTAAAGTATACTAAAGATTATGAAAAAGTAAATGATATTCTGTGTAGCTACAATTTCTCAGACAGAGTTAATGGGCCAAACAGACTAACTAAATAATCCTCTAGCTGTATAGATCACTTTTACACCAACTTAGATAACTGCAGAGTTGACATAATAAATCTTCACCTTTCTGATCATCTTTGCCAGACAATGGAAATACTGAATATGTACGATTCACAAAGTACATATGAGATGATAGAAATAAGATGTGCAAATGAAAAATGTTTAGAGAAGTTGGAGTCCGCACAGCAGTCTGTGTCGTGGAATGACATATATTGTGCAGAAAATGTTTCAGACAAATGGAATAACTTTTATAACACTTTCTTTGCCCATTTCAATGTAACATGTCCAATTACTTTCAAAAAGAAATGTACTCAAAACCATATAAGACTTCCTTCAGAAGTAAAACAGCTGAAGAAGAAAATGTTTATTACTTGGAAAATATATACAGGGTTCCTGGACACATCAACTAGAGACAACTACCAAATATGTTGAAAAGCCTATAAACAAGCACTGAATGTATACACAAAGGAAATTATACAGCAAAAAACTGCTACCTTAAATAACATAAGCAAATCAGTATGGAACTGTGTAAATGAATCAGCAGAAAACCAAAGCCTAGTGTTAACAAAAATAGCATCTGATCTAAGATGGCGGCGTGTGTAGATATCCGCGATTTTACTCCAAAAATAAGTTACAGTGAAGCCGTTAAAAATTCGTGTGTAAGGTGCAAAAGTGAATTATTAAAGAATAATGAGCGTATTGCTAGTTTACAATGTGTAATCAGCAGTCTAAGAATAGAAATCGACAGCCTGAAGTCCGAAAATATAGAACTGAAGTCGAAGCGAAACATGGATCCATTGCTTCAAGACAGACAGAAGGACAAAAACTTTCGCCAGAACATGGCTACATCAGTGCAAAATGACGCTGATAAATCATCAGAATGGAAGGTAGTACACAACAAGCGTCAAACAATCGGCACTAAAATTTCGTCTACAGCAAATGTTTCGAGGTTCGAGAATGTAAACAATTTTGATGTACTTTGTTCCAGTAATAGTCTCACTGAAAGTGAAAATAATCGTAAGAAGAGTGTACCGATAAACTATCGGAAAAAGGTTAGGTTTGATCTTCCAAAGCCACAAGTTCAGTTAACAGCAATGAAAGTGGCAGTGGTGTGATCCAGTCTGCTGTGAGTGAAACATCAACAAATCGTTTTCACATTTTTGCTGATAGTCATGGTAGAGGCATGGCTGATATAGTGAAAAGCAGTTTTAATGCTGCCGATGTTTGTGGAATTGTGAAGCCAGGTGCTAAACTTCAAGAAGTTGTAGCGGGGTGTGATCCTGAAAAAGTAAAAAACGAGTGTGTGATCTTAATAGGTGGCTCAAACAACGTTGCCTGCAACGAAGGGAATGATGCCATACAGTCGCTCAGGAAGAAAATATCGGCGCTTCATCAGTCTAAGGTATTTGTTGTGAACATTCCACAGAGACATGACTTAATTCCACAGTCCTGTGTAAATGAGGCTATCTCACAAATGAACTCTAAGTTAGCAAAGTTGTGTAAGCATTTTAAAAATACTTGTGTTGTAGATGTAAGCAGTTTTGGACGAGAATTATTTACAAGACACGGTATGCACCTGAACAGATCAGGAAAAAAAGCATTAGGTACCCTCTTAAAAACAAAAATATTGGAAGAAGTCCACAAATGTATTCCAAAGTTGGAACCAATCGCACTTGAATGGCTCCAACCATCAAGTCAGACACGGTTTCAAACTCAAATGTTTCAGGAAATTGTTAGTAATGAACGTACTGTGTCTGTAGCTACAGATAATTTTTTAGGCAAAAGTTTAGATCTGTCTCTAATTCCAAAGAAATGACAATTTTTCACCAAAATGTGGGAGGACTTGGTAATAAAGTAAATGACATTACTGTTCTGTTAGAGGAACCACAAGGAATAAAAGATACTCATGTATTATGTTTTAGTGAACATCATGTGAAAGATATTGAAAGGTTACAGCTAAGTGGTTACTGTCAGGCAGCACATTACTCAAGAACCATCATGGAAAAAGGTGGAGTGGTAATTTATGTAAAAAACAACATATTTTACAATGCATTAGATTTAAAGAGCCATTGTATAGAGCAACAAATTGAAGTATGTGGTGTTCAGATTACTGTAAATGACTTCACGGCTGTAGTGTTAGCACTGTATAGATCTCCCTCAGGGAATTTGAATGTATTTCTTAAGCACTTAGATTCTTTATTATCCATACTGTACTCAAAGTCCAAGAACTTGATAATTACTGGTAACTTTAATGTTGATTTCCTAAATGAGAGCAATAGTAAAGCTGATTTAGTACATTTAATGGAGTCTTATAATCTGATGGCAATAGTAGATTTCCCAACTAGGGTTACTGTTAACAGTAAAAGTCTGATAGATAATATATTTATAGATAAGTCTACATGCAATGAGATCACCGTACATCCAATCCTTGGCCTTTCTGATCATGGTGGTCAATTGCTTAGGCTCAATTACATCAGTGTGTGCAACAGTTCCGAGCATTCTTGGAAATCTTTTAGGATAATAAATGAACAGGGCCTTAAAAAATTCAATGATAGCCTAAAAGAGATAGACTGGAGCCGAGTTTATAGGGAAACAGATGTAAACAAAAAGTACAATTCATTTTTAAATGAATTCATGTCTGTATTTGAGTCCATCTTTCCCAAAAAAGTAGTTAGAAATAGTCATACAGGCAATGCCAAGAAGTCTTGGATCACTACAGGGATAATAACATCTTGTAGAACAAAGAGGATGTTATACAGTTCTCTCAGGACTTGTAATGATCCAAAGAAACGACAACACTACAAACTTTACTGTAGCATTCTCAAGAAGGTTATAAATAAATCTAAAAGTATGTGCATAAAATCAGAAATTGAAAGCTCAGAAAATAAAATTAAAACTATATTGAATGTAATAAAGAGGGAAACTGGCAGGACAACAGGGAACATGTCTCAGGTAGAGATTAAAACAGGGGACAGTATCATAAAGAAACCTGAGTTGGTTGCAGAAATATTTAATAACCACTTTTTGAGAGCAGCAGAGAAGACAGGCTGTAATGGTTCCATGGAAGAATCATTGTCCCTCCTACAGAAAGCTATTAGCAACAGAATCCCACAGTTATCCTTATCTCCAGTTACTGTAAGCGAAGTCATAAGAGCAATTAGATCATTAAAAAATAAAAATTCTGCTGGTGTGGACAATATTTCTAGTAAAATACTGAAACACTGTTATAAATTTGTTAGTCCCGTCTTATGCAACATATACAATGCATCCCTACAAGATGGGATTGTCTCTGACAGACTTAAGTTGGCTGTAGTGATTCCTCTCTTTAAAAAAGGGGATAAAAGCATTGTTACAAACTATCGCCCAATATCCCTATTAACTACCTTCTCGAAAATTCTAGAAAAACTCATGCACAGGAGGATTGTAGACCATCTCAACTTCCACAGTATCTTAAGCAAAAATCAGTTTGGTTTTCGTGCCGGTCTTTGTACTGAACAGGCAATATTCTCTTTCAGCAACCAAGTTTTGGAAGCCATTAACAAAAAAATGTCTCCAGTGGGTATTTTTTGTGATCTTACGAAAGCCTTTGACTGTGTAAACCACCAAAGTCTTTGGAAAAAGGCAGAATACTATGGTTTAGGTGGTACTGCTGGCTTGTTCCTACAATCATATCTACAGGATCGGAAGCAGATTGTAATGCTAAATGGCTCTTCTGGAGAACCTGCCTCGTCTGAATGGGGCACGATAATGTGTGGTGTGCGTCAAGGCTCCGTTTTGGGCCCACTGCTTTTCCTCATCATTATTAATGATCTTCCTCTTTGTTCTGAGAGAAACAGCAAATTTACCTTGTTTGCCGATGATACCACAATTCTAATTGACGATTTGATTGATCATGATCTTGAAAAAACTACAAATACTGTTTTTAATGACATCTTAAATTGGTTCTCCTCAAATGGTCTCTCACTCAATGCAGATAAAACTCATTATATGAGGTTCCATACATCACAAAGTAATCCCGATGAAATTGACATAAAATGTAGAGATCAACCAATACAGAAAGTTGAAGACACAAAATTCCTGGGTGCTTACATAGACAGTAAATGTAATTGGTCAGTTCACATTCTTCATCTATGTAAAAAACTTAGCTCGGCAACATTTGCATTACGGGTAATTTCTTCAGTGGCTGAAGTTGACACTATTAAGGTTGCCTACTTTGGCTACTTCCACTCATTGATGTCATATGCTATCATATTCTGGGGGAACCAACCACTTGCAAAAAAAGTTTTCACCATCCAAAAAAAAGCAATCAGAATAATGTGTGGGGTCCATCAAAGACACTCTTGCAGGCACTTGTTTCAGAAGATAGGTATCCTAACAACTGCCTCACAGTATATTTTTTCCTTGCTGACCTTTGTGTGCAAAAATTATTCCATCTACCAAGACAACAGTAAATTCCATGGTTATAACACCAGAAACAAAAACAATCTACATTTAGAAATGAAACGTCTCACTCTGGTACAAAAAGGAGTTTACTACTCCAGCATTAAGCTGTTCAATGCTCTACCACTACATATCAAATGTGTTCATACAGAACTGCCAAAATTTAAACAAGTTCTCAAAGATTACCTGACAGAGAAATCTTATTATACTGTGGATGAATACCTGAAAGAAAATGTATACCATCACTAAACTTATTGTGTCTAGAAGTAGTTCAATTGATTTTATTGTGCATTTGGGCATTAGCACACTTTTTGTAACAACAGATTGGCTGTACATGTATTTACTCTTGTAGGCCTAATATCTGATTTAACTTTGTGCTCTTATCTTTAACCTTTATTTGAAACTCCTTTTTTGTCAAATGGTTGTTATGTTATCTAGCTGACATTGTATCTGTTACTGTATTTATAATATGTCTTACTTAAACTACACTCCTGGAAATGGAAAAAAGAACACATTGACACCGGTGTGTCAGACCCACCATACTTGCTCCGGACACTGCGAGAGGGCTGTACAAGCAATGATCACACGCACGGCACAGCGGACACACCAGGAACCGCGGTGTTGGCCGTCGAATGGCGCTAGCTGCGCAGCATTTGTGCACCGCCGCCGTCAGTGTCAGCCAGTTTGCCGTGGCATACGGAGCTCCATCGCAGTCTTTAACACTGGTAGCATGCCGCGACAGCGTGGACGTGAACCGTATGTGCAGTTGACGGACTTTGAGCGAGGGCGTATAGTGGGCATGCGGGAGGCCGGGTGGACGTACCGCCGAATTGCTCAACACGTGGGGCGTGAGGTCTCCACAGTACATCGATGTTGTCGCCAGTGGTCGGCGGAAGGTGCACGTGCCCGTCGACCTGGGACCGGACCGCAGCGACGCACGGATGCATGCCAAGACCGTAGGATCCTATGCAGTGCCGTAGGGGACCGCACCGCCACTTCCCAGCAAATTAGGGACACTGTTGCTCCTGGGGTATCGGCGAGGACCATTCGCAACCGTCTCCATGAAGCTGGGCTACGGTCCCGCACACCGTTAGGCCGTCTTCCGCTCACGCCCCAACATCGTGCAGCCCGCCTCCAGTGGTGTCGCGACAGGCGTGAATGGAGGGACGAATGGAGACGTGTCGTCTTCAGCGATGAGAGTCGCTTCTGCCTTGGTGCCAATATGGTCGTATGCGTGTTTGGCGCCGTGCAGGTGAGCGCCACAATCAGGACTGCATACGACCGAGGCACACAGAGCCAACACCCAGCATCATGGTGTGGGGAGCGATCTCCTACACTGGCCGTACACCACTGGTGATCGTCGAGGGGACACTGAATAGTGCACGGTACATCCAAACCCTCATCGAACCCATCGTTCTACCATTCCTAGACCGGCAAGGGAACTTGCTGTTCCAACAGGACAATGCACGTCCGCATGTATCCCGTGCCACCCAACGTGCTCTAGAAGGTGTAAGTCAACTACCCTGGCCAGCAAGATCTCCGGATCTGTCCCCCATTGAGCATGTTTGGGACTGGATGAAGCGTTGTCTCACGCGGTCTGCACGTCCAGCACAAACGCTGGTCCAACTGAGGCACCAGGTGGAAATGGCATGGCAAGCCGTTCCACAGGACTACATCCAGCATCTCTACGATCGTCTCCATGGGAGAATAGCAGCCTGCATTGCTGCGAAAGGTGGATATACACTGTACTAGTGCCGACATTGTGCATGCTCTGTTGCCTGTGTCTATGTGCCTGTGGTTCTGTCAGTGTGATCATGTGATGTATCTGACCCCAGGAATGTGTCAATAAAGTTTCCCCTTCCTGGGACAATGAATTCACGGTGTTCTTATTTCAATTTCCAGGAGTGTATGTACAATTTGCCATTGAATTGCCCTTGTATTTATTGTAAGTTTAAATTGAAACCTGTACAATTTGACACGTTCCATATCCTTGTGATTGACTCACTAACTGGATCTACGGAACAAGAAATAAATAAATAAAAATAAAATAAATAAATAAACAACTAACAACTAATAGCGTAAATATTTCAGATCCATATATGATCAGCAATGTTTTTAATACCCACTTTATAAATTCAAGAAACTTGTGTGACCTCTGACACTGATGACTACAGAACTCCTTACCAGGTACAAAAATCAGTGTTTATGTATGAAACAGATACAACTGAAGTAGAGGGAATCATAAATAAAATGCAAAACAAATTTTCTACAGGATGGGATGAAATCTCCTCCATTATATTAAAATGATTCAAACATTCACTCATACCTGTTCTGGTCCACCTCTTCAATGAAGGTGTGAATAAAGGTGTGTTTCCATCTGAATTAAAATATACAATAGTCAAGCCATTGTACAAAAAAAGGTAGTAACAACAAAGTTGAAAACTACCAAACCATTAGCTTAATTCCAATCCTAATCAAAGTATTAGAAAAGATTGTTTCACTACAGTTATAAAACTTTCTTGTCAAAGAAAAAGTGCTTCGAAAAACCCAACATGGTTTTAGGAAAGGCTATTCAACATCATCTGCCACATGTGATGTAGTACATACAATACTTATGAAATTAGATGAAGAAGAAATGGTGGCTTGTTTCTTCCTAGATTTATCATGTGCATTTGACACAGTATCTCATGAGCTGCTACTTGAGAAACTGGAAACTTATGGTATCAGAGGAATAGCCAAAAGTCTCATAGAGTCATATCTACAAGACAGATATCAGGTCACACAAGTCACACACCAGGTGGGCAACATTATTAAGAAGTACAGCTCCAGTCCAACTATCTATATCTACATCTACATCTACATTTATACTCAGCAAGCCACCCAATGGTGTGTGGCGGAAGGCACTTTAGTGCCACTGTCATTACCTCCCTTTCCTGTTCCAGTTGTGTATGGTTTGCGGGAAGAATGACTGCTGGAAAGCCTCCGTGCATACTCGAATCTCTCTAATTTTACACTTGTGATCTCCTCAGGATGTATAAGTAGGGGGAAGCAATATATTCCATACCTCATCCAGAAACGCACCCTCTCAAAACCTGGACAGCAAGATACACCGTGATGCAGAGTGCCTCTCTTGCGGAGTCTGCCACTTGAGTTTGCTAAACATCTCCGTAACACTATCACGCTTACCAAATAACCCTGTCATCAAACACGCTACTCTTCTTTGTATCTTCTCTATCTCTTCTGTCAACCCGACCTGTTATGGATCCCACACTGATGAGCAATACTCAAGTATAGTTCGAATGAGTGTTTTGTAAGCCACCTCCTTTTTTGATGGACTACATTTTCTAAGGACTCTCCCAATGAATCTCAACCTGGCACCAGCCTTACCAACAATTAATTTTATATGATCATTCCACTTCAAATCGTTCCGTACGCATACTCCCAGATATTTTACAGAAGTAACAGCTACCAGTGTTTGTTCCGCTATCATATAATCATACAATAAAGGATCCTTCTTTCTATTTATTCGCAATACATTACATTTGTCTATGTTAAGTGTCAGTTGCCACTCCCTGCATCAAGTGCCTATCCACTGCAGATCTTCCTGCATTTTGCTGCAATTTTCTAATGCTGCAACTTCTCTGTATACTACAGCATCATCCGCAAAAAGCTGCTTGGAACTTCCGACACTATCTACTAGGTCATTTATATATATTGTGAAAAGTAATGGTCCCATAACACTCCCCTGTGGCACACCAGAGGTTACTTTAACGTCTGTAGATGTCTCTCCATTGAAAACAACATGCTGTGTTCTGTTTGTTAAAAACTCTTCAATCCAGCCACACAGCTGGTCTGATATTCCATAGACTCTTACTTTGTTTATCAGGCGACAGTGCGGAACTGTATTGCATGCCTTCCGGAAGTCAAGGAAAATGGCATCTACCTGGGAGCCTGTATCTAAAATTTTCTGGGTCTCATGAACAAATAAAGCGAGTTGGGTCTCACACGATCACTGTTTGCAGAATCTATGTTGATTCCTACAGAGTAGATTCTGGGTTTCCAGGAATGACATGATACATGAGCAAAAAACATGTTCTAAAATTCTACAACAGATTGATGTCAGAAATATAGGCCTATAGTTTTGCACATCTGCTCGATGACCCTTCTTGAAAACTGGAACTACCTGTGCCCTTTTCCAATCATTTGGAACCTTCCGTTCCTCTAGAGACTTGCGGTACATGGCTGTTAGAAGGGGGCAAGTTCTTTTGCATACTCTGTGTAGAATCGAATTGGTATCCCATCAGGTTCAGTGGACTTTCCTCTGTTGAGTGATTTCAGTTGCTTTTCTATTTCCTGGACACTTATAGTAAGGTATGGTGTGCTCCGAGGGTCAGTTCTATTTCCTTTATTGTTCATACTATATGTTAATCATCTGCCCACAGAATGCAACAGCAAGATACTTAATTATGCAGATGACACAATCTTGGTTAACTGGGGAACCAACGAGAATGATTTGGCCTAAAATTGTTCTGGTGTCTTATTTGTGTTGAAGAATTACTTCCAAAACAATCACTTATGCTTAAACATCAATAAAACAACTCTAATGGAATTTCAAATACACCACGAACAAGATGAAATGCAATGGATTGTTGTGTCTGATGATGGTTCAGAAATAAAATGAAAGATAAAACTTCTTTCCTTGCTGTAATGTTAGATCAGCATCTCTCTTGGGAACATCATATCAATTTCTTATGCCAAAAACTAAGCAAATCAATTTATGCAATATGGACAGTGTCACAATTTCTTAAATATGAGCAAATGAGTATAATCTACCATGTTTAGTATATCCATGCCTCACATATGGAATTGAAGTACAGGGATGTGCTGCTGCCAAGCATGGAAATAGGGTATTCATCCTTAAAAAAAAAAGGCAGTTAGAATAATGTGTAAGCTGTTACGGAGGAGGCACTTGTTATGGCCTCTGCAGTACTTGTTAGCAGCAGACACAGTGGCTGTGCCAAAGACTGAGACGGCGTGGAGTTTTGTCCGCTGAAGCCAAGATGCCCTGTAGTTGAGATGAACTCGTCGCCGTGAGGTCAGCTGCCAACGCCTGCTGCACCGGTGGCTGGGAAGCCGTCAGTCACGATATGCACGAGGTCCCATCATGGACAGACCACGCGTCATGGCCGGTTTGCCGTGAGGTCCAGGTGTCAGTCCCTGGCAGTGCCTGTGACCAAGACCGCACTGCGGCCTGTCATGTTGGAAGTTCTCGCTGTAGTTAGTCAGCCATGGTGCCAACCAAACTTGGGCCAACCCCTAGAGCTGGAGTTGACATCTGGCAGTGAACGGATGACTCCTGTGAGCTGGAACAGACTTCCAGAATTGACACCTACGAAGATTGGACATTCGGACATGGACTACATCCGTCCTCAGATCCGAACTGCTTCCTAATGGCTTATGTCTGTTGCTGCCTGTGCTCCACTATTTATATCCGGCAGGAGGATGTTTTTTACCCTCGGTAGTAGCTTTTTGTTATTACACCTGCAGTATATTGCAGTGTAACTTAGCGTGCTGGCCTCACTTCCCCTTACTCAGCATTGTCCATGCTTTGCTCGGCACTTGGTCTTCATGCGTCCTTGCATTAGCTGGTTGGTAGACTGCTTCTGTCAGCAACAAGGCTATCTGTGTCGCACTTACTTTGCAACGCCTCGGTTGCCGGCTGCCTCTGTTTTGCCATTCTCCACTGTGTGAAGCAATGCTTACTACATGTGGCCGCAACAAAGCTTAGAAATAATGAGTCCTGCAAAGCAATTTTCAAAATTAACAAACTACTAACACTTCCATCACTATATATTTATAAAACTGTTCAACTGATACTAAAATACAAGCAGTACAATCATCTAAATAGAGAAGTGCACATGTAAAATACTAGGAGAGATGATGATTATCACTGGGAAAGAAATAATACAAAAAGTGCAGACAAGCGCCCCTGTTACATGGAGATCAAATTTTATAACAAAAACTTCCAAAAAAGTAAAAAAGCTTAAGTGGAAGCTGCTTTGAAATTGCCTTGAGGGAGTTCTTCAGCAATAAGTGTTTTTATAGTATTAAGGAATTCCTCTCAGAGGAGTAGAATACTTTTGTTTGTATAAATAGTATTTACATGTACCAAAAAAAAGCAACATAACTTTTTATCTGTAGGCCTATTGTATATAATTGTTTCCCACAATGTTATAAGGGGAAATGATCAATATGTAAACTATCCAAAACAATCCTTGTATTTGTCCATGGAGATTAAATAAATAAATGTGATTCATGAAGTAGAGATTCCACAGTAGCAGTATCTTGCAGAGGTGGTTCTGAGGTGCCTGTACCATGGAGATAAATTTTTGCAGTATCAGGTTTGTGAGGGCCAGGGACTGGTGGAATCTGAAAAGGTGAAGGTCAGTGTGAAAGGAGGGGTGGAATCCAGAGAAAGAAATTTTTATGGTTGGGACATTTGGGGGGATTCCATGGTTTAGGCAACATTTTAGAGATAGAATGTGGGACTGGGTTTTTTGCCAGGGGAAGGGATATTTTTCTAGTCAGAAGGACGAAACAGGAGCCCACTGTGGCAGGAATGTTGTAATGGAAACAGGAATGATGCAGAAATGGGCAAAATATGTCTTGATGTTTGTGAGAGGAGCTGGATAAGATAAAATACGCTTAAAAATACATAAAGACATGCAAAAATACCCACATATATGAAAAATAGATGAAAATGTGTGTAATCAAATAAAACCACGTAAAAATACTCACATATACTTTAAGAACGTACAGAAACGTGCTGAAAAAAGCTACAAATTAGGTGTGTTGTGATAAGGGAAGAGAGAGGGAAGGACGATGGGCTAGGTTGAGAATCCAAGTTAGTGTGGCACGGGCAGGTGTGGAAAATAAAATGCAAAAGTATGTCAGGATGAGGGATGAAGTGGGGTCAATAGGAATACATATGATAACAACTATCAGAGGAAAGAATCTGGAGCATCAGATGATGCATCAAAGTCTGTGTAGTCATGAAGCCTGTTTTGTGCACAAACGATTGTAGTGCTTTGAGAATTTCCATGTAAATTCTAGAACCACTTGGCCTTCCTCTGTCTCGAACCCACGATATTTTGAATAGAAGTCTGAGAGAGATGAATCCGACCTATGGCACATTGCATGTTTGTGTGTGCAGGTCTAAAAACAGTCATGTGCAAAATGTGGACACGGTGGCTGACAAGTACCTGCTGTAAGATCTATAGAGTTTCAGTGTATGTGTAGAGAAGAGCCTGTGATATTCTTTGCTGGTTTAGTGGCTGTGATGAGACTTTTAAGTAATTCACGTGTTGGACTTGCTAGAAGCAAGACATGTTCATATTTTCTGATGGTTATTAAACCAACCCTGTTTTAAATGTATCTAATAGAGTCTTATGTTTGACGACTTGGTTGACTCACACAAGTTTGAATATTTATATGAGAAGTGGTGAATTTGTTTTTTGTGGAAGTTGAAATACACCATGATTGAACTAAAAGTATTCTTCATGTACCAAATTATTTCAAGAGTAGAGAGAGAGTCTGATAAATTCCCTTAACCAGCATTGTTCTTTGGAGAAGAAGTTTTTGGAGAGATGAAAACGAGAAAAGTGGATGTTGCAGGTTGCCATAACAACCAAGTATAAGAAGATGAGAAAACAGTTACGAGAAACTTTATTTAGCCCAGCAAGCAAATGAAAAAGAAAATATGTGAATACAGCAAAGGAAAAGACTCAAGGAAGTAATCACATTAAAAGAATGGAAAGGAGATCTCGAAGTATTAGACTAAGAAGAGATACGACGAGAATAATTCAACTAAGAAGATACAGTGTGGGGAGTATACAGCTCTCACACATATAGCAGAGACGCCGACTCAGAAACCCACAACCAACGCCTCCCACACAAGTTGGTGCTCTCCGGTGCTGATTCTACACCTGCTCACCAATGCAGCCTAAAACTCTAAACTGTGTGAGCATAAAACAATAATTGTTTGAGTATAAAGTTGAAGAAACTGTTCAATAGACTGTATTTGTGTATTTATTATAATTAGAACTATTTTTTTAAAATGCTTATTAGATCTAAAATTAGTAAAACTATGGAAAACATACAGTTGGAAAAACTTCAGAACCAGCCATGGCAATGAAAGTGAGTAAGGAGGTGCCAGACTGGTCTGAATTAGTGAATTTGATCAAAAACTTTAAATGATAAAATTGATGACCAGAGGACAGATTCAACTGCTCAAAATGCTTCTTTAAGAAAGGAACTAAATACAACTTTAAATGCTCAGTGTCTTAAATTAGATTCAGTGAATACTCAATTAAATAATAAATTGGATGTTCAGAACAAAACTTTAGGGTTGTTAAGTGCTAAAGTAGATGACTGAAGTAAGGAATTTAGCCATTTATGTGAAGGCATGGGAAATTTGAAAACTGAATTTTAAGCTTTAATTACTAAAGTAGAAAATTTTAAAATAGATTTGAAAGGTGAACTAACTAGTTCTTTAAACAGTCATGTAAATCAACTTCTCACTGACTTTAATCAGACAGAATGAACAATTTCAGGATTTGAAAAAGAAGTTAATACCAATAGTCCAATCGAAAATTGCAGGCATTAACACTCGAGTGGATAAAGTGGAAAGAAACTTTTAAGAGAAATTAGCAACCTCATATTTAATAAATATAAGTAGTCTGGAGGAACAAGTAGAGGAAATAATTGACTGAAAAGTTGCCGTGAGAGTAATCTCCAAAAACGTATCTGCTGTCTTATCTTCTGAAGTCAATGATACCAAGAAAGGAATGGATGAATTAAGGAAAGAATTCAGACTTATTCAGGACAAGATGGATAAGAGGATGACTTCTCCTAATGTGGTATTGACTAGTGAGGTAATGACAGATTTACAATGGGGAGCCAATTTGACATTATGTAGTCAATTCCCTAAGTTTAAGCCAGATGGGGAAGTACATCCCACTCATTTTCTGAGAAGATTTAACCAAGACTTGCCAAAGAACTGGGAAGATTCAAAAAAGCTTGAATTTGCTGATGGGTACCTTTTAGGGGAAGCCGGAGAGTGGAGTACTGTAAATATGAAAAACTTTTCTCCTTGGGGAGACTTCCAGAAGAAATTTAAGGAAAAATACTGGTCTGCTAGTGCACAGGAAAAACTAGTATCAGATTTGTGGGACCCAAAGTATTACAATAATACATGTGAACAATGAGAAAGTATTTTGACTGGCATTTAATGCGAGTGAAGTGCTTAGATAAGCCAATGGAAGAAGAGGGTTTAGTTCGAATTTTAATCAGACACTTACCTATCTATGCAAGAAAAGACATCTTGTGTAGTGGATGGAAAACAATAGAAGAATTGTCGTCCTTTGTAGATGCACTTGATGCCTTAAATAAGGGCCCCAATGAGAGCGTACACCAAAGTGAAAACCAGAATTACAAAAGGAATAGTAATAATAATTTTAAAAAACATGAGGCCATATTAGCCAATTAGTACTTCTGTGTAACAGAAATAATGGCAATGATAATTATCAGAAGAAGCATCCACCTTCAAATTTAGGTCTAGTAACTTTGCAGGAATTTACGCCAAGTAAAAATAGACTATAAAGTAGTAACGTAGTTCCCCAATTTGGTAACCAACCAGTGATTACTAATATTGAGGAAAATGCTGTACGATCTGGATCCAGGGCCTGGGCCCAGGTCGTAGAGATACACTGGAAGGCCTGGTTCATAATAAGTATGTTAATTTCATGCACAAAATACCTACAAAAGATTGGTTGTTATTGGAAAAACCAAGCTTGACTACCAGCAATACACAACCAATAATAGCAGGAATCATGGAGACTTCTGATGTTAACATATTTATAGACTCATGGAGTGCTGTGTTACTCATTTCTAGCACGTTCTTTAACACATTACAGATTAAGCATTACTTACCTCTGTTAACAGTAACTGGAGTTTACATATTTGGTATAACCAGAATGAAAAGTTTTGTGGCGGTGTTCGTAGCGACAAACACTTGGCTGTAGAAATGGCTTACGAAGTCACCGCCACACTTTTAATAGCGGGCCGACCGGCCCGCTGGAACAGTAAACAGAAAGATGAAAGCCCAAACACTCTTATTAAATAAAAGTCGGTCCTTATCTTTTATTAATGAAGATACAGTAACACAATAGTGAACTCGGTGTCTACAGAAATCTGTCTAGTTCGAGTCGGAGCGGCTAGGTCAGCGTCGGCTGACGTCAAACAACAACTCTGCCGCGATGAACACACAACTGACTAGTAAGTACACAATTCAGTGGCGAGTATACAACTGAGCGGCGAATACAGAACTGTCCTAGCGCTCGCGACTCCAGCGCTTAAGAAGCCAGAAGCCAGCGGTGGCGCACGCAGACTTGCGGCGATTTCCTCTCTCGCTGGCGCTGCTTATGCGGACGGCGTCCGAACTTTGATGCTGCCAACCTTTTGGCAGCGGGCTCGGGTGGCATTACTGGCTAGGACATAACAAAAAGTAAGGTTGTGAAACATGAAACCCAAGTGAACTGCCACCTCAGAAATATCAGAGTTCATCAAATACTTTTAATAGTAGAAAATATTAATAGGGATGTTTTATTTGGCCTAGATTGGTTATTAGAATTTAACTTCATATTGAATTTTGAGGAAAATCTTCTTTGCTTTAGTAAATGCAGGGTACTGTTTGTAACCAATAAATACATTGCAAGACATACAACTGAATGTCAATGTTTACGATTAAATGCTCCAGCACAATTTCACCAGAGATCGATAATGTAAATCAAGTATCATATCAGGCTGACATATAAAACAAAGTAAATAAATCCCTAATATTAACCAGTGAACAAAAACTAGATTTACATAAAATTCTAATGGAATATGAAGTAGTATTTTTTGATCATCCCGGTAATATCAACTTTACAAATGTAAGTTTAAAATCAAAGATGATACTCCATTTTTCTGTAAGCCACGTCCAATACCGATAAGCTTGAAAGAAGCAGTTAAGGAGGAACTTGACAAAATGATTGACAACAATATAATAGAATTTAGTTCTAGTGTCATTAATAACCCTTTAGTAGTGGCAGAAAAGGTTACAGGAAGTGTGCGATTATTGCTAGATGGGTGTACATTGAATAAGCATATAGAGACGGACCGAGACAGACCAATTAACATTGATGAATTATTATTCAAATTTGAAAAAGCAAGGTTTTTTAGCATCACGGATCTGATGGCGGGATATTGGAAAATTAGGCTACATCCTGAATCAAAGAAGTATACAGCATTTCTGTTTGATTGTAAATTGTATCATTTCAATGTGTTACTGTTCAGATTAAATATCTCAGTATCCGTATTTATACATGCTCTGGATGAGGCATTTGGAGTAGATTTACTGAAGGATTTAATAATATATGTGGATGATATCCTCATAATCTCTGCTACCTGGGAAGTACATTGTCTAAAGTTGAGTATGATCCTGAAAAAATTTAAAGAAAAAGGTATTACAGTAAAATTGTCTAAATTGCATTTTACATGACGAGCTTAAGTTTCTAGGGCATATTGTAGGGGTGCAGGAGATTAGACCAGATCCTGAGTGCATAAAAGCTATTAAAGAATGTCCACCCCCTAGAAATGTAAGACAGTTGAAGGGATTTATAGGAATGGCCGGATACTATACATGATATATACGACGTCAAGATCTGAATGACCCTAGAATTTTATGTTTATTAAGATAGGGAATACTGTGGGTTTGGGATCAAGAGGCAAATGATGCATTTGCAAATGTAAAAATAGTACTGGTAGAATCACTCATATTACATCATCTGAGTACGGGTGAGCCATTTAAAATTTCAACCAGTGCTTCTGATTAAGATATCACAGCAGAACTTTTTCAAGGAGAGTGGGGTCTAGATAATGTAAATCATAAATCCATAGCTTTTGGTAGCCATAGTCTTAATAAACATGAATTAAACTACGCAGCTACTGAAAAAGAACTATCGGCAATAGTATGGAGTATCCAAAAATTCCAGACACTAGTATGGGGTCAGCAATCCATGTCTATACAGATCATCAAGCTCTTATCATTTTTAATGAAGAGTCAGTTGTTATGTAGTAGATTAAGGCGATGGATGTTGTTCCTACAGGAATATGACATTAGGATACAGTATGTGAAAGGTTCTGAGAATATTGTACTGGACACTTTGTCTAGGTTACCAGTAGGCATGGAGGAGTTAAACTGTATGGAGGGACCCGGCGTAATTTTTGCAATTTTATGACAGTAGAATATCCACACACCAGTGTACAAGAGGAGGCCCAAAGAATAACAGAAAACATCCATCATGATTCCTATTTTACAGAAATGTTTGTGTATCAGAAATTCCTTACTTCCTAATCAAGCAGGAAAGTGGAAAATTACAGGGCATAATTCGTTTTGGAGAGACAGAATAACATCACAAAGTTGGCACATTTGCATTCCGAAGTTAATGGAATATGAAATTGTGTGATATATTCATACAGGATATGGACACTTTGGAATAATAAAGTGTATAGCTCATATGAATAAGTTCTATTATTTTAAGAAGCTAGGACATAAAGTAGCATCTTTAATTAGGACCTGTGGAATATGTCAGAAGGTGAAAGAGATTAACACTCATGTTAAATACAAAATGTATCCAATTACTCCTAAACCGTTACACAATCTTACAGCAGCACATTTCTTTGGACCAGTTCCTAAAGGAAAGGGTGGAGTGTCATACATTTTGGTCATCATAGAGTGCTGGTCAAAATATGTTAAGTTATATCCTATCAAAAGAGAAAATACACAGACAGTTATACACTGTTTGCAACAGAACTTTCTGAAGATGGGAAAAACGAAACGATATCTCACAGATAATGGACCACAATTTGTCAGAAACGAATTTAAAGAATTTCTAGCTTGGGAAAATATTTGTTAGGTATTAATATCCAACTATAACTTGTCCTCAAATCCATGTGAAAGAGTTCTGAAAGTAATTGGGAAATGATGCCGCACCTACTGCCATGAAAAACATACTTTATGGACAATGAAAATTAAAGACTTTGGACTTATTTTAAATGAAATACCACATTTATCAATTGGATTAACACCTTTGGAAGTAATAGGCAAATCCTTTGTAGGAGAACCTTTCATCAAATGTTTTACTTGGCCTTGACATCTTACTGTTAACTACAAACTGAATCAGGAAATAGTTTCTACAAATTTAGTTGAAAAGGCACAATAAAGAGTGAGTAAGCATAATGAGAAAGCTGTAGAACTGCAGTACAAGGTCGATGACCTAGTCCTTGTAAAACAGCATCTTCAGAGCTCTGCCCTGCAGAAAGAGACACAAGTTTTTCCAAAAGTATGAAGAACTATGAAAGAGGAAGCCGCCTGGTAGAATTTTGTGCAGAGCGTAACTTAATCATAGCTAACACTTGGTTCAAGAATCATGAAAGAAGGTTGTATACATGGAAGAACCATGAAGATACTAAAAGGTATCAGTTGTTGTTGTTGTGGTCTTCAGTCCTGAGACTGGTTTGATGCAGCTCTCCATGCTACTCCATCCTGTGCAAGCTTCTTCATCTCCCAGTACCTACTGCAACCTACATCCTTCTGAATCTGCTTAGTGTATTCATCTCTTGGTCTCCCCCTACGATTTTTACCCTCCACGCTGCCCTCCAATACTAAATTGGTGATCCCTTGATGCCTCAGAACATGTCCTACCAACCGATCCCTTCTTCTGGTCAAGTTGTGCCACAAGCTTCTCTTCTCCCCAATCCTATTCAAAACTTCATCATTAGTTATGTGATCTACCCATCTAATCTTCAGCATTCTTCTGTAGCACCACATTTCGAAAGCTTCTATTCTCTTCTTGTCCAAACTATTTACCGTCCATGTTTCACTTCCATACATGGCTACACTCCATACAAATACTTAAAGAAATGACTTCCTGACACTTAAATCTATACTCGATGTTAACAAATTTCTCTTCTTCAGAAACGCTTTCCTTGCCATTGCCAGTCTACATGTTATATCCTCTCTCGTTCAACCATCATCAGTTATTTTGCTCCCCAAATAGCAAAACTCCTTTACTACTTTAAGTGTCTCATTTCCTAATCTAATACCCTCAACATCACCTGACTTAATTCAACTACATCCCATTATCCTCGTTTTGCTTTTGTTGATGTTCATCTTATATCCTGCCTTCAAGACACCATCCATTCCGTGCAACTGCTCTTCCAAGTCCTTAGCTGTCTCTGACAGAATTACAATGTCATCAGCGAACCTCAAAGTTTTTATTTCTTCTCCATGGATTTTAATACCTACTCTGAATTTTTCTTTTGTTTCCTTTACTGCTTGCTCAATATACAGATTGAATAACATCGGGGAGAGGCTACAACCCTGTCTTACTCCCTTCCCAACCACTGCTTCCCTTTCATGTCCCTCGACTCATAACTGCCATCTGGTTTCTGTACAAATTGTAAATAGCCTTTTGCTCCCTGCATTTTATCCCTGCCACCTTTAGAATTTGAAAGAGAGTATTCCAGTCAACATTGTCAAAAGCTTTCTCTAAGTCTACAAATGCTAGAAACATAGGTTTGCCTTTCCTTAATCTTTCTTCTAAGACAAGTCGTAAGGTCAGTATTGCCTCATGTGTTCCAGTATTTCTACAGAATCCAAACTGATCTTCCCCGGGGTCGGCTTCTACTAGTTTTTCCATTCGTCTGTAAAGAATTCGTGTTAGTATTTTGCAACTGTGGCTTATTAAACTGATTGTTCAGTAATTTTTACATCTGTCAACACCTGCTTTCTTTGGGATTGGAATTATTATATTCTTCTTGAAGTCTGACGGTATTTCACCTGTTTCATACATCTTGCTCACCAGATGGTAGAGTTTTGTCAGGACTGGCTCTCCCAAGGCCGTCAGTAGTTCCAATGGAATGCTGTCTACTCCGGGGGCCTTGTTTCGACTCAGGTCTTTCAGTGCTCTGTCAAACTCTTCACGCAGTATCGTATCTCCCATTTCATCTTCATCTACATCCTCTTCCATTTCCATAATATTGTCCTCAAGTACATCGCCCTTGTATAGACCCTCTATATACTCCTTCCACCTTTCTGCTTTCCCTTCTTTGCTTAGAACTGGGTTTCCATCTGAGCTCTTGATATTCATACTAGTCGTTCTCTTATCTCCAAAGGTCTCTTTAATTTTCCTGTAGGCGGTATCTATCTTACCCCTAGTGAGATAGGCCTCTACATCCTTACATTTGTCCTCTAGCCATCCCTGCTTAGCCATTTTGCACTTCCTGTCGATCTCATTTT
The DNA here is from genome assembly GCF_021461385.2 of Schistocerca piceifrons. Classification (NCBI taxonomy): domain Eukaryota; kingdom Metazoa; phylum Arthropoda; class Insecta; order Orthoptera; family Acrididae; genus Schistocerca; species Schistocerca piceifrons. Next base: position 770,642,849 of record NC_060138.1, read on the forward strand.
TGAGACGTTTGTATTCCTTTTTGCCTGTTTCACTTACTGCATTTTTATATTTTCTCCTTTCATCAATTAAATTCAGTATTTCTTCTGTTACCCAAGGATTTATACTAGCCCTCGTCTTTTTACCTACTTGATCCTCTGCTGCCTTCACTACTTCATCCCTCAAAGCTACCCATTCTTCTTCTACTGTATTTCTTTCCCTAATTCCTGTCAATTGTTCCCTTATGCTCTCCCTGAAACTCTATACAACCTCTGGTTCTTTCAGTTTATCCGGGTCCCATCTCCTTAAATTCCCACCTTTTTGCAGTTTCTTCAGTTTTAATGTACAGGTCATAACCAATAGATTGTGGTCAGAGTCCACATCTGCTCCTGGAAATGTCTTACAATTTAAAACCTGGTTCCTAAATCTCTGTCTTACCATTATATAATCTATCTGATACCTTTTAGTATCTCCAGGTTTCTTCCATGTATACAACCTTCTATCATGATTCTTAAACCAAGTGTTAGCTATGATTAAGTTGTGCTCTATGCAAAATTCTACCAGGCGGCTTCCTCTTTCATTTCTTAGCCCCAATCCATATTCACGTTTCCTTCTCTCCCTTTTCCTACACTCGAATTCCAGTCACCCATGACTATTAAATTTTCGTCTCCCTTCACTATCTGAATAGTTTCTTTTATTTCATCATACATTTCTTCAATTTCTTCATCATCTGCAGAGCTATTTGACATATAAACATGTACTACTGTAGTAGGTGTGGGCTTCGTATCTATCTTGGCCACAATAATGCGTTCACTATGCTGTTTGTAGCAGCTTACCCACATTCCTATTTTCCTATTCATTATTAAACCTACTCCTGCATTACCCCTATTTGACTTTGTGTTTATAACCCGGTATTGACCTGAGCAGAGGCCATGTTCCTCCTGCCACCGAACTTCACTAATTTCCACTATATCTAACTTTAACCTATCCATTCCCCTTTTTAAATTTTCCAACCTACCTGCCCGATTAAGGGATCTGACATTCCACACTCCGATCCGTAGAACGCCAGTTTTCTTTCTCCTGATAACGACATCCTCTTGAGTAGTCCCCGCCCGGAGATCTGAATGGAGTACTATTTTACCTCCGGAATATTTTACCCAAGAGGATGCCATCATCATTTAATCATACAGTAAATCTGTATGCCCTCAGGAAAAATTACGGCCGTAGTTTCCCCTTGCTTTCAGCCGTTCGCAGTACCAGCACAGCAAGGCCGTTTTGGTTAGTGTTACAAGGCCAGATCAGTCAATCATCCAGACTGTTGCCCTTGCAACTACTGAAAAGGCTGCTGCCCCTCTTCAGGAACCACACGTTTGTCTGGCCTCTCAACAGATACCCCTCCGTTGTGGTTGTACCTACGGTACGGCTATCTGTATCGCTGAGGCACGCAAGCCTCCCCACCAACGGCAAGGTCCATGGTTCATGGGAAGAGGGGGGTGGGGGGGGGTGGGGGAAGGTATCAGATAGATTATATAATGGTAAGACAGAGATTTAGGAACCAGGTTTTAAATTGTAAGACATTTCCAGGGGCAGATGTGGACTCTGACCACAATCTATTGGTTATGAACTGTAGATTAAAACTGAAGAAACTACAAAAAGGTGGGAATTTAAGGAGATGGGACCTGGATAAACTGAAAGAACCAGAGGTTGTACAGAGTTTCAGGGAGAGCATAAGGGAACAATTGACAGGAATGGGGGAAAGAAATACAGTAGAAGAGGAATGGGTAGCTTTGAGGGATGAAATAGTGAAGGCAGTGGAGGATCAAATAGCTAAAAAGATGAGGGCTGGCAGAAACCCTTGGGTAACAGAAGAAATATTGAATTTAATTGATGAAAGGAGAAAATATAAAAATGCAGTAAATGAAGCAGGCAAAAAGGAATACAAGCGTCTCAAAAATGAGATCGACTGGAAGTGCAAAATGGCTAAGAAGGGATGGCTAGAGGACAAATGTAAGGATGTAGAGGCTTATCTCAATAGGGGTAAGATAGATACTGCCTACAGGAAAATTAAAGAGACCTTTGGAGAAAGGAGAACCACTTGCATGAATATCAAGAGCTTTGATGGAAACCCAGTTCTAAGCAAAGAAGGGAAAGCAGAAAGGTGGAAGGAGTATATAGAGGGTCTATACAAGGGCGATGTACTTGAGGACAGTATTATGGAAATGGAAGAGGATGCAGATGAAGATGAAATGGGGGATATGATACTGCATGAAGAGTTTGACAGAGCACTGAAAGACCTAGTCGAAACAGGGCCCCAGGAGTAGACAACATTCCATTAGAACTACTGACAGCCTTGGGAGAGCCAGACCTGACAAAACTCTACCATCTGGTGAGCAAGATGTATGAGGCAGGCGAAATACCCTCAGACTTCAAGAAGAATATAATAATTCCAACTATCAGTTTAATAAGTGACAGCTGCAAAATTCTAACGTGAATACTTTACAGACGAATGGAAAAACTGATAGAAGCCAATCTCGGGGAAGATCAATTTGGATTCCGTAGAAATGTTGGAATACATGAGGGAATACTGACCCTAAGACTTATCTTAGAAGAAAGATTAAGGAAAGACAAACCAACGTTTCTAACATTTGTAGACTTAGAGAAAGCTTTTGACAATGTTGATTGACATACTCTCTTTCAAATTCTGAAAGTGGCAGGTGTAAAATACAGGGAGCGAAAGGCTATTTACAATTTGTACAGAAACCAGATGGCAGTTATAAGAGTCAAGGGGTATGAAAGGGAAGCAGTGGTTGGAAAGGGAGTGAGACAGGGTTGTAGCCTCTCCCCGATGTTATTCAATCTGTATATTGAGCAAGCAATAAAGGAAACAAAAGAAAAGTTCGGAATAGGTATTAAAATCCATGGAGAAGAAATAAAAACTTTGAGGTTCCCTGATGACATTGTAATTCTGTCAGAGACAGCTAAGGACTTGGAAGAGCAGTTGAACGGAATGGACAGTGTCTTGAAAAGAGGTTATAAGATGAACATCAACAAAAGCAAAACGAGGATAATGGAATGTAGTCGAATTAAGTTGGGTGATGCTGAGGGAATTAGATTAGGAAATGAGGCACTTAAAGTAGTAAGTGAGTTTTGCTATTTGGGGAGCAAAATAACTGATGATGGTCGAACTAGAGAGGATATAAAATGTAGACTGGCAATGGCAAGGGAAGCGTTTCTGAAGAAGAGAAATTTGTTAACATCGAGTATAGATTTAAATGTCAGGAAGTCGTTTCTGAAAGTATTTGTATGGAGTGTAGCCATGTATGGAAGTGAAACATGGACGATAAATAGTTTGGACAAGAAGAGAATAGAAGCTTTCGAAATGTGGTGCTACAGAAGAATGCTGAAGATTAGATGGGTAGATCACATAACTAATGAGGAGGTATTGAATAGAATTGGGGAGAAGAGGAGCTTGTGGCACAACTTGACTAGAAGAAGGGATCGGATGGTAGGACATGTCCTGAGACATCGAGGGATCACCAAGTTGGTATTGGAGGGCAGCGTGGAGGGTAAAAATCGTAGAGGGAGACCAAGAGATGAATACACTAAGCAGATTCAGAAGGATGTAGACTGCAGTAGGTACTGGGAGATGAAGAAGCTTGCACAGGATAGAGTAGCATGGAGAGCTGCATCAAACCAGTCTCAGGACTGAAGACCACAACAACAACAATGAAGAAGTATACCAGGTTCAAATGATAATCCATCCCAATACATTATTTATACTGGATCTTACAACTGGGTCAGGAACAGGAAAGTACAATGTAAAGGACATAAAGTTGTATACCTCCCAGGGACGTTAACGTTCTGTGCTAATGGGCGGATTGACGACCGTTGGATCCTGAGTTGTTTTTGGTGTTTCTTCTGTAATAATTTTCCTGCACCATATTCCCCCAAACTCTTAAACTGTTCTATCATACCACACTTAGAGGTACTGGTAAAAACCATACCAGTGAGAATTTGTTATTACGCCACCCAAAATTGCTCCTGGTATGTGACTGCATTGTCCTCGGTTGTTAGAAGGTTGTGCCTGCTAGGAGTTTTGATTGCGTCTTCCTCGGTTATTTCAGGGATGCCCCTATCTGTCTTCGTGAGTCATCCCAGCTCACCTCGACTTGTCCTGACTTTACTAGGTGGCAACATGAGGTGGGAATTGGTACATATATTATCCCTGAAATAAGGTAGATTAAATCTGCCTAGCCAGCCATTCACTCCCGTGGGTTCGATTATAATGTCAACAGCAGCCGATGTGGTCTCCGCATATAGTTAGGTTTTATTTTTGCCTGAATTAGTCCTTGTAACTAATCTCATCACCAGTTTTCTATGCAAACCTGTGGGCAGAAGTCTGGGTGAAATCAACCTCATTAGATTTGTATATGCTATTAATATGAATCATAATTACAATGATTCCAAAAATGGTTTTCTTGAAAGCTGCCTGGTAATCCGTTGTTTGTCACATAGTTCTAAGTATGTAGGGAGAACCATACCTGACACATAACTTTCAAAATAATTTCTGAAATTGTGAGAATACCATTCTAGCACTGAATGTAAGATAATCAAGTTAAAGTTATTGAAGCACATTTTTCTTAGTAAACTGAATGGATTATTATATTTGTGGAAAACATAATATTGTGTCATTAATTAAATGACTGTGATAATGGAATATATAATTTTATATTTGGCACAGAATATTTTATACCTTTTATGAGATATGATGGAGACGGGAGGGTTTGTATCGATGTCGAAAGCGGGTGGGTAGTGTAGGTAAAAGCATGATTTACAACTAACAGATAAATCATAACTAACACAAAACACACTCCATAGGGTTGCTAAGATTTTCTTTGGGGACCTCAAGGGTGGAGGTGGGATTGTCCGTTCTGTTAACGCCATACCTCCCGGGAGGGTTTGTATCGATGTCGAAAGTGGGTGGGTAGTGTAGGTAAAAGCATGATTTACACTAACAGATAAATCATAACTAACACAAAACACACTCTATAGGGTTGCTAAGATTTTCTTTGGGGACCTCAAGGGTGGAGGTGGGATTGTCCGTTCTGTTAACACCATACCTCCCGGCTTCTCGCTAAGATACTGGTGAGGTAGGGATCCTGGGGAATGGGGGTGGGAAGGATTTCCTGTCTTTGGGGCTGTATTCTTTCTCTTCTTCAATCTTAGCAACCACATCTACCTTTTTTTCCTTTCTCACTTCTTGTTTGAGGACCTATATATTTTTCCATCTTTCCATATTCATCTACTTCTATTGCAGAAGTCCTCCCTAGTTTCCATGGTTTCCAATAACGTACAACTTACCTTCAGATAAGAAGGCTGAAGAATCAGACTACATGAAAACACTTTCACATACACACAAAGAAATACGAATACACAAACAATGAAGTTACAGATTAAAAGGATGTAAGAACCACTAAGAGTTGTAAGGGAAAAAGATATGTGTTCATCTGCAAAGATGCACACATTGTTTTTTAAGTAACGGTTCTACATTGTTCCTTTTTTTGGTTTGTCATTCCAATCCCGGGAGTGGAAAGACTTACCTTAGGGGGAAAAAGGGACAGGTATACACTCACACACACACACACACACACACACACACACACACACACACACACACACACACACATATATATCCATCCGCACACATACAGACACAAGCAGACATATGTAAAGGCAACGAGTTTGGGCAGAGATGTCAGTCGAGGTGGAAGTACAGAAGCAAAGATGCTGTTGAGTGACAAGTGATGTACAAGGGGCGGCAACTTGAAATTAGCGGAGGTTGAGGCCAGGTGGGTAACGGGAAGAGAGGATATATTGAAGAGCAAGTTCCTATCTCCGGAGTTCTGATAGGTTGGTGTCAGTGGGAAGTATCTAGATAACCCGGATGATGTAACACTGTGCCAAGATGTGCTGGCCATGCACCAAGGCATGTTTAGCCACAGGGTGATCCTCATTACCAACAAACACTGTCTGCCTGTGTCCGTTCATGCAAATGGACAGTTTGTTGCTGGTCATTCCCACATAGAAGGCTTCACAGTGCAGGCAGGTCAGTTGGTAAACCATGTGGGTGCTTTCACACGTGGCTCTGCCTTTGATCGTGTACACCTTCCAGGTTACAGGACTGGAGTAGGTGGTGGTGGGAGGGTGCATGGAACAGGTTTTACACAGGGGGCGGTTACAAGGGTAGGAGCCAGAGGGTAGGGAAGGTGGTTTGGGGATTTCATAGGGATGAACCAAGAGGTTACGAAGGTTAGGTGGATGGCGGAAAGACACTCTTGGTGAAGTGGGGAGGCTTTCATGAAGGATGGATCTCATTTCAGGGCAGGATTTGTGGAAGTCGTATCCCTGCTAGAGAGCCACATTCAGAGTCTGATCCAGTCCCGGAAAGTATCCTGTCACAAGTGGGGTACTTTTGGGGTTTTTCTGTGGGAGGTTCTGGGTTTGAGGGGATGAGGAAGTGGTTCTGGTTATTTGCTTCTGTACCAGGTCAGGAGGGTAGTTGTGGGATGTGAAAGCTGTTTTCAGGTTGTTGGTGTAATGGATCAGGGATTCGGGATTGGAGCAGATTCGTTTGCCACGAAGGCCTAAGCTGTAGGGAAGGGACCATTTGATATGGAATGGGTGGCAGCTGTCATAATGGAGGTACTGTTGCTTGTTGGCGGGTTTGATGTGAACGGATGTGTGAAGCTGGCCATTGGACAGATGGAGGTCAACGACAAGGAAAGTGGCATGGGATTTGGAGTAGGACCAGGTGAATCTGATGGAACCAAAGGAGTTGAGGTTGGAGAGGAAATTCTGGAGTTCTTCTTCACTGTGAGTCCAGATCATGAAGATGTCATCAATAAATCTGTACCAAACTTTGGGTTGGCAGGCCTGGGTAACCAAGAAGGCTTCCTCTAAGCAACCCATAAATAGGTTGGCATACGAGGGGGCCATCCTCGTACTCATGGCTGTTCCCTTTAATTGTTGGTATGTCTGACCTTTAAAAGTGAAGAAGTTGTGAGTTAGGACGAAGCTGGCTAAGGTGATGAGGAAAGAGGTTTTAGGTAGGGTGGCAGGTGATCGGCATGAAAGGAAGTGCTCCATCGCAGCGAGGCCCTGGACATGCAGGATATTTGTGTATAGGGAAGTGGCATCAATGGTTACAAGAATGGTTTCCAGGGGTAACAGATTGGGTAAGGATTCCAGGCGTTCGAGAAAGTGGTTGGTGTCTTTGATGAAAGATGGGAGACTGCATGTAATGGGTTGAAGGTGTTGATCTACATAGGCAGAGATACATTCTGTGGGGGCTTGGTAACCAGCTGCAATGGAGTGGCCGGGATGTTTGGGTTTGTGAATTTTAGGAAGTAGGTAGAAGGTAGGGGTGCGGGGTGTCAGTGGGGTCAGGAGGTTGATGGAGTCAGGTGAAAGGTTTTGTAGGGGGCCTAAGGTTCTGATACATCTAGATATGATTTTGACATGTGACATGTATGCAAGCATCCTGTCTGATCACTTGCATCCCTTCATGTCCTTTGGGCATTCCAATGGAATTGGGAAATTCCAACAGCACAATGCAACACCCCACACATTCAGAATTGCTACAAAGTCTCCAGGAACACTGGCCACCAAACTCTCCAGATATGAACAATATTAAGCATATCTGGGATGCCTTGCAACATGCTGTTCAGAAGAGATCTCCGCCCCCTCGTACTCTTATGGATTTATGGACAGCCCCGCAGGATTCATGCTGTCAATTCCCTCCAGCACTACTTCAGACATTAGTCAAGTCCATGCCTTGTCATGTTGTGGCACTTCTGTGTGCTCACAGGGACCCTACATGATATTAGGCAGGCGTACCAGTTTCTTTGGCTCTTCAGTGTATGAAAAATGCCAAGCTGCAAATTGGTTCTGAGTTCAACATTAAACTGTAGGTATCCCTATAACCATCTGGCTAAATCAGTTTGAAGGTTAGAAGTTGAAAGTATACCAACTCCAATTGGCCCATGCCTAAAAAGCACTGCAGTGTTCAAACCAAATTTTGCATTGAAGACAGCCTTACTTATTACTTATTCTTCAGTTTACAGAAAATGTTATTCTTATCAGTTGAGCTTCAAAAAAAATGATGCAGTAACACACTAATGGATGGGTGCAGAAAAAATTAAATTATTAATTTTTAAATAACCTACAGCCTTTAGTATTGTGTCCATCTACAGCAACTACAGTCATAAATAATGAAATCATAAACAACCACAAGCATAAAGGAAATTTAATTTCTTGACTGGTTTTGGGCACTTAGTACCCTTCTTCAGAAGGTTATGCCTATCGCATTATTTGCAAGTGTCAATAATAAAGTGCATGCAGCATACAGCAAATTATTTTTTAGGGCCATGGCATTGTGCTGTATGCACTTTATTGTTGACACTTGCAAATAATGCAATAGGCATAATCTTGTGACGAAAGGTGCTAAGTGCCCAAAACTGGTTAAGAAATTAAATTACCTTTATGCAACTGGTTGCTGATTATTTCATCATAACCTACAGCCATAATCTTGGACATCGCAAATGTAGCTTTAAGTGTTATTAATGTGTAATTATGTTCCTGAACTCTTGTGGAATTTCATCTTTGATTGTGCTCCTGTGATTGTAGAACTTGGTCAGCAGTTGTTATATGACATACACAGTGCTGCAGAAATTAATATTCAGTCATTCCATATTATTAGCACATAGTTATGTTTTAATGACTAGGTGATATTCCCAAATTTAGGCAGTTAATACATCACAGGTCAGCACTTCACCTAATCTATCAGTTTTTTGACAGAATTTTTTAAAGTTTACCTTCAGTTTAATTATTGAGCACTGACTGACAAATACTAACATGTAAGTTATCATTTCAGCTACTGTTAATAAGCTGACTGACATAGTAACTGCAGAGTGTAAATGTTCAACCTCAGTTGTCTCATTCTTTGTGTGTGACACCTGTCTACAGATGTTCATATTACAGAAAATTACACATTGTTAAAGTACTGCTTAATACATTTGGTTATTAATATAAAATATGGCAAAATAGAGGATACAAAGATACAATATGCAATTAAATGAGTTTGTTTAATGAACCCCAGTTCAGACTACTACTACAAAATAAATTTTGTGTCATATAATGAATAAAAGGACATTTCTCCAGCACCAGCATAGCCAGTGTAGCTCTAGCATTCCACCTCAGTTCTTCACTGTTATGATTCTTACAGGGCAATTGCATACAATTACATTTCATGTTTAATCTTGAATGGACAATACTTTCTTTAGACAATGTGCAATAGAAACACATTGTGATGGAGTCCAAAATGTGGTCCTTTAAATGTTGTTGGAATCCTATCAAAATATTTCCCCAACTGTGAAACATCATTATATAAGAGCATGCTGAAAAGTAATTCCTCCAATTTTTTTTTTGTTCCCAATGTCAGTAGGGGTATTAAATGCATGGATATTACTCAGTCAGCTTTCCCTCTTTGCTGATGCTAGTTGCAACCCCGCTGCCACTAGAGGGCTCTGAATTGTAGTGTATAACATAGCACTGTGTATTGCAAGTATGTCAGTGAGTGAGAGACCCTACGAAAACAGAACACACAAATTCAGAGTTCATCCACACATGGAGCTTGCTCTCCTTCACCATGACAATGCTGCAACATCTGCAACAATTTGGTACCTTGTGTTCACTGTGGTGTTCATCCTTCATATAGTCCTGACTTGCTCTCATCCAAAATCTTAAGAACACATTCAAGGACTTAAATTTGATAGTATTGAAGCATTGCAGGCAGAGATGATGATGCGGTTTCATCAGTGAAGTCAAACATCCTATGCTGATGGTATTAATAAGCTGGCCTCCTGTTGGGAGAAATGTGTTTGTTGGCAAGGTGACTATATTCAGAAATGAATATGAAGACACAAAGAATAAAGGTGTAGAATATTACTAAAATTTGTTTATTTAAAAAGTTTTCACATAAAAAATTTAGAGGCATTTTTTTCAACATGCCCTCTTAATTTAGTAGCGTTGTCAACACCATTTAAAGGTTAGGCAATTTGGATTCCATCAGAAGCTGATTTTAAATGTAATATACAGAAAATTCTTTATAATCAATAGTAAAACCTATATATTTGTATATAGTTGTCCTGTGGGAATTAGTGAAGTTCGGTGGCAGGAGGAACAAGACTTCTGGTCAGGTGACTACAGGGTTATAAACACAAAATCAAATAGGGGTAATGCAGGAGTAGGTTTAATAATGAATAGGAAAATAGGAATGCGGGTAAGCTACTACAAACAGCATAGTGAACGCATTATTGTGGCCAAGATAGATACGAAGCCCACGCCTACTACAGTAGTACAAGTTTATATGCCAACTAGCTCTGCAGATGACGAAGAAATTGAAGAAATGTATGATGAAATAAAAGAAATTATTCAGATTGTGAAGGGAGACGAAAATTTAATAGTCATGGGTGACTGGAATTCGAGTGTAGGAAAAGGGAGAGAAGGAAACATAGTAGGTGAATATGGATTGGGGGACAGAAATGAAAGAGGAAGCCGCCTGGTCGAATTTTGCACAGAGCACAACATAATCATAACTAACACTTGGTTTAAGAATCATGAAAGAAGGTTGTATACATGGAAGAACCCTGGAGATACTAAAAGGTTTCAGATAGATTATATAATGGTAAGACAGAGATTTAGGAACCAGGTTTTAAATTGTAAGACATTTCCAGGGGCAGATGTGGACTCTGACCACAATCTATTGGTTATGACCTGTAGATTAAAACTGAAGAAACTGCAAAAAGGTGGAAATTTAAGGAGGTGGGACCTGGATAAACTAAAAGAACCAGAGGTTGTACAGAGATTCAGGGAGAGCATAAGGGAGCAATTGACAGGAATGGGGGAAATAAATACAGTAGAAGAAGAATGGGTAGCTTTGAGGGATGAAGTAGTGAAGGCAGCAGAGGATCAAGTAGGTAAAAAGACGAGGGCTAGTAGAAATCCTTGGGTAACAGAAGAAATATTGAATTTAATTGATGAAAGGAGAAAACATAAAAATGCAGTAAGTGAAACAGGCAAAAAGGAATACAAACGTCTCAAAAATGAGATCGACAGGAAGTGCAAAATGGCTAAGCAGGGATGGCTAGAGGACAAATGTAAGGATGTAGAGGCCTATCTCACTAGGGGTAAGATAGATACTGCCTACAGGAAAATTAAAGAGACCTTTGGAGATAAGAGAACGACTAGTATGAATATCAAGAGCTCAGATGGAAACCCAGTTCTAAGCAAAGAAGGGAAAGCAGAAAGGTGGAAGGAGTATATAGAGGGTCTATACAAGGGCGATGTACTTGAGGACAATATTATGGAAATGGAAGAGGATGTAGATGAAGATGAAATGGGAGATATGATACTGCGTGAAGAGTTTGACAGAGCACTGAAAGACCTGAGTCGAAACAAGGCCCCCGTAGTAGACAATATTCCATTGGAACTACTGACGGCCGTGGGAGAGCCAGTCCTGACAAAACTCTACCATCTGGTGAGCAAGATGTATGAAACAGGCGAAATACCCTCAGACTTCAAGAAGAATATAATAATTCCAATCCCAAAGAAAGCAGGTGTTGACAGATGTGAAAATTACTGAACTATCAGCTTAATAAGTCACAGCTGCAAAATACTAACACGAATTCTTTACAGACGAATGGAAAACCTAGTAGAAGCCAACCTCGGGGAAGATCAGTTTGGATTCCGTAGAAACACTGGATCACGTGAGGCAATACTGACCTTACGACTTATCTTAGAAGAAAGATTAAGGAAAGGCAAACCTACGTTTCTAGCATTTGTAGACTTAGAGAAAGCTTTTGACAATGTTGACTGGAATACTCTCTTTCAAATTCTAAAGGTGGCAGGGGTAAAATACAGGGAGCGAAAGGCTATTTACAATTTGTACAGAAACTAGATGGCAGTTATAAGAGTCGAGGGACATAAAAGGGAAGCAGTGGTTGGGAAGGGAGTAAGACAGGGTTGTAGCCTCTCTCCGATGTTGTTCAATCTGTATATTGAGCAAGCAGTAAAGGAAACAAAAGAAAAATTCGGAGTAGGTATTAAAATTCATGGAGAAGAAATAAAAACTTTGAGGTTCGCCGATGACATTGTAATTCTGTCAGAGACAGCAAAGGACTTGCAAGAGCAGGTGAATGGAATGGACAGTGTCTTGAAAGGAGGATATAAGATGAACATCAACAAAAGCAAAACAAGGATAATGGAATGTAGTCTAATTAAGTCGGGTGATGTTGAGGGAATTAGATTAGGAAATGAGGCACTTAAAGTAGTAAAGGAGTTTTGCTATTTGGGGAGCAAAATAACTGATGATGGTCGAAGTAGAGAGGATATAAAATGTAGGCTGGCAATGGCAAGGAAAGCGTTTCTGAAGAAGAGAAATTTGTTAACATCCAGTATTGATTTAAGTGTCAGGAAGTCATTTCTGAAAGTATTCGTATGGAGTGTAGCCATGTATGGAAGTGAAACATGGACGATAAATAGTTTGGACAAGAAGAGAATAGAAGCTTTCGAAATGTGGTGCTACAGAAGAATGCTGAAGATTAGATGGGTAGATCACATAACTAATGAGGAAGTATTGGATAGGATTGGGGAGAAGAGAAGTTTGTGGCACAACCTGACCAGAAGAAGGGATCGGTTGGTAGGACATGTTCTGAGGCATCAAGGGATCACCAATTTAGTATTGGAGGGCAGCGTGGAGGGTAAAAATCGTAGAGGGAGACCAAGAGACGAATACACTAAGCAGATTCAGAAGGATGTAGGTTGCAGTAGGTACTGGGAGATGAAAAAGCTTGCACAGGATAGAGTAGCATGGAGAGCTGCATCAAACCAGTCTCAGGACTGAAGACCACAACAACAACATAGTTGTCCTCAAAGAATTGTGAAGGTGAAGAAATGAAATGATGTGATAGAGGTACATTGGCCATGCTGAAGCTCAGTAGTAAAGAGGTAGTGTTCTTCTTTTGTTTATTCATAGGTTAGACAACTTATATGAGCACTCACAATTTACTTGATGTTATATTATTTCTTCGTCAAAGAGACTTGGTTTTCAGAGCTTCATCTCAGAAAACTGGGTATCCAAACAGTGGAAATTTTCTAGTAATGTAGAGCTCTTAAGTAGTTATAGTCCAGTTCTTGCAAAACACCTTAGCTGGGTCAGAGACAGACAAAAATTTGGAAAATGTTTACAAGTGCAGTATCTGTCAAGTTATACCCAGAATGAATTTATTTCTTATTGTGCCCATCTTTGAATGATATTATAATGTTTAGTGAGATTAATATCAATTCCAAATGATAAATATTTTGGAAGAAGACAAGATTAAAGTTGCATCAAACATGGTCATTGATTGCTTTTATAGACCTTCTACCTCAGCAGCAATAGTGGTTGAATGCTGGAGGATAAACTTGGAGAATATTTAGTGTGAATTTTGTGTTTATGTTGTAATCTTAGGCAGAGATTTCAGCATACCAGCTATATACAGGGAGAGACATGTGATTAGGGTGGGTGGTAGTGAAAGGAAATCATGTGAAATTGTTTTAAATGCCTTGTACAAAAAATTACCTTGAGCAGTTAATCAAAGAACTGACTTATGAAGGTAACATCTTTGATCCGCTGGTGAGAAACAGACCTAAACTTTTTGATGCAATTAGCATAGAACAAAGACTCAGTGATCATAAGGCCATTTCAGCATAACTGAATTTGGCAGCAAAAGGAATACAAAGAAAAGTAGGAAGATATTTCTGCTTAGCAAGAGCAACAGGAAATAGATTTAAGATTTCCTTAGTGACCATCACAAAAATTTCATCTGCAGCACTAACGACATTGAGTATTAATGGACAAAGTTTTTGACCATTGTACAATACATTCTGGCAGGTTAGCAATAATGAATTCATGGGGTGGCCAAAGGGGGTGGGGAAATCCACCAGTGAAACTAAAAATTTTCCCCAAGTAATTCATATTTATTTGTATACAACATTAAAAGTCAAAATAATTTATGAAATTAAATTATCTTCTGGGCTGGTGTAATGCAATAACTAATAAGCTTGCATTGTTTTTATAAGTTTCAACTGTGCCAACACCTGCTGTTTACATAGTTAGAAATCAAAAATGGATAACTTGTGATACACACAAAAAGAATCTGTCTAAATACAAAGGTTGCTGCCTGCTACACACTATGACTGTAATAAGCTTCCATTGTTGTCATAAATTTCTACTTCTTGTATACAGCTATTTTAATGGTTAGTTAGCCAACAGCTATCAGTGGAAGAGCAATGTGATTGTGCAATGTGCGTGAGGTCTTTGTTGGTATAAAAAGCAGTGTTAGTGCCAAAATACACGGTCAAAACAACAAACTTTATTTGCTTTCTTTTCTAATACAGGGTTTAGGTTAGCATCTCACTTTTGTAGATCAGAAATGGAGAAAGGAGGAGTTGCCACATTCATCAGGAACTGTCATAAATTTAAGAACATAGACATTCATACATTTTGCCTAGAACAGCATATGGAAGCATGTGCAACAGAGTTAGAATTTCACAAAAAATCCTTCATAATATTAAGTGTATATTGAGCACCTGCAGGTAACTTTAATCTGTTTGTAAACCACGTTGAAGCTGTACTGGCCCATTTAACAACCAAAAACAAAGAAATAGTGGTTGCTGGTGATTTCAATGTAGATTTCCTTAAAGACTCTCCCAATAAGAACTTATTTGAGTTAGTAACACTATCATTCAACTTAATTCCCACTGTAAAGTTCCCCACTAGGATAGCCTCTTGCTCACAAACAGCCATTGATATCTTTATAGAAAAGTCCAATGAACAAAATTATATTGCAAAACCAATAGTCAATGGCCTCTCAGACCATAACATAAATGTAAATACTGAACAGGATATGAAATCTGTTAAATCTGAGCTCAAGAGGGTAATCAGTAAGCCAAAAATTGATTATTTTAGGAGATATTCACTGCACTGATGTTTACAGTGCTCATGGCATGAATGAAAAATATAACACTTTTGCTAATAAAGTGCTTACCTCATTCGAACACTGCTTTCCCCCAAAACTTGCCAAGGTTAGAGCAAAGTCTACAAAGAAGCCATGGATTACTCGAGGAATAGGGGTATCTTGTAAAACAAAAAGAAAACTGTATCTGTCAATCCGAAACATTTCCAATGTTGATGCTATAGTATATTATAAGAAATACTGCAAAATATTAAAGACTGTAATATGGATGTCAAAGCAAATATATTACAAGGAAAAATAGTCATATCAGATAACAAAATAAAGACAATATGGGATATAGTGAAGGAGGAGACCAGTAGAACCAGACATGAAGAGGAACAAATAGCATTAAGAGTAAATGATACATTGGTGATAGATGTGTATAGTGTTGCAGAACTTTTTAACAAACATTTTACAACTGTTACTGAAAAGATGGGGTTGTCAGGTTCAGTAGATGCTGCTATGGAATACCTCAGACCAGACATTTCAAGTAACTTCCATAATATGAATTTGACCCTTACTACCCCAACAGAAATAATGTCCATCATAAAATCTTTAAAAGCAAAAACATCTAGTGGGTATGATGAAATATCAACAAAGTTAATTAAAGAATGTGATTCTGAGCTAAGTAACATATTAAGCTATCTGTGTAACCAGTCGTTTATCAGTGGAATATTTCCTGAATGGATGAAATATGCTGAAGTTAAGCCACTGTTTAAGCAGGGAGATAAAGAAATAGCATCAAATTTCCATCCAATTTCACTGTTGCCAGCATTCTCAAAAATTTTTGAAAAAGTAATGTACAGTTGGCTTTATGACCATCTTATCTCAAATAACATACTGTCAACATCACAGTTCAGATTTCTAAAGGGTTCTGATATTGAGAAGGCTATCTACACTTACAGTGAAAATGTGCTTAATTCATTAGACAAAAAATTGCAAGCAACTGGTATATTTTGTGATCTGTCAAAGGCATTTGAGTGTGTAAATCATAATATCCTTTTAAGTAAATTAGAATATTATAGTGTAACAGGAAATGCTACAAAATGGTTCAAATCTTATATCTCTGGCAGGAAACAAAGGGTGTTATTAGGAAAGAGACGTGTATCAAGCTATCAGGCATCATCCAACTGGGAACTAATTTCATGTGGGGTCCCACAAGGTTCCATTTTGGGACCCTTACTTTTTCTTGTGTATATCAATGACCTTTCATCAGTAACATTACCAGATGCCGTGTTCGTTTTGTTTGCTGATGATACAAACATTGCAATAAATAACAAATCAAGTGTAGTCTTAGAAAGATCAGCCAATAAAATATTTGTGGACATTCATCACTGGTTCCTAGCCAATTCTTTGTCACTAAACTTTGAAAAAACACACTACATGCAGTTCAGAACTTATAAGGGGTTGTCCCACGAGTATATGTCTTAACATACGATGACAAGAAGATAGAAGAAGTGGACAGTGTTAAATTCTTGGGATTACAGCTTCAACTGGGAGGAGCACACCACAGAACTGCTGAAGCGTCTTAACAAATCTCTGTTTGCAATGCGAATTTTGTCAGACATAGGGGATATAAAAATGAAAAAGCTGGCAAACTATGCTTACTTTCATTCCATAATGTCATATGGGATTATTTTTTGGGGTAATTCATCAAGCCAAGCTAAAGTTTTCCAGGCACAAAAATGTGCAGTAGGAGTTATATGTGGAGTGAACTCAAGAACATCCTGCAGAAGCCTGTTTAGGGAACTAGGGATACTAACTACTGTTTCCCAATATATTTATTCCTTAATGAAATTTGTCATTAAAAATATATCACTTTTTCAAACCAGCAGCTCAATTCGTGGAATCAATACTAGAAATAAGAATAATCTTCACAAGGATTTAAAGTCACTTAGTCTTGTACAAAAAGGTGTGCATTATTCAGGAACACACATTTTCAATAACTTGCCAGCAGCCATAAAAAGCTTAACAACCAATGAAATTCAGTTTAAGAGAAGCCTAAAGGATTTATTGGTGGCCAACTCCTTCTACTCCATTGATGAATTTCTCAGTAAAACCAACTGATTTGTATATAAGTACAATATAACTTCTGCACCATTTCAGTGCAGTAATGTGTTCATTGAAAATGTGTGTGTGTGTGTGTGTGTGTGTGTGTGTGTGTGTGTGTGTGTGTAAGTACAATCTAACTTCTGCACCATTTCAGTGCAGTAATGTGTTCATTGTAAATAAGTATTATAGTAGTTGTATTACATGTTTATTACCTTATAAATAAATAAAAAACTTTTTTATTTTAAATTCAGTGCATTAGTATTTGTAAAATGACTCTTTCATACAGTGTTCATTAAAAAATGACGATCATTCCACTTGGGACCTGTGGAATGGTACATTAGCTTATTTGTTTTAGTTGTAAATATTTGTCATGTATTGTTGTTTTTCTGACATGTTCCACATCCTGGAGGACCTCCTCACTACGGAGCAATTGGAATGAAAGTAAATCTAATCTAATCTAATCAAATCTACAGTGTTTGTACTTTTGCCAGAATCAGGGTGGAGATCTTTGTGAAAAGCATTTAAATATGACATTAAATCTCTACAAAAAACAAAAGGATTGTTCATTTCTGCAGCTTTCACTAAATTTAGAAAAGCCTACTGGAAGCACAGGAAAACTAGAAAAGCACACTAAATTTGCAAAAGCCTTTGTACTTGAGAAATGTAAATAACAGGGATTAAACACACTAGTTCATGTGCAAATAATTAAGATAAAATTGAAAAAGCAGTGCCTTCTTTAATTTGAAGTGCATGTTTCTGTAATAAGGAAAAATTATGTCATATAATAAAGTATGAGCCACCAATTTGCAAGATAATACTTAGAAATGAAATTAATCTTTATGAAAACTGGGTTGAATTTCAGAGTGAAAGGTCATCGTATGTTAGCAAATATATTGCTTCAGAATTATTTGATTTCGTTGGTGAGGTTGACAGACTGTGACCTGCTGACTGCATGCAGCCTGATTAAATTATATGTGCAGGTTGCAGTTCTCAGGCATATTTTATAATAATATGCTTCTAGCAACTAACAGTCGAATTAAAAAAAATTGCTATTCCTGATCATATGAAAAAACAGGTAGCCTTGGTTTCAGTGTTAAAACTTTTTATATTATTTCCCAATGACACATTTCACCTTTATTTAGGGTCTTCAGATTGGCTGACAGAAGAAATACAAATTTTCATAATTGTGGTATGACCCCATTTAGTGAGTTGGATTACCAAGTAAATATTAAACAACTTACTGATATTTGGTGCAATGGGTACATGGGATGCCGCACAGAAGATAAATGCCCCTTGTTGAAGCTGACACATGTAGCTGCCACTGGTGCTCTTGCACTGATATAAATAGACATTTTAAAGAAAAAAGTCCATAATTTTTTAAATTTGTTGATCCTTACTATGCAGTATCTAACATATAGCTCTTGTGCTACATTAACTCTTTGTTTTAACAATATGGTTCATTATTGTTTGAAAATGGGATTGTTAAGTTTGATTCTTGCTGTCAGTTTTGCACTGAGTGTCTTCTGTGTTTTATTTAGGGTGTCATACAGATAACACTACCAGTTTTTAATATTGCTGTGACTATAAATTATATTTGATGTTTGTATTTGCCTTTATCAGCATCCCACGGAACTGTATTTTTTTACTTAGTTGCAGCACTTGCTTGGCATCAGGGCAAAATATTGACACTGTTCATCAGTAGTGAAAGGTCGGCAGCATAACACAATCTCATACATCAGGTGGGGAGGATGTTTTTGGGATGTTTTTGGCCATAATCTACTTGGGACATTCAAAATTAGTATTCAGAGCTCCCCTATGTAGTTTTGTTTTTCCCTGTATTGCAATGTATTTTTTTGTATGCTTTAGTTTTTAATTTTTATTCTGTCTAATTATTCTGACTGTTAATGTGACCATTTTATCAGCAGTTTTTAGAGTACCAATTATCTATAATAACTGCCATGGTCTGTTGTTATGGCAAGATTATCAATTGAACACTGTCATAGTTCACAGCCTGCAGGCACCATCTGCTGAGAGATGCATGCACTAGTCTTAGAGACCTTGTATGTATTCATAAACAGAGTGATGTGTGCAACCAGAATATGCACTACACCTCTGACACGTTTATGATGTAAAACTTTCCTCTAGGCCTGATCCTGTTTGGTTTGTATTGGACTGCACCATATGCTGTAATGAGGTATGTGCTGATTCCTTCTTGTTTCCAATGTAGGTTGTCAATTTAGGCAAAAAGCAGTTACATATATTTTTTTAAATACCTTTTGATCATTTTCTGTTGTTTTTTTTTCATGTTATAGAACACCACACAGTGTTTTTAAAACTTTGGTAAGGGGCATTTATCTGCTGGGATATTTTATACACATTATCCCATGTACCCATTATTACCAAATATTGGTAAGTTGTTTAATATTTTCTTGGTAATCCAGTCTCACTAAATGGGGTCACACCACTGTTATGAAATTCTGAATTTCTTCCGTAGTACAATCTGAAGATGCCTACATAAAGGTGAAACACATCACTGGGAAATAATAATAATAATAAAAATAATACTGCAACCGAGATGGCTTGTTTCTTTGTATCATACATACTGATTGTTGTACCAACCCTGTTATGAACTGAAAAAGTTTTATTCCCCATTAGTAAAAAAGAAAAATACTTCAGAGACAGTAATATTTTAAGATGGGCTTTATTTCAACTGAAGTTGGTGAATTTGGTGGTTAGCTCAGTTGGCCACTTACCTGAGAAGCAGATAAGTTAAGACC
Source organism: Schistocerca piceifrons (assembly GCF_021461385.2). Taxonomy (NCBI): domain Eukaryota; kingdom Metazoa; phylum Arthropoda; class Insecta; order Orthoptera; family Acrididae; genus Schistocerca; species Schistocerca piceifrons. Next base: position 770,662,768 of record NC_060138.1, read on the forward strand.
GGCCACCACAAGATTAGAAAATGTGAGAGGTAGAATGTATTGTATCTTCCAGTACTGACAACTCATGGGTGTGTGTGACTTGTACTGATCAGCTACTGTTTTGTTACAGAAATATCATGGATTCATCAATTTACACTATAAACATAGTCACCTTCAAATGTGGTACATATTTGTAGCAAGGAATATATAACTAAATTAAGGCTGTTATCACACAACATAATGAATAGAGGAAGAATGACATTCAAACCATTTTGTAAACATTTATAAACTGTCTCAAGCTACATAATGCTTTTAATATAAGCACAATTATTATTATTAATCGATTAATCATCTGACCACATAGACAATACAACAAAATTTTGTCAAGTAATTACAGTGTCTCATTTTTGGGGTCACTGAGAGTGGCAGCAGTCTGAAACAAAGAACAGACGAAGTGTTCTGAGTGGTATCAACTTTTAACTGTCATCACTTGGGTGCCAATGGGAAACTAATCATGTTGATAACGACAATCACAAACTTTTTCATGCTTCTCCTAAATGAAAAAATACATTGCACAAAATTTAGTGTGCTTTAGAATAATCTGTTTTAAAAACACCCTAAGCTGTTGACATCCCTTAGGCGCATACCTTCTGCACAGTAAATATTATATTCCTATGCTACAAACATCTCAAAAATTAGATCGACGGGAAGTGCAAAATGGGTAAGATAGATACTGCCTACAGGAAAATTAAAGAGACCTTTGGAGAAAAGAGAACCACTTGTATCAATATTAAGAGCTCAGATGGAAACCCAGTTCTAAGCAAATAAGGGAAAGCAGAAAGGTGGAAGGAGTATATAGAGGGTCTATACAAGGGCGATGTACTTGAGGACAGTATTATGGAAATGGAAGAGGATGTAGATGAAGATGAAATGGGAGATATGATACTGTGTGAAGAGTTTGACAGAGCACTGAAAGACCTGAGTTGAAACAAGGTCCCAGGAGTAGACAACATTCCATTAGAACTAGGGACAGCCTCGGGAGAGCCAGTCCTGACAAAACTCTACCATCTGGTGAGCAAGGTGTATGAGACAGGCGAAATACCCTCAGACTTCAAGAAGAATATAATAATTCCAATTCCAAAGAAAGCAGGTGTTGACAGATGTGAAAGTTACTGAACTATCAGTTTAATAAGTCACAGCTGCAAAATACTAACACGAATTCTTTACAGATGAATGGAAAAACTAATAGAAGCTGACCTCAGGGAAGATCAGTTTGGATTCCGTAGAAATGTTGGAACACGTGAGGCAATACTGACCTTATGACTTATCTTAGAAGAAAGATTAAGGAAAGGCAAACCTACGTTTCTAGCATTTGTAGACTTAGAGAAATCTTTTGACAATGATGACTAGAATACTCTCTTTCAAATTCTAAAGGTGGCAGGGGAAAAAACAGGGAACGAAAGGCTATTTACAATTTGTACAGAAACCAGATGGCAGTTATAAAAGTCGAGGGGCATGAAAGGGAATCAGTGGTTGGGAAGGGAGTGAGACAGGGTTGTAGCCTCTCCCTGATGTTATTCAATCTGTATATTGAGCAAGCAGTAAAGGAAACAAAAGAAAGATTCGGAGTAAGAATTAAAATCCATGGAGAAGAAATAAAAACTTTGAGGTTCGCCGATGACATTGTAATTCTGTCAGAGACAGCAAAGGACTTGGAAGAGCAGTTGAACGGAATGGACAGTGTTGAAAGTAGGATATAAGATGAACATCCTGATTATGGTTGGGGGAAGGTAATGGCAAATCACCTCCATTAGGACTTTGCCTAGTACAGTGGTGCGGTTCTCCCACATCATTCCCCTACACTCTGTCACGAAGCATGGGACTTCATTTCCATTCCTTATTTACTTAATTAAATTAATTCAATTAAATATCAAAGATTAAGGGAATTTTTTAAATACTAGTACCATTTCTAGTTTTTTAGTATGGTATCACTAAAATCTGAAGCCCATAATCTAGCTTAATATCCATGTGGACGAAAGTGGTTGTATTCATGTGCCAAACAAAGCTGTGAGGTATGGAAAAGACATGCCATGGCTTGACAGCCATGTTAGACAGCTGCTGCAAAAGCAAAGAGAGCTTCACTACAAGTTTAAATGTAGCTACAGCCTCACAGCCGTACAAAAATTAAGTGAAGTGAAAACAGTGTAAGGAAAGCCATGTGTGAATTAGTCAGGAAATCTGAAAGTAAAAATTTGTCTGCTGACCTGGCAGAAAATGCTGAGAAGTTTTGGTCTTACATTAAAAATCAGTAAACAGTTTGAGGCCATCTGTCCAGACACTCTGTGATCATAATAGGATTGCAACGGAGGATGCCATAGAAAAGGCTAAAATACTATCTTTTTCCAAAACTATTTCACAGAGGATGATCGCATTGTAGTTCCTCCTTTAAATTGTCACACAAATGGCAAAATGGCTGTTATTGAATTAAATGACCATAGGATAGAAAAAAAAAGTCTGAAATTGGTTAACAGCCACGGGACCTGACAGGATGCCATACAATTCTACATAGGGTTTGCAAAAGAACTGTACATTCAGAGCTAGTACATATCGATTATAACAACGAAAATAAAGTAGTTCCTTTTCATAGCTCTTTAGTTGAAGTATAACATATTGTGCCTAAAATATATATGAAATTTTTAGAAAAACAGCTGACATAATATGGACCTGTCCAAAATTTGAAAAAAAAATTCTGGTTTCGACTACTTCTGTCAACAAAAAGTAATGCTAGAGGAGGGTGTCCCTTTAGAATATCCCCCTCCCAAAATTTGGAAACAATATGTTTACAATATTTTGTGATCTACTATAAGGTTTGACAGACAGTGTACAAAACAATGCCAAAAAGATAGAACACAGATGTGTAGAAGTATCCGTTACATAACATATTACAGAAAACGTAATAAAAATATCCACTACATAAGTCATAATCTATACACAAATGAGGATATGGCATTCAGATTTTCAGATATGTGGTACATACTGTCACAAGACAAATGATACGTAGTCAACACGACGACATTACAACACTTAACTATAGAAGTAAGTGCAGAGATAATGTAAATTACAAACTGCAAATTTAAATCTATAAACTCACACCTTCAAAATCGTCAAAAGAGAAGAAAAAAAGTTCATAGCCTAATTGTATGATGAGTGAGCTGACTCAAAAAACTCACAACAATGGGTATAGACCAAAAGAATATACTCAATCATAACTAGGAAAATAGCACAAAATCAATCAGCCAGATTATGTAAGGATATGTTGACACATGAAAGGAGAAAATAATGAAAAAACATTAGGGCCTAAGACAACAAGTCAAACCAGGTTCAGATCATAAGAAATGTTGCGACACAACAAAATGAATAAATTTCTGTATCATATATCCGCAAGTTCAGTCATAAATAAAGAATAATTATAAGAAGCATGTAGCCTCAATCCATAGTTGCACACGCTCCTTGAGTAAACACACTCAGTCACGACGACCAGGGGTACCCAAAATGGAGTTAAGCATGAGTTTGCCACAACTCAAGTTCCAATGACATGCAATAATGCAGTACTGAGGATAAATACAGGTAATCAGAGTCATAAATAGCTTTGAATGATGGCATAATCTAGTAGTTTGAGGACCAAAATCAGTGTGTGAAGTCAGAAATGTATACATCTTGTTATACTCTCTATACTCGTAAATGTCTTCCACATTATTTGCTAATTGTTCGTACAAACTAACCTTTGTACATAGAAGCCTAGAAGATTCATTTACAATTGATAAAAAAATAAAAACATAATTATTGGGAAGTTAATCCCTACATGGAAAAATATGCCTTTATTTGGAATAAAACTGTCCGTGGCAGTGATGACTTTTCTTAATATATAGTTCCATGCGTTCTTCATATAGGATAATTTCTTGGCTAATAATTTAAAAATTTCAGTCACTTAAAAATTTCAGTCACAACACTGAGGAGGTAGTTGACATATGATTGAGTACATTACCCAGCACCAATGATCTTGTAAGTCGACTGGATCAGCAAGGGTGCAATTACACAGGGGTGCGGGAGTAGATTCACCCACATCTTTCAGTTTCCTTACTAGATTTATCATCACAGGCTCCAATGGATAGATAACCTTCTGTCTAGCTTTCACATCAAATCCTGAAACATTATTCTGTGTACTAAGTATGCTGTTCCATACATCCCTCATATCACACGGCATATGCTCTGCCTATTTATATTGGGAAAAAAAAAGAATACAGGGTTTACGTTGGAATGGATTAAAATTGTTTACATAAAAAGCGTGAATATACAAAGCTAAAAGCAAAGAAAAAATAAACTAGTAAGATGATGTACACAGATATACCGAGATACTAATCCTAATTTTTACAGTATATATGAGTAAAATGAGTCTTCACTCAATTTACTAGAACATCCACTACTTTACCCAAAATGACAAATTCAATTATTCTCTGCAGATTGCATAGGAATAATAATAATATTTAACTAGTCTGAGGTAAGAAAATTTATTAGTAGATATTTAATGGCATTATCCCATTACAAAAGTGTAAAAAGATCTACTCATTTAGTCTAATAGCACATATACATCAAATTCTATAGCACAGATCTATTACAAAACATAATTAGATAGGTTATGAACCTGCAAATATAGTGTGGCATAGATTAAAAATCAGTCAATTGATAAGACAGAACTTTAGAAATCACATCATCTCACATACTACATTCCTGATAAACGAAACACAATTATATAGTTGTAGGAACCTGCAATTATAGTGAGTATTTTCTTACAAACAAGGGATCATTATGCATCCATGTTCAAAGGTCTTGTCTTCTATATTAAAAGTTAACAGTACTTGAGATTGTACCAGTTTGCTTTGCTTACCAGTAGCTGCTCTTAACTTTACATATACAAAGGACATTTCCACAAAATTCTTGCTATACTTTGTCTTGTCCCTAAACTGTTTGAATATAACACAAATTGAGCTACCTGTATCAATCAAAAAGTTACCTTTCTACTGATCAGTATTAACTTTAATGTAAGGACACCCAACATCTGAATCATCTTCTCTGTTGTCAGACACTTTCAATTTCATCAAATACTACATCCACACAATCTTCACAAGGATTTATCAACTTTACAGGTATCATAGCATTACTTTCGTTACTCATGTTGTCAGGTAAAGATTGAACACAATCAATAGATTCCATACAACTAACATCATTTGCTATAGAAGAAATACAAAACACATTACTGTCAAAATTACACTTCCCGTGTAGATCCTCTTTCACTTCATTCCATCATTTGGGATACAAATTATGATTAACCACAGCTAAATTATTCCAGAATTCACATTTATCTATGTTATCAACAATCCCCCCATGAACCATGGACCTTGTCGTTGGTGGGGAGGCTTGCATGCCTCAGTGATACAGATAGCTGTACTGCAGGTGCAACCACAATGGAGGGGTATCTGTTGAGAGGCCAGACAAACGTGTGGTTCCTGAAGAGGGGCAGCAGCCTTTTCAATAGTTGCAGGGCCAACAGTCTGAATGATGACTGATCTGGCCTTGTAACACTAACCAAAACGGCCTTGCTGTGCTGGTACTGCGAACAGCTGAAAGCAAGGGGAAACTACAGCCATAATTTTTCCCAAGGGCATGCAGCTGTACTGTATGGTTAAATGATGATGCGTCCTCTTGGGTAAAATATTCCGGAGGTAAAATAGTCTCCCATTCAGATCTCCGGGCGGGGACTACTCAGGAGGACATTGTTATCAGGAGAAAGAAAACTGGCGTTCTACAGATCAGAACGTGGAATGTAGGATCCCTTTACCGGGCAGGTAGGTTAGAAAATTTAAAAAGTGAAATGGATAGGTTAAAGTTAGATATAGTGGGAATTAGTGAAGTTCGGTGGCAGGAGGAACAAGACTTTTTTGGTCAGGCGAATACATGATTATAAATACAAAATCAAATAGGGGTAATGCAGAAGTAGGTTTAATAATGAATAAAAGATAGGAGTGGGGGTAAGCTACTACGAACAGCATAGTGAACGCATTATTATGGCCAAGATAGAAATGGAGCCCACACCTACTACAGTAGTACAAGTTTATAAGCCAACTAGCTCTGCAGATGATGAAGCAATTGAAGAAATGTATGATGAAATCAAAGAAATTATTCAGATAGTGAAGGGAGACGAATATTTAATAGTCATGGGTGACTGGAATTTGGTAGTAGGAAAAGGGAGAGAAGGAAACATAGTAGGTGAATATGGACTGGGGCTAAGAAATGAAAGAGGAAGCCACCTGCTAGAATTTTGCACAGAGCATAACTTAATCATAGCTAACACTTGGTTCAAAAATCATAAAAGAAGGTTGTATACATGGAAGAAACCTGGAGATACTGGAAGGTCTCAGTTAGATTAGATAATGGTAAGACAGAGATTCAGGAACCAGGTTATAAATTGTAAGACATTTCCAGGGGCAGATGAGGACTCTGACCACAATCAATTGGTTATGAACTGTAGATTAAAACTGAAGAAATTGCAAAAAGGTGGAATTTGAGGAGGTGGGATCTGCATAAGTAAACTGAAAGAACCAGAGGTTGTAGAGAGCTCCAGGGAGAACATTAGGGAATGATTGACAAGAATGGGGGAAAGAAATACAGTAGAAGAAAAATGGGTAGCTTTGAGAGATGAAATAGTCAAGGTAGCAGAGGATCAAGCAGGTAAAAAGACGATGGCTAATAGAAAACCTTGGGTAACAGAAGAGATAATTAATTTGATTGATGAAAGGAGAAAATATAAAAATGCAGTAAATGAAGCAGGCAAGAAGGAATACAAACATCTCAAAAATGAGATCAACAGGAAGTGCAAAATGGCTAAGCAGGGAAGGATAGAGGACAAATGTAAGGATGTAGAGGCGCATATCACTAGGGGTAAGATAGATACTGCGTACAGCAAAATTAAGAGAACCACTTGCATCAATATCAAGAGCTCAGATGGAAACCCAGTTCTAAGCAAAGAAGGGAAATCAGAATGGTGGAAGGAGTATATACACGGTCTATACAAGGGCGATGTACAATATTATGGAAATGGAAGAGAATGTAGATGAAGATGAAATGGGACATATGATACTCCATAAAGAGTTTGACAGAGCACTGAAAGACCTAAGTCAAAACAAGGCTCCGGGAATAGACAACATTCCATTAGAACTACTGACAGCCTTGGGAGAGCCAGGCCTAACAAAACCCTACCATCTAGTGAGCAGGATGTATGAGACACACGAATTACCCTCAGACTTCAAGAAGAAAATAATAATTCCAATCCCAAAGAAAGCAGGTGTTGACAAAAGTGAAAATTACCGAACTATCAGTTTAATAAGCTACACCTGCAAAATAATAACACGAATTCTTTACAGATGAATGGAAAAACTGGTAGAAGCTGACCTCGGGGAAGATCAGTTTGGATTCTGTAGAAATGTTGGAACATGTTAGGCAATACTGACCCTACAACTTATCTTAGAAAATAGATCAAGGAAAGGTACACCTACATTTCTAGCATTTGTAGACTCAGAGAAAGCTTTTGACAATGTCGACGGGGATACTCTCAACCAAATTCTGAAGGTGGCAGGGGTAAAATACAGGGAGCAAAAGGCTATTTACAATTTGTACAGAAACCAGATGGCAGTTATAAGAGTTGAGGGGCATGAAAGGGAAGCAGTAGTTGGGACGGGAGTGAGACAGTGTTGTAGCCTATCCCCAATGTTATTCAATCTGTATATTGAGCAAGCAGTAAAGGAAACAAAAGAAAAATTCAGAGTAGGAATTAAAATCCACGGAGAAGAAATAAAAATTTTGAGGTTCGCCGATGACATTGTAATTCTGTCAGAGACAGCAAAGGACCTGGAAGAGCAGCTGAATGGAATGGACAGTGTCTTGAAAGAAGGATATAAGATGAACATCAACAAAAGTAAAACGAGGATAATGGAATGTAGTTGAATTAAATCAGGTGATGCTGCGGGAATTAGATTAGGAAATGCGATGCTTAAAGTAGTAAATGAGTTTTGCTATTTGGGGAGCAAAATAACTGATGATGGTCAAAGTAGAGAGGATATAGGATGTAGACTGTCAATGGCAAGGAAAGTGTTTCTGAAGAAGACAAATTTGTTAACATGGCGTATAGATTTAAGAGTAAGGAAGTTGTTTCTGAAAGTATTTGTATGGAGTGTAGCCATGTATGGAAGTGAAACGTGGACGATAAATAGTTTAGACAAGAAGAGAATAGAAGCTTTCAAAATGTGGTGCTACAGAAGAATGCTGAAGATTAGATGGGTAGATGACATAACTAAAGAGGAGGTATTGAATAGAATTGGAGAGAAGAGAAATTTGTGGCACAACTTGACTAGAAGAAGGGATCAGTTGGTAGGGCATATTCTGAGGTATCAAGGGATCACCAATTTAGTATTGGAGGGCAGTGTGAAGAGTAAAACTCATAGAGGGAGACCAAGAGATGAATACGCTAAGCAGATTCAGAAGGATGTAGACTGCAGTAGGTACTGGGAGATGAAGAAGCTTGCACAGGATAGAGTAGTACGGAGAGCTGCATCAAATCAGTCACTGGACTGAAGACCACAACAACAACAACATCAACAATATGGTCCCAAATGAACTTCAAAAAGTTTTCACCTTTATTCTCCATGCTCACAGATACCTTATCTTTACTGTTTGGATCATTAATCTGCATGACATTATTGAAAAACTGCTTTGGCTGGACTAGTATTCCATGACTCTTACTTACAACATCACATACATGACTTTTCTTACCTGTATTGTCAAGATCATTTAAAAATAACTCTGAAACTTCATTATCTTAAACTCCACAAATACGTGATCCTCATCATCATCAGATTCCTCCAAAATTACTTCATCACCATATCACTAACAATACATATCCCATCTCCATCAGAGTCACTTACCTCACCTACATTCATTTGCAATAAGCCACCAGTCTCAGACTTATCAATCACAGTTATTTCACAGCTCTCTATCACATCTACATCAAAACCCCTAGTTCAGATCCAATACAATCATCACCTGATTTACATACATCAATAACACTGTTTTCTGACCCAGAGAATAAATCACTACTACATACTACACTAAAATTCTCACTACTCTCACATTCTGGTTTGTGATTAGCACCTACATCACCATAATTAAACATAGTATCCCAGAACGTTTTTGATCAAAAGAAAAATGAGAAATCTGATATATCTTCTGTTCAATTTCAGATACATGTGCCATATCTTTAACACTGTTACTATTGTATAATTGAAATTGTAACCTGGGGGTCCTGTGCTTATTATGTTTCCTCACCTCAAAACTGTGGACCGTTGTTGGGGCAAACTGCTGTTTCCCGAGTACTTACTTCTATGATTGTTTCTTCTATTAAAATGCCCATGGTTATCCCCATTATTCCTATCATGCTTATGTTCAAAATTTCTCTCTCTTTTGACACTTTGATCCTGATAGAAGTTACCATTGTCTCTGTTTCTGTAATTACTCCCATTATGATTTCTATCATTTCAATTATTATGGTACACACTTCTTTCTACTGCCCTATCCAACCTGTTAACATATTGTAAAAATTGTTGAAGACTATCATCAGGTCCATGTACTAAATCCCACTGCAACCTTTCTGGTAACTTCCTTTTAAGTGTATCAATGAAGCTCATTTCATCAAATGGTATGTCAAGGTGTGCTAATTTTTTAACTTGGTTCTTACAAAACGCTTTCAAAGTGCCATTCTTATTACTATAATTAGCACCATTCAAAAATTCAATTTTGATTCTCCCGTTTGGCTTCTGACTAAAATTTATTTAAAAAACTTTTCTTGGAACTCTGATATGTTTTCCACATTCTTAAATTTAAATTTACCCATGATAGACATCTTTTAACAAATTTAATTTTTTAATTGTCGTTCATACCTGACAAAACTATCTCTACAGTGGTGCAGAAAATCCACTGGATATAAATTGTCTGACGGAAAACTTTGGATAGGAGTGTTGGGCCACACAATACCACTCTTTGCACGCAGACTTCGGTTCACATAAATTTCCTCAACTGCTGAAATTTTTTGATCTAAAACAGTTAAATTAGTTTACATATTGTTTTCGACATTTAAAAGTTTTTGGTTTAAACTGGCAATATTTTGTTCCATTTTTTCTAGTACGACCTTTTGCCCAACTCTGACGTCATCAGCATTCTTTGATTGTTTTGCTGACTCAGCGAAACAAAATGAATTTATTTTTTAAAACATCAACTTTTTGATTCACACTTTTTAACCCATCTGACAACCCATATTTTAACTCTGAAATTTGATTACTACGTTGACCTATCTGGTCTTGTACTCTGTTTATTTTGCGATTGTTTTCAGTTCTTATTTCACTTAACTGATCATTAACTGCAGTAAATTTGCTATTTTTATTGACTACGATTCCCCTTGGCTCAGACATGTCCTGAGTGGGTCCTAAGCTTCCATTTCTATGTCACTCCTATCCTTATCCTTATTCATTTTTGTAACAAGCATGCAAGCTCACAAACAGATTAACTTCACAAATAGTTTGTACTTATCTTTCCTTTTTGATGTGCCTGGTTGTATTTGTAAAGTCCTCTTTTATTCGATCTGGTCCATCATTATTGGTAGTACATCGTCACTATGGGTACCATTTGCTTTGTTGGGCATCTTTCAGTTTTCTTGCTTTATCTGATTGGAAATTTATTCATACATAAATTGTAAATGAAATAAATCACTTTCTTTCCTGCAACAGTCAAAACTTCATTATTAGTCGATTAATCCTGGATGATGCCCACACCTGTAATGTACCCTTCCATTCTTTGTTGTCGCTACTGTCTGCTATAGTGAAGCCTTTTCAGAAAATTTGAGAGGAATAAGATTTACAGTAAACTTTTTACTTATCTTTTCTTGCACAATCGGCTCCAGTTCTTCATGTCTAGGGACATCATTCTTGAAGCTGAAATTTTCACATTAAAATGTGGTCCAGTTGACCTAAATAAATTTGAAGAATGTCTGTGCAGAATTTTTGTTTTTAAGATGCATTTTACTATATCACACTGTCTTTTGAATTTTCACATGAACAAAGACAAAATTACACTGTTCATCCAAACTACAAAAATATGTCTGATCACATCAGAGGATGCTTATTATTACTTCACTCTGCAGTAATAACAGTATTCCAAAGGGTTTACAATTTTTATTGACAAATGAATTTCTATTGATTTAGATTATTATTTTATAAATGAATCCAGAAGTAAACGTAATAAACAGCACTAGACTGTGTAATAAATAATAGAAATTTTAAATGTGCCAAATATTTTGTTATTTCAAATGTTTCTAAAAAAATAGTTTTAACTGTACATATTGATTATAACAATGGAAATAAAGTAATTCCTTTTCATAGTTTTTAGTTTGGAATATAACATGTTGTGTATAAAACTGTATGAAATTTTTCAGAAAGGCAGGTTAGATAATATTGATCTGTTCAAAATTTGAAAAATATTTCTAGCATCGACTGCTCCTGTTGAGGAAAAGTAATGGTAGAGGAAGGTCCCTTTACAACAAGCATCAGTAAAAATTGCTTCAGATGGTGTTCGTAAAGGAAACAGATATTGTCTTATGCAATAACATGGTTAATAAAGTGTGCAACTACAGCAATTATGTACACTCAGCAATGAGAGGAAACAGTATGAAACAGAAATAAAATTTTTGACACTATGAATCACAGATTGCTTTTGACATTTATTTAAACCATCATACTTTTACAAAAACATTTCAAACCATGTGTTCATTCACTGTCACTGACATTATCTTCTGTTTGTGTGTCTGATTCTTCCTCAATTTCATCTGATGTCACTGTATTGATGATAATTTCATCAACAGCAATTTTAACTTTCCTGCAGTATCCTTCCCAGCCCTCAGCTGTAACTGATTAGAAGGAAGTGTCCACAACATTAAGTATAATTGTGGCAGACAAGTCCCCTGATATGTTGTGCTACCTAACATACCGTTTTATTTTCAGCCATGATGACTCCATTGCAGTCAAATCCCAATTATAATGTGTTGAGTAGACAACCTGGTGACCTTTGCTTTCAGCCAGCAGGTCCATAGCATATGACTTCTGGGGTGGTTTATTCACACTTACTTTGTATACAGCTCATCCTTTCTCATTCTCTCATCACAGGGGATATTTCTGCTTTGCAGCCATTCAAGCATTTGCACTTTGGTGTCAAACTTCATTGTTGTTCTTTCAGTCTGCCTGTTATGGTAAGGTGTTTTACCCATAACGATAATTGAATTAGGTGGGAGATTTTGGCAGTACTTTCTTTCCGAAGTCCTTTTCCAAGTTCACTGGATTCATCTGCCCATGATAATTGCCCTTTGTTGATTTCAACCAGAACATAAGCTGTACTTCCATGTCAGCCCCTTTCTGGATCCAACACTTGCAACTATCAATCTTCTCAATTTGCTCCCTGCAGTAGCCACCAGAAAGATTGCGGGAGGCGCACATCGCCACGGCGCGTCACGGATGGTAGTTGCCGCAAGTAGAGCCCCTTCCACCAGAGGGTACGCGAGAATTTGGACGCGACCTCTGCCGGCGTAACAACAACAACAACTTAGGCAGCACGGGCCGTGCCCAGTCAGTTAACATCGGGCACGCCTAGGACACAGTCCCTGTCTATGCTAAGTGAAGTGCTACGTAAACGTGAACAGTGTTACTACACAATTGGCGACGAGAAGGGTCGTTCTTTCGCGTGTTGTGTCATTGTTCCGGTTTCGCCGCTTGTCCATGGCATGGAGGATTTAGTGTGGGTTTTGGTTGAGCAGCACACGGAGCTCATGGCCACCATGAAACAAGTGCTTCCGGCGTTGCTCTCCATGCAGTCTGCTCCAGCGCCATTCCCTCCTCCATTTCCCCCATATGACGAGACGGCGGAGGATTGGGACGCATATGAACATCGCCTTCGGCAGCATTTCCAGGCGTTTCATGTTGCCGATGTGGAGGTATGTCGTGCTCTCTTCTTGTCTTGGATATCTCCTTCGCTGTATCAAGTTTTGCGGCAGCTAGCGCCGTTGCAGGAACCCTCGTCCTTGTCTTTTGACGCATTGTGTTCATTGCTGTCTTCATTTTATCGCCATCGCACGCATGTTGTGGTGGCTAGGGTGGAGTTCTATCAATGCAAGAAACAGCCCCATCAGTCTTACCGGGCGTGGGCCACTACCCTGCACGGTCTTAGTCGCAAGTGTCATTTTGTCACGGAGCAGTCGCGAGAGTCGTATGCCCACGTTATGGTACGCGACATCATTGTTCGTTCGGCCCCTGATAGGGAGGTCCGGCAACGGGCCCTGCAGTTAGAAGACCCTTCCCTTGAGGAAGTCCTGTCCATTGCTCAATCATATTAAGTCTCTCACGCCACAGGTCAACAGCTGGAAGCGTGGTGCGACGTCGCGGCGGTTCAGGGCAGCGTGTCCATGTCCACTGTGTCCGGGGTGGACGACGTGCGAGCAGTACAATCCGCCCGTTATGGCTGCTCCCACATGGCGCGTAAACAGAATTCCAGCCGCTGGCCCCTGTTGTCGTCCTGTGCGTCATGCTATATACATCATGCTTGGTCAGAGTGCCCCCAGCGTTGGGCCATTTGTCACAAATGTAATAAAAAAGGTCACATTGCTAAAGTTTGCCGCTCAGCCTCAAAAGAATCGAAGGAAGCAGGTACAGAGGACATGGACGTTGACATTCAGGAAGTTTCATCGGGCCAGGCTCCCGACGCATCAGCACACAAACACTTTATCGAGGTGTCGTTTTGGTCGCGCCGGTTACGACTGCAAGTAGATACGGGCGCGGCAGTTTCGTTGTTGAATGCACAAACTTATTCCGACCTTGGATCAACCCCGTTGGCGCCCGTTTACCGGCGTGTACACGGTTATGGTAAACAGTTCATTCCCCTACTGGGTCAATTCACTACCGACGTGACTTACAAATCAGTCACTCGTCCTATTACTTTTATTGTTGTCAGTGATGCGAGCTCCACTAACCTTTTTGGCCTGGATGCCTTTCAAGCTTTCGGTTTTTCTATCGCTAACACCATACAGTTGGTCTCCGAAGGCGTTCCCTATCAATCATTGGAATCTTTGATCTCCGACTTTCCACATATCTTTGAGGAGGGCCTGGGGCGTGTTTCAGATTTTGAAGCTCGCTCAACGTTGAAGGCGTTGGCTCGCCCGCGTTTTCTACGCACGAGGCAGATCCCTTTGGCTCTCTGCCCTCAGGTAAAGGAAGAGCTAGACCGGATGACAGCCCTAGGGGTCGTTCTTCCCATTTCTTCTAGTGAGTGGGCTTCGCCCCTCGTTATTGTAAGGAAGCCCTCGGGAAAATTACGTCTTTGTGGTGATTTCAAGGCCACCATTAATTCCCAATTGGTGGTGTACACCTATCCTTTGTCTTGTGCTGATGAATGTTCTCTGCCGTGGTGGGAGGCCAATATTTTTCGAAAATCGATCTTTCGGAGGCTTATCATCAGATACCACTTGATGAGGACTCCAAACGGCTGGCGGTCGTCAACACCCCGTTTGGCCTTTACCAATACCAGCGGTTGGCCTTCGGAATATCCAGTGCCCAGGCGATATTCCAGCGTTATCTTGAGCATGTCACGTCGACAATCCCTCATTGTATTAATTACCTGGATGACATAATTGTCACAGACCACAGCACGAAGAAACACTTGCACAACCTTCGCACCCTCTTTCTCAAATTCAGGCCTGTGGGCTTGCGTTGCAACCTGCATAAGTCAAACTTCTTCCAACCATCCATTGAGTATGTGGGCTACACCATCTCTCGGCACGGCATCCAGCCACTAGGAAGTTTGGTCCAAGGTATCGTCGACCTTCCTCGGCCCGCTTCGCTGAAAGAATTACAAGCTTTTTTAGACAAGATAGCCTATTACCACCGGTTCATTCCCAGGGCTTCCACCATAGCCCACCCCCTGTACTGCCTTCTGCGCAAGGGTGTTCCTTTTGATTGGTCGCCTGCATGCGAGCGAGCATTCACCTCGTTGAAGGGCCTCCTCACGTCAGCACCTTGTTTGGCTACTTTTGACCCCCATAAGCCGTTGGTCTTGGCTACAGATGCTTTGCAGTATGGGGTGGGGGCGGTCCTGGCCCATCGCAACGCAGATGGTTCCGGGCAACCACTGGTGTTTGCATCTAAAACTCTTAGTCCCGTGCAGGCCCATTACTCTCAGGTGGAAAAAGAGGCTTTGGCCATTGTCTACGCTGTTACCAAGTTTCACCCTTTCTTGTATGGCATGAAGTTTCAGTTAATCACTGACCATAAGCCGTTACTATCGTTATTTGGCCCTGCCTCTCAGATTCTGGATAGGGCGGCCCACAGTCTACAGCGCTGGGCCTTGTTCCTCTCTAAGTACCATTATGACATTCATTTTCGCCCTACCGGACAGCATGCCAATGCCGACGCTCTTTCCCGTCTTCTGGTGGGCCCGAATCCTACGTTCAATCGAGAGGAGATTATGTGTTTTCATTTGGATGTGGCATCCCGCTAAGTGGTTGATGGCTTCCCGATCACTAGTTCTCGAGTAGCCAGGGAAACGGCAGCTGACCCGGTTCTCCGGCAAGTAGTTCGCCTCATTCAGCAGGGGTGGTCATCCCGCCCTCCAGGCCGGGCCTTGGACCCTCTTCGTAATTATATTATTCTACGAGACCGCCTCTTGGTCTTGGAAGGAGTTCTCCTTCTGGCTGCCGATGATACAGCTCCTCTCTTGGTTGTTCCTGCAAGTTTACGAAGGGAGGTCCTCACGTTATTACATGTGGGGCACTGGGGTGTTTCCCGTACTAAAACCTTGGCTCGCAGACATGTGTACTGGCCCGGTATTGAAAGAGAAATTGAGCACTTGGTGGCCGCCTGTTCCCAGTGTGCAAGCCAACAGGCATCTCCCAGGGCAGCGTTCTCTTCATGGCCACCGGCAACCCAAGCATGGGAACGTGTTCACATCAGTGTTGTGGGCCTGTTTCTCAATGGCTTTTGGCTCATTGTCATTGATGCTTGTTCCCGATTCCCATATGTGGTTCGCTGCTCCTCAACCACTTCAGAAGTTGCAATCCAGGCACTAGCAAAAATCTTTTCTGTGGAAGGTCTGCCAATCACCCTGCTCTCAGACAATGGACCGCAGTTTATTTCACAGACCTTCCAGGATTTTTGTAGGCACTTGCGTATTTGGCACGTTTGCTCTCCCCCATTCCATCCACAATCGAATGGGGAAGCCGAGTGCATGGTGTGCACATTTAAGATGCAGATGAAAAAGTATGTGCACGAATTTCCTGTGGAGGAAGCATAGACGTTTTTCCTGACGGCATACCGGACCACACCAATGGAAGAACGCAGCCCCGCCGAGCTCCTCCGTGGGCGCCAACCTAGGACTCTGCTGCACCTCCTCCGGCCTGGTCCTCGCCAGTCTTCGCAAAATGGAGTACCTGGCTTTCCACTGGGTATGTTGGTCTGGGCCCGTGGGTTTGGTCGCAATCCACGTTGGATACCGGTGGTGGTCCTGCACCGAAATGGCCGCCGGCTCTATACCTTGCAGCCAGGGGACCGGGTGGTACGTCGTCACCAAAATCAGCTACGTCCACGTTTGGGCACCCACCCTCCGACCTCTCGGACACCGGCTTCCCCATTGCCGGCACCCATGTTGGTTTCTCAGGGGACGCTACTGCCTCTCCCCGCTGTGACTCTGCTGCACTGCGATGGTTCTCAGCCTTGGCAGCCTCCTGTAGCTCCAGCACTGGCATCACCATCGTTCGAGATGCCCCAGCGAGATCCAGCCCCCCTTGCAGGCCCGGTTTCTCAGGAGGCTGGTTCACCTGTGGTCGTCCCTTCCCCATCGTCCCCGCCACTGGGTCTTGCCCCTCCCGAGGTGGAACAGGATCCGGAGTTCGACAGCTTGTCACCTGTTCTGTCCCAGGCTCCGGTGGTGGGACAACGGGGGCCTCTTCGTGTGGGTCGCTTCCAGCCGTATTCAAAGGTTCCGGCTTGAGGGTTGGCAGATCCCGTCGACTCTGGCCTTCCAATGGATGTGGAGGTCATCGCTCCTGCCCAACGCTCCACCTTCCGATGCAGTGGATCTCAGTGGCTTCACCCCCAAAAGGAGGAGGAGTGCAGTAGCCACCAGAAAGATCGCGGGAGGCGCACATCAGCACGGCGCGTCACGGACGGTAGTTGCCGCAAGTAGCGTCCCGTCCACCAGAGGGCAAGCGAGAATTCAGACGCAACCTCTGCCGGCGTAACAACAACAACTCAGGCAGCAAGGGCCGTGCCCAGTCAGTTAACATCGGGCATGCCTAGGACGCAGTCCCGGTCTATGCTAAGTGAAGTGCTACGTAAACGTGAGCAGTTTTACTACACTCCCCCATGTCGTGGCACCTGTGACCCTCTCTTCATGTAACTAACCCTTCCTCTGCCAGCATTTACAACACATTAGGTTATTGTCTATCCATAACTAATAAAGATAAAATATTTGTTTGCCAGTTCCCTTGATATTCGTCATCTGCACAGTGAAACAAGATTGCCAGTGCAGGATGTTTGGATGCTCAAACAAAACATCCCTCTCATTTTCAACCTTATGCCATACAAGACCCATAGATATTAGTACTTTTCACAGAGAGACAATACTCCACTTCCATCCTGTTTTGTTGTGCAGAGCTGGACAAAGTCTTCACAGACTCGGTGCAATCTTTCTAACCGGGTAAAATTCTACTGTTGTGTCCCAAATAACACGTTGGTTGAAATTGTCAGACAGTACTTTGATCTCTTCTCTTCTTTCCCTAAGTTCAAAGAGAGATAAATATTTGTTAGAAAATGAGTTCTACGCTGCATGTATTCGTTAGAATGTCAGACTATACAGTAACATGAATGGTTTTCAAAACAATACAGTATCCAGCAGTGTTTTCATACAAAGCAATAGGGCAACAATGAATGTACAATATAATGTAATTCAGATGAAATATAGGGCTCATTCAAAGTAATCTCAAACAAAATGTCTGAAATGAAAACATACCTTTCTCTGCCAGGTGTTTTCGGCGATCCACCAGGATGATTCATGGTAAACTGTTTAAACCTCCCAATGCTATGTGTGTACGTAGCAGCTCTCAGGGGATATTTGTGGATGGGATGGATAAATTCCTTCTACCCCTGTTCCATTTCACAGTACTTAGTCACACACAATTTTTTGAGCATTGCTACATAGTGTGCAGGATAGAGAGTGGTCTACCAACTAAAAATTAACATATAGTATGGCATTCGATATAGTTCCACACTGCCACCTAATGAACAATATATGACTGTACAAAATATCATACTAACTGTGTGGCTGGACTTAGGATTGACACTTGTTGCAGGTAGTGAAATGGCAATTGACCCTCACCATAAACAAATATAACATATTGTGTATACATAGACAGAAGGACCCACCATTGTATGGTTACATGATTACAGAGCAGTCACTAGAAACAGTTACAACCCTTTTGTAAAATATCTAGACATATGCTTATGGACTGGTTTAAATCAGAAAAACTACATAAAACCAATCACAGATGTAGATGCTAGTTTGATATGCATCAGAAGAATCCTCAGGAAATATAGCAACAAAGGAGACGGCTTAAAAAAAACTCTCATTTGACCAACCTATACTAATTATAAAAGTGTAAAACCATCGTGCCTGTCTGTTCATCTTTGGAGACACTACTCTCCAAAATCACTAGACCAATTTTCATGGTTTTTTCAGGTGTATAAGCATAGTTTGGGGCACTGTATAGGCACATTAGTTCAGGCAAATTTTATGGGGTCTTCATGGCAACTTCACCATAGTTAGTGGCACACATATGCTATATTTCATCAAAGTTGCATCACAGAAAAAAATTAAAGAAAAATTAAAGAAAAATATCATACATATTATAAAAATATTCCATGTATACTCTGAAACCACTGCACCGATTTCAACCAAACATGGTAGTGGTACAGATATCACTTACTGTCTGGAAAGAATCAATGTGGGAGTAAGAACCATCCACCAATCAAAAAGGTGGAAGTGGGGCTGAAAAAGAAGTGTAGGCTATGATGAATGAGTACCAAGACTTAATTCACCCAGCATTTGAGAGTGAGAGTGCTTAGTGACCTGCACAAACTTTACATATTACATCAAAACTTTAGGAAACTTTTTCTCACTGACACCCTCCCACATAATGATAAAAGGAAAAAAGCTCATCCCTTACTGCATTTCACAGTCCATTTTCATATGAGGCATGACCTTTTAATTTACTACTTTTTTACTACTAACCATATTTATGACACATTTTCCAGACAGTCTTCACATATACCACTGAGTGTACCTGCAAAATTATATCATTGTACGACACATAGGTTGGAATGTATAATGCCATGAACACTTGAATATATGAAAAACTGCATTACGATTGACATTTAAATTTATTATTACTAATCTAACCAACTGATTTCAATTAAATTTGGTAAGGAGAGTGCATGCACCCTGAGAAAGACCATAGGCTACCGTAGAAAGTGTGTAGTGCAAGATAATTTCTGTGAATTTGGGAAAAATATTTACTCTTCGAGAAATGTGTTTACTCTTTAATCTCTTAAATTTATCTGATTTATGAAAATGCTTTTCTTGCTAAGTATGTGCTCCATGATATGACTCAAAGTAATGAATACAATGTTTGTACAATATTCAGTGTGTTTAATCCATACTTCCACATTGTTCATTGCATAATGTACTCACTGTGTAATGTATATCTGCTATGCACAATATCCAGTATTTAGAACAAGAGCAGTTAATTAATTTCAACAAACTTTACACATAATTTCAAAGCTTTATGAAAATTTTTCGTGCCCATAAAATGATGAAAGGAAAACAAGTTTATTGCTTACTACATTTTCGCTGTTCATGTAGGGGGGAGGTATGTGGAGTCAGCAAATGTGTCTTCTCAGTCGGCCAATGAGGGAGGGCAGAGGAGTTATTACAGAGGGAAATTTGTGCAGGACAATGCCTCACTGTACAGCAGCTCAGCAAGCGAGCTGTGTGCACACTAAGAAGAACCCAGGGGAGCATCATTCCATCACCTCCATGGCAGTTTAGGGCCACCTTGAGGATATGGAGCTGCATCTCAATGAGCCCATTTCATTCTGTCTGATAAGCAGTTGCTTCGTAGCAAGTGATGCTCCACAAGTTGCAGAGTCTGTGGAAAAAGGAGGATTCAAACTGTCTGCTGTGGCCAGTGGTGATGGACAAGGGGCATCCAAAACAAATGAACCAAGTAGACATTAGACCCTTTGCAACAGTTTTGCTGTCTGGAATGGGGGCTGCCTGCACCCATTGTGTTATGCAGTCAACGACCAATAGGAAGTAATGGCAGTCGGCTGAGAGAGGCAGGGTGCCTATGAAGTTGACATGCTAATGCTGGAATCTACCTTTCAGTATTACAAAGTGACCAAGCATGGGCTGTGTGTGTCTTGAGGTTTTCTTTTGTTGGTGTTCGGCCAAACAAATCACTCAGTGGTAAGATGTATGGTTGGTCATACTGCAGGGTGTGCAAGGCTTGAAGATTGAGCAGCTGAAAGGTTGAAAGACAAGGGAGCATGTCAGGTTCTGTGATGAGTCACACCCAGTATGAGCCTCCTGGACTTGATGCAAAGGTTTGTCATGGGATTGTTAAGCAGATGTTGGAGTTTCTGGTCATTATGTTGTGCCTGTGCAAATTCCTCATAATCAGTGTGCATGGAAATAACACCAACATGTGAAAGGTAATCAGCTACAATGTTGTTGCTTCCTTTTACCGTGCTGGGCATCAATTGTACTCTTGAAGTGTCTGTATCATTTATAGCACTCATTTTGTGTGTGTGTGTGGTGGTGGGGTTAGAGTTAGGGTGGCATCTGCAAGTGGTCAGTGATCAGTGTACATGACAAGCGGACATCCTTAAATGTCCTCTCGAAAACAGCACACAGCTTCATAGACCACTAAGAGTTCTCTGTTGAAAACAGCCATTTCTATTGTGATTCTGTAAGCTTACAGCAAAAGAAGTACAGGGGCTGTTGGGAGCCACTGACTTCCTCTTGCAATACAATACCATGTTTGGCTTGCTAACATCAATGGGAACTGATAGTTGCATGTCAGGGAGAGCATGCACCAAGATGACATCTTGCACAAGGGCATCCTTGATGCATTCAAAGGCTCACTACATATCTGTCATCCATGTAAGTTTGCATCAGCCAGAGGTGTTTTTGCCCTTTTGTGCTTCGGTGAGGGAAAGTTGGAGGGAGGCTCCATGGGGCAGATGGTGGTGGTAGAAATTAAACATTCCCTGGAAATTGTGAAGTTCATGATGAGTAGTAGGTGAGGTTGGTTACAAACAAATTTTGGGCACTTCTTGCCCAAGGCATCTGCAACATGGCCTCAGAATGTTACTAGGGTTTGGCAAAGCTGACATTTGTCATTGTACATCACAACACTGTTCACAACACTATTATCAGCCATTGCACTGAGAACTTGTTTGAGGTGAGACGAACGAGCTTCGAAGCTGGAATTGGGTGAGAATATTCATATGTTGTCAAGATACGCAAAGTGAAAAAAAATTATAAGAAAAATTAAAAAAAAAATTGCCTTGGACAGAGCTTATGTAGTATGCATTTCTGCCACTAGGCATGTGTAGCACAACTCATTAATGTTGAAAACAGCTTACCAAGATGACACTATGGGAAAAACTCAAGTGTACGAGTGGTTTGCTTCACATGTCGATTGATGTCAAATGTCCATCAACTGCCCGAATCAATGAAAATATTCAAAAAATTTGAGAGTTTGTGCTCACAGACCATCAACAGATAATTGATCAACTGTCAGAGATTAGTGAGTTGTCTAGGAGTTCAGTTCAGCAAATTTTAACAGGGGATTTGGGAATGAAAAGGACTGCTGCCAAGTTTGTTCCTTGGGTTCTGACTGACAATCTAAAGGAACCTCAAGTTGAAACATGCCATGCTTTAAAACAACTGCTTGAAACTGACCCAGGTTTTCTGTCAAAGATCATTACTGTTGATCAGTCATGATGCTATGGTTATGACCCAAGAACAAAGCAACAGTCAAACCAATGGAAGACATCATCATCACCCCATCAGAAAAAAGTTGTCAAGTCAAATCAAACATCAAAACAATGGTGATTTACATTTTTGATGGCAGTGCATAGTTCATTCAGAGTTTGTTCCTTCAGATTTGACTGTCAGTCAAACCTATTTTGTGGCAGACAGTTCACCTGCACACTCAACCACCTCTGTTACCAGGCTTCATGTGACTTTCTCTTATTTCCATGCATGAAAAGGTGCATGAAAGGACACCAATTTTACAACATTGAAGAAGTCAAGGAAAAAATGAGGGAGGAGTTGTCAGCCAATTCTAAAGATGACTCCAAAAAATGCCTCAGGAAGTTTGCCCTCAACTGAGCTGATGTGGTGGCAGAGAACTGCGTTGTCATTCTGGAGTTCAGTCCACACTACATGAATGTCCGTGTGAAGCTGTTGGATGTCCTGGATGTGTTCAGTGTAATTGACACATTGTCATAGGTACTGTTCCATAAAAGATGATATAGTTGCATGATCTGGTTGCTGAGTGATGCCATTGTGACACATTTTCAAGGTGGTAGGATTGTAGATTGCCATGATGGAGTATCTGGAAGACAAATGTGTTAACTCACCCATGCACAGTGAGGGAACAAGGTAGAAGACCTGAAGGAAATTGGAGGCTAGAACAGGTTTACTCATATTAGCAATGATGAATGTCCAGTTGAATAGCATGGAGAATCCCAGGTTGAGTGTGCAGGATTGAGAACTGTGAACAGAATGACCGAGTCATTGGTGGCCTTCACCCAGAGCTGCAATGCAACTGCTGTTGATAGGGAAGGTAAAGACAGTGAAGAGCAAACTTGAGAATTGGTGTCAACAAGAAAGTGGGGGCTTCTGTTCTAATCAAGAACACATAATCTGTTTTTTAGGGAACCATCATGTGGACTGAGACAACTTACACAATTGATATGGCCCAGGACACCTCTCATGGGCCATGCAGCATGTTGCGATGTTCACAGAACTGTCACCAGTTGTGCACAGTGCCCACAAAGCAAGCAGTAGCACAACTGCTCATGCATAGTGTATGCATGATGGAGGCAACAGTGGTGAGAATGTCTGTTTTCTCAACACTTCAGACATTGACATTGACTTGCCAGCAACAGGTGGGGTCAGAAGTGCTCAGCAGTGGTCAGAGGCAGCAGGCAGATAGTTCCTTGGTGGTACTTCATTGCATCCAGCACCATTATTAATGGCATTGTTGATGCAGAATAAGTGCAAAAATTCTATCAGCCATGTGAAGATGGGCCTCAATCAGTTGACGTTCACTTGCTACTATCCTTATTTGAACTTGCGTAGGTAGTGTAACCACCCAAAATGTTGATAAAGGGTCATCAGACAAGAGATGTGAGTCAGTCTGTAAGAGGAGGTGGTACCACACTTGGAATGAAGTCCCATCCTGTAAATGTTCATAGTATAATATGGGATGAAGCTGTTCCTCGGTTGTGCATGAGAACCACCATAGTTTTTGCTGTCAGGTGCTTGTCACTTAAGGGGATTTCATATCATTGGTGATGATAGTGTTTGTGGTGAAGATGCTTTCTGTGATATTGAACCAAAGCTGAGGGTTATCAGTTCAGAATGGTGGAAGTTTGAAATGTGATGCTGTATGTTGTTTTGCTGGATAGTGTAATAGCAGCCAGGCTGTGCAATCCAGATATGTGTGTGGTGAATTCTGAAGTACGGTCAGTGTGGTGGCCGGTAATACAGCCAGAAACACAGATTGAATGAGGTATCACATGGTGTGGTTGGCAGACAATGCATGACAAGCAAACATGAGTCTGGTGCATGCAAATAAAAATGTGACACAGTTGGATCAAGCTGATGTGAATGTTCATGTAAGACTGCAGAAGTCACACCACAGGCAGGTTCTGAAGCAACGTCAATAAGAGAATTGTCCACTGTACACTGTAGTTTTACAATCATGTTTGTCTACAAAACACTGGAATGTGGAGTGTCACTGTCTCTTTTTATCACTTGTGAAGCGTGAGGCGCACTGTCTGTATTTGATAATAGTGAAGAATATGGAAGAATGTGGGCTAGTGGTTTGTGAGGCAGTGGGTAGAGGAAGGCCGCATTGTTGGAGTAGTACTGTTAAACAAGCTTTATCTGTGTGGTAATTAAAATATTTCTGAGTGCTATAGAAACTTAGAATCAGCATAATCTTCATTAACTCTTTATTAAAAGTATGCAGTTTATCACTTATTTCTTTGAGTGTTTTAGGCAAAGCACTGAATAAAGTTTTGTTACAAGGCTTTTGTATGAATGTCTCTATGAAAATCATTACTATTTCTGGTTTCATAGTAATGTTTGGTGTAGACCATTCATTTGTGATTGTAGGAAGGACTGTGCACGGTACCAATATGTTCCAGACATCTGCGGATGAAAATGCAGTTTTTCAGTGGGTCATGTCTTGTGTTATATTGATTACACAGATAAGGAGTCAAGTACTTTGGATAGTTCTTGACCTAGTGAACATCAGTATACCTATTAGAAGAATGGGCATACTGTAGCTGTCCTACAGCAGAGGGCTAAAATTTAAACATGACACACTTCCTGCAGCCGAAATTGAGTAAATCAGGAAGTTCTTTTGCATTAGGTGTAGTCTAGGGTGGACCTTAGGTGGCTTATAAAAGCACCATTTGCTCGTGGGCAGTTTCTGATAAACTTTTTAGTGGTTTGCATACTTTTATTTCTTCATTTGTTGTCCTCAGTGTCGACATACTGGGTGAAAAAATAGGGGTTGTGCAACTATTGTACATGATGTAGCCAACAGATGCACAGTTGCATTTCACAGTCTTTTACTTTCACTTTTCACAACCCCCTAATAAAACACAGTTATATATGTATATGGCCAGTGCACTATTGTCTATCTTCCCATAAGCCTCATTAACATTTAGCAGGTGAACATTCACACACTGCTACAATAGTTTCCTGTTGAACATCTACGAGCAGTAAGAGCCTAACCACAAAGTTCACAGTTCTTGAAGAATAGAAAGGTATGTATGGAGCAGACACTGTCACTGTTTTAACACAAGGCCTAATTGTGTAACACTTATTACACTGTTAAGTTGATGCATTGTTATCATTCTAACCAACGCAGGTTCCTCATGTGAAACTCATCCATGGAATGACTGTCTCATGACCAAAAATTGAGCCCTAATATATCATCACAATAATAGGTGCTGAAACTACACATTTTCAAAGTTAAATTTACAGAAATTACAATTAAAACTTAACTCATTAAATGAACTGAATACATCAAAAAATTGGTTCTTTTTAATAGTTTCTTCTGCTACAAGAGTTAAGCTGAATGATTTACTGAAAACATGAAATTAACAAGTATAGTTACACAAGCAATACTTTTGACAAAACTGTTAATTACTTTGGAATTAATTAAGGGCTAGTTTTGCTAACATTTTTCTGACTAGAGCCAAATAGATATTTTTAGAATACTAGCATTTCATCTTCCAAATATTTACAATTATTACAGAATTTATATTTGTTTATATGTCAACAGTAGAAGTTAAGTTATGAAACAATGACTGATTTCACCCTATAACAAAAGATACTAACTAGGAATAATCAAAATAAATTATAAAACCAATTACATACATAAAACTAACCACAAAATTAGATCTGGTGTTATATTCTTTAAGACTGGGGCCCAATCTGTCTCTTTTTTGGAAATTCAGATTATATTCATGTATGTTAATGGTAATTAGTTAAAAGTGAAAGAACGAATTTTAAGGAGGCAGACTGCAAAACAAGAGGGGGAAAAATATCTCAGCTTGCTACATCACAACTTCATCTCTTGGATGTCTGACACATAGATATAACTTAAACTTCTTATTAAAATTATTTCCATAGAGTTTCAAAGTATCATTTAGTAATGTGTTAAAGACATGTCTTCTAGCAACAAATGGGCCTTAATCTCTACTCCTTTCATTATTCACTGCCATAAGACGATCATCACTATTGCAAGTATTGATGATATTTGGATGATACACAAGGCCTGACAAAAAACTGAAGCACCCAAAAGACATGGTATGCACACTCATCATCATCAGGAGTGTAAATGATAAAGAGCTGCAATTCTCTTTGTGAGTTAGAATCACCATCAGAGTGCACTAGTGTTGTTCATGTTTAATGTTGTTACAAGGCCTGGTAGTATATATAAGTGGTGTAAAAAGCATCAGATGCTGAGTGATTACTGTAAAGGACATGGAGATGCTGCATAGTCATGTAAGACAGCATTATCAGCCCTTGACAGATTTTGAAAGGGACTTGTGGGTCTCTATATGGGTGGCTGGTCAAACTGTACAGTACGCAAATTTTTGGGTCTTACAATGTGACAGTGGCCCATTGCTAGACATCATGGGAAAATGAAAGTAGCCATAGCCATCGTCAAAGTTCCAGTTTACCATGTCTAACCACCACAAGGGAGGATCACTGTATTGTGCAGTACGTATACAACTTCACCCTTTGGACTTTTCTACTCTGCTCACATTGCAGGTCACTCATGAAATAAAATCACTAGCCTGTAGAATGTGCCAACAATGTGGGCAATGTATGGCCTATAACTTTCAGCATGACTTGCTGTCATCAACAGGATTGGCTGTACACATTTTCTCTAAAACCCAAACATTTATCACAACAATCTTCATACAAACACTTATACCAATAATGAGTCAATTTAGTGAAATATACGATAACTGACTTAAGGGCAAATGGTTAACTAAAATGCCCAAGGATAGTAAAGCTCTCTGAGCCAAATTGTTTTCAGTAGATTTAAATTTTTATTTCAGTTATGCACAAAATAATTATGTGAATTGTGGCCTCGTGTACTTAAAACTAAATGTGTCATTGATCAGTAACTAAACCAGCAGTGCAAAATTTATAATCTCTTTGTGCACACAGAGTGTTTTCAAACTCATGAGCTAAGTAATTATATATTTTTTATGCATTAACACATGAAATGACACAATGACTTAATGTTTGATAGTATGAACTCTTTGATCATCAGTGAATTTCAGCTCAGTAGCTCACAATACTGATGGTTCACTTTTCACTAAGTCCACCACAATTACAAATAATTTAAACACAGCTAAATTCCCACAAGTCTACAGCTGCCAAGATTAATAAACCTGAAATTCAAGATCAAACAAAGTGGCTAAGCACTCACAGAGAAAAACATGCAGCACACATGCCACACAAAATCTTACCAAGTGACAGCCAATGAAAACACGCAGCGAACCACTGAAGATGAAAGACCGTGAGCTCTGTGACATTCACTTATTGAAAGGACCAGTCACATAACCTTTTTACTTGGCTCAATGAAGCTAGTTATTATACAATATTTTACAATATTATACAATATTCTATAAATCTTTGCGGCTGGTTTGCAACCTCTTAAGACAAAACATTTATGCAGCTTTTGAACAGTTTTAAATAACACTTAAATATATATTTTGCCACATCAATTATAAGTCAATATACATGCTTTATATGTTTATAAGTTGTGAATGTAAATAAATACATGTCATATTCATTGAACTATTGAGATTCCCTTGCTAATAATATATGTCGATCTGTGGAGGATCTTATATTAATGACACTATTTATGTAAATTAAATTCTTTGTAACATCTTATAACATCACAAGCACATCGTAACCTCTTCATATCTGCACCTGCCCCCCTTTGGTCACAGAATAGCAGCAGCTGAACTAGGGAAGTATCATCCTATGTGTAGGCTGCCATTAACACCACAATACAAATGGCAGTTTGGAATGGTGCCAGGATGAATGCTGTTGCATGTGTTTAGTAATGAATCACTGTTCTGCACTTCTTGAGTGCCCATCATCCATGAGTATGGCAGCAACATGGGGAGAGACTCAATCCTTCCAATGTTTTGGAGAGGCACAGTGGTGTTACTCCCAGCACCAAGTTGTGGGTAGGCATTGGGTATGAATTTAGGTCATGGCTGGTAATGATTGAGAGATCTCTGATGGTAGAACAACACATCACAAGCATCATGTGTCATCATTTTTTACTTCTCTTGTTATAGTATCTAGGTGCCATTTTTCAACAGAACAATCCTTTTCCACATATTGAAAAGGGCTATTACAAATGATTGAAGCGATTTCATAAATTCACTGTAGCTCCATTCATTGACATATGGTCACGACACACTACAGATACGTAGAAAAACTCATAAAGTTTTGTTCGGCTGAAGCCGCACTTCAGGTTTCTGCCGCCAGAGCGCTCGAGAGCGCAGTGAGACAAAATGGCGATAGGAGCCGAGAAAGCGTATGTCTTGCTTGAAATGTACTCACATCAGTCAGTCATAACAGTGCAACGACACTTCAGGACGAAGTTCAACAAAGATCCACCAACTGCTAACTCCATCCGGCGACGGTATGCGCAGTTTAAAGCTTCTGGATGCCTCTGTAAGGGGAAATCAATGGGTCGACCTGCAGTGAGTGAAGAAACGGTTGAACGCACGCAGGCAAGTTTCACCCGTAGCCCTCGGAAGTTGACAAATAAAGCAAGCAGGGAGCTAAACGTACCACAGCTGACGGTTTGGAAAATCTTACAGAAAAGGCTAAAGCAGAAGCCTTACCGTTTACAATTGCTACAAGCCCTGACACCCGATGACAAAGTCAAACGTTTTGAATTTTCGGCGCGGTTGCAACAGCTCATGGAAGAGGATGCATTCAGTGCGAATCTTGTTTTCAGTGATGAAGCAACATTTTTTCTTAATGGTGAAGTGAACAGACACAATGTGCGAATCTGGGTGGTAGAGAATCCTCACGCATTCGTGCAGCAAATTCGCAATTCACCAAAAGTTAAGGTGTTTTGTGCAATCTCACGGTTTAAAGTTTATGACCCCTTTTTCTTCTGCGAAACAAACGTTACAGGACACGTGTATCTGGACATGCTGGAAAATTGGCTCATGCCTCAACTGGAGACCGACAGCGCCAACTTCATCTTTCAACAGGATGGTGCTCCACCGCACTTCCATCATGATGTTCGGCATTTCTTAAACAGAAGATTGGAAAACCGATGGATCGGTCGTGGTGGAGATCATGATCAGCAATTCATGTCATGGCCTCCACACTCTCCCGACTTAACCCCATGCAATTTCATTCTGTGGGGTTATGTGAAAGATTGAGTGTTTAAACCTCCTCTAGCAAGAAATGTGCCAGAACTGCGAGCTCGCATCAACGATGCTTTCGAACTCGTTGATGGGGACATGCTGCGCCGAGTGTGGGAGGAACTTGATTATCGGCTTGATGTCTGCCGAATCACTAAAGGGGCACATACCGAACATTTGTGAATGCCTAAAAAAAAACTTTTTGAGTTTTTGTATGTGTGTGCAAAGAATTGTGAAAATATCTCAAATAATAAAGTTATTGTAGAGCTGTGAAATCGCTTCAATCATTTGTAATAACCCTGTACATGTCTCTGTGAACAGCTGCATGATACTGAGGTACTACCATGTCCAGAGTGATCCCCAAATCTATCCCTGATAGAAAATGTGGATGAGTTTGCATTAGGGGAGGGGGACAACATCATAAAACAAAGTGTTTTAGTAAATTTAATTCTATTTTGTAATCATTGGAATAACGTTACAAACCTTCTCAGCCCATGAAATTTCATCTCATTTACTATTCCCCTTCTGGGTGCTCCACTTTTTTTGTCAGGCACTGTGAATAGCATAAAAGTAATCTTTACAAATTTGTAACTAATTTTGTGCAGGCCACATGCAGCAAGGAGGTAAACCATCTCCTTTTGACCGTACTCTAGGCACAAAAATGGCCGGAAAGGCAGCTGACTGGATGTTTGAGAGAATTGAAGAGTCACAAAATGCAGATGGTTTTGTTTGTGCAAGAGATCCTGAATCTGCTGTTCTAGTAGGTATCGAACAACGACAGTACCGTTTCACACCTTTGCGAGATCTGATACCCCATACAAATTTTGAGTAAGTGTAGCTAAAACATGTTATTAAGAAATGAACACATAATTATTTTATGCTGTACTAATTCATGCATTTTCTTTAATTCTTTTGAAGACATAGAATACCAAAAGAACAATGGTGGTTGAAGTTGCGGCCACTTCTCAGAATACTTGCGAAACACGAAAGTGCTTATGAAGAAGAAGGAATGTACATTTCAGTAGATACCACACCTGCCCGTGATGTTTGGCGTGATCCTTCCAGAGCAGTAGGTGCTTGGGATAGGGAGACTTTAGAATGAAAAGTTTGTTAGTACTGTGTTGATTATGAAAAACAGAACCAAAATGACATCGAGTCCAGGCGTTTAAATGTAATGCAGTAATTTATTATAAACTGGGAACTTAAAATTTCTGTCACTCCTTACTGAGAGAGAGATAACTTGATCCAGTGTCTTGTTATGTAAATTTGTATCTCAGAGAGAATTAATGTCTTTATTGTTTCATAATTTTCTCTTTGGAGAGTCATATACATTAATAAAAGAAATAAATTGTGGAAATTGATGACACATACAATGAAAATTACATTTATGTAATAAAATAATACATATAACATCGAAATTCTTCAAGGAATCTACCTACAGAAGTGACCTAATGTTGGATTTTATTTTACATCAAGACTGATTGATTTTTATTAGGTCCCATCTGATTACATTATGTGTGGAGTGTGGACTTGTAATACAGGACAGGTCAAATGGCTCTGAGCACTATGAGACTCAACTGCTGAGGTCATTAGTCCCCTAGAACTTAGAACTAGTTAAACCTAACTAACCTAAGGACATCACAAACATCCATGCCCGAGGCAGGATTCGAACCTGCGACCGTAGCGGTCTTGCGGTTCCAGACTGCAGCGCCTTTAACCGCACGGCCACTTCGGCCAGCCAGGACAGGTCAACTTAACCAAATATCTTAAAACATTTAGCTTATGTGTTAGAATAGAAAACACCACACTGTAAGCTATTAAGTTATTTACATGCATTATACTACAATGTTACATTACATTGCATCATTTACCATTTTCCATGGATCCCTTGAATGGATCTCTGGAATGTGGAAAGAGTCAAAGGTATTTTTCTTATAACACTCAGATACATGGATATGGTACAATTCTAATGCAGACAGAGTTATGAGCCATAATCCTTGTAAAGATATTCATCAATGGAGTAGAAGGATTTGTCCAACAGGAAGTTCTTTAATTCACTCTGAAACCAATCTTTATCACTTACAAGATCTTTGATATGCTCTGGTAAGTTATTGAATATATGAGTATCTATGTATTTGACTCCTTTTTGTACTAATGTTAAGCTTTTGTAGTCTTTATACAGATTGTTTTTGGTTCTAGTATTATAATCATGTTTTGTACTATTTTTTACAAAAGGAGACATGTTGGAAATGACAAAGGACATCAGCGAGTATATGTACTGAGTAGTAATAGTTAGAATACCAAGTTTCTTAAAGAGGTCTCTGCATGATGATCTAGGACTGACACCAGATGTAATTCTAATGACTCATTTCTGAGTTTTGAAAATGTTCTCTTTGTGAGAGGAGTTTCCCCAAAAGATGATTCCATAACTCATTAGTGAATGGAAGTAGGCCAAATAAACTAACTTTTATATTTTTAAATCACCTATTTCTGCTATCACACTGAAAATGTAGCTGAACTAAGGTGTTTCATTAAGTCTAGAGTGTGAGTTTTCCAATTTAGGTTGTGGTCAATTTGTAGCCCTAAAAATTTGACACCATCTACAGTTTTAATTTCATTGTTTGAATACATTATACTTATAGGGTAGGTATTCTTTGTGAGGTACTAAACTGTATGTACTGGATCTTGTCAAAATTCAGTAACAATCCATTTGCTGTGAACCACCCATTGATACTTACAAATATTTCAGTAGATGATTGCTCAGTGAGAGCATGGAACTGTTTATTATATGAATACTTGTATCATCTACAAATAAGACATAATTTGCATTTTGTGACACTGCATATGGAAAGTCCTTAATATATAATAGGAACAACAAGAGACCTAAAATAGAGCCCCATGGCACCCCTTGTCTGACGGTTTCATATTTTGAATGACTGTTGTTATGTGGTAAGCCTAATACAGACACACAGTGTTTTCTATTAAAAAGATAGGATGAAAACCATGAGCCTGCTACTCCTGTTGTCCCATAATATTTTAACTTTTGTGTAAGGATATCATGCTTAACAGAATCAAAAGCTTTAGACAGATCACAGAATATGCCAAGTGGTAATAACTTTTGATTTATTGATTCTGAGGGGTGAAGTTCGGGTTGGTTACACCAAACAATGCTCCCATTTTGCAGTAGTTCATTTATTCACCTCTTTACACAAGCAAGGCTTACATAGAACTAACATGGCAGTTTTGCCCAAAGATAATCTTAGTTTACTTGCATAGAGTAAATATCTCTGGAGTGAGCATTGCGTTCTGCGCATGTTGTCAACATTAAACCAGGATTGTCACGTGATCTCGGGACTTCGCTGTGTGTGTGTGCTTTCTGCAGCGTTTGAAGTTTATAATACCAAGAGTTTTTGTTGTGTTTCACCATTTGTTGATAGTGTAATAGCGATGGTGAATTACTGTTGTTGCTAAGGATGCAAAGAAAAATATGTGAAAGGAGGGATAGTAACTTTTCATGGGTACATTCCATATAGCTCTAATTATAGTTTTCATTTTAGTAAGAGACACTGTATACGTTTAAAAATTTCGAGACACATTATAATTAAGACTTGATTCTGTAGACCTATTTTTCTACGATTTTATGACTATATAATAGATATTATGGATCGTACAAAAGCTTACAAACAATCGCTTCCTCTCGTAAATTTGCTAGTGGAACAGGAAAGGGAAAGGTTAGTTGTTTCAGTAAATACTATCCTCCATGCACTTGTCAATTATGTATATAGATTACTCAGTCTACTATTTATTTAATGAACTGGGAGCAAGTACTTAAAATGCGTTAAATAAATACCTCAAAGTGCCACCAATAAGAAAAATTGTGCTTTAGGTCGCAAAAACGAGAAAATAAATACGCAGAAATATAAGAAAAAAGGACGAATTAGCAGGGATATAATCGCTAATGTGTGGTAAATTCATGCGAAAGTACTAATGCAGTGTCAAGTTGTTTTGCAGGACTATCACTGCAAAAATGTACTTCAGGCTCTGTAATACTATAAAGTGCGGTATCATACCAAAAACTACCAAAAATCGAGTGCATCTGAACTATGACACCTATCGCAAAGAAGCTGAATGTAATATCACTTGCCCTTAGAAGTTACATAGCTGGTTTATTCCTGGTATCAAATGGATACTGTTAAAAATGTCTGCGTAACATATATAAATAATCCACGACACGTACGAAAAGAATCCGTCTGTACTAGGGATGTAGTGACATTCTAAATATACAGGGCGCTATACGAACAAACACACGACGTCCCGAGATCACATGACCAGGCCGGCAATGTATGTTGACAACACAAAATCTATTCTGCGCATGTGAGTGCTCACTCCAGAGATATTTACTCTATGTTTACTTCAAAGACGATACTCAGATTGATGCTGGTGTTGACCTCATCAGTGCCACAATTCTAATATATCATCTGTAAAAGTGAATGTAGCTTGATCAGTTGATAATCCTTTCCAAAGTCCAAACTGATTGCGAATGAGAATATTTTTCTGTATTAAGTGTTTATAAAGTATATTGTACATACAAAAAACTAACATAGCGGTTTCACCCAAAGATAATCTTAGTTTAGTTCAAAGACGATACTCAGATCGATGCTGGTATCGACCTGATCGACACCCCACAGCTCCCCCCACACAGTACGGAGTACTCTTGAGAGGCCGAGGGGGGGGGGGGGGGGTGACTATGGCGTCGGCAGGGGTGGTCCACGGGAGCTGGACCATGGTCAGCTCAACAGCATCGTTGGGGAGCTGGGGAGCTGTGTTGGTAGATGTTATGAAGGAAG
The DNA here is from genome assembly GCF_021461385.2 of Schistocerca piceifrons. Taxonomy (NCBI): domain Eukaryota; kingdom Metazoa; phylum Arthropoda; class Insecta; order Orthoptera; family Acrididae; genus Schistocerca; species Schistocerca piceifrons. The sequence goes on from NC_060138.1 coordinate 770,697,077, forward strand.
GTCAGCGGTTTGCGGGTGGAATGGAGCAATGATGACGATGTCTCCAGTGGGCGTGGTGAACACACGAAGCATGTCCAGGTTGACGTCGGGCGACAGGGGAACAAATTTCACCAGGTGGCAGGGAATGGCGGGGGTTGTGTCATGAGCACTGGATGAAGGGAAACACATGATGAACAGTGTGTCATCGTGTAGTATTATAGAGATGTCATGGATTATGTCTGGGGGGACAGGCACAAACACCTCGAGTGAGGGCACGTTCAAGATGGGGGGGCCATGAGAAACCTCGACAGGGTGAGGCAGGTGACGATGGAGAAGTCGAAGGGACCGGCGAAGGGCGCAGCGGCGAGGGTGTAATTGTAGGTAAGCTTGACGTGATGAGCATGTGATCACTCGATGGAGTGCGTGAGACTGGAGTAGAGGGCAAGGTCGGAGAAGAGCTCAACGATTGGAGCTGGAAGTCACTTGACCGAGTGTGTAAGTCCGACGTAGAGAGAGTGGTCAGAGCTTTGTGAGCCACGACAGTGAGTGGCGTGGTCATGGCCTGAAGGGCGGCAGAAGCGGGCTTGATATGAGCAGGCATAAGTCTGTTGAGAGAGACTGTAACAGCTGAATCTTTTATTTGGACGTCATAGGTGTTGGCTGAGCGCCGGAGAACTTGGTACGGGCTGGTATATGGAGGTTGGAGGGGAGCACGGACAGTGTCATCTTGGAGCATGACGTATTCACAATTGTCAACGAAGGAAGGCAAGTCAGACTGAGGAAGAGACGTGGAAGGGCTCACAAGTTCGCCAGGGAGAACAATGTTCTGGCCGTATACAAACTCGGCTATTGTGCCTTTGAGGTCTTCCTTATCGATCGCAAAAATGCCAAGTAGCACAAGGGGAAGGGCCTCCATCCATAGAGAGTCATGGCATCGAAGAGCTGCCTTGAAAGTGCAGTGCCAGCATTCTACTAGCCCGTTACTTTGCGGTATGGATGTGCCGGATGCCGCAAATGTTACAAATCTCGTTGAACAGGACCAACTCAAATTGTCTGCCCTGGTCAGTCGTGATGTTAGCTGGACATCCGAAACGTGATACCCATGACTCGACAAAAGCTCGAGCAACAGTTTCTGCCATAATATTGGGGAGGGGGACAGCCCCAACCCAGTGAGTTGTTCAGTCGATAGACGAGAGAACATAACAAAAGCCATTAGAGGGGGGAGAGGGCCAACAATGTCAGTATGAATATGCTGGAAACGCCCAGGAGGGATCGAAAAGGCGCCGAGGGGGGGGGTGGGTGAAGTGTGGTTGTGTACTTTGTTGCAGCATTGGCACGCGACGCAGGAGCGTGCTCATTGCTGGCAGTCCTTGTTGACATTTGTCCACACAAAGTGCTTCGCTATGAGGTGGGCGGACGCATGAACACCAGGGTGGGCTAAATTATGCAGTGCGTTGAAGACAGCTAGACGGAGCATGGTTGAGATGAAGGGGTGTAACGTACCTGTACTGTCGTCGCACCAGATCTCACCAGAAATGCCAGAGAAGGTGGTGCAAATGAAGTGTAGTGAAGAGGTAGAATCTGAAATCAGGTTTTGTGTTTCCTTGTCGGCAGGTTGGAGGTTAGGCAGTTATAAAGTAAGAAAAATAATTATTTATTTAAATGAAGGGAGAGTGTTTGATAGTTGGTTTGTTGAGTTAAGTTATCTGAATATTGCGATTCCTAGATGTGCTGTAAAAAATGTTTTCATAGCTAAATTCCAATGTGTCCTAGGAAACTTTAACTTACAAGTGTTAGTTGACAGCAGTGAATCCACAAAATTTTGTGACTTAATTCAGAAATCTGATTGCATGTTAAATTTTTCATTAGGTAATGGAGAAAACATTAGATCAGTGACCTGTATTAATGATACTGTTGAAAACTACCAATTTAAAATTGCAAATAAGTACTGTTTAGATGAAGATATTTTGGATCATTCAGCTGTGTTTATTAAATTCCCAAAAGCAAATAGACTAAAGACCCCAAAAAGTCATATGAAAAGGAATTTCAACAAAAGTATTATGGATGTATTCTGCAGTAAACAAAGTGTTATTAGCTGGACTGCAGACCACTGAAGTTCAAACAATAGCAACTATTATAAGTTCTTAAATAGTTTCTTACATGCATTTAATTAATCCTTTCCTCACAGAATTTTGCAAAAGAAAGTAAATGTAAGTGGATTACACCAGGAATAAAAATCTCCAGTGCCAGATACAAACAGCTCCACAGTGTACTTAAATCAAACAGAAATCCTGATTTTATTGTGTACCTTAATCACTATAAATTCTGTATTCAGGAATGGTGCACTAAAAAACAGCAAGTACTACATTAATCCTAAAACAAAGAAATAAAACAAAACCAGTGTTTAATCAAAATTAAGAGTCAAGTGATTTTGATCATTTGATTTGAGAATGGTATTGAAGTAAACCCTGTTTATACCTCCAATTGTTTCAATAAATTCTTCTTAAATGTAGCATTGTCAGATGTATCATACACAAGGCAAGTTTCATAGGCATAGGAAACAATCAGAAACTTTCTTTTAAAGAGACTAAAAAAGTCATCCAAAAGTGTGTGAAAAATGAAGTATATCCTTCAAAAAACAAAACCTTATCAGGGTAAGATAAAATACTCACATCTGTGATCATGATATCATTCGACAATTGTTGTGTTGTTGTGGTCTTCAGTCCTGAGACTGGTTTGATGCAGCTCTCCGTGCTATTCTATCTTGTGCTAGCTTCTTCATCTCCCAGTACCTACTGCAACCTACATCCTTCTGAATCTGTTTAGTGTATTCATCTCTTGGTCTCTCTCTACAATTTTTACCTTCCACACTGCCCTCCAATGCTAAATTTGTGATCCCTTGATGCCTCGGAACATGTCCTACCAACTGATCCCTTCATCTAGTCAAGTTGTGCCACAAACTTCTCTTCTCCCTAATCCTATTCAATACCTCCTCATTAGTGATGTGATCTACCCATCTAATCTTCAGCATTCTTCTGTTGCACCACATTTTGAAAGTTTCTATTCTCTTATTGTCCAAACTATTTATCGTCCATGTTTCACTTCCATACATGGCTACACTCCATACAAATACTTTCAGAAACGACTTCCTGACATTTAAATCTATACTCCATGTTAACAAATTTCTCTTCTTCAGAAACGATTTCCTTGCCATTGCCAGTCTACATTTAATATCCTCTCTACTTCAACCATCATCAGTTATTTTGCTACCCAAATAGCAACACTCTTTTACTACTTTAAGCCTCTCATTTCCTAATCTAATTCCCTCAGCATCATCTGACTCAATTTGACTACATTCCATTATCCTCATTTTGCTTTTGTTGATGTTTGTCTTATATCCTCCTTTCAAGACACTGTCCATTCCGTTCAACTGCTCTTCCAAGTCCTTTGATGTCTCTGACAGAATTACAATGTCATCAGCGAACCCCAAAGTTTTTATTTCTTCTCCATGGATTTTAATACCTACTCTGAATTTTTCTTTTGTTTCCTTTACTGCTTGCTCAATATACAGATTGAATAACATCGGGGAGAGGCTACAACCCTGTCTTACTCCCTTCCCAACCACTGCTTCCCTTTCATGCCCCTCGACTCTTATAACTGCCATTTGGTTTCTGTACAAATTGTAAATAGCCTTTCGCTCCCTGTATTTTACCCCTGCCACCTTTAGAATTTGAAAGAGAGTATTCCAGTCAACATTGTCAAAAGCTTTCTCTAAGTCTACAAATGCTAGAAACGTAGGTTTGCCTTTCCTTAATCTTTCTTCTAAGATAAGTCGTAAGGTCAGTATTGCCTCACGTGATCCAGTGTTTCTACGGAATCCAAACTGATCTTCCCCGAGGTTGGCTTCTACTAGGTTTTCCATTCGTCTGTAAAGAATTCGTGTTAGTATTTTGCAGCTGTGACTTATTAAGCTGATAGTTCGGTAATTTTCACATCTGTCAACACCTGCTTTCTTTGGGATTGGAATTATTATATTCTTCTTGAAGTCTGACGGTATTTCCCCTGTCTCATACGTATTGCTCACCAGATGGTAGAGTTTTGTCAGGACTGCCTCTCCCAAGGCTGTCAGTAGTTCCAATGGAATGTTGTCTACTCCTGGGGCCCTGTTTCGACTAGGTCTTTCAGTGCTCTGTCAAACTCTTCACACAGTATCATATCTCCCCTCTCATCTTCATCTACATCCTCTTCCATTTCCATAATATTGTCCTCAAGTACATCGCCCTTGTATAGACCCTCTATATACTCCTTCCACCTTTCTGCTTTCCCTTATTTGCTTAGAACTGGGTTTCCATCTGAGCTCTTGATATTCACACAAGTGGTTTTCTTTTCTCCAAAGGTCTCTTTAATTTTCCTGTAGGCAGTATCTATCTTACCCCTAGTGAGATAAGCCTCTACATCCTTACATTTGTCCTCTAGCCATCCCTGCTTAGCCATTTTGCACTCCCTGTCGATTTCATTTTTGAGACGTTTGTATTCCTTTTTGTCTGCTTCATTTACTCCATTTTTATATATTCTCCTTTCATTAATTAAATTCAATATTTCTTCTGTTACCCAAGGATTTATACCAGCCCTCCTCTTTATACCTACTTGATCCTCTGCTGCCTTCACTACTTCATCCCTCGAAGCTACCCATTCTTCTTATACTGTATTTCTTTCCCTCATTCCTGCCGATTGTTCCCTTATGCTCTCCCTGAAACTCTGTACAACCTCTGGTTTAGTCAGTTTATCCAGGTCCATCTCCTTAAATTCCCACCTTTTTGCAATTTCTTCAGTTTTAATCTACAGTTCATAACCAATAGATTGTGGTCAGAGTCCACATCTGCCCCTGGAAATGTCTTACACTTTAAAACCTGGTTCCTAAATCTCTGTCTATAACCTATCTGATACCTGTCAATATCTCCAGGCTTATTCCATGTATACAACCTTCTTTTATGATTATTGAACCAAGTGTTAGCTATGATTAAGTTGTGCTCTGTGCAAAATTCTATCAGGTAGCTTCCTCTTTCAATTCTTACCCCCAATCCATATTCACCTACTACATTTACTTCTCTCCCTTTTCTATAAATTCTTTCTATAAGTGGAGACTGGACGTGGAAAACATTCTAAGTGTCATTGAAAAAAAAAAAAAAATCATGTTTTCAGTGTTGTTACATGCTCAATGCTCTGTTGCTCATACCTACATGTGATCCACGTGCTGAACTATGGAAAAAGTGTTTCAGTTATGTGTTACTAGATGGCATATGGTTTTTGTGCTAAGCTGTGCTTCCTTTTGGAGTTCCAAAATGTAAAAGATATGAGATGTGTTTTTTGTTGACTATAGTTCTACTAGGTAAAAACATAATTCTGTATTCCTTTACTTGCATTATCACAAATAAAATGTTGTGTCTCAATATTAATAGCACTTGGGACAAAAACTTCTACTGCAAGTTCTTTGCTTTCCGTATTTTGAGAGATGGTAAAAAAAAAAAAAAAAAAAAAAAACACATACTGCATACCTCAAGAGCTATGAGCGCTTGTTTAGTAGAAGAGGTGTATGCTCATAGGTCTTATGGTAAGCACTTCAGAGCCCATGTTTACTGGAAATTTTCTCTTGTTTTGGATCATACTATCATCTCTCAAAGTATGGAAGGCAAAGAGCTTGAGGTAGAAGATATTTTTCCACAGTATCAGAAATGAAGATGTGCTCATGGCTCTTAAGGTATGTATTTAGAGTGCATGTTTACTAGACTTTTTTGCTTCAGTTGATCATTCCTGTCATATCCTTGAATATTGACCACTACTGCTATGACACACTGCATATGAGGTCTGTTCAAAAAATTCCAGAACTTTGGCCACTGAATATTTCTATGCTTACCTTTTACTTATTGCGCATGGTCTCCTTTGAAATACTCTCCTCCACTATTGATACACTGCTCCCAATGCCGTTTCCATTTCCAGAAGCAGTCTTGGTACGTCTCTTTGCTGGATGACACATAGTACTACCTGCAAATTTTCTTTTATCTCATCTACAATTGCAAATCTTTGTCGTTTTAATGGTGTTTTCAACTTTGGAAATAAAAGTACACAGGGGCCAGGTCTGGAGAGTATGGAGTATGAGGCAACACAGTGATATTGTATTTTGTGCAATAGTCGCGCACCAACAGGGATGAATGTGTGGGTGCATTATTGTGATGTGAGAGTCACATTTCAGGCCATTCCCTTCTCACATTTTCTTGCAACCATTGCAACATGTCCTTCAAGTACCATCAATGAGCTGTTTGTCCCTGTGGCACAAATTCATGATGAACTAATCCTTCAAAGTCAAAGGAAGCTGACACATGCTATGCTTTTTTTGGTCTTAGAGAACCTTTGCCGACCTATTGTGAAGATTTAACCTTGGTCTCAACATCATAACTATAGACTCACGTCTCATCAGCAGTTATAACTCTCTTAAGAAGCATCTCATTCTTGTTTGCGCAATCCGAAAGCTCTTCACAGATTGTGAGGTGAAGGTCTTTCTGGTTTTGACTCATGACTGTGGGATGAACTCTGCAGGAACATAATGCATTCGAAGATGCTGTGTCAAGATTTCATGGCATGATCAAACTGGAATGCTTTGCTCTTCTGGTGTCTCTGAGACAGTCTGTATTTGATAGGCACACACAATTTCGTTGATGTTCCTGAGGTCAGCATTGATGGTAGACATTGAAGGACAATCTCAATGAGGGTCATCTTTAACTTCTGTCTGGCCATTTTTAAATCATTTGAACCATTCGTAACACTGAGTACAATTTAAGCACTCATTGCCATAGGCCTCCTGCATCATTTGGTGGGTGTCTGTAAAGGTTTTCTTGAGTTTCATGGAAAATTTAATGCAGATGCCCCATCTCAAAATTCACACTGTGCAACACAATATTCTACTCAGTACAGTACTGAACAATAACTAACTGACATACAACAATAGATTTTCTGGCATTTACACATTAAACACAGGTGCATGCAGGGATGCTAACCACATTTCACTCCAACACACCAGTGCTATGAAATTATGAATGTTCCAGAATTTTTTGAACAGACCTCATACGTTAAACTAAACTGCTATATTTTATAGCTAAACAATTAAAAGGGAATAAAATAAAAATAATTTGTAATGATGAACAGATCATAGAAGCAAGCTGTGTAAAGGTCTTAGGCCTTAATCCTGATTAAAAATTTAAGTAGAATGTAGTATATGGATTGCTCTTTACTCTTCTGGTGGAAAAGTGTTTCTACTGAAGAATTAATTGAGGATAGTTTCAAAGTATGTACAAGGGAATTATATATGTCCAGTACATACTTTTATATACTGGAATGATAATGTAAATACTGAAATGTCTCCTTTACATCAAATCTGATGATTTAAAATGATATTTAATGATATAAATAAGTCACATTTCATATGTAGTCAGGAACCATAGCAAACACAACAGAGAACAAAAAAATGAAAGTTAGATGTAGTGAATAGTCTGTTACACTATGAGGTTTCCTCAGAGGTACATAAACTGTTAATGCTATAATCAATATCTTAAGCAGATTATTTGAGAAACACCAGGACTGTCATTGTGGAAGATTTGTGATTGATACTAAAGGTGGAGTGTATAATAAAAACAGTGGGAATAGAGACCCATCATGTAGGTACAACTGAACCTCACCAACATAAGAAAAACGATGCATCAGATATAAAAAACAAAGCTACAACATTAAACTCATAAATATAATTTGTAATTATGGTTTTTGTGTTCATTGTAATTGGTTATGTCTTCTATATTGTTCATAAGATAAAGTTGTATGTAAAACAAAGAGAAAGCTCTGTCCAAATTCACCCTGGAAGGCCCAATGGTACTGACTGGCCTGAGTGTCATCTTCAGCCAATAGGCATCAGTGGGTGTGAATATGGAATGGCATGTGGTCAACACACTGCACTCCCAGCAATTGTCAGTTTTCATGACCAAAGACACTACTTCTTGATCAATGAGCTCCTCACTGGCCTCAGAAGGGCTGAGTGCAAGCCATTTGTCAACAGCACTTGGCAGACCCTGAGGGTCACCCATCTAAGTGGTAGCCAAGCCTGACAGCACGTAACTTTGGTCATCTGAGGGGAATTGGTATTGCCACTGTAGCAAGGGGCAAGGTCATTGGGGTAATAATAATAATAATAATAATAATAATAAACCGAACTCCTTATTCAAGTGTTGAAGGCCCAAGGGATGTCAATCAGTTGCTGTGTCATCCTCTGCCTTGTGATATGCAGGTGTGGTATGTAGGAGCATGTAGTCAGCACACTGCTCTCCCAGCCATTTTGCAGACTTTCTGACTGTGGAACCACTACTGTTTAGTCAAGTGGCTCCTAAATTGGCATCATGAGGCTGAGTGTACCCCATACCAGTCTTAGTACCAAGGAAAAATCCTTGGTAGTCTTGGGAATCAAACACAGTTTCTCACTATGGCAGCCATCTACATTGACCACTCCACTCAGCTAAGGTGCATTTCTGCTAGTATGGTACCTAATACTAAGCTAGGGAGCAGTGAAAGTGGCAGCTGAAGGGGCAGCTGTTTAAGATACCTCTCCATCATTTCTGCATGCTATCCCCACTGGTGGCCTCACCACACACCTCAGTCATTCCCACTCTGAAGCCTTCAGGCCTTGTGTGTGAGCTGAACCCAATAAATTATGTCATCAGACAATGCTGTCTGGCAAATGAATGTAAATAAATTCTGAGGCACTCACTTTAAAAAGATATTATACTCAAAATTTCCAGATAGCACACTGAAATAAAAATTTTAGAGCCAGACTTGAAGAATAACTTAATTTAAACAATTTATTATGGCTGCAATACCCTATGCCAAGAAAACGTTTAGAAAATATTGTAGTGAAACAACAGACTTTCCATATTAATGTATTCTTTTGTAATTTAGAGATATGTCACAGTCAAATATACTGAAGAGTCAAAGAAAATGGTACACCTGACTAATATCGTGTAGGGCACCCACGAGCATGCAGAAGTGGTGCAACATGACGTGGCATTACTCCACTAATGTCTGAAGTAGTGCTGGAGGGAACTGACACCATGAATCGTGCAGGGCTGTCCATAAATCTGTAAGAGGACGAGGGGGTGGAGGTCTCTTCTGAACAGCATGTTGCAAGGTATCCCAGGTACGCTCAATAATGACCAAATCTGGTGAGTCTGGTGGCCAGCAGCAGTGTTTAAACTCAGAAGAGTGTTCCTGGAGCCACTCTGTAGCAATTCTGTATGTGCGGGGTGTCACATTGTTGTGGTGGAATTGCCCGAGTCCATTGGAATGCTCATTGGACATTAATGGATGCAGGTCATCAGACAGGATGCTTATGTTCATGTCACCTGTCAGAGTCATATCTAGACATATCAGGAGTCCCATATCACTCCAGCTGCACATGCCCCGCACCATTATAGAGTCTTCATGAGCTTGAACAGTCCCCTGCTGACATGCAGGGTCCATGGATTCATGAGATTTCTCCACACCCGTACACATCCATCTGCTTGATACAATTTGAAATGAGACTTGTCTGACCAGGCAACATGTTTGCAGTCATCAGCAGTCCAATGCTAGTGTTGACATGTCCAGACAAGGCATAAAGCTTTGTGTCGATCAGTCATCAAGGGTACACAAGTGGGTCTTTGGCTGGGAAAGCCCATGTCAATGAAGTTTCTTTGAATGGTTCACATGCTGATACTTGTTGATGGCCCAGCATTGAAATCTACAGAAATTTGTGGAAGAGTTGCACTTCTATCATGCTGAATGATTCTCTTCAGTCGTTATTTGTCTCATTTTTGCAGGATCTTTTTCCGGCCACAGCAGTGTCAGAGATTTGATATTTTACCGGATTCCTGATATTTGTGGTACACTTGTGAAATGATCGTACAGGAAAATCCCTACTTCATCACTACCTCGGAGATTGTGCGTATCATCACTCATGTGCTGACTATAACACCATGTTCAAACTCACTTAAATCTTGATAACCTGCACTGTAGTGACCAATCTAACACCTGTGCCAGATAGTTGTCTTATATAGCCATTGCTGACTGCAGTGCCATATTCTGCCTGTTTACATATCTCTGCATTTGAATACACATGCCTATACCAAATTCCTTGGCACTTCAGAGTATTTACTGCCTGGTAAAGAAGTCCATAGTGAGTGGCCCTCATAGTTCTTGTTTCATATTATTTATTTAGCAGTTTTAATTGTCCTTTGTTTAAAAAAATTGCAGGTACTTTTGCAATAATGGTAATTAGAAGTGATTGAGGAGGTCCTTTTTTATGGGCTACATAGGATTAGATTACTTGTATAGCACAGAACATATTTCATGAGAGACTGTAGTACGCAGCACTATCCTGCTTTTAGAAATACTTACACAAGTTACCTATAAGTAAACCATGTTCAGATTAAAGCAAATTGTAAGTAATGATTCTTAGTTGTTAGTACATCCTCCAGAATTAGTTTATAATGGCTGCCCATCATGTTACTATGTGCTGTAACTCATTCCACATCCCTAAGACCTTTCTTGATTATGAATGAGTAAATTAACCTCCTTCTAAAAGTATCCTATCAGTAGTATAAAACATTAAGAATACTTGGGAAATGATTCATTAGAAAAGTCAATATTTGTTCACACACTGAGGTGACAAAAGTCATGGGACACCTCCTAATATCATGTCAGACCTCCTTTTACCTGGTGTAGTGCAGCAGCCCAATGTGAAATGGACTCAACAGGTCATTTTAAGTTCCCTGCAGAAATACTGAGCCATGCTGCCTCTATAGCTGTCCATAACTGCAAAAGTCTTGCCAGTGCAGGACTGTGTGTACATACTGACCTCTCAATTGGATCCCATAAATGTTTGAGGGATTCATGTCGGGCAATCTGGGTGGCCAATCATTTGCTCAAACTGTCCAGAATATTCCTCAAACCAATTATGAATAATTGTGGCCCAGTGACATGGTATGTTGTCATCCATAAAAATTCCATTATTTTTTTGGGAATATGAAATTCATGAATGGCTGCAAATGGACCCCAGGTGGCTGAAAAGAACCATTTCCAGTCAATGGTCAGTTCAGTTAGACTAAAGGACCCAGTCCATTCCATGTAAACACAGATAACATCATTATGGAACCACAACCAGCTTACACAGTGCCTTGTTGACAACTTGGGTCCATGGCTTCATGTGATCTGCACCACTCTGGAACCCTACCTTCAGCTATTACCAACTGAAAGTGGCACTCATCTGACCAGGCTATAGTTTTCCAGTTGTCTAGGGTCCAGTAGATATGGTCACAAGTCCCGGAGAGGGGCTGCAGGTGATGTCATGCTATTAGCAAAGGCAGTTGCTTGGGTCATCTGCTGCCATAGCCCATTAACACCAAATTTCACCACAACTTCATGGCACTGTTGTAATGTATACTTTCATAATATGTCTGAAATTGATTCTGTGGTTATTTCATGCAGTGTTGCTTGTCTGTTAGTACTGACAACTCCATGTAAATGCCAAAGCTCTCGGTCATTAAGTGAAAGATGTCAGCCACTGCATTGTCTGTGGTGAGAGGTAATGCCTGAAATTTGGACTTCTCACGACACTTTTGACACTGTGGATCTCAGAACATTGAATTCCCTAACAGTTTACAGAATGGAATGTCCTACATATTTAGCTACAACTACCATTTGGCCGGGCCATGGTTTTGCAGTTGTCTAGGATCTAACCAATGTGGTCACAAGCCCAGAAAAGGCACTGTAGGTGATGTCATGCTGTTAGCAAAGTCATTCCACTCAGTCTTCTGCTGCCACAGACCATTAATGCCAAATTTTGCCACAATCTACCATGGATATGTTTGGTGTATGCTCAAATTGATCTTTGCAATTATTTCACACAGTGTTGCTTGCCTGTTAGCAATGACAACTCTATGCAAACTGTGCCACTCTCAGTCATTAAGTGAAGGCCATCAGCCACTGTGTTGTCTGTGGTGAGAGGTAATGACTGAAATGTGGTATTTGTGGCACACTCTTGACACCACTGGACCTCAGAATATTAAATTCCCTAATAATTTCCAAAATGGTATGTCCAATGCATCTAGCTCCAGATTTCATACTGCATTTAAAGTCTGTTAATTCTCGTTGTGTGGCCACAATCATGTCAGAAACCTTTTTACATAAATCCACCAGCCCACTGCCCTTTTATACCTCATGTAGATAATACTGTCACCATCCGTATAAGTGCATGTTGCTATTCCATGACTTTTGTCACCTCAGTGTACACATATTTATGCAATACATTCATATTTAGACCTGGCATGTCTCACAAAATCTGCACCTTTTTAGATCTGTGGGGAGCAGTGCTGGATACAACTATGGTCTTAAGTGCCCGCCCGGTTGCCTGTGCGGTTTAACGCACGACTTTCCGGGCAGGAAGGAGCACCTGGTCCCTGGCACGAATCTGCCTGGTGGATCTGAGTTGAGGTCTGATGAACCGGCCAGTCTGTGCATGGTTTTTAGGTGGTTTTCCATCTGCCTTGGCAAATGCAGGCTCGTTCCCCCTATTCTGCCCACTTACACTATGTCGGCGATTGCTGCGCAAACAAGTTCTCCACGTATGCATACACCACCATTACTCTACCACGCAAACATAGGGGTTACACTCGTCTGGTGTGAGACGTTCCCTGGGGGGCTCCAAGGGAGGCTGAACCACACAATAACCCTGGGTTCGGTGTGAGGCGGCGGAGGGGTGAAGTGGACTGAAGTAGTCGTCGTGGGGTAGTGGACCACCGCGGCTGCGGCGGGGACGGAGCCTCTCCATCATTTCTAGGTCTCCAGTTAACATACAATACAATACAATACAATACAATGGTCTTAAGTTCTAAACAATTAATCCACAACTGCAAAAGTATTAGATTTGGCCTTGTATCTATCTCATGTGTAGCTTTGCTTCTCAAATAATGTGTTTTTTATTTTGCTTCATTTATAATTATTTTAGTATATAAAAGGTGCAAATTGTGTCCAGAACTTTGAGTATTTTATAATTGTGCACTGTATTTTGATCCAAAAAGAAAGAAAAGGTAAAATAGTTTTTCGGTATTTTATTTTGGTGAGCTCGGCACAACAAAAAGCATTTAATTTTGAGCAGCATGTCAGTGTTATGTATTTTATGCATGTTACTTAATATTTTTTCCATTCAGATTACAATTCACTCATGCTGTATTCACAAATATTGCATACATATCTCATATGACACACACAATTTTGAAATGTATCTACAGAAATTATTAATTTATTTACAAAGTTCGTTTTAATCACTGTCAATTGAGCATTTTTCTTCAAAGCTAAATACAAGTTTAGAAGTCTCTTTGTTTTGTACAAAGTTAATTTAAATTGATATAGTGTTACAAAATTTCATCCTAGCTACTCTCTTGCAATAATAGAGTAGCATTAATCATACAACATTTGAATACAATTTTTTTTTCAATGTGAAAATGGCAAATAAGCTAAAAAAATCATTGTTTTGATATTGGTAATATCTAGCCTTGACTAGATGTTGACTTCACCACTTTTGTGGAAACAGAGTGTTCACAGTTTTCCACTATGGAATCAGCACACTTTAAAATAGTTCCAGGACACTCTGAAAATTCACATTTTTCATCATTGTTCTTGGCATGGGGACAATATAAACACTTGACAGTAACAGAAATTTTTATGATCATTTCATGTACTCTTATTACAAATTAAGATAAAATTGACATTCTCCTTACCACAATTTATGTTCATTTTATAACTGTTTCACTAATAAGTGAAAAAACACTTTCAGTTCACTCCTGATTTCTGACATTTCACATAGGAACTTCTTGTCCTTGAGTGCACATTTCTCCCTTTACTTTTATGGTACTGGATTTATTTGCACACAACCAGTAGAAGCATCATGGCCCATATGGAGAACCACACAATATAACAGTGGTAGTTACAGCTGTTGTGAGCAGGAAGACCCAAAGAAGAAAACGATCACAAACGAGGGCTACTTGTTTCCATTCAATTTCTGTGGTGTCTCTTCTCTCTTGCTCAGCCAGACGAAGTTCATTACGTTCAATTGTATGGTTGACTTTGTTCAGCACTCTCAGAAACTGTGCCTCGAAGGTGTCTAATAACAAACAAATTACATAATAACAATGAGTATGCTGTTCATGCAAAATATTATTTATGTTTACATATACAATACATTTTCTTCTTTTTCAAAATTGGAATATCCACTCATTTTTAATGTAACAGTGATTATAGTAAAAAATGAGAGGAAGCTTGGAGGTTCATTGTGGGACTGAGGTTGTGATGAAAGAAATAACTTTTTGATTTACGGATTGTGGACATTAACATGTCATCTGAAGAAATGAATACAAACAAATGTGGCATACAAGATCCAAATTTAAATGAACCATTTCATAAAAGGGAAGGAATTATGACTGGAGATGCTGTTGAACAGTTAGTGCAGAAATAATTGATATGCCAAAATTAACCTGGAGTGATAGACAAATTATGGAGGAAAAATACAAAAGAGTGGAGACTAATAAACATAAATCAGGTGTTATATCATTGCCTTTAAAGAAGATCAAGGAACAGAAGGAAGAATAAAGAAAAAAGAAAATACTAGGAAATATTTTAAATTCTTAAGAATGAAACAGATGAATAGGTGTGAGTGTGTGCCCAAAGTTAACATGGTAAGAGAAGTAGGAGACAAATGTCAAGTACTGAGTGGGTTGTAAATGCATAAATTATGTTCTGCTGAGTGGGTGTGGGTGCACAGAGGTAAAATGGTAAGGTAAGAAGGAGGTGTCAGAGATGGAAGAAGGGTGGAAACAAAGACAGATAGTGAGGGAATATGAGGTGTTGGGTGGGACGTAAACACAGAGGCGTTGTTCTACTGGACAGCAGAGGAAGGTCATATTCTGAGAGGCTTATGATCATTTGCAATCATGGACAAATGACAAGCATGAAAATAAAATAAGTTATGAAATCAGTGGCAAAGTGGTCAGTGTCATGCTCTGAAGAGTACTATGCAAATGAATTTTTTCGCTGTCTATGACTAGTTATTGCAGTAAAGAGTCATAAAAACAGGATACCAAATGAATTTTCATTTAACAGTTGTGACATTAATTGAATAAACTGAAACTATTTGAGTCTAAATATGAACTGTCTGCAACTGAAATTCTAGTCTAGCTGTACACTTTTTGATATAAAAACTGGAAAACACACTCCAGTAAAACTTGCATAACATTTTCAGTGGGCAATGTACTTTTTTTCTGTGCCAGAGTCAAAATGCACATACTTTCTGTCTATTGTGATATGAGCTGGGTCATTCTTTAACACTCAATCCACTCTTTCTAACTTCTCCCAGTTCATTTATTATTAGTTCCATCACAGTGGAATGTTCACAGGTAAAGTGTTGGCCACAGATACTGTATAGTTTGTGTGTTTTTTTCCTAATTAAGCTGAATATGATTACCTGTTCTATTAATTAAATGTAAAAAAGGAAAAGTTCAGTACTTGGCAATTGGGTTTGTGTACTGGAGTCTTCATGTGAAATCTTGAGTTGTTAGGCTAGTATTTAAATTCGTTGCATACCAGATTCATAGTCCTGTTATGGATGTTAGCATACTACACTACTGGCCATTAAAACTGCTACACCAAGAAGAAATGCAGATGATAAACGGGTATTCATTGGACAAATATATTATACTGGAACAGACATGTGATTACATTTTCACGCAATTTGGGTGCATAGATTTTGAGAAATCAGTACCCAGAACAACCACCTCTGGCCGTAATAACAGCCTTGACTCGCCTGGGCATTGAGTCAAACAGAGCTTGGATGATGGTACAGCTGCCCTTGCAGCTCCAACATGATACCACAGTTCATCAAGAGCAGTGACTGGCATATTGTGATGAGCCAGTTGCTTGGCCACCATTGACCAGACGTTTTCAATTGGTGAGAGATCTGGAGAATGTGCTGTCCAGGGCAGCAGTCAAACGTTTTCTGTATCCAGAAAGGCCTCTACAGGACCTGCAACATGCGAACATGCATTATCCTGCTGAAATGTAGGGTTTCGCAGGGATCGAATGAAGGGTAGAGCCACAAGTCGTAACACATCTCAAATGTAACATCTACTGTTCAAAGTGCTGTCAATGCGAACAAGAGGTGACCGAGATGTGTAGTCAATGGCACCCCATACCATCACGCCGGATGATATGCCAGTATGGTGATGATGAATACATGCTTCCAATATGCGTTCACCGCAATGTCGACAAACATGGATGCGACCATCATGATGCTGTAAACAGAACATGGATTCATCCGAAAAAATGACGTTTTGCCATTTGTGCACCCAGGTTCATTGTTAAGTACACCATCGCAGGCACTCCTGTCTGTGATGCTGCATCAAGGGTAACCACAGCCATGGTCTCAGAGCTGATAGTCCCTGCTGCTACAAAAATCATCAAACTGTTTGTGCAGATGGTTGTTGTCTTGCAAATCTGTTGAGTCAGGGATCGAGACATGGCTGCATGATCCATTACAGCCATGCAGATAAGATGCCTGTCATCTCGACTGCTAGTGATATGAGGCCATTGGGATCCAGCACGGTGTCCGTATTACCCTCCTGAACCCACCGATTCCATATTCTGCTAACAGTCATTGGATCTTGAACAATGCGAACAGCAAAGTCACGATATGATAAACCGCAATCGCAATAGGCTACAATCTGACCTTTATCAGAGTTGGAAACATGATGGTACACATTTCTCCTCCTTACACAAGGCATCACAACAACGTTTCACCAGGCAACACTGGTCAACTACTGTTTGTGTATGAGAAATCGGTTGGAAACTTTCCTCATGTCAGCACATTGTAGATGTCTCCACCAGTGCCAGCCTTGTGTGAATGCTCTGAAAAGCTAATCATTTGCATATCGCAGCATCTTCTTCATGTCGGTAAAATTTTGTGTCTGTAGCATGTCATCTTTGTGGTGTAGCAATTTTAATGGCCAGTAGTGTATTTATGTATGTTACCCTTGCAACTGAGTTCTCTTAGTTCATGCTACAGGAAGGTAACATCCAGACTTTCAGTGTGGGTTTCTGTCATTAGGCTATTATTTTCACAAACATTATATTGCTATGTGTTGATAGAATTTTGACTAATGTGTTATTCATTTGTGTAATTTTTTATTTTCCAATGTATTACATAACTAATTTTTTGTTACAACAAGTTCACATAAGTGTCACGAGGTGTGTAGAGCTATGACCAATAATTAAAAAGAATTCTATTTAAACTTTCTCTGTTTAAAGTGGCTATGGAGTATTATGTTGCATGCAAGTGTGATACTTCATTTTGATTCTTGAAATCATTACCTGTTAGATGCATATTGATTTTGTGTGTGTCAGTAATAGATTAAGAGACATGCTAATTAAATTCATCACACTCGCACATGATAAGCCACAAATGAAAACAAACAAGATAAGAATATTTTTATTTTGAGACTTGGTGTAATGCTGGAATTTGCTAGTACCTGGAGTTGAATCAGCTCTACAGCGTCGTGGCAGGAAACGAGGTGACATCTGTTGTGGATCGGGGTAGTCAACATCATCTACAGTCCACTTGTCAGGAGGTCTTGGACAATCTAGCCTAGTACCTGTTCGAGGATTGATATCCTATAATGGAAGGAAATTGTACAGAACTGAGTCAAAAGTTTTAAGATAATAGTGTGATTGAGTTGATAATCTGCTTAAGGTAGCTGAAGTAATAATTTGGTCTGTTTGTATCAGTGTTCTAAATAACAATAAACAGAAGAGACACAAAAGATGGAACTCAGAATTGTCTACAGGAGAAGAATGAAATCTTTTTTTATAATTCAGTGGTATTATTCATTGTTTGCACAAATTCATACATATAGCCATTGATTTACTGTTGAGGTTTCTTTCAGTGTCTCCATCATAAGTTGGCTTTGCTAAAACTTGAATTTTCTAATCTTAACTTAGGTTATGTCTGTAACCATGTATGAATGAAGTAGATTTATTATGAATAGCAGATAGTGAAAAAATCATAAATATTTGGAGAATCAACAGTATAAGTAAAGAGAGATTGTTACTCACCATAAAGATGACACATTGAATTGCAGGCAAGCACAATGAAAAGACAATTACACATTAGCTTTTGGCAGAAAGCCTTATTCAGAATGGAAACACACACACAAGCTCACCTTATGCCCACATGATTGACATCCTCAGCTGCTTGGGCTGGAAAGCAACTGTCGGTCGAATGGAATCAGCAGTTTGGAGGAGATGGGGAAGGGCACAGATAGGGGAAGAGAGGAGTGCTGTCTGGTGGACCCTGCAGGAAGTAGACTACCAACATGTGCAGGGTAGAGGTGAGAAAAAGGTGAGGAGCAGGGAGGGGGAAGATGAGCAGGTGTGTTGGCAGAGGGCGGGACGTGAAGATGGTGAGACGATGAGAACAGGGATGAGGGTGATATAGCAGAGGGAGTGGAAACTGTTGTGTGGAGGGTGTGGGGGCAGCCGGATCCCATCGGTTGAGGCCAGGACAATTTCGAGGGTATAGAATGTGTTGTAAGGATAGTTCCCATCTGCACATTTCAGAAAAGCTGATGGTGTAGGGGATGATCCCGATGGCCCACGTGGTGAAGCTGCCATTGAAATCAAGAATGTTCTGTTCAGCTGCATGATGTACTTTGCTCTTGTCGACAGTTTGGCAGTGGCTGTCCACCCTGGTGGAGAGCTGGTTGGTAGTTGTGTATCAATATAAAAAGCTGTGTAATGATTGCGGCAAAACTGGTTTTATGACAGGGCTGCTTTCTGATGAGGTAGGATAAACCTGTAATAGGACCAGAATAGGAAGTGCTGGGTGGATGGATTGGGCAGGTCGTGCACTTTGGTATTCCACAGCGATATGATCCTTGTGGCAAGGGTTTAGGATTGGGTGTGGCTTAGGGATGGATTAGGATGTTGTGGAAGTTGGGTGGGAGATGGAACACCACTTAAGGAGGGGTGGGAAGGATCTCAGGAAGAATGTCCTTCATTTTAGGGCACGATGACAGGTATATAAAGCCCTGGCAAAGGATGTGGTTCAGTTGTTCCAGTTTGGGTTGGTATTGGGTAACAAAGGGAGCATTCCTTTCTTGCTGGTTCTTGGGGATGGTGAGAGGATTGGGTACATGTGGCAAGATGGCATGGGAGACCTGTTTGTGGACTAGGTCTGAGGGCTAGTGCTTGTCTGTCTCCGGGTGGCCAGGCTGTAAGAGAGGGATTTTTTTTGGTGTGGAAAAGGTGACTGTGGATGGAGCCATCAGGGAGGAGGATGTCAGTGTTCAGGAAGGTGGCACACTGAGTTGAGGTGGACCAGGTGCAGCTAGAGAGAAAGTGTTGAGATTGTGAATGAATGATGACAGGATGTGTTGGCCCTGAGTCCAGATTGTGAAGATATCATCACTGAACCTGAGCCATTTTAGAGTTTGGCATTGAAGGTTTGCTGCAGATGGCCCATAAACAAGTTGGTATAGGAGGGTGCTATGCGTGTACTTATATGTGTGCCGCGAATTTGCTAGTATAACATCTCTTCAAAGGAGAAGTACTTATGAGTTAGGACGAAGTAAGATGTATGAGGAATGAGGTAGCAGGTTTTGAGTCTGAATGGCATTGGTGTAGATCATGTTCAATAGCGGTGAGACCATGGACATGAGGGATGTTGATGTATAGGGATGTGGCGTCAACAGTGATGAGTAGGGATCCAGGAAGTAAATGTGTGAGGGATGGTAGAGAGTTGGTGAAGAAAGTGGTTGATACCTTTGTTGTGAGAGAATAAATTCCAGGCAGTTGGTTGGAGGTGACGGTCAATGAGGGCCGAAATTCTTTCAATGGGGGCACAATAACTAGCTACAATGGGGCGACCGGGGTTGTTCATGGATTTTGGGGGTCATGTGTGGGGGAGCGGGATGTCATAGGCATGATCCAGAGCCAGACAGCATAACCTGATTCCTTCACAGCCTCAACACTTTTTCTCCCATTCAGTTCACTTGGTCCTCCTCAACCCAGTGTGCCAATTTCCTGGATGTTGACCTCCTCTTCTCTGATGGCTTACCCAGTATGCTGAGCGTCTCATCAAGGCCTTCACAGATGGGTGCTATCCCCCAGACCTATTCTGAAAACAGATCTCTTCCATTTCCCCACACACACCCAATCCTCTCAACACCTAATACCACCCTGTACTGGAAAAAACTGAACTTCATCCTTTGTCAGGGCTTTGATTACTAATAACCATGCCCTGGAATGGGGGCCATCCTACCCAAGATACTTCCCATCCCTCCTAAAGTGGTATCCCATCACCCATTCAACCTTCACAACTTCCTAATCTATCTTATGGCACTCCCAGTCCCAACCCCTTGCTATAGGGACCACATTCTTGTGGAAGTCCCTGATGCATGAACTGCGATCTACCCACCCAACACTTCCTATTCAAGTACTGATACCTCATCAGAGGCTGGGCCATCTTTGAAAGCAGCCATGTCACACACCAGCTCTGCTGCTACCATTGCACAGCTTTTTATACTGGCTTGAATATCAACCAGCTGTCCTCCAGGAGGAACAGCCACCATCAAATTGTGGCCAAGAGCTAAGTAGACCACCCTTTGGCAGAACATGCAGCTGAAAAGAACATGCTTGATTTCAATGGCTGCTTCACTACCTTAGTCATCTGGATCCTACCGCCCACCACCAGCTGTTCTGAACTGCTCAGATGGAAGTTATCCTTACAAGGCATTCTCAGTTCCTGAAATTATCCTGGCCTCAATGTTCAGTAACCTAATGTCCCCATACCCTTCTTTCCAGTTTCCACCTCTTCTGCCCTCTCTCCTCCTTCATATTCTCATCCCCTCACCCTCTTTGTGCGATGCCCTCTGCCAACATATCTGCCCACCTTTCCCCTTCTCTACTCATTTCCTTTTTCTCCCCCCTCCCTCCCCCCCCACCACCTTTGTCCTGCCAACCATACTCAACCACAGCCTGCCAATGCAGCATTTGTTGGTAGTCTGGTCCTTATATGCTCTGCCAGACAGGGCTCGTCTCTCCCCAAAAGGGTACTTTGCTGTTTCTCAGCTGCTTTCCAGTCTGAGCTGCTGGAGGTGGTGATCATGTGTGCATCAGGTGTACTTGCTTGTGTGAATGAATGTGTGTATGTTTTCTTACCTGAAGGAGGCTTTGGCTGAATGGAAATGGAAATGAGCGTTTGACGTCATTGGCCGGGAGGCCACTTGCGATGCAGGTCCGGCCGCCTTGGTGCAGGTCTTAATTACATTCAACGCCACAGTGTGTGATCTGCGTGCCAGATGGGGATGAAATGATGATGAAGACAGCACAACACCTAGTCCCTGAGCGGAGAAAATCCCTGACCCAGCTGGGAATCGAACCTGGGCCCGTAAGATGGCAATCCGTCACGCTGACCAATCAGCTATCAGGATGGACTTTGGCTGAATGTTGATGTGTAACTGTCTTTTTGTTGTACCTTTCTGCAACTCCTTAACAATGAGCAGCAGTCTGTGTTTCCCTTATGTTGTTGATATTCCAGCCTGAGGTTTTCATTGTTTAAACATTTGAAAACATTTATAGACATTTATTAACAATCAATACATATTATAAAAGTGTGTGTGTGTGTGTGTGTGTGTGTGTGTGTGTGTGTGTGTGTGTGTAATTTCCAAATCTCCTCCTAAACCACTGGGTTGGTTTTAACCAGACTTCGTGCACATATCTAATATTCTTAGAGAACAATCGCTGGTGAGCCGAGAACCACCTACTTATTATATTCCTGAAGATAAACAGTGAGATGTGCAAAAAACCACATATGACATTTAAATTTATTACTTCTGTGCTACTAACTCTATTCACAATAAATTTTGCAGGTAGTATCCACATATGCTGCTAAGTGCACCTACAAAATTGGTGAAACACTGAGTTCAGAAGATATGTTGCCATAATGAGTTGAGATGCATGAAAACGTTTGCATTGTGCACAATATTTAAGTTTTATACTTCTTTGCCACTAACTCTATTTGCAAGACATTTTGCAGATGGTGTCTACACATGCCATCAAATGTACCTGCACAAATATATCATTGTAAGTCACTTAGCTCAAGAGATATGACATCATAAACTGAGATGCATGAAAAAATGCCACATCATACATGAAGTTTTAATTCACTCATGCTTTACTACTAAGACACTCGTACATTTGAGTCAGCTTAAAGAAATCCCCATCACCTGACAATGCTTTTGACAGGTTTCAGCCATGAAGCACGAATGACTTTGGGCAAAAATGATAGCCTGCAAAGAGCTATTAAGAGGCTTTGCCATAGAGATGTTTACAAAACTGTGTTGGAGATACATGAAGAAGCTGCACCCATGGTACAGAAACTGTCCGGGATATTACACCACAAACACACTTCATTTTTTGTTTTCATTTCTAATAGAAAATTGGTAAAATAAATACATGGGCAATTCCAGGTCTGTCAGCTAGTATGTAACTTCCTGGAAGATTTAAATTGCATGCTGGACTGGGACACAAACCCAGGACCTTTGCCTTTTGTAGGCAAGTGCTGTGCCAACTGAGCTACCCAAGCATGACTTGCAATCCATCCTCACAGCTTTACTTCCACTTGTACCTCATCTCCTACCTTCCAGATTTCACAGAAGTTCTCCTAAAAAACGTGCAGGATTAGATCTCCTGGAAGATAGGCTACTGCAGACATATGACTTAGCCCCAGCCAGAATGAATTTGTCACTCTGCGATGGATTGTGCACTGATATGAAACTTTATGGCAGGTTAAAACTGTAAACTTGCAAGTTGGAAATATGTATAATGCATTTAATTCATAATGTTTTTTTACCATCATTAAGACATAAACACACAAATTGACACTGGTCTGAAATAATAAAAATAACTTGGCGGGGGCATAGAAAGAATAAATTGTAACTCACAGTGTCACAGCTTTATTTTAATGTGGTAACTGAAAGTCTTTTGTGAAATGTAAATAATTTAAGGAGTGAAGGTAACAGCTCACCATGTAGCACAGGCACTAAGTTGTCTAGAGGTACATAAACAAGAAAGAACTTCACTAGCTTTCAAACCTGTAGAGCAAGTGTACTCAGCAGCATGTTGTACCACTGGTTGGTTAGCTCTGCCCTTAGCCATACTTTAGCAGAGGACTTTTTTTCAGACACAGTAGAGTTCATATAAAAAAATCTGAAATTCCTGCACAGAATTTTATGTATGAGCAACCAACCAGCTGTCCACCTGAATGGCTGGCCACCACCAAGCTAGTCAGGAATGAAGCTGACCACCCAGTGGCAGAATACTTTGCTGAACACTACATGCTTGACTTCAATGGCTGTTCCACAACCCATGCTGTCTGGATCCTTCCCATTGAATTGGCTGTTATATCATACAAGGGAGTAACCTTTACCCATGTGTCGTGCAGTTGATGGCTGA
Organism: Schistocerca piceifrons; assembly: GCF_021461385.2. NCBI lineage: Eukaryota > Metazoa > Arthropoda > Insecta > Orthoptera > Acrididae > Schistocerca > Schistocerca piceifrons. The sequence continues at coordinate 770,720,687 of NC_060138.1, forward strand.
GAATATGTATATGTTGCCTTTGCCTCAGGCAGGGGGCTCATTAAGGCTAAGTGTATGTTCTGGGAGCATTCTTTAGGTATCATGAAGGTGCCTTGTGGGAGTGGGTGAAGGGTTTGGGGGGGGGGGGGGGGGCGGAGGAGGATGCTTACCATCTGGTCTTGCTGCTGTGGCACAGAACACATGTCCTCACTCAGTTCCTGCAGTCTGCTTTAACACCCAGCTAAACAAATCATTTTATAATGAGCCTCGTAGTGGAGCAAACTGAAGCAAGTGACAGGTTATTAAGGCTCACAAAAATTGATTTTCTGGATGGGATGGGGATAAATGGGTGTTGTCTTCTCTGCAATGTGTCTCAACCAAACTTTGACCTAGGAGTTGGGGAGCTTTATTTGTTTGAGTTATAGGCCTGGGTTTGGATTATCTAAGATTTCACATTGTGTTCTTGTGTGCTTACTAGAATCTCTTAGTTAATTAGGGTACGGATGGTGTGATACGGGGCATGTAGTGTCCCATGATTTCCCCCCATTCATGTGGTGGATGTCTGTTGAGAATTGAGTTACCAGGTCAAGGTGCCAGAAGTGGCAGAGTGATACATCCACACTAGGACTCTGAATGGTGTTTGCCAAGGAGTAGTGGTTCATCCTCTTTGAAACACTTTGCAGTAGATAGGGATAACCACTTTTTCTGTTTTTTGGGAAAAAAACTGGACACAAGATTAGTTACACATCACAACAGACACTCTAACATTTTGTGTCTGTAGTTAGTGAGTGCTTCAGAAAGCGGAAATTTACACTAATTATGCCCTATTAGGGTAAAATTTCTATTTTAATACTGATACAATGTTACACTGTCACAAAGGGTAACCTTAAAATAGTATTAAAAAAGTAGTATCTTTACTAATCTAAAGCTTTAGCTAAATTTAGATCATGGCAGAAGGAAATCAAGTGTTAATAAGAGGTAAAAACAAACATTGTTAACACAGTATTGGTGGTTTACTTTGAAATATCAAGATATTTGTATAGACCTCACACTCTTTAACTTAATTCACTGTTGCCAGAAGCTCTCTTCACAACCAATACAATTCAAGCATAATCACAAGACAGAGAGACTGTAAGAAGGTGCAAAGCCAATTGAAATACTAATTAGATACCACAGAGGTAATAAAACTGTTACTTTTACTACAGTCTACAGGAAGCAGATGAAGCAGTAGCCATTTGAAACAAAATTAGTGAGTGGTACAAAGTTACTGTGACTTGTAAAAAGTTACTCTGATTGACTGTGCTGCCTCATAGAAGGCAAGCATTCCACAGTTGTATGTGGACCACAATTTTTGAGATCCCTTCAGTTTTGCATGAGAAGAATCAGAATCGCAAGGGGCAGTGTACGCTACTAACTGGTTGCTGTAGTGGTGGTGAGACTAGCGTCAGCAGTGATTGCGAGGTGGGCCATCGCTGAGGGGTGAGCCAGGGTCACTGTCCTCTATAGTGACTGTTTGATTGTCTTGAAAGCCTGTGACAGTTCTTCCAACCACAGAATAGTTTGGTTTCCTCTGGTGTTGGTTCTGGAAAGGCCATTGGGTAGGGGAGCCCAGTTTTCGGCTGCCTGCTGAATGTGGCGGCAGTAGAAATTTACCATCCCTAGAAATCTGCATAGCTCCTTGTAGGAAGTGGGCAGCAAGTGAATTATGTGAGTTCCTTTCTTTCTTCTCTAGGCCTGATCCCTGCTGATGAAGCAGAATATCCTAGGGACTTTAGGCTCTGCTGATGCAAGTGGCACTTATCCATGTTGATGACTACACCAAGTTCTTCTAGGACTTGAGAAACTTCTTACATATCATCTTCATGCTCTTGGGACATAGCAGAGTATATCAGTATGTCAGGCAGATAAGGGAAACAACAGGAACTTGCATTGGGTGGAGTCAGTGAATCATTGCCTTTTTTTTTTTTTTAGTCGAAATGGCATTAATAAGTATTCAAAAAACCCAAATGGGGCAGTAATAGCAGTTTTAGTAATGTTGCCATTGGTATATGCAGATATGCCTTTTGGCAGTCAATGACACTGAAGATCATAGCATCCAATAATGCATCGGTAAGATCCTGGATGTTGGATACTGGATTGTCTGGGTATTGAGGATTATGTAGTCACTGCACATTTGGACAGTACCATCTTTTTTGTGGTCCATATGGAGGGGTAAAGCCCAAGGGCTGTTTGAAGGGTGGATGATGTCCAAATGAAGCAACTCATCTACAGTGGCTTTGTGATTTGCCATTTCTTGGAGGAGGAGCAGCACACTTTTTGAGAGACGGGTGGTCCCTCTGTTTATATGTGTGCATCATGCTATTAGTGATGCCTTAGCAGAGACAAGGTTGGGGGTACAGGAGAGGGACACGACTTTCATGATCACTTTTTGCACAAACACTGACTCCACTGTCACTTGTACTGACCAGTTTGTTTGCAGTGTTTGTCAAATGAGGTTGTTTGCTGCTGGTGAGAGGCAACATCCATGAAGACTTAAGTAGATTGATGCAATGTTGCATGGTATTCACTGCTTGTCTGATGTGGTGGCATGTGTGCATGCTGCTGGTATTTTCTGTGGAGTCCAGGGTGAGCAGCATCTGGGTCAATGATTCATCGAGGTGATGGTATTTGTTGTCATCACTGGGGTTGGTGGAAATTTCTGCACTCCTGTGTGAATGTCTTTCACTGTGTGCCATACATCCACCAGGTTTGTGTTGTTGTTGTTGTTGTTGTTGTGGTCTCCAGTCCTGAGACTGGTTTGATGCAGCTCTCCATGCTACTCTATCCTGTGCAAGCTTCTTCATCTCCCAGTACCTACTGCAACCTACATCCTTCTGAATCTGCTTAGTGTATTCATCTCTTGGTTTCCCCCTACGATTTTTACCCTCCACGCTGCCCTCCAATACTAAATTGGTGATCCCTTGATGCCTCAGAACATGTCCTACCAATTGATCCCTTCTTCTGGTCAAGTTGTGCCACAAACTCCTCTTCTCCCCAATCCTATTCAGTACCTCCTCATTAGTTATGTGATCTACCCATCTAATCTTCAGCATTCTTCTGTAGCACCACATTTCGAAAGCTTCTATTCTCTTCTTGTCCAAACTATTTACCGTCCATGTTTCACTTCCATACAGGGCTACACTCCATACAAATACTTTCAGTAATGACTTCCTGACACTTAAATCTATACTGGTGTTATGAGATGGTAATTGTTCCGTGGTGGTAGTATGTGAGGACTGAAGGGCTCTAAGTTATAACTGTACCTCCACTAGGTAATTTTGATGCTCATGCAGTAACCCCTGAAGGGATGAGTTTTCATCTTTTCTTGTGTCAATGTACTGTTCATTAGTTGCTGTCAGTTGATTCTTTATAGAGGATCATAGGAGCTGGAGCCTGAGTACTGCTGAAATGTAGGTGTTCTCGTGTTGTGACAGGGCTGGGACCGGTGGTCATCCGAAGGTATGGTGACATTACTTGGTCTGCAGAGCAAAACTCCTCCTCATAAATCCAGGTAGAATGGAACTGTCATAGATAATCAGGTCAGATCAGTGCTTCATTGACATTGACATCAAGAAATGTCTATGTCATTTTTTGTCAGCTGCTGCTGCTGAGGTTAATGTCACAGATGACTGTTTCATAACTGGCAATGAATGATCCATTTGCTGCTTGTAGTGTAGATGCAGAGTCAGGGCCATGAAGAGGCAGAGTGGTGTTTGTGGCTGTACCAATTTTTGATCCAGAGTCCAGCAAAAACTGCTGTTTGGTGTGATGATTTTCCAGTCAGGGTTGCTGCTGATGGGTGGGTGACACAAACTGGTTTGGTTCACCAGATACAGTGTGTGGTGAACTTTGTTGATGCTGTGGCCTCAGGTGCCTAGTGAAGGTTACAGGAGGCATGTGCATGTTGGCAGGGTTGGGAACACTTGCATGCGACAGTGCTGAAACAGGTATGAAACCAGCACCACTGCGTGGTCTGTAAGTTGTTGTCCATATACTGCAGTGTGGGTGGAACCATACCATCTGTCATCATCAGCTGTAGGAGGTATGGTATGGCCAGCCAGGGTTGATAACTGCCTGTGATGACATTGGGCACTCTATGCCCAATGTGTCAAAGAACTCGGATGAGGTCTATACTGTTCAATGAAGGTATGTTGCAGAGGACAAGTTGGTTGACACTGCTCCATGCTCAGCACATTGGGTAACCTCAGAAGGGGTCGGTGTCATTCAGAAGCCGTCTGCTAACTCGGTATGCAACATGGCAGCCTACAATAATTAGTACTAATGGCTGCTGGGGTAGTGTGGGTCGCCATTTTGTAAAATGTGTATGTGATATGCTAAGTGTAATTTATAGTCAAACAGGAGTCTTCCATTGTGTACTAGCACTGCTTGGATTTCAAATGGAAATTTGCTCATGGCCCACAATGAAATGTCAGGCATTAATGAGGAATCCATCATGGTCCAAAAAAGATGCCACTGTCAATTTAATTGTTTCGCATGGATGGCTTGAAGTACTTGTTGTTCAGATGTTTTGTGTAGTCTCAGGAGCGGTGCTATTTTGGCTCCCTCAGACTTGTTAAATTTAGGTGGAGAGAGCGTGATGTTGCTAATCATGGTGGTATGTTTGCCTACATCTACATCTACATCTACATTAATACTCCGCAAGCCACCCAACGGTGTGTGGCGGAGGGCACTTTACGTGCCACTGTCATTACCTCCCTTTCCTGTTCCAGTCGCGTATGGTTCGCGGGAAGAACGACTGTCTGAAAGCCTCCGTGCACGCTCTAATCTCTCTAATTTTACATTCGTGATCTCCTCGGGAGGTACAAGTAGGGGGAAGCAATATATTCGATACCTCATCCAGAAACGCACCCTTTCGAACCTGGCGAGCAAGCTACACCGCGATGCAGAGCGCCTCTCTTGTAGAGTCTGCCACTTGAGTTTATTAAACATCTCCGTAATGCTATCACAGTTACCAAATAACCCTGTGACGAAACGTGCTGCTCTTCTTTGGATCTTCTCTATCTCTGGTACGGATCCCACACCGATGAGCAATACTCAAGTATAGGTCGAACAAGTGTTTTGTAAGCCACCTCCTTTGTTGATGGACTACATTTTCTAAGCACTCTCCCAATGAATCTCAACCTGGTACCCGCCTTACCAACAATTAATTTTATATGATCATTCCACTTCAAATCGTTCCGCACGCATACTCCCAGATATTTTACAGAAGTAACTGCTACCAGTGTTTGTTCCGCTATCATATAATCATACAATAAAGGATCCTTCTTTCTATGTATTCGCAATACATTACATTTGTCTATGTTAAGGGACAGTTGCCACTCCCTGCACCAAGTGCCTATCCGCTGCAGATGTCCCTGCATTTCGCTACAATTTTCTAATGCTGCAACTTCTCTGTATACTACAGCATCATCCGCGAAAAGCCGCATGGAACTTCCGACGCTATCTACTAGGTCATTTATATATATTGTGAAAAGCAATGGTCCCATAACACTCCCCTGTGGCACGCCAGAGGTTACTTTAACGTCTGTAGACGTCTCTCCATTGATAACAACATGCTGTGTTCTGTTTGCTAAAAACTCTTCAATCCAGCCACACAGCTGGTCTGATATTCCGTAGGCTCTTACTTTGTTTATCAGGCGATAGTGCGGAACTGTATCGAACGCCTTCCGGAAGTCAAAAAAAATAGCATCTACCTGGGAGCCTGTATCTAATATTTTCTGGGTCTCATGAACAAATAAAGCGAGTTGGGTCTCACATGATCGCTGTTTCCGGAATCCATGTTGATTCCTACATAGTAGATTCTGGGTTTCCAAAAACGACATGATACTCGAGCAAAAAACATGTTCTAAAATTCTACAACAGATCAATGTCAGAGATATAGGTCTATAGTTTTGCGCATCTGCTCAACGACCCTTCTTGAAGACTGGGACTACCTGTGCTCTTTTCCAATCATTCGGAACCCTCCGTTCCTCTAGAGACTTGCGGTACACGGCTGTTAGAAGGGGGGCAAGTTCTTTCGCGTACTCTGTGTAGAATCAAATTGGTATCCCGTCAGGTCCAGTGGACTTTCCTCTATTGAGTGATTCCAGTTGCTTTTCTATTCCTTGGACACTTATTTCGATGTCAGCCATTTTTTCGTTTGTGCGAGGATTTAGAGAAGGAACTGCAGTGCGGTCTTCCTCTGTGAAACAGCTTTGGAAAAAGGTGTTTAGTATTTCAGCTTTACGCGTGTCATCCTCTGTTTCAATGCCATCATCATCCCGGAGTGTCTGGATATGCTGTTTCGAGCCACTTCCTGATTTAACGTAAGATCAGAACTTCCTAGGATTTTCTGTCAAGTCGGTACATAGAATTTTACTTTCGAATTCACTGAACGCTTCATGCATAGCCCTCCTTACGCTAACTTTGACATCGTTTAGCTTCTGTTTGTCTGAGAGGTTTTGGCTGCGTTTAAACTTGGAGTGAAGCTCTCTTTGCTTTCGCAGTAGTTTCCTAACTTTGTTGTTGTACCACGGTGGGTTTTTCCCGTCCCTCACAGTTTTACTCCGCACGTACCTGTCTAAAACGCATTTTACGATTGCCTTGAACTTTTTCCATAAACACTCAACATTGTCAGTGATGGAACAGAAACAGAAACAGAACAGAAACAGTGACACAGTAAAGCCGAATACTTCAATGCATCATAAAATGTGTTATGTACAGTGAATATAGGTTCAGTGATACCAAACCAGGTATGGGACTGGTCTGTTAAGAATGGAGGCAGTTTAAGAGGTGTAAGTGGCACTGTCAAGGTATTGTAGGGAAGGTACCTGTAGATAATTATTTGATTAGATCCAGAGATAACGATGTGCAGAATCCCATTGCTCATATGTGATACTGTAGGAAGACCAGAAATTTCCTGGCATGACTCGGCCAGCTGAGCTCTGCTGTTGGGTAGGAAGGGATTTATTGTCTAAGAGCCCAACTCGATAGCACAAGTCTCAGTATGGAGGCTGAATAAATGACATTGCATATGAACACTGACATCCCGTGGGATGGTAACATGGCTTACCTGTGTTGAGCCCAGATGGTGTTCTGTAGGAATTCAATTGATCTACTTTGTTGTGGTGTGAAGTGTGGGAGAGGGTTTTGAGTGAACATGTGAGGAAGTGGAAGAAGTAACTTTCAATCACACTTTCTTGGATGTGTTCCAGATCACTCATTTAGTCCATGAAGAACGTTGTTGAACTCAATGAAAGTCCCAAAACTTCCCTGTTGGTCAGTGCTATCCATTGTCCTGGCAGTGGTTTACATATCTGTGAAGTACGCATCAGATGTAATGTGGTCTGGCGTCACCAATGTGGGAATAATAGGCAGCTGGGGTCAAGTAGAATGATGTACAGACACCTTGGTGAAGTATTCCACACATTATTGTGGTGAACATAAACTAAACATATACAAGAAACACTCATGCAAAGTGTATAGTTTGAGAGATTAGCGGGAACTAAAGTGCGCATCATTTATGTTGGCGGCCGAGTTTAGGTTCGTTCTGCTCATCTGACATCACAAAACACAGTCAGCCAATGAACAGAGAACAACGTTGCCAGATCTCGACTGCAGTGCAGAGTATGGACGAGTGTCTTCAGTTTTAGAAACGTTCAGTCATAAATAAAGTAATAGAACAAAAGCAATGTCTTGATAGCTGACTTTCTTTTATAGAAAGCTTGGAAAAAGCATTGTTTGTACCAATTGCTTCATATTCTATTAATTAATTAAACCAAACAAGCAATAAGACTCCTAATTCAGGTGATAGCAAGGAAAGGTGTTTGTATCAATCTCACGAACCGCTTTTTCGCAATAAAGAACAGCAGTAATTGTTTATTTTCTATTGTACTTTGACGAAGCGTGAGTAATTCATAGTCATACCAACAGTGTTTGTCAGTATTTTGCGTCACGTGTTATACTCCTCATGACGTGACGTAGTCAGGCGAGGTGCGTTAGCGCAACGGTTAAGGTGTTGGGCTTCTACGTGAAAGGTTATGAGTTCAAACCTTGTGCAGTGCTTAATATTTTCATTATTCAAAACCAATATCGAAGTGCCTTACTTCACGAATTATATTCGTTTGATTGAAATTTCTAGTGCTTTGTCTCTTCATTAACCATTTCGCTGCTGCAGACACGTGCTCCCTGCATTCCACGCTGTGCGCAATTTTGTCATCACTGCACTGCTTGCCTGTGCAGGCACATGGTGTTCCCACTGCTTTGACACACTTATCATTCGATTTCACAAAAACTATTTGGCCCAAAAATTTGATTTTTACAAGTCTTCTTGACTGATACCTTCCCCCCATAAATGATTTAATTTTGTTTCGATGTTCAACACAGTTATTATGCAGCATTAAATGTAGTAAACCATTGCACGAAATTTTGAAGAGTTTGCACAGGTAGAAGTCCATAGCGTATACTTTCCGTATGGTCGATTTTAGTTGCCACAGTGTTGAGAATGAAATGTGGACAAGGTACCTAAATTTCATATAAAATTTACTGTATAACAATATCTCATTTAATTTAAGTACCACATAGGTGTCGTATGTAATATTGAGAAATATTCCGTCTTTCGCGACTGTAATAAAAGTTTTATGTACACCGGACGCGTTTGGCTTTATTTTAAAGCACTTCAATCAATGAAAGGTATGGCACATACACAATGGTACTCATGTTCTCTTTCTTATTTTTGTTCCACAGTCGCAGTTTTACCAATGGTACTGAAATATATTCCTCTTCTGCAACTGTAATAAGTGACTTATTTAGACCAGACTCGTTTCTCTCTTTTGAAGCATCTTCAGTGGACAGTATTTTGTCTCCTCCATTGCCAAGTCACCTTTCGTAGTTTTGTGCTGCATAACACAATATTCAATGTTTGTGTTGGCTGATCAGTGTTTTAGCAAATAAATGATGTTAGTGTGTGCCACACACAAAAATTATATTTGACATAGCTCAGAGCACTTCACTGATAGACGGTATATTCAAGTCCACAGTTTTGTTTAATGTATTTTGTCTACTTCCTTTTGATTGATTGAAGTGCTTTAAAATAAAGCCAAACATGCTCAGTGTATATAAAACTTTTGTTAGTCGTGGAAGACGGAATATTTCTCAATGTTACATATGACACCTTTGTGGTACTTAAATGAGATATTGTTAGACAGTAAATTTAATATGAAATTTAGGTATCTTGTCCACATTTCATTCTCAACATTGTGGCAACTAAAATCGACCATACGGAAAGTATACTCTATGGACTCTCTGCAAACTCTTCAAAATTTCGTGCAGTGGTTTACTATATTTAATACTGCATAATAACTGCGTTGAACATCAAAACAAAATTAAGTCATTTGTGGGGGGAAGGTATCAGTCAAGAAGATGTGTAAAAATCAAATTTTTGGGCCAAATAGTTTTTGTGGAATCAAATGATAAGGGTGTCAAAGCAGTTGGAACACGATGTGTCTGCACAGGCGAGCAGTGCAGTGACAAAATCGTGTACGGTGTGGATTGCAGGGAGCATGTCTTTGTAGCAGCGAAAGGGTTAATGTGGCTTTACTTCATGAACTGCGCACTTCCCCCAAAATGTAAGCTTGCGAACTATGCTATACTGTGATGCTGCTTCTATTGGCGCATGTGTCATGTGCAACTGGCAACTCAGCAATCTCCTGTGTCTGGGCGGGAATGCGCGAGCCGCCAAGATAAAAGAATTGAACTATAGTTAATCAAAGATCATGAACTTAAGCTACAGGTAAACCATGTCCATAGTTGCTGCAGTCAATAAGTTTGCCAGTGTTGATACTGGTGCTTGATGCCACCACAATCTTCTTAAATGCAATGGCAAATTTGTAAATCCTGATGAGCATCCTTATGGTGGTACACTACCATCCTGTTCAATATGATATGGTAGAAGTTCCCTAAGTTGATATCTGAAGTAGCACAGACTGGAAGATCTGTATGAAGAATGCAATCCATTCAGAGAACCACCCTATGTTGGAGCTGTCCGGGGATATTAAGCCTCCAAGTACAATCAAAGGCCTTCTCAGGACCAAGGAAGATACTAGATGATACCTGTGTATGAAAGCAAGTGTAACTGTTATCAGTGGACAGATTGGTTCTCCTGATTCTACACTGGAAGTGCCTGTTGAATGCCTTGATCAAAAAAAAAAAAAAATAAAAAAAAAAAAAAAAGAGAGAGAGAGAGAGAGAGAGAGAGAGACAACATCAATGTTGAAGCCATTAGAGTCAGAGTAATAGCTTAGATTTGAGAAGGATGTGAAAAAAGTCAGTCATGTCATTTTCAGAGGAAACATCCTAGCATTTGATTAAATGATTTAGAAAAGCCTTGGAAAATGCTAAATGTGGACAACTATCATGACATTACAATGCTCCATTGAGAACTGAGACAGGGTGATGTTTGGCCATCAGCTCCTAAGATCTTTCCTCTGCAGCTAGTCAGGGAAACAACTAGAAAAATGACACAATCATGTATGGTCTTTCCATAGTCTCAGGAAGCATTATTGGAAAAGCCCACTTCCAAGTCTTTTCTATTCCAGATATTAGTGATTAGAATGAAGAAGGACATTTAGCTGCCTATATGAGGTGCCGCAAGTTGTTGTAAATGATTGGGTATTGTATTTCAAATCATAGATAGTGTGAAATTCAGTTTCCATATGGAGAAGTGGCAATTATAACCCTTTTTGTTGTTTGAACATTAGTCCCAGTAATAGATCTGTCGTAGTGGAAGGCTAGATTCTGGCTTTCACTAGCTATAGCTGCAGTAGAATGTTCCTCAATTGTTTGCATAATCTCTCTCTGTTTGGCCAGAGGACTGAATAATTGAAGGGGCGAGAATGATATAGCCCAAAGCCACACTTTTCTCAAAATACGTTTTTTGTGTTAGTTCAACTTCTACTCAACAGAGGAAGCTACTGCATACATATTTTTACTTTCCCTCACTAGATGGCAGAGCAGTTCACACTTGTAGTTCTCATAGTGTGAGGAAGCAGTCTTTTTCGCATCTGAAACAACCAAAAACCACAGTACAATGGTGCTTCCAAAGAAGAGGCCACTTCCATGCATAAGCTAAAAAGAAGATTCAGATACAGAAATGGCTAGTTCTGAAGATGATTTTTTGTCCAGTGGCAGCAGCTATCGTCCCTCTGACGAATTTTCATCCAAAAATGACATGGTAAGTCTGAAATACTTACTTTTATAAACGTTTAAAACATTGAGGCTTAGGTCTGTATCAAAGTGAAATATTATTGCATAATTATAACTGTTATATACAGGGTGTTTCAAAAATGACCGGTATATTTGAAACGGCAATAAAAACTAAATGAGCAGCGATAGAAATACACCGTTTGTTGCAATATGCTTGGGACAACAGTACATTTTCAGGCGGACAAACTTTCGAAATTACAGTAGTTACTATTTTCAACAACAGATGGCGCTGCAAGTGATGTGAAAGATATAGAAGACAACGCAGTCTGTGGGTGCGCCATTCTGTACGTCGTCTTTCTGCTGTAAGCGTGTGCTGTTCACAACGTGCAAGTGTGCTGTAGACAACATGGTTTATTCCTTAGAACAGAGGATTTTTCTGGTGTTGGAATTCCACCGCCTAGAACACAGTGTTGTTGCAACAAGACAAAGTTTTCAACGGAGGTTTAATGTAACCAAAGGACCGAAAAGCGATACAATAAAGGATCTGTTTGAAAAATTTCAACGGACTGGGAACATGACGGATGAACGTGCTGGAAAGGTAGGGCGACCGCGTACGGCAACCACAGAGGGCAACGCGCAGCTAGTGCAGCAGGTGATCCAACAGCGGCCTCGGGTTTCCGTTCGCCGTGTTGCAGCTGCGGTCCAAATGACGCCAACGTCCACGTATCGTCTCACGCGCCAGAGTTTACACCTCTATCCATACAAAATTCAAACGCGGCAACCCCTCAGCGCCGCTACCATTGCTGCACGAGAGACATTCGCTAACGATATAGTGCACAGGATTGATGACGGCGATATGCATGTGGGCAGCATTTGGTTTACTGACGAAGCTTATTTTTACCTGGACGGCTTCGTCAATAAACAGAACTGGCACATATGGGGAACCGAAAAGCCCCATGTTGCAGTCCCATCGTCCCTGCATCCTCAAAAAGTATTGGTCTGGGCCGCCATTTCTTCCAAAGGAATCATTGGCCCATTTTTCAGATCCGAAACGATTACTGCATCACGCTATCTGGACATTCTTCGTGAATTTGTGGCGGTACAAACTGCCTTAGACGACACTGCGAACACCTCGTGGTTTAAGCAAGATGGTGCCCGGCCACATCGCACGGCCGACGTCTTTAATTTCCTGAATGAATATTTCGATGATCGTGTGATTGCTTTGGGCTATCCGAAACATACAGGAGGCAGCGTGGATTGGGCTCCCTATTCGCCAGACATGAACCCCTGTAACTTCTTTCTGTGGGGACACTTGAAAGACCAGGTGTACCGCCAGAATCCAGAAACAATCGAACAGCTGAAGCAGTACATCTCATCTGCATGTGAAGCCATTCCACCAGACACGTTGTCAAAGGTTTCGGGTAATTTCATTCAGAGACTACGCCATATTATTGCTACGCATGGTGGATATGTGGAAAATATCGTACTATAGAGTTTCAATATAATGGAAGGAAACATTCCACGTGGGAAAAATTATCCGCTCCCGGGATTGGAATGACTCCTTACCCTCTCCCTTAAAACCCACTTCCTTTCGTCTTCCCCTCTCCTTCCCTCTTTCCTGATGAGGCAACAGTTTGTTGTGAAAGCTTGAATTTTGTGTGTATGTTTGTGTTTGTTTGTGTGTCTATCGACCTGCCAGCGCTTTTGTTCGGTACTATAGAGTTTCCCAGACTGCAGCACCATCTGTTGTTGAAAATTGTAACTACTGTAATTTCGAAAGTTTGTCTGCCTGAAAATGTACTGTTGTCCCAAACATATTGCAACAAACGGTGTATTTCTATCGCTGCTCGTTTAGTTTTTATTGCCGTTTCAAATATACCGGTCATTTTTGAAACACCCTGTACTTACTAATTAAAATATGTACATGTGAATCATGAACAAATTTTACTTCTTCTATTAATTACTGCATTATTGGTAATAATTTAAATATTATAAGCCTATTTGTATAATATATTAATATTTGGTATATGTGTTAAAGTGGCTTTGGTCTTTCTCACTCTGAATACTTTATTTGGTTTAGGGTGCTGATGAATGTGACAGGTCTCCTGAAGTATCACCTGCTAAAGAACCTAAAGGCAGAAAAAATAAGAGAAATATGAACAATTGGAAAAGGGAAAAATCTAAATGTTGTAGAAATTATGGCAGACAGTACATATCTGATAAAACAGGACAAATTGTTCGTGCTAAACTTCTTGGTCCTGGATGTAAATGTAAAAACAAGTGTTGGAGCAAAATTCATGAATGTGTAGAGCAGATATTCAATTATTTTTGGGATATGGGTGATTTCAGTTGCCAAAATAATTACCTTCTGAGCAATATTAAGATGCAACAAGTGCAAAGGAGGTAACTATGATTAATGATAATTTGAAATTGATTTATATATCATGCTCTTTTTATAAATAAAATATTATTATTTTTATTAATAAATTTCACTTTTTAAGGTACCCAAAGAAAAGGAAAAGCACAATTTCATGGCGAATGGTCACTTTTTCTTACTAGGTTAAGGTTAATGGCTGTAATATTTTGGTATGCAGAGAAGCATTTTTCAGTGTGCATGGGCTTCAGAACAATCAAGGACGTCTTAAGAACTTACAAAAATACGTGTGTGAGAGACACTCCACTTCTCCAAAAGACAGAAGAGGTATTTAATGATTAAATTAATGTCGCTTCCAAGAAAAACCATAATTTTGTTGTGTTGTAATTTTTTGTCCAGTGTTTTTCTTTACATATCATATTCAGACACAAATTCACTAAATTTGTCTGACCTGGGCATTTACCTTTAAAATCACTTTTTCTTTTTCTTTGTTTCCAGGAAAAAAGGGAACCCATCAAGGAAAATTTCACAAGAAGCAGTTCAGACAGTTCACAATTTCATAAATAATATACCCAAGTATGCCAGTCACTACAGCCGCTCACAGAACCCCAATAAAGTGTACTTCAACCATGACATGTCCATTTCTTCATTATATCAAGAACATTATTTGAAATATTGTCAAGAAAATAATGCACCACAAGTAAAAGTTTTGAAATTTCGAGATATATTTAACCAAGATTTTAATATTGGCTTTAAATTGCCTCGTTCAGACACATGTCATGTATGTGACGAATTTCAAATTCAGATAAAAAATGCACATTGACCAACTCTGAAGATATTATTAGAAGATTAAAACTTGAAAGGGACCTACATCATGCCAAAGCATCTGCTGGACAAAATATGATTACACAGCTTTCCATATCAGCTACGGAGAATCCTGAGGAATATCTTACAACATCCTTTGATCTACAACAAACCTTTCCAACACCAAGGCTTACATCTGGGCCTGCATTCTATAAGAGGAAGTTGTGCACTTACAATTTTGGTATTCATGATTGTGGGTCTGAAAAGGGACATATGTTTGTGTGGAGTGAAGATGAAGCTAAGTGTGGATCTGAAGAGATAGGAAGCTGTCTGATAAAATTCTTAGAAATACGAAAGTCTCAGGCAAACATTCTTCACATTATTAGTGATAATTGCAGAGGCCAAGGCAAAAACTGGGCAATTGTTGCACTAGAGAGATCACTAGTGCGTTCAGGAAAATTTAAAGCCATTGAACATTGGTTTCCACAAGTTGGACACACTCAACTGCCCTGTGACCGAGATTTTGGTCGAATTGAGAAGCACTTTAAGAACAGAAACCCCACTGTGTACACCCCTCATGATTGGGTTACAGTCATTAAAGAATCGTGCAAGAATAAGCCATTTTCAGTCATTAAAATGAAGCAAGCAGACTTTATAGATATGACACCCCTGCAGATAAATGTTGCAAAAAAGGACAAACATGATGGTGGATCTCAGTTCCGATTTTCTGAGGCGACAGCTTTTCATTCTGATGAAGGAATGCCATCACATTTAAAAGTGAAGTATCAGTACACTGAATTTGAAGAATTCAGAACTGCAAAGATCACTAAAAAAGGACGAGCACATCAGGAGAGTAATCCGTTCCAGCTCTCAAGGAAATACTTCAAGCCCATTCCAATTTGTGTAAAAAAAACTCAAAGATGTTATGTCATTAATGCCATACATACCAGATGTTTCGAAGGGCTACTTCAACAGCCTGAGTGAATCAAAGGAAGAAAGTGATGAAAATGAAACAGAGGTGATAGATATTGGCTATATTGTGTGAAACACTGTAGTGGCTATCACTGTAAGTTATGTTGTATATTGATGTACACATTTTTGTAAACTTTGTGTAAAATTAGTATGAGACAGGCCAAAGCCCAATGTTGTATCACCCAGGGATAAAATATTTTTTTATTAACAATGTTTAACTTTGTTCACAATATAACTATGCAAACATGTATATTAACACATTAGAGAAATAAACCAGTTTTGTCAAAAAACCCGAAAAGTTGAAATGCGATTTATGGATTTATTCGAAGTTTTAAAATGCTCCCCTGAAAAATTTACATTTTGTGGCTTTGGATTATGTCATTCCCACCCCTTCAAGTGGTTAAAGGCACTGTCATAACGGCGACTGGAACAGTCGCGGGTTTGAAGAAATGGAAAATGCGGCAGGACCCGCGGAGCGGCCCATTAACAACAACACAACAGAGAGGACGGACATGATTAATGAAGGACCTTACAACAACAACAAGAACGAGACAACAGAGTCAAGAAACCTAACTAAACAACCACGTCCACTCGTAAACAAAACACAAAAGTAAATATGCTGTCTAAGGCGAGGCGATATGTCAAGAGATGTACGCAATGTTAGATTGGCTGGCTGAGCAAGAGGCAGGCGCTTAAGTACTCTATCGGGGCACCGCTATTGGCCGCTGGAACCATGTGTTCCACTGTGGCGCCCTCACACTAAAAGTGGGCCAGGAGGTGCACGCCACCACAGCTTATGGCTTGATAATGCAGAGACATCTAGGGGCCTTAAGACGTCCATGACGTCTGGTGCAGATTCTGATTCCGCGGCGCGGAACCAGATCACTTCTCCCTGAAACATGCGCGTACGGGCAGAAACACCCTGGATGGTGCCAAAGTGGTCAGCAGTGGCAAGAGGAACTGGGCACATCAACTGCAATTGGCAGGGAGGAAGGGACGCCCGAGGTATCCATGACAGCCGATCCAGAGTCCAGGGTAGAGAGGGCTGGTGGCCAGGGACAGTGGCTCGAGGACCACATCCACACTTCAAGGAGGTAGGGGAAGAGGTGGCAGCGAAAAGTCCTGTGGCAGCACGAGGGCGGAGCTGATTGCGATGGCGGTGCTCCAACCCTTTCGACGTCTGCACTGATGTCACATGCAGCCCATGGGCCGCTACGACCGTGGAGGGTGTCCAACCCGCTTTGTGTCCATACTCATGGGCTCACACGGCTGTGCCAAGGGCATACCGCTGCGAGGGCCGGGAGTGGGGGTGGGAGGCAGATGGCATCAGCAAGTGGAGCAGGGTCCACAGCTGTCGACCATGAAGGAGCTCTGCAGGGCTGCATCCGTCAATTGGTACAGTGCGAAAGGTGTTCAAAGACAGGGTGAGGGCCGACATGGTTGGAGATGTGTCGACCGCCTTAGTCAACTGGTGTCTAAAAGAGCAGACGAGCCTCTCCGCCGCGCCATTGGACAAAGGGTGGAAAGGGGGGCTACGGATATGTTTGATACTGTTGGCCTGACAGAAGTTGTGGAAGGAGGAAGCCCTGAATTGGGGACCATTATCGGAGACCAATGAGTGTGGCAGGCCCTCAATGGCGAAAACCAGGGCCAGGACTGTGAGTGTAGCCTCTGTGGTGGTGGATGACATGCGGACAACATATAGGTATTTGGAGTAGGCATCAATGATGAGGCATGGACCCCAAAAATGGGCCTGCAAAATCGATATGGATGTGATCCCATGGCCGGCGAGGCACAGGCCAGGATGCAAACGACTGGGGGGACTTGCCTGGTGACGCGCCCAGACAGTGTACCTACGGACCAGGTGCTCAATATCGCCATTGATACCAGGCCAATACAGGTGCCTGCGAGCCAAAACTTTCATATGGGACATACCCCAGTGCCCACGGTGTAACAAACTGAGCACCCGAAGCCGCAATTCTGGAGGGATGACCACTCAGTGGGTATCCGACTCCATGGCCAACAGAAGGACATCATCAACCGTGGAGAGCCTGTGGGACAGGTGGTGCCAGGGGCTGAAATCGGACTGCATCTGACAAGTAACATAGGACCGCCACCCATGAACCATGTATGTGAGAACCTGCCGCAAGACAGTGTTTCGGCGGGTATCCGCAGCAATGTGAGGAGCCATAGGAGGCATACTGTCCAGCACATCCCAGCGGGCAGAATCAATGTGAAAGCAGAGGACATCCTGTTGGTCAAAGGCAGGATTGGGGCCTGCTGGGAGACATGACAAAGCGTCCGCATCAGCATGGTGGGCGGTGAGCTAATGCTGGATGGTGTAAGTGTAAGTACATAAAAACAGTTCCAGTGCTGGAGACGTTGAGCCGTCTGCTCTGGAAGGTGAGAGTGGGGTCCGAAAACTGTAACCAAGGGTTTATGGTCCGTAAGGAGGGTGAAATTTGCCCCAAAAAGATAGGTGTGAAATTTTTGCACAGCGAACACGATCACCAGAGCCTCCTTTTCATTCTGGGAGTAGTTCCATTGTGCTGGGGTCAACGTCTTAGAGGCATAAGCGATGGGCTGTTTGGATCCCTCGGCATCCCAGTGCGCAAGGACGGCCCCAATGCCATATGCCGACGCATCAGCCACCACAACCAAGGGACGGCCCAGAAAAAATGGAGTAAGGCAAGGGGCAGACTTCAGCATCATCTTTAAATGGAGAAAAACCTGGTCACAGGCAGGAGTCCAATCAAAAGGTACCCCTTTGTGACGCAAGTGATTGAGGGGTTGAGCAATGGAAGCAGCATGGGGCAAGAACTTCAAGTAATAAGTAACCTTGCCCAAAAACACCTGGAGTTCAGATAAGTCTTTGGGTCGAGGAAGGGCCTCAATGGCCACAAAATTACGACCTGAAGGGTGAATGCCATCTTTGCTAAGCCAGTGGCCTAATATTCCAACTCTGGTTGAAAAAAACAACACTTGTCTGGCTGACAGCCTAAATCAGCAGATTGCAGAGTGTGAAATAAGGCGCTAAGGTTTTGCAAATGTTCCTGGCGGGAACGCCTGGTGACCAAGATGTCATCCAGATAATTCACGCAGGCAGGGATAGGCTGTGTAAGCTGCTCCAGGAATCGCTGGAAAATGGCCAGTGCCAAAGAGACACCAAAGGGAAGGCGCTTGTACTTATACAATCTGAAAGGAGTGTTGATAACCATGATGTTCTGAGATTCGGCATCCAAGGCAACTGGTGGTATACCTCAGCCAAGTCGATCATGGAAAAATATTCTCCCCCAGTAAGCTTGGCAAGAAGGTCTTCCTGTCGGGGAATGGGGTAAGTGTCAACAAGGGACTGAGCATTGACTGGTAGCGCCAAAGTCCCCACACAGCCGAAGGGACCCATTGGGTTTCTGTATGACCACCAGTGGTGTCACCCATTGTAAGTTACAGGTGCTAGCACGCCAGTGGCCTGGAGCCGATCAAGTTCCTGCTTGACCGCTGGCCATAAGGCCACCAGAAGGGGCCGGGACTGGAAAACGCGAGGCTGTTCATCCGGCGATAGGGTGATGTGTGCCTGAAAGCTGGAAGCACATCTGAGATCCGGTGCAAACAAAGACGCAAAAGTGGAGCACAGATCGTCCAAGTCCTGAAAGGGAACAGCCATGGAAACAACCTTAACTTCGTTGGAAATTGAAAAGCCAAATAGTTGAAACACATCCAGGCCAAAAATATTCGAAGCCGACGGATGGTTGACGACAAAGAGGGTAAGGAGCAGGGGATTACGCTTGTACGTCGCCTGGATGATGAACTGGCCATGAAGGGGGATGGAACTGTCTCCGTAGGCGACCAAACGGCGAGAGGGAGGCAACAACACAGGAGAGCCCAGCCGGGTATATGTTGCCATATTAACCAGGGAGACAATGGCCGCAGTGTCGACCTGAAAACTGACATCCTCAGTGAAAATGCGGAGCATGTGGAAAAGCTTCCACGCCGATGGGTCATCCTGTGGGACGACTGATTGCAGAGCATGGACTCTATCTTGAGGCCCAGGAGGGGCAGGACTGGAGTGAGTCGAGCGACTACGACAAACTGATCGGATGTGGCCCTCCTTGTTACACAGCGTGCACGTTTTCCAGCGGTGGGGACAATCTGCCCATGAATGTGCAGTGAAGCACTGTGGGCAAGATGGAAGTTGGCCACACAACCGGTGACGAGGAGCAACCGAAGGCGCCGATTCCATAGAGATGTCAGACAACGAGGAGTCCCGACGGCGCTGACATCTGTCGGCCGGGCCACGTTGACGTCACATTGGTGGAACCCGCCATGAGGCCATGATCCCCGCCACCTGCGGTTGCGCCATAAGGCGCTTGTTAGTCGCTTGAGCAATTTCAAAGGAGTGGGCAATGTGGAGAATCTCTTCCAAGGAGGGGTTGTCGAGTTTCAATGCTGCAGTACAGACCTCAGGATTGGAAGACAGCTGAACCACCACATCCCGGATCAGGGAGTCCACATATGAAGCCTTACACTGCTGATTGGTGCACATAAAATCGCATCGACTGCTGAGACCCTGCAAGTCCGTGACCCAATAACGATACGATTGACCAGGCTGTTTATGGTACTGGTGAAGCTCCAGCTGAGAGGTGACCACATGGTAGTGTTGGAATAATAGTTTGTCAGCAAAAGGCAGATCTCCTGGAAAGAGAGAGCCACAGGATCGGACAATGGTGCCAACTTTCAGAGAAGAAAGAACGTGTCCGGGGAGGCCCAAGACAAAAACAACGACCGCTGCAAGGAGTCGTCTGTGATTTGAAAAGCTGTGAAATGATGTTTAAGCTGATGTAAGTAGGTTTCCCAGTCCTCATTAGTGTCATTAAAGGGTGGAAATGATGGTGGATGTGGGAGAGCATCGGACACCCGAGGACTCTGAAGCTGTTGGGGTAACGTGTCCCAAGTATCGACTTTGTCCTTTAGCAACTGCAGCGACTTTTATAAGATGTCTAACTGGAGCTGCTGCTGCTGCATGAGCTGCTGCTGTTGCTCCAGCAGACAGACCAACTTTGCCTCCAAACCAACAACTACCACCATTTACGTCGTCGCCAAAATGTTGTAATGGCGACTGGAACAGTTGCGGGGTTGAAGCAACGTAAAACGTGGCGGGACCCGCGGAGCGGCCCACGAACAACAACACAATGGAGAGGGGACGGAAACAATCAATGAAGGACATTATGACAACAACAAGAACGAGACAACAGAGTCAATAAACCTAACTAAACAACCACGTCCACTTTTAAACAAAACACGAAAGTAAATACGCTGTCTAAGGCGAGGCGATATGTTAAGAGACGTCGGCATTGTTAGACTGGCTGGCTGAGCGAGAGGCAGGCCCTTAAGTACTCTATTGGGGGCACCACTATTGGCTGCTGGAACCACGTGTTCCACTGTGGTGCCCTCGCACTAAAAGTGGGCCAGGAGGCGCACGCCACCACAGCTTACGGCGCGATAATGCAGAGACCTCTAGGGGCCTTCGACGTCCATGAAGTCTGGCGCAGATTCAAATTCCACGGCGTGCAGTATGAGAGGCTCCACTTAGGGATAGGTAGTCTCTATAGGTGATCTGAAGCCATTCTTATAAATAGTCTTGATGTTTGAAGTGGCCAGTTGACTGAAGAGCATCCATTTTGTATTGCTGAGTATCCATGTATGTGGCTTTCTTTGGAGCACTACTTGATCTGTTAGTTGGAGTTAAATGGACAATGTTCCCTTGAGAGCATGTTATGTGCATTAAAGCCTCCATTGAGAGTAACATAAATCAGTAATCAAATACATTTTACTCATAGGAAACGAAGTAGTGATATGACACGAGAGGCTGTAATTTGCTCTTTCTAAACACAACTATCTTTTGATGAATACTAATGCAGAGTTCCTTTACATGAACTGAAAGTGGCATACTGAAAGCCACGTCAAACACTTGACACATTGGAACTACCACACTTTAATATCATATGATGGGTTTCAAATGTTAAAATTTCATTTTCAGGTAAATGTTTCTACCTGTTTAAATTTCTGGAGATTGTTGTACAACATTTTTATGGTATTTCTGTGATGAGTACTAATATTATGAATATCATGTAGCCTCATTTTGTTGGTTATTGAAAATGTTTGCATTTGACTTTGACAATTTCTTTAACTAACCAATAGAGGCACCAATATCTGCAATGCATGAAGAAGACATGGAACAGTGATGATTTATAATATGTAGAGTGTCTTTTGGCATTTGCCAAGGTTGCTTACTTTCTGATTTATGAGATAAAGTTGACAATCTAAAATTTTCATTTTATAAAGTTCAACAAGCATTTTGTCAGAACACTGTAAACCAAAATTGCATATTACTCATAATGAACACACTGCCCTCCTCCTGTAATAGCCTATGTAGCCACTGTAACCTCAGCAGAGGAGGTTGCCTGAAGATGATTTTAAAGAATGTGTATGTCCATCTTTTTAGAGATGGTTGCAGGACTCGGCTGTTCAATACAGGATGTCAAATTAAACACCTTTCAGCCATCTAGTTTCTAAACTTATTATATTTGTCTACCAGTTTCAGCATATTCAGGCCCCTGACCAATTGTGTAAGATATTCTACTTTGGTCCTGATCAAAACAGGGGCCAGCAATACTGGTATTAGTAGATTTTTGCTAAAGTGATCACTTCAACCATCATTTGCCACTACAGCAAAAATCTAGTAATACCAGTATTGCTGTCCCTGGTTTTGATCGGAACTAAAGTAGAATCTTCCTACATGTTGGTCAGGGGTCTGAAGATGGTGTAGTAAAATGCTGAAAGTGGTAGCCAAATGAAATTAGTTTGGAAACTAGATGGCTGAAAGGTTTAATTTGTCATCCTACTTCAAAGAATGTTTTTAGCCATCATACAAAAAATAAAATTTATGTTTTTTTTCTTGTAGCCCCCCCCCCCCCCCCCAATAAACAGCTTTTTTATTGTTTGGCTGGGAGAATTATTTTATGTTTATGGAATAAACATTTCACTCTGGAGCAGTGTGTGCTCTTTTGATACTATCAATGAAATTAAAACTGTGTGCCAACTTGTGATTCTGACCTTTTGGGTGTGGTAACAGCATAAACATTTCCAGTTTAATTTTTTCTTGAAATGATAATTGTTGATAAAATTTGTTTTCAGCTGCTTCTTTAATAAGCAACATAGAAACATACAGCCCTGGTTTACTTTTTGCATCACTGCAAAGATGAGTGGTACAAATATTAGTGCCATTGGTTTGGAGGGAGAGGTAAAATTGTTAAATTAAACAAAACTTTAGGAGCCTATTGGATGTGTTAGATTCTATATAGAATTTGCAGTGGTATCTGCTCCCTGTTTAATCATAATACACTGAAGATTACTTAAACAAAAAACAGTGCCCATGACTGGAAAAAAGCATAAGTGACACTTGTTTACAAGAAAGGTAATAAATGTGATCTACAAAACTACTGTCCAATGCCACTGATATCCATCTGTTATAGAATCCTAGAATTTGAGTTCAAATGTAATAAGGTATTCCACGTCAACCAGCATGGATGCTGAAAATACTGATCATGTGAAACTCAACATATACTTTTCTCACATGATATTCTGAAAGCCATGGTTCAAGAAAATCAGTAAATGCATTTTTTAGATTTCTGACAAGCATGGGTTGTGGATTTTTGGTAGAAAGGTTGCTGCATGTTATATTGGATGGAGACTCAGCAACAGAAGTATAAGAAGCGATCAAAATGTTTATTTGAGGGCTTTGCTGCAGTGTATACACAACATAGAGAAACTCTGATGTGAGTATATAAACCACCAATAAGTATGCAAGGGATCAGTGGAGCATTTGTGTCTTTATGATGTGTGCGCAGTAAATGTAGAAACTTGAACTACAGCAATGACACTATTACCAAATGTGTCCAAACAGGACCAATGTGCCATTATCCTTTTCTTGGCTGGTGAAGGACAAATGCTGGTAAACATCCATCAAAGAATGAAGAATACATATGGGGCAGAATGTCTGTCAAAAACACCCATTCTGAAAAGGTGCGCTAAGTTCTATGCTGGTCGCGATTCAGCACAAGATGCCAGTCAATCTGGGAGGCCAGTCTTATCCATTATGGACAAGTGGATGATACTCTAGCATCTGCCCTATAGTCCTGATCTCACACCATGCACTTATCATGTCTTTGATCCCTTAAGAAAGGCCTTGAAACATCAATGATTCCTGACAGACAAGGATGAGGAGCAGACACCTATCTCCTTCTTCATGCAGCAGGACCCAGTATTTTACCAAACTGGTATCATCTACCTGATGTGTTGGTGGGATGATTGCCTCAATGCTCACAGTGATTTTGTTTGATTGGTGTCTGATTCTGGTCTGTATGGTATTTGAACAGAAACTTTTTGATCATCCCTCATAGTAGCTTCAGGTTCAGTCAGAGAAAGTGTGCTGTGATCCTTGTTGTCCATGTTGTATGTTAGTGATCTGGCAGACAATATCAACAGCAAATCCAGACTGTTTGCAGATGATGCAGGTTTCTTTAATGAAGCAGGGACAGAGAAAGTTTCAGAAATATTCAGTCAGATCCTTACAAGATTTTAAAGTGGTGCAAAGATTAGCAACATGCTTTGAATGTTCAGAAATGTAAAATTATGGACTTCATAAAGTGCAAAAATTTAATAATATATGATTTCAATATCAGTGATATCTAATTAGAAACAGTCAACTCATACAAGTAACTGAGTGTAATAATCAACAGGAGTACAAAATGGAATTACTACACATACTCAGTCATATGTAAGGCAGATGGCAGACTTCAGTTCATTGACTGGGTACTGGGAAAATGCAGAAAGTCTACAAAAGAGGTTGATTACAAAACACTTGTATGTCCCATCTTAGAATACTACTTACATATGTGGGACCTGTACCAAATAATACTAATGGGGGATATTGAATGTATACAAAGAAGGGTGGCATGAATTTTCACAGTTTAGTTTTGGTTATAGAGAATGACATGGGAATATTGAAAAAACTAAATTGGCAGACTTTTCAAGATAGATGCAAATTATCCTGCAAAAGTCTACTTACAAAATTTACAGAACCAGTATGAAGTGTAGAATCTAACTTCTTCATGCACCATTGTATCACTCCCATTGACTGTGTGAAGACAAAATTAAACCAATGACAGCAAGTACAGGGACATTTAAGCAGTCATTCTTCCAGTGCTCCATACATGATTGATTTGGGAAGAAACCCTAAGCATAGTATCATGTTAAAGTTTTCTAAGTCTTTAACCAGTGGTGTGTCTTCAAATAAATATATGAGGCCAATTTGTGGCGGGTTGATGTTTTTAAGTTAAATGTTATAGAACTTGGCGAATATTTGAATACTGGGAGCAGATGTTACTATCTTACTTATTTAATCACTGTTCCTGAGATTTACAATACCAGGAGTATCATGTAGTGGTTTACTGACGTAAGAAAACATTTGTTACTATATCAGAATAATTTACACTCTTACATGTGACAGAGACTGAGAATTACGTTACTTACATTGAATGCTGCAGATGTTGGTTTGTCCCTTGGTTCAAACTGCAGGAAAACAACTCTCGCAAGTTTTCCCAAGATGAGGTTTTTAATTATCTGAGGAACACCTGTCCCTCTGACTCCACGGTGATACACATTCAGAGTCACAACTGACAAACCAGATGCAAAGGAAACAAGGCAAATGCTGACTCCATAGTACATGCCTGAAACAATATTTTTATTTGTTTGGAACTAGTATGCAGCTCTACATATCTACAATACAAACAGAGTAAACAGTGAATATTGATTGTATAATCATTGCCATTCTCACCTTCACAGAAAATGAATTTCTTTAATATTTCAGAATCAGCATTGAAATTTAATTTAATTAACTTACAATTTATGTTTTATAATGAGAGTGACCACAAACATACTTAATACAACAACATGAAGTTCAAAGTTCTGCAAACTGTCATGTAGCATAATGCAAGATGTGGCAACAGCATCATTGTCAAAAAGTAGGAATTAACACCTTCATCAGGTTACCTTCCATTAGGAACTTAGGTTCACTCAGCAACTGTGATCTGACTTATAAATTATAGAGTGCAGCAATCAGCCATCCTTTTTTTTGCAGGTTTTATCTGGCAAATCCAGATTCCAGCTACTGCCTAGCCATTATCAATGCATTATTTTTTAGTCTCAAAGCATGTCAGTTCCCTGTTGTTCAGGTATCAGTTCCAGTTCTTTGAATACTACTATCTGTATTCAAAGAAATGTGACTGATGCCTGAACAACAGGGAACTGACATGCATTGATACTAGAAAATAGTGCATTGATAATGGCTGGGCACTAGCCAAAATCTGAATTTTCCAAACGAAACCTAAAAAAAAAAAAAAAAGAAAAAGGATGACTGATTTCTGTGCTCTATAATTTATAAATCAACACCTTGATGAATATGTGAATGTATTTGAACAATAACTGAGTGTACTGAGTGTAAGCTGCCATAATATACAGTCAGTGGCAACTGTGTGATGCCCATCTTTTATGTGCTTTTTGGAATCCACAGGATGACCTAAACACCACCAACAAGATTCCAGAGGTTGTTTGGGGATATTTTCAGGGTATTTTGATCCAAGGCCTCCCTGGTTTGTGGTAGCTTTTTATGGAATAAATCAACTGAGTGAGGTGGTACAGTGGCTAGCACACTGGCCTTGCATTCTGTTCAATTTCTTACACCAGTGGTCTTTGTGTTATGTCTGAGTTGAATATCTTGTTTAGAAATGAACTTTTTTCATCTACTCATGATACTTGCTGTAGGCATCAGCAATGCATACTTTACTCTTACCTTCAAACTTGCCTTCTGGAGTTCTGTCTCAAACTTATTTTTCTGGCAATATTAGATGCACATTAACAGTGATACTACAAAGAAGTATGGATAGGCTTTCTGATGAAGAGTTGGCTGATACGTACCTCAGTATGGGGTGAGTGAATGAAATGGAACAGCGATATAACAATGTAAAACAGAGATGGTCCAACAGTGATGGCAACCACATCACAGTGCAGGCCTATGCACCTATATGTTTTGGCTATGTTTTATGTTGTATGTTTGGTTGTTGTATGTTATAGGCTTTTTACTGTCACAAAAGTATTTTTACAGCAACAAAGGTAACTGGGGTATCAAATTGAATAAATCATAATTACATTATTAATCTGCAATGAGCCATCAGAGATGTCTGTACATGAGAATTGTTCCCTTGTCATCAAGCAGAGGTAATATTCCTGAAGGTGTACTGGTGTACACCAAGTCCAACCACAGCAGGACTTATCATACACATCAGCTGTCAGAGCATAGCCTACAGGGTCAGCTTTTATGGTGGAAGCAAAAACCCAACTCAATAATGTCTTATAGAATATTTTTCTGGAGTAACTCACCACTTAGACATAAATTATTGATTGCACAAAAGAGAGCAGTGAGAATAATTAGTGTTGTTCACCCAAGGACGTCATGTAGGCATCTATTCAAGGAGTTAGGTATTTTAACAGAACCATCAGAGCACATGTATTCACTAATGACATTCATTATAAATAATCCATCTCAATTCACAAAGAACAGTGATGTTCATACATACAACACTAGAGGAAAAAGTGACCTTTCTTTTCCATTATTGAAGCTGTCAGTTGCTCAAAAAGGAGTACATTATTCAGCAACAAAAATCTTTGACCATTTTCCCAACAACATAAAGTGTCTGGCAGGTAGCAGATTAAGTTTTAAATCTAATTACACCTCTAAATGTAGTTGCATGTGTAGAACTAAAAATTTCAGTAACATTAATATTAGCACTATTCATGTGTGTACATATATTTTGTAATCTGAGTTTTTTCACATCATACTGATAAAATAATCATGAAAATTATGTATGGAACATGACATAACTAAACTAAACTAAACCAAGATACAAGAAAGAAGATCATGCATGGAGATTTACATTCGCTTTTCCCTTGTTCCCTGAATAAATGGAGGAGAGAGTCATTTATGGTGGTATGGTGTACACTCTGCCATTCATTGACCAGTGGCTTTTGAAGTAGAATTCAGAGGTTGCTAAGGATATTTTCTGAGTATTTTTCTACAAGGAATGCCACAAATACCACTTCGACCAACGTCTGCATTGAATTTGACCTCACTTTTTCTCTTCTTTTGCACAGGTGTCAAGTTTCAGCATAGTCAGATGATAACACTCACCTCCGCCTAGTGCTCTGCACTACCAGAGAAAGGGGGGGGGGGGGGGAAGGGACTGTGGGCAGACTGTCACACATTAACCTTGGTGACTATGGACTGTTGTGTCATGCAGGTGATCTTTGGTACTGGACTATGCTGTAACTGGTTCTCTGGCAGTCTGTTGTACAGGCATGGTCTTGTATTGTGATTATTCGTGTAATAAAGGGAATGTTATCTCATATTGGGTCACATTAAATGTTACCATGATCCCGTCCTGGGGCAGGACTCCACTTGTGGAACTCCATTTTCACATATTTTTGTACAAATGAAAGTTCCACACTGCAAAGAATAGCGGTATAGTGACATTTGCATTGAAAAACAGTTGAAATCACTAAAATTGAACAAAGCTCCAGGGGCTGATAGGAATTCCTATCAGATTCTATACAGAATTTATGTATAAAGGTGCCCTCTTTTAACTCTAATATACCATAGGAAGAGAAAGAACTGTGCCCAGTGATTAGACGATAGTAAAAGTCACTTCCATTCAGATGAAGGGTATCATGACTGATACACAAAGCTATGGTCCAATATCTTTGACATTCATCTGCTGTAGAATCTTTGGCTGCATTCACAGTGGCACCAACAATGGTAATTGGATGCTGTCACCTGATAACATTGGCCAACAACTTGGTTACAGTGTGTCCCATCCCCATTAGACTTTGGCAGGCTCAAGGAGGCTAGGTTACAGTATTTTAGGTTAGAATCTATTCTACATATGAAGCAGGGAAGGGTGGGATGGGTACCATGACACCTCTGTGTTTGGAGGGGACTGTTGCATTGTGGCTTTGCTATTAAAAAGACAATGAATGTGTCTGAATGATCTAATCTGTCTTGCAATTGGCTCAGTCATAGATAAAGAAGGTGGCAGGATTCAGTTCATTAGTAGGATGCTAGGAAAGTGCGGTCAATTTACAAAGGGAATTGTGTACAAAAAATCTGAATAAGTGCCACATGAATGGTCACATATTGATTTGGCTCATGGAGAGTATCAGGGAATGCTGAAAAGCCTGAACTGGCAATGCATTATGACAATTGCTCACTTTGAGACTGAATGATGTCTGGTGACACTGCCAGCACATGAGGCAGCAAGCAAAGTTAGTAAGTGGAGCAGAGACGACTGGTGAATCATTCTAGTGAATGCAAATGGGGAAATCCACTGATATGAAGTGGGTGACTTTGACAAAAGGCTGAGTGTTACGCTCAAGCATCTGAGAATGAGTATTTCGTAAATGGCAAATCTGGTCAGTCATTCCTGTGCTACTGTCTTGATCATCTATGGAAATTGGTTACGGAACGTGAAACTACGAGGCATGTTTTTTAAGTAAGTACCATTTTGCCACACCGCGACTGCAGTGCTGTGGTTGGTGTTCTGCGCATGCGCACTGGGTACCTACATCTGTTGTCTATGCACTGACACCATTACAGTCTGATTCTTTGTACTGAGTGTTTAAGGTGCCTTTGATAATCGTTAATCCCGCCGACTGTGAAGTAAGGGCTGTTATAAGATTTCTTAGTGCTAAAGGCCTAAAAGTGACCAATATTCATCGTGAGATCTGTGTAGTTTACGGAGAAAACATTATGAGTGATGGAATGGTAAGAAAGTGGGTGAGAGCATTTAAAGATGGCCACACAAATGTGCATGATGAACAACAGAGTGGGCATCCTTCAGTCTTTAATGAAAGTTTGGTGCAGGAAGTGGACAATAAGGTGAGAGAAAACAGATGCTTTACGATTTCCTCTTTGCAGGATGACTTTCCTAATGTTTCACGTAGTGTTTTGTATGGCATTGTGGCCGAGCACTTGAATTACAGAAAATTGTGGGCACATTGGGTACCGAAAATGTTCATTGATGTGCACAAAACCAAACATTTAGACAGTGCATTGACTTTCCTTGAGCAGTACCACAACAACGGTGATGATTTCTTAAGCCAAATTGTTATGGGCAATGAAACATGGGTGGCCTATGTCACACCAGAATCAAAACAACAGTCCATGGAATGGCAGCATTCAGATTCACCCAGAAAAGTGAAGTTTAAGCAAACTATTTCTGCCCAGAAAATCATGTGCACAGTTTTTTGGGACAGAAAAGGAGTACTGCTTGTGGAATTTCTGCCTCGTAATGAGACAATCAATGCAGCAGCTTACTGTAAGACATTGCACAATCTGCACCGTTCAATTCAGAACAAAAGGTGCGGCAAGTTGAGCAAGGGCATCATTTTGCTGCAAGACAATGCCCGTCTGCATGTAGTGGATAAGACCAAAGATCTCATCACATCTTTTCGATGGGAAACTCTAGATCATCCTCTGTACAGCCCCGATCTTGCACCCAGTGACTACCATCTGTTCCTGCACTTGAAGAAACACCTGGGCAGTCAGCGTCTTCAGGACGATGTCGAAGTCAAAACAGTGGTGATGCAGTGGTTAACGAGTCAGGTGGCAGACTTCTATGAGGAGGATATTCAAAAACTGGTACATTATGACAAGTGCTTCAATATTAATGGAGATTATGTAGAAAAGTAGATTAAGGTACAGGCTTTCATGTAAAAATAAAATTATTGAGATATCTTAGCACATCTCTTTTTAAATTTCAAAATGGTACGTACTTAAAAAACACGCCTCGTACACGTAGGTGACAAGGTTTATGGCATCAAAGCCTCATCACATAATGTAGAGCTCGGAGGCCTGCCCTCCATATAAAACAGAACGTGGACATCACACTCAAAATGCAGGATAGATGGCAATCTGTAGCAGATCTGCCTTTCATGATTGATTTCTTCCCCAATGGTGATTGCATCTTCCAACAGTATACCTATCCATGTCACAAGGTCAAAATCACTCTACAGTTGTTTGACAAGAATGATAGTAATCTCACATTGACATCTTGATTATGAAATTCACCTGTTCTGATCTCAATGCAAGCTGTGTGGGAAGCTAAGGGACACCAGCTTTATGACAACTTACCACCAGCCCCTAATTAAGAGAAACAACTAGTAGTAGGTTTCTGGTACCAAATGCCCTCAGACACTGTCAAATGACTTGCCGAATCCATGTTACCCAGAATAATTGTTTTATTACTTTCCAAAGCTAGGCTAACACACTATTAATCAGGTTGCCATAACATCTAGTCATGTCAATGTGACCACCTATCAAAAGCCTAAATAACCACCTTTTGTAGTGGGGACCATTATAAGACACACTGGAAGGGAATCATTGAGGTTCTGGAAGTTACCAACAGGGCCGTGGACTCATGCTAACTCCAGTGCTGTGGCCAGTTGTGCTAAGTTTCTCAGTTGAGGATCCATGGTAAGAAGAACCTGATCAATGTGGTCTCACAAGTTCTCCATTGGGTTGAAATCCAAGGACTTTAGTGGGTGAGGAGTATGGTAAACTCATCCTGGTTCTCTTTGAACCATGCATGTATACTGTGTGCTGTGTGTTGCATTGCACTGCCCTGCTGGTAGATGCCTTCAAGCTGACGAAAAACCAACTGCATGTAGGTTTGGATATGGTCCCCAAGGACAGTTGCATACTTGTGTTGATCCATTGCATCTTCCAGAATGACAAGGTCACACAGTAAATGCCACGAAAACATTCTCTACATATTAAACCTTCTAATGACTGCTGTAGGGTGTTTGATTTCAGACATTTCATGCCTTACATGACAATGGTCATTGGTCCAATGGAGCACAAAACATGATTCATCCGAAAAGACCACCTCTTGCCACTCAATGGACATCCAGTTGTGGTACAAGCATGCAAATCCCACCTTTTGTTCCTGATGAACAAGAGTCAACATGGGTGCATGAATCAGGTGCCTATTGTGAAGTCCCATATGTAGCAACATTCACTGAGCAGTCATTGAGGAAACACTATTGGTAGCCCCTTGGTTCATCTGTGTGGTCAATTGCTCAACAGTTGCACATCTGTTTGCTCATACACATCTCTGCAGGTGTACTTCACCCCTGTCATCTATCTGATGAATAAAATCTTCCACACTTGCTATTAAAATACTTTTATGAAAAAGTCACTACTGGTTTCACATCATGCATCTTCAGGTGATATGTACAAGAAATGAAATCATTACAGGATTACAGTGGTTTTAAAAGAGATGTATACTATCATAAAGTACTATATCTCAATGAGAGCTGAGTATTTACAGGTTAATCCACAGGTTTATCACACTTCCCATCACTTATAGGTACTGCATGATCCCAGTCAGTTTAATCATAACCAACCACTTTCATTGCACTACCGGTTTTATCTTGATGATGAATGATGTGACTTGGCTATAAATACACCATGGCTGTTTAAAAAACCTGTGGGTACCTAGCTCTCACTGATATATGGCACTTTATGGCAATACACATCTCTTCTAAAACCATTGTAACTCTGTAATGTTCTAATTTCTTGTATAGACCACCCAAAGATGCATCTCCACCTTTGCAAGACTGGTAGTGACATTTTAATAAAAGTTTTTTAACAGCCAGTGCCGAAAACTTCACTCATGATGTGGAACACCGGCTGTGGTTGCCCAGCCTCTAAAGTGATGACATCTATGGCTTGTGGTGCACCACAGTTGCCTCAGCACTGGTTTTGGATAGCACCATTTTGTCATGCACATTATATTTTAATCACCATGTCATGTGAACAGTTTAGAAACTTAGCAGTTTTGGAAATGCATTCACCCTTGCCCCAAAAGCCAATGATTTCAACATGCAATAAGCCATCTCATAATTGTTGTATTGTGCTGTTGAGTGAATTTTATTTTTTGTAAATTATTTTCAATTTAATGTTCTATGTTGCAAACTTAGTATGAATACAACTTTACTGATGTCCTTTGGAACTGTTAATGGGGTGCAATTGGCTTGCATCTGTTTGTTGGGAACAAAGGAAGAAGGGATGTAAAAGTTTTCTGGAGTTGTGTAAAAATGGAAAGTATTTCACTGAGTGAACATTGTAAATTTATGGTAGCAAGGCATCTAGAACTATTAAATATGAAAATTCCAAGGTGGCAAGGCATCTAGAACTATTAAATATGAAAATTACATACGAATCAGTTTTGCCATCTTCATTATTCTACAAACACGTCAACCAATAGGGCTTCCAGACCTACAAGAGAACCTGGCATCCAGATAGGAAGAAGTTCAAGCAACAAATTTAAGGAGATCCTCAAGAAATAAGATGAATATTTTTTTCTTTAAAACTACCACTAGACACAACCAACAATATTTAATTAGTCCATGAAGAGTTATTAAAGTTAACAGTCATCCATTGTGTGTAACAAAGGAAGTTCCTTGAATGATGCCCTTTTGAATGTCAGATAAATCTGCATTACTCCATTTATGCACAGTTTTCCACATACCTCAACACGTTTTATATACCATTCACTGCTAGTGCTGCCTCCTTTGGCTGTGGGTGGTTATTGCATGTCGACATTGAACATAGGCAGTGGTTACTTTAATGTGACTTGAGTGTGTAGTTTTGCTGATCAGTGTGTACATCAGTTATCTCGTGGAAATCTACTTTTTATTTATTTAATCATAGGGCTAGGGCTCCCCATCAGGTAGGCCATTTGCCGGGTGCCAGTCTTTCAATTTGACACCACTTCGGTGACTGCAGTCAATGAGGATGATAGGATGATGATGATGAGGACAGCACAACACCCAGTCCCTGGGTGGAGAAAATTCCCCGACCAGGCCGGGAATCGAATTCGAGTCCAGAGGATTGACAATCCAACACGCTGACCATTCAGCTACCGAGGGCGGACATAAATCTACTAATGAAGTAAGTGAAGCCTATGGATATACTACAACTCTCTAATATTGCTCCCATAAGAGCCCAAAGCCCTATTGATGCACTTTCAGCAGATATATGTGTGTCATTCTGTGCACCTGTTGTTTAGCCCAATTTATAATGAGGAGTTCCCTGCAAATTCTTCCTTTCATGTGAGAATGTTCACTGCATGTTTGATAAATGGTGAATGTGTACTATGAAATGGCTCATTTTACAGTATACTCAATCTGTGAGAATCTGCTTTGAGTAGTCTTAACTGTTCTTAAATGTGAGCCACAAGTAGTATGTTGTGTATATTGGAATCCTGGGACATTCAGTGAAAAAATTTTACTATCACATTGAAAAAAGAAAAAATGTGGGGGCAGGTATAGTGACCATGAACGCTTTGTGTAATTATGCCTCCTCCTCTCCCTCTAGCTTCTTCTTCCTTACCCTGTGTTGATGGACCCAGGCAAGGCACAAAGCTTTATGTCGTACAGGCAGAGAGGGGGTGGGTACAGGGAAGAGGATGCCACAACACAACATGGCATGCACTCGACTAATGTCTGAAGGAGTGCTGGAGGGAACTGACACCATAAATCCTGCAGGGATGTCCATAAATCAGTAGGAGTTCTGAACAGTACATTGCAGGGCATCCCAGATATGCTCAATAATATTCATAACTAGGGAATTTAGTGGCCAGCAGAACTGTTTAAATTCAGAAGAGTGTCCCTGGAGCCACACTGTAGCAATTCTGGATGTGTGGGATTCAGCTGGAATACACAATGGACATAAATGGATGCAGGTGATCAGACAGGATGCTTACGCGTGTGTCAGTTGTCAGTCATATCTAGATGTATCAGGGGTCCCATATGACTCCAACTGCAAACACCCCACACCATTAGAGAGCTTCCACCAGTTTGAACAATCCCCTACCGGTATGCAGGGCCCATAGATTCATGAGGTTGTCTCCATACCTGTACATGTCCATCTGCTCGTTACAATTTGAAATGAGACTCGTCCGACCATGTAACATGTTACCAGTTATCAACAGTCCATTGTCAGTTCTGACAGGCCCAGGCAAGGCATAAAACTTTGTGTCATGCAGTCATCGAGGGTGCACGAGTGGACTTTTGGCTCAAAATGCCCATATCGATGATGTTTCATTGAATGGTTCATATGCTGATACTTGCTGATGGCCCAGCATTGAAATTTGCAGCATTTTGCGGAAGGGTTGCACTTCTGTCATGTTGAACAATTCTCTTCAGTCATTGGTCCCATTCTTGCAGGATCTTTTTCCGGGCGCAGCGATGTCGGAGATTTGATGTTTTACCAGATTCCTGATATTCATGGTACACTTGTGAAATGGTCATATGGGAAAATTCCCACTTCACTGCTACCTCGGGGATGCTGTGTCCCATCGCTTGTGTGCTGACTATAACACCACGTTCAAGCTCACTTAAATCTTAATAACCTGCCATTGTGGCAGCACTGTTGTCTTGTATAGGTGTTGGTGACCACAGTGCCAAATTCTGCCTGTTTACATATCTCTGTATTGAATACGCATGCCTATATCAGTTTATTTGGTGCTTCAGTGACCTTGGGAGTGAATAATGTTCGAAATTTAATTTATTTTTGTATGTCAATAAGCCAAAGTTATATGTGCTGTATCTTTGATCTGTTTCTTTATAGTCTGCACTTGAAAATGAAGTACCACACACAAGTATGAGTACTCTCCTAGCTTTCTTGGGAAATTTTCTTCCTTTGATGATCATTGTCGCTATAATAGTATTGTATTCACTAATCCATGTCTTATTCAAGACAATCTTAAAATAATAGTCTTACAGAGGCTGGAGATTTTAAATATTGCAATCAGTTCTCAGTTTTCAGTGTTGCGTAAGAGAAATTCCTCTAGAGAGATGAGTTCTGCGACTTTGCTGTTATCAGTTAAGAGCTATCATTTTAATACATTGTATTAAGTAAGGTGCCAGACGGTATGGACAGATGTCAATGTAACTTCATACACATACACATCAATGGCATGTAAATAAATGATTTTAGAAGTGCAATTCCTTATGACATGTAGGATGGGCACGACACTGCACTAGTGCTGCATGTGTTTTGTGTTGTTACCAAACCTGTTAGGGCATCCCCAATGCAGAAGTGGAGTGATCACTGCATAGGACACGGAGATTCTCTCTACTTGTAAGAGACAGAGTTATTAGTATTTGAAACGGTCCTCATTACAGTTCTTCATTTGACCAACTGGTCGGTTTGTGCATTATCCAGAGTTGTGGAGCATTTGGATGTGGCAGTGGCTCAATGTTGGACTGCATGGGAACACGATGGCAGGTGTATTTGTTGTCAAGCTTCTGGTCGATCACGTCTGATCACCACAAGAGAGGATCACCATATTGTGCACCAAGCATATTGTAACTCATGCCATCAGAGAACAGGTAACAGACTCCCAGAAACATACTGTATCATCCTGCACCACTGGTCGGAAACAAACAGCATCCCGACTAGGGAATTACAGTCCCACATGTAATCTGCCGAGTCTGGACTGTTGATGAATGGCGTCGCACTGCGGTCAGCTATGAATCACAGCTCTGAACTACACTGGATGACCGTTGTTGGTCAGTATGAGGGAAACCTGGCGAGACGCTGTTCTCACAATGTTTCAGAGCAACACAACAGTGTTACTTCTGGCGTAATGGTGTGCAAAACTTTTGGTATGAATTCAGGTCACAACTGGTATTGACTGAGAGAAATCGGATAGCACAACAGTACGTCACAGATATCCTACATCTTCATGTGTTACCCCTTATGCGAAGTATTGTGTCATTTTTCAAGAGGACAATGCTTGTTCACACATGGCACCTATGTCTATGAACTATCTGTCAGATGTTGAGGTACGTCAGTGGTCAGCAAGATCCTCAAGTCTGTCCCCAATAGAACATATGTGGGACCATCTCGGATGTCAGTTTCATCGCAGTGTCAGTATTCAGGATATTAAAGTACCAGTTACAACAGTTTTGGGCAAGATTGCCTCAGGAGAGTACATGACAGCTTTCCCAACCGAATCAGAGCATACATCCACGCCAAAGCGGGTTCAACGTCATACTGGTAAATGGGCTCATATTGCCAAGTACTCTGTAAATTTAACTTGATTTGTAATCACTGATATAACGCTGCTTACTCCTCTCCTTGCCCCCTTCTTTGTTCTTTACATTTTTGGACAGGAAGTGCTTTTCACTCTATTTGCTACTAGGACATTGGTAGTGAGATATTGGAGTTCCCTATGGGTATCTCGTAGTTTCGACGAACCTACTAGTTTCGACTAACCTACAGGAAGTTTGTGCATTCGGCATTCGACACGAACTTCGCCATCCGAGCGGCTTGTTATGAGGTGGCTATGACTCTCTTGCAATCTCTGGATAAGCAACTGTGAGTATCGGACTTCATCATCCTTGCTGGAACATTTCCACAAGGAGTGAAGCAAAGAAAAGAGCTAACGGAAGCAGAAGCTTATTAAAGCAGCGTGTTGTCGTTCTGTAATAACTCGGCTGTGTAGGAAGGCAGCCTCACCTCGTGAATCCGATTTATCGAGCGGCGTGGCACTTTGTAGTTGTCTGTCACTGGGCGTTGGCACTGCTCTTCCATGCAAAGATAACCTGGTCAAATCCATCTAAACGAAAGTCGGATCCATCAAAGAACACCACAAGCTGCAACCGAGTAGCTATCTGCTACTCTAATCATTTGTAACAAAGGGAAGGGGAGGGGGGTGTAGACTACATTGATAACTGTTTACCTCGCTTACTTGTAGGTTAATTATATTCTGCGATTCTTACTCGACGAAAACTTTGTGATCACTGTCCCATTAACTAGTTGAATGTTTCTTCTGCCAATGCCATAGAACACAGTTTTGTGCTCTTTTTCCCACCGTGTTCATTCCCGTTGCTAGCAACATTTTCCCTGATTTCAGTATAAATAACAAGCGTTCACGTTTGTAATTCGAGAGCTGACTACAGCCGGTTAATACACACATAAAAAAAAATTGCATCACCTAGGTTCCGAGAGTTCCGGAACCTGTACAGAAAATTGGACTAGAGATCAACATAAACATCATTTTCGTCCGTTTTATTACTCACGAAAACCACACATTGAATGTTGTACCCCGATACAGCGAGACCTTCAGAGGTGGTGGTCCAGATTTTGTTCATACCGGTACATCTAATACCCAGTAGGACGTCCTATTGTATTGCTGTATCGCTGTATTCGTCGTGGCATACTATCCACAAGTTCATCACGGCACTGTTGGTCCAGATTGTTCGACTCCTCAACGGCGAGTCGGTGTAGATCCCTCAGAGTGGTTGGTGGGTCACGGCGTCTATAAACACCTCTTTTCAATCCATCCCAGGGATGTTCGATAGAGTTCATGTCCAGAGAACATGCTGGCCACTATAGTCAACCAATGTCGTTATCCTGGAGGAAGTCATTCACAAGATGTGCGCGATGGGGGCGCGAATTGTCGTCCATGAAGACAAATGCCTCGGCAATATATTGCCGATATGGTTGCACTATCGGTCGGAGGATGGCATTCACGTAACGTACAGCTGTTACAGCGTCTTCCATGAGCACCAGTGGCGTACGTCGGCCCCACATACTGCCACCCCAAAACAGCAGGGAACCTCCATCTTGCTGCACTCGCTGGGCAGTGTGTCAAGGCGTTCAGCCTGACCGGGTTGCCTCCAAACGCATCTCTGACGATTGTCTGGTTGAAGGCATATGGGACACTCACCGGTGAAGAGAACGACATGCCAATCCTGAGCGGTCCATTCGGCATGTTTTTGGGCCCATCTGTACTGCGCTCCATGGTGTCGTGGTTGCAAATATGGACCTCGACATGGACGTCGGGAGTAATGATGTGCATCATGCAGCCTACTGCGCACAGTTTGAGTCGTAACACGACGTACTGTGGCTGCACGAAAAGTATTATTTAACTTGGTGGCGTTGCTGTCAGGGTTCCTCCGAGCCGTAATCCGTAGGTAGCGGTCATCCACTGCAGTAGTAGCCCTTGGGCGGCCTGAGCGAGGCATGTCAACGACAGTTCCAAACTCTATCTATCTCCTCCATGTCCAAACGAAATCGCTTCGGTTCACTCTGAGACGCCTGGACACTTCCCTTGTTGAGAGCCCTTCCCGGGACAAAGTAAGAATGGGGACGGGATCGAACTGCGGTATTGACCGTCTAGGCGTAGTTGAACTACAGACAACACGAGCTGTGTACCTCATTCCTGCTTGAATGACTGGAACTGATCGACTGTCGGAACCCCTCCGTCTAATAGGCGCTGCTCATGCATTGTTGTTTACATCTTTGGATGGTTTTAGAGACATCTCTGAACAGTCATTCAGCCATTCCTACGGGGATACTGCTCAATTTTCTTTCATAGTGCTGCAGGATTCGACTCAGTGTATACAATAGAACAGGGATGCTTGAATTTGGCGTCGCACACATTTTATTCGCTTTGTTGTGCAGTTTCATAAAGTACAGTTATTGAATTTAGCTTGGGTATTCTACGTGGAAAATGTAGTTACTAAGTTATCCGACGTAGTTCAA
Organism: Schistocerca piceifrons; assembly: GCF_021461385.2. Lineage (NCBI taxonomy): Eukaryota > Metazoa > Arthropoda > Insecta > Orthoptera > Acrididae > Schistocerca > Schistocerca piceifrons. The sequence continues at coordinate 770,759,788 of NC_060138.1, forward strand.
TAGTCAGCCACTGCGTTGGCTGTATGACGAGTGCATTCTCGTCGTACAGTGAACACGCAGGTAAGCAGAATATTCCACATCTTTCACGTACGTGCACTGAAAGAACATACAGATTCTGTTTCTTTCCCCTTAGGAAAGTCAGTTGCAGAATTACAGTGTCTTCCAACTACCAGAATGTACACCCTCAGGACGATACGCATTGGATGAGGTGAGACTTAGAAGGCCAGCAATTAGTAGTGGCGGGAGGTTTCACTTGTCTTGCATTCTTTGTTTCCCAAGATATCTTACGCCACGCGAATGAATGTTCAATCAGTCGACCAAATAACAATCGATCAGTGGAAATGCCACTGGACAGTGGACACAATGATATCACTCCTGCTTGAGATCACAGCCCAAAATAGATAAAGATCAAAGGTGAAATTTGTTTCAAAAATCCCTTCCCTCTCCTAATATTCTAAACCATTACGAACGTTTACTGTCAGCTCATCGCACCTTGTGCAGTGTTCAGGATTGAAGTCACTCTTCCGTGCACCTTAATTGTTACATTTTTCGTAAAAGATACAAAATGAAATTTCACACATGGTTGCTAATTTGATAGATCCTTACCCAAATATCTATGTGTACTCCTACCTAGCACTTGGAAAACTCACTTCAGACGAAGAGCAGAAGAAGTGAGGCTGGAGGATTTGTTCCCCAGTGTCCATCACAACAGCTAGGCTAGCGATATGGATAATGTGTTAGAATATAGACATGAGTGATGTCTGTTGTGTCGGACATGTCCAATGGAACAGACACCCACCACTTACATCTATAATTGTATGGGCGCGACGGCTGTTTGATGGAAAAGTTTCAGTGTGGATGCACAATCAACGTCCTTACTCTTATGGTGATCAGCAATCTGCCAATAGGTGGTTAGTGGGCAGGGGTTGTTGCGGTGCGGCGAACGGGAAGTTGGGAATTTGGGTCTGACGGCACACAGTTTCAACTCTCGCTATTGCATCGCCGCAATGCCCTGTACGGCTGGAAGTCACAATTTCCCTGCCTGTTTCCTTTCCATGCCTTCCACACTAGTTACTCATGTAGAATTATTTTGTGATTTGTTGATGACGTATATACATAATCTACATGATATTTGGAGCATTACTGTAGGATTTAATTTTTATTTTAAATCGTTTTTCTGTTTTATTATTATTGTTGTTATTACTGTTACTATTAAGCTGAAAAGATAATAAATTCCTAAACATAATTCCATAATCTTCGTTTATGAACAGAAATATGCATATATACTATGTCTTGCAGGCAGCAGTGTAAATTGATAGCTTACATAAATGTTAAAAATGAATCATCGATCTTCTCTGGCCGTGGTATGCGTGATTCTCCATTCTGATCGACTGTGCGTATCACACAGTCTTACCCGTTATGGCCTTAAGGTTGAAGAACAGCCCACGGAGGCTGCATATGTCCACTCCCTTTTGTGTTCATTAATTTTCGACGATACTTATTTGACAAAGTTTCGTAAATTTATCTGCGTAACGAAAATACACTACTGGAAATTGAAATAAGAACACCGTGAATTCATTGTCCCAGGAAGGGGAAACTTTATTGACACATTCCTGGGGTCAGATACATCACATGATCACACTGACAGAACCACAGGCACATAGACACAGGCAACAGAGCATGCACAATGTCGGCACTAGTACAGTGTATATTCACCTTTCGCAGCAATGCAGGCTGCTATTCTCCCATGGAGACGATCGTAGAGATGCTGGATGTAGTCCTGTGGAACGGCTTGCCATGCCATTTCCACCTGGCGCCTCAGTTGGACCAGCGTTCGTGCTGGACGTGCAGACCGCGTGAGACGACGCTTCATCCAGTCCCAAACATGCTCAATGGGGGACAGATCCGGAGATCTTGCTGGCCAGGGTAGTTGACTTACACCTTCTAGAGCACGTTGGGTGGCACGGGATACATGCGGACGTGCATTGTCCTGTTGGAACAGCAAGTTCCCTTGCCGGTCTAGGAATGGTAGAACGATGGGTTCGATGACGGTTTGGATGTACCGTGCACTATTCAGTGTCCCCTCGACGATCACCAGTGGTGTACGGCCAGTGTAGGAGATCGCTCCCCACACCATGATGCCGGGTGTTGGCCCTGTGTGCCTCGGTCGTATGCAGTCCTGATTGTGGCGCTCACCTGCACGGCGCCAAACACGCATACGACCATCATTGGCACCAAGGCAGAAGCGACTCTCATCGCTGAAGACGACACGTCTCCATTCGTCCCTCCATTCACGCCTGTCGCGACACCACTGGAGGCGGGCTGCACGATGTTGGGGCGTGAGCGGAAGACGGCCTAACGGTGTGCGGGACCGTAGCCCAGCTTCATGGAGACGGTTGCGAATGGTCCTCGCCGATACCCCAGTGTCCCTAATTTGCTGGGAAGTGGCGGTGCGGTCCCCTACGGCACTGCGTAGGATCCTACGGTCTTGGCGTGCATCCGTGCGTCGCTGCGGTCCGGTCCGCCGACCACTGGCGACAACATCGATGTACTGTGGAGACCTCACGCCCCACGTGTTGAGCAATTCGGCGGTACGTCCACCCGGCCTCCCGCATGCCCACTATACGCCCTCGCTCAAAGTCCGTCAACTGCACATACGGTTCACGTCCACGCTGTCGCGGCATGCTACCAGTGTTAAAGACTGCGATGGAGCTCCGTATGCCACGGCAAACTGGCTGACACTGACGGCGGCGGTGCACAAATGCTGAGCAGCTAGCGCCATTCGACGGCCAACACCGCGGTTCCTGGTGTGTCCGCTGTGCCGTGCGTGTGATCATTGCTTGTACAGCCCTCTCGCAGTGTCCGGAGCAAGTATGGTGGGTCTGACACACCGGTGTCAATGTGTTCTTTTTTCCATTTCCAGGAGTGTATCAGCAGCTATACAACCCAACGTTTGCCTGTTCACTTATTATAGGATGTTGGGAGTGGAGAGGAAGGGAGATTATGATCTTATTTGATTCTAATTTTAGAATTTCATTGGTCCACATTAGCGAATCAGGAGGCAGCTTTCGTCATGTGGTCCTGCTGCCGCGGGATCCTGGGCAGTTAAGAAGGATCAGTACGCTGTTTACCTTCCGTTGAAACGTTTGCCATAGCCACGAATTATTGATTTTATCTGAGTGGAATATGGCGCTTATGCTCTTTCAGCTGTATTTATAAGTAGCACCATCTCACGCGCGCTGGTTTAATCTATTCTCCCGACTGACATCATAAACTTCATGTGCGTGTACCGTAGCAACTGCATCTTTGCTGGATTCCGGCGCGTGTTTTAATTTTGCTGCTGTTACGATAAATCAGCTTAATGCCAACTCGACGAAGAAACTGCGTGCTTCCACCAAGCACGGTAACTCCCGGCACGTAGTTGATCCACCTGCTCGTCTGTCACTTGTTCCTTGGGAACATGATTTTATTGATGGATCTTTCGGTCATTTCCTCCCCTGTTCCACTCACAAAAAACGACTGTCTAAAAACTTCCGTACGAGCCCTAATTTCTCGCATCATATCTTCATGGTCGATAAGCGAAATGTACGTTGGCGGCAGTAAAATCGTTCTGCAGCCGGCCTCAAATGCTGGTTCTCTGAATTTGAGCAATGGTGCGTTGCTGAAATAGCATCGTCTTCCGTGTAAGGGTTCCCCCTTGAGTTCATGAGGCACCTCCATAATAATTGTGTGCTGATTGAACATACAGGTAACAAATGTAGCAGCTCGCTTCTGGACTACTTCGATCTCTTCCTTTAACCCGATTTGATGGGGATCACAAACACTCGAACGGTACTCAAGAACGGATCGCATTAGCGTTCCATACGCCGTTTCCTTTATGGATGAGCTACTCTTTCCCAAAATTCTCCCAATAAAACGAAGTCGAGCTTTTGCCATCCCTACTACCAACCTGACGTGCTCATTACATTTCAGATCGCTGCGCAGCGTTGTGCCTGGATATTTAACCGAAGTTATTATGTCTATTTCACATGGGGTCAGATAACGAAAGAATTGTCAGCATTTGCGGAATATTGTGTCGATTTCTCGAACGCTTCCATGAAGAGGTCCGCTGCTAATGGCGAAAGGGGGATCTTCTTGCTACGCCACTTGCCGTTCCACTTGAAAAAATGGCCATCATAGAGCACTGCGCGAGGTAACATATGCTGGAGATAACTAGCCGTTGTAAAACGTTAAACGCTTCCTGCAAGGGTACATTTGTGAACAGCGGAGTCACTTCAAAACTAACAGTCATGTTCGTGTGCGCGATGGACTGTTGCTATATAAGTGCGTGGAAGGGGGATGAATCTTTTACGTACTATGGTCTACTGCCCAGTAGGTTTCGCAATTTTTGTGTTAGATGTTTTGCCAGGTTCTACGTTGACAAATTAATCCCTCATACTATTGTTAGTGGACTGGCCTCTTCATTTGTGTTCCTCACTCCATATATTCTGGGTGCAGTTGTGACTTTGCGAATTACTCTACTGGTTGTGACAAAATCTTTTTTGCTCTTCCTTTCTGATAATCTTAGCTATTAGACCTACATTGTTCCTTATGTATGAGGCATCTGATTAAATGTTGCATTTTGTTCTCATAGTCCTTTGTATTCATATGCACAGATGTGCTGAACTTGTCTGCTTGAATGAAAACGATGCCATGGTTGTTTCCCAGATCTGCAAAGGCTTGTCTTTCGATCTTGGACATATGTGGTTTCTACCACAAGTTGGTACTTGACTTCCTCCGTCTCACATGGGATAGATGTAGTAAACCTTATTCGGAACTGATATCATTTTTAGTTAGCAAACAGAAATTGAATCTCTTGGCAAACCGTCTACAGTGGCATCATTGGCGTTGTCATTGGCAACGCTGACCACTGTTCACGGCAGGTGCGGCCTGACTTTCTCCAGTTACAGACACCCGTGCTCGTTATGGTGGGTAGTGGTAGGTAAGTCTGTCAACTTCCTCCCAATCTGCCGTGTACTTGATTTTTAACGAGAAAGATATAACGGGTTTTTAGGTTGAAATAGAGACTACTGGGCATATATCGGTGCCTTTCACGTAGCAAAACCTTGGTCACACTCACACAAATACACATCTCTGTGTTCGAATTGATACATGATGACAGTTGAAGAAATTTTGATACCACGTCAACCTCCCGTCATCTATCTATGAATGTGTGATCGTTCCTCAGTTCTTAGCGACACAAGTTGTCTGATGTTACCGTGAACTACGTATTTGCCCTCTTTCCGTAAAAAGCGTTTTGTGTTGTAGAAAACGTCATATTTTGCTAGCGATAGATAGACGCTCATACTTACAAGTGATCTTAGTATTAATAAATTCTTGATTTTTTTTATACATTTGATAATGACTTCTGAGGATCTAGGTCCGTTATTAATTTCATATTTTTTCCCTATCAAAACATAATTAAATTCAGATTCTTTTTGACAGAGATAGATTTATGAATGATCAACGAGAGCGAGTATTGTACATGTGCTTCAAGAATAGCATAATAATTACGTATCTCGATACATACGTCTCGTGGAGCGTGGAACGAACTTGTCTGCTTTATACATGTGCATAATATATGGAAAATTTTTATTTACTTTACAACAGCAAATAAAGTGTGCACTAAGTAGCACACAAAGCAGTTTAAATTATTACAATGATGAAAATCTATTGACAAGAATGTCTTCACGGTTTGAAAAATCGAGTGTGACTGTATTGTGTCTAATGTAACTGCTGAGACAGAGGCAGGCAGGCAGCAAATACAGCCAGAGACTGTCATTTAGAGGAGATTGAACGCAATACAGTTACTATGCCTGTATACCAGTGTGCGTGTTTGAGTTCGTGTGCACACTCTGAATAATTTAAAAATGCATCGATATACTCGATTTCACTGAATGTGTCTTAAAATGCATATGTTTGACCCATGTCTTCAGGTCTCTAAGGACAATGTGGGCCACTTTTCAGCGGAAGGAGGAGACAGGCTCTCCCAAAGTCGTCCTAGAAATGTAGCTCCATCAACATCAACAACAATCGCAGGTCGTACTGGAGATTATATTAACGGACTTCTTCATCGACGATCACTTAAACGTAAACGAAAGGCTAAACAAAGTAAATCTGTTTATAATTAATGGCCACATGATACTCCTGCTTTTGGACATTGTGCCCAAAATGACGATTTTACATATGTAGTATTTACACCGAGAAAAAGCGCTCACTTACGGGTGGATTTACAATGAGGAAATTCTTGTTGAAGATGTACCTCGCGTGTGTATTAATTTTGACTGGGAAAGGCCTTGTTCTACGTAAAAAATGAAACTGCTATGGGCAGGTAGAGGAAGCGATACACTGGATCTCTGTAGTAGGCCTACATTACAGCAATCAGAACGTGAACAGTGCTCCTGGAGAGCTAACAACTACCAGGTCCAGTGGAATTAGTTTTTAAGAGAAATCAGTGAAACCGTAGATGTTATATCTTCAGATTAACATCTGGTTCTAATCAAGCCAACTCGCATTGTCTATAGCGCAGGCAACGTGGGGATAACTCTGGTTATTGTATTTATGCTTATGACAAGTAATAACAATAAGTAGAGTTTTGCTCGGTTACATACAGCTACTCAATTTTTTTATGTATAATATTTTGTTGTGAGAAATATAGTGTTTCCTGGAAGCATAATAGGTTATGTTAATATTTGTATAACTTTCAAGTACAGAATTTCGATTTTACTTTTTGTTTACTAGAGTTGGCGTGTGTCTGGTGGTTTTTTTTTAAGCACTATTGGACTACAGGCTGCATGTCACAATCGCACGGATCTTGCTATTGGGTTAACTGAGGGAACCTGGGAACTGCAGAGGGTGACAGTGGAGTAGAATGTTAGGGTAGGAAGAGTAGGGCGGATGTCTGTTTTTATCTCATTGTGGTAGCGGTGATATACTTGTATTAGATGTTATGAATGTGCGGAGTAGGTAAATTCAATCTTGAATATCATTTGTGATCTTTGTATCTAATATTAACGTTTCTGGTCGAAGCCAAAATATATTTATAGTTGCACGTACTATATTTCAATTCATAGATCACTAAACTTCTGGGTATATCGACATGTCATAATATACTAAATGTCCAGCGGTGTTGCGACGGCCGTCCTCAGGCCGAAGAGTCGGATATTTAGTATTTTAACATTCAAGTATAATAACATGACGCGGCAGACTACCTTGAAGGATTTTAATGAGGTCATTAGCAGCACAAACCTACATATTCGTATCCCTCAATTATTTTACTCATCCTTCTTCTTTGTTACTGTTTTCAGTTTCTTTCAGAGTGCGAAAGGATGTGTCATCTCACATTAAACTGTTGCTTAATTCACTGTTAAAGACTTAAATACAACTGGTTATCAAGGAGGTTTGCCAGTGCTAATAAACAGAAATAGACATGTTAATTGGTATATAAAGTCTTTAGTATTATAGGGGTACAGATACCATTGGCTTAGTTGAAACAGGAAGCCTAATGTTTAAACAGTGTTATTCCAAGACTTACTGATTAAAAAATGACGTAACTACTTAGTTGGACAGTAATGTCATAGAAAGTCATTTACTAATTTAATGAAAGCTTTGACGTTCGATTCTACATGAAATATTAGCGGGGAAGCCAGTAATTTTGTTTTTGGATGGTAGTAAGTGTAGAGCAGAACTATAAGAAGGGATTTCCTACAAAGTACTTACTTATGAGTGGCGTCTTTTCTGTCGGAGGCAGGCTCTCTCTTATAGTCATGAGGAACACCGTCATCGATAGCAGAGCGCTAATTCCCAGTGTAACTTTCTCTCCTGATTCCGAAGGAACGTAGAAAACCAAAAGCGCTGAAATAAAAAGCAGTTTACTTTTACACTGTGCAAATTTTTTACACAGATCATGAATCTGTTGTTTCATTGTATACTAAAAGAAGTTGTTTAGGAAGGGTGTTTTGATATTCTAATTTGTTTTCAAGTATCATAGAATTTTGGTGAAAAACTTTGTCGACGTATTCAGAGATTAATTAAAACAACTATAACTTGTAGACAGCATCTAGTTTCAGTAGATGAAACATTTCAGAATGGCCTCCAATAATTATCTAAATGTAAAATGAATGAATAAGTTAGTTTCGACTCAAACAAAATCCTACAGAGTGCCGGTGCTAAGCTACAGCTGACTTGATTGGTTACCATTTATCCGTGTGATGGCTTTCCTCTGTGGGTCTTTAGTGTGCTGTCCGCATATTTAGATTTGTACAAATTGTCTCGCACTGGCACATAATACAGAATGAATTGTTAAAGTTCCCTTTAAACATAATTGTGCAATCTCGTGTTGAATTTACGATAGTGTGAAGTATTGTTGTAACTTTTCCAGTGCTCGGGGACTAATGATTAGTGAGCGGGCATCTTGTAATGAGTATTAACGGTAGACTAGCTCTAGAAATAATTTTACTACACTGCTCAACAGAAGTTCGGAATAGTGTCGTTAAATGAAATTTACGATACCAAAGGTCTCATTGACAGGGGCACTTCATACATTATCCAGTTACAGCTTCCTTACTAGAGGGTGTTTACTACTTGCATGCTTTGTGGCCGTTTCCCAGTCATATAAACATACCGCTGCCGGAGCGACACGTCGCGAGCAGTCCAGTAGCAACAACAGCTTCATTCAGATTGTGTTCAGCACTGCAGTAACATGGCACGTAGAGGCATACAACACTTTGATAGAGCAGGATAGGGGCTTTACTTTCAGCAGGTCACATACACCAAGATGTTGCCGATCAGTTACATGTCACTCAAAGTGTGGTGTCTAAGATGTGGATAAAGTACAGAGAGACGGGAAGTGTGAACATAGTCCTCGTAGTGTCGTCCTCGTATGACAACACCAATCCAGAATCGTTTCCTCCAACTGTCGGCTCGCAGGCTCCCAACATCAACTGCCAGAAATATTGCAGAGGACTTCTCCCAGACAACAGAGATTCGTATCTCAGACCAAACAGTGCGTAGAAAACTGCATCAGGATGGTCTTCATTCCAGAAGACGAATGAGAAATTTTGCACTGAACCAAATGAACCGACGCAATCGAAGTACTGGGCTCTTGCACATCAACTTGGACCTTGCATTATGGAGTAATGTCATGTTTGCTGACGAGACCAGGATTGGTTTGCAACGGATACTAGTCGTGTTAGGGTTTGGAAAAGTGCTAGACGACACCAGGAGGAGTTGAGGAAGTCTATCCTTTTGCATGTGGAAGTGACGTTCTGGGCGGCAGACTCCTCTAACACCCATCTACGCCAATTTGACTGCTCCCCAATGCCTCGAACAAACGATTGTAAAGTCCTGTAGACGTGAAGTCGGTGACAAATTCATCCTGATCGATGGAAATGCAACGTCGCGGAACCTTCAAAGATGGAACATCAACCAAACGCATTGGCCAGTACAGTCCACAGACATGAGTGGAACAGAGCAGCAACGGGACGTGTTCCACCTATATTCAGAACATCACTGAAGCTGCCATTGAGATCCAGAACATGCCTAGCAGAATGGAGGAAGTCACCCGTGTGTAGGGAGGACATACTCACTTCTAAAACTGATAATCATTATCATGAGATGAAGATTTTAATCGCAAGTTGTCCTTCAAACAACCTGTCAAAACTCTGATCCTGTGTGGCGGACAGACAACGCACTTGATATTGTGTTTCCGAAGAGTTCTTCCAATTTTCGCTGGCACTTTCCACATAAGGTATGAGCATTGCTGCAAAAGGTGTGTCTACTTCCTCTCGTGCAATATTTGGACTTGTTGCGTCCAAACACCTGTTTCACAGTGGAGGTGGAGTACAACGAAAAGCTCCTGTCCGTTGATGTGACGGTTAAGCGAAAAGCAGATGACACACTAGGGTAAAGCGTTTACAGCAAGCTGCTCAAACTTGCATTCGTATGGCAGTTCTCACTTTTCGCGACGTGGAGCACACTGGCAAGCACGGCCCGTCGAATCTCCCACCGAAAGAGTTTAGTAACAGGCACCAGGCACGCACCTATAGACAACTAATCAGAACAATGGTTGGGGAGAAAAATCAGATCTGACGCACTCCGAAGCTGATAACCGCAGACCCGAGATTGACAGTACGAGGGAGTAAATAACCAAGACGGTGTTGCAGGAAGTCATTGAGTCAGTAGGGCGTTTCTAGATTAGCTAGTACACAGCCATGAGTCGCGAGAGAGAGGCAGCGCTTGTGTCATTTCGGCAGCTGTGGAACATTGGAGACTGAAGATCGCTTCTTCGGATACGATAACTTCGTCGTAAACGACGAGTCTGTCGTTCCAACACGAGGGATATTTCGTTGCCATTTCAATGGCATAGCTCCAAGTCGTATTGCGATCCTATGATGGGTTAAATCGCTCAGAACAACAGGAAACATTCGTAAGAACATGTCGACAGGTCCTGATAAAAAAAGTGAAGACACCTGAAAACGTCGCCACTGTGAGAGAGACAATCGTCAAGAGTCCGAAATGATTTGCACGTTAACACGTATACTGTCTACAATTCCTTCCGTACAAAATACTGGTGGGGTCAACAGTCGAAAGACAGGGAGAAGACATCGCCGTGCTATGCAAGTGATTTTTGAGGACGACCCTAGTGTTACAGAATTTATGAATGATGACGAGTATTTTCACTTGTAAGTGTGACAGTTAACAAACAGAACTATGGTTTTGGGCTTCTGGTCAACCATACGTCGTTTACGAAAGACCTCTTCACCCCTGAGGTGTGACTGTGTGTTTTGCCGTAGTCACTGTCTGTGAAATTTTGAGACGGACAGCGTAACAGAGACGGTGGACACTAGACGTTACGTGCACACGATAAACTTGTTCGTTTTGCCAGAATTGCTGAGGCGACTGTTAAATGGTGCAACATGACACATTACAAATGCACGCACGGCAGTTGTGAGGAGCATTTTTCCTTGGACTCCCATTCCTCGTTTATGTGAAGTGCTGTGGCTTACCAGATATGTCCGCTTGTGCCTTTTTCTTCTGAAGGCATTTGAAAGAATGTCTATATGTCCACAGGCACAAGAGTTCAGTGGGACTGAAAGCTGTTTGTGAAAGAAGAGTCGGCTTGATTGACCAATGACTGTTGTTGGCTCGAGTTAGAGGCAGTTTCTGGGAGAAAGTTGAAAATTGTATTCGAGAAACTGGCCGCCACTTGGATGATGTAATTTTTCGCAAGCAATAATGTAAATCGTAGAAGATGTTAACCTTTGATTTTGGTAAATAGAAATTCCTTAGAATACAACATATTACTTTTTATTTGAAAACTGCCCGTTTCCCGTGGGCCATCCTGTGATAAGTCAGCTGGCTAAAATGTTGTACTGTGTGTTTGACGCTACCCGGCTGAATATCCGTGAACAGGCAAAGAAAGTGTAGTTTAACTGATATTGAGCTTTGCTAAAGTATTGATAAGTAACGAAAAATCAAATAATATTTCTGCGACAGGCGTCCTTCACAATTATGACATTACAAACGGAGCACTAACAAGCTAGTTGTCCAGTCTGATGTGTCGAAACATGACCTTAATTTTTTTATACAGCAATAATACACGGAAAGAAGTACAATGTCAAAATTTAGCTGCTAAAACACACTGCAAGTATTTTTAAAAAATACTGAAACTTGCCAAATTCCTACGCGCCAGATCGCTGGAGAACTGTACACCCTTGCCGTAGCTGTAGTAGACTGAATACGAGCCCTGTGGGCACCTATCTTTGGCTGACAGCATGTCGCTAAACAGATGGTACAACGCAATCGTAATTGGTATAGCGAATTTCCGTTTCCGTTGATAGTTCCTCTGACACAATCGTTCACAGTTACTACTCAGTCGAATTTGCAACTCATTTAATATCCCTAACAAATTTAGCAGTTGCCTTTGTGGTTCAAATGGCTCTAAGCACTATGGGACTTAACATCTGAGGTCATCAGTCCCCTAGAACTTAGAACTACTTAAACCTAACTAACCTATGGACATCACACACATTATTGCCCGAGGCAGGATTCGAACCTGCGACTGTAGCAGTCGCACGGTTCCAGACTGTATGCCTTTGTGGTATTACTAACTGCTAACAATGGAGATAGAACTGAATTTATTTTCTTAGTGATTTCTTGGCATATGCTCGGTCACAGCATTTGCCTTTGTGAAGAGAGTTTCGCAGAAACGTGGGATCCGATTAATGTTTTCGACATTAGAAAGATGAAATGTGAAGAACCCAGTGTGCAAATTAGAATCACCTACATCTCCTGAAGACCTACACATGTGCATTTATTAGTTAATTCTTGGACATTCGTTCCAACGATGTCGATATTTCGTTAGAAACTGTGGTAACAGTAGCAGAAACAAGTAATAACTCAGACAGTTCTGTGAATTGTAGCTCGAACGATGATTGTTATGATAATTAAAGTCCAGAACAAAAACAAAGTACCTTCCAAGCCCTATAAAACATGTATAGTAAAAGCTTTCAGTGACAAAGAAAAGACTGTACATTTTTTGTTAAAGTAAGGAGAAAACACTTCAGCTGTGTACACAGCTAATTTTGTTCCGTAAAATATGAACATGATTGATATAAATGGAAGAAAGATTTACACGAAACGAAATATGCGCCAAAATGAAACTCGCAAAAGTGTGAAATGAAAACTATTCGAAACATTTAGAACTGTTCGTGAGAGTGAATGCATTGTCACCGAAGGAGACGTACGAAACTGGATGAATTGTATGTGAGATGAACATTACTGATTTCTAGGCATCTTCGGCTTAATTTAACAAATTCAGTAAACTGTATGGTAAAAGAAGTCGCCGATGCGAGACGAAGCTTATTCATATTCAACAATTCCAGTGATAATTATCGCCGCGCGGAGTGGCCGCGCGGTTTGCGGCGCAATGTCACGCATTGCGCGGCCGCTCCCACCGGAGGTTCGAGTCCTCCCTGGTCGGGCATGCGTGTGTGTGTTGTTCTTATCATTAGTTACTTTAAGTAGTGTGTGAGTCTTGTGACCGATGACCTCAGTAGTTTGGTCCCTTAGGAATTCACACACATTTGAACATTTCATAATTATCGGTGGATTACTGTTTCCGCAACTTTATCTTTGCCTTCAGGAGCGTCAAGGCAAATTAGGACGAAAAAAAAAAAAAGATTCTTTTACTTGCAAAAGACTTGTAATCGACGTAGCAAAATTTTGAAAAATGAGAAACAATAATTCTGAATGCTGCTTTTGTAACGTTTTCTTACCATTTGCAGAGAATAATTCATTGTATTTAGGAGGGCGACGAGAAGACTGTTAATGTAATTCAGTTTCCACGCGCACCTAATTGTGTGATTCAGCCTTTCGAAAAAAAAAAAAAGAAAAAGAAAATCAACCAAGTAAAGCATTTGTCAGGTAACTGTCGGGCAGCATAATTTGCGATTGCTCTTTGTCATTGCAGGTTTATTAGCGGAACAGTATTGTTAAGCTTCAGTCGTTTCTGTATTGTCAGCTTGCATCACCTCCATTCCAGTTATGTCTAATTAACTAGTAATTACTGTGAAGTGCCTGAATGCATTAAGTTTTCTGTTACTAGAAATACCTAGTGTAAGGGAAATGTTTGGTTTCTTCATGAAATAGACACTTCTCATTTTTGTGACAACTACGGGGAACAAACAAGCAACTGTTTCATTGTTAGCAAAATATATGTTCTTTTGCTTGTGCCTTTGTCCCACAGGTTTCGCAGGGTCGGCATGGTTACGGTCGAATTTGGCATGGTTAATTGAAGGGGTGGTCGGATGCCCTTCCTGTCACTACCCCATACCCACCCGTATGAAATCAGTGTACCCCCAGCTGTCTGTGTCTAGTGTAAACCATGAAATAGTGCAAATGTGTTTCAAATGTCTGCGAGTCGTGTAACTGAGGCGGCACGTGAGGACCAGCCCGGTATTCACCTAGTGGGATGTGGAAAACCGCCTAGAAACCACATCCAGGCTGGCCGGCACAACGGCTCTTCGTCGTTACTCCGCCGGGCGGATTCGATCCAGGGCTGGCGCGCCTACTCGAGTCCCGGAAGCAGCGCATTAGCGCTCTCGGCTAACCTGGTGGGTTAGCAAAATATACGTTATTATTATAAAATTATCATAAGAACTGTGCTACAGGAATTCTTGTATAATATTTAAGTCAACAAATTAAGGTCTCGATTGATGGAAGTCGCCTGTAATGTGACATCACACACTGCCTTGATTTTCAAAAAATGGTGCAGATGGCTCTAAGCACTATAGGACTTAACATCTGAGGTCATCAGTCCCCTGGACTTAGAACTACTTAAACCTAACTAACCTAAGGACATCACACACATCTATGCCCGAGGCAGGATTCGAACCTGCGACTGTAGCAGCAGCGCGATTCCGGACTGAAACGCCGAGAACCGCTCGGTCACAGTGGCGGGCGCCTTGATTTTCTTCCGTCTGCTAGTCACTTTTGTAAGAAATAAATCTGCAAACTGCAACAGTTTAGCTGCCGATATGAACTACTAGTTGTTTAAAAATTGATGAAGTGAGGCATTTTTGGTATCATTGAAGATCTTAAAATTCACATGTGTAAACTTTGGACTTTGCGCTACGCGGCACTCTGTCCTCTTGTCGCGGCTACGTCTGCTTAATCGCCGATTCCAGCACTAGGCAGGAAGTGCTGCGCAAACTGCTGTTATAAGAGGCTCTTCGTGCGGCAAATATGAATAACTTCAACACTTTAAAAAAGCTACTTGCATTGCGCCTTAGCAGCTAAAATTTTGATAGTGCACTCATTTCGCTGTAATCTTCCCCGTGTGAGAAATTTCAGGACAGGTTTCGACATGTCGGATTGGACCAATTCTTTGTAGGTACAAGTAGCACTCGCGAGCAGCGACTTGAACGATTGTGTCACTTCACACGATTGTGGTCATATATTCTGGTAGAGAATGAAACAAAGTGAGAGAACGAGGTGGTAACAATTTGCAGTACTGCGGTTGGATATGTACGGTGTTTTGATAAGTCACGTTCCGTGCAGAATAAGGCGCCATGGTAATTAAAGATTTCCGTACTTGAGATTGGGTGGGTTCGATTTAACCCAAAATTTCTGATGCATTACTCAAGTGGCGGTAGAACCTGCTATTAACGCTAAGTTTTGACTAGCCTTTCTTAAGAGCTACATTATGTTATTACTTACCAATTCCGTTGATAAGGATACAAGGAAGAATCAAATTGAAGACATAAAACATGGGCCTCCGCCGCAGCCGAATGATGTACGTAATGTCGGGGTACGGCTCTGGACAGCACGAGTAAAACTCGACGTGGCGCACTGCGTCGAAGCTGACCAGGTCGAACTCGCCATTGGCCTGATAGTTGCTGACGTCACCCTCTTCCGTCTGCTTCACCAGGTCTAACTGCGGGACAAGCAGGTATTAACTGCTATAATGTATACACAATTACGTAATACAGTAAGTGCCAAGAATCTGACATTATTGCCATTGTAAAGTAAATCGAGAATAATCCAATGTTTGAAAAACGAAAGGCGATGAATACCTGATAGCCATCGTATGTCCAGGATGCCCACTTCATATTACAACTCTGAATATCGAACGGGAAGTATTCGACATTTATGTCACACGAACTGCGGAAAATGCCGTGGCTGAGCCACACCACTTCTCCCGTGTACGTCACTATGACGTTCGTGTTGATCACAGCCGAGTTATACTGCGAATCGGCGCTGTGAACAATCGAGCATTGTTTACACGTTAAGGAGATTAGTTTTCATGGAACAAATTTCGTGATGACAAGAAAGATAAAACATACAAATTTTTCAAACTAACATAAATGGCTCAATATTCAGCGCAAGATAAGGGCTATAACAAGAGAAGCTACGCGACAGTAGATGATTAAAGCACAGTAGTGGATGTCTAGAGTGCGTTAACACTAAAAACTGACATAAAGTAGGACTGACATGTAAAATCTTAATAGGTAGGCCGAATGAGAGACTAAGATTTGTGAGAAGGGTTCTGGGAAAGTGCAGCTCGTTTGTAAAGGAAGTTAGTGCAAGATGCTACTGCGAGCAAATCTAGAGCACTGATCCACCGATTGGAGTCCTCATCGAGTGGACCTAACAGCATACATCGTACGAATTCGTACACGCGCTGCTAGCACCGTAACCGGCTGGTATAGCCCGTACGAAAGTGTAACAGGGGTGTTGTTATTCTTGTGAAACCCCGTTGAGTACACTTAGACAACCGATACACAACGATAAATAAGGAAACGTTTATCATAACATTTTTTTTTTCTTTAGACGCGACAGTTTCAATAACATCTTCAAATTCGATGAGGAATGTGCAACAATTATGATGACATCATCGTATATCTCGCGTGACTACAGCATGTACATGAGACAAATCAGGTTTGGGAGACTACATAACGTGCAAACAATCATTTTTGCACTCTCAATAAGCAAATAAAGTAGGACAGTAAGTCATTAATATTAGTACTCTCACCGAAACATAACGTAAAAATGGTTCAAATGGCTCTGAGCACTATGGGACTTAAACTTCTAAGGTCGTCAGTCCCCTAGAACTTAGAACTACTTAAACCTAACTAACCTAAGGACATCACACACATCCACGCCGAGGCAGGATTCGAACCTGCGACCGTAGCGGTCGCGCGGTTCCAGACTTAGCGCCTAGAACCGCTCGGCCACGACGGCCGGCAAACATAACGTAAAGTGGCTTGCGGAGTGTGTAGGTAGACACTGAATAATTGTAAAATACGGATATAATTATTTTTGGATTTTCAGTAATATGCGTACCAGAAATTTTGTGGTATTTTGTATGAAGTAATGCAGTACAACGTGTTTTCATAATGTTCCCAGACATTTCATTGTTTGAGGAGCTACTGCGCATTACTACCAATGGTCTATCAGGAGTGCTATGCCCCTATCTTCCTACAAAATGGAATCCTAATAAGCCTATAGATCTATATTTCTTATATACAGAAAACACTGACATACGTAAAAGTCATGTCAAGTGCCAGAAAAAATCAGAGTTATCCAGGAAAGCAGCACCAAGGTTTTGGATAATCTTTTTTGTATTTTACTTTTTAATTTGCGCAAATCTGCCATTACGGGTATTACTGTAGTCGTTTAAGTGTCAAACATGTTTGTTTTGTCGAGAAGAAGGAAAAATTAAATAAAACACCCACACTCGATTCTTTAAAGAATCAAACTCCAAAGTTTCAAACATCACACATCGTGAACTATGGGTCGTTCAATGATATAATTTTGCTGGTATATTAAAGTGATACATGTAGATACTGTTTGCAAAATGTGTCATGAATGTAGTTAGTAATGAAGAAGTAGTAAATTAAAACGTATGCAGGAACAGCAAAACTGCAAGGAAATTAGTAAGTGCTCTCAGCATTAAATATTGAATGAATAAAGTTTGGGTAATTTCAGCGTCGTGTGATACGCCGCTTCAGGACACTAATACCGTTCGTAACTGCCTATATACCGGCACCTAATTTGCACCACTGCTATAAAATTCGTACGTCTTGTACTAAGTGACATTTAGTGAGCTCCTCGGAGCCAACATCTCAGGTATGGCCTGTGTGTGTTGAGGGACAGACGTCTGCAGACAGCGTTGATTTTGTTATAGTTTTGACCTTTTTGTGTACGTGGCGAAGGGACTTACCGTTATTAGGTATCTGGTAACATGACGTTTTATTTATGGTTGAATGTACAGGAAGTAATCTTTATTTTCAGATAGCATGAATGTGTATCCTTTGTGGTTCGTTTGTAGGATGTTGACAAAGAGGAAATGGAGACGTTCCTTATTATGTACCGCTATAAGTACCATATATTCTACCGGTACAAACTGAGATACTTGCTCTTAAAGTGAGCTTTAAAAATGCGATTAGCGTTACAATTGCAGCATAATGTTTGGAAATGATATTGTGAATTTTAAAGTGTTCTTTAACCTAACTTATTAATTAAATAATTATTCAGTACTACAGTGTTGCAACAGAAAGAAGCTGAGGAAAGTGGAGCTCAGATGAACTGCATTTAAGTGTAACGTTATACCTATATGGAGATCACGGATTAAATGAATCAGCACGCGTTTAAAGTGTAAGTAAGTCAACGATTAAGAGGTACGCAGAAAACAAAAAATGAAAATGCAAATTGGGGCCGCGCGGGCTAGCCGTGCGGGCTTGGGCGTCTTACCACGGTTCGCGCGGCTCCCCCCGTCGGAGGTTCGAGTCCTCTCTTGGGGGTGGGTGTGAGTGTTGTCCTTAGTGTAGGTTAGTTTAAGTTAGATTAAGTAGTGTGTAAGCCTAGGGACCGATGACCTCAGCAGTTTGGTCCCATAGAACTTACCACAAGTTTCCAAATTTTTTTGCAAATTGGGATATAAAATTTTTTGGCGGCAGTTGCGTGTTTTCCGACGAAGTTTAAACCGGATTGGAAGAGCATATTCTTACATTTGAAGAGATAATGTCCGGTTGAAGCATGTTGGATGTACACTGAAGAGCCAAAGGATACACCTGCCTCATATCATGTACTCCCCCCGAGCCCCACGAGCACGCCATTGTAGCAGCAGTAACTGATCTAACAACTACGCCGGACACTTGTTGTCTTATACAGGCGTTGCCGACCGCAGCGCAATATTCTGCCTGTTTACATATCTCTGTATTTGAATACGCATGTCTATACCAGATTCTTTGAGGTCAGTGTAAGAAAACAGGCATTCGACATTGCAAAAGGACATGGACTGCCTCATAATTCCAATGCAGAAGAGCCGATGGGAATACCAGAGAAAATCATTCGTAAAACAGAGAAAGGCCAATGGAATGGAAGAAATGGTTAGCTGCATGAAATGCAAAATTTGGATTCTTGCAGTGGTGGGAGAAGGAGGGAAATAATGATACAAGAACTAAAATATGTAACTTTTACTTAGGCTTGTACGTATCTTTAAACTGAGGGACGTTATTTACAAGGGTGGCAGAATTTATGCACTCAGTGGTACAAATTAGGAAACCAGATTCTTAATTTGTACCATTTGCACACGAGTAGAAAATTAAATGTTGTGTGTTTATTTTTCTCAGAATCTCCAGTCTTTAAATAATTTTCTAATTTCCCGTTAAATAGGCTATAATAAATAAAATGTCAAAAGTGGTATAATTAAGGCAACTTGCCGCTACTTGACTTATTGTGTTAAACATTTAACATAAGATCGTAATTTACAATGGACAGATTATGACAGCGCTTTAAATTTTTAAATTCGGTTTATGACTGTGTGAAATATCGATAATCCAATTTTTCTTACCACTGGAAGTCGGTAGGCAACGTGTAACTGGTTAAATGTTCCACATAGCTTTTTATTGAAATAGATAAACTTGCCTGTGTAAAACTACATGTGCTTTAACTGACTGAGAATGTTTCTTGCCTCGTTTAAGAGAAGCTGTAATGATTAATTTTATTTAAAAGTTGCTAATTTATGCTAATTTAATCGTTTGATTAACTCCTATGTGGTGTGATTCTTTCAGTGACAAAGCTTATTTATTCAATAAATTTCAATGTTGAATGTGATTCTGTGGTGTCACTTCCAGACACCACACTTGCTAGGTGGTAGCCTTTAAATCGGCCGCAGTCCGTTAGTATACGTCGGACCCGCGTGTCGCCACTATCAGTGATTGCAGACCGAGCGCCGCCACACGGCAGGTCTAGAGAGACTTCCTAGCACTCGCCCCAGTTGTACAACCGACTTTGCTAGCGATGGTTCACTGACAAAATACGCTCTCAGTTGCCGAGACAATAGTTAGCATAGCCTTCAGCTACGTCATTTGCTACGACCTAGCAAGGCGGCATTACCAGTTACTATTGAGATTATGAATAATACCTCATGCCAGCCTGCGTGAGCTAAAACGCGTGCCTTTAGGCTTCCTCTAGTAAACCGGTGTTGGCTATCCTGCCAACCCACTACATTGGCGACGAGGCAACACTGCGTTCGTAACTATACTGCCCTGATTTACTTGTGTAATGACTTCGCCACCAACTCCAGATGTACTGTCCGAATTTTATCGCTTACAGAATCAGCAGACGCAGGCCTTACCGGATGCCTTTGGACAGCTCGTCCAGGGTCCACGTGCAATGCAATACGATGCGGCAGCCGCTGCTCCACCGCTAACGCAGCCACAAAACGCAGTTGCACCAACTTTTCTACCTTTTGATGCTGCACTGGAAAGGTGGACGAAGTGGTCACACCAATTTGGATTCCATCTCGCCACCTACAGAATTCAAGGTAGCAAGCGGCAACCTTTTTTATTGTCCTCCATTGTGGTGCACATGCACTGTGTGATAGTCAAATATTTCCCCGACGCGATGTAGCGACTCTGTCCTACGACGAAATTTTGTCTGCGTTAGATGCATATTTCAAAGAATCAGTCAATGTAGTTGCCAAACGGTATACCTTCTTTCATACAAAACGTACGGCCAGTCAGACTAATCGGGAGTGGGTTGCAACCTTGCAAGGCCTTACTAGGGATTGTGCTTTTGAGTGTCAATGTGGACTTCCTTATTCAGACACTATGGTGCGTGATGCAATTGCACAGAACGTTTCTGATACTCGTATACGGGAACAGATTTTGAAACTAATCAGTCCCTCCCTTCAACTAGTGATGGACATATTGGATCGGCAGGACACACTTGACTTTGCCCAGGAATCATTTGAAAGTTCGCCACCCATGTGTCAGGTTAACCGGCCCACCGGGCAAGCTGCACAGAACAGTAAACAGTCCTTGCGCCCGGCCGCGCCGCTGGCGCCAGACTCTCAGCCACGTGTACCGCGCTGGCAAGCAAATGCAGTGCTAAAATCATGCCCGCGGTGTGCTACTAGACATTCGCATGAGAATTGCCCATCACGCCAAGCTATTTGCTTTTACTGTAATAAAAAAGGACATGTTCAAAGTGTTTGCCAGGAAATGCTCAGATTGGAAACTCAAAACCATTCCAGGCCCTTTGCTTCGCGCCGGAATCGGAATCGAACCAAGGATACTCAGGCTCGCGACACTTCGCCCATGGAAATTCATATAGTTCATGCCACTCCGCCCAGTGCCACTCTATCTAACAGTGACTGTGTTCGTCCCACAAATAATGTGCGTTGACGTCGCCGGCACTCCTGTCAAGTCGCAAGTGATTTTGTACCAGTGTCAGTTCACGCTGCACGAGACAGTCGCTCTTGTCGTCAACAGGACAATAAACTTTTTGTGGACTTGGACATTAACGGCAAAGTGATACCATTCCAGCTCGATACCGGGGCTGCAGTCTCACTGCTCAATCAAGACACTTACAAACTGCTGGGCACACCTCTGTTGCATGCCGCAAATGTTAAGTACCTATTTAGGTCACGTGATCCCTGTGTTAGGACAGTCCAGCCTTCTTGCAACATATAAGGGACAAACAAAACTTGTGTCATTTTACGTCCTTCGTTCTTCTGCTGCAGTGAACTTGTTTGGTTTAGATTTATTTCAGTTGTTTAACTTGTCTATAGTAAATCAGGTCCTATCAGTGACCCAGACTGTGCCTTCAGACAGTGTTTCTCGTCTATGTGAAGAATTTGCAGACATTTTTGCACCGGGGCTCGGTTGCGCAAAGAACTATAAAGCACATTTGGAACTGAAAGTAAACGTGCAACCGAAATTTTTCAGAGCGTGCAATGTACCCCGTGCATTGCGTGATGAGGTCGCAAACACATTACACGATTTGGAATCACAAGGTGTAACTGAACATGTGCAGGCTTCTCTCTGTGCATCACCCTTAGTAATTTTGCAAAAACCTTCCGGGAAATTGAGACTTTGTGTGGACTTCAAGGCAACAGTGAATCCACAACTAGTGACTGCAACTTTTCCTTTACCCCGCCCAGAAGATCTTTTTGACAAACTGTGCCCGGGTAAATATTTTTCGAAGTTGGACCTAGCAGATGCGTACTTGCAAATACCGGTGGATGAAGAATCCCAGCGCGTTTTGGTGGTTAACACGCATCTTGGTTTGTATCGATTCAAACGGCTGCCATTCGGGTGTGCATCCGCCCCTGCATTATTTCAGCAATATCGACAAACTGTTTGTGCGTCGGTCCCTACTGATGCAAACTATCTGGACGATATTGTGATCTCCGGAAAGACGGAAGAAGAACATTTAGCCAATCTCAGAACATTATTTCAGGTCTTGCGACAAAATGGTCTTCGCTTGCGGATGGACAAATGTGTGTTTTTTGCTCGTGACTTACCCTATCTGGGACATGTACTTAATGCCCAAGGCATACATCTCAGTCCCGAGCACCTCCATGCCATACAAGACTTGCCTTCGCCGCAGAATTTGAAGCAGCTACAGAGTGTGCTGGGAAAAATTACCTATTATCGTCGCTATGTTCCCCATGCCTCTTCCATTTCAGCTCCGCTTCATCGCTTACGCCGTAAAGGTGATCCGTTCGTCTGGACGACGGAATGCGACCGCGCCTTTCGCCAGTTGAAATCGGCGTTGCTTTCCAATTTGCCTTACGCCATTCGATCCCCGGAAGCCCCTTTTGTTGATGGTGGATGCATCGGATTTCGGGATCAGTGCTGTGCCTGCGCACAAAGATGGTTCGCACGATCGCCCTATTGCCTTTGCGTCCATACTGCTCTCGTCAGCGCAACGAAATTATTCACAGATCGAGAAAGAAGCATTGGCTCTCGTATTTGGTGTTACAAAGTTTCATGATTTCTTGTATGGTCGTCACTTTACCGTCATCACAGACCACAAACCTTTGACATCGCTTTTTCATCCGACCAAGCCTGTACCTCCACGTACAGCGCAGAAATTCATTCGCTGGTCTATTTTCCTCTCGCAGTACCGCTACGATATCTTGTATCGGTCCACTGCTAAGCACGGAAACGCCGATGTGTTGTCCCGTTTGCCTGTTGCTGAGGATAGAGCATTCGATTCCTCCGAACTTGCTTGCATGTTCATTGATTCGGAAACCGATGACGTGGTCGAATCGTTTCCGATTGATTTTCGTCGTGTAGCTACAGCTACAGCTGCCGACCCTGTCCTTGCTACCATTCTGCGTTTTGTTGCTACGCAATGGCCCTTATCAAAGTCACGGATCGGGGATCCGTTGGTTCGCTGATTTTTTGCTCACAAGGAGAGGCTTTTTGTACGACGTGATGTTTTGCTGTTGCGTTCAGATAACGATCAGTCCAGGATCGTGGTACCACGTTCGTTACAGTTCTCTGTCTTATGGCTTCTCCTCCAAGGACATTGGGGTATAGTGAGAACGAAACAACTTGCTCGTCAGCAGTGTACTTGGTTCTGAATCGATGCCTCGATTACGAATATGTGCTCTTCTTGCATGATGTGTGTCGAACAACAATCAGCACCACCGCGGAAATTCTTTGCATAGCCAAAAGCCACTTCCCCTTGGCAACGCTTACACATCGATTTTGCTGGTCCATTCTGGAATGCTCGATGGTTGGTTGTGGTAGATTCATTCAGTAATTTTCCTTTTGTTGTCCGGATGTCTTCCACGACGTCATCTGCCACCATCCAAGCGTTATCCGCTATCTTTTGCATTGAAGGTCTTCGACAATGGCCCACAATTCATGTCCGCAGAATTTCAGTCATTCTGCAAGGCCAATGGTATTCAACATCTGACGTCCGCGCCGTTTTCGCCACAGTCAAACGGTGCCGCTGAACGATTGGTCAGGACTTTCAAGTCACAGATGTTGAAATTGAAAGAGTCGCATTCTCGGGAGGACGCGTTATTGCTCTTTTTGGTCCTCGTATCGCTCTCAGCGTCGAGATGGTCGGTCGCCGGCTGAGTTGCTTCACGGTCGCCCTCATCGCACCTTGATGTTTTTGCTACATCCGCCGCATCCTGTTCCTGTGCAGCGGCAGACACCTGCTTTTGCCCCAGGCGACGTTGTCTACTACCGCAACTATCGAGGTTCACGGCGTTGGCTCGAAGGGCGCATTCTTCGCTGCCTCGGCCGCGCTATGTATCTGGTTTTGGGGGCCTCTGGTGAGGTGCGCCGGCATCTCAATCAGCTGCGCCTCTGTCGTCGCACGGGATCTGCCGCTCCCCGTCTGCTTTCAGCGACGGGGCCGTCCGGTCAGCGCCCTGGGGACCCATCTACTGGCTCGCCTCAGCCCCAGGTGTTACCGACGCTGCCTTCCATTTTGCCTCATGGCGACGCGCCGCCGCCGCCGCCGCCTGTTCTCCCGCCGGCGACGCCCGCAGTGGACGCGTCGCTGCAACCGCCGGGCGCCTCCCTGGGTCACGCGCCGCCGATCGCTTCCCGTGACCCGTTGTCCTCCGACATGGAACTCTTGCCCGCTCCGGACCATATGTCGTCTCCGCCCGTCGGGTGCCCCGGCCCGATGGAGGTCGACCTTTCGGCCCCTCCTGTCTCTCTACGGGCGCATACACCGCATGTTGGCGTGCACCCTGGAGCTGGTTTTCAGGCGTTTCCTAGCTCCCCGCGGTCCGAATGGCAGGGTGCAGGTGGCACAGCCTCGCCTTTGTTAGGCTCCCCACCTCGTCGCATACGTCAACATGGGGTCCTCCCCATGGCGGGCGGAAGCCTTATGCCACAACCGTGCGCCGATTTGCGGGAGAGGTATGTGGTGTCACCGCCAGACACCACACTTGATAGGTGGTAGTCTTTAAATCGGCCGCGGTCCGTTAGTATACGTCGGACCCGCGTGTCGCCACCATCAGCGATTGCAGACCGAGCACCGCCACACGGCAGGTCTAAAGAGACTTCCTAGCACTCGCCCCAGTTGTACAACCGACTTTGCTAGCGATGGTTCACTGACAAAATACGCTCTCAGTTGCCGAGACGATAGTTAGCATAGCCTTCAGCTACGTCATTTGCTACGACCTAGCAAGGCGCCATTACCAGTTACTATTGAGATTATGAATAATACCTCACGCCAGCTTGCGTGAGCTAAAACGCGTGCCTTTAGGCTTCCTCTAGTAAACCGGTGTTGGCTATCCTGCCAACCCACAACAGATTCCTTCCTTGTCTCTTCATTAACTACGAACAAGGAAAGAATGAACCAAAGAAGACAATGATGAGACTCCAAACCTCTTCTGTACAGTGTGTCCTATTCAAATTTCCCTCTTTTCAAAGATCCAGGAAAAAAAACCACGTTAGGTACGACAATGAAAAATACACCACATTGTAGAGCATCTCAAAGAATTTACTTATTTATCATCAATACACCTCTACGTGTGAACCATTTGTAGCACGAAGCATGGGCTTACCCAGAGATGGGGGGGGGGGGGGGCGGCTGCCCTCCACCCCAGAAGATATTCGCAGTTTTTTACTAGTTTACTGTTTTATTTAATACGAAATGCTGCATGTTTTCTCGGATTGTACAAGTGCATTCTTGTATTTAAAATGTTTAGTAAAAGCAGTTTTTCACTGGTTTACTGTTTTATTTAATAAGAAATGCTGTATGTTGTCTCGAGTCCTTGTTTCCTGAGACTAGTATGACCTGACCCCCTCTCCCCCAACCCCTAGTTCAGATCCTGGGTACGCCCTTGCCAAGAAGAATATCGAGTCTATATTCAAATTCTTGCCAAGTTCTTTGTAACATTCTCTCTGTTATTGTTGCAATGTCATTAGTGATACAATGTCGCAACGTAGGAGTGTCGTCCACTTTGGTCGCATACACGCGGTCCTTCATGAATCACCAGCTGAAGAAATCAAGCGGCCTAATGACGGGTGAACGTGATGGCCAGGCAATGTGTCCTCTGTGTCCGATCCAACGATTGGGAAATTTCCTATCCAGGAACTTGCGAACAGCCGTTGACCAATGCGGTGGAGCTCCATCTTGTTGAAAAATGATTTTGGGTTACAAGTCTTGTATCTGAGGGTACACAAACTGCTCCAACATGTTCAGATACAGTGACCCATTCACTGCTTGTTCCGCAAAGAAGAATGGTCCAACAAACCTGTCGTGCATTAGCCCGCACCAGACGTTTAGTTTAGAGCTGTCACGAACATATTCAATGACAACGTGCGGATTTTTTTCTACCCTAAATCCGAACATTATGCCTATTTATACTTCTTGATAGATGAAAGACTGCCTCATCTGAGAATAAACATCTTTCGAGGTAGTTGACATCCACATCGATACGCTGCAGCATATCTGCAGCAAATTGTTGTCGGCGTGGTTTGTCGTTCGGCGTCAGCTGTTGCAGAATTTGTGCTTTGTAAGCACACATACGAAGATGCTGGTGAACTACACGATGCAATGTTGATCGAGTTACATCAAGTTGCCTAGATGCTTGACTTACGTGGGCTTCTGAGAAACGTTTGTCTGATGACCTCCACTGTCTCTTCAGAAACTCTGTAACATGCACCACCAGAATGTTTCAGAACACTTCCTGTTGTCAAAATTATAGGAAATTCATACACACGACGATAATTTCTTTGCACAGTAATCGGCGAGTTTGTTTCTGCAAACCACACTACTGCTTGCGTGCGCTGCTGTGGAGTCGCCATTTTCACTTCATGCGACCATGCTGCACTCTGGCGACGATACTTGGCACTTGAAATAAAACAACCTCTTGTTTTAATGGTTCAAATGGCTCTGAACACTATGGGACTTAACTTCTAAGGTCATCAGTCCCCTAGAACTTAGAACTACTTAAACCTAACTAACCTAACGACATCACACACATCCATGCCCGAGGCAGGATTCGAACCTGCGACCGTAGCAGTCGCGCGGTTCCGGACCGAGCGCCTTAACCGCGAGACCACCGCGGCCGGCTCTTGTTTAACATTACTGTTGCAATACCCTAATGAAAAACTCTCCGAAGAGACAATTCGTTGAAAGTTGCGTTATTTCAATTGTATCTAATTTCGCGTAATACATTACATCTCATAAAGTTTATCATTTCATTTGTTTACTTGTATGTCACGTTTGTCAAATACATGTTCGCTATATTTCGCATTCAATAATGAAGCCATAATTAAGAAAAAATAGGTTGGTATTGTTGTTTTTCTGTATTTTATATAATGTGATGTATATTTTACGTAAAAATCTTTTATATTGTATTCGCCAGTTTCGGCATAAAATACGCAAGGTTTTGTGGATAGTTACTCATAATAATGTTAAACTTTTAATTGTTAATTTTATAAATTTGGACTGTAGTTTTGTTGTTTTCATTGTTAAAAACGTATATATACGAGGAGGACAAGGCTCAGAGAAGTTCAGTTTAAGATGCAACCACTGTGTCGCACTTGTGTAACTTGATCCAGTTAGCAGATGAAATGGACCAGGACAACGACTACTTCAGCAGCAGCAGCAGCAGCAGGAAGCAGATTACTCCGAGTTACACCCTACTAAGATACGCATAAACAATGAATTGAACTATATATGTGTCACTGCAAAACTAATTACTAAAGTGTAAGGTTTGGAAACTGTTCTAGCAGTAAACATATACATTTGTCTCAAAGTCATCTTTGAGCGGTGGAGACAAAGTGATCATGGGAGTATCTTATTGATCAGGCGTTCTTGATATCATCGAAGACAATTGTTGCAATAAACTTTTGAGGTTTTTTTCTAAATCCAATAATCTCTTTCAGTGTCGGAATTTTTGCCGCAATACCAATTTCACAGTTTCTTTACAATGTGGTGGAGGAGCTGGGATAGCCGTAAGTCTATCTGGAGTGCTAATACCTGTGAATTTCCAGGTGTCATAAATAAATGAAAGATGAATCTTGTTTATATGTGTGGATGCAAGAAAACTGACGCTCAACTGTAAGGACCTGTAACATCGCCGATGGACGGAAGATGGGTACTCAGTTTTTCAATTATATTGGTCTGGGACTAAATTCAGTGTTAACTTCAGTTGTTCAATAGTTACAAAGTGCTACAATAAATGTTCAATAGTTGCAGTACAAGGTTTTATCTGTGTGACGATTCGTGGGTAGAGAACATTATTTATTGATTTTGAGCAGTGTTGCAAGTATAATAATATTCTTCACTTACCTATGACCACTAGCTCGGGTAGGGAAATTTGTGTTTCGACTCCTAATTTAAATTCTGAAACTCATAGCCGCGCGGGATTAGCTGAGCGGTCTTGGGCGCTGCAGTCATGGACTGTGCGGCTGGTTCCGGCGGAGGTTCGAGTCCTCCCTCGGGCATGGGTGTGTGTGTTTGTCCTTAGGATAATTTAGGTTACGTAGTGTGTAAGCTTAGGGACTGACGACCTTAGCAGTTAAGTCCCACAAGATTTCACATACATTTGAACATTTTTTGAAACTCATAATCACAAAAATGCGTCACGCAGTTCGTGCTCTCCTTTGCAGGACTTTGAACAATCAGGTCCACCTATAAATGTAATAGAAGAGCTATCCCAAATGTTGGATGCTAAACTGTTAAACCACAGCAAGAAAGTAGGAAAGAATGTTAATTAGAACATAGAGAATGCTAATCAGAACAAGAATAGTAACTTTCAGAAAATCTATGAAACTTTAAACTCTTTCAAACAGAATTTAGATACAACCAATACGAAATTGGCCGACACTAACATTCGTGTCGACCGCACTGAAACAAAAATTGATTGCTTAAGTAAAGTCACTGACGCAGAAGTAAAAGTAATAAATGACAGGATTGTCGTCGTTGAGGAATGGGTCAGATGCACAGAAACAAATGTTATCGATGAGTTGATCAAGAGCAGAAAAGCTGAAATTAAAGCTGTGCGGGAATATATTACTTCCGAAAGTGAATATGTGGACGAGAAACTGAAATTGAACTCCATATTAGTTGCAGAAGAGGTTAAACACGTAAACGAAAAAATTGAGCCAGTAACCCAAAACTTTCGAAGAGTAAACTTAAGAGTAAATAATTTAGAAAATAACCTTGTTGCTAATTGTTACAATAAAACAATCTGTTTGCCAACCAATGAAACAATGTATTTTTAAAAACTTTCCCTGGAGATGTCAAGTTGCATCCTGTAGATTTCTTATATCAATGCAAAGACAGTTTCACACCTGGTATGCCAGAACCATTAAAAGTGAAAGTAGCTAAGCGTTTTCTGGATGGTGGAGCTTTATCCTGCGCAAATCAGAATGTAAGCCCGTAAATGAATTTTGATCAGTTTCAAACATTGTTTTTGAAAAAATTCTGGTCGGAAAGCAGACAAGCTACGATAAAGGCTGAATTTTTGAACGGCAGAAAATACAGAGAAGGGAAATTAAGCATGCGTGGGTTTTGTGAAATACAGCTAAGAAAACTGACGCACCTAGAGATACCTTTAGACGAGTTAATTCAGATCGACGGACTGAAACGACATCTACCAAACCAGGTTCATTGGGGGCTAGTTTATGGGCCAGATGACTCCATTGAAAAATTTTTGAAGCATGTGGATTCAAACAATCAAAGTAGGGGAGAGTACCAACACCAGAGTGGTGGGTTCTCTCAAAATCAAAATTATCATAACAGTAACAGACAAAATAACTATGGAACAGGAATAGTGGTCAAAATAGCAAGAATTACAGACAAAACGCCAACTCAAATCAGAACAGACAGTATAGACAGGAAAACAATGAACCACCTCATTGGGGGCCTGCCAGTTTGAGGTGAGGAGAAAAACTCATAAACAAGCTAAGAGTAGGAGAAACAGACACAGGTAACACCTCCAACATCACATAGATAACAATAGGAGCTACCAAGCTAATAATGTAAATAAACACTATGAATTTTGGAACTATATGTTAAAAGAAATGAGTAATGACGAACGAAGACACAAAATAGTTATAAGCTTACTCATGACAAATTTATTAAACAACAAGTGTGTATCCAAGGTCGGTTATAATGATGATTATAGTTCGCTAGTTTGTTTGTTAATGATGATGATGACGCAGTTTTGTCTGATGTAGTAGTAAGCCAAGATGATAACCTTGTACCCAAAAATATTGATGCTTTAGTAGCTGATTCAGATGATGATGACGATGTAGCAGTAGAGAGATTTGACGTTGTAGCTGAAATCCATGCAGATGTATGTGACTCATATGATGATGATGATGATGATGATGTTAATGACGACAATGTTAATGATATTTTGTTTAAAGAGGAGCTTGATGGGATGATTTCTGTTGCAGTATTGGGAGATGAAGTTAATAATAGTCAGTTAGTAGGTACTGATAACTTGATGAGTGATGATAAGGTACATGGAAGTCAGTGGTCTTCAATTGATGTCTTTCAACGCCGGAATTTTTGGCGCAGTACCAATTTCACAAATTAAAACTGTGTGCCAGACCGAGACTCAAACTCGGGACCTTTGCCTTTTGCGGGCTAGAGCTCTACCATCTGAGCTACCCAAACACGACTCACGACATCTCCTCAGAGCTTCAATTATGCCAGTACCTCGTCTCCTACCTTCGAAACTTCAGAGAAGCTCTTCTGCGAACTATGCAGAACTAGCACTCCTGGAAGAAAGGATATTCCGGAGACATGGCTTAGCCAAAACTTGGGGGATGTTTCCAGAATGAGATTTTAACTCAAGTTTCGCACAAGAGTTCCTGTAAAGTTTGGAGGGTAGGAGACGAGGTATTGGCAGAATTGAAGCTGAGAGGAAGGGACCTGAGTCGTGCCTGGGTAGCTCAGATGGTAGAGCAGTATCCCGCGAAAGGCAAAGGTCCCGAGTTCGAGTCTCGGTCCGGCACACAGTTTTATTTTGCCAGGAAGTCTCATATCAGCGCACACTCCACTGCAGCGTGAAAATCTCATTCTGGAACTAATTTCACAGTTTCGTTAGACACTTCTGACGCGGAAATATAGATTCTTTGAGATGCTCTACAATACGGTGCATTTTTCACTGTCGTATCTACTGTGGTTTTTCTCTCCTGGGTCCTTGAAATCAGGGTGGTTTGAGTGGGACACCCTGTATCATTCTGAAAAGTAACTAAAAAGTTACATCGTGAAAGAAATCTATTGCTGTCCCGTTTCCTGCACTGTGTCTTATTTCACTACCACGTAACCTCAAAAATCATGTCACAACTACTGTACACTTGTAGTTTAACTTACTCGCATACTGTGAAGACTTTTAAAATTCTTAGTGTCGTAATCAGATATTATCTCAGTTGATATGGTTCAAATGGCTCTGAGCACTATGGGACTTAACATCTAAGGTCATCAGTTCCATAGAACTTAGAACTATTTAAACCTAACTAACCTATGGACATCACACACATCCATGCCCGAGGCAGGATTCGAACCTGCGACCGTAGCGGTTGCTCGTTTCCAGACTGTAGCGCCTAGAACCGCTCGGCCACCCTGGCCGGCTCTCAGTTAATACGCAGCAGTGAGAAGCGTCGTGCAGTAAATGTAAAAGAAATAAATTTTTAGAATAGGGTTTTATGAATTTTAGACTGATGAAATACATATCTATTATGAACAACACTTGTGTCATAGGATCAAATGATATTAAACATAAGGATGACACAATACATGACGACAATGTGAGACTAAACATAAGAGGCAGGTGAGGATAGAAACATGTTTCAAGGAACCGGCTTTCTGCATTAGATATAGGTGTTACAGAGGAACAAAACACAGTTTTTTGATATGTTACGTTAGTGTAATATGTGAGATAAAATATGTACTCTTGTGGAAAGCAATGTTATTCCTACTACTTATTATACTGGGTGGTTGTAATTACACATTCGCTACCTGAGACGGACCCTATGAGAAACGAATGATCGTAGGATAAGGAAACTTTTTGGAAACGTTTGTAAGTACAAGAGGAAGAGAAACAACGAATAAAGCAGTGAAAAAAATACATCTTAATTTCCACATGAGAGGGTAGTATTTCCTAGTCGCGTCTACTCGAATGTCTGCGTCACGTGGCAAAAATTGTTGAGTAATGTGAAGTATGTAGGGATAAAATTTCACAATTGTTCAAGACTCTTTGAATGATGGACGTTGGAATGTTCAACTATCGTAACACAGGTCGTGCAGTGATTGAAGATCGCACATTGCGTCCAGCATTCTCAGCAACGGAAACAGTAACTTCCTCAACAATTTGTGCCTCATTGGCCGTCAGCCTCTCCCTGGAGGAATTCCCAAATCGCCATTAATTCGAAGTTCCGAATCATGTTCTTCAACCTCGGTGCGGAAAGGTTACCGCTCCGTTTTCCTTTAATGCATCGATACTCAGTTAGAGTAGCAGCACTGTTGCTGTTGTTTCGGCAAAACAGCTCTACTAGTAAAGCCCTGCTCAACCTGCCCAGACGCATTTTGACAATCTACAGCTTTGATACACACTGCTGCTTGTGTTTCAACTGGGGCCTAACGGTAGGTCATTGAACTAAAAAAAAATAAATAAATAAAAAATTTAAAAAAAAACTTAACTACTCCCGAACAGGCCATGAAAGCTCAACGGTACTGACCGGCTGCGGTGTCATCCTCAGCTCATATGAATCACTGGATGCGGATATAGAGGAGCATGAGGTCAGCACACTGCTCTCCCGGCCTATGTCAGTTCCGAGACCGGAGCTGCTACTTCTCAATCAAGTAGCTCCTCAGTTTGCCTCACAAGGGCTGAGTGTACCCCGCTTGCCAACAGCGCTCGGCAGATCGGATGGTCACCAATCCAAGTGCTAGCCCAGCCCGACAGCGCTTAACGTCGGTGATATGACGGGAACCGGTGTTATCACTGCGGCAAGGCCGTTGGCTACTAATACTAGTAACAATGCAAATTCTGCAACGCACAGTCTAAACATCATTCCTATAAAGTTGCATACCATTACGGTAAATAGATTTCCGTTACACTGCCTCAAGTAACAAAAGTTTAATTAAAATCACCCTGTACATCATGACTTGTCAAAAATTAATCAGTCAAGTTTCTAGAAAAGATGACAGAATTTCAGTAATTCAGCCCGTACGTATGATCGATGTCTAAATTTAGACAAAACGATTTAAACTTTTTCAGAGGACTAACCCGTCTACTTTACTACGTTGTGTGAAGGAGATTGAGCTACGCTCAAACTAAACAATAATTATGAATTGTCGCTATCCTTTTTTTTTGCAGAACATGACTGAAACTGTTTGAGATCATCCCACTTCAGTTAGGAACAAATCAGAGTGATCGGTTTCCTCGTTGGCTTCGTTTATTTAAGAACAGCGACACCGTATTATGAATGCAGGATTTCAAAAATTCGAGCACGGTCGCTGATACTCACTTGTTGTAAAGAATGATGTCCGGCCGCCAGACGCGCTGGAAGGGCACACGTATCACCTTGATGCCTGCGAAATCGGACACGTTCCACTTGAGGTGGTGGTCCGTCCAGATCTGCGTCAGCCAGCAATTCGTTGTGAGGATTTGATTTTTCTCGTCCTGCAACAACCAACATCATGCATCAAGTGCCTGGTCTTGAGGAGTACCAGAAATAAACAACGATATTTAGTAGCTATTTTGTAATTCTCAATGTACGTAAGTCCCTGTTGTTCGGCCGTCAGTCACAGTTCTTTGAAGAACTGTGACTGACGCCCGAACAACAGGAACTTACATCCATTGAGAATAAAAAATAGCTACCATCCGAAATCTGGATTTGCATAATGAAATGTAAAAAGGACTACTGATTGCTGCGCTCTGTAATTTATGTCACATACAGTCGCTGAGTTCATCCACTTTCCGAATGGAAGGTAACCTGATGACGATAGAAAGTTACTTAGTTTTGTATTCCGTGCACCATAATCTCGATACATTTTGTGCTATGGTACGCGTTGTGTTACTGGGATTGTCTTTTCACCCACATAATCAATTTATACATGAGAACACCACGTGCCTGCACGTTGCTCTGTTGCTATATCGTTTTCAACATATCAGTACATGTACCCCTGATATCAGTGGGTATTAGCCTGTGACCATATCAGTCAGTACATGTGACAATTTTAGATTGGTTGCGGGATGGAACACTGCTGCCATAAGGTGTGTTCTGTAGGTTAAAGTACGTGGACAAAGAGACATTTTGCATTACTATTTCATAAATTTTGCCTAGAACAGCATATGGAAGCATGTGCAACAGAAGCAGAATTTCACATAAAATCCTTCATAATAATAAGTGTATATCGAGCACCTGCAGGTAACTTTAATCTGTTCGTAAACCACCTTGAAGCTGTAATGTCCCATTTAACATCCAGAAACAAAGAAATAGTGGTTTCTGGTGATTTCAATGTAGATTTCCTTAAAGACTCTCCCAATAAGAACCTATTTGAGTTAGTAACACTATCATTCAACTTAATTCCCACTGTAAAATTCACCACTAGGGTAGCCAATTGCTCACAAACAGCGATTGATACTATCTTTATAGAAAAGTCCAACGAACAAAATTATATTACAAAACCAATAGTCAATGGCCTCTCAGACCATGACATGCAGTTCTTCTGTTAAATGTTAATACTGAAGAGGGTATAAAATCTGTTAAATCTGAGCTCAAGAGGGAAATCAATAATCAAAATTGATTATCTTAGGACACTCCTCAGAGACATTCACTGGACTGATGTTTACAGTGCTCATGGCATGAATGAAAAATATAACACCTTTGCTAATAAAGTGCTTACCTTATTCGAACACTGTTTTCCCCCAAAACTTACCAAGGTTAGAGCAAAGTCTACTGAGAAGACATGGATTACTCAAGAAATAGGGGTATCTTGTAAAACAAAAAGAAAACTGTATCTGTCAATCCGAAACAGTTCCGATGTTGATGCTATAGCACATTACAAGAAATACTGCAAAATATTATAGACTGTAATATGGACATCAAGGCAAATATATTACAAGGAAAAGATAGTCATATCAGATAACAAAATAAAGACTATTGGGATATAGTGAAGGAGGAGGCAGGTAGAACCAGACACAAAGAGGGACAAATAGCATTAAGAGTAAATGATACATTGGTGTCAGACGTGTATAGTGTTGCAGAACTTTTTAACAAACATTTTATAATTGGTACTGACAAGATGGGGTTGTCAGGTTCTGTAGATGCTGCTATGGAATATCTCAGACCAGACATAATATGAATGTGACCCTCACTACCCCAGCAGAAATAATATCCATCATGTTGTTGTTGTTGTGGTCTTCAGTCCTGAGACTGGTTTGATGCAGCTCTCCATGCTACTCTATCCTGTGCAAGCTTTTTCATCTCCCAGTACCTACTGCAACCTACATCCTTCTGAATCTGCTTAGTGTGTTCATCTCTTGGTCTCCCTCTACGATTTTTACCCTCCACGCTGCCCTCCAATACTAAATTGGTGATCCCTTGATGCCTCAGAACATGTCCTACCAACCGATCCCTTCTTCTGGTCAAGTTGTGCCACAAACTTCTCTCCTCCCCAATCCTATTCAATACCTCCTCATTAGTTATGTGATCTACCCATCTAATCTTCAGCATTCTTCTGTAGCACCACATTTCGAAAGCTTCTATTCTCTTCTTGTCCAATCTATTTATCGTCCATGTTTCACTTCCATACATGGCTACACTCCATACGAATACTTTCAGAAATGACTTCCTGACACTTAAATCAATACTGGATGTTAACAAATTTCTCTTCTTCAGAAACGCTTTCCTTGCCATTGCCAGCCTACATTTTATATCCTCTCTACTTCGACCATCATCAGTTATTTTGCTCCCCAAATAGCAAAACTCCTTTACTACTTTAAGTGCCTCATTTCCTAATCTAATTCCCTCAGCATCACCCGATTTAATTAGACTACATTCCATTATCCTTGTTTTGCTTTTGTTGATGTTCATCTTACATCCTCCTTTCAAGACACTGTCCATTCCATTCAACTGTTCTTCCAAGTCCTTTGCTGTCTCTGACAGAATTACAATGTCATCAGCGAACCTCAAAGTTTTTATTTCTTCTCCATGAATTTTAATACCTACTCCGAATTTTTCTTTTGTTTCCTTTACTGCTTGCTCAATATACAGATTGAACAACATCGGGGAGAGGCTACAACCCTGTCTTACTCCCTTCCCAACCACTGCTTCCCTTTCATGTCCCTCGACTCTTATAACTGCCATCTGGTTTCTGTACAAATTGTAAATAGCCTTTCGCTCCCTGTATTTTACCCCTGCCACCTTTAGAATTTGAAAGAGAGTATTCCAGTCAACATTGTCAAAAGCTTTCTCTAAGTCTACAAATGCTAGAAACGTAGGTTTGCCTTTCCTTAATCTTTCTTCTAAGATAAGTCGTAAGGTCAGTTTTGCCTCACGTGTTCCAGTGTTTCTACGGAATCCAAACTGATCTTCCCCGAGGTTGGCTTCTACTAGTTTTTCCATTCGTCTGTAAAGAATTCGTGTTAGTATTTTGCAGCTGTGACTTATTAAGCTGATAGTTCGGTAATTTTCACATCTGTCAACACCTGCTTTCTTTGGGATTGGAATTATTATATTCTTCTTGAAGTCTGAGGGTATTTCGCCTGTTTCATACATCTTGCTCACCAGATGGTAGAGTTTTGTCATGACTGGCTCTCCCACGGCCGTCAGTAGTTCCAATGGAATATTGTCTACTCCGGGGGCCTTGTTTCGACTCAGGTCTTTCAGTGCTCTGTCAAACTCTTCACGCAGTATCGTATCTCCCATTTCATCTTCATCTACATCCTCTTCCATTTCCATAATATTGTCCTCAAGTACATCGCCCTTGTATAGACCCTCTATATACTCCTTCCACCTTTCTGCTTTCCCTTCTTTGCTTAGAACTGGGTTTCCATCTGAGCTCTTGATATTCATACAAGTCGTTCTCTTATC
This sequence comes from Schistocerca piceifrons, assembly GCF_021461385.2. Lineage (NCBI taxonomy): Eukaryota > Metazoa > Arthropoda > Insecta > Orthoptera > Acrididae > Schistocerca > Schistocerca piceifrons. The sequence continues at coordinate 770,796,666 of NC_060138.1, forward strand.
TCCAAAGGTCTCTTTAATTTTCCTGTAGGCGGTATCTATCTTACCCCTAGTGAGATAGGCCTCTACATCCTTACATTTGTCCTCTAGCCATCCCTGCTTAGCCATTTTGCACTTCCTGTCGATCTCATTTTTGAGACGTTTGTATTCCTTTTTGCCTGTTTCACTTACTGCATTTTTATATTTTCTCCTTTCATCAATTAAATTCAATATTTCTTCTGTTACCCAAGGATTTCTACTAGCCCTCGTCTTTTTACCTACTTGATACTCTGCTGCCTTCACTACTTCATCCCTCAAAGCTACCCATTCTTCTTCTACTGTATTTATTTCCCCCATTCCTGTCAATTGCTCCCTTATGATCTCCCTGAATCTCTGTACAACTTCTGGTTCTTTTAGTTTATCCAGGTCTCATCTCCTTAAATTCCCACCTTTTTGCAGTTTCTTCAGTTTTAATCTACAGGTCATAACCAATAGATTGTGGTCAGAGTCCACATCTGCCCCTGGAAATGTTTTACAATTTAAAACCTGGTTCCTAAATCTCTGTCTTACCATTATATAATCTATCTGATACCTTTTAGTATCTCCAGGGTTCTTCCATTTATACAACCTTCTTTCATGATTCTTAAACCAAGTGTTAGTTATGATTATGTTGTGCTCTGTGCAAAATTCTACCAGGCGGCTTCCTCTTTCATTTCTGTCCCCCCAATCCATATTCACCTACTATGTTTCCCTCTCTCCCTTTTCCTACACTCGAATTCCAGTCACCCATGACTATTAAATTTTCGTCTCCCTTCACAATCTGAACAATTTCTTTTATTTCATCATGCATTTCTTCAATTTCTTCGTCATCTGCAGAGCTAGTTGGCATATAAACTTGTACTACTGTAGTAGGTGTGGGCTTCATGTCTATCTTGGCCACAATAATGCGTTCACTATGCTGTTTGTAGTAGCTTACCCGCATTCCTATTTTCCTATTCATTATTAAACCTACTCCTGCATTACCCCTATTTGATTTTGTGTTTATAACCCTGTAGTCACCTGACCAGAAGTCTTGTTCCTCCTGCCACCGAACTTCACTAATTCCCACTATATCTAACTTCAACCTATCCATTTCCCTTTTTAAATTTTCTAACCTACCTGCCCGATTAAGGGATCTGACATTCCACGCTCCGATCCGTAGAACGCCAGTTTTCTTTCTCCTGATAACGACATCCTCTTGAGTAGTCCCCGCCCGGAGATCCGAATGGGGGACTATTTTACCTCCGGAATATTTTACCCAAGAGGACGCCATCATCATGTAATCATACAGTAAAGCTGCATGCCCTCGGGAAAAATTACGGCTGTAGTTTCCCCTTGCTTTCAGCCGTTCGCAGTACCAGCACAGCAAGGCCGTTTTGGTTATTGTTACAAGGCCAGATCAGTCTATCATCCAGACTGTCGCCCTTGCAACTACTGAAAAGGCTGCTGCCCCTCTTCAGGAACCACACGTTTGTCTGGCCTCTCAACAGATACCCCTCCGTTGTGGTTGCACCTACGGTACGGCTATCTGTATCGCTGAGGCACGCAAGCCTCCTTACCAACGGCAAGGTCCATGGTTCATGGGGGGGGGGGGGGGGGATATCCATCATAAAATCTTTAAAATCAAAAACATCTAGAATGTGATTCTGAGTTAAGTAACATATTAAGCTATCTGTGTAACCAGTCATTTATCAGTGGAATATTCTCTGAATGGTTAAAATATGATGGAGTTAAGCCACTGTTTAAGAAGGCAGATAGGGAAATAGCATCAAATTTCCGTCCAATTTCACTTTTGCCAGCATTCTCAAAAATTTTAGAAAAAGCAATGCACAATCAGCTTTATAACAATCTTATCTCAAATAACGCACTGTCAAACTCACAGTTCGGATTTCTAAAGTGTTCTGATCTTGAGAAGACTATCTACACTTACAGTGAAAATGTACTTAATTCATTAGACAAAAAATTGCAGGCAACTGGTATATTTTGTTATCTGTCAAAGGCATTTGACTGTGTAAATCACAATATCCTTTTAAGTAAATTAGAATATTATAGTGTAACAGGAAATGCTGCAAAATGGTTCAAATCTTATATCTCTGGCAGGAAACAAAGGATGTTATTAGGAAAGAGACATGTATCAAGCTATCAGGCATCATCCAACTGGGAACTAATTACAGGTGGGTTCCCACAAGGTTCCATTTTAGGGTCCTTACCTATTCTTGTGTATATCAATGACCTTTCATCAGTAACATTACCAGAAGCCAAGTTCGTTTTCTTTTTGATGATACAAACATTGCAATAAATACCAAATCAAGTGCAGTCTTAGAAAGGTCAGCTAATAAAAGATCTGTGGACATTAATCACTGGTTCCTAGCCAATTCTTTGTCACTAAACTTTGAAGAAACACACTACATGCAGTCCAGAACTTGTAAGGGGTGTCCCACGAGTATATTGCTAACATACAATGACACGTAGATAGAAGAAGTGGACAGTGTTAAATTCTTGGGATTACAGCTTGATAATAAATTCAACTGGGACGAGCACACCACAGAACTTCTGAAGCATCTTAACAAATCTCTATTTGCAATGCGAATTGTGTCAGACACAGGGGATATAAAAATGAAAAAGCTGGCATACTATGCTTACTTTCATTCCATAATGTCATATGGGATTATTTTTTGGGGTAATTCATCAAGCCAAGCTCAAGTTTTCCGGGCACAAAAACGTGCAGTAAGAGTTATATGTGGTGTGAACACAAGAACATCCTGCAGAAGCCTGTTTAGCGAACTAGGGATACTAACTACTGCTTCCCAATATATTTCTTCCTTAATGAAAATTGTCATTAAAATATATCACTTTTTCAAACCAACAGCTCAATTCATGAAATCAATACTAGAAATAAGAATAATCTTCACAAGGATTTAAAGTCACTTAGTCTTGTACAAAAAGGTGTGCATCATTCAGGAACACACATTTTCAATAACCTGCCAGCAGCCATAAAAAGCTTGACAACCAATGAAATTCAGTTTAAGAGAAGCCTAAAGGATTTATTGGTGGCCAACTCCTTCTAATCAATTGATGAATTTCTCAGTAGAACCAACTGATGTATTATATAACTTCTGCACCAGTTCAGTGCAGTAATATGTTCATTGTAAATAAGTATCTAGTAGTTGTATTACATGTTTATTACCTTGTAAATAAATAAAAAACTTTTTTTGTTTTAAATTCAGTGCATTAGTATTTGTAAAATGATTCTTTCATATAACGTTCATTAAAAAATGACGACCATGCCACTTGGGACCTGTGGAATGGTACATTAGCTTATTTGCTTGAGTTGTAAATATTTGTCATGTATTGTTGTTTTTTTTTTGACATGTTCAACATCCTGGACGACCTCCTCACTACGGATCAATTAGAATGAAAGTAAAGCTAATCTAATCTAATCTAATCTGGGGAAAGACGTCAAGTGGTAAGATTTTCAAGAAGGTTTGCAATATGGTTTTGTTACGATGGACTGTATGTTTACCATTTATATGTAGTTTGATAAAATGTACACCTCAGGAAGAGCGCCTCAAAATTCTGTCTCATGTGTGGCGAACTGCTAGCCACAGGACGAAGATCTAATAAAGAGTGGACTAATGTTCGACGCATCATGTGCATGCCCAGGCTTTTATCTCTTTATTATTACCCTATTGCAGAAGGTCTAAGTCCATCTTAAGCAACTGGGGAAAGATCGTGTGGAACCATCGATAAGTGAAAGACACTAAACTGCCTCACTAAAATAGTGAAGAACCCAAAAGGCATAGTCAAATCTCCCTGTAACTTCGTATACATACACACCATTAATGGGCATATAAACGATTAGAGTTGCAATTCTCTGTAGCGAATAGAATGGCCACCAGAGTATGTTAATTTTGTTCATGTTTAGTTTTGTTATCAGGCCAGGTAGGGTACGGGGGGGGGGGGGGGGGGGGACGAGAACAGCGTCAGAAGTTGAGTGATCGCTCAAAGTGAATATACATATCGCGAGGTGGCGCGTTTGGCCTGCGCGACCGAAATGTTTGTTCCTTGACTCTGCGTTGCTACATGGCGAGCGAAGAAAAGTAAGAATATCGGAATGTGACTGGACTTTGTTACGAGACAGGATAACAAGAGGACGCGTAGGAAGTGTGTGCAATGAAACAGTCATTGTTAGCCGCCATGTTGGATAATTTGTGTTTTTTGAGATTCACAAGCGATTTTTAATGTTAATGTGGAGTTTCGTAACACTCATAATACAATCTGTTGCATTTCAAAGTTAACTGCGCGTAATTAATGTTGATCAAAGGAGTCTGTGATGAACCATTATGTACTACACGCTTGTATAGGACTTCGAACATTTGGTGGTCGATGTTTGCTGTAGAACCTGCTTCCATAACACGGTCAAAAGAATAGATAAAGTTTTCTCTTCTAAAAAGTACTCATTTCACTCGCAGCCAACCATCGAATGACTAAATGCGAATGGCAGTGTTACAATTCTAGAAGATCCTACAGAAGTTTTCTTTCTCTTATATTTCAAGAATTTTACAGGCAACTGTCGGAGTCGGCAGCTGCTTCTTCATCACGAGATTAACTAGGCTACGTGTACAAAATTACGTATACTGTGGAAGAAGTCGACGCCCATCAAGATGGTTTCCTTCACACGTACACAGAGACACTACACACACTAATTCAATAATAACGAGTTTAATATTACCAGCTTGAAAAACGTTAAATTCTTCTTTTGAACAGAAATATAATAACACGCAGATGCAGTGTACTCGTCTGTGATAGTGTTATCAGCACCTGACAGTGTTTGGAAGGGATCTAATTGTGGAACTTCATTTCGTCGGCTGGTCGAATCGGGCACTATTCAGATTTATGAAGTATTTGGATGTGACAGTAGACCAATGTAGGACAGCATGGTATCATAAGAGTAGGCATATTCTTCGTCAAGGTAATTGCGCGTCTTTAATGTTGATCAAAGGAGTCCGCCATGTTTGACCACCAAAAGGGAGAATCGCCGTATTGTGCACCACGCACTTCGTAACTCCTTCATATCTGCGCCTGCCATCCGAGAACAAATAATGGACTCCCTGCAACATTCTGTATCACCCCGCACCATAGTTCAGGGTCTACCAGTAGCCATACTAGGGAATTATCGTCCCAAGTGTAGGCTGCCGTTAATAACGCAAAACAGTTGGCTGTATTTGGAGTGATGCCTTGACCAGGACACATAGACTGATGATGAATGGTTCAACGCTCTCCCAGACGTCCCTCATCGGCAAGCATCACGGAGACTGGGGAGAGGTGCCATTCTTGAAGAGGCCCGGCGGTAATCCTGGCGTCCTGGTGTGGGGAGCCATCAGGTATGACTTGAGATCACTGTTATTAAATGAGGGAACTGTCTGATGGCACAATGGTATGGCACCGACATGGTGTATCCTCATGTGTTGCCCTTCATGTGAGGGAATCGTTGTGCCATTTTTCAACAGGACAGTCGTCGTCCACACATAGCACGCTTCTGTATGAACTGTCTGCATGGTATTGAGGTATTCCCATGGCCAGAAAATCTCAGAATCCATCTCTGGTAGAAAATGTGTGGGAGAATCCAGGATGTCAACTCTGTCCCATTACCAGCACCTGGGATATCAAAGGATTAGTTACAACAGCTACAGGCCAGCTTGCCTTGCGCAGTCCGGAACCGCGCGACTGCTACGGTCGCAGGTTCGAATCCTGCCTCGGGCATGGATGTGTGTGATGTCCTTAGGTTAGTTAGGTTTAAGTAGTTCTAAGTTCTAGGGGACTGATGACCACAGTAGTTAAGTCCCATAGTGCTCAGAGCCATTTGAACCAGCTTACCTTAGAAGAGTGTACAATGGCTTAATCAGACCCTTTCCAACCCAATCCAGGCCAGGAGGGGTGTAACGTCATATTCGTAAATGGGTTCATACTGTCGAGTTCTTTGTAAATTTGAATCGATTTTGTTATCACTGAAGTAGCATCGTATACCATCCCAACCTGTGAAGTTTCATTTTATTTCCTGCTTCCTTCTGGGCCCTACACTTTCTTCTCAGGCAGTGTATATATGGAGAGCGCACTCTACACAAGAGAATGGAATTTGACTGTAGACAGTGTGCGAAGACTAATTAATTGCATTAATGCATTTTGCTGTCGACTGTATCAATATGTTTTAGTAATGGTGGCAGTGTCAGTGAAGCAGGCTGCTGTTTTTATTTTATTTCTTGACGCCTCTGAACGATACCATATACGCGCACAAATAATTTTGTATCACCTGATGATGGTCGGGCCGGCAGCTGTGGCCGAGCGGTTCTAGGCGCTCCAGTCCGAAACCACGCGGCTACTACGGTCGCAGGTTCGAATTCTGTCTCGGGTATGGATGTGTGTGATATCCTTAGGTTAGTTAGGTTTAAGTAATTCTAAGTCTAGGGGACTGATTACCTCAGATGTTAAGTCCCATAGTGCTTAGAGCCATTTGAACCATTTGATGATGGTCGGTTGATCGAAACTTGTAGTCAGTATGATTAATATCATCTGCATCTCTTGCTGGTTTTTAAATATGATTTTTTTTCTAATACTGTCAAGCTGCGGAGCACCACCTGCACAAAATTTATAATTAATTTGGTTGATTCGTTTTGAAAACAAACTAAGTGCGAGCCTTAGGCCAGATTCAAAACACAACCAAAGTGGCGTTCTGTGTGTCTTCCGTTAGGTATACGCGTGAGAGGTTTTCACACTCAGAGAGCTTTTGCGAGTACTACATGACATGTAGACAGCGCTGAGAGTCAGCCCGCCGGCAGTTTCCGAGAATGAGGGAAGATCTGAGATAACAACACGCTGCAAGTTTACACCTCTAGTATAGACTGTAACCTCCATCTCTTGAGAGCTGCTCGCCGTAACTCCCACTGTCAAGCAAGAAAAGCTATAACGGCATTGTCAGGAGCGCTAGAGCACTCGGCGAGGACGGAGCGGCCATATTGTGTCCAGGATTTGTGGTGTATTTCATAGTTTTTACTATACCACATCTTGTTAATGCATTTTACCGTACTCAGGCGCACATTAAATGAACGTACTCACGAAACTGCGTTTTTAGAGACATAATATGTGGCCGTGGCAAGGTTTATAGTGAAGAAATCAGACATTTTACTAACTACACGAACAACACGAGCAGTAAGCTCATTTAGAAAGTTCTAGACTGAAACGATGAAAAGCAGCGAAGAACAAACTTCATAGACGTATTATATAGAATAAATAAACGAAAAAAAATTGTGACAGAGGAGACTCGATGCTACGTTTATGAATGTGAAACTAGCGCTGCATCCATTGCACCTGATGGACGCTGCAGCTAACTGTTCCACAAACGTGTACTGTCAAACATTAAAACACTAAAAATTTGTTTAAGTTTTTCACCGGCGACGCCGGAAGCCAAACCACGTAAGTCAATGACCGGCAGACTGCCAACTAGTAGGAAATGCCGAACAGGTCGAGGTGAACGCGGAAGGGATTGAGACACGTGGTCCGGCCGAGGGCATAAGTCTGCAAATGATGCACAGTGACATCATGGCAACAGAAAGGTACCGTCGTATTGGTGACAGAACAGAGTGTCACAAGAAAGCCTAGATACATCTCAACGGTAACTATTCAGCCACTGACGTAGCAGAAAAGAACACCTGAGAGATGAAGCTACGAGAGTCTGAAGCCACTAGGAGAGATGACCAACGAGAAAATTATTTCTCATGACATCTTTGCTACTCTATTGTAACAGAGCGCACAGAAAGCGTCAACATATGTACTACACTTTTGTTAATCAATAATCTCAGTCGCAGCTATTCTGTGGAGAGAGGTTCAAATTCAAACGGCTCCAAACACTAAGCTCATCGGTCCCCTAGACTAAGAACTACGAGGGTGAGTCAAATGAAAACCTTAAATTTGTAATAACAAATCTTGCGCGCCGTTATCCTGTTAAGTTGGTAAGCGTGCTAGAAACATCGTATAGAATGTCTTGTAGGTGACAGCATAGTGCGGATGCACACACACCGTCGCAGTATCAGTATAAAGATAGCCGCCTCACTTGCGACTTGCACCAGGGAAGAACGGCGTTCTGTTACTCGGTTTTTGCGTAGTGAAGGTGTGAAACCTATTGAAATTCATCGACGAATGAAGGTTCAGTAAGGCGATGCACGTTTGTCACAGCAGCAAGTCTACGAATGGAGAAGGAAGTTCGCAAATGGTGTGACTTCAGTGGAAGATGCTCCTCGTCTAGGTCAGGCACAAAGAGTTGTGACTCCACAGAACATTGCAGCAGTTGAAGCCATAGTGAAGGAAAACCGCCGAGTGACCCTGAATGACACTGCAGCATGTTTACAGATTAGTCATGGGTCAGCATACCACATTGTGCATGATGTGCTCCAGTTTCACAAAATGTCTGCAAGATGGGTGCCACAGCAGCTGACTCCTGAAATGAGAGAACGACGTGTTGATGCTTGTGAAGAACTTCTTCGGCGCTTTGAACAAGAAGGTGATGGCTTCCTTGCAAGAATCGTTACTGGGGACGAAACTTGGGTTCACTTCGACCAAAACGGAAACAAAGAGAGCGAGCAAGGAATGGCGCCATTCCTCATCACCAAAAGCAAAGAAGTTTCGAACAGAACCATCAGCAGTGAAGGTGATGCTGACTCTCTTTTGGGACGAAAAAGGCGTCATTTTGGAGCATTACATGACTAGAGGGACCACTGTCACCAGTGGATCATACACAGATCTCCTAAAAATCATCTGCTGCCTGCAATCAAATCAAAGCGACGTGGATTGCTGTCGGCAGATGTCCTTTTCCAACATGACAATGCAAGGCCCCACACTGCCCGTAGAACAGTTGCAACAATCACAGAACTGCATTTTGAGTGTCTTCCTCATCCACCATACTCACCAGACCTTGCCCCAAGTGATTTACGTATGTTTGGATCACTCAGAGACGCAATGGGAGGAAAGAAGTTCCGTTCTGATGAAGAGGTACGCCACGCGGTGCATGAGTGGTTGTGCGGACTACCAAAAGAATTTTTTTCTAAAGGAATTTATGCACTTTGTAAGCGCTGGAGGACTTGCATTGAGGGTGGGGGAGAGTATGTTGGAAAGTGATGCAGCTTTGTACCACTACTGCACAATAAATAATATTTAAAAAAAAATTAAGGTTTACATTTGACTCACCCTCGTACTTAAACCTAAGTAACCTAAGGACATCACAAACATCCATGACCGAGGCAGTATTAGAATCTGCGACCGTAGCAACAGCGCGGTTCCGGACTGAAGCGCCTAGAACCGCTCGGCCACAGCGGCCGGCTTTTGAGAGAGGTGGCTATGTCATTCCGCCCTCTGATGCATAGTCGTGTAGGACCATCTACGGACACGCAAATCCCGCTGGAGAGACTCTGCCTCTGCATGCTGCAACACCAACTTCCAGGTCATCTCTCATGGAGTGCAGAGACTGCCATCAACCTGCTGGCCTACTGAAGGCTTGACTAGTGGTACCAGGAAGCTATTCGCCACACCCTGTCGTCAGTGGCAATCACAATTGCTGCTCGTCCCGTTCCTGCAGCAGACACTGATGCTGACGGTCTAGTCCTGGAGGCCGTGGGTCGAACATTGCTTGACAATGAGTACTTCAGGCTGGGCTGGAGAGTAAGATCCTGAGCGCACGTCTTCGTCAACCAGAGAGCTTCAGAGATCACTCACAGAGGTGGTGTCCACTGCGGGCTGTGCCGGCTACGACACCTTGAGGCACCGACTGGCCGTGACGAAAGGTTGCCACACGAGCCGTCCTCTACGCGGCAGTACTGCCAGGCGGATGCGTGACTGCTACACTGCTGATGTAGTCCACACACCAACGGCCCCACTGAGCTGTAAGCGCCCTGCGAAGACAATTTTGTATTTCTGAATAGTAAACATGTCACTGGGAATAATATTTTCATGGGACTCTCGATCGTAAACAGTTCGTCTTCACTGCAGTCTGCTCGGCACAATCCTGATGACTGTAGGCGTTTCGGACCAGACTCCTATATTACTGTCGCGATGGATACGCATGGCGAAGTGAATGTCAGTGATATGAAGGCAAAAAAAGTGTTTTATAAAGTTGCCAAGGAGTAGGCTCTGGATGAAGTTACGTATTTAATTAAATTGGAAATTTGTGGTAAGGTCTTATGGGACCAAACTGCCGAGCTCATCGGTCCCTAAGCTTACACACTATTTAATCTAACTTACGCTAAGGACGACACACACACTCATGCCCGAGGGAGGATTCGAACCTCCGACAGGGGTAGCCGCACAGACCGTATTTAATTAATTTGTACGAGGAAAGGCCAGAGCTTTGGAATGTATATTTACTGAACTATCGGAACGGAGATAAGAAACGAAATTTGTTGGCTTACTTAGCTACATTTTTTAACAGCTTCACACAAGAAATTTACTAGATTATGTGCAATTTAAGGAATAATGCAAAATGGTTTTATAACGCAAATTATTAGACGTAGGGAACAAGTGAAGTTGCGTTTGAAATGAACTATTTTTGAATTCGGAAAATTATCGTTTAACTTCAAGTAATACAACTATGTATTTTTTATGACGTGATATTTATTTATTATATTATTATACTGAATACTGAACAACAGACCTTCAGGAATTTACTGGTCAATGCAAGTAAAAACGTTCAAATAAATGTATGTCTGGAGATGCTTCATTTATCAAATATCCCCTCTATTTGGCTGCTGAACGAGTATGGGTATCAAGGTGAAATCTAGTATAATGTTATTTCATCGTCGTCCGCCTGCTTAGCTGGGCGGTAAAGCGCTTGCCTTCCGTGCAATCGTGTCCGGCTTCGATTCCCGGCTGGGTTGGAGATTTTCTCCGCTCGTGGACCTGGTGTTGTCTTGTCTTCATCATCATTCCGTCCTCATCATCGGCACGCAAAGTCGCCCAATATGGCGTCGACTGAAATGAGACTAGCGGGCGAACTTCCCCGGATGGGGCCTCTCGGCCAACAATGCAATATGCTCACTTCCATTTCATCGTAATTGTTATATTAGAAAATATTAAATAGGGAAACATACTCGTTGCTGGAAATCTTAATTTCACAAGCAGTCTTTAACGCTAATGATTTTATGCATAACACAATCTTGCTTCACAGTTTTGTGGCCCATTATAAGAAGTATTTCTTCCATCTCAATCGCTGTCTTTCTCGTAAAATTTAGATATTGTTTCTGATCTTTCATCACAAGCTCTGCGATGAGATTCTTGCATGCTTCAAAATCACACTATCGCCTAATGCACATTCTTATTCAACATTGTAGTTAACGTATTTTGTTGGCCACTAAAAGTATTGAAAATGCAGTTGCAGCCCGAAGCTCTTCCGTTGCAGCCTCTTCAAATGGTTCAAATGACTCTGAGCACTATGGGACAACATCTGAGGTCATCAGTCCCCTAGACTTAGAACTACTTAAACCTAAGGACATTACACACATCCATGCTCGAGGCAGGATTCGAACCTGCGACCGTAGCAGCAGCGCGGTTCCGGACTGAAGCGCGTAGAACCGCTCGGCCACAGCCGCCGGCTGCAGCCTCTTCCTTCACGCGCAGTACTACGACTGACAAATCTCGCTTAAGAGTGGCCTCTGAGCTCTCACAGACACTCTCACCCTGCTACGTGTGAAGGCTTCCGACATCTGCTCTCGCTAGACTCCCAGACACTACAGCAAGTTCTCACAAGTAACTGTTAAAAAGTAACTATCAACGAAAATTTGCTCCTACTGTAAAAATTCTGCGAGTGCTAGCTGAGATATCAGAAATGTCTGGGAACGAAAAACCTCTGACTTGTATTCCGGCCCTTCAGTTGCTACTGTACAGCCGTACGTTCCAGGGCAGTGGTTGTAAGGGGTCCGCAGGCCCTTACTACTAGGTTTGCACTCACACAGGTCGACAGGGCAACTATCGATTAGTGTGTCGGGTCGCGAGAGCGAGAGTTGAGTCAAGTCAATGCGTGTTGTAGGTTCCCGCGAGGCGGGCAGAGAGCTGAGCAGAAGCCAGCAATTGATAGAAATTACCGACAAAGGGAGTGGCCATCGCCGCGGTTCAACCCCTTTGTGTTAGGAATATTCGGGAAAGTGAAAAAGTATAATTACTAGTGTGATTCAGTGACATTTTTGTGCCGATATTTGTAATTACGCGTCTACCGCGCCGGCATTATTTGGATTGCAGTGTTGGATTGCAGTGTTGGATACAGTGATTAAAATTTGCGTGTGACGATAATGAATAACAAAGAGGCCTGTGCTAAGATTAGCCATTATTAACTCTGTAAGACGAAGGCAGTGGCTGTCTCCTTATTTTGGTGTTTTTGTGATGAATATAGGTCGTTGATTGATGAAGCTGTATTGTTGTTCTTCTTGCCACCAGACATTTTATTATTACAGCATTTGAGAAGGACAGAATGGAATGTAACATCTCCGTAGCAGTCCAATCCGATTGCCAGCCCCATTAGGTACACGGTCACATTAATTAATATCTGTTTGGGCTGCTATTCAGATCCCGATCGAGCGGGATAAGTCAAGAAGATTAAACCGGAGTGTTTGTTACACCCTTGGCTTACCGTGAAAGGACAAGTGCAATTTTCGGACGAATCGCAAAGAACAATAGGTAATTTTATCTTGCTTAACGTGAGAGAATATTTTTTTTCAATGTTGGATTGGGACAGATAATCGCGACAAGGAACAGTGCATTTTTGAACAATACGAAGTAATAATATCTTACGATTGTGACTAAGCTGTTTTTTCTTGCCATATTAAATAGAACAATAGTGTCAATAAACTGTGTTATAATGTGCAAATGCATAAATCCGCGCGAAAAACTGTGAAAAGTGAACGCCAAAGAAAGACACGTGTGAACAGTAAAATAGCAAAACGAGCCAAGAATTCGTCACGAAAGTTTTTAAAGAAGTGTTTAGCGGTAGTATTTTGACTGAAATTGCTTTTTGAATAGTGAAAATCAGACAGCTTCGTGTGGACCCATAAACTGCTATGCGGGCGACAATGTATTGTGGCGACGCAATTATTGAGTGACGTCACGCAGACCTGTGTAGCAGTTGCACCAAAGAGCTTCAATCCGCGAGGTGATTTCACACGACATCCCACCACGGAGCAGCCGGCTGAGCGACGCGACTTCGAGACACCGAGCGCAGCCCCGGCACCTAGCGGCCAAACTACAAACTACGCCCACCTGCAGCGCCACGGAGTGGCCGACGGAGAACTACGACAACTTGCAACAGCAGCGCAACCTCACACAGCTCCAGCGGCAGTACAGTGCCACACCCACCTCAAACGTCAAAACATCGCGACTCGCGGTAACGTCAGTTGGTGAGTGAAGACGACTGGTTGACATAACATTAAATTGCAGTGTGCAGTCTTTGCGATAAATAAACAATTTTTAACTGATATTTACATTAGGACAAGTGCCCAATTGTAGTAATTTCCGAAAAATTTGCGAAGCATACTCTGAAATATAGCATACTTATTTATGCACACTGCACTGTCTAAATGGTAATTATACAGATATGCTCATTGTTTTTGGGGATTTTACATTTATAGATTTTATGAGTGTTGTGATTATCTTGTTTAAAACATTTTTACATAAACTGTGTATGTGGAAGTTGTTATTGGAAATTATTAGGTTTTTGAGAATTGTAATGTTCAGTGCTCATGCATGTTGTGTCATTTTGGGGATTAACTGAAAAGACTGCAGGTACTGTTTGATTAGTTTCATGGTAATTAGGAGTGTTTTGAGTTACTAGAGGTTATTTTGTATTACTTGCCTGTGCATTAAAAATAAATCAAACATGTCTATGGAAGATAAGCAGGTTTGTGAGGCAGTAGTTGAAAGGAAAGGGATAGGACAGGAGGACAGAGATGATTCAGGAATCAGTGATTGTGGATTGTCATTAGATAGCCCATTAGCACATTCAACTAGTTATCCCGAGACACTGGGACAAACGACGAGAAATAAGCCAGTTTCAGAGGATGCCGATAGATGGTCGATGTTGGTAGACTTGATAAAGAAGACTAGCGCATCGTTAAAGGAAGATTTACAAGAAACTAGAGAAGAGGGAAGAATATCCCGAGAAGCGTTAGAGAAGAATTCACAAGAAACAAGAGAATGGTTAGAGAAGCGTTTACAAGAAACTAACGCATCATTAGAGAAGAATTCACAAGAAACAAGAGAATCGTTAGAGAAGCGTTTACAAGAAACTAACGCATCGTTAGAGAAGAGTGCACAAGAAGCTAGAGAAAGGGAAGAAATATTTCGCAAATCATTAAAGGAAGATTTGCAAGAAACTATAGCACAGGAGATCAAAACATCGCAGATGAAGATGGAATGTAATCTGAAGAAGGAAATACAGGAGCTACAAGAACAGTTGAAAATGGATATCAACGAGAGAGAGAATAAGCTGCAGAAGAGTATAGACCAAGTCCAGGGAGACGTGGAGAAGGTGGAAGGAAAGTTAACAAAAAAGATAGAAGACGATATTGAAGAAATGAAAGCCGAATTGGGAGAAAGAATCAACGAAGTGGAAACAAATTGCAATCATCGAATCGCCGAGGTGGCGCAGATGCAGAAACAATGCAATGATGCGGTTAAGGGGATAGGAGATAGGCAAAACCAACTAGCTGTCAATCTGAGAAATGCCATAGCCGTGCAATGAGAAGAGGATAACAAGAGGGTTGAAATGGAGGTCAGGCAGTTACAACAGGGAGAGCAGCAATTGGAGAGCAAGACAGAAGAAATTAATAAACGAATTAGCAACGCCACCTTAGCCATTGTGGGAGGTAAGGTCGTTACATTGATGAGCAGTGATAATCGGTGCGTCCAAAATAATACAGGGCAGAAATTTAGACCGAAAGGAGGGTTGCACCCAATGATATTTATGAAATGGCTAAAAGGAGTTTTCCCAGCACATCTTAAGGACTTGCAATAGATAGAATAGAAGGTGAGGCCTTCACTTGCGAAATCAAGAAGAAGAAAGGGACTACTAATTATGATCAGTTTGAAGGAGGATTCTTGAAAAACTACTGGTCCAAAGGTCATCAATGTGCAGCACTTGAGGACCTACTACACCGCAAGTCACTTACTACATGGAGAGGAACGTCGAAAGAGTTTGCCGAGCATTTGTGGGAATTGAACGAGACCTTGGAACAACCCCTGAGTGATGACGTAATGATATCTGCGATAAAAAGAAGACTGAATCAGAAGATGCAAGAAACTGTATCTGGGAGCCTAATTAAAAATAGGGAGGCCTTGATGGAGATACTGGAACAGTTGGAATCTGTTCGATCACAGGGACACAATCAAGCTAATGATCGAAACCGAGAGGGAAGTAATGACCCAAGGATTCATTTTAATCATTCGTCTGATTACAGAGGAAGAGGCGGAGGAACCAAAAAACTGAATGACACTCCAGGTAAGGCCCGGTCAAGAGTGAGGGCTACCAGGACCCGAATAAACCTGCTAAGATATATTTAGGACATTAGCTGTAAAATGGACATTTGAAAGAGGGAAAGGTTTATTTACATTGTGTTTTGTGATGTATTACAATTAGAATTGCATATTTCATGTCGAAGATTATCTAAGAATGAGTATAAAACCTGTAATAACTAATTTGTAGTATAGTAATTCATATGTCCTGTGTTTAAGTAATAATTTTTGAGTGTATATGTTGTGTGTTTCATTCAATATTGGACTAGAGAGGACTATTGCTGGTTGATATAAAAATTGTAATTTGGACAATGCCATGTTTATGAGATGTATAACCTTTTGTAAAAATTATTGTGGAGGCAGCCCACTACCGGAGTCGAGGGATTATTTGATGAATTGTAATTTCATTAAAAAGGCAAACCTACGTTTCTAGCATTTGTAGACTTAGAGAAAGCTTTTGACAACGTTAACTGGAATACTCTCTTTCAAATTCTGAAGGTGGCAGGGGTAAAATACAGGGAGCGAAAGGCTATTTACTATTTGTACAGAAACCAGATGGCAGTTATAAGAGTCGAGGGGCATGAAAGGGAAGCAGTGGTTGGGAAAGGAGTGAGACAGGGTTGTAGCCTCTCCCCGATGTTATTCAATCTGTATATTGAGCAAGCAGTAAAGGAAACAAAAGAAAAATTCGGAGTAGGTATTAAAATTCATGGAGAAGAAGTAAAAACTTTGAGGTTCGCCGATGACATTGTAATTCTGTCAGAGACAGCAAAGGACTTGGAAGAGCAGTTGAACGGAATGGACAATGTCTTGAAAGGAGGATATAAGATGAACCTCAACAAAAGCAAAACGAGGATAATGGAATGTAGTCAAATTAAATCGGGTGATGCTGAGGGGATTAGATTAGGAAATGAGACACTTAAAGTAGTAAAGGAGTTTTGCTATTTAGGGAGTAAAATAACTGATGATGGTCGAAGTAGAGAGGATATAAAATGTAGGCTGGCAATGGCAAGGAAAGCGTTTCTGAAGAAGAGAAATTTGTTAACATCGAGTATAGATTTAGGTGTCAGGAAGTCGTTTCTGAAAGTATTTGTATGGAGTGTAGCCATGTATGGAAGTGAAACATGGACGATAACCAGTTTCGACAAGAAGAGAATAGAAGCTTTCGAAATGTGGTGCTACAGAAGAATGCTGAAGATTAGGTGGGTAGATCACGTAACTAATGAGGAGGTATTGAATAGGATTGGGGAGAAGAGAAGTTTGTGGCACAACTTGACTAGAAGAAGGGATCGGTTGGTAGGACATGTTTTGAGGCATCAAGGGATCACAAATTTAGCATTGGAGGGCAGCGTGGAGGGTAAAAATCGTAGGGGGAGACCAAGAGATCAATACACTAAGCAGATTCAGAAGGATGTAGGTTGCAGTAGGTACTGGGAGATGAAGAAGCTTGCACAGGATAGAGTAGCATGGAGAGCTGCATCAAAACAGTCTCAGGACTGAAGACCACAACAACAATTTCATTAATTATTTACACTGTGTGTTTGTTCAAATGTAGCAATGCTTCATTCCATTGCCGATTCTTTTTCGCCTGCGGCTCTAAAGAAGTTTTCGAGGGCGGGGATGTAAGGGGTCCGCAGGCCCTTACTACTAGCTTTGCACTCACACAGGTCGGCAGGGCAACTATTGATTAGTGTGTCGGGTCGCGAGAGCGAGAGTTGAGTCAAGTCAGTGCGTGTTGTAGGTTCCCGCGAGGCGGGCAGAGAGCTGAGCAGAAGCCAGCAATTGATAGAAATTACCGACAAAGGGAGTGGCCATCGCCGCGGTTCAACCCCTTTGTGTTAGGAATATTCGGGAAAGTGAAAAAGTATAATTACTAGTGTGATTCAGTGACATTTTTGTGCCGATATTTGTAATTACGCGTCTACCGCGCCGGCATTATTTGGATTGCAGTGTTGGATTGCAGTGTTGGATACAGTGATTAAAATTTGCGTGTGACGATAATGAATAACAAAGAGGCCTGTGCTAAGATTAGCCGTTATTAACTCTGTAAGACGAAGGCAGTGGCTGTCTCCTTATTTTGGTGTTTTTGTGATGAATATAGGTCGTTGATTGATGAAGCTGTATTGTTGTTCCACTTGCCACCAGACATTTTATTATTACAGCATTTGAGAAGGACAGAATGGAATGTAACATCTCCGTAGCAGTCCAATCTGATTGCCAGCCACATTAATTAATATCTATTTGGGCTGCTATGCAGATCCCGATCGAGCGGGATAAGTCAAGAAGATTAAACCGGAGTGTTACATGGTCCATGGTGGCGAGCAGGATCGAACACATTGACAAAAAACTGGCCAGATGCCGATATCGAGTTGCTTGTCATCACAAGCGGCTTAATCTCCGGCGTAATTTTAAACCGCCTTCATACAGTGGAAGGTAAAGACTGCAATTCACCTGCCTTGTCCTCATTCAGGGAAGAGAGCTCAGCTTAATCTACATAGCGCGACTTGACAGGCGCTGCTTCTGTAGTAGCAGGTTTTCATCGAGGGATTCGGAAAATTCCTCACAACAGACTGAATCAAAGAATCAGTAAGTAATCTCTCTGATCCTTGGGGTGCTCGCAGTCGATTTCGCGTGCCTTGGGGTTGGTTTGTTTGGGGGAAGAGACCAAACAGCGAACTCATCGGTCTCGGGCAGGATGGGAAGGATGTCGGCCGTGCCCTTTCAAAGGAACCATACCGGCATTTGCCTAGAGCGATTTAGGAAAATCACGGAAAACCTAAATCAGGATGGCCGGTCGCGGGATTGAACCGTCGTCCTCCCGAATGCGAGTCCAGTGTGCTAACCACTGCGCCACCTCGCCCGGTCGCGTGCCTCGACTTTGGGAATTATGCACTGGTGATACCTCTGGCAGCGCGAATCGACTGTAGCTTGTGGCTGCTTATCTCTGGCAGAGTGGGTCCTAAAGCAGGCCTTGAGCAGCGTTGGTGTGGGCAGTAAGAGCGAGGCAGCGACTGACAGCAGACTAGAGGGCATCACGGGTCAAGTTCCAGATGGCCGACTGCCCCACTACCTCTGGAACTCGACATAGTGTGTCAGTCGGCCATTAGCTCTGTTTGTGTCAAGACTTGGTGTAACTGGTGAAGTCGGAGTTACGACACCGACCTGAGTGCGGCATGTTTCTGTCTGCACCCGCTGATTTGTCCGGCTTTGATATGCCCTGCTTCGCAGGACTGGGTGATGCGAACCGCACTAGATATTTCCAAGGATACCAAATATCTTCCACATCGTGCGTTTATGGTCAATATTCCTCACATTACGTCATGCCCACCTCTACTGTCTGCGCTTGGTGGCTTTCTGAAACATTTGTTCGGGCATAATTATCTGAGCTAAGGCTCTGTTGCTTCAGATAATTTATATTTCTGATCAGTCGAATATTTGGCTGTATGTGTAATTGTGTCTGTATTGGGGATTTCTGTGTTCCACTGAGAACTTCATTGTAGTATATTTGTGTTGGCTATATGCGATGTGAAAGACTAAATTCAGTGGTTAACCTGATGTTAGATATTTCCATTGATATGGCCGTCGGCTTTCTTGTGCCGTTGTATTCTGAGAAAGTGTTTCGGCAATAAGCCATAGCAAAATTTTGCAGGTTAAATTATGACCTTAATTCTTTTTAAGGATTTTGAATTTAATCATTTATTTTATATTTTGTTTGCTTTAACAAAAATTTATTGTATGTAATAAATGTGTTAAAATTGTGTTGTAGGTTTTCATGTCTAAATACCACGGATTGCTTGTAAGATCTAATTATTAAGTACCGCCTCGTAGAGGTAGGTGGACTGATGACCTCAGAAGTTAAGTCCCATAGTGCTCAGAGCCATTTGTAGAGGTAGGCTTGTCACTTTCCTCACATAACAGTTTGGCTCACGTAAGGTTCCTTGCCATATTGTTCGGCTAAATTACTGTCAGATCTTATTCTATAGGCCGGCCGGTGTGGCCATGAGGTTCTACGCGCTACAGTCTGGAACCGCGCGGCCGCTACGGTCGCAGGTTCGAATCCTGCCTCGGGCATGGATGTGTGTGATGTCCTTAGGTTAGCTAGGTTTAAGTAGTTCTAAGTTCTAGGGGACTGATGACCTAAGATGTTGTGTCCCATAGTGCTCAGAGCCATTTGAACCATTTTTTTCTTATTCTATAGGAAATTTTTAGGTTTTCCTGTATCAGTTTTATTCAGCTGAATGGTTTAAAACACATTATCTTCGCCACTACTCCACATTCTTAGTATTTTTTTAAATTAGCTTAAAGATAAATTTAGAAATTTGATGGCCTATTAAGGCGTCTTATGCTGACCATTTCTCGAGAAGGCGGCCATTAATATTTGCTTAACTTGTTTGTTTGGCCTATGTTTCACCTAAGTGGTGTTTGTTAACAGCCCTACTGTGTCTTCTGAACATCGAGGCCGGTTTTTCAGCGGCTGGTGGCCGCGCGGGTGTTTGTTACTGCTATGAACCGCCTTGGAGTTTATTGGCTGTCTTTGACGCGCGTCTGCGATTGCCTTAGCGTGCTGGTTCGCATTGCCCTCTAATAAATTTTAAGTAAAGTAATAACTATATTGCTTAATGTTCTGATCAATAGAACCTTATTTAAAGTTGTACATCTCCTTTGGAATATGCTTTATTGCCCATGTTACGATTTTCAGGCAGCTAAGGGTTTTTCTAAACTTGCTTACGCACAAGACACTGTCTTGACTATTATCTTACGCAAATATTGCCAAATCATTTAACCATAATTATGGTTTGAGCCTAAACTGGGATTATACTTGCCTCAAGTGTGGACAACCTTAATCTATTTTGCTGTTTTGGTATCTGATAAAATTTTCAGTAGATTTTTATGCTGTTTTCTGTAATGTCTTTGTTCTCTTGTGTGTTAAGGATCTATATGAGTAAAAAAAATCCTTTGAAAGCTTTAAATGACCTTTTCTCAAATTTTATGAAAGATGTCCTTACTGTTACCCTTTGAGCAGCTTCCGTTTCAGAAAGAAAGAAGCTTTTTTTTTTTTTTTTAAAAAAAAACACTGTTTTATATTTTTTCTGGTTCTGTGTTTTGCGATGTGTTCAGGTTAAATCATATGTTTAAGACGATTATTGCTGTAAGC
Source organism: Schistocerca piceifrons (assembly GCF_021461385.2). Classification (NCBI taxonomy): domain Eukaryota; kingdom Metazoa; phylum Arthropoda; class Insecta; order Orthoptera; family Acrididae; genus Schistocerca; species Schistocerca piceifrons. The sequence continues at coordinate 770,817,376 of NC_060138.1, forward strand.
AACTAACTAGCCTCAACCTGCCGCTCATAATTATTTGTGAGTATTGTGTTTATTTATTCATGCTGTTGTGTGGTGATTAAATAAATGTATCCATTCAAACGACAAATGACGCTGCTGTTCAGGGTTCGACATTCCGTGCTTTTCTTCTCCAAAAATTCAAATGGCTCTGGGCACTATGGGACTTAACATCTATGGTCATCAGTCCCCTAGAACTTAGAACTACTTAAACCTAACTAACCTAAGGACATCACACACATCCATGCCCGAGGCAGGATTCGAACCTGCGACCGTAGCAGTCGCGCGGCTCCGGACTGAGCGCCTAGAACCGCTAGACCACCGCGATCGCCTTCTTGAAAAAGGGGATGACTTGTGCCCTTTTCCAATCCTTTGGAACGCTACGCTCTTCTAGAGACCAACGGTACACCACTGCAAGAAGGTGGCAAGTTCCTTCGCGTACTCTGTGTTTAGGGATTTCACTCTTCACTGCATATTGGTATCAATACTTATATTTTGTACACGGATAAATACTACACACACACACACACACACACTCACACAAGCGCTCGCGCGCGCAAGTTCTCGTTCGCGCATTTAAAAACTGCACACACACACACACACACACACACACACACACACACACACACACACAAACATACGCACGCACGTTCGCGTTCGAGTATTTAAAAACTGCACACATGCCTGAAGCGGGACTCCAACCATTGCTTTAAGACGCAGCGCCTCAGTCCCAAGACGACAGTGACTTGGCGAACTAATATCTGAATTTGTTTGGATCAACAACTTGGTATCATTACATTGTAATGAAAATGATATGAGTTATAATCTACGAAAATAATGGCTTGATATTTAACCTGATTTCAAAATGTGATGCTACAGCAGAATGCTGAAGATTAGATAGATAGGTGGAACAAGTAACGATGTACCGAATCGAATGAGGAACAAGTTATTTGTGGCACAAATTATTCGTTTCGTAGGACGCTACCCAAAGCACCGTTTTGTAATGGAAGGCTTTGTGGGGGATAAAACTTGGAGAGGGACAGCAAGGCTTGAGTACAGCGAGCTATTTCAAATGGGTGTATGATGTTATATAACTGCATTAATATCTACATCTACATCTACATCCATACTCCGCAAGCCACCTGACGATGTGTGGCGGAGGGTGCCTTGAGTACCTCTATCGGTTCTCCCTTCTGTTCCAGTCTCGTATTGTTCGTGGAAAGAAGGATTGTCGGTATGCCTCTGTGTGGGTTCTAATCTCTCTGATTTTATCCTCATGGTCTCTTCGCGAAATATACGTAGGAGGGAGCAATATACTGCTTGACTCTTCGGTGAAGGTATGTTCTCGAAACGTCAACAAAAGCCCGTACCGAGCTACTGAGCGTCTCTCCTGCAGAGCCTTCCACTGGAGTTTATCTATCATCTCCGTAACGCTTTCGCGATTACTAAATGATCCTGTAACGAAGCGCGCTGCTCTCCGTTGGATCTTCTCTATCTCTTCTATCAACCCTATCTGGTACGGATCCCACACTGCTGAGCAGTATTCAAGCAGTGGGCGAACAAGCGTACTGTAACCTACTTCCTTTGTTTTCGGATTGCATTTCCTTAGGATTCTTCCAATGAATCTCAGTCTGGCATCTGCTTTACCGACGATCAACTTTATATGATCATTCCATTTTAAATCACTCCTAATACAAACTCCCAGATAATTTATGGAATTAACTGCTTCCAGTTGCTGACCTGCTATATTGTAGCTAAATGATAAGGGATCTTTCTTTCTATGTATTCGCAGCACATTACACTTGCCTACATTGAGATTCAATTGCCATTCCCTGCACCATGCGTCAATTCGCTGCAGATCCCCCTGCATTTCAGTACAATTTTCCATTGTTACAACCTCTCGATATACCACAGCATCATCCGCAATTAGCCTCAGTGAACTTCCGATGTCATCCACAAGGTCATTTATGTATATTGTGAATAGCAACGGTCCTACGACACTCCCCTGCGGTACACCTGAAATCACTATTACTTCGGAAGACTTCTCTCCATTGAGAATGAGATGCTGCGTTCTGTCATCTAGGTACTCTTCAATCCAATCACACAATTGGTCTGATAGTCCATATGCTCTTACTTTGTTCATCAAACGACTATGGGGAACTGTATCGAACGCCTTGTGGAAGTCAAGAAACACGGCATCAACCTGTGAACCCATGTCTATGGCCCTCTGAGTCTCGTGAACGAATAGCGCGAGCTGGGTTTCACACGATCGGTTTTTTCGAAATCCATGCTGATTCCTACAGAGTAGATTTCTAGTCTCCAGAAAAGTCATTATACTCGAACATAATACGTGTTCCAAAATTCTACAACTGATCGACGTTAGAGATATAGGTCTATAGTTCTGCACATCTCTTCGACGTTCCTTCTTGAAAAAGGGGATGACTTGTGCCCTTTTCCAATCCTTTGGAACGCTACGCTCTTCTAGAGACCAACGGTACACCACTGCAAGAAGGTGGCAAGTTCCTTCGCGTACTCTGTGTAAAATCGAACTGGTATCCCATCAGGTCCAGCGGCCATTCCTCTTTTGAGCGATTTTAATTGTTTCTCTATCCCTCTGTCGTCTATTTCGATATCTACCATTTTGTCATCTGTGCGACAATCTAGAGAAGGAACTACAGTGCAGTCTTCCTCTGTGAAACAGCTTTGGAAAAAGACATTTAGTATTTCGGCCTTTAGTCTGTCATCCTCTGTTTCAGTACCATTTTGGTCACAGAGTGTCTGGACATTTTGTTTTGACCCACCTACCGCTTTGACATAAGACCAAAATTTCTTAGGATTTTCTGTCAAGTCAGTACTAGAATTGTACTTTCGAATTCATTGAACGCCTCTCGCATAGCCCTCCTCACATTACATTTCACTTCGCGTAGTTTTTGTTTGTCTGCAAGGCTTTGGCTATGTTTATGTTTGCTGTGAAGTTCCCTTTGCTTCCGCAGCAGTTTCCTAACTCGGTTGTTGTACCACGGTGGCTCTTTTCCATCTCTTAGGATCTTGCTTGGCACATACTCATCTAACGCATATTGTACGATGGTTTTGAACTTTGTACACTGATCCTCAACACTATCTGTACTTGTGACAAAACTTTTGTGATGAGCCGTCAGGTACTCTGAAATCTGCTTTTTGTCACTTTTGCTAAACAGAAAAATCTTCCTACCTTTTTTAATATTTCTATTTACGGCTGAAATCATCGATGCAGTAACCGCTTTATGATCGCTGGTTCCCTGTTCTGCGTTAACTGTTTCAGATAGTTCGGGTCTGTTTGTCACCAGAAGGTGATCTCCGCAGAATTGTCTGAGCCTCTAGTTTAAGCCTTCTACTCGGCTCCAAACCAGAGGATCGCGATCGGTTCTGGGAACGATACTACAAATAGTTAGCTCAGATTCCACCCCGCGAGCGAGGCTTTCCGCCTTCACCAACTCCGCCAACCGCCTGTACGAACTGAGCATGACCTCTGAACCCAGACGGTAGGAGTCATTGGTGCCGACATGAGCAACAATTTGCAGTCGGGTGCACCCAGTGCTCTCTATCACCGCCGGCAGGGCCTCCTCCACATCTCGGATGAGACCCCCCGGCAAGCAGACAGAGTGAACACTGGCCTTCTTCCCCGACCTTTCCGCTATCTCCCTAAGGGGCTCCATCACCCGCCTAATGTTGGAGCTCCCAATAACTAATAAACCCCTCCCCCCGTGTGCCTGCTCGGACCTTGCTGAAGGAGCGGCCACATGTCCACTCACAGGCAGAGCGGGCGATTCCACACGGCCGCCTCCACATTGACCCTCCGCCTCGTGCGCCGCGAACGCCGCTGAACACGCCACTCCCCTTGGGGAGAGGGTGGCCCAACCGCGCCCGGTACCCGCGAAGATGTCTCGACAGCAGGGACATTGGGTGAAGCATGTAACACCTGGGGTGTACCATGCGACGCACCAGACTCCCCACTGCCGCTGCACTCCGAGGCAGCAGCCTGAAGACGGCTGACCGCGGCCATCAACACGTTCAGCTGTTCGCGAACAGTGGCCAGCTCCTCCTGCGTCCGTACACAGCAGTCACACATCCTATCCATCCTAAGAAATCAATTTACTGTAGAGAGTTAATCAACTTTTAACTAGACTGCTAATTCACTAAAGGCGGCTGATAGTTGACTAAACTGTGGTTGCTAGACACTTCTTGTGGAAAACAACGAAAATAGCACTACCTGTCTCTGGGCTGTATTGGAAACAAACACTAGCATTACTGGCACTATGGTTGACTAAAGGGACTCTCTCTGACTGCATTCGTAACAAACGCGAAATCGATGGAACACTATTACTAGCGCTCGGCAATTAAAGCTTCCTAAAAGCAAAAACACACGGAAGAAGAAGTGACAAGTAAGAAAAATACAGTTAATACTTAAATTAACGTAGCTCGCTGCACAGCAGACGTGACGCAGACGGCAGTTACGACGACACTGACACTAGGTTGCACAGCTGCATCAAACCAGTCTTCGTTTTGTTACTTCTGAATCTAACTGGAGTGAAAGTTCATGTTACTTTCGCTTCCTGTTACATTTAATTTGGCATCTTAATTCCACTTGATATCAATTCGTGATATTTCCCCTGCTTGTTTGAAATATGTGACAGTCTCCAGACGCGCTTCTTTAATCTGAAACCATCGATAACTTCCACTTACGTGTTAAGGCCTTTTACACGAAAGATAAACAAGTGAGAAGAAAACACATTATGATTCGAATTATCGTCCCTTTATCTTACCCCTGAAGATGTCGCATCTCTTCAACTTCAACTTCATATTAATGTCCACTATATGCGCTTCTCACTGTAACAACAATTTATTAATGTACCACAGACCGCACACACTTCGACTGCGAATCACTGTCTTTTGTTCTATATTCCGGTTACAGATTTTGATTCCACTCTACGCATACAATAAAAATGAAATACACAGCTTATAGCAGATGTAATTTTTTTTCACGCTGATGTGCGTACCAATGCAATGTTCAAATAGGCGTATCCGCCAGTATTGATTGCTGACCGATAATGAAATGTCACGGAAAGAGATGCGTAGATTGGATGATACTGGTGTCATGTGATAGAACTTAGCATCTGTAGCAACATTGAAAACTGACAGAGAATGTTTTATAACAAGCAGAAATGAACTGTTTCTACATTCACGTAGCTTTTTTTTTAAGTTTAGCGTTTCACAACTTTCACACACACTAGTAGAACGATAAATAAAAACAACTGAAGTATCATGTAACATATAGAGACCGGATTTTGTTTCTGAACTAGAGGTCTCTGGTCGTTTCACATCACGTGTAGACATCGTCAACACGCGCTTTGAAAGATCCAACACACGGACCAGTGCTGCCTTTCTGTCATCTCTGTTAAAAACAAACAGAGCTCGTGGATATATGTTTTGTGGTTCACAATAATACACCCAGGCCATATGTGTATCAAACGTTATTTGTTTCCGAGGCTGTAATACACCTGCTGACCTACCGGAAGAAAAATAGTACACCCTTTTAGCAGTTTCCAATTCACTCAAGATTTATTGTTGCAACAGTAGAAATGGAGTAAATAAAATGATTACATTTACAGATCAATATTACGAACGGTTCTGAGATAAATGGTATCGACTCATGCTGAAATACACTACTGGCCATAAAAATTGCTACACCAAGAATAAATGCAGATGATAAACGGGTGTTCATTGGACAAATATATTATACTAGAACTGACATGTGATTACATTTTCATGCAATTTGGGTGCATAGATCCTGAGAAATCAGTACCCAGAACAACCACCTCTGGCCGTACTAACGGCCTTGATACGCCTGGGCATTGAGTCAAACAGAGCTTGGACGGCGGCGTGTACAGGTACAGTTGCCCATGCAGCTTCAACACAATACCACAGTTCATCAAGAGCAGTGACTGGCGTATTGTGACGAGCCAGTTGCTCGGCCGCCATTGACCAAACGTTTTCAATTGGTGAGAGATCTGGAGAATGTGCTGCCAGGGCAGCAGTCGAACATTTTCTGTATCCAGAAAGGCCCGTACAGGACCTGCAACATGCGGTCGTGCATTATCCTGCTGAAATGTAGGGTATCGCAGGGATCGAATGAAGGGTAGAGTCACGGGTCGTAACATATCTGAAATGTAACGTCCACTGTTCAAAGTTCCGTCAATGCGAACAAGAGGTGACCGAGACTTGTAACCAATGACACCCCATACCATCACGCCGGGTGATACGCCAGTATGGCGATGACGAATACACGCTTCCATTGTGCGTTCACCGCGATTTCGCCAAACTCGGATGCGACAATCATGATGCTGTAAACAGAACCTGCTTTTATCCGAAAAAATGACCTTTTGCCATTCGTGCACCCAGGTTCGTCGTTGAGCACACCATCGCAGGCGCTCTTGTCTGTGATGCAGCGTCAAGGGTAACCGCAGCCATGGTCGCCGAGCTGATAGTCCATGTTGCTGCAAAAGTCATCGAACTGTTCGGGCAGATGGTTGTTGTCTTGCAAACGTCTCCATCTGTTGCCTCAGGGATCGAGACGTGGCTGCACCATCCGTTACAGCCATGTGGATAAGATGCCTGTAGTCTCGACTGCTAGTGATACGAGGCCGTTTGGATCCAGCACGACGTTCCGTATTACCCTCCTGAACCCACCGATTCCATATTCTGCTAACAGTCATTGGATCTCGACCAACGCGAGCCGCACTGTCGCGATCGCGATAGGCTACAATCCGATCTTTATCAAAGTCGGAAACGTTACGGTACGCATTTCTCCTCCTTACACGAGGCATCACAACAACGTTTCACCAGGCAACGCCGGTCAACTGCTGTTTGTGTATGTGAAATCGGTTGGAAATTTTCCTCATCTCTGTACGTAGTAGGTGTCGCCACAGGCGCCAGCCTTGTGTGAATGCTCTGAAAAGCTAATCATTTGCATATCACAGCATCTTCTTCCTGTCGGTTAAATTTCGCGTCTGTAGCACGTCATCTTCGTGGTGTAGCAATTTTAATGGCCAGTTGTGTACCCACATTAGTACTACGTGTCGTAGCCTCTACGGGTGGTAATGCAGGCGCTGACTCTGGCATCCAGTCGATCGTACAGACGGAAAATACTGTCCAGGGATACGTTATGCCACGCCTGCTCGATCGGTTCACCTAGTTCTGTGAGAGTTGGTGGTTGATGAGACGCACGAGTCAGTTCTCGTCGCATCATATCCCACACGTGCTCGATCGGAGACAAGTCAGGAGATCGTGCTGGCCAGAAAGGTGCTGCACGTCTTGCAGATTGCGTTGAATTTCACGAGCAGTGTGTGGGCGAGCATTATCCTGTTGGAACAACACATCACCTTCCGAAATTGGAATTATATTAATAGCTTCAGCTGTTATCGGGCGTTGATATACCGGGTGATCAAAAAGTCAGTATAAATTTGAAAACTGAATAAATCACGGAATAATGTAGACAGAGAGGTACAAATTGACACACAAGCTTGGAATGACATAGGGTTTTATTAGAACCGAAAAAATACAAATGGTCAAAAAATGTCAGACAGATGGCGCTTCATCTGATCATAATAGCAATAATTAGCATAACAAAGTAAGACAAAGCAAAGATGATGTTCTTTACAGGAAATGCTCAATATGTCGACCATCATTCCTCAACAATAGCTGTAGTCGAGAAATAATGTTGTGAACAGCACCGTAAATCATGTCCGGAGTTATGGTGAGGCATTGGCGTCGGATGTTGTCTTTCAGCATCCCTAGAGATGTCGGTCGATCACGATACACTTGCGAGTTCAGGTAACCCCATAGTCAATAATCGCACGGACTGAGGTCTGGGGACCTGGGAGGCCAAGAATGACGAAAGTGGCGGCTGAGCACACGGTCATCACCAAACGCGTGCGGTAGCGTTCTCGCTTCCCGCGCCCGGGTTCCCGGGTTCGATTCCCGACAAGGTCAGGGATTTTCTCTGCCTCGTGATGACTGGGTGTTGTGTGATGTCCTTAGGTTAGTTAGGTTTAAGCAGTTCTAAGTTCTAGCGGACTGATGACCTCAGAAGTTAAGTCCCATAGTGCTCAGAGCCATTTGAACCATTTGAACCATCACCAAACGACGCGTGCAAGAGATCTTTCACGCATCTAGCAATATGGGGTGGTTCTAATAAAACCCCATGTCATTCCAATCATGTTTGTCAATTTACACCTCTATATCTACATTATTCCGTGGTTTATTAAGTTTTCAAAATTATACTAACTTTTTGATGACCCGGTATATCAACGTGGACAGGTGAAAATGTGTGTCCCGACCGGGATTCGAACCCGAGATCTCCTGCTTACATGGCAGACACTCTATCCATCTGAGCCACCGAGGGCACAGAGGATAGTGCGACTGCAGGGACTATCTCGCGCACGCCTCCCGCGAGACCCAGATTCTCACCTCGTATGTCGACACACTACATTCGTAGTGACCCAACCCATGTCCGAAAGAACAGACACCATATCCATATAAGTACATCACCTTCCTGTTGCAAGAACGGGAAAAGAACGAGTCTAACAACATTCTGCAAGTACCGAGCACTGGTTAGCGTCGCCTCCAGAAACACCAAAGGTGAACGAGAGTTGTAGCTTGTACATCGTACATCGTACACACAAACATCCATCACTTGCGTGTGAGCAGAATCTGATTTCACCGCTGAAGATCACGGCGTGCCATTCTGTCTTCCAGGTGATCCTCTGATGGCAGTAATCGAGTCGTGAATGTCGATTCTGTGGCGTGAATGGAAGACGGGCTAGAGGTGTGCGTGCCCATAGTTCCACTACTGGTAACTGGTTCGCAACTGTTCGTGTTGACACGTATGGTCTCACAAGCCCTCTTATCTCTGCTGTGGAAGCTGACAGTTCGACGATCGTATCAGGCGTCCAGAACCTCGTCTACGGGTGTGAGAATGTTCACGTGACCTCTGATACCAGGATGGTTGCACAACTGACACAGCGAGTCCACCTTGTGCGACAATTCTCCGAAAGGACCATTCCGCCACTCGGAAAGCCACAATCTGATTCCTTTCAAACTCTTTCAGTTGGCTGTAAGACGCACGAGTGCGTCTTCATGCGATGCTTGCCTGCTTGCCTCACACGACTGCACCACACAGCTCCTTCTGACTGGGAGCATTTCCTATTAAAGGGCATACACAGACGGCGGTCTGGTAGCTATACCACTAAGCTCTCTGTTGGAGGATGACGTTTAAACAAATATCAGTAAGTCTATTGTCGCCCTGCTGGCATATGCCGTCATCGGATCAAAATCGACGTCGTCTTTCCAGGTACTAATTTTTTCCGGCAGTGTATTTTGCGAGTCATTAATGTGACAAGAGTTTACTAAGTTTTTACGCAGTGGCTTACCTAAAATCAAAATAAGCTGTACGACTTACCTCGCCGTTGCTTATCCTTTTTAAAAAAGTCAAACAGAGTAGATTTTCAACATTTACCCTCTTTTATCGTTTATAAAGAGGACCATAAGGCATGAGATTTCATGGTTCATACCCAGAAGCTTGTGTTTTCCACGTGTGCGTAATGTCCGCCAGCACACTTTTCATCGCCCAAGGTTTCAACGATGTCAAACGTGGTCTGTCCGGATGCTGTACGTTGCAGAAGGATAGGTAAAATTCTGCATACCATCCGAATCCGTGTCACTGGAGGCAAAACACTAGCTCAGATTGAGAAGTGTGTGAAAGTGAATCGGGAGTGGTGTTGACGGAACCATGTCAGCATTCGTATCAAGTTAGTCAACTCAACAAAGGCGTATAAAGTTCATTAATTAAGGCAGGGCTACCACGAGGCCATTTTAGTTCCACGCCGGGGAGTATGAAGACAGTATGTGGACCAGGACCTTCGTCTCTCGGTATTCTCGATGGATATCAGTAAGGAAATGAATAACGACTTGGTCAGAATTTTTGTTGGAGTGCTCAAAGACCGTTTTCTTTACATATGGACCCATGGAAAATATAGCCCGCCAAAAACTGTAAGTTATCGATAGTTTCAGTTAAAGTAGCGCGTCTGGAGCCTGTCACATATTTTAAACAAGCAGGTAAAATGTCGTGAATTAATATGAAGTGGAATTAAAATGTCAAATTAAATGTAACAGGAAGCGAAAGTAACATAAAGCTCTTTTTGGGGAGGGGGCGGGGGCTCAACTGTGGGAAAATGCAGGTAGTAAAAATTCTCGACTTTGCACAGTTATGACAATGACATAAACAATTTTTTTAAAATTCTTTTAGCGTATATGCGCATTATACCAATTTGTGTCTCAACTTGATTTTCGGGATAGTAGTGATTATACAGCTTCTTAAAGTACTCGTGGCATGTATATTTCACTAAAATTAACGACTATAATAAGTGCTATAGTGAAATTATTTAGATATTTATCTCCACCATTTACAACAGTTGAGAACTCGAACAAGTGAATCCAAACATGACTACTTTTCCTGAAGATGGTGCACATGGAAGGCGGTCAGAACTGCAACCATAGACGGAGGTACTGGTTTTGGTATTGAACGATCAGAGATTCAAGATGTAGTGAACTTGCATCCTATTCATCAGTTTTTGCCCCTTCTGACGTCTATTTGCTCCTACTTCTAAAGAGTTTTTCTCCCTCATGAGGAAATTAAGCAAACCATAGACGAATATTTTGCATAACTTCAAGAATGAAACATTAGAAATTGACTCTACTCAATGGAAACTTGTGAAGTGCAGTGACGTAGAACTAGTAAGACAAATAAGTGCATTTGTATTTGTTTCACAAGAGTCACAAGAATAATATGAGGGAGATCAGATCGTGTACAGAGGCACGCAGTCATTCTTTGGATTGATATGCGGAAGTTGTAGGACAAAAAGTGGCTAAAAATAGTATAAACTATTCCCTGGCATACAATGCACTGTGATTTGTGTAGTTTATACGTAGATATGATCTTTCACTCGTAACATCTTCAACTAAAGGCTCGTCTTTGAAGAGTCGTTACGAGGCAAATAAACATTTCCTATCTAAACAAAATATACTAGTAGAAATTGTTGGCTGAAATGTCACTCAGTTATTACTTAAGACATCAACTTTTTCCTATATCCTATATTTCCTTAAGCAGGAGAAAGTGATCCGTCATCAAAAGCTAATCATTCGTTGCTCCCGGTATGGTACAGTTAGCACTCGTCCTATGACACGTCTTTAATAGTCAGTAAATGAGTTAGTGAAGGTGCTACGCCAGAGCCAAGGTAACCCATATTACACCACAGAGGACGTGGTTGTCTTTCTCCAAGACATAACAAAAGCACCATGGTAAACACCAGCTATTTACTTCCAAGATAATGGAAACAGACATTCCGAGCACTACTTCCTGTAGGGGGAGCTCGAGCGACGGCCTGCGGGAAGTATCACTACGCCAAAACCTGATTGGATGGAGACAGTTCTTCAGGGGCTAGAACCAGCCCCGAAGTTCAGTTCACTCTGGAACTCGTGAACTTCGACAGCTAAAGATTACGTCTTCGTCTCCGAATTGGACTTTTACTAGTGTGTGTGCGTTACCACGAACCTTTGTGGAAAATTTAGAAGTGAACGTTCTGTTTTCCTCAATCAGAAGAGTTTTACTGGTATCGTTATTGTTACCTTTCTTTTGTTGTTCAGTCATCAACCTTGTAAATATACATGAATAAAAGTTGTGGTTGTGAAAAATTGCGAATTGTCAGTCACTACAGAAGGTATGATTGGTTTATAGCTATAACGATTTGTGTGTGTTTGTGCTCTGTTTGGTGAACACCAATAAGAAGGGAATACATTTTTCACGTTGGAATTCTTCAACAACATTCTCTCGAATTGGTATAAATGATAACATCAAGCTTTGGACGACTTTCTGCGTCTTCGTTGCCAGGATCCGACTGGGCGAACTTGAAATTGTAGTGCTACTTCATGATTAACAGTCGACTGAATTACGTAGCGCGACGCAATGAAAATTCCGGGAAACTTCTTTGTGTTATCAGAAATTATTGCAATCATATGAGGCTGTGTGAAGTAGCCATAGTTGTGTGGATAGTGGGCGAAACTGGTTACAAAATACAGAAAAATTCGCAAATGAACTATATTTGGTGCAATGATTGGTAGCTGACTGGCGACATAAAATATATGCGCTTAAATAGACGAAAGGAGCTTTTACGGCTTGATTAATTGATCTGAGATCAGTGACTGCAATCAGCCACAATGTTCAAGAAGCTGAAAGTTTCTGTTCGAAGCGATTTGGTCTGAAATCATTACATGACTTTAACTATTGTGAACGCAGATGGCCGGCCCAAGTGGCCGAGCGGTTCTAGGCGCCACAGTCTGGAACCGCGTGACCGCTACAGTCGCAGGTTCGAATCCTGCCTCGGGCATGGATGTGTGTGATGTCCTTAGGTTAGTTAGGTTTACTTAGTTCTTAGTCTAGGGGATTGATGACCTCAGAGTTAAGTCCCATAGTGCTCAGAGCCATTTGAACCATTTGAAGGCAGATGGCAAACTGATATTTATTATGGTTGATAACAGTCGCATACAGTTATACTAAATTTTATTTTCAATAAAAAGGAAGCACAGTCAAGTCTCAGGACACCAGTCCCACCTTCAGGTGCATTTTATATAATGCCACATACAAAGTCAGATACAATGATGCGGCAGCATGCGCAAACGAATTGTCACAGAATTTTGCCCATTCTGAGCTTCTGATAGACTAATACTTTCTTGACCCAAACAAGCATTAATGATCACTAATTTGCGACTTAAATTAAAATACGCATGGTATGTCCCCACATTCTGATAAACATCATTTGACACATGTTACTGTTGCTAGGACTTCCAAAGCTGTTGTATAGATTAACTAAGTACATAGATTAACTAAAGAAATACATTTTTAAATGAACACACCGCCATTGGACTGTATTGCTGTTTGTTTAATTACGACCCAGATTTCGGCCTGTTATGACACTTTCAATTGACCGAGTTTACGTCATTAATATATATTGCAAATTATTTACTGATATTTTTACAAGATGATGATTTTTCACCTGGCATTTCGTGGGAATCGAATATTTTTGTTACTTTATGGCCAATTTTGAGCTTAATGTCCTGCAATATATGTTATTGACATAAACTCAATCACTCGAAAATGTCATAAAAGGCCGAAACCTGGGTCGTAATTAAATAAACAACAATACAGTCAAATGGCGGTCTGTTGATTTAAAAGTTATTTTATGACTGTTGCTCACCAACATCAAAAACTGTTTAAATAAATACAACTGTTAAGAGTTATATTTACATATTTATTTATTTACTTAATATTGCTCCAATCTCGTCACTCGCTTCCTGGAATCTCGCACTAGTCGTATTTCCACATACCTAAGAGAGTCGTATACAACTCAAATTAAACATTTGCTTCAAGATTTGTATTGTCGTTTAAGGCATTCTATTAGTGCTGAAATTAAATGTAACATAAAAATGGTAAAACACGCAAGAACCTTAAACCATGGTCGTAAATGTGTTGATAATCTACACTACCATCGCACCAGATGGCTTTCTGACAGCTTCTGATGTTAACCACTGGAATACCTCAAGGTTAAGGAAGGTATGTTCTCCAGGGAACCTCTTTTGCGGAATTCTACGTCTGTGAACTCTTGTTAACAGCCGGCTGCTGTGGCCGAACGGTTCTAGGTGCTTCAGTCCGGAACCGTGCTGCTGCTACAGTCGCAGCTTCGAATTCTGCCTCGGGCATGGCTGTGTGTGATGTCCTTAGGTTAGTTAGGTTTAAGTAGTTCTAAGTCTAGGGGACTGATGACCATAGATGCTATGTCCCATAGTGCTTAGAGCCATTCGAACCATCTTGCTAACATTATTTAGTTCTGTGAGAGTGAATCCCCGAAATCTGGGCACAACATATTAAATCTATAGAAGAAGAGTTCTAGGTAACTCATAACATTCCCAAACTATTCCGAACCAACTCCGAGTCAGTCCTGAATGGGGGCCTCAGGTAAGCTAGCGCCGTAGTCTGGAGTCCTAGTGAGGTCAGCCAGTGAGACTGAGGAGATCCACCTCACCATCCCACTTAGATTCCCTCCTGCCTCCTCCCATCCCCCACCTCCCTCCCCCCTCAAATCTCAGAAGGGATTCTGTGAGTGCAAGAAGAAGCTGCCTTTGGTTAGCAGGTAGATAATTTTTTTTCTTGTTGAGATTTCAAGACTGCTGTCTGAGCACCCTCAGCAAGCACATCACATGTTTTTCTTTCCATCATGACTCTTGCGTTCTTCATCACATCCACTATGCCTCGACATAGGCTATGACTCCTAAAACTTCTGCCTTTTTATTCAGAGTTCAGCGACGCTTCAAACAACAACACTTAGACACGTGAAACAGAAAGGCCAGAGCTCAGAAGTTCGTGTGAGGTGTTAAGTGGGCTAATGGTGTCACATTGGCACCAAATTTCAGCACAACTCTGCCCAGCACCACTGTGGACGTGTCACATGATGAGAAGGCCTTACATATTCCTTGCCCACCCCTTCACTTGAAGCCTCTGCGATAGAGATCAGAACCGGGACACTCAGCATTGAGATCAGGCGGTTTTCTTATGTGTGGCCGAGGCAAAAAGTTCAGACCCATCGCTGCTCAGAATCGACACGGAGGTACCTCAGGAGATGACATAGAGGGCGTTAATAGAACTGCCATTTCCCCTGCGATGTTCATTTACACACATTTCGCGACCTAAAACGACAACTTGCAATGAGATGTGTAACAGAACGACATTCTTGAGAAACTTATACGCTGCTGACAACCCCCGGACGATTCAACCCATCTCTAAGGACACTGTGAGGCTGGAACCCCATTGAACGAGATCTGAACCCTTTGGAGTGCAATGCGGTCACAGTATTTGTCCTGGTATACAGGGTGAAACACCTCGTAATATTTCACCTAAAATGTTCCAAAACAATGATCATGCCAACCAGAATGCCTGAGGAAAGTGCAACCAGATAGGATGCAAGACTGTTACCTTCGAAAACTCTGCAGATATCTTAATACTGCTTCCTTACTACATCGGGTGGTGGATTTCTGGGTTCCGCTTAATAGGTCAGGAGTCCACTACACACAGGAGGTGGCTACACGGGTAGCGGGTGCTGTGTGGAAGGAAGGTTAGAGGGTCTCAGGGAACCACAGAAAGGGTGTCCGTCTAAAAGAGGATAGGTAATACACAGTAAGTCCGCCCTCGTGGTCTCGCGGTAGCGTTCTCGCTTCCCGAGCACGGGGTCCCGGATTCGATTCCCGGCGGGGTCAGGGATTTTTCCTGCCTCGAGATGACTGGTTGTTGTTGTGTCGTCTTCATCATCATCATTCATCCCCATTACGGTCGGAGGAAGGCAACGGCAAACCACCTCCATTAGGACCTTGCCTAGTAAGGCGGTGCGGGTCTCCCGCATCGTTCCCCTACGCTCTGTAAAGAAACATGGGACTTCATTTCCATTTTTCCAATACACAGTAAGGTAGTTGCAGAAACGATTGGTATTGTAGTTGTAAATTGTCGTAGCTGTGTTCGGAAAGAATCAGAGCTCCAAGACCTAATAGAAAGCGCTGAAGCTCAAATAGTTATAGGTACGGAAAGCTGGCTAAAGCCGGAAATAAGTTAAGCCTAAACTTTTTCTAACGACCTAACAGTGGTCAGAAAGGATAGATTAAATACAATTGCTGGTAGAGTATTTATTGCTGTCAGAGTAGTTTAGCCTGTAGTGAAATTGAAGTAGATAGTTCCTGCGAAGTAGTTTGGGTAGAGGTTGTACTTGACAGTCGGACTAAACTATTAATTGGATCGTTTTACCGACCCCCTATTCAGAAGATGCTGAACAGTTCAAAGAAAACTTGACTCTCATTTCAAATAGGTACTCCAACTCATACAATTATACTCGGTGGTGGCTTCAATCTACCCTCGATATGTCGGAAAAATTATACGTTTAAAGCCGGTGGCAAGCATAAAACGTCATCCGAAATTGTAATGAATGCTTTCTCAGAACACTATTTTGAACAATTAATTCATGAGCCCACTCGAAGTGTAAATAGTTGCGAAAGCATACTTGACCTGAAACTTCCTGGCAGATTAAAACTGTGTGCCCGACCGAGACTCGAACTCGGGACAAAGAACGCAAAATTCCCAAGACTGGCAAAGTTTTGCAGAAGTTCGAAATATGGCATGTACTTCAATGCGAGATGTTTTTAATAACTTCCACAAAGAAATTCTGTCTCGAAATCTGGCAGAAAACCCAAAGAGATTCTGGTCATACGAGGGTTGAATGAAAAGTAATGCCTCCACCTTCGTTAATTGGGTTTGGATGAGAATATTTTAATAATTCAAACGCAGAAATAATCCTTAGAATGTGACCTTTAATTACCAATATTCACTTTTCATCATAATCGCCAGCCAATTGGATACATTTCTGCCAACGATGAACAAAGGTTCTGAACCCGTACAGGAGAAGTCGACTCTCTGTTTCCGCGACCACAGTCTCAGAGTTCTCACAACGTCTTCATCAGAAGCATAATGATGTCCCCGCAGATCATCTTCCACTATCGGGAACAGATTGAAGTCAGACGGTGCTAAATCTTTACTGTATGGAGGATGCCCAACGGTGGTGACATTCAGTCTCTGTAGTTCTGCTGTGGTGACACGTGTAGTGTGTTTGTCAGTCAGGTCAGATGTTCCCGCCTTAACATCCTTGAACTTACTCGCCCAATGACGCACAGTACTCACATCAACACAACCACCATAAACTGCTTTCATTCTCTGATGAATCTCCTTTGGGGTGACACCTTCTGCTGTCAAGAATTCAGTGATTGCACGTTGCTTAGATCGCGTTGACCGACCGTCTGCGCAGGGTTACATACTTTACACTGTCAAAACACAATTGTTCAATGCTAAGGCTTCCCGGCAACTGGAGCTGTAGAGAAGAGGCTATGGAACAAGGCAGTACCTGCCGCATATCAATGCCACCAACTGTGGAAGAGTTACTAAGGTGGAGGCATTACTTTTCAGTCAACCCTCGTACATAAAGCACACCAGTGGCAAGACGCAATCAATACCTTCACTGCGCGAAAACAACGGTGAAATCACTTATGACAGTGTCACTAAAGCAGAGTTATTAAACATCGTTTTCCGAAACTCCTTCACGAAAGAAGACGAAGTAAATGTTCCTGAGCTCCAATCAAGTCCAACTGTCAAGATGAGACACACAGAAGTAGATATCCTCGGTGTAACAAAGCAGCTTAAATCACTTAACAATGTCAAGGCCTCCGATCTGGATTGTAATCCAGTCAGGTTCCTCTCAGAGTATGCTGACACAATATCTCCATATTTAGCAATGATATACAACCGCTCGCTCACAGAAAGATCCGTACCTAAAGACTGGAAAATTGCTCAAGTCACACCTATACCCAAAAAGGGAAATAGGAGTAATCCGCTGAATTTCATGCCCATACACTAATGTCAATTTGCGGTAGGGTTTTGGAACATACTGCGAGCTTTCAAATTAAAGTTATGTTGTGGGTGGCCCCCAACTACGTACCCACAGACTCAGAGATGAAATATTAAAAGTTTTGGCTGGTTTCGTCATCTAGGGGCTGGGATACGTAGTTACCACATCACAGGCCAAATAATGCTGAGTCTACAGTGTACAATATGAATATACACATGAATCGAATGGTCGAAGGTTCCTATCACTCGGCAATTGCGAATTTTGGACGTAATATAGACATTTATAAATGAAAGATTGCAATTAAATAAATTCTGCTGGTACTATTTTAACGACTTTAAATGATGAGTATGATAGCAAAAGTACCTTTAAGAATATCCTTTATTACTGTAAAACACTTATTGGTGTCGATGGTCCAGCAATTAAATGAAATATAAGTCGAATGACAGAGAAACAATAGATTACTGCTTCACATAGTTAGTTATGAACAACAACATAGCTCGCGAGATATTCACTTCAAAACGCATACCACATCTTCACTGTAGAAGCCACAGAAATCACACAATAGCACAAGTGGGCACTCCGAAATATTTCTGTCTCTTGCTACCACTCACAAACTGCTCCACTCTCCAAGTCTTTCCCGTGACCATGCGCCCGTCACGTCATACTGTCCAGGACTTTCCCATGTCCTCTCCCATACTGTCCAGCACTCCCTTGTCCTCTCCATTAACGAGCGCTGTGATTGACTAGAGTGCTTCCGCTATGTCTTCAAGTCAACGCTCGCTCACAAACATAATGAAACACATTCGAAATACTGGATTTACATTTAAATAACTTGAAATTAAATACATATTCCTACGGCTGGACCATAAACATGCTCTAACACACATTATGAAATACATAAACAAATCAAATAAACATATATCAAAGGAACAGAAACAAGAGGTAGGCCAGTAGCCTAATGTCTCTGTGATTTCTATAACACAGTAAATATTTAACCAATTTCTTCATGAATAGCTTATATTGGATATAAACAAAGACATAGACGAATAAATATATTTATAAGCATTCAGATACCGATTTTTCATGTAACTGTGGAGTACTTATGGCCTGAGGCAATTAAGAGTAATTGGCCATTTTGACCTACAATAACTCATGTACTGTTCAAGTTACATGCCTGTAATATATACCAATTTAAGTTTACACTAATGGCTTTCTAAAGACACGTCGATCGACGAAATCGGATGAAGCGTTTAAATTTTGCAAATTCGTTGCTCGGTGTTACTTGTATAATTTACCGTAAGATACTAAACTTTAAACTAATAAAGATTTGAAAATCTGATTACATCATCAGAGTTGTCGTGCAAATAATAGTAATGCACATGTTTCTTTTTGAGGTATCATGATTCATCTGGCTACTATTAATTTCTATACGAACAGTGAAATGCCTGCCATTAAGGTTTCACAAAGTCCGCCATCTTTGGCGCTCCCGGCGCACAGCGTCACCAAGGAATTCCCAGCCACGTGCTCGATGGACCAAGCGCTGGGGCTCCCCTCATGCTCAGCTAACGTTCGGCACCATGTGGTTGCTGCCGGGCCGCGGCTTTGACGAGCGTTCTATGCAGGCGTCCCAACTCATAACACACAATATTTCCAGGGCGCCACAACTCTCCGGTTACCCCACAATATACTGTATTCGAACATTATGAATTACCTCAAAGAAAACGATTTATTGACACATAGTCAGCACGCTTTCAGAAAATATCGTTCTTGCGAGACACTCAGGAAGTAATGAGTGCTGTCGACAGGAGGTGGCAAATTGATTCCATATTTTTAGATTTCCAGAAGGCTTTCGACACCGCTCCTCACAAGCGTCTTCTAACCAAACTGCGTGCCTATGGAATATCAGCTCAGTTGTGCAACTGGATTCGTGATTTCCTGCCAGAAAGGCCACAGTTCGTAGAAATAGACGAAAGTCGTCGAGTAAAACACAAGTAAAACTTCCCCAAGGAGGTGTTATAGGCCCTCTAATGTTCCTGATCTATATTAACGACATAGGAGACAATCTGAATAGCCGTCTTAGATTGTTTGCAGATGATGCTGTCATTTACCGTCCTGTAAAGTCATCAGATGATCAAAACGACTTGCAAAATGAGTTAGATAATATATCTGTATGGTGCGAAAAGGGCAATTGACCCTGAATAAGGAAAAGTGTGAAGTTATTCACATGAGTACTAAGAGAAATTTCGATTACGCGATAAGTCACACAAATCTGAAGGCTGTAAATTCAACTAAATACTTAGCAATTACAATTAGAAATAACCTAAATTGGAACGATCACATAAAGAATGTTGTGGTTGGAGCAAACCAAAGACTGAAGTTCATTGGCAGAACACTTAGATGGTACAACAGATCTACTTGTCCGCCCTATTCTGGAGTATTGCTGTGCATTGTGGGATCTGCATCAGGTGGGACTGACAGATGACATCGAAAAAGTACAAAGAAGGGCAGCTCGTTTTGCGTTTTGTATTATCGCGAAATAAGGGGGGGGGGGATAGTACCACAGACATGATACGTTAATTGGAGTGGCAATCATTAAAACAAAGGCATTTTTCGTTGCGACAGGTTCTTCTCATGCAATTTTAATCACTAGTTTTCTCCTCCGATTGCAAAAACATTCTATTGGCACCCACGTACATAGAGAGAAATGATCATCTCAATAAAATAAGAGAAATCAGGGCTCGCACATATAAATTTAAATGCTCGTTTTCCCGCGCGCGTTTCAAGAATGGAACGGTAGAGAGACAGCTTGAAGGTGGTTCATCGAACACTTTTGCAGGCACTTTATTATGAAGAACAGAGTAATCACGCAGATGTAGATGTAGATATCTTGATCATGGATCCACACAATTGAAAGGTCACTGTTTCGAAACACAGTCAGCTTCTCCAATTAGGACACAGACGTTCAAAATTTGGCTCGAAGTGCCTACAACATTCCTCTGTAATGGTGCAAAAGCAATACTAGGAACCGTTCAAAACCATTCGACGAAATTTGAACGTGATCCGAAGCATCTGTGGGTGTTTTTGTTTTCTGAGCCCTACAAGCCTTCTGTTTCGCATTCTGCTGTGGCATGATCATGGCGGAGTGCGAAATCGAGACGTGCTTGAATAAAGTGGTAAAGAGCCTCTCTAAGACACCCTAGTTGACCTGCGAATCCTTTATTGAGCACTGAAGAGTAAAAAAAACTGGCACACCTGCCTAATATGGTGAAGGGCCCAGTGAGCACGCAGAAGTGCCGCAGCTCGACGTGACATAGACTCGAATAAGGTCTGAAATAGAGCTGGAGGGAAGTGACACCATGAATCCTGCAAGGCTGTCCATAAATCCGAAAGAGTTCAAGGAGGTGGAGCTCACTTCTGATGAGCATGTTGCAGGGCATCCCAGATATGCTCTATAATGTTCATGTCCTGGGAGTTTGGTGGCCAGTGGAAGTGTTTAAATTCAGAAGACTGTTCCTGGAGCCACTCTGTGCCAATTCTGGACGTTCAGGGTGTCACATTGGCCTGCTGGAATTGCCGAAGTCCGTCGGAATGCACAATGGACATAAATGGTTGCAGGTGATCAGACAGGATGCTCACGTACGTGTCACCTGTCAGAGTCGTAGCTAGACGTATCAGTGGTCCCATATGACTCCAACTGCACACGTCCCACACCATTACAGAGGCTCCGTCAGCTTGAAGAGTGCCCTGCTGACACGCAGAGTCCATGGATTCATGAAGTCCATCCGCTCGATACAATTTGAAACGAGATTCGTCTGACCAAGCAACATGTTTGTAGTCTTCAACAGTCCAATGTCAGTGCTGACGGGCAGAGGCAAGGTGTAGAGCTTCGTGTTGTGCAGTCATCAAGGGTACACGAGTGGGTCTTCGGCTCCGAAAGCCCATATCCATGATGTTTCGTTGAATGGTTCGCACGCTGACAGTTGTTGATGGCCTAGCACTGAAATCTGCAGCAATTTGCGGAAGGGTTGCACTTCCGTCACGCTGAACGATTCTCTTCAGTCGTCGTTGGTCCCGTTATTGAACGATCTTTTACTGGTCGCAGCGATATCTTAGATTTGATGTTTTACCGGATGACTGATACTCACGGTACACTCGTGAAATGGCCGCACGGGAAAATCCTCACTTCTTCGCTGTGCTGTGTCCCATCCCTCGTGTGCCGCCTATAACACCACTTTTTAACTCACTTAAATCTTGGTAACCTACCATTGTAGCAGCAGTAACCGATCTGACAGCTACGTCAGACACTTGTTGTCTTATATACGCGTTGTCGACCGCAGCGCTGTATTATGCCTATTTACATATCTCTGTATTTGAATACGCCTGCCTACACCAGTTTCTTTGGCGCTTCAGTGTAAATGTCCCTGTACATGGACATGCTTTCATCGATAACTGCGCGCCAGAGGGATAGGCAACAGTTTTGACGCCCTTCAGATTTCGCATGCGGTCAGCAGGGTGTAGCGCAGCGTTATAGCCACGCTCGGCTGAGGGTGTGTCGATAGGGTTGCCTATCCCGCCGGCACGTACTCATTAGTGGATGTATGTCTCTGTACAGGGATATGTTTTAAATGCTCGTCAAAGGTGTGCAGGTAATCAATATGAGACGTCTTAGAGGGACGGTTTGCTCTTTAGTTCATGTGATTGTCAATGTTGCACTTCCATGTGATCATGCCACAAGAAGGCTCCTAACAGTAGTGCTGAAAAAAAAAAGCGTAGACACCCTTTGCTGCTTCGGATCACGTTCAGATTTCTACGAATAGGTTTGAACGGTCCCTAGTGGTCCCACCCTGCATTCAGAACAAAAACTGTGGTCGCACCTCTCTCTAATTTCCTTCAATGGGATTGCAGGCACGCGATGTCTGAGCAAGGTTTAATTGTCCATGGATAGTTACATCTCACGTGAATTCTGAGCTCTGGCTTTTGTTATGCACGTGTCGCCACCTTGCTGTTTGCAGCATCCCCGAGCGTGAGGGCGACTTTGCAGTGCGCCACGCTATTGCGCCTTTGCAGAGTGAGGCTGTAGGCACCATCGAGCCAAATTTCGAACTTCTGTGTCCTAATGGTATAAGCTGAATGAGCATCAAAAAATGACTGTTTAATTGTGATGCGCAGTGTAGTCTTGTAATCAAAACGGTCCTTTTGCGGTCCGCTGGAGCAGTATCCATCTGTGTATCTAAAACTACTCTTTTTTCTGGGCTGAATGGCAAAATCTCTGTGCGGTGAGATATTAGTCAGTATATGTCAGGATATACAGGGTGTTACAAAAAGGTACTGCCAAACTTTCAGGAAACATTCCTCACACACAAATAAAGAAAAGATGTAATGTGGACATGTGTCCGGAAACGCTTAATTTCCATGTTAGAACTCATTTTAGTTTCGTCAGCATGTACTGTACTTCCTCGATTCACCGCCAGTTGGCCCAATTGAAGGAAGGTAATGTTGACTTCGGTGCTTGTGTTAACATGCGACTCATTGCTCTACAGTACTAGCATCAAGCACATCAGTACGTGGCATCAACAGGTTAGTGTTAATCACGAACGTGGTTTTGCAGTCAGTGCAATGTTTACAAATGCGGAGTTGGCAGATGCCCATTTGATGTATGGATTAGCACGAGGCAATAGCCGTGGCGTGGTACGTTTGTATCGAGACAGATTTCCAGAACGAAGGTGTCCCGACAGGAAGACGTTCGAAGCAATTGATCGGCGTCTTAGGGAGCACGGAACATTCCAGCCTATGACTCGCGACTGGGGAAGACCTAGAACGACGAAGACACCTGCAATGGACGAGGCAATTCTTCGCGCAGTTGACGATAACCCTAATGTCAGCGTCAGAGAAGTTGCTGCTGTACAAGGTAAAGTTGACCACGTCACTGTATGGAGAGTACTACGGGAGAACCAGTTGTTTCCGTACCATGTACAGCGTGTGCAGGCACTATCAGCCGCTGATTGGCCTCCACGGGTACACTTCTGCGAATGGTTCATCCAACAATGTGTCAATCCTCATTTCAGTGCAAATGTTCTCTTTACGGATGAGGCTTCATTCCAACGTGATCAAATTGTAAATTTTCACAATCAACATGTGTGGGCTGAAGAGAATCCGCACGCAATTGTGCAATCACGTCATCAACACAGATTTTCTGTGAACGTTTGGGCAGGCATTGTTGGTGATGTCTTGACTGGGCCCCATGTTCTTCCACCTACGCACACTGGAGCACGTTATCATGAATTCGTACGGGATACTCTACCTCTGCTGCTAGAACACGTGCCTTTACAAGTACGACACAACATGTGGTTCATGCACGATGGAGCTCCTGCACATTTCAGTCGAAGTGTTCGTACGCTTCTCAACAACAGGTTCGGTGACCGATGGATTGGTAGAGGCTGACCAATTCCATGGCCTCCACGCTCTCCTGACCTCAACTCTCTTGATTTTCATTTATGGGGGCATTTGAAAGCTCTTGTCTGCGCATCCCCGGTACCAAATGTAGAGACTCCTCGTGCTCGTATTGTGGACGGCTGTGATACAATACGCCATTCTCCAGGGCTACATCAGCGCATCAGGGATTCCATGCGACGGAGGGTGGATGCATGTATCCTCGCTAACGGAGGACATTTTGAACATTTCCTGTAACAAAGTGTTTGAAGTCACGCTGGTACGTTCTGTTGCTGTGTGTTTCCATTCCATGATTAATGTGATTTGAAGAGAAGTAATAAAATGAGCTCTAATATGGAAAGTAAGCGTTTCCGGACACATGTCCACATAACATATTTTATTTCTTTGTGTGTGAGGAATGTTTCCTGAAAGTTTGGCCGTACCTTTTTGTAACACCCTGTATAGAGTTACAGAGACGCCAATTTTCATTTATGTTGGAGAAAATCAGCTGAGAACGGATACAAATCTCATCTGTAAATACGTTAGGTTGAATTGCTACTCATCTAATGCTTACTGATGAGGTTTATTGTCATGTACCCAGATCACAAACGTGTTGGAGAAACAAAGAAAGAAGGTGTGCAGGTGGAGGGATCCATGTTAGTGGTACATCTCTCTAAAAACTGCATAAATATGTTGGCCATTACTGAAGAAGGAGGAGAACCTGTAGCCATTCCGTCAGGCATTTCATAAAATTTATCGCAAAAAAGTAGGCACCGCGGAAGTACGGCGAAATAGATGGTTTGTCTCAGGAGGAAATTGGTACATTGATGACTTCAACTTATCCTGCACATGTGCTTCTGTCTGCACAAAGTCAACTTTCATGTTAACCATAGATGGGACGAATAGATATATCTGTGATCAAGATTTGCTATAGGAAAGAAGCAGTATTAAGACATCTGCTTGCTTCCGATGTGATTGTACCTTTTTCAGGCATTGTGGATGGCATAGTTACTGTTTTGGAACATCTTCACTGAACTATTGCTATGTGTTTCATGCTGGAAAGTGTGGGTCAATGTTGAGAACTGGAACGGTGTGTGGTACCTTCTAATCGGATAACGAACTTGTTGTCAAGGACGTTAGCAGATGTTGATGGACACCAGGAGTGAAGTCAAAGTGAGGACGTGTGTGGCGCCGTAGGACCGCCTCCGTAGCTGAATGGTCACTGCGTCTGACTACCATGCCGAGGACCAATTTTGAATTTCCGGTACTACCAGGGATTTTCTGCTTGGTGGAAGCATTGTAACCGTGTTCACTCGGCCTCCTGATGCCCGTTGGGAGCGGCTTGAATGGAGGTACCGATTACAGTGTCTAGACAGCCGCGAGAACCGTGTGATGACCCGATGCCCCTCCACATCTCATCTGAATGACGTCATGTGGCAGAGGATGGAATGGCGACTCGTCAACATCGCCCAGACCTACAGGCCTGACTGCGCAGTTTTTAGTTTAATTCTATAAAGATACTATGTCACGTGGCAGCATCGGGTCAGCTCGGCTCGGGGGCGACTGTGGGTACTGAGGTCAGAGATCATGGTATGGGTTAGTAATTGTTCTACGAGGGCGAGGTAATTGTTCGGCACGGGCCTATTTAGAAGCACAGTTTTGTTACCATCTTCATGTAAAACGTGAAACTGAATGCCACCGACAATGTTTTGGAGGTTATTTAAGGACATGTTCTGTCTTCTCATATAAGGAAACCATGGTTTCCTGTGAGTCGGTAGTGAGTGATTGCACTTCTTCAGTCACATAAAAAATTCCCCTTCCCGATCGCAAACTGCTTTTATTAACATATGATTGATTTCAGTGCCTTATATACAGAGGTGACGAAAGCAATGGGAGAGTGCTATGCACGTATACAGATGGCAGTAGTATCGCGTACACAAGGTATAAAATGCAGTTCACTAGCGGAACTGTTATTTGAACTCAGGTGATTTATGTGAAAAGATTTCCGACGTGATTGTGACGTACGACGGGTTTGAACACGGAATGGTGGTTGGAGACAGACGCATAGGACATTCCATTAAGCAAATCTTTAGGGAATATTGCGAGATGCACAGTGTCAAGAGTGTGCCGTGAATACCAAATTTCAGGCTTTATCTCACATCACGGACAACACAGTAGCCGACGGCCTCCACTTAACGACGGAGCGCAGCTGCAGGCAAATAACACTATGTGAAGTAACGGCAGAAAACAACGTGGGACGTACGACAAACATGCCCGTTGGGACAGTGCGGCGAAATTTGGCGTTAATGGGCTATGGCAGCAGATGACTGACGCTACGGCCTTCACTAACAGCACGAAATTACCTGCAGTGCTCTCCTGGGCTCGTGACCATATCTATTGGAGCCTATACGACTGGAAGAGCTGATGGTAGGTTTCGGGTGTGGCGCAGATCGCACGAAGCCATGGACCCAAGTTGTCAATAAGGCATTTTGCAACCTGGTGGGGGCTCCATAATGGTATGGGTTGTGGTCCTCTGGTCCAATGAACCGATCATTTGACTGGAACTGGCTATGTCCGACCACTTGGAGAACATCTGCGGCAATTCATGGGCTTCATGTTCCGAAACAACGATGGAAGTTTATGGATGACAATACGCCATACACTGACCCTCAGTTGTTGGCTACTGGCTTGAAGAACATTCTGGGCAATTAGAGCGAATGGTTTAGCGATCCACATCGCCCAACACGAATCCCATTAAATATTTGTGGGATAATCCAGAGGTCGGCTCGTACATAAACTCCTGCAAGTTTATCTTCTTTCGTGATTATGGACTTCAGTACAGGCAGCATTGCTCAGTATTTGTGCAGGGGACTTCCAACGACTTGTTGAGTCCATACCACGTCCAGTTGCTGCGCTACTCAGGGCAAAAGGGGGTCCGACACGATATAGGGATGTACCCCATGACTTTTGTCACCTTAATGTATACCAGCATCAGATATAAAATACACTACTGGCCATTAAAATTGCTACACCATGAAGATGACGTGCTACAGACGCGAAATTTAACCGACAGGAAGAAGATCCTGTGATATGCAAGTGATCAGCTTTTCAGAGCATTCTCACAAGGTTGGCGCCAGTGACGACACCTACAACGTGCTGACACGAGGAAAGTTTCCAACCGATTTCTCATACACAAACAGCAGTTGACCGGCGTTGCCCGGTGAAACGTTGTGCTTACCATCACGTTTCCGACTTTGATAAAGTTCGGATTGTAGCCTACTGTGATTGCGGTTTATCGTATCGCGACATTGCTCCGCGCGTTGGTCGAGATCCAATGAGTGTTAGCAGAATATGGAATCGGTGGGTTCAGGAGGGTAATACGGAACGCCGTGCTGGATCCCAACGGCCTCTTATCACTAGCAGTCGAGATGACGGGCATCTTATCCGCATTGCTGTAACGGATCGTGCAACCACGTCTCGATCCCTGAGTCAACAGATGGGGACGTTTGCAAGACAACAACCATCTGCGCGAACAGTTCGACGACGTTTGCAGCAGCAAGGACTATCAGCTCGGAAACCATGGCTGGGGTTACCCTTGACGCTGCATCACAGACAGGAGAGCCTGCGATGGTGTGCTCAACGACGAACCTGGGTGCACGAATGACAAAACGTCATTTTTTCGGATGAATCCAGGTTCTGTTTACAGCATCATGATGGTCGCATCCGTGTTTGGCGACATCGCGGTGAACGCACAATGGAAGTGAGTATTTGTCATCGCCATACTGGCGTATCACCCAGCGTGATGGTAAGGGGCGCCATTGGTTACACGTCTCTGTCACCTCTTGTTCGCACTGACGGAACTTTGAACAGTGGACGTTACATTTCAGATGTGTTACGACCCGTGGCTCTACCCTTCATTCGATCCCTGCAAAACCCTCCATTCCAGCAGGATAATGTACGACCGCATGTTGCAGGTCCTGTACGGGCCTTTCTGGATACAGAAAATGTTCGACTGCTGTCCCGGCCAGCACATTCTCCAGATCTCTCACCAGCTGAAAACGTTTGGTCAATGGTGGCCGAGCATCTGGCTCGCCACAATAGGCCAGTCACTGCTCTTGATGAACTGTGGTATCGTGTTGAATATGCATGGGCAGCTGTACCTGTACACGCCATCCAAGCTCTGTTTGACTCAGTGCCCAGGCGTATCAAGGCCGTTATTACGGCCAGAGGTGGTTGTTCTGGGTACTGATTTCTCAGTATCTATGCACCCAAATTGCGTGAAAATGTAATCACATGCCAGTTCTACTATAATATATTTGTCCAATGAATACCCATTTATCATCTGCATTTCTTGGCTGCGAAGAGCACGTGAACGTGAACTGCAGTGTCATAAGCAGAGTTCTTTCAGACTCAGTCATTTGCAGTCAGATCTGACATTTTCTATATTACTGGCAGTACTGCGATCTCTGCAAACGAGTGAAGATATAACTATTTGAAATACTTTGATGTCATTTGGACAACAATTGATTGGAACCTGTTCGGTCACCAGACATGACCCAAATAGACCTTCTCGAGGCATGTGAAGAACCTCGTTCATGTGAATCATGTCGATGCTCTGACGGACTTTGTTGCTATAATAGTAGGATCGCGCAAGTACATGGTTCAATCACATTAATGTGACCACTGCCTATATTCGTCATCGACGTGCAGTAACCACTTACATACGGCAAGTGGCTGCACTAGCAGTGGAGAGTATATAAAACGTGTCGGGGGGACGGAGAAAATAGTGCAGTAGTTGTCGTAATCCTGAAATGGAGCGATGACACCCAAAAGTTCATGATCATTGAATTTTGGCCCAAGGTGGAAGCATTTCCGAGTCGGCTAAGTCTGTAAACTGTTCACTTACTACCGTGGTTAATATATACCGTGCATGGCAAAATGGCGCTATCCAAAACCGGCGCCGAGAACTGTGGTGCACGACGGGCCACAGATTACAGGGATGAATGTCGGTTGTGGAGATGTTTGCGGGCGAAGAGATGTGCAACTGTTGAGCAATTTACTGCCAATATGAACTACCAACAACATCTCCCCGACGACCGTTCAGCGAACATAATTGCATATGGGCCTCGACAGCGGGCATCTTGTTCATGCATCCATGCTGACCGCAGTTCATCGGCGACTAAGTCTGGAATTTGCACGGCAATACGGTAGCTGGACATCCACTGAGTGATGACGGGTGTCCTTTTCAGATGAATCACGTTTTATGCTCCATGGGGCAGATGGCCGTTGGCGTGTACGGCGTGAGACGTCTGGAAGTGAACACCCTACCAACTGGAGGAAGCGTTATGGTCTGGCGAATGTTTTCGTGGCATTCACTGGGTGATCTCGTTATCTTGGAAGACAAAATGGATCAACAGAAGTATGCATCTATGCTTAGAGACCATGTGCAACCCTACAATCTGGTTCTCCTCGGCATGATGCCATCTACCAGCTGGACACGGAAACGTGTCATATAGCTCACAGTATACGTGCGTGAAGCAGAGAGCATCAGGATGAGTTTACCGTTCTGCCCTAGCACCAAACTCCGGATTTAAACATGGTAGAGAATCCGTGGGACCACCTCGATCGGACTGCTCGCGCCATCAGTTCTCAACCGGGAAACATAGCGCAGCTGGCCACAGCACTATAGACGGTATGGCTCCACATCCTTGTCGGTACGTTGCAGAGCCTCACTGATTCTCTTCCGGCACGTCTCGCAGCAGTATGCGTTTTCAAAGCTGCTCATTCAAACTTTTGACAGGTGGTCACATTACTGAGACTGGACAAGATACTACTCGTAACTTCTGGGGTTCTTGAGCGTGTAAAACAGTAGACGGTGCGTCGCTGTACGCACTGACGTGACAATAGTGGTCGACACTTTGAACAACACTGTAAGGGTAGAGTTATGCATTTTGTCATGCACTCTGCTGTACAACGACAGAGCATATTGATCACATTGTGTTAACAATGTGTTCTTTGTTTTCGTCTGAGGTTTGTTGCGTTACTCTCTTTTTCGTTTTGTACATTTCGATGATATTACAGGCTTTTTTACTGTTCGAAATGCCCTGCTTAGCCCGCAGAACAGCATAGATAGAATAAATTGTGGAAAGGGGCCAAAATAAGGGGCTGTCAGTTACACTCAAACATAAAACTTTATTATTTGATCAAACATTACAAGAGCCCAAACAAAATTTTTAAGCACACAGCTTTAATCTTTGGGATTTAATTACCAGCTGAAAGCCACTTTAATTTAAAAACGGCTGAAGGCCAATAACTTAAAACGCAATTATAATCAGAAATTTAAAAGGCAAGCCTTATCTTAAAACAGTTCCTTAGTTAGGTTGGAGCAAACAAGTTAAATTCAAATCGGCTGTAGGCCGAACACTTAAAAATTCAAAATAATTTTAAAATGCCAAAAGGCTTACGTGAAATAATACCTTAAACTAGGCTGAGGGTCTTAAGAGTGAAACAACTCTAATTTAAAACACCAAACCGGATAGAAGGCATACAAGTACCAACAAGAACAAATTTAAAAAAAAAGCCGGTACGCACAAGGGCGCCCAGACGTTCGAGGGTCGGCCTATAATTCAAACACTAACGCTCGCTTAGGTGCACAGGCAGTCGGGCCAACCTTTCACTATCCGACGACAATCCAACCGCCCGACAGTCAGCGGACCCACCGACAAGATAACTACCACTTCACTCAACCAGGGCACAACAAGCAGTTCAACAGAAGAACGTAGAAGATATTGGTGCCCACAACCAATCATACACAGAGCTGTCAAACTACACACCGTGCTGAACACGATGTGGAAACTACACTGCCTGAAATTTACGTCAACGCCCAAGGCAGATAACCGGAACGTTAATGGCCACAAGTCAGAAGATTCTGCTGGTGTACTTCAAAAAGGGTTCAAATGGCTCTGAGCACTATGCGACTTAACTTCTGAGGTCATCAGTCGCCTAGAACTTAGAACTAATTAAACCTAACTAACCTAAGGACATCACACACATCCATGCCCGAGGCAGGATTCGAACCTGCGACCGTAGCTGGTGTACTTCAATTCAAATAACCGAATACAGTGAAACACCACTGGAGGGTGGCTAGAATTTTCCAACTTGGAAACCACGTTGTTGCTTGCAGGAATACCTCAACAGCTGACAACGAACTCCAAATGACACAATGTGAACAGTCTTGACTTGCTGGTAGGTAAAATCAAACTCAACTTTCGTGTCTAGGGTCGGTGAGCCACGGACCTCGTAGCAATGGGAACAGCGCCACACTCTCCGACACCGCTTAGAGACTGCCAGTGGTCCCGGCCAAACTACGCCCCGCCGAGAATTCCCGCCTGCTCTATGTCAACCGACCAACTGCTCAGAGCCAGTACGCCGACAACATTTAAAATAACTTGTCAGTCAACATCACACAAACTACACACAATTTCATGAACACTCACATGAAGAACTAGACAATGCTAACGGCAGTGCCTGTACAATAACAGGGACAAATCGAGTCGGCACACTGTTACTCTGTAACCCATAAGCGATTGCCAGCCAAATACACGTCGTCCGGCAAGACGACCGACCGACGACCAACCAAAGTCGTCCCCACTCGACTCATTTATGTCGGCAACCGTCGGACGAGTCATGGCGGTCCGGACCTCACTGCTGCCACGTCCCGAATGAACTTGTGCCGAGTGCCAACTCAAACACTGCCAGGTCTGAACTAACTCACAACACACCACGACCGGGAAGTAATAGCAGTCCAGCAAAGATAATACTGCAGGTAAATGAAATGTGTGTGAAATCGTACGGGACTTAACTGCTAAGGCCATCAGTCCCTAAGCCTACACCCTACTTAACCTAAATTATCCTAAGGACGAACACACTCCCATGCCCGAGGGAGATCTCGAACCTCCGCTGGGACCAGAATATTGCAGGGCCTATATCAATAAGCGCTGCTGCTGCCGCTCACGGGCAGGCAGGACAGCATCTCAATGACAGAAGTAATTGAAGTACGGTAAAAACAAGATGCAAAATAAGAAATGGCACGAAGACGAACCACGCACGGCTCACTGTTGAAGGGTATTTTCATAGAAACAAACGAAATTGAGGTAATAAACTGTATAAATCATTATTATATTGTTACTCCGGAACGAGACATAATTACATTATTACTCTGTAACAGCGTACAGGAGACCATAGGTCCCTTCTATAGAAATACACAAAAAAGACCCTAAACAACCACGGTATTTTGTCGGTACACTTCAGGTTTCCGTTGTATAGCATAAAAAATGTAGTGACGTAGAGGACAGGTATAAATAGGTCATGCACATGCGCCGACTGGAAAAAAACATTTGCAGGAGGCAGAAGTGGGCGGGCGCGAGGTAACGACTCTTGGCGAGTAGGAAACCGCGCGGCGCGGTGAGCCACAAACAAGCTGCGCAGCAGAGTGTGGCGCAGCACGGCGCGAGGCCAGCGGCGCATCCGTCGCCGCGAGTGTCGTCGGGATTGCGGCATTTTCCGCGGGACTGAGCAGCAAATGGCCAGGAAATGCCGGCGATTTTCCGACGCGAACTGCGCGCCCCTGCTGGTCCTCCTCCGAACCTTGTCCTGGCCATTACACGAAACACGCGAGAGCCAGGCCGCGGGATTCCACAAATGAAGCCATTGTCTTTAAAGCTGATGCGCCAACTTTTTGGACCGCGTTCAACTTTGACCTACTCCTCTTTTCCTCTGACGATTTCTTTCTGTTGGTAACGACATGTCGTGTTTGCTTAGATCTTGCCTGACCTAATGTTGTGCACGGTCAGCTTTTGTTCGTTAGGCGGGAGCGAGAACGGTCACTGTACGCACTGCCTACTCAAAATATCCGGAGACCCGTACGTGTTGCGGGAGTGATCTCTATAAACCACGGCAGGCGGACCCGCCAGTATGAAATGAGGCGCAGAGAACTGTGTTGTCAGTAGAGAAGCAGTAAGAGTAGTTTGGAGAGCTCAGTGACTTCAAATGTGGACTAGTCACTGGATGTCATGTGAGTAACAAATCCGCCAGCGGCATTTCAACACTTCTAAAGCTGCCCAAGTTGATTGTTGGTGATGTAGCTGTAAAGTGGAAACGCGAAGGAACAACCACAACTAAAACAAGACCAGGCAACCTCACGTACTGACGTACGAGTACAGGGACCGCCGAGCTTTACCGAGAATACATGAAAAAGACAGAGGGAGAGGGAGAGAGGGCGGGGGGAGGGAGAGAGAGAGAGAGAGAGAGAGAGAGAGAGAGAGAGAGAGAGAGAGAGGATGAAATGAACATAAGGAATCACTCGTGGGTTCGAAAGTGTTACTGGCAGTCCAACTAGCACATGCAATGGTCGAACAGCTCTTCATAAGCCACACTTTTCTGTCTGCTGCACAGTGGATGATTGGAAACGAGTGATTCTCACTGATGAATCGCGCTTTACCCTGTGGCAGTCCAATGGAAGGGCTCGGGCTGAGTAGACTTCTGGAGAATGTTACCTGTTGCCAAGTGCAGTGTCAACAGTAAAGTAAGGAAATGGTAGTGTTACGTTATTAGGGCGTTTCTCGTAGTCAGGTTGTGGTTCCCTTAGTGAGCTTAAGTTCACTCTAAATTCTGAAGGATATGATTTTACAACACTGCGTACTGCGTATAGCAGAGGAACAGTTCGGAGGCGATGATCGTATCAGCATGACAGTACACCCTGTAATAAGTCAGTACCTGTCAGGCAGTGATCTGTGGAAAACAGCATTTCTGAAATGGACTGGCTTGCCGAGAGTCCCCACATGAAGCCAATGGAACCCCTTTGAAGTGAGTTACAGTGTCGACTTCGGTTCACTCCGCAGCGTCCAACTTCAGTATCTTATCTGGTTTCGGCTGCTGAGGAAGAATGGACTATCATTTCTCCACAGACATTCAGACATCTCATTGAAAGTGTCCCCAGAAGATTTCAAGCCGTCATAAAGGTGGAGGGTGGACGTACCTCATATCAATATTCACTAATAAGTGTCTGGATACTTTTTATGAGCTACTGTATGGCAACTTCCGTTTTCATTTATTTCTGCATCAAAGGAAATGTGTAGGCGAACTACGATTTGAGACCAACAAAGGGAGTACGGTAGCTGTAGATCGATGATGCGTTACAGGTCTTCGAGAACAGCACATCGGGAAATAATCTACTAAATAAAAAAAGACAAAATGTATTGATCTAAATGAAGGCTACGCTGATAAACATGTACATTTCGAATAAAGGCGGCAGTTTTTCACTTAAAATAATTTAATGTCGTGTGTGTAGGGCCTCCTGTCGGGTAGACCGTTCGATGGGTGCAAGTCTTTCGCCGCTTCGGCGACTTGCGCGTCGATGGTGATGAAATGATGATGATTAGGACAACATAACACTCAGTTCCTGAGCGGAGAAAATCTCGACCCAATCGGGAATCGAACCCGGGCCCTTAGGACTGACATTCTGTCGCGCTGATCACTCAGCTTCCGTGGACGGACAGTTTTTCACTAAAAGACCAAGAAAGGCCATGTTATGGACCCATTCGTCTTCTGCAGGGCCGAGAGTCTGTATAGATCGACGCCTCTCTAGGCGCTACAGTCTGGAACCGCGCGACCGATACGGTCGCAGGTTCGAATCCTGCCTCGGGCATGGATGTGTGTGATGTCCTTAGGTTAGTTAGGTTTAAGTAGTTCTAAGTTGTAGGGGGCTGATGACCTCAGAAGATAAACCCCATAGTGCTCAGAGCTATTTGAACTATCTCTCTGGTTGTAAAGAACGCTGAAACGTTCCCACAGATGGGAAAATTCTCGGACAGAGGCTTCTACTGACAAAAATGCAAGAAAGGTCAGGAACTGGTTACGTTATTGCAATTTATTCGTTTGATACAGTGCAGCTGTATGCAGATGTGATGAAGATTCACAAAATTGTGGGAAATATGATTTTAAATTAATACAAAATGGAAATGTAGCTAAAGCCAAAGAATTGAAGTTAAAAATTTGAACACGGTTGAAATGTACTTAACGAGTGTATCAGTTTGTTGCAGTAGAGGTAAAGTAGGTGTGGAATGTGGTTACCCACAACAGCAGAATACATATAGTGCTGTATACACTGTGGAGACCAAGCCCGAGCACAGTTCGGGCCGCAACACTGTGTTCAAAACGCCACGGTAGAGTACCGCTCGGGCCACGATTTTCTCGGCACGTGAAAACTGGACTTATTTCGTACGAGAACAATGCACGGGCGCCTCGCTACCTGTCCCTTCACAGGTGCTACCATCTGTTGTCAGTTTCTAGAATTATTTCGAAAGAAACATAAACGAACGGCTGAGACTATATATGATTGTGATGAAGTAATTTCCTGCGTGTACGCGCAACGTTTCGCAGTTTCCTGTCATTTTGCTACAAATACGCCATCTTTGTTGAATGAGCAAAATATTTTTGAAGCTCAAGAGGAAGTAACTGCTTAATAACTCACATTGCACTTGGTTTTTTTGGAAGGATACTTATACTTTCTGTCACCATTATTTTAAAGTTTTCAATCTATCAAACAACTAAGGTAAATACGAACTATAAGTCATAAAACAACGTCTTAAATAATGGCATAAATGGCCGGTTTTCTAGGCCTAAGGCTCTGAATTATTCGCTATTTACAGTATTCGTGCAGCCCTGCGTCTGTAGACGGTTGCCTATATGTAGGACGGAATCCTCACCTGTTGCATAGGCTTAAGGAGTTCATAAATGCTGGGGACTTCGTCTCTCTACACTATCACTTGTAAAGACATGTAAATATGCAAATCGACCAAGCAAGGTGGCACAGTTATTAAGGTACTCGATTTTCATTCGAGAGGAGTGGGGTGGATATTGCCTTCCTCTCACTGTCACAAAGGAAACTAGAACAGACCGGTACTCCATTCATTCAAAGGCTAATGCCACTTCGGTGGGCATAATGAAAATACTTGTATGACAAGCTATACGTAGCTATGCTTCGTTCATTATAAGAATAAACCTGATGTAAACAACAAAAATGAGGTGATTGTTCAATAGACGTAGTAATCGTATATTCGTGCTGTTACGCTTTTCGAAGTAGGTCCAACTTATGTATTAGATATTTTATTACTACGCGGCTGTAAATGAAACTTTAAGATACTTTAACGTGTTAACAGACATCAAGGTTTTCCTTAATCATACTGTAGCTATTTAATTTTGATTTCAAAAACCGTGTACAGTCGCGGTCTCTTTAAACACTAGTTCTGCTTCGCTTGTTGCGCTATTAACACGTAGTGGCTGACACTGTTTCCTGCTTCGCAGCGAAACATGCACACAGAACATCGTTAAAAAACGGCGAAAAAGAAGTTGTTCTTAATGTTTTTCGCAAGATTACAGAGAAAATCGGCTCTGAAGTTTCTCGAGAAACTGAATAAACTAAACAGAAGGTATTTTTAATATGAGATGCGTGGCTTAATCGGTAATCGAACCCGGGACCCCGTGCTCCAGAGGCAGCACTGCTAGCCAGTAGACCACGAGCTGCGGACAATATTTAGGCCGTGTCCATTGTTTTATACCACAGATCTAGTCTCAAAGGAACCAGTGGTGGTGGTGGTTAGTGTTTAACGTCTCGTCGACAACGAGGTCATTAGAGACGGAGCGGAAGTTCGGGTTAGGGAAGGATTGGGAAGGAAATCGGCCGTGCCCTTTCAAAGGAACCATCCCGGCATTTGCCTGAAACGATTTAGGGAAATCACGGAAAACCTAAATCAGGATGGCTGGAGACGGGATTGAACCGTCGTCCTCCCGATCAAAGGAACCAGTGTTATAAACGCCGTAGAAATGTGGAAAACAACTTTCACGGAAGCGTACACAGCATAAAAATGGTGCAACTTTGCAGTTGCTAACATACCACTGCAATCTGAACCCAATAAAACTGATCATGCTTGGAGCTTTGTCGTACGTCACTGCCGAACGCTGGCGAAATGCAGAACAGCATGTCATAAAAGGAGAGAAGAAAAGTTAGGAATTTTTAACATTGTGCAGCCCTGTCAGTAACTGTGATAATTGAACATGTAACACGTCAGCCTCAGTTGCAAAAAATTAAATAACATTTGCAACTGAGGCTGACATATTACATGTAGAGAAGAAAACGCGGTTTTTGGGTGGCTTCGTGGATTCTGGTGCTGACTGCCTCGTTATCAATGTAGCAGATGACAGTTCCAGTACTGAAATGTATTCCTCGGATTCGGATATGAAAGGAGTTGGGAGATTACCAGACGACTGACTGTAACTAATACCTTTAGTGTCTTCAATATTTAACAATATGGTGAAATCCCAGCAGTAAGCTTATATGTCACACATAGCTCCCATACAAAAATTATCCTGCCTTTAAGTTAGGAATTTTCATCACTTTTGTTTGTAATTACAATGCTATATTACCTGAGAACCAAAAAAATGTTATATTTTCCGTCTAATTATCTATGAAGGGTATTGCCGGATTTTTGGCATATATTATTACATTCTATTTCAAAATTAATTAACATTCGAAGCTCTATTGTTTCTCTGACCGTCCCTTTTTGCGCCTTGACTGCAACTGTGACATCACCGCACGTCAGTTGGCCCACTTAGCTGGTCAGTGTTGTCAAAATTAAATGGTCCGGTAAAGCTGCTGCCCTGTACCATCCTGAGTCGATATGCGCGTAGCGCACAGCATAAAACGTATCCTTATTATCGTATTGAGAAAGCTTGGCTTCCTCTCCACGTGAAACGAAATCCAATGACGTTGTAGCTAATCCGGAAGAATACATAGTGTAATCTTTACATCAGGTTTATCCTTAATAATGAATGCAGTGTAGTCGCCCCACATAATATCACTTTCATGATGCATTCTGTGTAGTACGTACTGAGGTCATTCTTCTGCTGCTTGCAACAAGATACAGCATAGTTGAATTGGGGTCTTATTCCTGTTTCTTCGAAGCGATAACAGCAATAATAGGCCACAGAGGCGCGTCATGCACTTGACTGTCCATTGCTGAACCTTCTAGATGTCTATGAACTACAGGACTAACATGTAACTTCTTTGCCATCTTAGTCTGAGGTAGGACTGCCTCCGGTCCTCCAATGGCTATCCGTCGCAGTTCATTGGTAAATGATGCTTGTACGGCAGTAGGCTGGTTCGGCTGTTCCAACAGTCTTCTTCCACTTTTCCGAAACTAGTTATAATTTTACTCTCAATCACGTAATCTGTGCGTCAAAAAAGTAATAACAGCAATTATGTGATTTTCATATTGTGTTAGTACGATTCGTACTATTTATTTCGTTTTTGTGCATATGAGCACGTGTGAAACGTATCCGTACAATGTTATCCGTATATCAAGATATCACCTGTCAAAAAAGATAAATAAATTTTGTATTTATTTTGCGTAAATATGCATCAGAGCTTATGTACTAAATTTTTCTATAGGACTAGAATAAAGTGGAGTAAAGTTTTAGAAATGCCTTTTTCTTATGAATCTGCTGTGAGTAAAACGCTGGTTCACGAGTGGTACAAGCGTTTAAAAGAGAGCAATGAACGCGATGAAGATGATGTGCGTCCTGGTTGCCCCCGTATATCTTCAATCGATAAAATCGTGGAAAAAATGAAAGAATCATTATGAACGATATCCGAATCACAGTTGTACAAGTAGCTGATGATGTTGGCATGTCAGCTGGGCCGTATCATGTAAATTATTCGTACGGTTTACATATGAAACGTGTATCAGAAAAATTTGTCCGGAAATTGTTAATTAGTGACCCGTGCGAGTTTGCGGGAGAGATAGTGTGCGCGTCTTTGTGAGACTGGCGAGTACGTGTCTACCTTCTTTGCCCGGAGGGAGCAACCGGTGTATGACGCCTTAAGCGGGTCGCTGGTGCTGGCCGAGGCAGTCGTGTGCTGGAGGAACTGCGGCCCAAGGCTCCTGCGCTCACGGGATGACTGTGCTACTCGGCCATGTCGCTCACCGTTGTGGCCGAGCGGTAGACTTCTACTTCGGGCCTTTCTTTGTTTTTGGTGTATTTTCTGCAGCCCGGCCTCGACTGTTAACTTCGATAAGCCCCTTAAGAGGAAAGTGGGCCCGAGTGCATTAACACTGGCACACAACACCGACGTCTATGAAATCGTTATTCCGGGACGGTAACAGGGGAAACATGGGCTATTGGAAAACCGGAACAGAAGAGAATAGAAGCATTTGAGATGTGGTGCAACAGACGAATGCTGAAAATTAGGTGGATTGATTAGGTAAGGAACGAGGAGGCTCTGTGCAGAATCGGAGAGGAACGGAACATGCGGAAAACACTGACAAGGTGAAGGGACAGGATGATGGGACATAGGGAATGAATTCAGTGGTACTAGAGGGAGCTGTAGATGGGAAAAAGGGTGACTCAAAAAAAAATTTTTTTTTCGTGCGAACCTTACGTTAACGATTGTCATTTCATGTCTCACCGTAAATTGTCATTGAACTTTGTCTTGCTGCTGCCAGCCATGGTAGATATTTTATGTTTGTGCTCACCAATATCATTTATTCAAATGGTTCTAATGGCTCTGAGCACTATGGGACTTAACAGCTAAGGTCATCAGTCCCTTAGACTTAGAAATACTTAAACCTAACTAGCCTAAGGACATCACACACATTCATGCCCGAGGCAGGGTTCGAACCTACGACCGTAGCAGCAGCGCGGTTCCAGACTGAAGCGCCTATAACCGCTCGGCCTCACCGGCCGGCACCTCAAACATTGGGTTTTCAGGTACCGGAACGCCATCTGCTGACGCAATAGACTGCGTGTTGTTGACGGCCCAGTCGCTAGTATGTTGCTGCATTGCGCGATAGTGGTCAGCATGGGGCCGAAGAAGAAGGAACACTCAGTGGCGTTGCATGAGAAAGTGGTATTGCTCCATTCACAGGGAAGAAGGTATTGACAAATCGGAGCAGAGGCGTCTGTTAGCTACATCACGGTACGAGCCATCATTCATAAATATAAAGAGACTGGAACAACAGTGAATAAGTGTCGTCCTAGACGTCCAAAAGTGCTTACAACCCGAGAGCGTCGCCGTATCATCGCACTTGCTTGGAAGGAACGTGCTACAAGTGCAGCAACTATTGCTGAGGTTGTTCAGACAACGCCCGACAAGACGGTTAGTGTTCAAACTATACGAAATGTGTTGAATGAGGCTGACATGCATGGACATTCCCCCATGAAAAAGCCATACGTATAGGAAACTAACCGGCAGAAACGCCTGCAGTTTGCCAAGGACTACATCAGCAAGCCGATGGCGTTTTGGAACACTGCGATATTTAGCAACGAATCGAAGTTCAATGTGTTCGGATTTGATGCAAGAAAGAAAGTTTGGCGCAAGCCGAATACGCAACCCGACATCAAATACATGCATCCCACAGTCAAACACGGTGGGGGCGATGTCATGGTCTGGGGCTGTATTGCGGCGTCCGACATTGGAAATCTAGGTGCAGTCCACGGTACAATGGATCATATGCGATACATCGACGTGTTGCGAGGTAATTTACACGCTAGTGCACAGGCATTGGGCCTAACTGTGGTGTTTCATTTCCAGAAAGACAACGACCCAAAACATACCGCCATGAAAACCCGGGAGTGGTTACTGTACAATGCCCCCAGAAGTGTTTTAACACCACCTCACAGCCCTTATTCGAACCCCATTGAGAACCTGTGGGATCATCTTGACACGCAAGTCAGAAAAAGGCGTCCGTCCGGTAAAAACGGCTTGGAGAAAGTGCTCCTGGAGAAATGGTCGAAAATTACCCCTTATATCAGCCGGAATTTAATACAAAGCATTCCTAGGCGTTTGCGTGCTGTTATAGATGCTAAAGGGATGCACACTAGCTATTAGAAGGTGAACATCAATGAAGAAAACGAATACACTGTCCGATTCATACGCGTGTGCCAATACTTTTTGGATGCAGAAGAGCGATGTTTATTTTCATAACACTGTATGTTACTTTACGGATAGTGAATTTGGACATATCTGTAACCTATGTAATGTAAGGTGGTACGTGTCTGGGTTCTGTTCTGAAGTATATGTTTCGTTTAACCTACAACCACTAAAATGTAACTGTGCCAATACTTTTTGGTGCGAATGTATGATACCAGATGGCATTGTCCGGTTACATGATCCAACGAAACTGGTACCAAAACACTCTTCTCTCCTGGTTTATTATTATACTACTTGCTAGTCGATTTATAAACACAACATACTTTGGCGATCACAAGCTTCATTGCAAACAATGAAATCACAGATTGTGTTCTACTAGAGACCTTGGCAAAGTATCGGCATAATTCCTTGTTTCATTGCAAGAATCAGTATAAATTTACTTTCCTCTGCTTATTATTGACAGTGTTTATGTTGTTCCTCGCGAGGAAATCATCTGTGTGTTAAAAATTGCTGATTGCACTAAAATGTTGATAACCTCAAGCTAGCTAATCTTCGCCTGGCAATATTTCCGGATATAGCGTCTGACAGCACTTGAAGTTCGGTGGCAGGAGGAACAAGACTTTTGGTCAGGCGAATACAGGGTTATAAATACAAAATCAAATAGGGTTAATGCAGGAGTCGGTTTAATAATGAATAAAAAAATAGGTGTGCGGGTAAGCTACTACAAACAGCATAATGAACGCATTATTGTGGCCAAGATAGACACGAAGCCCACGCCTACTACAGTAGTACAAGTTGATATGCCAACTAGCTCTGCAGATGACGAAGAAATTGAAGAAATGTATGATGAAATAAAAGATATTATTCAGATAGTGAAGGGAGACGAAAATTTAATAGTCAGGGGTGACTGGAATTCGGTAGTAAGAAAAGGGAGAGAAGGAAACGTAGTAGGTGAATATGGATTGGGGGTAGGAAATGAAAGAGGAAGCTGCCTGGTAGAATTTTGCACAGAGCACAACTTAATCATAGCTAGCACTTGGTTCAAGAATCACGAAGGAAGGTTGTATACATGGAAGAAGCCAGGAAATGAGAAAAAATAAAAATGCAGTAAATGAAGCAGGCAAAAAGGAATACAAACGTCTCAAAAATGAGATCGACAGGAAGTGCAAAATGGCTAAGCAGGCATGGCTAGAGGACAAATGTAAGGATGTAGAGGCTTATCTCACTAGGGGTAAGATAGATACTGCCTACAGGAAAATAAAAGAGACCTTTGGAGAAAGGAGAACCACTTGCATGAATATCAAGAGCTCAGATGGAAACCCAGTTCTAAGCAAAAAAGGGAAAGCAGAAAGGTGGAAGGAGTATATAGAGGGTCTATACAAGGGCGATGTATTTGAGGACAATATTATGGAAATGGAAGAGGATGTAGATGAAGATGAAACGGGAGATACGATACTGCGTGAAGAGTTTGACAGAGCACTGAAAGACCTGAGTCGAAACAAGGCCCCGGGAGTAGACAACATTCCATTAGAACTACTGACAGCCTTGGGAGAGTCAGTCCTGACAAAACTCTACCATCTGGTGAGAAAGATGTATGAGACAAGCGAAATACCCTCAGACTTCAAGAAGAATATAATAATTCCAATCCCAAAGAAAGCCGGAGTTGACAGATGTGAAAATTACCGAACTTTCAGTTTAATAAGTCACGGATGCAAAATACTAACGCGAATTCTTTACAGACGAATGGAAAAACTAATAGAAGCCTACCTCGGGGAAGATCATTTTGGATTCCGTAG
The DNA here is from genome assembly GCF_021461385.2 of Schistocerca piceifrons. NCBI lineage: Eukaryota > Metazoa > Arthropoda > Insecta > Orthoptera > Acrididae > Schistocerca > Schistocerca piceifrons. Next base: position 770,860,188 of record NC_060138.1, read on the forward strand.
AAATATTGGAACACGTGAGGCAATACTGACCCTACGTCTTATCTTAGAAGGAAGATTAAGGAAAGTCAAAACTATGTTTCTAGCATTTGTAGACTTAGAGAAAGCTTTTGACAATGTTGACTGGAATACTCTCTTTCAGATTCTGAAGGTGGCAGGGGTAAAATACAGGGAGCGAAGGGCTATTTACAATTTGTACAGAAACCAAATGACAGTTATAAGAGTTGAGGGGCAGGAAAGGGAAGCAGTGGTTGGGAAGGGAGTGAGACAGGGTTGTAGCCTCTCCCCGATGTTATTCAATCTGTATATTGAGCAAGCAGTGAAGGAAACGAAAGAAAAACTCGGAGTAGGTATTAAAATCCATGGAGAAGAAATAAAAACCTTGAGGTTCGTCAATGACATTGTAATTCTGTCAGAGACAGCAAAGGACTTGGAAGAGCAGTTGAACGGAATGGACAGTGTCTTGAAAGGAGGGTATAAGATGAACATCAACAAAAGCAAAACGAGGACAATGGAATGTAGTCAAATTAGATCGGGTGATGCTGAGGGAATTAGATTAGGAAATGAGACACTTAAAGTAGTAAAGGAGTTTTGCTTTTTAGGGAGTAAAATAACTGATGATGGCCGAAGTAGAGAGGATATAAAATGTAGACTGGCAATGGCAAGGAAAGCGTTTCTGAAGAAGAGAAATTTGTTAACATCGAGTATAGATTTAAGTGTCAGGAAGTCGTTTCTGAAAGTATTTTTTTGAGTGTAGACATGTATGGAAGTGAAACATGGACGATAAATAGTTTAGACAAGAAGAGAATAGAAGCTTTCGAAATGTGGTGCTACAGAAGAATGCTGAAGATTAGATGGGTAGGTCACATAACTAATGAGGAGGTATTGAATAGGGTTGGGGAGAAGAGAAGTTTGTGGCACAACTTGACTAGAAGAAGGGGGTGATTGGTAGGACATGTTCTGAGGCATCAAGTGATCACCAATTTAGCATTGGAGTGCAGCGTGGAGGGTAAAATTCGTAGAGGGAGACCAAGAGACGAATACACCAAGCAGATTCAGAAGGATGTAGGTTGCAGTAGGTACTGGGAGATGAAGAAGCTTGCACAGGTTAGAGTAGCATGGAGAACTGCATCAAACCAGTCTCCTGACTGAAGACCACAACAACAACAGCACTTGAAATGCATGGTGTTCGTGATCGTACAGGAGCCAGGCATTTTAACTGTGCCGTCACAATACACATTTTCGCTAATGAAATTCGTGAAAAATTATCCATCATAATTCGAGAAGAATAATGTTGTCCATACCTACAACACTAGAGGAAAAAATGACCTATATTACCCATTGTTCAAGCTGTCAGTGGCTCAGAGAGGAGTTCAGTATGCACCAATAAAATCTTTTGATCATTTGCCCAGTCACATAAAGTGTCAAGCAAGTTTGAAATCTAATTTAAAATCTTTTCTCCTGGACAATTCCTCTGTTCCATTGACGAATTTCTACTTGATAACTGTGAGTAGGAAAAAAACGATGATGTGTACATTAATGTTAACAGTAATCATGTATATATCTCCTGAAACTGACTGATTCCGCATTATTTCGATAAAAGACTTGTTCAAATGATCTATGGAACATGTAACAAACTAAGTAACTAGTTGCCGTATCTTTCTGACATCTTTGAAAATCGCAGTTCCTTGAATGTATTCCTTCGAGATAATAAGACCGACATTCTGTAACTGTCAGACAGGTGGTCAGCCTTCAGAAACAACTATTCTGGAAGAGAAAGTTGGGCGATAAAGGTATGAACTACGTTTCCCCCTCACGGTTTTATAAGACAATGACTTTCAGTTGGGTGAAGAATTGAAGTCTGTGTTTGTGGATTATCTAACTGAACTGTATGGTTACTTTCTGAAATACTTTCCAGAACAAGTAGGTCAACACAACTGGGGCAAAGATGATTTCAGTATAAAATTCAAATCAACATTTACCACTGAAGAACAATGGCAGTTTATCAATACTTTTTCAGACTCCACATGTTAATCGAAGTTCGCTTCTTCATCACTGCTTGAGTTTTCAAGCTCGGTGAAACAGGAGTATCCACAAACAGATAACAAAGCCCTACGAATCTTCTTACCTTTTGCAAAATCCTACTCATGTGATGTAAGTTTGTCAGCATTGGAAGTCATCAATATGTGTTACAGATTGCGAATCAGTGTTTAGAACGAGATGCGAGTAGCAATTTGCGATCTTGTTCCGAGATTTGAAGAACTGATGATGAAGAAGCAGGCTCATCCTTCTTATTGATTTCGTTGCAAGAAAAGAATATAATACTATTAAGTTGATTAAAATGAATCCCGTCAACCTTTAATAAAGAAATTTATTCATTTTTTTCGAAACAATTTTACTTACCCCACACTTCGATTCAGATATCATTTGAAAAATGAACTGCGGGTATTTATATTCAGGTCGAGGAAGCTGTAGGTCCAAAAATTTTGAAACCGCTGGTGTATGCGATTCTGTTGCTTTCCTGTTTTTAAGGAATAGTTGTTTCTCTTCTTAACTTCCGTAGTAGTGCTTTGCTAGAGTGCGTAAAAATTATATTGTTATCTCCATTCATTTTCTATGTCACTGTTGTTCTTACGAAGTGTTTGTGATTTTGTTCTACGTGATCAGTACTCACATTGCTATCTGTTTTTAGTCTACAAGGAGGCTATCAAAATGTTTCCATTCGAAGGCCGTACATTCCAGAATCGGTATGCCAGTCAGGTAAAATTATAAGGTGTCAAGCAAATAACACACCTTACATTGAATTCCTGAACCAATTCCACGTAACTCGATCTGTCACACAACATAGTTACGTGAAATTGAACGAATTTTATTAATATGCAGATGTAATAAATAAGCCAGCATTTTGTGAATATAAACCACTAACGCTCACAGAAGTAATTGCACGTAAGTAATTTCCCCGACCCAAGCTATGAGACGCAGTTCTGAGGTAAAGGAGAGTTTTACGATGGCACGCCGTCCCATGTGGCTAAAAAACTCTCACCACGAGTTACCTAGCGGACACAACGAGATGTCGCCACCACTGCACAGGCCGCCAGAAAAAGCAGCCCTTGTCCCTGCTTTTAAAGATGACCCCCCGGAAAGCCTTTCTACAGGAACATGGCAGGAGATATCATCAGATAAAACGTCTGGAGAAAGCCAACTCAAAACATTGGTGACCCATTGTAGCCACCTGCGTTGAACCTCACGTGAAAGAAAGAGCTGTTTATCAGTATTTTACGTAGCAGAAGTTAAACTCTGCCCTACGAAAGAAACAATGCCTGTGATGGGCTACAAAAACTCTAGTGGGTGGAGTTATAACAAGTACGAATATCCTGATTGGCCAGAAAGAAAACACGTGGCCATGAGCTTTGATATAGGCAAATTACATACAGAGTAACTGGCTCTTCTCTTGCAGAAAATTTTCAAGTATTTGAGCAAGGTGACTCGTGCTGCACTGAGACTTGTTCACAGGCTGGTCTTAGCTCGTAAGGGGCTAAACTGCACAGTCTCCTAGTACAGAGCTCTGACAGTTAATGCTAGCGAGCGATTTGAGGGCAACGATGTACACACTATTCCAACCTAATACCGTGTACCATGCCAGTTAACTTAGCTAGGAAATAACTAGCAGTCTCGGCTTCACTGAAGACGTAGGGAATGTATCGGACTGATGTTTAACGGTCAAGAGAGTTTTACAATAGATTCTCAGGTTCAAGGCTCGCGCTGACAGCTGCCACTGCCGCCGCCGACGCAAGGTAAATACATGCGCGCTCACGCCACGCCAGCAAGTGATATTCAATTGACACTCAGAACTGTGGTCGTCTCTGTCTCTCCTATTTTTTTTTTTTTTTTTTGTATATTCAACCAGGACCTGTAGTTAAACATATTCACGATTGTCAGGCCTAATATAAGCAGAAACGTGAGATGCCCGATCTATCAAAAAGGACTGATCAGCCACTGTACAGTACAAATTGTTTTAATTGTGTACTTCTTTTTGATTGGTCTTTAACGACCTCCATTCAATTTTGGGTATTTTCATTGTGCATTTTAGCGTAATTGATATCTCTGGCCCCAATTGTAGTTAACTGTTTGCATTTTTATCGATCCCTAGACGTGGTCATCAACCATCTTACCATTAAAGAACCTTATAGTAGTTAGGAAATTAGCTTCACAATTGTGAAAACCCAGTATCAATATTTTACCATCCTGTACGTAATTTTGCTAACATTGCTATGTCATGAAGTTATACCTAGAGCAAAAATAAATCTTAATATCGAAAATCTAAGATTTTCATTTTTTGCTAACATTTAGTTGCGCCCGAACCTGTACACTAATTTCTGTTAACTAATATTCCTTTATAGGGAGTGTAAGAGAACCAACATTGAGAGTTTTGCACACACTGGTCAGGAGAGCTTATGCCATTTCTGATTCCGGAAATTTGACACAGGAACTGGTTCATCTTAAGGCTGTTTTCAAGCTAAACGGATATACTAATAATCAAATTAATCTTGCTTTTCAGTTTGGACCATCAAGTGAACCAGCGCCGGGTACTAGTAAGTCAGTTGCTTTTCTACCTTTTGCTGGTAGTTTTTCTTCAATAATTTCTAGAATTCTCAAGAAATATGATATTAAAAGTGTTCTTTTGCCTTTGGCCAAGACTAGAGCCCTGTTAGGATCTGTTATGGATGATAAGGGATTGAGAAAGTCTGGAGTTTATACAATTCCCTGTCATTGTGGAAAGGCCCATATTGGACAGACTATTCGCACTGATCATGGCCGATGATTGGAACATCAGCGACACATACGTTTTCTCCAGCCTGAAAAATCCGCCGTCGCCGAACATTGTCTCAATGAAGAGCAAACATGTCGCTTAAAGAGACGCAAATTGTTGCTCCGGCTTCTCGTTACTGGGACTGTGTGCTCAAGGAATCCCTCGAAATACGATTAGCTGAAGACATTATCAATAGAGATAAAGGTTTTCCTTTAAGAAAGACATAGAACCCTATTTTATCTGATATAAAACAACAACGGTCTGGTTTCCGACCCGCTTTAATTTGCGATTTATCACTTTCGCCAGTTTCTACCATCGGCGGCGTTGCAATTTTTCGCTTCGCAGGGGCAGCTCTTCCGCTTCTCGTGCAGGCACAGGGGCCAGACCCGGGGTATAAAGGAGCCGCCGTTTCTGATGTTCATTGAGTTCTGGCGTGATTGTGTACTTAGCGATCGCACCTGAAGATGGCGGCCAGATGGATCGCCGAAATATTGTGAAGTGAAGACGATCACATCCGGCAGCATACCCGAGAAGAGCATAAACATATAAGAAGCCAGGAAAATCTACGGTATCACATCAACATTGAGATCATTGTCTGATTACAGCACTGTCTGTACTGCTGCACTCTTCTGAACTCTGCATGTGTGAGATGAAATCTTTCTACCTTGCAGGCCATAGGTTCAACATCAAATTCCTAAAATACTCACAGAGCGTCCTTGCGCAATAGTGGTAGGAAGATAGATCAGAACCAGTCACACATGTGTTAGAAAATCACCATGAGCACTGAGGCAGTCATCCCACCGACGCACTAGGTCGGAGATAATGTCCTGCTGCGTGTAGAAGTTAGTAACTGCCTGCTGCACATTCTTGTCCGACAGGAATCGTCGACCCTTTAAGGCCTCTTTTAAGGGTCCAAAGGCATGATGATCTCACAGGGAAAGTTCAGGAATACAGGCGGGCGCTAGGGTCTCCCGCTTAAGTTGGCGTTACGACGTTTGCCGTATGAGATCATGCGTTATCTCGAAGCAGCAGTATTTCTTGTCGCACGGAACTTGGCACACCATTCCACAATGAAGGTTTTCGAGAGACATGCTGCCCCATACGCATTCTTCATTCTCTGATGGCTGTCTACCAGTGTTTGTCCTTCGGCACTCAAGTAAAAAATAACAGCACGTGGTCCTGTTTGCACGCATTTGGTAACGGCTTCGCCTTCACGTTTCCGCATTTACTGCACGCACATTGGAAAGACACAAAAGCCACACTAATTCCTTTCCCTATATGTCTGTGTTTGTACACTCTCATCTCAGTAGCGCTACATTGCATATGCGGCTGGAGCAACGCCCTCAAACGAAAACTTTTTGATTGCCTCTTATATAATCATCTGAATGTGATAAGAAAAGAATTACAAATATTTTTGTAAGCCGTCAGTGTATCACCTATAGCTAATTGTGCAGTTGCAATGCGCCACAGAATGGATGCACACTACTCGTTAACTGCTTTAAAGAAAAAGTAGAAGACTACCAGGAGGAAGGATTCATATATTTGGTCTGGTCTAATATGCTTTACTCTATAGGAAAAATCTACAAACGAAATCTACAGACGTAGTCTACTAATATTGGTGTGAAATTGGAAATTTTTGTGAAACTGTGATTATAGATGATTTCAGTTTATAAAAGTTTAACATCAGTTTAGAATAGAAAAAAACATTTAGAATGTGGTGTCTTAAAATGAAGTTAAAGACCGACGTTAAGTATGAAATGAAGAGACACTAAAAAGAATAGGCGAAGAAAGAATTTGGGGAGAACAGTTACCAGATGGAGTGACAAGTTAGAGGCACATGCTCTAAGTCATACACAATTAAAAGACAAAGATTAGAATAAAAAATAGACGATCAAGGATGTTGGGTTTGATACAAATAAATTGAACTAAAGATAAACGCATGGAGCAAAGAGGTAGAATTCACCATCAAACTATTCGAAAACATGATGTCATATAGATGTGTACAATCACATCATTCATTCAAACCAGACCCGTGAAAGGGTCAATTTTTAACACAGACAATAAAAAACGTCTCTTTGGAATGCCTTGTCTTGATCAAAGAATGTGGATGATATATGACCTAGGAAGTCACACGATCTGAGTATAGCCGATCACCTGTGACTTGTTTCAGAGTTGAAAATTCTTGTTCTTAAATCATATCTGCCGAAATTAATTGGTGCACAAGCTGGAGGATAGTAGAAAATAATCTGGGAAACGACATACCGATTTTGTACGTCCACTCTGCGACGGGTAGCTTCTCTGCGCTTGGATAAAGTAGTCCCTCGATGGGGCAATTGTATTTTTCGTGTGTTTTGATTATTTAGAGAACCCTTTGCTTCGCTGCCCTTTATCCATGTTATGGTTCTTTGAAACAGGTATTTGGTTGCTTGGTTCGAAAATCAGAGAATATGAAGAACGTAATGACACAAATTTTACTCTTAGAATTTTGGGGTCTCATACCGAGGAAGACCCTATTTTTTTCGTGCTGCAACATTTCGTTAATCCTTTAATACTTCGTAACATATCATAGTCCTGACTTTTACTTTTACTAAATGTTTCAATAAGGACTACCTATAAACCTGTTGATTCGAAGTCTTTGTCTGAATTGACTCTTTCTCTATAGTGTCGCAGCAGATAGACTTCTGGTCTGTTTTAAAAGAACAGAAAGGAATCATTTTCTTTTACCCTTACGCAAGAGGTAATTTCTTATCACATTATCGATCTGTTCTTGGACAAACGTAAAAAAACCCAAAAAGAATGACTGTCATGTGCAAAATTTCGCGCAAAGTTTTACGAGGGCCTTTGTATATACAGGGCTATTACAAATGATTGAAGCGATTTCATAAATTCACTGTAGCTCCATTCATTGACATATGGTCACGACACACTACAGATACATAGAAAACCTCATAAAGTTTTGTTCGGCTGAAGCCGCACTTCAGGTTTCTGCCGCCAGAGCGCTCGAGAGCGCAGTGAGACAAAATGGCGACAGGAGCCGAGAAAGCGTATGTCGTGCTTGAAATGCACTCACATCAGTCAGTCATAACAGTGCAACGACACTTCAGGACGAAGTTCAACAAAGATCCACCAACTGCTAACTCCATTCGGCGATGGTATGCGCAGTTTAAAGCTTCTGGATGCCTCTGTAAGGGGAAATCAACGGGTCGGTCTGCAGTGAGCGAAGAAACGGTTGAACGCGTGCGGGCAAGTTTCACGCGTAGCCCGCGGAAGTTGACGAATAAAGCAAGCAGGGAGCTAAACGTACCACAGCCGACGGTTTGGAAAATCTTACGGTAAAGGCTAAAGCAGAAGCCTTACCGTTTACAATTGCTACAAGCCCTGACACCCGATGACAAAGTCAAACGCTTTGAATTTTCGGCGCGGTTGCAACAGCTCATGGAAGAGGATGCGTTCAATGCGAAACTTGTTTTCAGTGATGAAGCAACATTTTTTCTTAATGGTGAAGTGAACAGACACAATGTGTGAATCTGCGAAAAAAACGTTACAGGGCACGTGTATCTGGACATGCTGGAAAATTGGCTCATGCCACAACTGGAGACCGACAGCGCTGACTTCATCTTTCAACAGGATGGTGCTCCACTGCACTTCCATCATGATGTTCGGCATTTCTTAAACAGGAGATTGGAAAACCGATGGATCGGTCGTGGTGGAGATCATGATCAGCAATTCATGTCATGGCCTCCATGCTCTCCCGACTTAACCCCATGCGATTTCTTTCTGTGGGGTTATGTGAAAGATTCAGTGTTTAAACCTCCTCTACCAAGAAACGTGCCAGAACTGCGAGCTCGCATCAACAAAGCTTTCGAACCCATTGATGGGAACATGCTGCGCCGAGTGTGGGAGGAACTTGATTATCGGCTTAATGTCTGCCGAATCACTAAAGGGGCACATATCGAACATTTGTGAATGCCTAAAAAAACTTTTTGAGTTTTTGTATGTGTGTGCAAAGCATTGTGAAAATATCTCAAATAATAAAGTTATTGTAGAGCTGTGAAATCGCTTCAATCATTTGTAATAACCCTGTATAATTTCTCATATTTTTTCTCCACACTCAGATCATATTTATTCTTAAGAGCTAAAATTTGATAACAATATCAGCCAGCATTACTTTCACAGGCATTATTTTTCCAAATAGTTTCCATCACGATCAGTGGCCTTGTGCCGGCGTTGTGTGAGAGCCTGTATTCCTTGATAATGACAGCTCATGTTCTGGGCTCGTAGCCGTGTTTTCACTGCATGAAATACGCTCTCCTCATCTTAAATGTGGGCCGCACATTGAGAGTTATTAAGTGACCCAAACAGGAATAAATCCGAGGACACCCGGTAGTTACTATACAATGGATGAGGCAATAAGTCCGAAGCAATTTTATGATGTGTTCCCGGGTTTTGAGACTTGCGTGTGAGCGTGCATTGTCGTGTTGGAACGCTGCACAGGGTAGCCGCGTGGTCTTGGGCGTCTTGTCACGGTCAGCGCGGCTCCCCAGTCGGAGGTTCGAGTCCTCCCTTGGACATAGGAGTGTGTGTCGACCTTAGCGTAAGTTAGTTTAAGTTAGATTAAGTAGTGTGTAGGCTTAGGGACCGATGACCTCAGCAGTTTGGTCCCATAAGACCTTACCACAAATTTCCAAAAAATTCGTGTTGGAACACGATCTCTTTTGGAGTCTTATAAGGCCGAGCGCTTCGGAAACGGGTCATAAGTTTGTTCAGAATATTCACATACCCACGATAACGACACCATAACTACCCCAAAAGACTGTCATCATAATTTTGCCATCAGAGGGAACTGCCTTGAACTACTTCTTTGTTGGTGACAGCAGGTGGTGCCCCTCCAGTGACTGCCTTTTTCTTTCCGCCTAAAAGCACAGCACCCAGGTTTCGTCACCTGTGACAGTCCTTGACAGGAAGTGCTCTCCAGTGGCCTCGAACTTCCCCAAATTTCAGATGAAATGGCTTGTATTTGAGTCTTGTGGTCTGTTGCGAGGATCCGTGGCATCCATTTTGCGCACACCTTTCAGTACCCAAGAGTCTGTCACAGCCCACGCACTGCCAATGGCCACCATCCGCTGTAGAGACTATTGTCGAGTTGTGATGCACTAATGACATCCCTGCGATTCACCCTGCCGGGAGCAGTGGCTGTGGAAGGACGTTCCGAAGGTGGCTGATCATGGAGCTGAGATTCTGCACTTTCTGAACAGTACTATAAACAGCATCATTACCATACGCTGCCGGCCGGAGTGGCCGAGCGGTTCTAGGTGCTACAGTCTGGAGCCGCGCGACCGCTACGGTCACAGGTTCGAATCCTGCCTCTGGCATGGATGTGTGTGATGTCCTTAGGTTAGTTAGGTTTCAGTAGTTCTCAGTTCCAGGGGACTGATGACCTCAGCAGTTAAGTCCCATAGTGCTCAGAGCCATTTGAACCATTACCATACGCTACACACAAACATTTGTCGACGTTCACCACTGTATCTTTTACTGCATCCATAATTTAACAGCAAGTGTCTTGCGTGGACACCGTATCGATGGTTCACTACGGTCTGCCATCCTTTGGAAATTTCGTACACGTCTAGAGGAAATATCGAATCTTAAAATTATTGAATGACTCTTGTATGTAAGCGAGCATTTGTGATATTCACTTCCTTACAAAGCTCTAGCTTTTTTGGCGTTATCATTGATTAGCATATCACGAAATCTCTGAATCAAGAAACATATATTGCAAGAGATGCTGGAAGGTGTTTGTCATCTTGTTCTTTGGCACCATACAGTAGGTGTTTTCCCAAGCACCTACAAAGCAGACCACAAGGCATGCTTGGTATGTTGTTGTTGTGGTCTTCAGTCCTGAGACTGGTCTGATGCAGCTCTCCATGCTACTGTATCCTGAGCAAGCTTCTTCATCTCCCAGTACTTACTGCAACCTACATACTTCTGAATCTGCTTAGTGTATTCATCTCTTGGTCTCCCTCTACGATTTTTACCCTCCACGCTGCCCTCCAATGCTAAATTTGTGATTCCTTGATGCCTCAAAACATGTCCTACCAACCGATCAATTCTTCTGGTCAAGTTGTGCCACAAACTTCTCTTCTCCCCAATCCTATTCAATACCTCCTCATTAGTTACGTGATCTATCCACTTATCTTCAGTATTATTCTGTAGCACCACATTTCGAAAGCTTCTATTCGCTTCTTGTCCAAACTAGTTATCGTCCTTGTTTCATTTCCATACATGGCTACACTCAATACAAATACTTTCAGAAACGACTTCCTGACATTTAAATCTATACTCGATGTTAACAAATTTCTCTTCTTCAGAAACGCTTTCCTTGCCATTGCCAGTCTACATTTTATATCCTCCCTACTTCGACCATCATCAGTTATTTTACTCCCTAAATAGCAAAACTCCTTTACTACTTTAAGTGTCTCATTTCCTAATCTAATTCCCTCAGCATCACCCGATTTAATTTGACTACATTCCATTGTCCCCGTTTTGCTTTTGTTGATGTTCATCTTATATCCACCTTTCAAGACACTGTCCATTCCGTTCAACTGCTCTTCCAAGTCCTTTGCTGTCTCTGACAGAATTACCATGTCATCGGCGAACCTCAAAGTTTTTACTTCTTCTCCATGAATTTTAATACCTACTCCGAATTTTTCTTTTGTTTGCTTTACTGCTTGCTCAATATACAGATTGAATAACATCGGAGAGAGGCTACAACCCTGTCTCACTCCTTTCCCAACCACTGCTTCCGTTTCATGCCCCTCGACTCTTACAACTGCCATCTGGTTTCTGTACAAATTGTAAATAGCCTTTCGCTCCCTGTATTTTACCCCTGCCACCTTCAGAATTTGAAAGAGAGTATTCCAGTTAACATTGTCAAAAGCTTTCTCTAAGTCTACAAATGCTAGAAACGTAGGTTTGCCTTTTCTTAATCTTTCTTCTAAGATAAGTCGTAAGTTTAGTATTGCCTCACGTGTTCCAACATTTCTACGGAATCCAAAATGATCTTCCCCGAGGTAGGCTTCTACCAGTTTTTCCATCCGTCTGTAAAGAATTCGCGTTAGTATTTTGCAGCTGTGACTTATTAAACTGATAGTTCGGTAATTTTCACATCTGTCAACACCTGCTGTTTTTGGAATTGGAATTATTATATTCTTCTTGAAGTCTGAGGGTATTTCGCCTGTCTCATACATCTTTCTCACCAGATGGTAGAGTTTTGTCATGACTGGCTCTCCCAAGGCCGTCAGTAGTTCTAATGGAATGTTGTCTACTCCCGGGGCCTTGTTTCGACTCAGGTCTTTCAGTGCTCTGTCAAACTCTTCACGCAGTATCTTATCTCCAGCTTCGTCATCATCTACATCCTCTTCCATTTCCATAATATTGTCCTCAAGTACATCGCCCTTGTATAAACCCTCTATATACTCCTTCCACCTTTCTGTCTTCCCTTCTTTGCTTAGAACTGGGTTGCCATCTGAGCTCTTGATATTCGTACAAGTGGTTCCCTTCTCTCCAAAAGTCTCTTTAATTTTCCTGTAGGCAGTATCTATCTCACCTCTAGTGAGACAAGCCTCTACATCCTTACATTTGTCCTCTAGCCATCCCTGCTTAGCCATTTTGCACTTCCTGTCGATCTCATTTTTGAGACGTTTGTATTCCTTTTTGCCTGCTTCATTTACTGCATTTTTATATTTTTTCCTTTCATCAATTAAATTCAATATTTCTTCTGTTACCCAAGGATTTCTATTAGCCCTCGTCTTTTTACGTACTTGATCGTCTGCTGCCTTCACTACTTCATCCCTCAGAGCTACCCATTCTTCTTCTACTGTATTTCTTTCCCCCCATTCCTGTCAATTGTTCCCTTATGCTCTCCCTGAAACTCTCTACAACCTCTGGTTCTTTCAGTTTATCCAGGTCCCATCTCCTTAAATTCCCACGTTTTTGCAGTTTCTTCAGTTTCAATCTGCAGTTCATAACCAATAGATTGTGGTCAGAATCCACATCTGCCCCTGGAAATGTCTTACAATTTAAAACCTGGTTCCTAAATCTCTGTCTTACCATTATATAATCTATCTGATACCTTTTAGTATCTCCAGGATTCTTCCAGGTGTGCAACCTTCTTTTATGATTCTTATGTTCCAATAAACTGTTAGTTAATAAATGAAACTCACACTGAAGATTTGCTACTTCTAAACGGGTTTGCATGCCTACTGGTTTCTGTAGCACAACAGTTTAATTAGGATGTACGAGCGGTGGGTTCGCACCCGCTGGGGATCGCGCCATCGCAGACCACCGCCCCGGGGCGAAAATCCGCTTTATGCGCCATAAATTTGTCGAAGCGATGTTTGCGGCTCGTTCGTACAATACGCACGAAGGTTAGAATGAATCCATTTGCAGTTAGCCCGATGGGACGCTACACATTTCCTATGGGCACGTAGGTACGCCATCAATAATTGCAGTTGCACGAGGCAAACACATTCTGTCGCACGGCATTCATTGCACTGCAATCGCGCCGCAAATTGCAGCGAGTGAGCCGCGCATCCCTGATGAGGACCAAACGTATTGGGTACGACTCATCAAGCAGCCTGATAACGACAATCGAATTTGTATTTCAGTTCCATCGTTAATATTATGTAGCAGCAACAAGTAGCACTTACGGAGGAACCGTTTAAAAGTCCGATACTCACTTTACAAAATATGATCCGTTGAAGAGTAAACGTTCTTGCGTAGCACCAGAAGTGAATTTTTTTCGGGCCATAGTGCCCCTTTTGCAATGTTACTGTGATGAATTACAATTAAGGACTCAATACTGACAATTTTAAGTTGTGAACACAACCCTTCTATCTTTATTAAAGAAATACGTGAACGCAACACGTGGTCAAAGAGTATCCTTTACGGTGGCATTTAGTTATAGTTTTCCACTTTTCTTTGAAGCCACAGTTTTCGTAACTGATTTGCGTTGCGTGTTTGTGGGGTTAGCAATCACGTGTTAAAATTTCGATGAGATACGGCATAAATATCCAACTCAGAAGTTACAACATTTTAAAAGGCATTACCCTTCGGAATACAAGCGATTCTACATTTCAGGAGAATTCCATTTCGTTTTAGAGTGATTGGAGTGTAATGCTAAATTTAAGAGTTTACTCGTTGTACAGCAACTAGGACGACTAACATCCTTTACCAATGACAGTTTTATGTTAAAAGTTCACATCGCCACATTAAGTGGGTGACAACAGAAGATAAGGATTATTGCTGACAATTCTCGACAGGTCTTCTTTCCGCCGGCCGCGGTGGTCTAGCGGTTCAGGCGCTCAGTCCGGAACCGCGCGACTACTATGGTCGCAGGTTCGAATCCTGCCTCGGGCATGGATGTGTGTGATGTCCTTAGGTTAGTTAGGTTTAAGTAGTTCTAAGTTCTAGGGGACTGATGACCACAGATGTTAAGTCCCATAGTGCTCAGAGCCATTTGAACCATTTTTGAACCAGGTCTTCTTTCCCAAAATTTAAAGGAAATATCAGACGTGCAAAGCTTTACGATCGGTGGGTGGGGCGTCTGCTATATATCAACCAAAATGGCAATCGAATGAATGTAACTCAAGAGTGCTTACAGTACAGTTGCTGCTAGCTTATTTTTTCATGTGGTCTAACAAAACATGGATTCATCTTTGAGCGAATGTTCCTGAATCGTTTGATTTATGTTGGAGGGCCAAGTCTATTACAAGAACAAGCAGGTTTCAGACCAGGAAGAATGTGTACAACTCAGGTCCTCAGTCTCACCTAATTTATTGAGACTGACATTTAAACTCTGAAAGTTATAGGAGTACTTTTTATCGAGCTGACGGCTGATTGTGAAACTGTCAATCACCGTGCACTGTCACAGAAGGTCCATGGGATAACAAAGCATTATGGTTTCACCAAATTTATTCAAAGTTTACCCCAAAACAGGAGATTCTATGTGGAGATCCATGGTCAGTGTAGTCAATGGACTTACCACAAGGAAGTGTTCTTTCACTATTGTGATATTAGCAGTAAATTTTCAGAGTGTTCGGAATAAAGTTCCTGAATTTACTGCCCTCCAAGAGGCGTGTGGCGCGCAAATTATTCTCGGGACTGAGACCTGGCTGAACCTTGAGATAGGAAGTTCTGAGATATTTAGTGAGGGTTGGAACGTGTATCGGAAAGACAGATTAGACACCATAGGAGGTGGTGTCTTCATTGCAGTTGACAAAAATATTGTGTCTTCTGAGGTCGAAGTAGAGTGTGATTGTGAAGTTATCTGGACACGTTTAACAGGGCTAGGAGAAATAAAATTAATTGTTGAGTGTTATTACCGGCCACCAAGTTCCACAGTGACAGTTCTAGAATCATTCGAAGGGAGTCTACACTCTGTATCGCAGAAGTACCCGGATCATGCTATATTAGTCGGAGGCGACTTCGACCTACCTAGTATAGACTGGGATGTCTATGGATTCATTACAGGTGGTACAGACAAGCCGTCGTGTGAATTACTTTTGAACACATTATCCGAAAACAGTCTTGAGCAGCTAAATCGACAGCCAACGCGTAATGGAAATATTTTACATCTGGTAGCCGCGAACAGACCAGACCTCATCGACGGTGTCAGTGTTGAGACAGGGATTAGTGATCATGATGTTGTCATTACGACTATGGTTAAGAAAGTTAAAAAGTCGGTCAAGAAGATTAGGAGAGTATTCTTACTAGAAAGAGCAGATAAGCAGTTGTTAGCATTCCACTTAGTAAATGAATCGACTTCATTTACTTCCGGTACGATGGACATGGAAGAATTATGGGCAAATTTTAAACACATCGTAAATCACGCTTTGGACAAGTATATACCGAAAAAGTGCGTTACGGACGGAAAAGACCCACCGTGGTTTAACAGCGAAATTCGGAGAATGCTCAGGAAGCAAAGAAAGTTGCACTCGCGGTACAAGAAAGATCGGGAGAATGAGGACAGGCAAAAGTTAGTAGAGATTCGTGCTGCTGCAAAAAGAGCGATGCGCGAAGCATACAACCACTACCACCGTCATACCTTAGCAAAAGATGCTGAAAACCCAAGGAAATTCTGGTCTTACGTAAAATCGGTAAGCGGGTCGAAGGCTCCCATCCAGTCACTCACTGATCAGTCTGGCCTGGCAACGGAAGACAGCAAAACGAAAGCTGAAATTTTAAATTTAAGATTTGAGAAATCTTTAACGCAGGAAGATCGTACAAACATACCGCCGTTTGAGTTGCGTACGGATTCCCGTATGGGGGACATAGTGATAGACATTCCTGGGGTTGTGAAGCAGCTGAATGGGTTGAGAATAAATAAATCGCCAGGTCCTGATGGGATTCCAATTCGGTTTTACAGAGAGTACTCTACTGCATTGGCTCCTTACTTAACTTGCATTTATCGCGAATCTCTTGCCCAACGTAAAGTCCCGAGCGACTGGAAAAAGCGCAGGTGACGCCTGTACATAAGAAGGGTGGAAGGACGGATCTTCAAAATTACAGACCAATATCCTTAACATCGGTTTGTTGCTGGATTCTCGAACATATTCTCAGTTCGAATATAATGAATTTCGTTGAGACAGAGAAGTTGCTGTCCATGCATCAGCACGGCTTTAGAAAGCATCGCTCCTGCGAAACGCAACTCGCCCTTTTTTCACATGATATCCTACGAACCATGGATGAAGGGTATCAGACGGATGCCGTATTCCTTGACTTCCGGAAAGCGTTTGACTCGGTGCCCCACTGCAGACTCTTAAGGTACGAGCATATGGGATTGGTTCCCAAATATGTGAGTGGTTAGAAGACTTCTTAAGTAATAGAACACAGTACGTTGTCCTCGATGGTGAGTGTTCATCGGAGGTGAGGGTATCATCTGGAGTGCCCCAGGGAAGTGTGGTAGGTCCGCAGTTGTTTTCTATCTACATAAATGATCTTTTGGATAGGGTGGATAGCAATGAGCGGCTGTTTGCTGATGATGCTGTGGTGTACGGGAAGGTGTCGTCGTTGAGTAACTGTAGGAGGATACAAGATGACTTGGAAAGGATTTGTGATTGATGTAAAGAATGGCAGCTAACTCTAAATGTAGATAAATATAAATTAATGCAGATGAATAGGAAAAAGAATCCCGTAATGTTTAAATACTCCATTAGTAGTGTAGCGCTTGACGCAGTCACGTCGATTAAATATTTGGGCGTAACATTGCAGAGCGATATGAAGTGGGACAAGCATGTAATGGCAGTTGTGGGGAAGGCGGATAGTCGTCTTCGGTTCATTGGTAGAATTCTGGGAAGATGTGGTTCATCTGTAAAGGAGATCGCTTATAAAACACTAATACGGCCTGTTCTTGAGTACTGTTCGAGCGTTTGGGATCCCTATCAGGTCGGATTGAAGGAGGACATAGAAGCAATTCAGAGGCGGGCTGCTAGATTTGTTACTGGTAGGTTTGATCATCACGCGAGTGTTACAGAAATGCTTCAGGAACTCGGGTGGGAGTCTCTGGAGGAAAGGAGGCGTTCTTTTCGTGAATCGCTACTGACGAAATTTGGAGAACCAGCATTTGAGGCTGACTGCAGTACAGCTTTACTGCCGCCAACTTATATTTCGCGGAAAGACCACAAAGATAAGAGAGATTAGGGCTAGTACAGAGGCATATAGGCAGTCATCTTTCCCTCGTTCTGTTTGGGAGTGGAACAGGGAGAGAAGACGCTAGTTGTAGTGCGAGGTACCCTCCGCCACGCACCGTATGGTGGATTGCGGAGTATGTATGTAGATGTAGATGCTATTCAACATCAGTAACAAGTATACCTATCATACATTTCCGGCGAACAGAAGTAGTTTCTTCGTGTTTTCGCGGCGCAAGGACTGTTCCATAAAATCTCGGGCGTGCAACCGCATAAATTCAGCTTCTTCTTCTAAGTGTTTCGGTCCTCGGGTTTAAAAGGACGAAGCAAGTTCTGGAGCGTTAGTCACCTCGGCTCACTCTGAAGATGGCTGGACGGTATTCAGCCGAAATATTAGAAGAAGAAGAAGCTGAATTTATGCGTCTGCACGCCCGAAGTTTTATGGAACAGAAGTAGTTTTCTATAATCCCATGATCTGGCATTAACGAGTCAAGGGAAATCATTTTAAGGTGTTGAAATCCGCCTGACAGACACATTGAGGGAGTTGAGTGTCTATTAGTCAAACAACCAATTTCGTCCAAACCCAGCTGAAACCCAACTGTGTGCCTTTCATCTTTAGTACAATCAGCCTTGTCGCTAACTTAACACCACATGACAAGGGATACTGTTTGTAAATAAGTCCCATCCAAGATATGTGTACCGTACTCTTACGTACAAGCAGCACTGCGGGAGTACGAGAAAGGGAAGCGGAAGCCACAAATAATATCCTCGGAAAGATTAATGGTAGTTAGTGGGCGTCTCGACCAAAAACGTGAGAATGACGGTGGCAGCTGCATGTTACAGTGCAGCAAAGTATTGTGGCCAGTCTGGTACAAATCTACATACGCAAACAAAGTTGACAAGGCACTAAACGAATGATGTTGGCTTATTACAGTATGTTTGAAACCGAAGCCACTTGTAAAAAGCTACCAGCGCGCAGGCACATCACCATCAGATATTCGTTGCGAAGTAGCTGCCAGTGCAGAGGAACAAAAATGGTTCAAATGGTTCAAATGGCTCTGAGCACTATGGGACTCAACTGCTGAGGTCATTAGTCCCCTAGAACTTAGAACTAGTTAAACCTAACTAACCTAAGGACATCACAAACATCCATGCCCGAGGCAGGATTCGAACCTGCGACCGTAGCGGTCTTGCGGTTCCAGACTGCAGCGCCTTTAACCGCACGGCCACTTCGGCCGGCTTGCAGAGGAACAAATCAGGCTTACAAGGAAAACGATCCACTATATTCGAGCAGCCCAAAGGTTGAGGTCCAGAAGAAATTTCCACCTCAGTGCTGCAAACAACAGCTTCAGAATAACTCGACCTGTCCTCTCCCTTTGGAAACCCCCCCCCCCCCCACCTGAGCATGAACACAACATTGAATCGTCTGGAGGTCAGTGAACCGTCTTCGATCTGGAGTTGGAACATCCAGGAGTAATAAGCAGAAAAGGCGCTTTTCTGTGGATACCACCAACTGTGACTCTAGAGAATCATAGAACATGGAGAACCTACTGGATTATGAGTTATACCTAGCATCTTACACAGAAGATCTGCTTCAGTTTCGAATGCAACTGAGGTTGCAAGATTTTGGTCAACATTAGTGTAGTTTGAGAATTTCTTTCTTTCATTTGTTTTTAATTGTAATTACTATGTATGCTATTTGCTTCTGACTCGAATAAATGTTAGACGCCAGCAACGAAGGACTGCGATATAGTGCGAAAAAAATTGTGAAGTGCAACAAAGGAAGAAAAAAAAGATACACTTAAAAAAAGTTGAATTTTTATGATATGATCTTCACATACTACTTGCAAAAGGGCTGACGCGTGACCGTGGAGGGCTGTGCTGCGCAATGGCTCCTACTGACGCTGAACGTCCACCTCTTGCAGAGAAGCAAATGTTAGTAATTAGTACGTCCTATTTCTTTCGCTCCTTCTAAAAGTGAGACAGTTACTCAATGGTAGCAGCAGTGAAGCATCTGCTTCAGTCAATGTCTTCGAACATTAAATCTGGAATTGAGCGGCAGCGCTGTGCTTTTAACGTGGCATATAAAATTTACTGAAAACTGCAGTTCATCACTGTGTTGAGATGTTCAGTGTTCCTGCATCTTGTTCTGCATCTATTCCGTCGGTCTGCCTTCGGTGGTGGAACTTTACTGACACAGAAAGTACGGCAGAGGCAGGTTTGCAGAATTACACTCTGGGATTTGGGTCCTCACGAGGACGCGGGTAATGGCCAAGTTGAGTGTATAAAGTTTTATGCACGGAGACGGTGAGCTCAGTTCGACTGGGTAATGAAAAGTACGGATCTTTACGAGTTAGCGCCACCAGGTGCGCTAAAATGCTACCCGGCCACACGAGCGCGTTCGTGGATTCCAATGTTGCCGGAGCAAACGCCTCTCATGTGTGAAACCGCAGTTATTTCACTGGCAGCCGCGTATGAAATTCCTTTCAGAGCTGGGAAATTAACGGGCTTTTATAGACGGATCCTCATTCAATTCTCTTTTATTACCCACACATCCTTTAATAGCCGAATTCCGAAATATTTCAGTTAGTAACTAAATTTAGTAGTAAATCTCTCGCCTGCATCTTTTTTTTCACATTATGCAATATATGCATTCACAGACGAATGGAGTAAAATTTGGGCGGATGAAAGAAATATGAATGATCTGAAACGATTATACTTTCAGAAATGAGTAATCAACTTTTTGCATTGCGTAGGACAGCCTTCCTTCCTCCAACCCTACCCTCATTTCAGAAGCATTTCGTTAGGCATGGTGCACGTATCTGATAACACCCTGTGAGACGCCATCCGAAAATGGTACGATTGCCAATTGTCAAGTAACGAACGGCGAATGATGGTTCATTTTCATCTCAGACAGCGCAAAGAACAAATAATACTATTGACCATGTAATAAAAATTTCCGCTTATCTAAATTACCTTCATGTGGCAGTTACATGAGATTAGGCCCTGCCTTGCTTGAAAACCGATAGACGGGTTAAGGATAGGTACGGAATTGCCACCGGCTAAAGATTTTAGTACTAAAACTGCTTCTGTTGAACAAAATACTGTACATACTATCATGCGACATACAAGAAGTCGTAGTTTTGGCAGAATACTTACAGTAACACCGCAAAACATTAAACTTGATTCTCAAGGACAAATGCGAAGTAATTAAACTGCTGTACACTTTTAATTAAAACTGAAACTGTAACTATGTCATTGAATCTATGTGGGCTGCTGTATGTGGGTGCTAATATGAGTTAAAAGCTCTTTAATTTATATTAAGTGTTGGCATCCATTGGTGTAACATTTGCTCAGTATCTGAATACTGTACACTATTAAACTGACGAGTTCCCGCTGATCGAGCAGACGAGGGGAGATATAAAGGGCGTAACTACATTCCCTTCATAGACATTAAGGACAGTTCCTTATTTCACCAAAACAGGAAAAAATCTTTAGAAAAACACCTCTATTCTACTGCAAGCTCTTTCATTTCTATATTATGGGAAGAGGTAATATGGGTCAAAACAAAAAAAAGGTCCAGTAAATATTGGCTCTAAAATGCACGTCTTAAGAGGTAAGGGCGCTAATACGACACAAGAGATGTGTTTCACAATATCGAAGATGAACAAGTGCTCGTATCTCTTAAGCTGTGCATTTTAGAGTCCATGTTTACGACACATTTTGTTCTTGTTTTGGTGTGAGAAACCTGTAAACAGAATTTAGTTACACCCTGTATACTTGCTATTCCATAAAGGTCACTTTAGTAATGGACCATTAATGGTACGGTGTCACTAATGTGAACCCTCGAGATTCACTCGGGTATAAAGAGTGCACGAACACACCCAACAGTGCAAAAAGTGGCAACAGAAGTGTTTGTGGATGAGGCGCTCTTCATGTCGATGATTAGCAGACTAAACACACGATCCCGAACTGAGAAATGTTGAAAAGTCTTCAATCCCAGCCTCTGCTTGTGATGAGATTAAAAACTTCACTGGGACCGACGTCGTGTATCTCGCGACAACTGTAAGACTCGACTTTGAAAGCGAAAATGACTTGTACCCTTTAGCCCCTCAAGTGTCTGCCCTGTGAAGGTCGTGTAGGTAAGGTTAGACAAAGAATGTTCTGAAAGGGTGCACAAGCATTTATTCTTCTCATGCTCCATGACTGAATTGAACGTCAACAGCATTATTATATGTTGTTATCGTTGTAGTCTTCAGTCCAGAGACTGGTTTGATGCAACTCTCCATGCTACTCTATCCTGTGCAAGCTTCTTCATCTCCCAGCACCTACTTCAACCTACATCCTTCTGAATATGTTTAGTGTATTCACCTCTTGGTCTCCCTCTAGGATTTGTACCCTCCACGCTGCCCTCCGGTACTAAATTGGTGATCCCTTGATGCCTCATGCCCTAACAACCGATGTCTTCTTCTTGTCACGTTGTGCCACAAATTTCTCTTCTCTCCAATTCTATTCAATACCTCCTCATTAGTTATGAGATCTACCCATCCAATTTTCAGCAATCTTCTGTAGCATCACATTTCGAAAGCTTCTATTCTCTTTCTGTCTAAACTATTTATCGTCCACGTCTCACTTCCATATATGGCTACACTCCATACAAATACTTTCAGAAAAGACCTCCTGACACTTAAATCTATACTAGATGTTAACAAATTTCTCTTCTTCAGAAACACTTTCCTTGCCATTGCCAGTCTACATTTTATATCCTCTCTACTTTGACCATCATCAGTTATTTTGCTCCCCAAATAGCAAAAGTCATTTACTACTTTAAGCGTCTCATTTCCTAATCTAATTCCCTCAGCATCACCCGACTTAATTTGACTACATTCCATTATCCTCGTTTTGCTTTTGTTTATGTTCATTTTATATCCTCCTTCCAAGACACTGTCCATTCCGTTCAGCTGCTCTTCCAGGTCCTTTGCTGTCTCTGACAGAATTAGAATGTCATCGGCGAACCTCAAAGTTTTTATTTCATCTCCATGGAATTTGATACCAACTCCGAATTTTTCTTTTGTTTCCTTTACTGCTTGCTCAATATACAGATTGAATAACATCATGGATAGGCTACAACCCTGTCTCACTCCCTTCCCAACCACTACTTCCCTTTCATGCCCTTGTAAATAACCTTTCGCTCCCTGTATTTTACGCCTCCCAGCTTCAGAATTTGAAAGAACAGTATTCCAGGCAACATTGTAAAAAGCTTTCTCTAAGTTTACAGATGCTAGAAACGTGGGTTTGTCTTTCATTAATTTATTTTCTAAGATAAGTCGTAGGGTCAGTCTTGCCTCACGTATTCCAACATTTCTTCGGAATCCAAACTGATCTTCCCCGAGGTCGGTTTCTACCAGTTTATCTATTCGTCTGTAAAGAACTCATGTTAGTATTTTGCAGCCGCGGTTTATTAAACTGACAGTTCGGTGATTTTCACATCTGTCAACACCTGCTTTCTTTGGGATTGGAATTGTTATACTCTTGTTGAAGTCCGAAGGTATTTCGCCTGTTTCATACATCTTGCTCACTAGATGGTAGGGTTTTGTTAGGCCTGGCTCTCCCAAGGCTGTCAGTAGTTCTAATGGAATGTTGTCTACTCCCGGGACCTTGTTTCGACTTAGATCCTTCAGTGCTCTGTAAAACTCTTCACGCAGTATCATATCTCCTATTTCATCTTCATCTACATTCTCTTCCATTTCTATTATATTGTGCTCAGGAACATCGCCCTTGTATAGACCCTCTATATACTCCTTCCACCTTTCTGCTTTCCCTTCTTTGCTTAGAACTGGCTTTCCATCTGAGCTCTTGATATTCATGCAAGTGGTTCTCCTTTCTCCAAAGGTCTCTTTAATTTTCCTGAAGGCAGTATCTATCTTACCCTTAGTGATATGCGCCCCTAAATCCTTACATTTGTCCTCTAGCCATCCCTGGTTAGCCATTTTGCACTTCCTGTCGACCTCATTCGTTTGTATTCCTTTTTGCCTGCTTCATTTGCTGCATTTTTATATTTTCTCCTTTCATCAATTAAATTCAAAATCTCTTCTGTTACCCAAGGATTTCTATTAGCCCTCGTCTTTTTACCTACTTGATCCTCTGCTACCTTCGCTATTTCGTCTCTCAAAGCTACACATTCTTCTTCTACTGTATTTCTTTCCCCCATTCTTGTCAATCGTTCCCTAATGTTCTCCCTGAAACTCTATACAACCTCTGGTTCTTTCAGTTTATCCAGGTCCCATATCTTCAAATTCCCACCTTTTTGCAGTTTCTTCAGTTTTAATCTACAGTTCATAACCAATAGATTGTGGTCAGAGTCCACATCTGCCCCTGGAAATGTCTTACAATTTAAAACCTGGTTCCTGAAGCTCTGTCTTACCATTATATAATCTATCTGACACCTTCCAGTATCTTCTGGCTTCTTCCATGTATACAACCTTCTTTTATGATTCTTGAACCAAGTGTTAGCTATGATTAAGTTATTATATATGGTACAATAAAATGTACCCCTGGTTCTCTCCAAATATAAATGTATAAAAAGACGAGCAGTAATTCTTTTTGTATTTTACTGTGCAGCTACCAATCTGCTGATGTGTGTGTCTTGGATGTGGTCAGCTGTCTCAGTTCTACATCTTATGTGTGGGGTGACAGTATGCTCGTTTACGTACCCTCTTACGGCAAATTTTCAGGAAAACAAAATTCGACCTCATGTTGACTATAACTTACTAGGGAGTTCAATAAGTAATGCAACAATTTTTTTTTCTCGACCAAATGCAGAATTTCTTGTGCGACATCGTGGAATATTCCCGCTTCAGCTCCTATAGTTTCATGAATTTCCGATACGTGGTGGCGTTATACGTAGCCTTCAAAATTGACGCCTGAACGGAGGTGAGTTCAGAGTAGAGAGTTGGGATTGAGTTTGTTTTAGCAGCAAATCAGACCGCCGCAGATATTCATAGTCACTTACAGAAAGTCTACGGAGACCTGGCAGCAAACAAAAGCGCGGTGAGTCATTGGTCGGGGCGTTTTTCATCATCGCAAATATGTCCGATCTCCCGCGTGCCAGCTGGCCACACACTTATGTGACTCCTGCAATGTTAGAACCTGCAGACACTCTCATTTGATATGATCGACGGATCGTAAACAAACAGCTCGCTGATCGACTGGACATTTCTGTAGGTACGGCTGACACACACGTCCACCAGCTGAAGTACTCAAGGGTGTGAGCCAGCTGGGTTCCACGCCACCAAACAGAAGACCATAAAGAGCAACAAAGGACCATCCGCCTGGAATTGCTTGCCCCTTACGAGACTGATGGTGACAATTTATGTGCTGAACATCGGCACAGGCGATGAAACATGGGTTCATCACTTCGAAGCGGAAGTAGCGCCACACCACCTCTCCTCCGACGAAAATTTTCCAACGCCGCATCTCCAGCCGATAAAGTCATGGCGACGGTCTCCCATTATCCGAAGGGCTATTCTGTTCCAAGTCTGTTCTCATGGTACACCCATAAACACCGAAGTATTTGTGCTGCCCTTAGGAAACTGAAGAAACGACTTCAGCGTGTGTGTCGCCACAAAAATGCAAACGAACTACTTCTTCCCCACGACAACGCACGGCCTCACACAAGTCTGCACAACCGACAGGAGCTCAAAAAACATCATTGGACTGATCTTACTCATACACCCTACAGTCCGGATCTCGTACATTATGGCTTCCATCCGTTTGGTCGAATGACGGATCACTCCACGGAAAGCAGTACGAGGATGATAGGGAGGTTCAAATGGCTCTAACGAGGGAACCTCCCCATCGCACCCCCCGCAGATTTAGTTATAAGTTGGCACAGTGGATAGGCCTTGAGAAACTGAACATAGATCAATCGAGAAAACACGGAGAAGTTGTGTGGAACTATGAAAAAAATAAGCAATATATATTAACTGAGTAGTCCATGCGAAAGATAGGCAACATCGAGGATAGTCTGAGCTCAGGAGCGCCGTGGTCCCGTGGATAGCGTGAGCAGCTGCGAACCGAGAGGTCTTTGGTTCAAATCTTCCCTCGAGTGAAAAGTTTAATTTTTTATTTTCAGACAATTATTATTTGACAAACTCTTATGTTTTCATCATTTTTTTTGGAGTGATTATCACTTCCACAGAAAACCTAAATCGCGCAAGGTAGAAGAATCTTTTTACCCATTCGCGAAGTGTACAAGTTAGGTAGGTCGACAACATATTCCTGTCATGTGACGCACATGCCGTCACCAGTGTCGTATAGAATATGTCAGACGTGTTTTCCTGTTGAGGAATCGGTTGACCTATGACCTTGCGATCAAATGTTTTCGATTCCCATTGGAGAGGCACATCCTTTCGTCCACTAATGGCACGGTTTTGCGGTGCGGTCGCAAAACACAGACGCTAAACTTATTACAGTGGACAGATCATAACTTAGCGAAAATAAAAAGAGTAAACATTTCACTCGAGGGAAGACTTGAACCAACGACCTCTAGTTCAGCAGCTGCTCACGCTAAACACGGGACCACGGCGCTCCTGAGCTCACACTGTCCTTGATGTTGCCTATCTTGCATATGGACTACTCAGTTTGTATATTTTGCTTATTTTTTTCATAGTTCCACACAACTTCTTCCTTTTTTCTCGATTGATCTGTGTTCAGTGTTTCAAGGCCTATCCACTGTGCCAACTTATAACTAAATCTGAGAGGGGTGCGATGGGGAGGTTCCCTTGTAAGCACTAGAGGACTTAACATCTGAGTTCATCAGTCAGCTAGACTTAGAACTACTTAAACCTAACTAACCTGAGGACATCACTCACATCCATGCCCGAGGCAGGATTGGAACCTGCGACCGCAGCAGCAGGGCGGTTCCGGACTGAAGCGCCTAGAACCGCTCGGCCGCATCGGCATGCTGATGGGGAGGTAATTAGTGCAACAAGACGTTGGCTCCGGCATCGGCCAGTAGAGTGGTACAATGCAGGCATACAGGTGCTCCCGGTAAGGTGGCGCAAGCCCATCTCAGTGAGCGGAGATTACGTTGGAAACAAAACAGTGGGCAATCATAAGGCGCATTGGAATCCTGAATGAAACCAACCTGCTGTCAGAAAAAATGTGTTGCATTACTTACTGAACTTCCATCACACAAACTGCTCCGCGGCAGAAGTCTATCTCCTTCTGATCTGCCCGGTACATATGCTACTGAATGAATAAGAACGGATGTGGTCAGTTGTCCGACGCCCAATAAAGTTTTGCTGTTCTCATCACCAGTGTGCTTTTGTACTGGAGTCCAGATACCAGAGACGAGAAGAACATTGGATTCATCTTCGATTTGAGTCAGTAGTGTGCAGAAAAAATTGAAGTTGCATCTCTTAGTGAGAGCTTATCGGTTTCTGTAACTCCTGACGTAGGTCTTCTACCATCTCATCAGAATGTGAGGAAGATGATGTACATACTTTAGTTACTAGCATGGATCATATTCTTTAAAACAATATTGATATTCTTTCTTTAATTTTTTCAATATTTCTAATCTTGTTTTCAGTTTTTTTCGCTATACTAACCCCGATACCTAAATTTTCCACAAGCTCCGTACCTATGTAATAAACTGTGTGTGTCATGATTGTAATTCTATTCAGTTTCTACTACAGTTAATATTTTTCGTTCTTCTGTCCTGGTAGTAGCTTATTCCTAGCATACCATTAACTTCTACAATAGTGTTCTTACCCGCCCCTTTGCATGTCTGCGGTCTTTAATTACGGTCATCACACATACAGCCATCTCTGCCGTCTGCGTATTCTTCACTTTTTTCATCTTCACTCATCTGACTGGTACCTGCTATTCTTCAGAGCGAAGATCGGGCCTTGTACTAGGTGTAAAATTGCTATGTTGCCCAACATTTTTTTCTCTTTTCGAGGTGATTCCAACGGAAACAACAATGTGTTATTTAATCGGTTGATTCTTTGCTAATCGTGGCAACAACATACATAGTGTTTCCGCAAGGGCGTGCAAAAATGTAACAGGATATAGAGGATGCTCAACTGAACAATTTGAGGTACGGTATCTGAGGTCAGAGTAGATTAAAGAGATAATAGGAATAAAATCACGTTACTGTATACTTTTTTATTTACATTAGTTTATTGCAAATATCATGAATGTAGCGTTTGTACTCTATATTGCAAAATGTACTGAAACTGACGACCATTGACCTTAGCGCAAGCATTACAAATAACAAATAACCCCCCCCCCCCGCCCCCATGAGCCATGGACCTTGCCGTTGGTGGGGAGGCATGCATGCCTCAGCGATACAGATAGCCGTACCGTAGGTGCAACCACAACGGAGGGGTATCTGTTGAGAGGCCAGACAAACGCGTGGTTCCTGAAGAGGGGCAGCAGCCTTTTCAGTAGTTGCAGGGGCAACAGTCTGGATGATTGACTGATCTGGCCTTGTCACAATAACCAAAACGGCCTTGCTGTGCTGGTACTGCGAACGGCTGAAAGCATGGGGAAACTACGGCCGTAATTTTTCCCGAGGGCATGCAGCTTTACTGTATGGTTAAATGATGATGGCGTCCTCTTGGGTAAAATATTCCGGAGGTAAAATAGTCCCCCATTCGGATATCCGGGCGGGGTCTAATCAAGAGGATGTCGTTATCAGGAGAAAGAAAACTGGCGTTCTACGGATCGGAGCGTGGAATGTCAGATCCCTTAATGGGGCAGGTTGGTTAGAAAATTTAAAAGGGGAAATGGATAGGTTAAAGTTAGGTATAGTGGGAATTAGTGAAGTTCGGTGGCAGGAGGAACAAGACTTCTGGTCAGGTGACTACAGGGTTATAAACACAAAATCAAATAGGGGTAATGCAGGAGTAGGTTTAATAATGAATAGGAAAATAGGAATGCGGGTAAGCTACTACAAACAGCATAGTGAACGCATTATTGTGGCCAAGATAGATACGAAGCCCACGCCTACTGCAGTAGTACAAGTTTATATGCCAACTAGCTCTGCAGATGACGAAGAAATTGAACAAATGTATGATGAAATAAAAGAAATTATTCAGATAGTGAAGGGAGACCAAAATTTAATAGTCATGGGTGACTGGAATTCGGTAGTAGGAAAAGGAAGAGAAGGAAACGTAGTAGGTGAATGTGGATGGGGCTAAGAAATGAAAGAGGAAGCCGCCTGGCCGAATTTTGCACAGAGCACAACTTAATCATAGCTAACACATGGTTCAAGAAACATAAAAGAAGGTTGTATACATGTAAGAAGCCTGGAGATACTGACAGGTTTCAGATAGATTATCTAGTGGTAAGACAGAGATTTAGGAGCCAGGTTTTAAATTGTAAGACATTTCCAGTGGCAGATGTGGACTCTGACACCAATCTATTGGTTATGACCTGTACATTAAAACTGAAGAAACTGCAAAAAGGTGGGAATTTAAGGAGATGGGACCTGGATAAACTGACTAAACCAGAGGTTGTACAGAGTTTCAGGGAGAGCATAAGGGAACAATTGACAGGAATGGGGGAAAGAAATACAGTAGAAGAAGAGTGGGTAGCTTTGAGGGATGAAGCAGTGAAGGCAGCAGAGGGTCAAGTAGGTAAAAATACGAGGGCTAGTAGAAATCCTTGGGTAACAGAAGAGATATTGAATTTAATTGATGAAAGGAGAAAATATAAAAATACAATAAATGAAACAGGCAAAAAGGAATACAAACGTCTCAAAAATGAGATCGACAGGAAGTGCAAAATGGCTAAGCAGGGGTGGCTAGAGGACAAATGTAAGATAGATACTGCCTACAGGAAAATAAAAGAGACCTTCGGAGAAAAGAGAACCACTTGCATGAACATCAAGAGCTCAGATGCAAAGCCAGTTCTAAGCAAAGAAGGGAAAGCAGAAAGGTGGAAAGAGTATATAGAAGGTCTATACAAGGGTGATGTTCTTGAGGACAATATTATGGAAATGGAGGAGGATGTAGAAGAAGATGAAATGGGAGATACGATACTGTGTGAAGAGTTTGACAGAGCACTGAAAGACCTGAGTCGAAACAAGGCCCCCGGAGTAGACAACATTCAATTGGAACTACTGACGGCCTTCGGAGAGCCAGTCCTGACAAAACTCTACCATCTGGTGAGCAAGATGTATGAAACAGGCGAAATACCCTCAGACTTCAAGAAGAATATAATAATTCCAATCCCAAAGAAAGCAGGTGTTGACAGATGTGAAAATTACCGAACTATCAGTTTAATAAGTCACACTTGCAAAATACTAACGTGAATTCTTTACAGAAGAATGGAAAAACCATTAGAAGCCGACCTCGGGGAAGATCAGTTTGGATTCCGTAGAAATGTTGGAACACGTGAGGCAATACTGACCCTACGACTCATCTTAGAAGCCAGATTAAGGAAGGGCAAACCGACGTTTCTAGCATTTGTAGACTTAGAGAAAGCTTTTGACAATGTTGACTGGAATACTCTCTTTCAAATTCTGAAGTTGGCAGGGGTAAAATACAGTGAGCGAGGGGCTATTTACAATTTGTACAGAAACCAGATGGCAGTTATAAGAGTCGAGGGGCATGAAAGGGAAGCAGTGGTTGGGAGAGGAGTGAGACAGGGCTGTAGCCTATCCCCGATGTTATTCAATCTGTATATTGAGCAAGCAGTGAAGGAAACAAAAGAAAAATTCCGAGTAGGTATTAAAATCCATGGAGAAGAAATAAAAACTTTGAGGTTCGCCGATGACATTGTAATTCTGTCGGAGACAGCGAAGGACTTGGAAGAGCAGTTGAACGGAATGGATTGTGTCTTGAAGGGGGGATATAGGATGAGCATCAACAAAGGCAAAACAAGGATAATGGAATGCAGTCGAATTAAGTCGGGTGATTCTGAGGGAATTAGATTAGGAAATGAGACACTTAAAGTAGTAAAGGAGTTTTGCTATTTGGGGAGCAAAATAACTGATGATGGTCGAAGTGGAGAGGATATAAAATGTAGACTTGCAATGGCAAGGAAAGCGTTTCTGAAGAAGAGAAATTTGTTAACATCGAGTATAGATTTAAGTGTCA
Organism: Schistocerca piceifrons; assembly: GCF_021461385.2. Lineage (NCBI taxonomy): Eukaryota > Metazoa > Arthropoda > Insecta > Orthoptera > Acrididae > Schistocerca > Schistocerca piceifrons. The sequence continues at coordinate 770,890,787 of NC_060138.1, forward strand.
GGAAGTCATTTCTGAAAGTATTTGTATGGAGTGTAGCCATGTATGGAAGTGAAACATGGACGATAAATAGGTTGGACAAGAAGAGAATAGAATCTTTTGGGCGCTACAGAAGAATGCTGAAGATTAGATGGGTAGATCATATAACTAATGAGGAAGTGTTGAATAGGATTGGGGAGAAGAGAAGTTTGTGGCACAACTTGACTAGAAGAAGGGATCGGTTGGTAGGACATGTTCTGAGGCATCAAGGGATCACCAATTTAGTATTGGAGGGCAGCGTGGAGGGTAAAAATCACAGAGGGAGACCAAGAGATGAATACACTAAGCAGATTCAGAAGGATGAAGAGGCTTGTACAGGATAGAGTAGTATGGAGAGCTGCATGAAACCAGTCTCAGGACTGAAGACCACAACAACAACAAATAACGTAGAATACCACCATATTTTCGTTCTTAACTTCTTGTCCCGAATTCTATGACAGCGTTTGTTCCCTTGTCACATTGTAGTTTCTGGTTGATAAATAACTTATTAGCGGTTTCTTCAGAAAGGTGGCTCGGTGGCTCAGTGAGTAAAGTTCCCGATTACAAAATAGTTCAAATGGCTCTGAGGACTACGGGACTTAACATCTGAGGTCATCAGTCCCCTAGAACTTAGAACTACTTAAACCTAACTAACCTAAGGACATCACACACGTCCATGCCCGAGGCAGGATTCAAACCTGCGACCGTAGCGGTCGTGCGGTTCCAGACTGAAGTGTCTTGAACCGCTGGGCCACAACGGCCGACTCCCGATTACAAAACTAAAGTTTTGGGGTTCAGTCCCCCATTAGGTCTACGATATTCTCTGTTACTTGCCGATTCTTTCACCTGTCAGAATAACAAAATGCCAAGGCAAGTTGCATCGTGTTTCGGATTAGATGTTGAAATGTAGTTATTCCCTCTAACTGACTGTATAAGTCCGTTCAGAGGTGGTAGGAAGTCGAGGGCACACCATCATACCTACCTAATAAAGCACTAAAGCACTGCAGCGGTTAAACCAATCTTTGGGTTGAGCACAGCTTTACTTGCATTACAGCGTAACAAATGAAACTTAAAAATAGTTGTAGGCGGACGACTTTGCAGTTACACTACCGACGTGGCCCCATTCATCTATTTCTGCAATTGCTAGTACTCCTCTCCCCCATCCCTCTCACCATCTCTATGCTAACATGCGCAAATACTTTTCATAGGTAGTCTAAGATGGATGAGAATGCAGGCGACAAAAACTCTTAAGCTTCAACTCCTTCCCTATACTGCTAACTCTATTGGACACGGGTGCCTCCTTCATATAATTACGAAATAAGTTCGTGTTGTTATTTCCACAAAATGAGTGAATCAAGCAAGAACTCAGTTGTTGCTAACGGCTGACATCAACAGTTTTTTAATACAAAATCTCCCACAACGCTTATGGAATACTGCTGAAGTCCAATGTCATTCGAAAATGTTTTACGATTCAGTCAGAGTAATGTTTCCATTAGAAGCTGCAATAGTTTTTCGATGCGACATACGTCTATCTAATACTCAGAGCTCTGAGACTGAAAATTTCCAGAAGAGACACTGTGTTTCAGTAATTAAGAGTCCACAATATTGCAACAAACTGCCAAATTTGCTGCAGAAAAGGGTCAAGAGACGACTGGAAGGCTTTTTCCGCTTTTCTGTCCAACTACAATTATTACAGCAATGCCTTACCAAAGTTTTAAAAACAAATACACTCCTGGAAATGGAAAAAAGAACACATTGACACCGGTGTGTCAGACCCACCATACTTGCTCTGAACACTGCGAGAGGGCTGTACAAGCAATGATCACACGCACGGCACAGCGGACACACCAGGAACCGCGGTGTTGGCCGTCGAATGGCGCTAGCTGCGCAGCATTTGTGCACCGCCGCCGTCAGTGTCAGCCAGTTTGCCGTGGCATACGGAGCTCCATCGCAGTCTTTAACACTGGTAGCATGCCGCGACAGCGTGGACGTGAACCGTATGTGCAGTTGACGGACTTTGAGCGAGGGCGTATAGTGGGCATGCGGGAGGCCGGGTGGACGTACCGCCGAATTGCTCAACACGTGGGGCGTGAGGTCTCCACAGTACATCGATGTTGTCGCCAGTGGTCGGCGGAAGGTGCACGTGCCCGTCGACCTGGGACCGGACCGCAGCGACGCACGGATGCACGCCAAGACCGTAGGATCCTACGCAGTGCCGTAGGAGACCGCACAGCCACTTCCCAGCAAATTAAGGACACTGTTGCTCCTGGGGTATCGGCGAGGACCATTCGCAACCGTCTCCATGAAGCTGGGCTACGGTCCCGCACACCGTTAGGCCGTCTTCCGCTCACGCCCCAACATCGTGCAGCCCGCCTCCAGTGGTGTCGCGACAGGCGTGAATGGAGGGACGAATGGAGACGTGTCGTCTTCAGCGATGAGAGTCGCTTCTGCCTTGGTGCCAATGATGGTCGTATGCGTGTTTGGCGCCGTGCAGGTGAGCGCCACAATCAGGACTGCATATGACCGAGGCACACAGGGCCAACACCCGGCATCATGGTGTGGGGAGCGATCTCCTACACTGGCCGTACACCACTGGTGATCGTCGAGGGGACACTGAATAGTGCACGGTACATCCAAACCGTCATCGAACCCATCGTTCTACCATTCCTAGACCGGCAAGGGAACTTGCTGTTCCAACAGGACAATGCACGTCCGCATGTATCCCGTGCCACCCAACGTGCTCTAGAAGGTGTAAGTCAACTACCCTGGCCAGCAAGATCTCCGGATCTGTCCCCCATTGAGCATGTTTGGGACTGGATGAAGCGTCGTCTCACGCGGTCTGCACGTCCAGCACGAACGCTGGTCCAACTGAGGCGCCAGGTGGAAATGGCATGGCAAGCCGTTCCACAGGACTACATCCAGCATCTCTACTATCGTCTCCATGGGAGAATAGCAGCCTGCATTGCTGCGAAAGGTGGATATACACTGTACTAGTGCCGACATTGTGCATGCTCTGTTGCCTGTGTCTATGTGCCTGTGGTTCTGTCAGTGTGATCATGTGATGTATCTGACCCCAGGAATGTGTCAATAAAGTTTCCCCTTCCTGGGACAATGAATTCACGGTGTTCTTATTTCAATTTCCAGGAGTGTAGTTCAGCTACTTTGCTGTCATGACCAAGGGAGGTTTACAAAAAACTACAGGCGTATAATAGCCAAAGAAACGTCGAAGAAATCGGGACACGAGTTTGAAATGATGTTACGTCCTAGAAAGAAGATTTTATTTTGCACATGATTTGGGAAGTGAAGGTAACGTGCCGCGCCCGAGGCCGGATTCGAACCTGCGACCGTAGCGGTCGCGCGGTTCCAGACTGAAGCGCCTAGAACCGCTCGGCCACACCGGCGGGCTCTGATGAGTTGTTTGAAAGAAAAAGAGAGCAGTTTTGAAAAATAATTTCAAGGCAACAAATAATACATTTGCCTAATAAATGATAAAGAATTGGAGCAATATGTTATTGGGTTTCAAATTTATCTTTCGTTCCTAGATGATTAATAAATGTTTTTAATTGTGTAGATTAATATTTACGAGTAGAATAAATATTTTTATTTGTTATTCACGAACCACGAAAAATGATTTTTAATACGTATTCGTCATTCGTCATTTGAATAAACGTTCCCAACTGTAGAGGGAAGCGACACTCATCGCGCATGTGCACACTACAAGTTCGCAGCCTATGGCTAAGTGAGTGCGCGCGTGTGATATCTGTATGGTTGTGTCCAAGCGCTTGACATCCACTTGGCCGCAGCCAAGCGGTCGCTCGCTTATGTTATTCATGGAGTATGCATATCTATGGAGTGGTCGTAGTTTACTGCGCATGTAGTGAACATCAAACCGAGGTAGTCACTTGATTTTGGGACGAAGCTGCTCTTCTACATTTTGCGGTAATAGCGAAACCCAAATATTACACGTATTCGCCTTGTTTTATATACGTTTCCGCAAGTTTTGGTTTTAGTAAAAGATATAATGCAGTATTGTCATTGCTGCGGATGAAAAGAGGAGTATGTGAAAGGAGGACCAGTTACTTTTCGCAAGTATGGACAACAAATGTATAATTGTAAATGTCATGTTGATAAGAGGCACTTTATATTTGGAAAAATATCGGGACGCGGTATTATAAAGTATTGTAGAAATAATCTGCTCTTCTATAGCCATGTGATTATTATACAATTGTAAACTGCCAGTCAGTGTATGCATATTGATACAACGTACATGTTGTTGTTGTGGTCTTAAGTCCAGAGACTGATCTGATGCAGCTCTCCATGCTACTCTATCTTGTGCAAGCTTCTTCATCTCCCAGTACCCACTGCAACCCACATCCTTCTGAATCTGCTTAGTGTATTCATTTCTTGGTCTCCCTCTACGATTTGTACCCTCCACGCTGCCCTCCAATACTAAATTGGTGATCCCTTGATGTCTCAGAATATGACCTACCAAGCGATCCCTTCTTCTAGTCACGTTGTGCCACAAATTTCTCATCTCCCCAATTCTAATCAATACCTCCTCATTAGTTATGTGATCCACCCATCTAATTTTAAGCATTCTTCTGTAGCACCACACTTCGAAAGCTCCTATTCTCTTCTTGTCTAAACTATTTATCGTCCACGTTTCACTTCCATACATGGCCACAGTCCATACAAATACTTTCAGAAACGACTTCCTGAGACTTAAATCTATACTTGAGTTAACAAATTTCTCTTCTTCAGAAACACTTTCCTTGCCATTGCCAGTCTATATTTTATATCCTCTCTACTTCGACCACTATCAGTTAATTTGCTCCCCAAATAGCAAAAGTCATTTACTACTTTAAGCGTCTCATTTCCTAATCTAATTCCCTCAGCATCAACCGATTTATTGAGACTACATTCCATTATCCTCGATTTGCTTTTGTTGATGTTCATCTTAAACCCTCCTTTCATGACACTGACCATTCCGTTCAGGTGCTCTTTCAGGTCCTTTGCTGTCTCTGACAGAATTACAATGTCATCGGCAAACCTCAAAGTTTTTATTTCTTCTCCATGGATTATAATACCTACTCCGAAATTTTCTCTTGTTTCCTTTACTACTTGCTCAATATACAGATTGAATAACATCGGGGATAGGCTACAATCCTGTCTCACTCCCCTTTCAACCACTGCTTCCCTTTCATGCCCCTCGACTCTTATAACTGCGCCGCGTGGGATTAGCCGAGCGGTCTTTGGCGCCGCAGTCATGGACTGTGCGGCTGGTCCCGGCGGAGGTTCGAATTCTCCCTCGGGCATGGGTGTGTGTGTTTGTCCTTAGAATAATTTACGTTAAGTAGTGTGTAAGCTTAGGAACTGATGACCTTAGCGGTTGAGTCCCATAGGATTTCACACACACACACACACATTCTTATAACTGTCATTTGGTTTCTGTACGAATTGTAAACAGCCTTTAGCTCCCTGTATTTTACCCCTGCCAACTTCAGAATTTGAAAGAGAGTATTCCAGTCAACATTTTAAAAAGCATTTTCTAAGTCTACAAATGCTAGAAACGTAGGTTTGCCTTTTCTTAATCAATTTTCTAAGATAAGTCGTAGGGTCAGTATTACGTCTCTTGTTCCAATATTTCTACGGAATCCAAACTGATCTTCCCAGATGTCGGTTCTACCAGTTTTTCCAATCGTCTGTAAAGAATTCGTGTTAGTATTTTGCAGCTGTGACTTATTAAAATGATAGTTCGGAAATTTTCACATCAGTCAACAACTGCTGTCTTTGGGATTGGTATTATTATATTCTTCTTGAAGTCTGAGGGTATTTCGCCTGTCTCATACATCTTGCTCACCAGATGGTAGTTTTGTCATGACTGGCTCTCCCAAGGCCGTCAGTAGTTCTAATGGAATGGTGTATACTCCCGGGGCCTTGTTTCGACTTAGGTCTTTCAGTGCTGTGTCAAACTCTTCACGCAGTATCATATCTCCCATTTCATCTTCATCTACCTCCTCTTCCATTTCCATAATATTGTCCTCAAGAACATCGCCCTTGTATAGACCCTCTATATACTCCTTCCACCTTTCTGCTTTCCCTTCTTTGCTTAGAACTGGGTTTCCATCTGAGCTCTTGATGTTCATGCAAGTGGTTCTCTTATCTCCAAAGGTCTCTTTAATTTTCCTTTAGGCAGTATCTATCTTACCCCTAGTGACATAAGCCTCTACATCCTTACATTTGTCCTCTAGCCATCCCTGCGTAGCCATTTTGCACTTCCTGTCAATCTCATTTTTGAGACGTTTGTATTCCTTTTTGCCTGTTTCATTTACTGAATTTTTGTATTTTCTCCTTTCATCAATTAAATTCAATATCTCTTCTGTTACCCAAGGATTTCTACTAGCCTCGTCTTTTTACCTACTTGATCCTTATCTGCCTTCACTACTTCATCTCTCAAAGCTACCAATTCTTCTTCTACTGTATTTGTTTCCACCATTCCTGTCAATTGTTCCCTTATGCTCTCCCTGAAACTCTCTACAACCTCTGGTTTAGTCAGTTTATCCAGGCCCCATCTCCTTAAATACTCACCTTTTTGCAGTTCCTTCAGTTTTAATCTACAGGTCATAACCAATAGATTGTGGTCAGAGTCACAACTGCCCCTGGAAATGTCTTACAATTTAAAATCTGGTTCCTAAATCTCTGTCTTACCATTATATAATATGTCTGAAACATTCCAGTATCTCCAGGCTTCTTCCATGTATACAACCTTCTTTCATGGCTCTCGAATCAAGTGTTAGCTATAATGAAGTTATGCTCTGTGCAGAATTCTACCAGGCGGCTTCCTCTTTCATTTCTTACCCTCATTGCATATTCACCTACTACGTTTCCTTCTCTTCCTTTTTCTACTGTCGAATTCCAGTCACCAATGACTATTAAATTTTTGTCTCCCTTCACTAGCTGAATAATTTCTTTTATCTAATCATACATTTCATCAATCTCTTCGTCATATGCGGAGCTAGTTGGCGTATAAACTTGTACTACTGTAGTAGGCGTGGGCTTCCTGTCTATCTTGGCCACAATAATATGTTCACTGTCCTGTTTGTAGTAGCTTACCCGCATTCCTTATTTGTTTATTCATTATTAAACCTACTCCTGCATTACCACTATTTGATTTTGTATTTCTAACCCTGCATTGACCTGAGCAGAAGCCATGTTCCTCCTGCCACCGAACTTAACTAATTCCCACTATATCTAACTTTAACCTATCCATTCCCCTTTTTAAATTTTCTAACCTACCTGCCCGATTAAGGGATCTGACATTCTACGTTCCGACCCGTAGAACGCCAGTGTTCTTTCTACTGATAACAACGTCCTCCTGAGTAGTCCCCGCCCGGAGATCCGAATGGGGGACTATTTTACCTCCAGAATATTTTACACAAGAGAACACCATCATCATTTAACCATACAGTAAAGCTGTATGCCCTCGGGAAAAATTAAGGCTGTAGTTTCCCCTTGCTTTCAGCCGTTTGCAGTACCAGCACAGAAAGGCCGTTTTGGTTAATGCTACAAGGCCAGATCAGTCAATCATCCAGACTGTTGCCCCTGCAACTACTGAAATGGCTGCTGCCCCTCTTCAGGAACCACACGTTTGTCTGGTCTCTCCATTGTGGTTGCACCTACGGTACGGCTGTCCGTATCGCTGAGGCATGCAAGCCTCCCCACCAACGGCAAGGTCTATGGCTCTTGGTGGGAGGGGGGCGTGGGGGGGACAACAACGTACATATGCAGATAAAATTTATAGGGCTGCGCGGGGTAGTCGTGCGGTCTAGGGTGCCTTGCCACTGTTCTCGCTGCTCCTCTCGTCGGTGGTTAGAGTCCTCCCTTTTGTTTGTGTGTGTGTGTTGTCCTTAGCGTAAGTTAGTTTGAGTTAGGTTAAGTAGTGTGTAAGCCTAGGGACTGATGACCTCAGCAGTTTGGTCCATAAAATTTACCAGCAAAATTTATACACGATGGTCTGATTAATTTCCTCCAAATTATGCAGGTTCTCAAGACTATGTGTGTATCAACTATCTCTGCAAGAGACAGTTTCGAGTACAGTGTCTTTGCAATGTAATTAATTAGAACAGAGTCTTCAATGTGAATCAATGTAATAGAAACTCTAAAAAATATTATTGGCTCTCATTTATTTTTTTATCCCAGAATTAGAGCACTGATAATCTATTTTTTATGTTTTGTGTATTGTGTATGGTTTTACTTTATTGATGAGGTGACTTAAAAATGTTATAGATATTTTACTTGTCTACAAAAAGCAGAACAGTAAATAAAGAAAAATTGAAAATAATAATGGACAAGCAGGTGATGCAAATCGCTTACCGCATTTACAATAACAATTTCATACTTCCAAATGCCATGTTTTTTTTCTTGACACTTTGGCGCCTTCTACAGTGTTAGTGTAACGTAATCAATTAGAACAGAGATTCGTCAATGTGGAAATGGGCAATAGTAAACGTAAAAAAATATTGTTGGCTGTCATTTCCTATCGCAAACATAAATAAAATGGAATCTGAGATATGGCGAAAAAGCACAATACAATTTATCTTCATAGATTTTAGTTTAGTTTCTGGTTTCACATTGTTAAGATGTCTGTAAAACGCATATACAAAGTTTCGCAGTCTCCTGAAGATGATCTATCGATAGTAGTGTATTAATAACACTCAAAATACTCTAAGTGCTATACGGGCTAAAATGTGCCGTACCCCAAACATTGGACCTGAGATGCAGGAGATGTTATGGACAGAATTCTCGTTCTGTGCATCCGAATGCTCACTCCACAGTTATTTCTACTCTATGGTGCTATTAGGCAAGAAAGCATTGGTCATCTTCGGCAACTTCCGCCAACGTTCTTTAAATGTTTTGCGCTGTTGCCCGCACACCGCAGCTGTGCGCAAACCACGCAGGTATGTGACGCGTTAGTGTGGGCTGCTGGCCACCTGACGAACTCACACCGCACCTCACCGCTGCAGCAGATTACACCGCGTCACTCGACACAGATGCCGGCCGAAGTGGCCGTGCGGTTAAAGGCGCTGCAGTCTGGAACCGCAAGACCGCTACGGTCGCAGGTTCGAATCCTGCCTCGGGCATGGATGTTTGTGATGTCCTTAGGTTAGTTAGGTTTAACTAGTTCTAAGTTCTAGGGGACTAATGACCTCAGCAGTTGAGTCCCATAGTGCTCAGAGCCATTTTTTTTTCGACACAGATCAGTGAGTGTTTTTTAGTTCCTTCGTCTAGATGAATTAATGCCTCTGGGGAATACGGCCTGCGCAGAATGGACGACGTATTCTCGTATGAAGAACTGCGATAGACCACCAGCTAGATGATACAGTGTCCCTATCCCACACGTCTCTGGTCCATAAAATACCAATCTAAAAGAAAAATCTAGAAAGGAACTATACATGTGATAATACAAACAAGAATTTCGCAATCTGGACAAGAAATATTAAATTTTCCTGTCTGTATGGGGTGTCTGGAACGTATAGAGTTACACAGATTACAGAGGATCCAAATCTGTGTGTTCTGAGACCAGTAACGAATGATCAGCACAGAATAATTTAGTCAATATTAGGTTCTGAGTAAGCTGTGTGCGTGGGTTCCTTTTTTTGTAAACGATTTGTTTTACGTAAACAACAGCCTACCGCATCGAAGAAGTTGGTCGACTGTTCGAGTCCAAATTAGTTCGCTACTACGTCGATTTTCCGTATTCATCTCATAAAAATGATACTCTGCTTGAGATGTACCTTGATATTGTCAGCCATCGTCATGTCATTTAATACAGTACGAAGAAACGGCATAAAATTTTGAATTACAGTTTTCAAATAATTAATTTTTTGCCTATGTATCTTTGCTCGCGCCATTAAGTTTTACCTCGCGTTAGAGATACACAAATGAAACACCGATTTTCTGTCTAAAGGCGAGGAGCGATGGCAATTAGTTCTAGTGGCTAGTGTTGCTGCCTCTGGGTCACTGGGTCCCGGGTTCGATTTTTGGCCGGGTTTGGGATTATCTCTGCACGTGGACTGGTTGTTTGTGTTGTCCTCATCATTTCATCATCATCATCATTCGTGACAGTGGCTAGATTGGACTGTAAAAAAATTGGACTCTGTAAAAACTGGAACTTTGCACGGGCGCTGATGACCGCGGAGTTGAGCGCTCCACAAACCAATCATCATCATCATCTTCATCGTGGCAATTGGTCCTTCACAGTGATAGTGGTCGGAGCTATAATCTGGGCTATCCAACTGAAATAGGTAATTTCCAGACTTCACCTTATTTGCGAAACTGAGAATTGCGACCGTGGCTAACCAATCTTGAAAAATTGTAAGGGGCCCAGGAACCAACACGAGAAACGACGGTGGTCGTCCGTCAGTTTTCACTGCCCACCAATCTACTGTCAGGAATGTTTGTAGCCGCGCGGGATTAGCCGAGTGGTCTGGGGCGCTGCAACCATGGACTGTGCGGCTGATCCCGGCGGAGGTTCGAGTCCTCCCTTGGGCATGGGTGTGTGTGTGTGTGTGTTTGTCCTTAGGATACTTTAGGTTAAGTAGTGTGTAAGCTTAGGGACTGATGACCTTAGCAGTTAAGTCCCATAAGATTTCACACACATTTGAACATTTTTTTTTGAATGTTTGTATTTCCCTGTCCACTGTCACCCGCAAGTTTTTAAACATTTTAGAAACGGCTGTCTTGCCGGCCAGCTGTTTTCTTTGCTCAAGTGTGACTCTCTGGCGTGCAACGAAAAGTTGTCTGACACTGACTGCTGGCTGTTTCCACACGGAGTCGCAACCTTACCCAGTCAAAGGAGAGTCAGAAGTGTGCATCACGTGCGACAGACTGGATTCTTAAGCAAAGACTAAACCGACTGCTGCGAATCGGCATTTCCCAAACAAGTGTCAAGTACGAGGGGCGCAGAACATTTTTTTCTAGCAGGTTGGTTTCATTCAGGATTCCAATACACTATATTATTCCTCATTCTTTTGGCTAGGAAACGTTATTTTTCAGCACATAATCCTTTCAATGAGCGGACCTACGCCGCCTTATTGGATGGTTCTGTATGCTCACATGCTACGTTGTATTGGTCTACATCCGAGCCAACGTCTTGGTGCATGTATGACGTCCCTATCATCCAGTTACTGCTTCCCGCTGAGTGCACCCTTCATTGGGCCAAACAGAAGGAAGTCAGAAGGTGCGACATCCAGGCTGTAAGGTGGGTGGGAAATGTTATGCCGGAGGGCCGGCAACTCATATTAAACCACAGAGGACGAGGTTGTCTGTGTCCAAGGCGTACCAAAAGCACCATGGTAAACACTGGATATTTACATACAAGATAATGGAAACAGACATTCCGAACACTACTTCCTGCAGGGGGACGTCAAGCCACTGTCTGCAGGAAGTATCACTACACCAAAACCTGATTGGCTGGAGTCAGCTATTTAGAGGCTAGAACCAGCCACGAATTTCAGTTCACTCCGGATGCATACCTCGTGAGCTTCGACCGCTGAAGATTTCGTCTTCGTCTCTGAATTGGACTCTGACTAGTGTGTGTGTGTGTGTGTGTGTGTGTGTGTGTGTGTGTGTGTGAGTGTTTTACCACGAACCTTTCTGGAAAATTAGAAGTGAACTTTTGTTTGCCTCAATTAGGAAATTTTAACTGGCATTGTTATTGTTACCTTTCGTTTGTTGTTCAGTCATCAACCTTGTGAACTTACATAAATAAAAGTTGTGTTTGTGAGAAATTTCGAATTGTAAGTGACAGCAGGAAAGGACAGTCCAATGAAGTTTAGTGAGCTCCTCTCAGGTGCGCAGACTTGCTTGAGGCCTTGTGTTGTCGTGGATAAGAAGAAGTTCGTTTACATTTTTGTGGCGACACATGCACTGATTTCTGCAGTTCCTGAGGGTGGCGCAGTACACTTCGGAGTTGATCATTGCACACTGAGGGAGGGCATCAAACAGAATAACTCCTTCAGAGTCTCAGAAAACCATCATCATGACTTTACAAGCCGAGAGTGCTGCTTTGAACTTGTTCTTCGGAGGGGAGATGGTGTGGTGCTGCTTCATGGATTGCCTATTTGTTTCCGATTCAAAGTGACGAACCCATGTTTTATCGTATGTGACGATGTTAGAAAAAAACGTTTCTAGATCAGCCTCGTAGTGCGCAAACAATTCCACAAAGATGGTCCTTCGTCACTCATTAGCATCTTCTGTTAGGCGGCAAGGAACCCAGCAGGCACGCACCTCTGAGTACCCCAATTGGTGGACAGGTGTGTCAGCATTACCAACAGAGGCGTCCAGTTGACCAGCGAGGTGTCGGATTCAGATCCGTCGATCAACTCGAGTGAGTGTCCTTGGGTACCAATATTGCAGGAGCCACAGCTGTGTTCGGCCGACCGGCACGCGGGAGATCGGGTAGGTTTGCGCGGCGTTGCTGCGATAGACAGACGTCTCGACCAACGACTCACCGTGCTTTTGTTCACTGCCAGGTCTTTTGAATATCTGGCAAAACGAACTCAATGACAGCTCTCTGCGTTTGGAACACACCTCCGTTACAGATGCCATATTGAAGGCTACGTATAGCGCAACCACCAATGGGAACTTCATGAAACAAAAGGGGCTGAAGCGATAATATTTCCCGATGCCAACAACTAACGTAGCATTTTTTCAACCGGAAAAAAGTGTTGCATTACTTATTGACGCAGGAAATTGCGTATCCGTGCTGTCAAAGACGAACAATAATTTTCTACACTCCTGGAAATGGAAAAAAGAACACATTGACACCGGTGTGTCAGACCCACCATACTTGCTCCGGACACTGCGAGAGGGCTGTACAAGCAATGATCACACGCACGGCACAGCGGACACACCAGGAACCGCGATGTTGGCCGTCGAATGGCGCTAGCTGCGCAGCATTTGTGCACCGCCGCCGTCAGTGTCAGCCAGTTTGCCGTGGCATACGGAGCTCCATCGCAGTCTTTAACACTGGTAGCATGCCGCGACAGCGTGGACGTGAACCGTATGTGCAGTTGACGGACTTTGAGCGAGGGCGTATAGTGGGCATGCGGGAGGCCGGGTGGACGTACCACCGAATTGCTCAACACGTGGGGCGTGAGGTCTCCACAGTACATCGATGTTGTCGCCAGTGGTCGGCGGAAGGTGCACGTGCCCGTCGACCTGGGACCGGACCGCAGCGACGCACGGATGCACGCCAAGACCGTAGGATCCTACGCAGTGCCGTAGGGGACCACACCGCCACTTCCCAGCAAATTAAGGACACTGTTGCTCCTGGGGTATCGGCGAGGACCATTCGCAACCGTCTCCATGAAGCTGGGCTACGGTCCCGCAGACCGTTAGGCCGTCTTCCGCTCACGCCCCAACATCGTGCAGCCCGCCTCCAGTGGTGTCGCGACAGGCGTGAATGGAGGGACGAATGGAGACGTGTCGTCTTCAGCGATGAGAGTCGCCTCTGCCTTGGTGCCAATGATGGTCGTATGCGTGTTTGGCGCCGTGCAGGTGAGCGCCACAATCAGGACTGCATACGACCGAGGCACACAGGGCCAACACCCGGCATCATGGTGTGGGGAGCGATCTCCTACACTGGCCGTACACCACTGGTGATCGTCGAGGGGACACTGAATAGTGCACGGTACATCCAAACCGTCATCGAACCCATCGTTCTACCATTCCTAGACCGGCAAGGGAACTTGCTGTTCCAACAGGACAATTCACGTCCGCATGTATCCCGTGCCACCCAACGTGCTCTAGAAGGTGTAAGTCAACTACCCTGGCCAGCAAGATCTCCGGATCTGTCCCCCATTGAGCATGTTTGGGACTGGATGAAGCGTCGTCTCACGCGGTCTGCACGTCCAGCACGAACGCTGGTCCAACTGAGGCGCCAGGTGGAAATGGCATGGCAAGCCGTTCCACAGGACTACATCCAGCATCTCTACGATCGTGTCCATGGGAGAATAGCAGCCTGCATTGCTGCGAAAGGTGGATATACACTGTACTAGTGCCGACATTGTGCATGCTCTGTTGCCTGTGTCTATGTGCCTGTGGTTCTGTCAGTGTGATCATGTGATGTATCTGACCCCAGGAATGTGTCAATAAAGTTTGCTCTTCCTGGGACAATGAATTCACGGTGTTCTTATTTCAATTTCCAGGAGTGTATATTTCCTGGGCTGTACAATCAGTGCCTGAATTGTCTTAGTTTGAGACCTATTGGGATGGAAGTGCCTGACAGAGAAGGCGATTTTGTTTCGTAAAATTTTGGCTTTCACTGAGACTGCCCCGCAAAACTCGAGATGGTTATTAGCGTCCTTTCATATTTCGTATCCCATCTCATGCTATCCATCTAATAAGTTTGCAAATTATTTGCTCCACTGAATTCTACCGCAAAACCTAATTTTTGGTCTGCGGTGTGAACAGTTTTCTGAGCGTCCACAAGAGGACCTAATCAGGCTGCCGTGCTGCTCCTGCAGAAGAGCTCCCTGAGAAAGTGATTACGGGCGCATGCCGCCAACGGAGCGGCCGTTTTAATTAAGAACTTGTCCCACTGCCGGGGAGACACACCTCTCCCCCGTCTCGGCGGCGCCGCAGGTTCTTCTTATGGAAAAGGGCGAAGCGTGCAGTGTAGCCGACACAGCAGCTGCCTCCTTACTGCTAATAAACAGAGCGTTAAAGTCCCATGTGACACTGGACGTCCAAAATTTTCTGCCGCCTCTTATAGCTGCTCATGAAATCGTAATGTGAACAATGTGCTTATCCCTGCGGTTGTCTTTTCCGCCAACTAATGGATTTGCGAAATTACCTGTGGTACAGAACTCACGATGTTGAAATAGGTGGGTCTGTAACACCAACACTTAATATCACTCGTAATTTCCACTGATTTATAGATAATGTTTAAGCTACTTTTCGTGCATACTTTGTTAATATTTACGATAATTTTTAAATTTGTAATGAATTGAGCATTTTCTATATGTGTAATGTTAACTGTAAACTATTATATACAACTCGTTTCTTGTAGTGGCCATTTTCGCAGCAGCTGTATATAAATTGCAGTTGTTTCAAAGAAAATGCTTATTTTGCATACTGCACATCGAAATTTTTGTTTTTATTTATGCACGCAGACGCGTTTCGACTCACTGTTTACACTAATTGATCTATAATAGACAGAAATTCCAACAAATGATTAAATATCTGATTTGTCGAAAAAAATCTCCCTCTCTAATACACTACTGGCCATTGAAACTGCTATACCAAAAAGAAATGCAGATGATAAACAGGTATTCATTGGACAAATATATTATACTAGAAGTGACATGCGATTACATTTTCACGCAATTTGGGTGCATAGATCCTGAGATATCAGTACCCTGAAAAACCACGTCTGGCCGAAATAACGGCCTTGATACGCCTGGGCATTGAGTCAAACAGAACTTGGTTGGCGTGTACAGGTACAGCTGCCCATGCAGCTTCAACACGATACCACAGTTCATCAAGAGTAGTGACTGGCGTATTGTGACGAGCCAGTTGCTCGGCCACCATTGACCAGACGTTTTCAATTGGTGAGAGATCTGGAGAATGTGCTGGCCAGGGCAGCACTCGAACATTTTCTGTATCCAGAAAGGCCCGCACAGGACCAGCAACATGCGGTCGTGCATTATCTTGCTGAAATGTAGGATTTCGCAGGGATAGAATGAAGGGTAGAGGCACGGGTCGTAACATATCTGAAATGTAACGTCCGCTGTTCAAAGTGCCGTCAATGCGAACAAGAGGTGACCGAGACGTGTAACCAATGGCACCCCATACCATCACGCCGGGTGATACGCCAGTATGGCGATGACGTATACACGCTTCCAATGTATGTTCACCGCGATGTCGCCAAACACGGATGCGACCAACATGATGCTGTAAACAGAACCTGGATTCATCCGAAAAAACCTGCATCCAGGTTCATCGTTGAGTGCACCATCGCAGGCGCTCCTGTCTGTGATGCAGCATCAAGGGTAACCGCAGCCATGGTCTCCGAGCTGATAGTCCATGCTGCTGCAAACGTTGTCGAACTGTTCGTTCAGATTATTGTCTTGCAAACGTCCCCATCTGTTGACTCAGGGACCGAGACGTGGCTGCACGATCCTTTACAGCCATGCGGATAAGATGCCTGTCATCTCGACTTCTTGTGATACGAGGCCGTTGGGATCCAGCACGGCGTTCCGTAATAACCTGCTGAACCCACCGATTCCATATTGGATCTCGAGCAACGCGAGCAGAAATGTCGCGATACGATAAACCGCAATCGCGATAGGCTACAATCCGACCTTTATCAAAGTCGGAAATGTGATGGTACGCATTTTCCTCCTTACACGAGGCATCACAACAACGTTTCACCAGGCAACGCCGGTCAACTGCTGTTTGTGTATGAGAAATCGGTTGGAAACTTTCCTCATGTCAGTACGTTGTAGGTGTCGCCACCGGCGCCAACCTTGTGTGAATGCTCTGGAAAGCTAATCATTTGCGTATCACAGCATTTTCTTCCTGCTGGTTAAATTTCGCGTCTGTAGCACGTCATCATCGTGGTGTAGCAATTTTAATGGCCAGTAGTGGACACACACACACACACACACACACACACACACACACACACACACATAGGCATTCACAAAACAGTTGAATGCAGAAAACTGAGAATGTTGGTAACACTTAGAAAAACAAATGAAACTCTGTATTAAAAAGATGGCAGTTACAGTGATGTGTAACGTAAACAGTGAACTGAAAGTGAACTGTAAGATGTGCACCTGGTTGCCAGATGAGAAAAAGCAATTTGCTTAGATGCAATGAATTAGACGTTACCTGTAAGTACCTTTCCATTTCATAAAAAAACGTTAAGGAACTGTTTTTAAATCTATAACCAGATGTGAAACCATTACGTATGTGTAAAAATGGACAAATCATGTAATATTTCAGGACACCCACTGAAGATGCCTTGTAAAAAAGGCGAAACGCGTCTGGGTGCAGAAATAAATGTAAAAATTTCGACGTGCAGCATGCAAAAAAAAGGCATTTTCTTTGAAACAGCTGCAATTTATTACATACAATCGCCAGTCACATTAATGTGACCACCTGTCGAAAGCTTGAATAACCAGCTTCTGCAGAGCGCAACGCTGCGAGACGGGCAGGAAGATGATCAGTGAGGCTCTGGAAGGTACCGACACGAATACGGAGCCATGTCGACTCCAGTGCCACGACCAGACGCGCTAGGTTTCTCGGTTGTAGATCCGTGGCGCGAACAGGCCGATCCAGGTGCTGCACACATTCTCGATTGTGTTTAACTCCGGGGCGTTTGGTGGCCAGGGTGTACGGTAAACTCATCCTCGTGTTCCTCGAAGCACTCACGTCAGGACGAGCTGTGTGACACGGTGCACTGTGCTGCGGCTAAATATAACCGTGCCGAGGAAAAGCAAACTGCAAGTAGTGCTGGACATGGTGACCAAGGATATATGCAAGCTTGTGTTGAATCATTGTGTCTTCCAGAAAGACGAAATCACCTAGGGATGCTTTCGGGCTTGGACCCTTCCTGCTGTTGTTGCAGCGTGTTTGATTTCATACTTTTCACGCATTATGTGGCAATGGCTGTACATCTGGTGGAACTTAAAACGTGATTCACTGTAAACCTCTCGCCACTCAGCGCCACTCAATGGATGTCGAGTACCTCTCGATACTCAGTGGACGTCGAACTGCGATACTGGCGTGCAAAATTCCAGCCTTCGTGGAAGATGAACAGCAATCAGGATGAGTGTATTAACCAGGCGCCTGCGGTGGAGGTCCATACGCAGCAACGTTTGCTGAACGGTCGCTGAGAGGAGGAAAAAAGTTCAAATGGTTCTGAGCACTATGGGACTTAACATCTGAGGTCATCATTCCCCTAGAAATTAGAACTACTTAAACCTAACTAATCTAAGGACATCACACACATCCATGCCGCAGGCAGGATTCGAACCTGCGACTGTAGCGGTCACGTGGTTCCAGACTGAAGCGCCTAGAACCGCTCGCTCACAACGGCCGGCGTTGAGAGGACACTTTGGATCATCTGGGCGGTCAGATGTTCAACAGTTGCACGTCTATTCGCCCTTACACATCTCCGCAGTCATGTTTCACTCCTGTCGTCTATGGCTCGAGTTGCACCACAGTTACCTTGGCGCCAGTTTCGGATGACGCCATTTAGCCATGCATGGTATACTTTAACCACGGCGGCTCGCAAACAGTTTACATACTTAGCCGTTTCGGAAATGCTTCCATCCTTCCCAAAGAACATACGGTTTTGAATGTCAGGTACATAGCTCCGTTTTCGCATTACGACGACTGTACTGTTTTCCGCGTCCCCCAACAAGCTTTAGATACCCTCCACTGCTAGTGCTGCCACCTACAATCTGTGAGTGGTTATTCCACGTAGACGTCGAACATAGGCCTCAGTCTCATGAATGTGATTGAACCGCGTAGTTAAATGGTCCATGTGTAGGCTGAATAAAATTGCTCCAACTGAATAGGAAAAATTGGAGGGAAGTCCCTCTTAGGGAGGCAACAGCACAGATGGAAGAGGTGGAGGGAGCGAAGAGAGCTCCCCACCCGAGAACAAAATACCATTGTGTCGTCAGCCATCAGACCACCCACATCCGATTGCGGATTCGAGACTAAGGCATCTTCAGGTCCAACAAATTAGAGCCTGAGATAGATGTTGGATTTCCGTGTAAAGATGTGGACTGCTGATATTATGTTACATGGCAATTGCTAATTGGAAAAAGAGCCGTGTTTGAGCCATGTAGACGTTGTGGCGATGTCCACGTAATATTCGCCAACATCGACGCAGCGTTTCACAGCGACACCTCCAGACAAAGCATTATTTTTATTATTATTATTGTAAAAAAGAATGGGACAGTACTTCCTGTGTATGCTTTGAGAATATAAGGTAAAAGAAATAGTTTAAGTGTTGTAATATCCACGACACTATGTTCTAGCCACAAGATGTTAAAATGAACTAAGTGAACAAACTTCAACAAATATTATCGATACTACGTATAAAACGAGTGTATCGTGTAAAAACGACGATAATTATTTCATTATTTCTGTAATAACTTAATTTCTGTGTGAATTAAAATTATTATCAGAGAACTACACTCACGGACAACGACAATTATAATTTTTTTTTATAAGCTGTGACAATTGTAGTTCAGTTGTTCTTCGTGTGCTAACCGATGAACTGTTCGGACGTGAGACGTGTGAGGTCTCTGAAGAGGAAACCTGTAACTGTATACTGTTAATTATTATTTGAAAAATAGATTCGCTGTTGTCTAGACGTGGATTTGTATTTATTTTGATTGTAATCAAATCTAATTAATGTTTTAAGTGTTAATTTTCAGCTCCGCAGTTAGGAGCGCAGCCGTTAGCGCTAGTAACTTACAGCAGAGTTTACTAGTAGCTGGTATAAAAAATATGACGGTATTTATCATTGAAAATGATTTTAAATGCTAAAGAATAGGGATAAAAGGCTTTAAGAGTTTTATCTAAATATATTACCTTGATATTAGGAATGGAAAATAACAGTAGACAAATTGACTATCGTCTGTCTGCCGCCCCAACAAAAATATCTCCGCAGCAGTTTTAATTCGAGAATTTTAACAAACATAATTGTTGTTAGATATAAATGAATGGAAATAAAAGACAGAATTCAACTCAGATTGAATCTTTAAAAATAGTGCCCACAGAACGTTACGTAATATCAATTTCTTATTTGCTGACGTATGAAGCCTAATTATTTTGGACGATTTACATGAAATATTTTAATAGGAGACATACGTCAGTGTTGTGCGGGGGTAGTATTTTGTGACTAAATGTTCCTTTTGCTAGAGAAAAGTGCTTCCCTTTTAAGGAACAGTTGTGTAAAATCTGATAAATTATACGCAATTTAGTCCCACTCACACGACTTTACAGACATTTCCACACGTCAAGTGGAGATTTCTTTAGCGGAGTGACAAATGTTAGCCGGGATAATCATTTTCGAGATCAGACGAAGTGTTACGCCGCCATTAGGTAACTGGTTTTATATTTTGTTTTGATCTGCCTGAAATCTCACTTATAAGCAATTAAAGTCACGAAATACTATAAACCGGTTCCGCCACAGTGTGTATCCAGACAGTTCTTGACACAAGTCAGTTACCTGTGACAGGCTCCTTGTCTGAATCCTTAAATGCAGGATGGTTATACATTGACCAATTACATTAATGTGAGAACCTCTCAAAAGCCCGAATAACCACATTTGGCAGTGCAGACCGCTGCGGGACGTACAGGAAGGCAGTCAGTGAGTTCCTGGGAGGTAGCGACTGGGATGTGGAGCCATGCCGACTCTCGTGTTATGGCCAGCTGTGCCACGTTTCTTGGTTGAGGATCCGTGGCGCTAACAACCCGATCGAGCTGGTCCCACATATTCTCGGAGGAGGAGGAGATTAGTGTTTAACGTCCCGTCGACAACGAGGTCATTAGAGACGGAGCGCAAGCTCGGATGAGGGAAGGATGGGGAAGGAAATCGGCCGTGCCCTTTCAAAGGAACCATCCCGGCATTTGACTGAAGCGATTTAGGGAAATCACGGAAAACCTAAATCAGGATGGCCGGAGACGGGATTGAACCGTCGTCCTCCCGAATGCGAGTCCAGTGTGCTAACCACTGCGCCACCTCGCTCGACCATATTCTCGAATGGGTTTCAATCCGGGGAGGAAAGTACGGTGAACTCATCCTGGTGATGCTCCAACCACGCACGTACACTGGAGGGCTGTGTGACGCATTGCATTGTCCTGCTGATACAGGCCATCTTAGGGAGGAAAAATAAACTGCGTGTAGCGATGGACGTGGTCTCCAGGGACACATACATATTTGTGTTCATTCACTATATCTTTCAGAATGACGAGGGAACCCTGGGAATACCGGACGCGGTGACCGAGCGGTTCTAGGCGCTTCAGTCCGGAACCCCGCTGCTGCTACGGTCGCAGGTTCGAATCCTGCCTCGGGAATGGATGTGTGTCATGTCCTTAGGTTATTTAGGTTTAAGTAGTTCTAAGTTTCGGGGACTGATGACCTCAGCTGTTAAGTCCCATAGTGCTTAGAGCCATTTGAACCAAACCCTGGGAATGAGAAGAAAACATTCCCCAGGCCATAAAATTTTTGACGATTGTTGCAGTGGCAATGGACTTGCGGAATTTGCGTGCAAATTTCAGCTTTCTTGGCCGATGAACGGAAGTCAACATGGGTGTGTAAATCAGGTACCTGGTGCGGAAGCCCATACGCAGCAGTTTATTTATTTGCTGGAGATCACTGACCACTGTTCTGATCATCATCAGACAGCTTACTCTATGAAGAGAGTAGCGTAAATGTACTTTGTGAAATGTAAACTAGAATCACGAAAAGGAATGTACATCAACAAATACATAAAAGAAAGGAAGCTGTACCCAGATTTATCAGACTCGCTAGGGTGTAGCTTTCGATGTACTATGTTTATTTTTGTGCTTTTAGTCTACATTCCTCTAAGTATATTCAGGTTACTCTCTTCACAGAGTAAACGTTCTGATATTGATCAGTACAGTGATTGAAACCGGTCACCAGTAAATAAATAAAGGTATTCATGCGGTTGGTACTGCATTATTATTTTAAAAAAATTCTAACTTTCCGTAAACTTTGTCGTTTGGCACAGTTAGAGGGGAGGCTAAGCGAGCAGAAGCTCCCAGTTTGCTTTCCTGAAATTCCTTAATCTCTTGGTGCATTAATTGTATATTACTCCTTGATCTTCCCTAGTGAGGCAGTACTTTATCACATTATAATCGGTAGTTGTTTTCCTGAGGCGATTTCCAAGTGTCAAACGTACTTAGAAACTGTCATGCGTAAGGATAACGTCTATGTTGAAGCGTGCTCCCGCCCTGTTTTTGTAAGTAGGTGGGATACCAGGAAGATTATGCACATAAAGTTGCGGCTTCAGAATCGTCTGGTCCAATTCATGACCTCTATCACCTCGCATGTCCAACGCCGAAACGCAAATTAAACGTTTGCGTCAATACAAGTTACAATAAGCTCACTGTAAAGAGTCTGAGAAAAGAGCGTTAACTTTTCTGTGTGTATAGATATTTCATCGTGTACTGGAAGTTCATGCTGACACTAAACTAACCGGTATCCGCAATAATAACTTCTGTGATTATCGCGTGCTCGTCAGACAAGATAACGATTTTCGTGGATCCTATTAGGAACAATTACGGTCGCCATTGGGTACCTACCTACCGTTACTGTGCTGTTGTCGGCATATTAGGGAACCTTACTTACATTGAGAAGAGTTCCTGCACAGCTTACATCGAATTTCTGTTTCCGACAATTTCAATAATTCGTGTAGCACAGTTACACTGCGCATTGCATTCTGCCATTCCATTCGTAGCGATTATATGATAGGTACGAAAGTAACGATGTGGCCATCATTATGTATGATCAAATGGCACGCCTTCATGTGTGACTACGGATTGTTTATAAAGTTATTCAAAAGCGACATTCTCTTCTCTTCTTTTGTACACCTTTTTATTAATGCATTACGATAGTCTGCGCAAATCAGGTTTACTGCTTTTAGCTGAATTCTGTCTACTAATTCCGGAAGCGGAAGGTAATTAAATTTCCCATGGGGTGTACCACATAATCTATGGTACACTCCTGGAAATTGAAATAAGAACACCGTGAATTCATTGTCCCAGGAAGGGGAAACTTTATTGACACATTCCTGGGGTCAGATACATCACATGATCACACTGACAGAACCACAGGCACATAGACACAGGCAACAGAGCATGCACAATGTCGGCACTAGTACAGTGTATATTCACCTTTCGCAGCAATGCAGGCTGCTATTCTCCCATGGAGACGATCGTAGAGATGCTGGATGTAGTCCTGTGGAACGGCTTGCCATGCCATTTCCACCTGGCGCCTCAGTTGGACCAGCGTTCGTGCTGGACGTGCAGACCGCGTGAGACGACGCTTCATCCAGTCCCAAACATGCTCAATGGGGGACAGATCCGGAGATCTTGCTGGCCAGGGTAGTTGACTTACACCTTCTAGAGCACGTTGGGTGGCACAGGATACATGCGGACGTGCATTGTCCTGTTGGAACAGCAAGTTCCCTTGCCGGTCTAGGAATGGTAGAACGATGGGTTCGATGACGGTTTGGATGTACCGTGCACTATTCAGTGTCCCCTCGACGATCACCAGTGGTGTACGGCCAGTGTAGGAGATTGCTCCCCACACCATGATGCCGGGTGTTGGCCCTGTGTGCCTCGGTCGTATGCAGTCCTGATTGTGGCGCTCACCTGCACGGCGCCAAACACGCATACTACCATCATTGGCACCAAGGCAGAAGCGACTCTCATCGCTGAAGACGACACGTCTCCATTCGTCCCTCCATTCACGCCTGTCGCGACACCACTGGAGGCGGGCTGCACGATGTTGGGGCGTGAGCGGAAGACGGCCTAACGGTGTGCGGGACCGTAGCCCAGCTTCATGGAGACGGTTGCGAATGGTCCTCGCCGATACCCCAGGAGCAACAGTGTCCCTAATTTGCTGGGAAGTGGCGGTGCGGTCCCCTACGGCACTGCGTAGGATCCTACGGCCTTGGCGTGCATCCGTGCGTCGCTGCGGTCCGGTCCCAGGTCGACGGGCACGTGCACCTTCCGCCGACCACTGGCGACAACATCGATGTACTGTGGAGACCTCACGCCCCACGTGTTGAGCAATTCGGCGGTACGTCCACCCGGCCTCCCGCATGCCCACTATACGCCCTCGCTCAAAGTCCGTCAACTGCACATACGGTTCACGTCCACGCTGTCGCGGCATGCTACCAGTGTTAAAGACTGCGATGGAGCTCCGTATGCCACGGCAAACTGGCTGACACTGACGGCGGCGGTGCACAAATGCTGCGCAGCTAGCGCCATTCGACGGCCAACACCGCGGTTCCTGTTGTGTCCGCTGTGCCGTGCGTGTGATCATTACTTGTACAGCCCTCTCGCAGTGTCCGAAGCAAGTATGGTGGGTCTGACACACCGGTGTCAATGTGTTCTTTTTTCCATTTCCAGGAGTGTATTTTATGCTTCTGAAATGATGCAGTATTGTCAGTTTGGGTACAAAAGTCCGTCATCTGTTTTCTGTTGATAGAAGGGGAGGGATTTCTGGCTAAGATGGCTATCGGCATGGTGACGTCAGTATTTCATCAACCACACACAGGGCTATTTTATATTTCACACCACGCAGTTCACATCTTAATATTTTGGATGTGGACTGATGCTTCTTAGATTTGAGGGAAGTATTTTCTGTCTTCTTGTTTATTCGTAGGTTGAAGTATTCAGTTATTTTATGTATTCATAATCGATGCTTTAAATTTTTGTTTTCAAAATCGTCTTGTATTTGGGACAATACCTTCACTTCTTTCTGATCCCGCTTCTTGCAAGAAATATAGACTGCTGCGCTCATTTTCTTGGTACAGGTACTTTCTTCATGATCTACTTCCTGAGAATGCACAAATGCCTCATAAGCAAACTATATTCAGATGGTATTTCCTAATGAGAAACTCGCTTCGTAGCATTTCTTTATGTACAGAATGTAGATGGCGTTACTGCCAAGTAGGTTGTGGAGCTGCCCTGAAACGCTTATTATTTGCTTATGGTGACATGTAACAGAGTTCATGAAAATTTGACGTTTATTGCTTTCATGGTGTTGCATTTTTAATAGTCAGCAGTGTAGTTAAAACACAATGATCTGGATTTAACGAATATGAGAGAGAGTAAATGTCTTTAGGGAAACTTAGGGTCTCTATCGATTTTAAAGATAGGTGTGGATGAGGCAACAAGTACTGATTCTGACCATTGGAAATAATACTTGCTAGGAACAGTATGGGATATTTCCAGTCATTTGTAGTTTGCGACACGGAAGTAGCACGAGAAAAGAGGTACCTGTAAGAGAATGATGAAGTATACACCGACTATACAGTCTTTCATCGTGCTATCGTCTGAAGACACCTCAGTTCTGAAAATACGCCGTGTATACTGTTCAGTACAGTACAGTACACACACACACACACACACACACACACACACACATACACACATACACACACACAAGCATGTGAAAGAACTAAACTCTCAAAACATATGCAGAAGAAGACGGAAGAGACATGTGCGGGCAGAGCCAGGGATAAAAGGTTCATCCTAAATCCCTGGATCGACTTCAACCAAATTTGGCACATATATTATTTAGGATTTGGAAAGAAATACTGTGGGTAAGAACCACCAGCCTCCTATTGAGGTGAGCGTGTTAAGGTAGATAGAAAAGAAGAGAGGAGGAGACTGACAGACAGCGAGAGGGAAGGAAAAGATGGGCACAGATGGGGGGGGGGGGGGGGGGGGAGGGAAGGAGAAGATGAATAGACACCGAGGGTGAAGCAGGAGGAGGAGGCCGACAAAGAGACAGGGAAGGAAGAAATGGACTAATACAAGACTGGAATAAATGCACTGAAGGAAAAAAAAACTGCAACACGAAGAGGGACTTGTACGACACGAAGAAAAGTTGGCAAACGTGTTTCTATGTGTGAAGGATGATGTCTATTCCAATTTCGTGCCAGTCGCATAAGAGTGGCGTTACTAGCGCCACTATGGGGATGCACCTCAGGTTTACTTTAAATACACGCTGTAACGGTAGTGAGTGTCAGTTACCTTTGAGACTGGGCGTGGTGAGTTGATATTGGTCAGGAATGCCTTGAAGGCGACAAAGATGCCATTATCAACACCTCATTGGGTTTCAACGAGGTCGTGTAATAGGGCTACAAGGAGCTGGATGCTCCTTCTGCGATATTGCAAAACGTAGCCACTGTACATGTTTGCTGGCAGCGGTGGTCACGAACATGTACGGTTGCAAGAAGATCAGCCTTCGGACGGCCACGTGGCACTATCGAGACGGAAGACCATCGTGTTCGGCGTATGGCTGTGGCGCATCCTACTGCATCTACAGCAGAAATCTGAGCAGCAGCTGCTACCACGGTGACATAACGAACTGTTACAAGTCTGTTACTTCAAGGACAGTTCCGAGACAGACGCCCTGTAGCGTGGATTTCACTGACCCCAAACCACCGCCATTTGCGACTTCAGTGGTGTCAGTCGAGAGCTCATTGGAGGGCAGAGTGGAGGTCTGTTGTGTTTTCTAATGAGCACTCGTTCTGTTTCGGTGCCAGTGATGAGCGTGCGTCGGTTAGGAGGAGGCCAGTTGATGGCCTGCAATCAACATGTCTGAGTGCTGGAAGCACTGCACCTATACCTGAAGTTATGGTCTGGAATGTGATTTCATATCACAGCAAGAGCACTCTCGTGGTTATCCCACGCACCCTGACTGCAAATTTGTACTTCAGTTTGGTGATTCAACCAACTGTGCTGCCATTTATGAACAGCATCCAGAGTTTGTTTTCCGACAGAATAACGCTCGCCAGCATACAGCTGCTGTAACCCGACATTCTCTATAGAGTGCCGACATGTTGCCTTGGCCTGTTTGATCGTCAGATCAATCTCCAATCAAGCACTTGTGGGACATTATAGAACGACAAGCCCAGGGTCTTCCAGAAACATCATTAACCATTGACAGACTAAGAAAAACACGTATGGAACTCCATCCCACAAAATGGCGTCCCGCACCTGTACAACATAACGCATGCAAGTCTGCATGCTTTCATTGAATGGTCTGGCGGTTACACCAGCTGTTAATGTAATAGCATGTTACATTTGCAATGGTTAATCTCGCGCTTACATTAACCTTTGATATTGCAATATAAGTCATTGAAATATAACTAGACAAACGCATTCCCAAAATTTCGTTACTGTACATTAATTTCTTGGTGTCTGATTTTTTCTATACCCGGGCAACATTAGGTACTCAGCTGATAGGAATAATGAACTAAACTAAAAACTAAAGTTCTCCCGAACAGGCCATGAAGGCCGAACGTAACCGACCGGCCGCCGTGTCATCCTCAGCCCATAGGTGTCACTGGATGCGGATATGGAGGGGCATGTGGTCAGCACACCACTCTCCCAGCCGTATGTCAGTTTCCGAGACCGGAGCCGCTTCTTCTCAGTCAAGTAGCTCCTTAGTTTGCCTCTAAAGGGCTGAGTGCATCCCGCTTGCCAACAGCGCTCGGCAGACCGGATGGTCACCCATCCAAGTGCTATCCCAGCCCGACAAGGCTTACTTTCGGTGATCTGACGGGAACCGGTGTTACCACTGCGTTAAGGGGGTAGAACGTCAAACGCGCCGATTTACAGCAGGAGAGGCATCACAGGACATTTTAATTTCCAGTGTCTATACTTTTACAAATAAATTCATAAAACTTTGTCAGCATCACCACGAAGTATTCAGGATTCACACTGATTGCAGTGGAACTTCGAAAACAAGACAATTTTTTTACATGTGAAATTTCATCATTTTCACTTACTAATGGCTGCATTTGTTGTTATAGGTACACTTTTCTTCTTAAGTTACAGAGATTTTTCGATGAATTTTGCACAGCATACATACCATACTTACATATATATGAAACTCTAGAATTTATTTAATTTATGAAAAAACGAATGAGCTGCTATATTTTAAAGTTCATGTTTAGAAAAAAAAACAATTTTTATAGTTAATTACCTAAATTTTTACCACAGTTTTTAATAGATTTGGAAAATTCTAGAGTTTCAAACACCTTTAGTATGGTTTGTATGCTGTGCAAAATTCATCGAAGAATCTCTCTTACTTATGAAGAAAAGTGTACCTATAGCAACAAATGCTGCCATTAGTAAGTGAAACAAAGATGAAATTTCAAATGTAAAAAAAAATAAAAATTACTTCCACTGCTACGAGTGTGAATTCTGAATCCTTCGTGGTGATGCTGACAAAGTTTTATGAATTTATTTGTAAAAGTATAGACAGTGGAAATTAAAATGTCCTGTGGTGCCTCTCCTGCTCCAAGTCGGCCCATTTGACGTCCTACCCCCGTTAAGGCCGTTGGTAAGAATAATGAAACGGCAGAGTAATCGTTGACCTATCACCGACCTGTCGCTGTCCTTGTAAAACAACTTTGGGAATGTAAAGTCCAACAAAAATGAATCGTGGCAATCAGCACCGTAAGTGCTTACGATTTGTTTCTATTTTAGTAGGGAAAATAATATTATATATATATATATATATATATATATATATATATATATATATATATATATATAATTTATTAGGACAGTATTCTTAGCGTTACTACAGATTTTCTTCAGTTTTGTATCCATCTGTAACGTACTTGTTGACTGGTCCTCGAATAGGAACACGTCGTACTTACGTTCACATCTTACGTCTGCCATATTACAAGGGAAACCCGGACGCGCCACGGGGCCTTTACGGTCCGAAACAGATAAAACCGGGCATCGCAATCGAAGGCAGGATTCGTTAACGCGCCATTTCCGTTTCGTTCTCAGTGGGCAGAGACGGAGGGACGCGAGGGCGGGCCCCGGGATTTAAATTCTGAGGAAGTCCCTGAAAAAGAGGGCAAGCCGGCAGTGATTCGGCAATCTAGTGTAGCAGGAGCCGGGAGCCGGCAGCGGGGCTTATTTTGTTATTAAACGCGGGCCTGCAGCCGGCGCCGGCACAATCGACTGGAAAATTGCTGCCGGTAAGCCGCGGACGGTCGATACGCGCCCTGCGCCCCACCCTGGCCTGATGAGCGCCGATTGCCCGCGGCTGGCGGGCTGGGTGGCTGGCGGGCCCCTCAGCGGCCGCCTCCACCGGAAGCTGCCGCTGCCCGCCCGCCCCCTGGCGGCAGCGGCCGGTGGTCCACCGTCAAGGGGGAGCACCCCAGCCGCTCGTTTCGTTCTTCTGATAAACTCCTCAAAAAACCTTCTGTACCACCCTCATCATCGAAAACCACTTTTCAGTACCCTTTTGGGCACAGGAAATCGATACGCACAGTCGGTATAGTGGAGTTCAAACTAAACCTTCATTCGCTGTGGTGTTCAGCAGAGTGCACTGAGCCTTCAGTCGTGAACGGTCAATGTAGCTTGTGAACGACGTTCAGTCTTGCTACAGGCCTCGAAGAGTCGTTTCATATTTACTAGAGAAGCGTAGCGCCAATAATTCTTTTTACATTTATTTGTATTGACTAATAGTCCATCATATGTTTAACTAAAATGGCCATTGTTAGGACCCCGTAACTCAGTCTGAGCCTTTATAGATACCTTTGTTCTCCGTCCGCCTGTGCATCCGACTTTCAAGAACCTTTTTTTCTCAGCAACTGGTAGACATATCAAGTTAAAATATACGTCACATATTAAGGTCTATGGTTCCTTGGCAGCATGAAAATTTCATGCTCTAAGTAAATTAAATCAAAAGATACGCCCATTTGTTACATATTTTGATACTCGAAAACTCAATCATCAAAACCTACAGGGTATCCCCGTTGACGTAGAATTTTGAAATTTGGTAACAAGCAAGGTAAAATGGAAATGAGCGTTTGGCGTCTTTGGCCGGGAGGCCCCTTACGAGGCAGGTCCGGCCTCTTGGTGCAGGTCTTATTACATTCGACGCCACATTGGGCGACCCGCGCGGCTGTTGGGGATGAAATGATGACGAAGACAACACAACACCCAGTCCCTGAGAGGAGAAAATCCCCGATCCAGCCGGGAATCGAACCCGGGCCCCTTTGGACGACAGTCCGTCACGCTGACCATTATTTTTTTAATTTTTTTTGTAGTGAAGTGCTCTACCACTTTTTTTAAAAATATAAAATCGGGATAGTGGACCGGTGGGGGCTCGGGGAGGGGGGGGGGGGGGGAGCAAAGTGGGCAGGGGTCGAAACCCGAGGCCTGGCCACAGTGTTCCCCTCACAACCGCCGAGCCTGTGGGGCTTAGGGAAGTGGGAGACACAAGAATCAACAGAAGTGGAAGGCGTTGTTGTTATTTATTTATTTGCATTGTCCTTTTGTGACATTCACTATTATCATGAAACTATGTGGAACACATCGCCGACAGAGAAAAAAATATAAATGCTGGGTAAAGAAAAAGAAAAGAAAAAAGGAAAAGCAAAATGAAATAAAATCCGCGCAATCTGCGACGCTCTCTCCCATTCGCGGAGGTAAGAGGTTGAATCGATCATCGGCGGCTTAAACTCAGACACCGCCGGGGGAGGAGGGGTAGGTGCCCTCTGAGTCAGGCACCCCCCAACTTAGTGGAGGTTCAACAAAGACCCCTCGAAGATAGTTAGCAAATAAAAAACTATGTCCATATTGTCGCAATGGTGCCGCAGAACCAAACTTAAAGTTGCACCAAATAAGTCAATCTATTTGCTCTTGAAAGGCCAGCTGGCCAGAAACCCAACCGTTACGATTGAGGGCATACCGGTAATACGCCGTCGAGAGGCACGATACCTGGAAGTTATACTCGTACTAGATGGGAAATGGAGCTTCGCCCGCCACTTTGAAGTAACAACAACCAGGTCGTCAGAGGTCCTAAATAATCTCATCGTGATTGGGCATAGGCGATTCCATCTTCCCCAACACCTCATCAAATTGTATCATAACACAATCCTTGCCTCCATTGTGGGCTACGGGTCCGGAGTCTGGGCTCACAGGCTCGCGAGTGTCGTTCCTGCTATGGCCGCTAGGAGAGTGCAGCGCAACATGATATTGCGATCGATCGGAGCCTACCGTACATCACCAGGGGGAGCACTGCTGATTCTCTTGGGGTTGTGCCCCCTAGATGTAAAAATCAGTGAGCAGGCTGCATGGTATTGGGCAAAAAGGGGACAGATTGAAAAAACTGAGGACATCATGGGGGTTCGAGTAGGGGATAAACCATCGATTAGAAGAAGGGGAGAGGAATTATGGCAAGAGCTGTTGGATAGGGATGAGAGAGGCAGAGGAACATACCAGTTACTACCAAACATCCAGGAGCGTCTACGAATGAAACACTTTCAACCTAGTAAGCGACTGCTGCACTTCCTCACGGGTCATGGTCCGTATCCGACATATCTTTGCCGTTTCGGGAAAAGGGCGATTCCCTCGTGTGACTGTGGTGCCGGGATAGGTACATGGTCTACGAGTGCCCCAGTTTTGATGATGTTGCCACGGATTTAAGGAACCTGCTGCCAAACACAGACACCTTTCATCTGATCAGGAATCCGGTTACCTTTAATATCATCGACAGACTTGCCAGAGAGGTATCCGCCAAAGTCCTGCGAGAATACCGTATGGAGATAGAATGATGGATGAGCAATAAAATGACATCACAAACCTATTCCATTCCGCTGGGGCGCGTACTGGCCGACCGCCGTGACGATCGGGATCCATCGTGTCCAGGATTAGGGGGAGGGTGTGAAATTACCGATCATAGACACCACACACTAATTATGACCCAGTAGTTAGAATTTATTAGTAGAAAATAGCTTTTAGGATACTCTTGAAAGACCTGCAGCGATTTTCAATCAAGGCCAGGCCAGTGCGAGGGGCACCCCCACTGGGATTAGCTCGGTGAGTACGGCCAAGACACAGTAGGTTTGTATGCTGCTGGCCCACTTGAAACGCTGCAGGATGTAGCTTAGTAGAGTAGAGTAGAGTAGAGTAGATAGCGTAGTAGGTCAAATACCAGGCATGCCCATAGAGTAGCTAACCTTCCATCCTATAGTCAATACTATTATTAAGTAGATAAAGGTATGGTAAATGCTGCTTGGTAATTAGTACTTTTGTATGTTACTTCGACCCACTAATGTTTTAAGTGGTGGGTTACTATGAATAATATTGGTTTTGATGAATAAAGATTTTAAAAAAAACGGTCGGTAACGTGGCGTGTTTTCGAGAGCTGCATGGGCTGTTCGTAAATATGTCGAGAAGTCGAGGCGGGATTTAGGTCCCTCATGAAAGAGATAAGCGACCGCCCACCCTTTGACTCACATAATAGCATGACATTTGGCGGTGGGAAAATGTTTGTCCTCCGGGTATAGAAACATTCGAGGTTCGATTGCGTCTGGTGGCACTCGAGGATAGCAGGCAATGATTTGCTGCACGAAGCGCCATACATCTTGCGAAGAGGCGCATGTCAGATGGTGGTCATCAGTGTCCACTTGCTGGAAAAGGAGGCTAAGAGGGGAATCTGAGAAGCCAATGTTGTGCAGTCGCTGTTTCGTGGCAAATTTCCTGTTGACTATGTGATACCACACTGCCCGGACGTTCCTAGGGAGGAAGGGCTGGTGGACGGTAGTCCACACTATGGGCCACTGGATGGAGGGATGTTTGGTCTCCATGTCATTCCGGGCAACACAGTGTAGCAGCAGGCTGTAAAAATCCTTAGTCCTGGGTGGGCGCGTATCTCGGAGACTGCTATATATGTAACCGTAGTCGACGAAATAGGTCGAAATATGAGACAAATGAGGCACGATATGGCCGACAGACGCCGGTGGTGAGCTGGAAGCAGGCAGGAGGACCTCAGGCAAGCTGCGTGCTAGAGATGTGCCCCGGCCGGTCCACTGTTTTCTCATGGTACTCATGTACAAGGCTGCAGCTCGCATACGGACATTGACGAGCCCGAGGCCACCATCCCGTGGGGGCAGGGCAAGTGTCTCATAACGGACTTTAAACGTGGAACCAGCCATTATTCAGCAATAGAGGCGGACAACAAGCAAGGTTACACAGTACAAGTAATGGAAAAAAATCGAAAATTGTTAATTTATAATTATGTCACACGAAAAGAATATTTTCTTTTCATTTTTACCTTTTTATTTTCCGTCTGATAAGATCTCTTTTTCTCTGAAACGCGTTGGCGTATCAAGCTAAAATTTATGTCACATACTGAAGCATATGATTCCTTGCCGATGTAAAACATTTGAGCCTTTAAGTCAATGCAATCAAAAGATTAAGTCATGTATAGGATACTTTTCGTTGACATAGATTCATGACATTTGGCAAGAAGCAAGGGTTCACAGTAAAAGTAAACTAAAAACATTTATAATTATTAAATTGTAATTATAAAGCACAAAAAATATCTTTTGCTATTAGAACATACATTGCATTCATCATCCGTCAGAATCATAATATACGAACATTACTGCATGCAAGCATAAAATGTAAGCTATAGACATGATTTAGTAAGTAAGTAAAAATTATTTTATTAAATAGAGGCGGACAAAAGTATTCAGACACTGAGAGTAATCAGAGAAGTAAACCTTAAGTGTGTTTTTACTCAAAACATATATTTCATTCTTTACATCTCAGTCTGAACAAATGCAGAACAACAAGTAACAAAACACGCCTTATGTATTAAAAAAAATTGAAATATCCAATGGGCAAACGTATTCAGACATTCAGCAGTCAGTATTTGGTAATGCGTCCTTTTCTCTGTATTACAGCACTCAGTCTTTATTGCACAGAGTAAACAACCTTTTTCGTTATATCCGAACTGATATTCACCCATTCTTCTTCTATCAATGCACGCAAATGTGTCAAACTGCTCACATGTCATTTGTTTGGTCTCGTTCTCAGTTCATTCCAGATTTTTTCGATGGGATTGAGGTCCGAAGATGCACTGGGGTAATGAGGCGAGGAGGCGTGTTGTATAGGATCCACAGTTTCACAATTTCCACCCGATGCTTAGGATCATTGTCTTGTTGCAAATAAAAGTCACCTCCTAGATCCAACTTCGCAGCACTTTTCGTCAGATTTTGTTTGAGTGTATCGAGATAGACAAATTTGTCCACGCTGCTTTCAACAAAGACAAGCTCGCCAACACCTCTGGAAGACATGGATCCCCATACCATCACACTGCCACTTTTATGTTTGATGGTTGTTTTCATGTTTTTGGGCTCCCACTCTATGTTTGCTTGGCGCCACACTAAACTACGGCCATTCACGTGGTTCAAAGTAGGTTTGCATTAATCACTCCAGAGAATACTGTTCCAACAGGTCACATCCTTGTCGACAAATTCCTTCTGCAAAAACCGTCCACTTTTTTGCGTTACACTCACTGACGAACGGTTTACACCTTGACACTCTGGCATTGTACACAGGACTCTCCAGGCATTTGCGCACTGTTCTGACACTGACTTCGGTTCCAACGCATTCTGCCAGTTTTGCCAGTTCTGCCTCTATAGCAGGGCCGTTGTCCGTGGGTCATTTTTAACCATCCGGACTTCAAATGGCTCTTAGCACTAAGGGACTTAACATCTGAGGTAATCAGTCCTTTAGAACTTGGAACTACTTAAACTAACCCAAGGACATCACACACATCCATGCCCGAAGCAGGATTCGAACCTGCGACCGTATCGGTCGCACAGTTCCAGACTAAAGCGCCTGGAACCGCTCGGTCACATCGGACGGCCGATCCGGACTATCTTCGTTTTGTCTCTGTTCGCGAGTTTCTGAGGACACCCCTGTCGTGGACGACTGAAGTGAGTTTTTTCTTCTTTCCATTTTGAACGATACTAAATATAGTTTCCCGGCTTCGATTGACGACCTTTCATATTTCTACACATAATTTTTCCTCACTATGCAATCGCACAATAAGCCTTCACTCTTACACTGTCGTTTTCCTTACAAGGCATGGCGCTACGTTGGTCTTTTTTGACGAGACCTGTTCTTTCCTGTAGTACGAGACAGCTGCCTTGCGCACACTGACTGCTTGCTGCCGTCGAGTTGTGCCTTCAGACTGTGGTTATTTGTCAAGCTGGACTGTGTCTAATTACTTTTGTCCCGCGTGAAACACACGCCTGTGATGGTAACACAGAGCTAATCGTTTCAGGTAGAGGGTACGGTGACATTAATATAGTCGAGGACTTTCGAAATATTCCCTGCATTATGGCACGTACTCAGATACACATTCCGTGTATGCATGTCACCGTGAGATACTCATGTGACCTATGTCTGAATACTTTTGTCCGCTTCTGTATATACTGTAGTCCCATGCTCCCTTCTTTTTGTATGTCTGATGCACTACTGTAGAAGTTTGGATACGGTCTTGAAATTCCCAGGACCGGTATCTCGCCAGTATCGATATACCCTCTACCTGAAACGATTAGCGCTGGTATCAACTGAGGTATTGAAGCAAGTATTTTTTTTTTAATTGAACTGTTTACTTTTTATAACTGCTTCCAAAAGCTCTTGAAAAGACAGTTACAGTGACATAGCCGTTTTTAATGCTGACGTTGAGATCTGCCGTGATAAAATCGAGAAACGTCCTAGAATTTGAGAGTGCGGTGGTTCCAGTCGGCATTAGCAGTGCAAACGTCACCAAGTAAAGCTCTCGTGCTACGCTGTTACGATGTCAACACATTTCCCTGTTTACTTATCTGCACTGCAGGCCACTCAGTTATGCTTCAGCATTCGATGCGTGCAGACATGTACACCAAAGAGGAAAAGTTCGATATACTACTTTTATTTGGTGAATGTAAAAGAAATGCTGTAAAAACAATACAGTGGTATGGGGCTATCTGTCCGAATCGCCAATGACCGAAGCGCCAAGCAACTGCACGAATTATTAAGACACTAGTGTGGACAGGCTGCTTGAAGTTCAAAAAGAGGGTGAGAAAGAAATCTGCAATTTGTAAGTTTAGGTTTTTATGTTGGTAACGCCATGTGGCGCTCTATATGAAAATCACTGACTGTGATGTGTGCTGTGGCTGGTTTCATTGTTGGAATTTGCTATTGTAGTGTTGGGCAGTTCACTGTTAACAGCGCGTAGCGTTGCGCAGTTGGAGGTGTGCCGCCAGCAGTGGTGGATATGGGTAGTGAGATGGCGGAGTTTTGAGAGCGGATGATCTGGACGTGTGTCCATCAGAGACAGTAAATTTGTAAGACTGGATATCATGAACTGATATATATATATATATAATGACTTTTGAGCACTATTAAGGTAAATACATTGTTTGTTCTTTATCAAAATCTTTCATTTGCTAACTATGCCTATCACTAGTTAGTGCCTTCAGTAGTTAGAATCTTTTATTTAGCTGGCAGTAGTGGCGCTCGCTGTATTGCAGTAGTTCGAGTAACGAAGATTTTTGTGAGGTAAGTGATTCATGAATGGTATAGGTTATTGTTAGTCAGGGCCATTCTTTTGTAGGGATTTTTGAAAGTCAGATTGCGTTGCGCTAAAAATATTGTGTGTCAGTTTAAGCACAGTCATTTATAATTTTTCTAAGGGGACGTTTCAAATTGACGGAGAACGCGAAGAGCCTGTTCTGGCTGCGACGCTATTGAATCCGCACTGTAGTACGAGACATGTTGCCAAGGAATGTGGAATCAGCCAGATGAATGTCATCGCATCCTGCATCGACAGAATTTCCATTCCTATTGTCTGTCACTACATCAGGCACTGGACAACTGCAATTTCTAACGTCGTACAGGATTTTGTCGGTTTGCACTTCAACAACCGAGAGACAATACTACGTCTTTCCTGCGTGTGCTCTTTACCGATGAAGCAACGTTTACTAACCACGCTAATGTAAATGTACTACTGGCCTGCCGAAAATCCACACTGGTCTCGTCAGGTGCAACATCAACGGCCGTGGAGCGTAAACGTATGGTACGGCATCGTAGGAAATTTCATTGTGGGACCTTACTTCATCTCCAGCGTTCTAAATGGACATTAGTACGCACACTTTCTGACGAAAATTCTGCTGGTTCTTCTAGAAGAAGTACCAATGGATATTCGACAGTGTTTGTGGCTGCAACAGGACGGTTGTCCAGCTCACTCGTCCCATGTTGCAATGCAAACGCTTAATAAGAACTTTTCTGGACGTTGGATGGGACGAAATTATGTTGTCAAATGGCTTGCAAGATTCTCCGATTTGATTCCTCTTCATTTCTTTCTTTGGGGAGCATTCAAAGATGCAGTCTATGACGATGCCCCAACTATGCCAGACGATATGTGTCGTCGAATCGCCAGAGAATTCTTTACAATACCATCCACTGTAATTACATCTGTTCAGAGTTCTTTCGAACGGCGATTGCAAAGGTGCCTTTCAGTCTATCGTCAACAGTCTGAATACACCCTTAAAATTATCTTTTTGGAAGACAAAACTTATGTGATTCTTGTGGTTGCGAAATCATTGTTAGTAAATTGCTTATTTCATTTACTTGTGTACAAAATTTCACTGCAATATCAAATAAGTCGACAGCGTGTATTGCACGTAGCTGATAACACTGTCATTACGCGCTTACGTTCAACATGAAACGACGTTTCGTTAAGAAGCATATTTATTTTGCTGTGTGGGTGCTCACCTAAGTAGTTTTAGTAAAATGTTTAGTTCAGCGAATGTATCCCATATGTTATACACTACTGGCCATTAAAATTGCTACACCACGAAGATAACGTGCTACAGACGCGAAATTTAACCGACAGGAAGACGATGCTGTGATTTGCAAATGATTAGCTTTTCAGAGCATTCACACAAGGTTGGCGCCGGTGGCGACACCTACAACGTGCTGACATGAGGAAAGTTTCCAACCGATTTCTCATACACAAACAGCGGTTGACCGGCGTTACCTGATGAAACGTTGTTGTGATACCTCGTGTAAGGAGGCGAAATGTGTACCATCACGTTTCCGACTTTGATAAAGATCGGATTGTAGCCTATCGCGATTGTGGTTTATCGTATCGCGACATTGCTGCTCGCGTTGGTCGAGATCCAATGACTGTTAGCAGAATGTGGAATAGGTGGGTTCAGGAGGGCAATATGGAACGCCGTGCTGGATCCCAACGGCCTCGTATCACTAGCAGTCGAGATGGCAGGCATCTTATCCGCATGGCTGTAACGGATCGTGCAGCCACGTTTCGATCCCTAAGTCAACAGATGGGGACGTTTGCAAGACAACAACCATTTGCACGAACAGTTCGACGACTTGATTGGCGACTCCATGACTCCATGGAGTGTCCTGTGCACCACGACCAGATAATGGATATACTTGGAAGAAGAGACAGCATTGGTCGTATTTTTGTTTTTGTTTTATTAACCGCAAAATCGATTTTCGGTCACTTAGTGACCATCCTCAGTGCTGTAATATACAATTTAAATTGGTATTGCTCAGTTTATGTGATCGCTCTAAGCTTGTTGACACCAGTGCCTACCAATTTAAATTGTATATTACAGCACTGAGGATGGCCACTAAGTGACCGAAAATCGATTTTGCGGTTAATAAAACAAAAAAATACGACTAATGCTGTCTCTCCTTCCAAGTATAGTTCGACGACTATCAGCTCGGAGACCATGGGTACGGTTACCCTTGACGCTGCATCACAGATAGGAGCGCTTGCGATGATGTACTCAACGACGAACCTGGGTGCACGAATGGCAAAACGTAATTTTTTTTCGGGTGAATCCAGGTTCTGTTTACAGCATCATGATGGTCGCATCCGTGTTTGGTGACATTGCAGTGAACGCACATTGGAAGCTTGTATTCGTCATCGCCATACTGGCGTATCACCCGGCGTGATGGTACGGGGTGCCATTGGTTACACGTCTCGGTCACCTCTTGTTCACATTGACGGCACTTTGAACAGTGGACGTTACATGTCAGATGTGTTACGACCCGTGGCTCTACCCTTCATTCGATCCCTGCGAAACCCTACATTTCAACAGGGTAATGCACGACCGCATGTTGCAGGTCCTGTACGGGCCTTTCTGGATACAGAAAATGTTCGACTGCTGCCCTGGCCAGCACATTCTCCAGATCTCTCACCAATTGAAAACGTCTGGTCAATGGTGGCCGAGCAGCTGGCTCATTACAATACGTTAGTCACTACTCTTGATGACCTGTGGTATCGTGTTGAAGCTGCATGGGCAGAGGTGACTCTTCTGGGTGCTGATTTCTCAGGATCTATGCATCCAAATTGCGTGAAAATGTAATCACATGTCAGTTCTAGTATAATATATTTGTCCAATGAAGACCCGTTTATCATCTGCATTTCTTCTTGGAGTAGCAATTTTAATGGCCGGTAGTGTATTTAGAGAAGTTTAGGTAGTGACAGTTGTACGGCAGCATATATTTTACCTGTAATCCACATACACGAAAAGATAGGTCAAATCTTCCTTCTAACATTTACATATTTAAAACAGTATTTGCTTTTTGCAATGTATAAGACCTCTTTATTTTTGAAGAATGAGCAGTTGATTTCTCTGGTCCAGCTCTCGTAAATCTCGGAGGATACACAAATCTGAAATAGTTTTTCTAAGCCCTTTGTGATATGCTAGATTCTAACTTATGTCTTATTTCCACATACAACATTCGTAGATGAATCTGTATCTAGGTTGTAAGCTGGTTCAAGGGGAAGTAAATCTTTATTCTCGTAGCTGAGGCCTACCATACGTTATTCAACTACGCAGCCTGATCCGAGACGCTTGTTTGGCAGTATTTGCATAGCAAATGCCACTCCCGGCCACCGTGCTTTCAAATTGTAGGACATTTCTAGAATTTTTCTACGGCAGGTTTCAGTGTTAACGTTAACAAACGCTGTATTGCTGTAATTGTCTTGTTAGGAACTATCGAATGTATACTGTTCCATTAAAGAAAACGTATTTGCTTCAGTGTCTCCGTTGATGCCAGCGCTAGAAACATTACAAAAAGTGCCCATCGACGCTCTAACATTTGCCGACAACCGCGTTTCGATATGTCAAACCGTTCCCGAAATAAGAGGGTTGTTACGTCTTACGTGACTCACGCGCGGAACACTCTGGTACGCGAGTCCTCGCACTCGGGCATTTTTTGTTGTTCTTCATTACATTTTGAAAAAAAGTTATAGCAATTTCTTTAGTTAAAGCCTGTGTCGCAAGTCCGTAGCCAGACTATCGGTCCGACTGCAGCCTTTCTATCCGCTGTGGTACTAGGAATGGGAGTGGTGGCGTGCCCCACGTCATTGCCGTTGATACCCAGTTCTCATTTTGACAAGAGTCTCAGTAGGCATGGGACTGTCCCAGAAAGATTGGGACCCAGAAAATTCCTGCTTTTGCCTTGGGTTAAAACTTAGACTCTCCAGAGTCATACTCTACCGCTCCACCATTAGAGCCCGCATCTCGTGGTCGTGCGGTAGCGTTCTCGCTTCCCACGCCCGGGTTCCCGGGTTCGATTCCCGGCGGGGTCAGGGATTTTCTCTGCCTCGTGATGGCTGGGTGTTGTGTGTTGTCCTTAGGTTAGTTAGGTTTAAGTAGTTCTAAGTTCTAGGGGACTGATGACCATCGATGTTAAGTCCCATAGTGCTCAGAGCCATTTGAACCATTTTTTCCACCATTAGACAAGCACGACAACATACAAATTTTTAGAGTACTGACTGCGTTACCTGCAGATGGTCGAACGTTCTGAAAGTGTGCATCTTACTAAACTTATTTCTTATACTGGATAACTAATTAAGTAATGATAATAATACTAATGAGAAATAATAAAAATAACCGTTTAAATTATTTTCCTTGGGCCTTTGTTCAACTTCAACGCGGGGTCGGCCTTGTTACTATGGATTTGCCGATGTGAGTGTCAGAGGGTGGCTGGATGCGCTTCTTGTCGCCACGCGGTACTACCCCCACCCCCACCCCCCACCCATCCTTACGGAATTAGTGTACCCCAGCTGTCTGCGTCTAGTGTAAACCGTGAAATAATGTGAACGTTATTCAAATGTCTGTGAGTCGTGTAACTGAGGCAGGACGTGGGGACCAGCCCAGTGTTCACCTAGTGGGGTTTGAGAAACCGCCTAAAAACCACATCAAAGCTTGCCGGCGCACCGGCCCTCGTCGTTCGTGGATTCGATCCGGGGCCAGCGCGCCTACCCGAGGCCAGGAAGCAGCGCGTTAGCGCTCTCGGCTAACCTGGCGGGTCAATAAAATCCGTTTGGATAAAAAAACTTTGACTTAACGCGTTTGTAAAATGGACTACAAAGTATAAAACAATTTCTCCTAGCCGCACAGATTCCTCTTTACCTACAGACATTCCTAAAAATTTGTGCTTTTGAATGTTTAATAACTATGACCATACTTGTAAAATTTAAAACTAAAGACGTGAAGTGGATGCGAAGGATAACAGTAAGGAGTGTAGAGAGTAGATACCGTTGAGAAAAATCAAACAACACTTCGTATCATTTTCATTGCAATAAAATTGTTAGTGACTTTTTCATGCATCAAATGTCTATTGCAGGTCCTCCACCTTTTTAGTTTTAAACTTTACTATTATTGTCACAGTTATTAAAAATTCACAATCACAAAATTTTAGGCCTATTTGTATGGGTTTAGTAATCAGTATGAGATTAGGAGGAATTGTTTTCACATTTTAGTCATTTTTAAAAACGATGTATATTAAAATATTATTTATTTAAATAATTACTTCTGCGTTTTAGCCCCTTATGTGTGTGAATTTTTTCAAGCGATTTCAAACATTTTGATGAGATTATATTTTATTTTTTTAAATTACTTTACATTCTTTGAATTTATCGCAACTATTTTTTAGTTTATAAGTCCCTTATAACAGAATTATAGCGTTCTATGTTTGCTATTGCCCGGGCGGGAAGGAGCGCCGGTCCCCGGCACGAATCCGCCCGGCGGACTTGTGTCGAGGTTCGGTGAGCCGGCCAGTCTGTGGATGGTTTTTAGGCGGTTTTCCATCTGCCTCGGCAAATTCGGGCTGGTACCCCTTATTCCTCCTCAGCTACACCATGTCGGCGATTGCTGCGCAAACAATTTCTCCACGTACGCGTACACCACCATTACTCTAACACGCAAACATAGGGGTTACTCTCGTCTGGTGTGAGACGTTCTCTGGGGGGTTCACCGGGGGCCGAACCGCACAATAACCCTGGGTTCGGTGTGGGGTGGCGGAGGGGTGAAGTAGACTGCGGTAGTCGTCGTGGGGTTGCGAACCACTGCGGCTGCGGCGGGGACGGAGCCTCTCCGTCGTTTCTAGGTCCCCGGTTAACATACCATAACATAACATGTTTGCTATTACGTTATATGTGACATAAATATAGTACCTAATGTTATAAACAGATTTTTAACTGTACTGTGATATTACTGTCATCGACTTTGTCTTTCTTTCTCGACTAAGATTTACCTGTGATCTGAGGTCATTTGCATTCTCGGTGTATATATGTATCTAGCATATGCACAAAGTTTCTTCACTTTCGTAATCTGCGCTCAACATTATAGTGCTTTATGCTGCTACCCTACTTGTAAACATGGCTTGGCTTTCTAAACGACAACATTATAGCTCCTTAACCGTAACGATGTAACAGGCAGCTAGCTTTATATAAACATACGCGTAATAGATGCAAGTCAAAACATAGCTTCGGGTAACTCAGCCATGTCTATGAGTGGCTATATGTATCGATTTCCATATATTTTCCCTCGTTACCGACTGGTGTCCTTCCGTCCAACTGGGTCCCACAACATTTTTGACTGATGGCGGAATAAAAATGATCTATATTTCGTTTCCTTGATTACTAGTTAGCATCCTACCAACCATCTTTGCTACGCTTACATCTACCAACCGTTCCTGTAGAGAGAGTCTGACATTTAAATGTGCCAAAGTCATTTCATAACGATTTCTTTTGTGTTCGTGAACTTTTTATACGTGATATTTAAAACATCCTAGCTGTTTATTCTACGACCAAACGTATAATAATTACATATTTTTCAAGTGTATTCCGCGGAATGCAACTACGTCTCACAATCATTGGCTGTTAGTGACCTAATGCCGGAGGCGGTGGCCGGAGCTTCCACCATTGAGCTACTAGCGACTGAGCTTTATTCAGCAGAGCTCTTCACGCCCTTCCAGAGCAGCACGCTCCACGCCACCGTCTGCTGCCACCAGCCGTATATCTGCCATACGTTTATATTAATTTAGTCTTATTATTGTATTCATGTCCTTTGACCTCTAGGAAAATGCATTACTCATTTCCACACAGTGAATATGGTCTGATGATGTAATGAGAGTTCTAAACCGGTTACTGAACGAACTAAATAACTTACATGCGATGAGACTATTTTCCATGGACAATGTTGCAAAAAATTCGAAATATAACATGCTTGGAGATTACATCAATACA
Organism: Schistocerca piceifrons; assembly: GCF_021461385.2. Classification (NCBI taxonomy): domain Eukaryota; kingdom Metazoa; phylum Arthropoda; class Insecta; order Orthoptera; family Acrididae; genus Schistocerca; species Schistocerca piceifrons. The sequence continues at coordinate 770,933,985 of NC_060138.1, forward strand.
CATGTGCATACGTCAACAATTTTAATCATGACATCAGCTAAGCAAGTTCAGACTTTTTCCCCCAAATTGTGACTTATTCCATCAAGGAAAATCAATTAGTCAGCACGCTGAGACTTATGAAGAGTTATTCCCACCAGAAGCTAACAGTGTGTATGTGCAGTATGTGTCTGCTACTGGACGTTTTCAACTAGTGGATATATATAATATAGGTTAGGACACAAACTAGTTTTATTTATATAGTTCTTGAGGTAATCAGACTGCGTCGACATGAATATACCGTAACATAATTTTACCACATAACTGTTTATCGCCAATGGAGCCTTGTGCAAAGGGTGTGAATGTTTTTAAGGATTCTGCACATTCATTTACAACAGTTAACGTTTTAAACGTGACTGTCTTTTTGGAAGATGTTCGACTTGAAAGACATCCCTAAACTACAGTGACAGATAAGAACACTGGGAAAGAAAGCATTATATGACACTGTAAGATCAGTGAATAATATGCATAGAATAAACCTGGACATCTTATACCAAAGAAAATGGTGCATACTGAACAAAGAATTAATTCTGACAAAGTATTTTGCAGGATCAGTGCTTCGTTATTTGAATTTTGAACCCAAATAAATGCAAAAATTGGTGTCTCAGGATCAGTGGGCCCGTTTCAAACTGGCCCCTGCTAACAGTGTGCGCTGGCTTGTTACTGTTACTGAGATGGGGATGTAAGCATTCGGTGGAAGCCCATTGCCTTTCATAAAAAAAATACCGAATTCCTATAAATTCTATGGCCATGCAGAAAGACCCATTATTATATAATTACACGAGCGCAGAACAGTCACACCAAGTACTCTCGTCCATTAAATATTTAGGAGTATGCATAGCGAGCGATTTAAGGTGGACCGACCTAACAAAACGAACGGCAGGTTACGCAGATATCGGACTGCAGTCCACCGGCAATGGACGTAGCTTAGAAGAACCTCGTTCGAATAGTACTTTATTATTACCCATCAGCCTGGGATCCCTTCCGGATAGGATAGATACAGGACAGAGAGAATATTCAAAGAAGAACAGGTTTCGTTATAGGTTCATTTAGTAAGAACGAGTGCGTCACGGAGAGCCTCAGTCCCCTCTAGTGGCAGAAACTGCAAGCGTGGCGTTTTGTATCACAGTGTCGTTTAATGTTATATTAAGGAAAAGGGACTAGAGTCTAACGTTCCGTCAATAACGAAGTCATTAGGGATGGAGCATGAACTCGGATTAGGGAAGAATTGGAAAGGAAATAGGCTGTGCCCTTCATTTGCCATAAGCGATTTAGGGAAATCACAGAAACACTACATCAGGATGGCTGGACGCGGAACTGAATCACTGCCCTTTCGAAAGCAAGTATCGGCTGGTAACCACTGAAACAACTTGGTCTTTTATTGTTAAAAATTCCGAGTGCGTGCGTTCCTAGAAGTGCCAACCAATATAGTGCTTCCTACTGTGCATATCCTGCGGAAAGACCAACGCTTACCACTATTCGTTCTTCCCACGAAACAATCGCGACAGGGAAGATGGGAAGTGACTGGAGCATGCGAAGTATCCTTCACCACACACAGTAAGATTTTCAAATGGTTCAAATGGCTCTGAGCACTATGGGACTTAACTGCTGAGGTCATCAGTCCCCTAGAACTTAGAACTACTTAAACCTAACTAACCTAAGGACATCACACACATCCATGCCCGAGGCAGGATTCGAACTTGCGACCGTAGCGGTCGCGCGGTTCCAGACTGTAGCGCCTAGAACCGCTCGGCCACCCTGGCCGGCACAGTAAGATTTATTGTTGAGTGTAGATATCAGTGATGTCTGGGATACGCAGAGGGCTTTTTCACAGGTGACGTTGTATAGATAAAACAATGAATAGCAAAAGCTATGTAAGAAGTTCTAGATCAATCGAACGAGAAAATACGTGAGGAGAGACCTAGATTGCAAAAGCAAGAAGTTATGTTTCACATGGACAGTATGTCTGCCCACAAAAGTGCGTTGGCTATGAAAAAATATCTGAATTCTTAAAACGCACTGTAGGGACACCATTCACTATATTGGAATTTTACAGGCGTTCCACTTTAGGACTTCTTGTTTGGAATCTGCGCCCTCTAAAAACAGCAGGGAAAGGTGAGTTCCCTTAAAAGCTGCTACGTATATAATTCAATACATTTTATCTGTTCTTTTTCATCTTACACTGTCAGTCCGATACATTTTACAGGGCCTTAGTGTGTGTCTTGTACTACAGAAGATGTGTCCATGTACTGCTGAAGCTGTGACGCCCCAGAAAAACGCTCGAAACCTGTTACGCGCAGCTCGAGCGTCAGTGGCTTTCTGCTGACACCAGAACCAGCCAGCCATCTGATACGGCCACCGGCCCGAGGCCGCAAGCCATGTGAGGCGTATCGAACATTTACGGTTATCATCTGAAGGCTTCGTGAGGATGGGAATCGATCGGTTGGTTCTAGTTTCCCTTATCGGCCGTCGATGTAACCAGCTGTGCCTCCATGACATCTCCGTTACACAAATTGTCGCGCAGTAACTGAAAACGTAGGAATCTGTGTGTTGCTGTCCAGCGTTCTTTTTTTATTACACTATTAACTGAGGAATCGTATGTGTATACATTGGCTGTCATTAATTTTCGCCGTTTAATTGTTTCTAGCAGTAAGTGTTGTACGCTGAAGCGCCAAAGATACTGGTACTAGCATGCGTATTCAAATACAGAGATATGTATACAGGCAGATTACTGCGATGCGGTCGACAACGCCTATGTAAGACAAAAAGTGACCGGCGCAGTTGTTAGATCGGCTACAGCTGAAACAATGGCAGGTTATCGGGATTGAGTGAGTTTGAACGTGGTGCTATAGTCGGCGCACGAGCGTTGGGACACAGCATCCCCGAGATAGCGATGAAGTGGGAATTTTTCCGTACGCCCATTTCACGAGTGTACAGTGAATATCCGACAAACATAAAATGTTCGACATCGCTGCGGCCGGAAAAAGATCCTGTAAAAACGTGTCGAACGACTACTGAATAGTCACGTGACAGAAGTGCAACCCTTCCACAAATTGCAGCAGATTTCAATGCTGGGCCATCAACATGGGTGAAACATTCAACGAAACATCATCGATATGGCTTTCGGAGCCGAAGGTCCACTCGTGTATCCTTGATGACTGCACGATACTAAGTTTTACGTCTCATCTGTGCCCACCAACACCATCATTGGACTGTTGATGATTGGAAACATATTGTCTGATGGGACGAGTATCGTTACAAATTGTATCAAGCAGATGGACGTGTACGGGTATGGAGACAATCTCGTGAATCCATGGATCCAGCATGTCAAGCTGTTGGAGGCTCTGTAATGGTGTGGCGGGTACAGTTGGAGTGATGTGGGACCCCTGATATGTCAGGATACGACTCTGACAGGTGACACGTACGTAAACATCCTCTCTGATCACCTGCATCCTTGCCGGTCGTTGTGGCCGAGCGGGTCTAGGCACTTCAGTCTGGAACCGCGTGAACGCTACGTTCGCAGGTTCGAATCCTGCCTCTGGCATGGAAGTGTGTGATGTCCTTAGGTTACTTAGGTTTAATTAGATCTAAGTTCTAGGGACTGATGACCTCAGAAGTTAAGTCCCATAGTGCTGAGAGCCATTTGAACCACCTGCATCCATTCATGTCCATTGTGCATTCCGACGTACTTGGGCAATTTCAGCAGGATAATGCGACACCCCACAGTCCAGAACTGCTACAGAGTGGCTCCAGGAATACTCTGCTGAATTGAAACACTGCCGCTGGCCACCAAACTCCCCAGTCATGAACATTATTGAGCATATCTGGGATGCCTTGCAATGTGCTGTTCCACCCCCTCGTACTCTTACGGATTTATTGACAGCTCTGCAGGATTCATGGTGTCAGTTCCCTCCAGCACTACTTCAGACATCAGTCGAGTCCATGCCACGTTGTGTTGCGGCACTTCTGCACTCTCGCGGGGGCCCTACACTATATTAGGCAGGTGTACCAGTTTTTTTGGCTTTTCACTGTATATACACATGCGCATTTAACAAGCATATGAAATTTCAATACACCAAAAAATGTAAAACTGTGACATATACAACACCAAAAACGCAATTCGTTACCATTGCTAATATGGTGTGTCAAACCCTTTGGCATTCGTACCAGTTTCCAGTCCCGAAATGGATAAATGTAGGACCTGTATGATTTTCACGGGAACCTTGTGCCAGTTTTCCTGCAAAATAGATGCAAGTTAATTGGGGACGGTTGTGGTCAGAAAATCAGTCCTGGACGATACGAGCTGTGTGAACAGTGGACCCGTCGCCTTTAAACACACAGCATCACCGTTAGGGGAACAAACATTACGAGATTGGATGTACCTGGTCGCCACTTAATCCTAGACAGTAACGCGAGCGCACCCTATGTAAACAAGGAACCCACAGGATACCACGACAAGGCTGCCAAATTAACAGTGGAACTCTCGCCATGTTTCACTTTTGGGATGTAAACTCTGCCAGAAGTTGGGAACAATTTGAAACAAGATTCCGCAGGTCTTGTGGCTTCGGCACCACGTTTTTCTGTTACGGCCTTTTGCATCTCTGATAAGTGGTTTTGGAGTTCCAGCTTGCCCTGCGATTCCTACCTTATTCAGCTACGTGCGTGCTGTTTTGGTGCTGACAGTGTTCTCTAGTGTGACATTCAGTTTTGGAGTGAATTTTTCAGTTGTCGTCCGTCCTCGGATGTTTCGTGACAGTCCTGTTCAGTGATCGTCTGTCACGATGAATCAGTGCGCACTTTGGTTCGCGTTATGACTTAGCCAATGATGTTTCTCCGCTTTTCCTGTAAACAGTGTAATCTGCGATGTGTTGCATTTTGAAACACCAAACATTCCGGCTACCATGGTTACGGAAGCACCCATCATACGACCACCAACAAACTGCCGACATGGGAAGTAATTTCGCTCCGACATAATGCACCCAACTACGCAGAAAACTGTTCTGACCAAGACTGACACTTGTAACATTACTTGGGTAGCGTTCGTGGTGAAATACAACAGTGCAACCTATAGGTTTGGCTAGTACCTACAATTATGTTCGAGCATGCATCTCTCGCGCTGTTTCCGTATTTTCGTTCATCCTGAAGTAATACAATAAGACAAAATTTTATTAAATAATGCTTCACACATTAATACTGTACTGGCTTTAATATTATGCTTCCGTATAGGAATAATATTTAAACTGAAGACTTCTTGGAATACCTCTTTCGATTTGCAATCGCTTCGAAAAGTTTTTGTATGTTACCAATCATTTTTACGGTGTACTCAGGCTCAGTTACACTCCTAGACATTAAAATTGCAGCATCATGCAGGTGGCATGCGACAAACGTCAAATTATTAAGTGCCCAATGCAACACATTTATTTTCTGAAAGTAAGTTGTTTTCTTTAATTTTTAAATTAAAAAAATTTGCTTTTACAATCTAGGTGCATACCAAAATTTTGGCTGTTTATGACTAATCTGTTACCTGCAGTTTTGAAACGAAAGTCCCCCTTCTCCCAGGTTTTTATATAGTATTTAGAAACATTTTTACCACCTTCTCATGCTACATAGGACCATACCCATATTCTGTTTTTATTTATTTTTTCCATGTAGAAATTCTGAGGATTCCTCACAGAGGCGAAACGCATAAATAAGGCTTCTGCTGTCATTTGCAAGATAAACAGTTTTTCTTGCTGAAAATATATAACAAAGGTTGCTGCACCATAGCCAGGGAGTGGGAGGATTTATACAATCTGGGTAGATGGTTTGTGGGGGACCATAGTCAACGTCATACAAGGTCTCATTGTCCCATACGTCTAACGTGGGGCAGGCCAGACATATTGCTTTTTGTTCGCACAGGATCAACAGGCGACGGCACGTAATTTAAGTCAGGGAGCGGACTTGTTTGCAGGAAGACAAGTATCCACATGGAGAGAGCGACGACCTCCGGAGCAGCGTCAACTGTCAACACTGCAACCACTGTTGGGATTTTCCTTGACGCAGCTGCAAAAAGAGTGAGGCGCCCGGATGGTGGTGCACTCAACGTCATCACGGAACACAGTAATGACACCGTGTCGGCTTTTCAGACGAGTCCCGATTCTATCTGTAGCAGGGGTGGCCAAGAATTCGGCTCGCGAGCCGTTCCCTGAGTGCCATAGCGCTCAGCCCCGCTGCACACTTCCCCCGCCGCAACGCCACACTGTCTGAGCTCGAGGAGGGGGAAGAGCGGGAAATTGCGAACGAGCTGAATTTAAATGTCATTGCAGTCTTACTGCATATGACTTGGTTTTATGTTTCACATTTTTCTACAACATAGATCATAAATGAAACAAATTTTTAGTGTTGTTTAAGTTTATTATGCTGAAGACGTAACATAATTTTTGTCTGCTAGAGACTGTCGGTATATGGACAACGCAGACAATTTCACAGAGTTTCGCTCTCATGTTGCCATGTAATCGTTAATTATACTTTTCGTAATCGAAACAATGTCTTTTTACATACATATGTTGGTCGAAATATTCAAGCACTTTTACAATTGGCCCTTTAGCAGTAAACGGATTTGTCTTTACAGAGGGAATTATCTTGCAGATGAGTTAGTTACGTCTGCAAATGCCCAGCGGCGCTTTCAACTGAAACAGCGAACGGTGTCGAAAACAGCACGAAATTGGTAGTAAGATTGGCAGCGTATTCAAAAAATGTATGTAATTATCTTTGTAATCAAGGCCACAATGAATTCTTCGAACCTTAAGTTTTCTTTAACGCCAGTGAGCTTATAGAACTGCACTCTGTTTGTCGCAATCTGTCCCTTCTACAACTCTATTTTCTTTTTAAATGCATCCTCATCAAATCAGAAGTTTTCCCTCATCTTGAAGTGTCTTACGGTGGGCAGTTTGCAGTCAAGTCCACTTAAAATATGAGGTCTGCAATCCATTCCGGGTGTTCTAATTTTCGTATCTGCACTCCCTTCCCATTCATAAATTCAACAATATCAAGTTTGAAATCGAAAAATCGTTCCAGGCATGCATCTTGACTTAACCATGATATTTTGCGTTAATGTATAAAGTCTCCATGGTCTTCGTTCAGTTCCATCGAGAACTTTCGCTACTGTGAGTGGAATAATTTGTAAGACTTCAGAAATTTTACTTTTCGTGTAACCACTCTCTTCACGTGCTCCATGCCTGAAAATATAGCACAAAGTGCTTCTTGATGTACAGAACAATCACTTCCATATATCGTTCGTTGTAATTTTTTGCTCTTTCACTGTCAGCTAAATCTTCGAATTCTTTCTGTGTGCTATTGTAATGTCGTTTCATAGAAAATTGGCGGCACCCGTTGATTATGCGAATGCATAATACAGTGCTATTACAAACGATTGAAGCGATTTCATAAATTCACTGTAGCTCCATTCATTGACATATGGTCACGACACACTACAGATACATAGAAAACCTCATAAAGTTTTGTTCGGCTGAAGCCGCACTTCAGGTTTCTGCCGCCAGAGCGCTCGAGAGCGCAGTGAGACAAAATGGCGACAGGAGCCGAGAAAGCGTATGTCGTGCTTGAAATGCACTCACATCAGTCAGTCATAACAGTGCAACGACACTTCAGGACGAAGTTCAACAAAGATCCACCAACTGCTAACTCCATTCGGCGATGGTATGCGCAGTTTAAAGCTTCTGGATGCCTCTGTAAGGGGAAATCAACGGGTAGGCCTGCAGTGAGCGAAGAAACGGTTGAACGCGTGCGGACAAGTTTCACGCGTAGCCCGCGGAAGTTGACGAATAAAGCAAGCAGGGAGCTAAACGTACCACAGCCGACGGTTTGGAAAATCTTACGGAAAAGGCTAAAGCAGAATCCTTACCGTTTACAATTGCTACAAGCCCTGACACCCGATGACAAAGTCAAACGCTTTGAATTTTCGGTGCGGTGGAGATCATGATCAGCAATTCATGTCATGGCCTCCACGCTCTCCCGACTTAACTCCATGCGATTTCTTTCTGTGGGGTTATGTGAAAGATTCAGTGTATAAACCTCCTCTACCAAGAAACGTGCCAGAACTGCGAGCTCGCATCAACGATGCTTTCGAACTCATTGATGGGGACATGCTGCGCCGAGTGTGGGAGGAACTTGATTATCGGCTTGATGTCTGCCGAATCACTAAAGGGGCACATATCGAACATTTGTGAATGTCTAAAAAAACTTTTTGAGTTTTTGTATGTGTGTGCAAAGCATTGTGAAAATATCTCAAATAATAAAGTTATTGTTGAGCTGTGAAATCGCTTCAGTCATTTGTAATAACCCTGTATATTTTAAGAATTCTCATTCACTCCTCTGTGATTCCAATTCATTTTTGAACGGGTGTGAAAATATATCGCTAGATGCCTCTTTCTGTGCTAACAGCCACTGGAATGTCCTTCATACGATGAACAAATAGGGAAGAGTAAACAGCGTTGACATCATGAATTTGCCGAACTGAAGAGTTGTGCCGATCGAAAAATGCCATACCGCAATACTCAATGAGATGTCGCGCTCTTCCGGGTGCGTCCGAGAACGACCGACCAAAGCTGATAAAGGCCGAGCCTTGGTCCTCAGGCCGTGCACGTATGAAATTTGGCGTGGCCGCCCTGGATTACTGCATTAAGATTGATGTATCCGTGTACTGAGCTTTCACGGAGAATGAATGTTGCCTATGAATTGCATCAGTAATTTGCAGACATTTCGTGCTTCATATAGCCAGTTTTTGTGCCCTATCATAAAGGTCTCCTTGATGATATCTTTCAAAAGATAACGCAAAACAGCACTTTGACGGTGCTATCCTGAACTACTTCCATACAGAGTGTGTTCAACTATTATCCTGACCAACAGCTTATCCAGATATCTCACTGTCTGAAAACATCTGGCCATGCATTGCCGAGAGACTGGCACGCCACTATTCCTCAGACACTAAGATTGATGAAAAAGCTGTGTTGCACTGCAACCCTGTTCCCAGTTGCACTAACAAATTTTCGAAGCTATTGAGCGACACAGACGGTAAACGAACCAAGTGCAATCTAGTCCGTATGTTTCAGTCATAGCCTAGAGCATGCGAAGAGTGTGAGTATTGCAAAAGCGCGTAATTCATTGCCACACAGCGAGCTGAGCTATAACAAGGAGCACAAAAGGTGCAGAATGTCGGTACCAGGAAAGTCGTTATAGAAATTCTACAATACAGAATAATAACATGCAACATCCGAGGTCTGGAGCTCCAAATTGTTCTAGTACTTATAAGGAATGCAGAGCCAGGGAAAACCGTTCGCGGGAACCGTTGACACATCTGGTTAAACGAGGGCGAATGGCCACTTAACCTGATACCATGATGCGACGTCTGTCTTTAAATACTCCTGTTTCAGGCATCTCGTCCTCAGTGTCTGGTCACTCGGTCCCCATCACAGATTCCGACGGAATGACAGTGTCGCTAGTTATAGGTTGACGCTGTTGGCGAACCGTGATGTGCTGCTTACTGCCTGTGCGAAGCCTTCAACTACGAGACTGCAAACTGCTGGCTGTGGATGATCTTCATCGCTCCACGCTGCCGCTAACGACGAGTCACAGCCGTGAGTGATAGAAGATATGGACCTACTGGGCCTGCTGGTTCACGCCACTGGGGCTCGCCTGTGGCCCCGTTCTGCGCTGACGCGCCGTGGTTTCACGATTATTTGCAGATGTTATGGGATTCCTGAAATTCCGGTTCTAGAGACCTGGCGTGCTGTCCCCGGCAATCGAGGACTTACTCACATAGAAGTAAGAAATGGGATCATGGGTCATGGATTAATAATTTCACAACAAGAGCTTCCTGAAGAATGTATCTTCCACAACCCTAATGTTTCCCAGTGGTTAAGTTCAAGAACTGCCAGTTACCATCTGCTGCGATGGCAGTGTAGATGATTAACAAATGTAATATCAAGGTTTAAGAGTTTTGGTTGTTCTTCGTTTAATTTAATATTTAAAAACAAATGTAAGTGTACCTTTGACGCGTCTTCGCAGAACGGAACGTCTACAGTGGAGTTGGCAACATGTCACCTGGACCATCGAACAGTGGGCCAACGCTCTTTTCACAGGTGAGTCGCGATTTGGTCTGTAGGGTGATTCTTGACGGATTCGCATCTGGGGGGAACATGGAACACGGTCTCTGGACCCAAATATTGCTTAAAGAGACCGATATCTAGTGGGACCCCTAATCATGTGGACAGGGTTTACGTTGATCACTCGCACATCACGTCATGAAATTGTACAGGTCAATCGGCAAGGTTTAACTGCTGTCAGGTATCGTGACGAGATCTTGGGACCTCATGTGCGGTTGTTTCAAGGTACTGTGGGCTCAGACTTCGTACTGATGGACGATAATGCTCGACATAATATAGCACAGGTGATCGATGCTTTTTTTTTTTTAAAAAAAAAAAAAAGGAAAAGCGGAATATGCTGCACACATGAAATGGCATGCTCGTTCTCCCGTTCTGAAGTCTATAGAGCACGTCCGGGATGCACTAGGAAGAGGGGTTGCATCATGTCAACATGCACCAATCATTCTCCAAGACTTGCTAGCAGAGCAGCAGGAAGAATGGGCATTATTGGGTCAACATGAGATTGATGTCATCATTCACAGCATGCCCCATCATTGTCAGGCCTGTATTGTTGCCAAAGGCGGTCACACCTCATATGGAGGACATTAATCAGTTATCGGAATGTGTCTGTAAAACCATGAAGTTGAAAAAACCAAGAACATTTTTGTCTATACATGTTGCAGTTGTTTACGTTCCGTTTTCTTTACAATGTTTCTACTTTACTATTACCTGTTTACATTTTTCAGTGGCAAAATAAACGCAGCCTCGCAAAATGTTCGTTTCTTGCTTTAATTGTTGACACCAGTGTAGTTGTATACGACTTTTGTAGCTGTGTGAAAATAAGACCTGCATTGTATTCCAGCTGTCGAGTATCGAAATTGTAAGCACTAATAAATAAATAAATAAATTTCCGCACTGGAAGTACCATGTCTCATTTAAAATCAGGAACGTCCTGTCCTGCAATATTTATAAAGTACTGCACCATAGTTTTTCTAAGTCCTCACTGCAAGCTCACGGCTTGAACAAGCGCCTTTTATTCAGCGTCTCTCACCAGAATTCAGCAACACATTGGAAAATCACACTCAGTTCCCCAGTGACCCTTTGCTCCGCTTGAAACGTCTGTCCAAGCTATTCAGCACTTCATTCATCGCACTGTGATTACCAGTCCACTCAAAACGAGAGCTGGTGTTCACTCTGTTATCTTTCAATTTAACGTGTCCTAAACGAGGGCATACGAAAGCAGAGCTGCATCGTGCCGATGTTTACTTCTCACACACGTACTCAGCTTCATTTCTACCAGTGCCTCTCTCACACTTTCCAAACTCGAAATGCAGTTCCGATAACAGGTCTTACATTTTGTAATTAAGCTTTGTAATTTTTTACATTGAGGATAAACAGTCTTATGCCTATTCATCAATCTGAATGTTGCAAACAATAGTAATGGAAAACAAATCTTTCCAGAGAGACAAGTACGATATCGCAGTGTAGATCATAAACGTAGATGGTAATGGAAAGCAAGTTACAGATGGTGTCTACCTATCATTTTCATGATATTTCAAATAACTCTTTGTCTTGATAAACAAAAAGGTCTGCTGAGGGTATAATTTCATGAGCGTTAACTGGATATTCCACCGAATAAGTGTTCAGAACGACCATTAACCACAAGATAAATGCACTACTTTAGTGCGTAAAAGGATTCTTTGAGAAAAGCTTTATGTTTTTGCACAAATCGAGAAGGTTACAATGCGACGAGTGCTCGAGTCAACGTGTGGCATCCATATGTTGTTGACAGGACATTTCTAGTGTAAATACAGTGACAGCACATTCTGATTTGTCTTAAACAATCATTCAGGGGTTTTGTAAGTTGCCCCAAAACATGTTTGTTTGTTGGGATATTTTCGGCAGAAGCACTGCCTCAGTATGCACAGACTTTGGCACCCAAGAGGCTGCACATATCCTATATATTACTATTCTCTTCTTGAATGTGGTTTATATGTTGAACTTCTCTGGCTCATGTGTACTTTTAGTATTCTGCATGATACATCAACACTCGTTTCGATCTTTTGTTTCAATTTTTACACCCATTTTTAATTTCTGCAACAAGAGGAACGGCGGGGATTATCATGAGTTGTGGCAGCACGAGGCGCGTGGGCGGTTATTTGTCTGATGTATGTGTGCATCCGAGTAATCAATTTTCCTGCCGCACCAACACCTGTGGGCCCGAGATTCCTGCTCACTTCTGTTATAATGCTCAAAATTCCTCTCATTACCTGTTATGAAAATGTAAAAAATATGATAACGTAGAACATGTAGGGAAGATACACAGTTAGCTTACAGAACATGTCAAAATAACTTTCAGTGGACGGACCTGAACTTTTGACATAGTCTACGGACTTCTAAAAGAAATATGAATTCTCAGAAAATATAACCTTGCAACAAATGTAAACCCCCGGTAAAAAGTAACTTCATAAATACTCCAATATCGCAGCAGCTTGTTTTCTTCTAGGTTGATCTATGCCAGTTGAAGCATTCTAACGACTCGCTAGCAAATTCCTACTGAATTACCCGCTCCCAACGCTTCTATATACATAATATAAATCCGAAAGTGAATGTTTTGCATGCTCGTAAGTACTGCCAAGGTGCTTACGTCTCCTTCTCAATTTATTAAAAGATTTCAGGAGTCATAACTGTAATTAATGGAAAACATTTAAGAATCATTATTCGATGCTAATGTTTATTATTTTTTCCCTATGTTCGTGTTGCTTCCTCCCATTCTCTGGCATTTTGTTTCTTTCTTTTCATTTGAAACAGTGCGGAGTGAATTGCTTCTCCCGCCGTGCTGCAGCTTGATCAATTTCATTTCAGTGCTGGAGTACCGGACGTCCCAAATTTTAATGTGAAGCAGCGGTTGTCTGACGTAGCTAAAAAACGAATTTGTTAAACAGTAGCTTATCGCGACTATTCAGAACAGCTATTTAGTATCTCTTCCTACCATACAAATCTGTTAACACTCTTCCCTCCCATCCACCCTCTCGTTCTTCGATACTAACGCTTGTTTCTGTTTACGTTTTTTATAGCCTTTCGTTACCCGCAAAGAATAACTTACTGTTTATCAGTTAAACTCATCTGTGAAGTAACTTTTTTCTTTCAGATTTCAGCTTCTTTTCTTATCTCATTAACGTAGTTTATAGCATTAGCATACTATTAACTGTTTCAGATCATAAAATAAATCTTGTGGCAGATTTTTTCGAAATATAAAATTATTTGCCTATTATACCGTTTGATGTGCTATACGTATGCCTTTGTAAGTAAGCGTAATTTGCCTTTGGGAAGTAGTACATTCGCATAAACTAATCTTCTGCACGGATTGCTCGTTTTACGCTGCTGATTCTCGTTAAATGCTTCGTAACAGTGCTTTGCACAACTTTTTCGTTACATGTTCTTCTTCTTCTTCGTCTCCTCCTTCTCCACCTCATGTTGCAGTTGTTACAGCTTTTCATCTCTTTACGGGAGAACCAGGATACTTAATACACCCTTAATATTTTGTAACCGGTTCTAGCTGTCGTAACCATGTCTCCGCAAATGATTGTACGCAAAGGTTATGTAATACATTGTACTGGTAACCTTTCATCTTTTTTGTCTATCGTGATAGTGAGGCAACGACTTTTATTTTAAACGAAACTATGCATGTTCACAACGGCATTAGAAATCTATAGGAAAGAGGAGTTCGGCGAAATAAGAAAATTTTCGCAAAGAAAGCTAAATAATTTTCTAAATACAGATGCCAAGGCAGGGCAACTACGTTTAGGTTTCCCGTGATATTCCTGAATCGCGTAAGGCGAACGTCGATATGGTTCCTCCTGAAAGGACACAGTCACTTTCCATCCCTATCCTTCCCCAATCCGATCTTGTGCTCGGTCTGTAATGATCTCCTCATCGACAACACGCTAAACTCCAGCCTTCCGTTCTCCCCTCCCCTGAACGCTGAAATATCACTGAGGCGTATTCGACCGAGTTCCGAGTTCCGAATACGATTGATGCCTCTGGTTATCACAAGGAAGACTGCATCAAGTTCAACAAGTACAAAATCTCAGTTCTCTGCTGAGAAAGATTTTAACCTGAATCTGCAGAAGATGTTATTAAGATAGGAGTAGCGTTGGGAAACGTGACGTAGAACAGTGATTTGTGAGTTGTATGTATCACGTGTTTTATGGAGCAACCAGAATGCGTAGAAACGATAGACGTAATGCAGTAACACTAGACGCTCGGACAGCAATGTATGAATTACTTTAAATACGAACAAATCCTGTAGCCCGTCGCATATCATACATAATAATTTAGCTGTTGGTAATGACTCCTTATTTCACTGGAATAACAGCAACTTTTGTCTTTTTTCATGGTTGATTCATACCCTTCAGAAAGGACCTACTGTCATGAAGTTTTCCATCTGCAGATTCTAGATGTGGCGTCAGGCTTAAAGTAAAAGCCGGGCATACTGAAATTTTGAAGTCACAGTGGTGTAATTCACTGTTTTCTCATTTCGAAAAACTGAAGTTTTTAGTTCATTTATGAAAACAATCCATGACACGTTTATTTATTAAGTGATACTGAATAGCAAGGGATATTTTAACTGAAAATGTTCTGGATTGTTCGAGCAAGTTCACTGAATAGTTCAGTTTCTCCACACGGGAGAAGAATGCCTAAGACAAGTATAAGTGTGAACCCTCCAAATATGTTTCATTCTGGTATAACAACTTCATACAAAATGGTATTTCCAGACTAATTTCAAAATTCAGTTAGTGTAAGACATAAACAAATTCTGAAAAATAAAAATACAGGCCAAAAAGGGATATACATAAATGTACAAAGATTTTTAAACAGCGCAAGAGCATTAATAAAATATTGTGTACAACAGTCTTGGCGGCATAAAAACACTTGTATTCATAAGCGGTGACCGGATCATCTTCGGTCGTTTCTCTGTAATTTAGAGTACAGTTGAATGGAGGAAAACATGTAACAAATGTTATTTAAACGTAAAGAAATGTTGTATGATTTGATATCCAGTAATGAAAAATGGAGAGGATGGAATTGTAGATAAGGTCCACTGATGTCGACTGGTGACACGGAGTTGCACAGCAGAAGCCCCGCCTCTTGCCTGTCACCCTACGCCATCTGTAGCCAATAGGGCACAACGTGTGCGATACATGAGATACAGCACGAATATGAACCTTAATACTGTGCTGGGTATTATCGCAAGTCGCACCTAAATAACAATTTATATATTATACAGTTAAAATTTTACATAATATAACGTTAAAAAGAGTTAAAGAACAGCGAATGGTATCATTTAACATATTACTAGACTGCCTTCTGCGGAAACCAAAGAGTGTCTGTAGGACGTTGCTGATCACTCAGCGATGCGGACGCCTTAGCAATAGCGATCAAAGATGGTGTTCTGCTGTATTTGCGCTGGTTGTAGGTCGTCCTTCAGCGCAGACCGCCATTATTGCATGCACTGGCATGCAGTGCAGAAAACGCGTGCTTAAATTTTTTTTGTTGCATTGCTTGTTTCCCTCTTTTCTGTTGTGCTCTGAATTACAGAGAATAATCCGAAGACGATCCATATCGGGTCGAAACTGGTCATCACTTATGAAAAAAACTGTTTTTATGTGATTAAGACTGTTCGATATAATATTGTATTATTAGTTCACTGCTATCGCTGTTATTCCCAATATGTTTACCAAGATTATCGCAAATGTATCGTTGCCAGATTTCTTAAATTCCCTATGTCCATTACAATAGACTGCTCATGCGCTATATAGATTGTAATATTGACTCACTAAGGACGTTTGGTTCGATGTCAGAGAGTGCTAGAAGCCCCTAATCTTGACAAGTGAAATAAATGCAAAAATAAATAAAACAATTTTTTCCATAGACACTGATTTACATGTGTAAGCGATATATGTGAAAACAAGTATGCACAGAGTGAAGAATCCGTCCCGATAGCTGAGTGGTCAGCTTGACGGATTGCCGTCCTACGGGCCCGGGCTCAATTCCCGGCTGGGTCCCCATCCGGCGCACAGGTCGTCCAATGTGGCGTCTGATGTAATAAGACCTGCACCAAGGCGGCCGGACCTGCCCCGTAAGGGGTCTCCCGGCCAATGACGCCAAACATTTCCATTTCCACAGAGTAAAGAACAGTTTCTTCTTGAATGTCACCTCAGGCTTCCACAATTCATATGTTCATGTCATCCAGTGTCTTCGCTGCCGCGTGCCACACTGTCTGTTTTTAGGCTCTCCACAGAAAAACATTCAATTAAAAATTCCATTTGCTTTGTGATAAGGAGAGCGTGTTAGGCCCTCTGACGACACCAACACACGCTACCCATTCAGTGCCAGCCTTGATGCTGTAGTAACCACCACACTGAAACCACACATTCCGGGATATGTTTAGGGATCATCCTCAACAGCTACTGAAAAAATGTCGTTGGGAAAACTGGAGTCAGTACGCTCGATTAGGATCATTTCAGTAAAACATTGGCCAGAGATGAGCACTCCGGTAAATCCGTACCACGCATTTACCGTCCGTTGTCGCTGATGTAGACATGGCTGAACCAGCGAGGATATTCTACCACATAGTAACGCATATTACGTAAATTTACGTGTCTATTGTTTGTGAATATATCTTTGTCAGTAAGTAGTATCTTCCAGAATTATCTTGCAGAGTGTACAGGCTAGGTCCCGGTTCCCGTCCTTTCCCGCCACACTGTTGCTATTTTCCAGGAGGTTTAAAAATACTATCTTGTTAAAAAAAAGTGTCGCTTCTTACAGATATCAGTATAACTCCAGAAAACAAGATCTGTTGCCGAAAATCACTTTTATGCAAATGGTGATAAAGGCTGATGTCGAGAGCTTGAAACGTTGAAGCATTGTTCGAAGGACGCTTAATTGGCTGTCCCCAGTCTCAGTCACATTACCTCGCGAAATAGCTTGACGATCTTCATGCGTCGATTAGCACGTAGAGTCTGACATGACTCCATCTCCCGTTACATTTGAGCATATAATTCAACTTTTTGGCTTTCCTACCAATTCACCAAAAATTTACAGTGTGAAATCGCAGCCCATCCACAAATTCCGAAGTTGTTCAGGGATATTTTCTGAGTATTTCGGTGTAAGGGAACCGTAGTCTCAGCTGGACCGTTACACAGTAATAATAATGTATAATGGTCGATCAAAAATTTCCCGTTCGAAGTTCGTACAGTCCATAATCGGTATGCCAATCAGGCAAAGTCGACATGAGCACTGAGGCAATCTTTCCACCGATGCATCAGTTTGAAGATACCCGTTTAGTCCGTGTCCTACTGTGTGAAGAAGTCCGTAACTGCCTGCTGCGCATCCTCGTCCGACGGGAATCGTTGAATCTTCAAGGCCTTCTTAAAGGGATCGAAAGCGTGATGATCACTTGGGGAGATACCAGGACTATAGGACGGGTGTTCGAGTGTCATCCACTTGGGTTGCTGTAACTTCTGCGTTACGACACTTGCGATATGGAGGCGTCTTGTGTCGAATCGCGATCAGCATAGAACTTGGCGCACCATTCCAAAACGGTGATTATCCCTTGCGTACATGTCGGTGCTTATATACCCCATTCGGAGCCACACTGATTTGCGTATACACTGCAGCAACGCCCTCGAACGGAAACTTTTTGATCGCCCCATGCATTTCATCTCAGTTACCTTTGTGTCTGCGAAAATACGTTCACACCGTCGACATTTGCACTGTTATGCAGGTATTTTCAATGCAATAGAAAGATAAACAGAGGTAAGAAAAAATGGCTCTGAGCACTATGGGACTTAACTGCTGAGGTCATCAGTCCCCTTGAACTTAGAACTACTTAAACCTAACTAACCTAAGGACATCACACACATCCATGCCAGAGGCAGGATTCGAACCTGCGACCGTAGCGGTCGCGCGGTTCCAGACTGAAGCGCCTAGAACCGCTCGGCCTGCTTTATTTTACTTTCTTAATCGACAGCTAGTAGGGGTAAGAAATTAAACGATAAACAATTACTGTGTAACAATCCAACAGAGGCTTCGGTTCCCTTGTATCAGAAGGGAGAATATCCCTGAACAACCTACGAATTTCTATCGCTACACTCGTTACTGTATCCGGTTCGGGCACGTCAACATGTCAAATACACTGGAATCCACATATAACGGGGGTAATGAGTGGTTACGTTAACGAACCTAGCCTATTTGAAGTCACTTATGCCCTTAATTGAGGAGAGACGATGTAATGCGCTAGAAAATTTTTGTTACGAAATTTTTCGTTTCGCATTACGTTATAGAGCCGACTCAACTTAGTTGCTGTTGTTGTGGTCTTCAGTCCAGAGACTAGTTTGATGCAGCTCTCCATGCTACTCTATCCTATGCAAGGTTCTTCATCTCACAGTACCTACTGCAACCTACATCCTTCTGAATCTGTTAAGTGTTTTCATCTCTTGGTTTGCCTCTACGATTTTTATCCTCCACGTTGCCCTCCAAATACTAAATTGGTGATCCCTTGATGCCTCAGAATATGCCCCACCAACCGATCCCTTCTTCTAGTCAAGTTGTGCCACAAATTTCTCTTCTCTCCAATTCTATTCAATACCTCCTCATTAGTTACGTGATCTACCCATCTAATCTTCAGCATTCTTCTGTAGCACCACATCTCGAAAGCTTCTATTCTCTTCTTGTCTAAACTATTTATCGTCCATGTTTCACTTCCATACATGGCTACACTCCATACAAATACTTTCAGAAACGACTTCCCGACACTTAAATCTATACTCGTTGTTAACAAATTTCTCTTCTTCAAAAACGCTTTCCTTGCCATTGCCAGTCTACATTTTATATCCTCTCTACTTCGACCATCATCAGTTATTTTGCTCCCCAAATAGCAAAACTCATTTGCTACTTTAAGCGTCTCATTTCCTAATGTAATTCACGCAGCATCACCCGATTTTATTCGACTACATTCCATTATCCTCGTTTTGCTTTTGTTGATGTTCATGTTATATCCTCCCTTCAAGACACTGTCCATTAAGTTCAGCTGCTCTTCCAGGTCCTTTGCTGTCTCTGACAGAATTACAATGTCATCGGCAGACCTCAAAGTTTTTATTTCTTCTCCATGGATTTTAATTCCAACTCCGAATTTTTCTTTTGTTTCCTTTACTGCTTGCTCAATATACAGATTGAATAACATCGGGGAGAGGCTACAACACTATCTCACTTCTTTCCCAACCACTGCTTCCCTATTGTGCCCCTCGACTCTTATAACTGCCATCTGGTTTCTGTACAAATTGTTAATAGCCTTTCGCTCCCTGTATTTTACCTCTGCCACCTTCAGGATTTTAAAGAGAGTATTCCAGTCAACATTGTCAAAAGCTTTTCATAAGTCTACCAATGCTAGAGACGTAGGTTTGCCCTTCCTTAATCTATTTTCTGAGATTGTCACATGTGTTCCAACATTTCTACGGAATCAAAACTGATATTCCCCGAGGTCGGCTTTTACCAGTTTTTCCATTCGTATGTAAAGAATTCGTGTTAGTATTTTGCAGCCATGGCTTATTAAACTGATAATTCGGTAATTTTCACATCTGTTAACACCTACTTTCTTTGGGATTAGAATTATTATATTCTGATTGTATATCGCCTGTCCCATACATCTTGCTCACCAGATGGCAGAGTTTTGTTAGGCCTGACTCTCCTAAGGCTGTCAGTAGTTCTAATGGAATGTTGTCTACTCCCGGGGCCTTGTTTCGACTTAGGTCTTTCAGTGCTCTGTCAAACTCTTCACGCAGTATTTCCTATTTCATCTTCATCTACATTCTCTTCCATTTCTATAATATTGTCCTCAAGAACATCGCCCTTGTATAGACCATCTATATACTCCTTCCACCTTTCTGTCTTCTTTGGTTAGAACTGGGTTTCCATCTGAGCTCTTGATTGTCATACAAGTGGTTCTCTTTTCTCCTAAGGTCTCTTTAATTTTCCTGTAGGCAGTATCTATCTTATCCCTAGTGATATGTGCCTCTACATCCTTACATTTGTCCTCTAGCCATCCCTGCTTATGCATTTTGCATTTCCTGTCGATCTTATTTTTGAGACGTTCGTATTCCTATTTGCCTTCTTCATTAACTGCATTTTTATATTTTCTCCTTTCATCAATTAAATTGAATATATCTTGTGTTACCCAAAGATTTCTATTATCTCTCGTCTTTTTACCTACTTGATCCTCTGCTGCCTTCACTATTTCGTCTCTCAAAGCTACCCATTCTTCTACTGTATTTCTTTCCCCCATTCTTGTCAATCGTTCCCTATTGCTTTCCCTGAAGCTCTCTACAACCTCTGGTTCACTCAGTTTATCCAGGGCCCATATCCTCAAATTCCCACCTTTTTGCAGTTTCTTCAGTTTTAATCTACAGTTCATAACCAATAAATTGTGGTTAGAGTCTGCATCTGCCCCTGGAAATGTCTTAGTATCCACAAGAAAATGGGTGTTTAAACTGTGTAAAAGCTATGTTGTTTTAATGTGTATTCTTTTGGGATGTTATAATAACTAAAGACCGAGAGAAAAAGCTGACGAAAACCGGGTAGCAGTCAGGGATGCTCCATCTCCAGTGCGAGTGGGTAGCAGCGCGAGTCAGCGACGCTACAGCTACTGCAACTGGCCACCAGAAACGTTACCAAAGGCTACTAAGAATGAACTTAACATGTACTAGGGATAATCACCGTTCAAATATTGTTCGAAAAATGGTTCTGATTTCGATCTTCGATGAGGGAAGGGTCAGTAGTCGCTGTTAGCACGCAGACGGGTAACTGTCGGTCGTAGTGGTGTATAACAGGACACTGACATGCCATGGTTTGATACTGAATCCTCGTTCGTCTTCAGTAATGATAGATAATCCGACAACTTAATTGAAATTAATTTGTCCAAATTCAGCAGCCAGCGTTGAGTCGGGATTTTAATCGCTTGGATTAGTACTGAGAAGTGTTGGTGTCTACATGGCAGCTCAACGTGATTGCTGCACAAGCGCACGATAATTTAGATTCGGAAGATAGCTAGGTGGGCGTCCGCGTAACGCTACGCACTGTGGATAATAAGTACGGAAATACCGTACTAGATTATATGGTAGATTTGTTGATGAATTTTGAAAAATAGTTGGTCGTACCGGCTATTAGATGTTGTGGAGGTGTTTCTTCTTTGGATAGGGATTTACGTGAATGTCGAAGAACTCATCCATTAACTATCCGATAGTTTGGAGTATTGATCGCGTGCATTATAGGACTGATACAGCTGATATAATAATGGGTGTAGAAGAAAATGGAGTGAGTATCGGGCAATTAGGATTATTATTATTGCGCTTCCTATGGTATTTGAACAATCCTTGAGAGCCGCACGATGACCTACTGGGGTGAGACTTGTAGTTTTGAGGTCCGGACGGCGCGACTATACGTCATTGTACAGTCGTGCTCAAAAGTATCCGAACGACCTGAATTGCATTTCGCCTGATTCGAATGCAACCCACATAGCGCAGCTGTCTAGCAGGTCCTCTAATCGCCCCTCGGTACAGTCGTTTGACTATTGAAAATGGTTCCAACAAGTCACCACTAGAAAACACTGCTCTGTATCGCAATAACTCAAGATTTAAAGTAATACCAAGGTACACAAATATCAGGGAACATCTTATCACAGATAAGACGGTTCTTCAGGCTTGTAAGTTCACATTTATTACAATAAATGACATACATGAAATGTTACCACTCTCATTATTACGTCAGATAGGTAATTCACGTAATAAGTTCGTCATATTCATGATTTCCTCTTCAAAATAATATACCGTACTTATTATTTAACACAAAATGACATTAAAAATTTAAGTAATTCACGAGCAGCTAGTTGAGAACATGTGTGAACTTCAAATGACAGGACGAACCGTCTCGTTCCGCATATGGATTCAAACCCCGGTCATGCAGACTAACCAAAGACTTCGTGACTGACGGAAACTAACAGTCATTCCTGACTAGGTATACAGAGAGTGATATACCTCGATTTTAGACAGTATCAGTTAGCAAATATCAACTTTAAATTACATAACGTAAACATTGTTAACGGACGCGAATTCCTACCCAGCATCTATTGTCCTTGTTAACGAACTACGAGAGATGTTAAATATTGCTTCTTCACAAGTAGCTTACTTGAAATGCCGTGAGGTAGAGCTTTGTGTTGGACAGGGATTCGAACCCAGAACCTTATTGGATTGTCATCGAAGCACAATTAACTGTGACATATCGGATTTTCTCGGCAGCAGCTAGATGTTTTAACTGAAATGTCGAGACAAAACATTAATTTTTTCTTTCCCAGGACTGCAACCTGGCACCTATCGCTGTTATATTGTAGAGAAAACGAACGTTAAAAATGGGTTTGTTACACCAGCAGCGACATGTGAGCATGTTCGAACCAGAAATAATATGACGAAGAATTCAGTGCTGACTGGGAATCGAGCCCCACACATATCATTGTTGACTACACACAAAGAGACGTCAGCTACCGAATTTTTCTCCACCAGCAGCTCGGAATAACATCCTTGAATTTACAATGATTTCGCAAACAGTTCTGTGTCTCACTGGGACTCAAAAACGTCAGATCCCGTTAGTGTTGACAACGAATGAAAATACATTAAAAATCAAAATTATTACCCACCAGCAGATAGGTATTCTCATGCTAGTGCATGACAATACATAATGAAAGCTTTAGTGCCGGGCCAGGATTCGCACCCTTTCACGAGCAATATGTGGAGATATTGAGGAATCTGCACTTTTGAACAAACAACAAATTGCAGTCGAGCTGTATTGTCACGAAGGGATCAAATTCCGCGTTAAGGGCAGTCTGAGTTGTATTCCCAGATCAGAACCAATTTTATCGACATACAGAAGCTCAAATAAAAGATGGAATAAGTGTCCTGTGACCCTACATAGCGTTTGTTTCGTCACTAGAAATAAATAACTAGTATAAGAAAGGTTACTGTTGATAGAGTTTCTACGTGTTGCGACTCCTGACTTTATTGTTGTTCAACCTAACGTCTACTTGGACTATCATGTTTAACATGAGTGTCAGACCACAATACCATTATACCTTCTTCACTTGGCGTAGCCATAAGAGAACAGAATCTGTCTCTCCTTATCAAAAATCATCGGCAGAAGTTGTAATCGAACCCAGACCTTAAGTATATGAACCTAGCATCAATCCTAGAGACCCCCAAATTCTCTTCTCTGTCACTCATTTTTCTATCACAACAATGTTGCGCCACACTGGATGAGAATTCTGACACACAGACTCCGTTTAGTGGTTTGCAGCATGTTCAGTACATTCATTTACTTGGTTGGCCGAATCGCCATGAACTAGCTGCCTCGGCTACCCAATGCATACATTCGACTCTATTTTGTAATCACCGAAATAAAATCACGTAACTGACACCTACACAGAACTGCCAACAGTGTAGGATGCAGAAATTTAAACAGGAAGTGTTCCTTTCGACTTGAGCTACTCTACTGCGCTATCTGTTTGTTAAAAACGTCGTGCAGTGCAAAAGAAAAGCTGTAACTGTCTGTCTCTCAGAAGTCTAGATCCGACCATATGCATTATCTCACAGCACCGTGCAATGTGCAAGTTCTGGAGATGTTGTAGCTATGTGTCAGCTAGTAGCGTAACGGTAAGGGTCGCGCACTGTTGATAAGACGTCGCGAGTTTGGGTACATTCACTGCTATATTTTTTAAAACGCCATACTGCTGTCTGCTGAAGTTATAGATCTAATGGAACTTTGAACATAATTCCCTTCACTTCTGAACCCAAAATAGTCGCATGTGGAAAAAGGGCTAACTTCTGCGACATTTTGTTCTTTTCAGGTTTAATAGATGGCCAGGCTGCAGATGCATCTCGAAACTTTTGTGTTATGGTTCAAATGGCTCTGAGCACTATGGGACTTAACATCTATGGTCATCAGTCCCCTAGAACTTAGAACTACTTAAACCTAACTAACATAAGGACAGCACACAACACCCAGCCATCACGAGGCAAGGAAATTCCCTGACCCCGCCGGGAATCGAACCCGGGAACCCGGGCGTGGGAAGCGAGAACACTACCGCACGACCACGAGATGCGGGCTTTTGTGTTATGTATGGGGAGAGCGCATGGTGCCAAAATACGTCAGAAAAGTATTTTCTACATTAGCTGTCGTGACGCAGTGGCATTTTATTCTTCATAAAACCTTGTTTGACAGCTTTAACTCAGAAAAAGTTTTCTGCATGAATGTAATCAATAAACTGAATGTGCATTGTCAGACTGTTATAGATAACATCAGAGAATTCGCATATATCGTTGATGATTAATTTCTCTCTCATGTTAACTAATGTTTTAACAACACTAAAAGAAACCGTACGGAAATTGTGCACTGTATTATAAGAAATGAAATAAAACTACCCACAATAATCTTACGACGAAAGTCTGTTTCAATAAAACTGAGTATCTGTACACAAGCGTGCCTCTGTCGGCACGAATTAGTAAAATACTAATCACTTAGATTTCGATTGGGTTTGTGTTTGATTGGTATGCTGTGTCATACTCAAGTGGTATGCAAATGTGGCATTTCATAAATAAACTTATGTATTCCTAGAAACCCGAAATTTGTTTTTCAGTAGCGGAAAGAGGCGTTACCTGTTGTGCACCATTGTGTTTCACCATTGCCGTATGAGCCGAAAGTATTTTCTTACGATTTCCTTATCGATGTGTGATCTGACTGCTTGTAGCTCTTTCACAGAAGGGATAAAAACGTTACAGTCAGCAAGACTGGAACCGCAAACCATAACAGAGGCTTTCTCTCAGGTTAGCACGTTTCCACAGAGCTAGGGAAGAGGCAGGCGTCTGGGTCTCCTCTTACGAGACCAGTAGTGGCTAGAACTCATAAACCGCTATTTAAAGGACGAGATTAGGTGCATTTTTTCACGTGCAACGACTTTCCTGGGCTGAAAACCGTAAATTTACAATCTTTTGTTACAGCTCAAGTGTTAATAATAACTCAGATCATTCAACGGAAATGACAGGAAAAATCGAGTGAACTTTGAGGCTTAATTCCGTGCACACCAGGAAGTAGCTCGTCGATCACAGAGTTGCCAAATATACCTCGCCTTGTTGCCAAATCTCAGTTACATTACCAGCAGGAAGAAGACGAACCGATGTGATCCTACAGTGGGCTGGGAAGTGACCATAGCTGACGTCTCAAAGACGCGGCTGCTACGGCCTGGAATACGTAATCCGTCTGATTCACATTTCTGTAACTGTGTTTAGGGACTGGAGCGTAGTTACTAATAATACTCAGAACTGACTGCAAACCAAGCTTCATAAATCAGTAACTCTCATAGTTGTTTTTATATATCTTTCCTAAGTGTACTCAAAACTAAGAAAATCATTGAAGAACGTTTCCGTGCCTCGCCGATAGTCGAGCACAACAAAGAAATAAAAATAAAAAAGGACTGTGTGCGTGTGTGTGTGTGTGTGTGTGTGTGAGAGAGAGAGAGAGAGAGAGAGAGAGTAGAGAGGTAGAGTGAGGGAGAGAGATAAAAATAAAAAAGAATGGAAGAGAGAGAGTAAAAAATTGTTGAAAAGAAACTGAATCATGGTATGTAAAGAAATCTTTCATTAAAATGACACGTTCTACATCATTACGAAATGTCGTATTCATTATCTATGGAACAAGTATTAATCTGATCTAATCTAATCATATCATATTGCTGACTAGTTATGAAGAGCCACGAATTACAGAAATTTTCGCCAGTATCAGTAACCAAATCTAAAATTGAAAAAAAAGGCGACAGTTTTAGTAACAAACCGGGTGAAAGAAAAGGCGACAGTTTTAGTAATAAACCGGGTCTCCTTTAAAGACCCTTTCGTCCCTGTTAACTAACCACAAAAGATGTGTGATATATCTCCATTCAGAAGGGACAAAGTGTTCTTGCATTTAAAGATGAAGCGCATGATGTGAAGTTCTGTGACGGAGATACGAACCCAGCACGCAATCGGATTGTTAACTAAGTAAAATCAAATGTTACTTATCGGTTTCCCTTACCAGCTGCTAGATGTTTGAATCTAAAATAAGGATACAAATTATTGTGCCTGAGCGACAATCGAACCGCACACCTACCGTCCTTCTTTATCATCCACGAACATAGCTTAAGTAACACTTGCTTACTCACTAACAGTAAGATGTGGGCGTGTTTGACCAGAAATAACGACACCTATTGCGATTGTTGGCAACACATGAACAGACATTAAAAATGCACATTAATTTTCACTAGCAGACTGGTATGCACGTGATAGGTCTTGAAATGAAATTATGAATATTTTTGTACTGGATCAGGATTCGGACCCACATACTTACCTTTGGAGGAGACATAGAGAAGATTGCAGTCTTGGGAAAAGGAACGAAATGATTGAACTATACTGTTCCGAGAAATTCAGATCCTCGAAAGATGAGATATGAATTCGAATCACAGTTCAGCACCAAATTTTTCAACGTCTCTAGTTCAATCACGTACAAGAAAAATAAGAGCCCTGTTCCTGTAAATGGCTATCGTTTCATCAAATAAAATAAAATTTTCTAATGTAAGTAAGTTTACTGGATACAGTATTTCTGTTTACCATGACTTCCACCTATGTCATTTCCCAACGTAAGCCGGCTCTGCCCAATTGGTAATGAAGGAACGTGATGTTTTATGCGGATTCTGGATTATAACGTCTTTCTCTTGAGGTTACCAGAGGTAAAGTAAATCTGTTTGTGCCTCTTAAAAGCAAATGTCTGAACCCACGCATTGCACCTGTGATAGTTCGTTCCACCAGACCATTGTGGCCACATTTCCCAGCCCCAGGAGTGTGCAGTAACGGATGATGTGCTTAGTTTACAAAATTAGTCACGGTGGAAAAAATGCGAGTCTATTAAGTGGTTAAGTAGAAGCAATCTTCTGACGTGGAGATTATGATATTCTCAGGTCAGCAGGATGTAAAGACTCTTCTAGGCATCATAGCCTCGATGTAAAGCCATTTTGAAATATTCACTAATTCAGCAAATTTCTTAGTTCGAGAAAATCCACTGTTAAGTGTGAAGTTACCGGATAATTCGATTATTGCCGTCATTGTTACTATCATTTTCTTCATACCGTTGCTGGAACACATGTGCTTGAAGATCATTTTTTTGGTCATTATAGAAGTAGTTGCCCAAGAAGAGGTTCTTTCCCTGTCTATGGAACCCTTTTCATGTTAATATCATTCATCAGCAATTACTCGCAGATTACATTAAAACTAAAGTAATTGATGAAGACGTTACTTGATAACAAAAACGCGCTGCCTTTCTTAATTTACATGCGCCTAGAATTGGCTGTCGAATACTGCCAAACCAAAAGCCAAGGGATCTTACTGCCTTCCGTTATACGTCGCTGTCAGTTCTACAATATTTGGTCGACGTGACCTGTTTCAGGTTGTGTATGGCAGAGAATGTTTTAGAAAATCAATTGTTTTCCTTTGCAATAAACAGAAAGATTTTCATTGTAAGTTATCCAAGTTCAAAATTTTCGCATTATTAGTTCAGATTTAATATTCACTTCTATAATGTAGGAAAGTATTTCACAGTTGCAAAACACGCATCCGACTCATTGACCTTATACTTAGTCGCTGACCATAAATTCTAGCACAGAGTGACACCAGAAGGAATTTAGTTTCTTCTAAAATCGTCTCATGCAGCAGCGTTCACAGATATCTCAAATAGGAAAAGCTCTTTATCCAGGTACGGAGGTTGTGAGACAAACTTCCCACAGTTTGTGTCAGGTTGATCTTTTTCGTCTGGTACCACTGCATAAGTATTTTGTCTAAGAGGTATCACAAGTAGTGTTCCTGTAGCTGTGGGAATCATTGGTTGAAATCGAGTTTAACACCAATAGGTACAGTACTGCCAAATATTCAAAATGATTATCAACCTAAGTCTGAGTTCATCCACAAACTGAGGCGTATTTATAATACTGTAGCTAGACTGTGTATCCTTGTCTTCCTTGAGTGGGCATTGGACGACATTTACACACACCCATACAGTACTATGAATACTTCGAACGCTGTACCTATCGTTGCTCTCAAATCTAATTTTAGTAGATGGGAAGATACAAAGAAACAATCAGACTCATGGGTGTGGACAGAAACTAAAGGGCAGATGCGGGCACTGTTCAGATCTTCGCTTTTTCTTCTTCCGATCTATACAAATAACGTATACAAATCAGCGTATGCGTTGCTGTCATAATGTTTCCCTTTTGTTTAGTCTTCTAATGATGAAGTGGATCCACACCCATGAGTCTGATTGTTTCGTTGTATCCTTTTATCTACTATCTTTGTGTGTTACTGCTCGGTGTTCAAAAAGCAATAATTTATGCCTGCTCCCACGAGGTACTAAAACGAGGTCGCAAGAAGGCCAACGAATTATAGTCAAAATACACTGAGACGCCAATTTGTCCGTCGTCATGGTGTTAAGTCGGTAAAAATAGTTGGGTATTATTGCCTGCGTCATCGGCATCCCATTGCCGTCTTCTCTTTCGTTTGTGTGCTGGGCATGGTGCAAGAAATATTTGTGTTTTGCTTGCTTCTGTGACGGGCTTCAGCCCACTGAATGCGAGCAAGCTCACGAATAGACTGTCAATAATTGGAATTACGCAATAATACACTTAAAATGTATATTTTTGCATTATGTATCCCAATGAAAATAACTGTAAACAGATTATATGCCTACTTGCTTATTACTCGCGCTTCTCGATGCTTTCCTCAGAAAATAAAAAGAAAAATAAAGAGAGAGAGAGAGAGAGAGACAGAGAGAGAAAACAGATATGCATTTCAAATATTAGCTCGGTGACGCCATGTTCGTCTCGTGGTGTAAAGCAAGGGTAGTTGATAGGTAGTATCTCGTTGTACTAGCGATGTGTATGGCTACAGGGGTCTATCTTTTTTCTCTGCAAACAACCAGAACAGAATTCAGTAACAAAGAGTTAAGAAGACCTATGCAGTGCGACAATTAAACACTCAGTCTTTCTTGGTTATTTTGTTAATCGTTAAGAATCGTCTGTAACGCAGTAAACATCTTTGATTACTGATTTTTTATTACGACCATTGTAATTGTTATTCGTCACCTCACAACAGATTTCCTATCACTCACTGCTGCCGATGCACGTTACGAATGGATCAGGATGAATGGAATGTGGGATGTTTCGTCACGGAGAATATACACATTTCTCTCGGCGTCTTATGTTCAGGGTAATATGAAAATCTCCGTAAGAGCAGATGACAACGGGATGCCGGTGATACAGGCAATAATATACAACTATTTCTGTCGACTTAACACCATGACGACAGACAAATTGGCGTCTTGGTGTATTTTGATTATAATTCGTTAGCCTTCTTGCGACCTCGTTCTAATACCTCGTGGGAGCAGGCATAGAATTTTGCTTTTTGAACACCGAGCAGTAACACACAAAGAGAGTAGATGGAAGGATACAAAGAAACAATCAGACTCGTGGGTGTGGATCCAGTTCATCATTAGAAGACTAAATAAGAGGGAAACATCACGAAAGCAATGAATACGCTGATTAGTATGCATTATTCGTATAGGTCGGAAGACGAAAAAGCGCAGATCTGCACTTTACTTTCTGTCTTAATGGACATGGTATTTAGTTTCTTCTCTTCTGAATTTTCAAATGAATTGATTATTACATGGCACAGAATAGTTAGTTAACTGTGTTTCTTATAGCTTCCATTCGCACCAACATTTTTCTACATTCTCGTTCAATTCATGAAATTCTACCTATATGATCACAATACTGCACATAGATGCAATCGATTTCGAGGTGCATAGTGTTTGTTATCTTACTTTTTGTGACAGGTGGGCAAAGTTTATTTCCAAAAACTTTTTATTGTACTGAAATAATCTTTTGTCACAAAGTAACAAGGTTACGTGTTTTATTTGTAAATATTTTTTGGGAAACTGTAATCGTTATGGAAGATTATACACCTGAATGTTTGACACAACTGGTAGGAGAAAACGCTGTATATTAAGCAAACCACACGCCTCCTCTCCGTATCCTGCTATGACATGAGCATGGGATTCTCATCACATACCGCTACAGAGCTGTTCCTAGCACAGCTGAGAATTGGCAACACCGTCACAAACATTTGGCAACACTGTGACAGTGTAATCACTTCCACGAATGGTACTGAATTGACTCGCTAAATTCGCTTGATATTCCCTTTCCATTTGAATGGCTCGTGCTATATAATCCTCATGTAAACTAAGACACTGAGACTGAAAATTCAATTTTTTGGCTAAATAAATGCTGTTCTTCATGTAAGTGACAACTTTTATTATCTTTCACGATGTGTTATGAGGCTGAGCGACCATGATGAGAGTGGAGTGCTCGCAGCAGTGTGTCAGTAGCCCCGTGGTACAGCCCGTGTCTCGTGTCGCAACGGCTCAATGAATCGTCCTTTCTAACCGTGGTAGGAGCCAGCGTTTGCGATCTGTTTTTCTGATTTATTTTATGGAGCTACGAATTTCCGGAAAAAATTCTGTAACGAAATCGGAAGAAAACATCTACACTTCAAGTCCTCTTGGTAGCTCGACCCAGTAAGTTGTGATAGTGGTCATAGATCTTGGCTTTCTGACTGTCAAGGTTTAAACCTTCGAAACGCGTCGTGGAAAAAATAAAACGGCGACTGGTAACAGTAAACTTGTTTCATTTACTGTCAAGCTACTTTACAATACAAGCGTCTCTGAAGAAATTCGAATCGACCGTCAACGATACGAATTTCAATCTTGTTCTTCACATAAGACTCACATGCCAGGGTGATAAGTATGAAGGGAATGAACCTCTTGATTCCTATAGGGCCTCTATGCTACATTTCCACAGTAGCAGTTAGGAACTCTCTGCAGACATATGCTAACAGCGGCTCTAGCGACTTACTTTTCCTCTGGGTAGCTTCAAATATGAGCAATTTTGTCGCCTTAAATCCAATTGAATATTCTAAATATCACTTCTGAACAGATTTCACTTCTCCATTAATTAATGTATAGACCTGAAAACAAGCAATATGCCTGAGTAGCTATGTAGCAGGTTCTGAAAGGTATTGACACTATGTTTTGCATCCATTTACCAGAGGGAATCAAAGAAAGGAACCAAACACATTACACTGCATTTACTCTCTGTGCCTTGACTAACACATATGAATCCATGACAAAAATAAATTACTTGAAGAATCTCTTGTGAAAGGAAAAAGAACAGGATATGACACTTTAATTATAGCGCACTGGATCACAATGAAATGAAATCTGTGCCACGTTGATGTATTGCATACTAGTGTAATAAAATACTCACCAAATAAAAACGGTTTTGTGCCTCCGTTGCAATAGAGTGTGAAACACAAATTGTAGACAGATTTTATGGGTCACCACTCAACAACATTAAAGCCGCAGAGAACTCAGACGCATGCAATGTTCAAAGACGGATGGTCGGCCAAGAAATCTCTCGCTAAAATATTGTTGAACCAAACTGTTATTACTAATGTGACAGAAAGCGAAATATTTTGTCGATTCGCTTGAAATACTCTCATAGCTTCAACACCGAGAGGAAAGGTTTGATAAAAATTATGTCGACGTGTGCTTTCGGTTGCCAGATGTCTTAGTAGATAGTCCTGCGTTTTACCTCAAGACTACAGTCGCAGTGGAAAATGATGCACTCAGATTGCACTCAAGACTTCCTCCAGGAAGTGACGCAGTCTACAATGTAGGCAGATCGAGCATATTGCCGGACATAGAATTCTGATGGCAGCGCGATTGTATTATCCACCTTACGGACAAGTTTTTTGTTTAAGACTGTTTTTACAACACATATTGCGAGCTGAACACCCAGAAAAATTAACAAAACAAAATTATTTTATGAGAGCAACGTTAGCTACAGCGTTCGAAGTATTCATAGTATTGTATACGTATGTGTAATGTGGTGTCACCGCCAGACACCACACTTGCTAGGTGGTAGATTAAATCGGCCGCGGTCCATTTAGTACATGTCGGACCCGCGTGTCGCCACTGTGTGATCGCAGACCTAGCGCCACCACAAGGCAGGTCTCGTGATACGGACGAGCACTCGCCCCAGTTGTACGGACGACCTAGCTAGCGACTAGATGTACGAAGCCTTTCTCTCTCATTAGCCGAGAGACAGAATAGCCTTCAGCTAAGTTAATGGCTACGAACTAGCAAGGCGCCATTAGCCTTACAGTGATTGTAATTAAAGTCTCCTGTGTATCGTCAAGAGCGATGTACCACAATGATTGATTAAAGATAAGTATTAATCCAGCTACGTAATTTTCTTCATAGCATTAATTACGTAGCCTGTTCCAGTACTTCACGCCCGTCTGCGTTAGTCTAGCGTGCGTTTTCAGCCATCTCGATCTACAAGGTGTTGGCCCAGCTGCCGACACATCACATGGCGACGAGGATGGGATTCGAACCCACGCGTGCAAAGCACATTGGATTATAGTGCGAACGAAACAACTAGCTCGTCAGCACTGTACTTGGTTCGGAATCGATGCTGCGATTACGAATATGTGTTCTTCTTGCATGGCGTGTGCCGAACAACAATCCGCACCGCCGCGGAAAGTCTTTGCATGGCCAAAAGCCACTTCCCCTTGGCAACGCTTGCACATTGATTTTGCTGGTCCATTCTGGAATGCTCGATGGTTGGTTCTGGTCGACGCCTTCAGTAATTTTCCTTTTGTTGTCCGGATGTCTTCCACGACGTCCTCCGCCACCGTCCAAGCGTTGTCTGCTATCTTTTGCACTGAAGGTCTTCCGCAGACTATTGTTTCCGACAATGGCCCACAATTCATGTCCGCAGAATTTCAGTCATTCTGCCAGGCCAATGGTATTCAACATCTGACATCCGCGCCGTTTTCGCCTCAGTCAAACGGTGCCGCTGAACGATTGGTCCGGACTTTCAAGTCACAGATGTTGAAATTGAAAGGGTCGCATTCTCGGGAGGACGCATTGTTGCTCTTTTTGTCTTCGTATCGCTCTCAGCTCCGAGATGGTCGCTCGCCGGCTGAGTTGCTCCATGGTCGTCCTCATCGCACCTTGATGTCTTTGCTGCATCCGCCGCATCAGGTTCCTTTGCAGCGGCAGACTCCTGCTTTTGCTCCAGGCGACGTTGTATTTTATCGCAACTATCGAGGTTCACGGCGTTGGCTCGCAGGGCGCATTCTTCGCTGCCTCGGCCGCGCGATGTATTTGGTTTTGGGGGCCTATGGTGAGGTGCGTCGGCATCTCAATCAGCTGCGCCTCTGTCGTCGCACGGGTTCTGCCGCTCCCCGTCTGCTTTCAGCGACGGTGCCGTCCGGTCAGCGCCCTGGAGACCCATCTACTGGCTCGCCTCATCCCCAGGTGTTACCGACGATGCCTTCCATTTTGCCCCATGGCGACGTGCCGCCGCCGCCGCCGCAGCCGCCGGTCCTCCGGCCGGCGCCGCCCGCATTCGACGCTTCGCTGCAGCCGCCAAGCGCCTCCCAGGGTCACGCGCCGCCGATCGCTTCCCGTAACCAGCTGTCCTCCGCCATGGAACTCCCGCCCGCTCCGGACCACATGACGTCATCGCGCGTCGGCTACCCCGACGCAATGGAGGTCGACCCTTCGGCCTCTCCTGTTTCTTTACGGGCGCATACACCGCATGTTGACGTGCACCCTGGACTAGGTTTTCAGGCGTTTCCTAGCTCCCTTCGGACCGAATGGCCGGGTGCGGGTGGCACAGCCTCGCCTGTTGTTAGGCTCCCCACATCATCGCATACGTCAACATGGGGTCCTCCCCACGGCGGGCGGAAGCCTTATCTCACGACCGTTCGCCGATTTGCGGGGGAGGAATGTGGTGTCACCGCCAGACACCACACTTGCTAGGTGGTAGATTAAATCGGCCGCGGTCCATTTAGTACATGTCGGACCCGCGTGTCGCCACTGTGTGATCGCAGACCTAGCGCCACCACAAGGCAGGTCTCGTGATACGAACGAGCACTCGCCCCAGTTGTACGGACGACCTAGCTAGCGACTAGATGTACGAAGCCTTTCTCTCTCATTAGCCGAGAGACAGAATAGCCTTCAGCTAAGTTAATGGCTACGAACTAGCAAGGCGCCATTAGCCTTACAGTGATTGTAATTAAAGTCTCCTGTGTATCGTCAAGAGCGATGTACCACAATGATTGATTAAAGATAAGTATTAATCTAGCTACGTACTTTTCTTCATAGCATTAATTACGTAGCCTGTTTCAGTACTTCACGCCCGTCTGCGTTAGTCTAGCGTGCGTTTTCAGCCATCTCGATCTACAAGGTGTTGGCCCAGCTGCCGACACATCATGTAATGCCCACTCAAGGAAGACATGAGTACACAGTCTAGCTACAGTATTATAAGTACGCCTCAGTTTGTGGATGAACTCAGACAGGTTGACAATCATTTCGAATATTTAGCAGTACTGTACCCATTGGCGTTAAACTCGTTTTCAACCAATGATTCCCACAGCTACAGGAACACTACTTGTGGTACCTCTTAGACAAAATACTTATGCAATGCTATAAGACGAAAAGATCGACCTGACTCAAACTGTGGGAAGTTTGTTTTACGACTTTCGTACCTGGATAAAGAGCTATTCCTATTTGAAATATCTGTGAAAGTTGCTGCTTAAGACGATTTAAGAAGAAACTAAATTCCTTCAGCTACGACAACGTTTAAAGAAATCGTCTTGACGGCACTAAATCTTGGTTTGTGAATCGTTTGCTGGCTGTACCCTGCCGCATTTCGCTGGTTGTAAGGCAAAAATCTTACTGACAAATTTAACACAAGGAAAGGGGGGACGAAATGTCTCCCACTTGAAGGTCATGTCGTTTTTTTTTTAAATGATTACAAAATCAGCTAAAACGAACAGTGAGGCTGTCAGTACAAGCACATTACTGTTGTCAGAATGATGTTGCACTGCCCAGGGCCAGTAATGATAAAGGGCCCGTTTAGGTCAGGCATATTGTATACAGAAGTGGAAGAGAGAGCACCACTAAATTCCACAATCCGCATGCATTCCATACACACAGAAATTGCTGTTACAGTGTACTATTGCAGCCCAAAGAGTGAACTGATTATTTTCCGGTGAAAAAGAGCACTGGCAAACAGTCTTCGCTAAATTAGGTTACTTAAACTGGTGTCACTCTGAGCTAGAATTTATGGTCAGCGACTAAGTATAAGGTCAATGAGTCGGATGCGGGTTTTGCAACTGTGAAATACTTTCCTACATTATAGAAGTGAATATTAAATCTGAACTAATAATGCGAAAATTTTGAACTTGGATAACTTACAATGAAAATCTTTCTGTTTATTGCAAAGGGAAACAATTGATTTTCTAAAACATTCTCTGCCATACACAACTTGAAACAGGTCACGTCGTCCAAATCTTGTGGGAGAACAGACAGCGACGTATAACGGAAGGCAGTAAGATCCCTTGGCTTTTGGTTTGGCAGTATTCGACAGCCATTTCTAGGCGCCTGTAAATTAAGAAAGGCAGCGCGTTTTTGTTATCAAGTAACGTCTTCATCAATTACTTTAGTTTTAATGTAATCTGCGAGTAATTGCTGATGAATGATATTAACATGAAAAGGGTTCCATAGACAGGGAAAGAACCTCTTCTTGGGCAACTACTTCTATAATGACCAAAAAAATGATCTTCAAGCACATGTGTTCCAGCAACGGTATTAAGAAAATGATAGTAACAATGACGGCAATAATCGAATTATCCGGTAACTTCACACTTAACAGTGGATTTTCTCGAACTAAGAAATTTGCTGAATTAGTGAATATTTCAAAATGGCTTTACATCGAGGCTATGATGCCTAGAAGAGTCTTTACATCCTGCTGACATGAGAATAACATAATCTCCACGTCAGAAGATTGCTTCTACTTAACCACTTAATAGACTCGCATTTTTTCCATCGTGACTAATTTTGTAAACTAAGCACATCATCCGTTACAGCACACTCCTGGGACTGGGAAATGTGGCCACAATGGTCTGGTGGAACGAACTATCACAGGTGCAATGCGTGGGTTCAGACATTTGCTTTTAAGAGGCACAAACAGATTTACTTTACCTCTGGTAACCTCAAGAGAAAGACGTTATAATCCGGAATCCGCATAAAACATCACGTTCCTTCATTACCAATTGGGCAGAGCCGGCTTACGTTGGGAAATGACATAGGTGGAAGTCATGGTAAACAGAAATACTGTATCCAGTAAACTTACTTACATTAGAAAATTTTATTTTATTTGATGAAACGATAGCCATTTACAGGAACAGGGCTCTTATTTTTCTTGTACGTGATTGAACTAGAGACGTTGAAAAATTTGGTGCTGGACTGTGATTCGAATTCATATCTCATCTTTCGAGGATCTGAATTTCTCGGAACAGTATAGTTCAATCATTTCGTTCCTTTTCCCAAGACTGCAATCTTCTCTATGTCTCCTCCAAAGGTAAGTATGTGGGTCCGAATCCTGATCCATTACAAAAATATTCATAATTTCATTTCAAGACCTATCACGTGCATACCAGTCTGCTAGTGAAAATTAACGTGCATTTTTAATGTCTGTTCATGTGTTGCCAACAATCGCAATAGGTGTCGTTATTTCTGGTCAAACACGCCCACATCTTACTGTTGGTGTTACTTAAGCTATGTTCATGGATGATAAAGAAGGACGGTAGGTGTGCGGTTCGATTGTCGCTCACACACAATAATTTGTATCTTTATTTTAGATTCAAACATCTAGCAGCTGGTAAGGAAAACCAATAAGTAACATTTGATTTCACTTAGTTAACAATCCGATTGCGTGCTGGGTTCGTATCTCCGTCACAGAACTTCACATCATGCGCTTCATCTTTAAATGCAAGAACACTTTGTCCCTCCTGAATGGAGACCCGGTTTATTACTAAAACTGTCGCCTTTTTTTCACCCGGTTTATTACTATAACTGTCGCCTTTTTTTCAATTTTAGATTTGGTT
This sequence comes from Schistocerca piceifrons, assembly GCF_021461385.2. Lineage (NCBI taxonomy): Eukaryota > Metazoa > Arthropoda > Insecta > Orthoptera > Acrididae > Schistocerca > Schistocerca piceifrons. Next base: position 770,971,354 of record NC_060138.1, read on the forward strand.
ACTGATACTGGCGAAAATTTCTGTAATTCGTGGCTCTTCATAACTAGTCAGCAATATGATATGATTAGATTAGATTAATACTTGTTCCATAGATAATGAATACGACATTTCGTAATGATGTAGAACGTGTCAGCCGGCCGAAGTGGCCGTGCGGTTAAAGGCGCTGCAGTCTGGAACCGCAAGACCGCTACGGTCGCAGGTTCGAATTCTGCCTCGGGCATGGATGTTTGTGATGTCCTTAGGTTAGTTAGGTTTAACTAGTTCTAAGTTCTAGGGGACTAATGACCTCAGCAGTTGAGTCCCATAGTGCTCAGAGCCATTTTTTTTAGAACGTGTCATTTTAATGAAAGATTTCTTTACATACCATCATTCAGTTTCTTTTCAACAATTTTTTACTCTCTCTCTCTCTCATTCTTTTTTATTTTTATCGCTCTCCCTCACTCTACCTCTCTACTCTCTCTCTCTCTCTCTCTCTCTCACACACACACACACACACACACACACACACACACACACACACCCGCACACAGTCCTTTTTCATTTTTATTTCTTTGTTGTGCTCGACTATCGGCGAGGCACGGAAACGTTCTTCAATGATTTTCTTAGTTTTGAGTACACTTAGGAAAGATATATAAAAACAACTATGAGAGTTACTGATTTATGAAGCTTGGTTTGCAGTCAGTTCTGAGTATTATTAGTAACTACGCTCCAGTCCCTAAACACAGTTACAGAAATGTGAATCAGACGGATTACGTATTCCAGGCCGTAGCAGCCGCGTCTTTGAGACGTCAGCTATGGTCACTTCCCAGCCCACTGTAGGATCACATCGGTTCGTCTTCTTCCTGCTGGTAATGTAACTGAGGTTTGGCAACAAGACGAGGTATATTTGGCAACTCTGTGATCGACGAGCTACTTCCTGGTGTGCACGGAATTAAGCCTCAAAGTTCACTCGATTTTTCCTGTCATTTCCGTTGAATGATCTGAGTTATTATTAACACTTGAGCTGTAACAAAAGATTGTAAATTTACGGTTTTCAGCCCAGGAAAGTCGTTGCACGTGAAAAAATGCACCTAATCTCGTCCTTTAAATAGCGGTTTATGAGTTCTAGCCACTACTGGTCTCGTAAGAGGAGACCTAAACGCATGCCTCTTCCCTAGCTCAGTGGAAACGTGCTAACCTGAGAGAAAGCGTCTGTTATGGTTTGCGGTTCCAGTCTTGCTGACTGTAACGTTTTTATCCCTTCTGTGAAAGAGCTACAAGCAATCAGATCACACATCGATAAGGAAATCGCAAGAAAATACTTTCGGCTCATAGTGCAGTGGTGAAACACAATGCTGCACAACAGGTAACGCCTCTTTCCGCTGCTGAAAAACAAATTTTGGGTTTCTAGGAATACATAAGTTTATTTATGAAATGCCACATGTGCATACCACTTGAGTATGACACAGCATACCAATCAAACACAAACCCAATCGAAATCTAAGTGATAAGTATTTTACTAATTCGTGCCGACAGAGGCACGCTTGTGTACAGATACTCAGTTTTATTGAAACAGACTTTCGTCGTAAGGTTATCGTGGGTAGTTTTATTTCATTTCTTATAATACAGTGCACAATTTCCGTACGATTTCTTTTAGTGTTGTTAAAACATTAGTTAACATGAGAGAGAAATTAATCATCAACGATATATGCGAATTCTCTGATGTCATCTATAACAGTCTGACAATGCACATGCAGTTTATTGATTACATGCATATAGAAAACTTGTTCTGAGTTAAAGCTGTCAAACAAGGTTTTATGAAGAATAAAATGCCACTGCTTCACGACAGCTAATGTAGAAATTACTCTTCTGACGTATTTTGGCACGATGCGCTCTCCCCATACATAATACAATAATGCATCTGCAGCCTGGCCATCTATTAAACCTGAAAAGGAAAAAATGTCGCAGAAGTTAGCCCTTTTTCCACATGCGACTATTTTGGGTTCAGAAGTGAAGGGAATTATGTTCAAAGTTCCATTAGATCTATAACTTCAGCAGACAGCAGTATGGCGTTTTAAAAAATATAACAGTGAATGTACCCAAACTCGCGACGTCTTATCAACAGTGCGCGACCCTTACCGTTACGCTACTGGCTGACACATTGCTACAACACCTCCAGAACTTGCACATTGCACGGTGCTGTGAGATAATGCATATGGCCGGATCTAGACTTCTGAGAGACAGACAGTTACAGCTTTTCTTTTGCACTGCACGACGTTTTTAACAAACAGATAGCGCAGTAGAGTAGCTCCAGTCGAAAGGAACACTTCCTGTTTAAATTTCTGCATCCTACACTGTTGGCAGTTCTGTGTAGGTGTCAGTTACGTGATTTTATTTCGGTGATTACAAAATAGAGTCGAATGTATGCATTGGGTAGCCGAGGCAGCTAGTTAATGGCGATTTGGCCAACCAAGTAAATGAATGTACTGAACATACTGCAAACCACTACACGGAGTCTGTGTGTCAGAATTCTCATCCAGTGTGGCGCAACATTGTTGTGATAGAAAAATGAGTGACAGAGAAGAGAATTTGGGGGTCTCTAGGATTGATGCTAGGTTCATATACTTAAGGTCTGTGTTCGATTACAACTTCTGCCGATGATTTTTGATAAGGAGAGACAGATTCTGTTCTCTTATGGCTACGCCAAGTGAAGAAGGTATAATGGTATTGTGGTCTGACATTCATGTTAAACATGATAGTCCTTCTCTACCAAGTAGACGTTAGGTTGAACAACAATAAAGTCAGGAGTCGCAACACGTAGAAACTCTATCAACAGTAACCTTTCTTATACTAGTTATTTATTTCTAGTGACGAAACAAACGCTATGTAGGGTCACAGGACACTTATTCCATCTTTTATTTGAGCTTCTGTATGTCGATAAAATTGGTTCTGATCTGGGAATGCAACTCAGACTGCCCTTAACGCGGAATTTGATCCCTTCGTGACAATACAGCTCGACTGCAATTTGTTGTTTGTTCAAAAGTGCAGATTCCTCAACATCTCCACATATTGCTCGTGAAAGGGTGCGAATCCTGGCCCGGCACTAAAGCTTTCATTACGTATTATGAAGCTCTAGCATGAGAACACCTATCTGCTGGTGGGTAATAATTTTGATTTTTAATGTATTTTCATTCGTTGTCAACACTAACGGTATCTGTCGTTTTTGAGTCCCAGTGAGACACAGAACTGTTTGCGAAATCATTGTAAATTCAAGGATGTTATTCCGAGCTGCTGGTGGAGAAAAATTCGGTAGCTGACGTCTCTTTGTGTGTATTCAACAACGATATGTGTGGGGCTCGATTCCCAGTCAGCACTGAATTCTTCGTCATATTATTTCTAGTTCAAACATGCTCACATGTCGCTGCTGGTGTAACAAACCCATTCTTAACGTTCGTTTTCTCTACAATATAACAGCGATAGGAACCAGGTTTGCAGTCCTTGGAAAGAAAAAATTAATGTTTTGTCTCGACATTTCAGTTAAAACATCTAGCTACTGCCGAGAAAATCCGATATGTCACAGTTAATTGTGCTTCGATGACAATCCAATAAGGTTCTGGGTTCGAATCCCTGTCCAACACAAAGCTTTACCTCACGGCATTTCAAGTAAGCTACTTGTGAAGAAGCAATATTTAACATCTCTCGTAGTTCGTTAACAAGGACAATAGATGCTGGGTAGGAATTCGCGTCCGTTAACAATGTTTACGTTATGTAATTTAAAGTTGATATTTGCTAACTGATACTGTCTAAAATCGAGGTATATCACTCTCTGTATGCCTAGTCAGGAATGACTGTTAGTTTCCGTCAGTCACGAAGTCTTTGCTTAGTCTGCATGACCGGGGTTTGAATCCATATGCGGGACGAGACGGTTCGTCCTGTCATTTGAAGTTCACACATGTTCTCAACTAGCTGCTCGTGAATTACTTAAATTTTTAATGTCATTTTGTGCTAAATAATAAGTACGGTATGTTATTTTGAAGAGGAAATCATGAATACGACGAACTTATTACGTGAATTACCTATCTGACGTAATAATGAGAGTGGTAACATTTCAGGTATGTCATTTATTGTAATAAATGTGAACTTACAAGCCTGAAGAACCGTCTTATCTGTGATAAGATGTTCCCTGATATTTGTAGTACCTTGGTATTACTTTAAATCTTGAGTTATTGCGATACAGAGCAGTGTTTTCTAGTGGTGACTTGTTGGAACCATTTTCAATAATCAAACGACTGTACCGAGGGGCGATTAGAGGACCTGCTAGACAGCTGCGCTATGTGGGTTGCATTCGAATCAGGCGAAATGCAATTCAGGTCGTTCGGATACTTTTGAGCACGGCTGTACGTTAACATACTATACCATATATAGCGATTGTCTTTGGAAACAGATTATCTTCCCATATTTTTGATAGAGTCAAAACAGAAAATAAGCCAATCAAGAACCATTTAAAGGAGGGACGAACGGTGATTATCTTCTACGACTCAAGTGCTGTAATTGATTTAGTAACTTCAAGATGTAGTGGGTACACAAATGTCAATACCTGAAGAGGTCTGAATTTTGCTAAAATGTTAAAGTGGAACACAAAGTGGCTGTGACACTTAGGTTATTTGTTTGTGTGTTTTTTTTATTTGAGTTTGTTTTCCGATTGCAAGGGGAATAGTTTATAAACAGGACTTGAACCAACAACGATCTGCTGTTACCATTGAGATTTTCAAGAGAAAAATAAAACTACTTAGCTATGTGAAAGTTTAAATCTGTATTCTGCGTACGTCGTTTTTAGTATAGAGAACGTACTACAGAAAGTTTTCATTCTTTTAGTAGAGAGAAAGAACGGGATAAAGAGACTAAGATAAAGAACGAAACAAAGAGAAAAGGTGATTTTTTCAGCGTTGCTTTAGAGAAAATTAATTAAACTAAAGTTAAACCCATTTATTGGACTTGGCAAGGGCCAAGAAGATAATATTACGTAAACGTCGAAAACCAAAGATTTAGCTACAGGTTTTTTGAGAAATATGAAATAATGACTGTATTGAGTCGGATTTGGGGAAAAGAAGAAATCTTTGGAAAGCGAAAGATAGTACAAATACGTAAAGAAAGACAGGCAACATTACGAAATAATAGGTTCGCAATAGACCTGGAACACTGGAATAAAAATGATGAATTCTCAGGTTGTGAATAACACGGTCACTGGTTCCCAACGGAATGTAAATAAGACATAATAATCATATGGTTGCTTCATCATAAACGAACGGCGTACAAATACATAATATTTCACGAAAGTATACTAAAGCTCAGCAGTGCTAGATTTTTTTTTCTTTTTTTTAAGTGAATAGAGCTGTTGGTTTTGTTCATATCAGTCGATCGCTATTAGCGTGTATTCCATCATAAGACCCGGAGAGTCACATGTGAGTTGTTAATTTTGGACTACGAAAAGCTGGATGCTAGTGAGGAGAGCGTACTGAGGTTTCAACGTTGCTGTATTTATTTAATGCCCGCCAAACTAGTCTCATAGGTGTTGGTTATCGTAGGAACTCTGGAATTCTTCTTGTTAATTAAAGTCAGATGCGTTACCTTAAATCTTTTTTCAACTACGATATCTAACATCGGCCATCTAGCCCAAAATTAGTATTGTGTCAAGGTTCAGATTGGTATTGTGTTTGTCAGCGGCACTCTTCCTTCGGAGATCAACCATTAGTTACATCTTTGATAGATTCTTTGTTGTAAACGAAACAGCCACAGTTCACTTTTGGACAGGATATTACAAAAGTGGCTCGTCTTACAAATCGTAACGGATCTTCCTACAAGTTTAATCATATGCAGTGCGGTGTACCATCCACATTGTTCGTCGTCAGTTGGACTGTGTATTCCAGGCTCCAACACTGGTAGCAGCTACAGCATCGGCTAAGGCTAAGGCTACACCTGAGGGAGCCGTATTGACTCATGTGACGATGTACTGCAAAAAGTAGGAGAGAAGTATTCTGCGTACAGTTCTTCAGAGAAAGGCCATCTGGATTGGACATATACTTAAACACGAGGGACTCATACATGATGTCATCGAAGGGAAACTCAGAGGAAACGCAGGACGAGGAAGAAGAATTCAACATCTGGACGACATGAAAGATGGAAGGAGATACAACACACTGAAGGAAGACGCTGAAGACAGAGAACAGTGGAATCAGAAATTCTCCGTACGAAGACATGGACCTGCCACTAGGCAGAATACTACATAATAAATAATACCAGGATTGAAGAGGTGGCTTTTTTTCTAGTCTGTCCGCTTCGACACGAGGTGTGAATCTAATCTGCACGACGCATTACAAAAAAGTGGTGTCCCTGGGTTGGCCAGGATTAGAGAGAAGTTTTGGCAGTGGTTCCTAACGCTGTGGTAGAGTTAAACGGCAGTCGTTGAGTCGTTTCGAGTAGGGAATAGAGATGAATGAGTCCAGGTATCCCAGTCGCAGAGGGCGCAGATTCGTTGCGCATGCGGTGCTGATTGTTGTGTTATCAGCAGCAGCAGCGGCTCCAACACTGGCAGCAGCTACAGCATCGGCTACGGCTGCGACCACACCTGTGGGTGCAGTGTCGACTCACACTACGGTTTGGGCTGCACCAACCAGTGCAGTGCGGGTGCATCGTCTACAGCGGAAGTAGCTGTATCGGGCGACAGCTTAACCTACAGCGTCGGCTACGACATCGGCGTCGTCTGCGCCACCATCTGCGACTTCTGTGTCGACTGTGCTGTAAGCCCATTCGAGGCACGGAGGAGGCCAATTAACGAGAAAAATTTAAGTACAATCGAAACATTTTTTTATTTTTGTTTCTTTATAGTGTGTGTAGTGTAAGTGATTGTGATATAGGCGAGTACTATGGTAATGTTTTAACTGAGGCTTATTGGAAGTGTTGTATTATTAATAGAAATAAGGGTGCACGAAGTGTCTTTGAGAGTTGAAGGACTATTTATTGGTACAGTTGTTGTCGTAAAATAGTAAAAGTAATATTTATCGAAATGGAAGGTGGTCAGGCTAGTGTATTTGCATAGTTAATGGCAATGATGAAGGAGATGTAGGACCGCCAAAAAGAGATAAAGGACAGTCAAGCGGAGATGAAGGACAGTCAAGAAAGGAGTAGGAGAGAGATTATTACTAATATTAGAGAAGTAAGAGATAATCTTACAAGGGGATTTCAGGAAGCTAAGAAAGACCGTGAGAGAAGTGAATTAAAGGCTGAACTAAGAACAGAAACTGATACATAAACTGTTAAATATGAAGAGGTTAATTCTAAAGTAATAGCTATAGATGAGGTCGTCACTCAGCTATCTTCACTTCCTGGAGAAGTAAGTCAGAGAATGGTTCAAATGGCTCTGAGCACTATGGGACTTAACATCTGTGGTCATCAGTCCCCTAGAACTTAGAACTACTTAAACCTAACTAACCTAAGGACATCACACACATCCATGCCCGAGGCAGGATTCGAACCTGCGACCGTAGCAGTCGCGCGGTTCCGGACTGAGCGCCTTAACCGCGAGGCCACCACGGCCGGCTAAGTAAGCCAGCCTAAAGAGTCATAGGAAATGGTGATAGGTTTACTGAGACAACATGTTTGCGATCAAATAGCACATGTAACAGAGATCCCACACCCATCTACGGCGTTTCCTAAGGATTTACGTAATAATACGTCGCTAGGAAAGTATCATATAAGCGACATGAAGAAATACAATGTTGGTTGTTTAAAAATTAATAACAATACTGTGATGTGTGACAATCATCTAAACACTAGTGACATTGGTAAAATTAATATAGATAACAATGACTTCAATGGTAATCATAAGCCTGGCATGGTATTATCAAAGAAAGGGGATTTTGGGATGAAGGAGTACCTAATCAGTCAGGAACTAGAACACGATAGAATTCGCGCAGCGTTGTCGATAAATAAGACAAAAACAAGTGGATGGCGGCTTACGCCATCGAATAGACTAAAAGCTAATTTTAGAAGTAAAAACCAAGAGGGGGCTACAAAAAATTTTAACCACCCGAAATAAAAAAGAGGCGAAAAGAATTTGACATAGAGTCTAGAAGACCTAGGGCTTACCAGAAGTAACTTGATGCCGGTGGGCCTATAGGTGCTTAGCACATTTTAGATGCCACAGGGCACTACGAAAGGTATTTTGTGTCCAAACGATAGAAATAGTGTTAATAGGGATAAGAATAGTTGATTATTGATTCCCTTGTTTGCTTCATTAATAATAATTGTTATGAGTTTGGTGACAGTAGTATCCATTTAATAGTCGGTAAGCATGGAGTTTATTTTGATAGTTGTTAAACATTATGATGTCTAGGAAGCATTGAAGCTGTTAGTCAGTAACATTTTAGATAAAGTGATTGGAGGCCCCCATTTTTTGACGTTATGATTTAGAAAAGCCGACACACGACGATCGGTATCTGCATGCTAAGAGTTGCCATCCATCGTACCTACGCAATGGCGTCCGTAAGACTTTGGTGCGCAGAGTATATGCAACTTCCAAAACGGACAGTTTAACCCAAGAACTTACACATTGATGGCCGTGTTGAAGGAAAATGGATACTCTGAGAAGCAGATTCGTCGTGCTATGGAGTTTGGACCACCCCCGTAAGTGCGTGAAAAGGAGCATACACCTGTGGCCCTTATTCTTAATGTTGGCCGTTTTAACACTAAGATTGTGTCCCTTTCTCCTTCCAAGATTAGAGTACTGTTCGGCTACGTGAAGGATTATTTGGAACTTAGAAAGTCTGGCATACATAATATTCCGTCTCGTAGTGGAAATTGTTACATCGGCCGTTCGATTCGCGCAATTAAGGACACGTGCATGGAACATCGCCTTCACAAGAGGTTACAGCTTGAAAAATTGGCAGTGGCAGACCACTGCCTAAACGATGGACATGGGATGAAATTTGACGAGACTGTGGTAATTGTCTGTAATTTCAGTTTTTGGAAAAGTGTTTATAAAGATGCGACTGAAAGTCGGTTGGCAGACAATTTCATTAACAGTGGCGATGATTTTCCTCTTAGCTGGAGGTGGAGCCTGTACAATACATAACGTTCTTCGGTGCAACTAGCCCGAGCCTTCGAAAACAGTTTTTGAGTGTGGTTTATCGTTGATGTTCTACTAAGGGCGGCGCCACCAGCCCAGTCTTGGGGGGCAGCATCCATGGCGGACGGCGCCTGTCCCACGTACGGTACGAATGCTTGTAGAGGACGACAAGTTTCAAGCCTGGCATGTTTCCAGCGGAACTCAGCAACAGCAGCAGCTGCAGCAGCATTCTCCTCAAGATGGCGGACTGATGTATCGCCAAAATATCGAATTACTTTGATTTTAGTGTTTGGAAGCAAACCCGAGGAGAGTACCAAATGCTTCAATGTGTCAGTAGGTAAGAAATATATTAGTGTTACCTACAAAGCAAATGTCATCGAGACGGATTATTATTCAGGTTTGATAAGATCAGAGAAGAAATCATCCATGGGCACATTGGACTAACAAAAACTAGTGTACGCTTTAAGTGGTCACGGAAAATACAAATCAACATTTTTGCTTAGATCGGAAATTGCTTCCAGGTTTCTCAAATACTTGTGCTACGTTTCCTCACTGTTACTACCGAATCGACAAACCATCTGTTCCACCATGATATTCTTCATAGGAAGTAAAATTTTCGACAAAATTTGATATTCTGAGTTCAAGGACTGTATAGAATTTCTTGAAATCTGCTTCCTCGGCACGATAGAAGTTCGAGACAACAGTTCTAAACATCAGACACCATCAGAATGAGATTTTCAGTCTGCAACGGAGTGTGCACTGATATGAAACTTCCTGACAGATTAAAACTGTGTCCCGGACCGAGACTCGAACTCGGGACCATTGCCTTTCATGGGCAAGTGCTCCAAGGTAGACCATTTGCTCGCGAAAGGCAATGGTCCCGAGTTCGAGTCTCGGTGTGGCACACAGTTTTAATCTGTCAGGAAGTTTTATCAGACACCATAATTCGGTAACATCTTCAAAAAATGGCTCTGAGCACTGTGGGACTTAACATCTGATGTTATCAGTCACCTAGAACTTAGAACTACTTAAACCTAACTAACCTAAGGACATCAAACACATCCATGCCCGAGGCAGCATTCGAACCTGCGACAGTAGCGGTCACGCGGTTCCAGACTGAAGCGCCTAGAACCGCTCGGCCACTCCGGCCGGCGGTAACATCTTCCTCAATACATGTTGCCATTAACGGTGGTGCTACGATGTTGGCAAAAGCAGTGGTCAAAATAAATGTTGCATGTTGCCGAAAGGCCGGCCGCTGTGGCCGAGCGGTTCTAGGCGCTTCGGTCTGGAACCGCGCGACCGCTACGGTCGCAGGTTCGAATCCTGACACGGGCAGGGATGTGTGAGATGTTGTTAGGTTGGTTAGGTTTAAGTAGTTCTAAGTTCTAGGGGACTGATGACCTCAGATGTTAAGTCCCATAGTGCTCAGAGCCATTTGAACCATTTGTTGCCGAAACTTTAATGTTGAATGATGTGATCCAGAAGTATTTTACGATATCACTATCTTGGTTTGTTTGTAATGTAATTCTAGTGGAAACAGTCCATATTTTATCATGAGAGGCGGTATGTGTAGTTTATGGCAACTGTGTCACCTGTAAACACCACAGTACTTGTGTTGTGTGTCATTACGAAAGTTGTGTTGCTTCAGGATGGTTCGACAACAATAGCGTAGGATCAGAGGCTCCGTACCGTCACTCTAATGGAATCAGACAGGTGGACGCCGAGCGAATGTCGCTGTGAGTCAGAGTGATGTCTCTAGAATTTGGATCAAGTTTCTAGCGACAGGATCAGTTGTATATTGTCACAGAAGTGGCCGCGAAAGAGAAACAGCATGTGGAGAGGACGATATCTGAGTATAGCGGGTATATGCTACACGTCTGTGGTGGCAGTTCCGAACGGTTTCAGGAATCCTGGTGTCAAGACAAACGACACGATGAAGGCTGCATGAGCGGGGATTACATGCCACAAGAAGTCTCAAGGCTCCTATTCTAAATCGCCCTCAGTGAGGGTCTCGTGTCGCATAGGCACGATACCAGCCTTTGAGGACTAGGAACCAGAGGGACACAACACTCATTTCTGTCGAGACCAGCATCAGTCTCCAGCCTGGCAACAGTGATACTCGTGTGTGGATGCAACGACGACAACGTTTACTCCGTAAATGTATCGTAGACCACCACCCTAATCAAGGCAATTCAGTCGTGTGTTGGGGTAGAATCATGTATCATGTGTGAAGTACTGGCACAACATCTCTGCATGCATTGTGACTCCATTTGGTGAACATACTGCAGCAGAATTCACGCTGATGGGTGACAATGTACGTCCGCATCGTCACAGTCTTTTAATATCTTCCTAGTGGAGGGTACAATCAGTCAGGTGGAATGCCCTCCATATTCTCCAGATCTCATTTGCATCGAGAATGGAGGAACCATGCTAAAACGAGCGGTTCGAGCGGTTTACTATCTTCCCTTCCCACCAGACACAGTATCACAGAGGTCGCTATGGAGCAATGAGACATTATCCCAAAGATATCTGGACAATTTGTTAAGGAGTATGCCTAATTGCGTTCAAAGTGTGTTCAGTTACTAGGAGGGTCAATTAGTTCATAAACAATGTGTTATGCAAGGTAACACTGAGAAGAAACTGTAGTGTTTACGGTGTAATCTTTGGTAAGATTTTTTTCTTTGTGTTGGTAAAGTGGAAATGTGTTTATCTTATTTATTTTTGTTATTATGACTGTACCTGATAGAGAAAATCAGTTATCCTTTCTATTCTGTCCAGTATTGACAAACCAATCTGCAACATTTATTTTGACCACTGTAGCTGCAAACAGGCGACCGAGAGAACTGGTACATTTGTCAAGCGACTGGACTAGCATCCGGCCGTCCAGTAGAGGGCTTCCATTGTTCACATACATATTTTACAGCGAATGCCGGGATAGTTCCTTTCATAAAAACACAACCGATTTCGTTCTCCATCCTTGTGATACACGAACTTCAGTTTCGTTTCTAATGAATTCGTTGTACACAGGACACTAAGCCCCAAAACTTCTTAATAATTTGTAAACTGCGAAAGCATCATCGAGGTGCGGCGAATGCATTGCCATTTGAAGTAAAAATGCAAATGTCGTGTGACTAGAGCCTCCCACCGCGTAGACCGTTCGCCGGGTGCAAGTCTTTCGATTTGACGCCATTTCGGTGACTTGCACGTCGATGGAGATGAAATGATGATGATTAAGACAACACCAGTCCCTGAGCGGAGAAAATCTCCGGACCAGTCGGGAATCGAACCGGGCCCTTAGGATTGACATTATGTCGCACTGACCACACAGCTACCGGGGGCGGACATTTGAAGTTAATAGTTTGCATTTTGGAACCACCTCATTCTTTGTACAATCTTTGAATTCGACGTTTCGACCTCGGCATTGTGGGAAGAAAGAAGCAGTACCAAATGCCAAGGACTTTTGACTTCATAAACAACAGCAGAGAGAGCTTAAGTTTTTAAGTGCCAGTGCGATGTGTTTGCTCCTTTACGTTCTTCGCGGGAGACACTGCAGTTGTGATAGTAGAATCAGAAATTACATCAACAGGAATAACAAACATAGTTAAGCACGTTCAACTCATGAAATTACAGTTAGTGGCAGTGTACCATGGCCGCCGAATAGCTGTCGGCAGTGTGTTGCACACGCACACAGGAAATTAATTGGGGGACAGCCGGCGCAGCTGACGCTCACCGCCGCGTCTCTAATGCCGCTCGCCTCACATCTGGCTGGAAAGCAGTTCTCCGCGGGGAGCGCTCGCGCGGAAGCGGCGCGGTCTGCAGAGCGGGAATTAACTCTGCCGGCGCTCACTGTTGCTGCTGGTTAACAATGGAGTTGCTGGCAGCGTCCCGGAGGCTCTGCTGTGTACAGGTGCTCCTCCGCTGTCGGGCTCTTACACGATTGTCTCTGGCGACAAGATTTTAAATAATCTTTTTATATTGTGAGTATGCCTTACATCTGCTTTATGGTGAGGGTACCAGTTTTTTTTCTTGTATTTACCACTTACTGTTAATACTACTGACAGTTTTCGTTTATGCTGTTTTCGGATTTTGGTAAACAGCAGTTAACAGAATGATGCAACAACCCCATGAGCTGTCTGTGCTTAGTAAAATGAACTGAGTGGGTCTGAGAAACCCCACATAATCTTGACCTGATGAAAATTCCCTCGTTACTCCATGTACGTAACCTGTAAAATAATTTTACAACGCAATATGATTTCATGAGTAATTTGATAACAGGCAAACTTACTTTGCTTGATGGTTGATTATACATTTAAAATTATTTAATACTTAATAGTACAGTATTTTCCTGACTCAGAAGCTAACATGAGGTCCTCTAACAGTTCCTATATTAAACCCAACATGGAAAAAAAGTGTGACGAACATTCTTGGATGTCACTCGTAACCCAGGACATCTTTTTATAGCGAAGCTAAGAGTGGAAGACTGCTAGAAAACATTTCTTCGAACATGGCACCACCATTGCTGATCCAAAGTTCTCGGCTTCAACGTACCTCCTGGAATCTGAAAAAAATCTACTAGAATATCGCAAGTAGTCTTCCACTTTTGAAGAATCTAGGTGCTGAGAGAAACTTTCTCAAGGAAATAACGGTAATGCTGATGACTTAAAATTATAATTAGTTGTCGTTACTGCACGATACAACTGCACTTACAAGGGAACCTCCCCATCGCACCCCCCTCAGATTTAGTTATAAGTTGGCACAGTGGATAGGGCTTGAGAAACTGAACACAGATCAATCGAGAAAACAGGAAGAAGTTGTGTGGAACTATGAAAAAAATTAGTAAAATATACAAACTGAGTAGTGCATGCGAAGATAGGCAACATCAAGGACATTGGGAGTCAAATAGCGCCGTGGTCCCGTGGTTAGCAAGAGTAGCTACGGAACATGAGGTCCTATGTTCAAATTTTCCCTGGCTGGTTCAAATGGCTCTGAGCACTATGCGACTCAACTTCTGAGGTCATTAGTCGCCTAGAACTTAGAACTAATTAAACCTAACTAGCCTAAGGACATCACACACATCCATGCCCGAGGCAGGATTCGAACCTGCGACCGTAGCGGTCACGCGGTTCCAGACTGAAGCGCCTTTAACCGCACGGCCACACCGGCCGGCTAATTTTCCCTCCAGTGAATATTTTAATTTTTTATTTTCAGTTTATGTGAAAAACTCTTATGTTTTCATCACTTTTTTGGAAGTGTTATCACATCCACAGGAAAACCTAAATCGGGCAAGGTAGAAGAATCTTTTTACCCACTCGCTAAGTGTACAAGTTAGGTGGGTCGACAACATATTCCTGTCATGTGACGCACATGCCGTCACCAGTGTCGTATAGAATATATGAGACGTATTTTCCTGTGGAGGAATCGGTTGACCTATGACCTTGCGATCAAATGTTTTCGGTTCCCATTGGAGAGGCACGTCCTTTCGTCTACTAATCGCACGGTTTTGCGGTGCGGTCGCAAAACACAGACACTAAACGTATTGCAGTGAACAGAGACGTCAATGAACGAACGGACAGATCAAAACTTTGCGAAAATAAAGAAAGTAAAATTTTCAGTTGAGGGAGGACTTGAACCACAGACTTGTTGCTCCACAGCTACCCATGCTAACCACAGGACCACGACGCTCCTGAGGTCACATTCTCCTTGATGTTGCCTATGTTGCGCATGGACAACTCAATTTGTATATTTTACTAATTTTTTCATAATTCCACACAACTTCTTCCTGTTTTCTCGATTGATCTGTGTTCAGTTTTTCAAGGCCTATCCACTGTGCCAACTTATAACTAAATCTGAGGGGGGTGCAATGGGGAGGTTCCCTTGTTAGTGTTGTGTACATAGTTCCACGTAGTCAGCGCGTACACAGCTTTCCCACTAGAGCGCGCCCCGCTAAGCACAGCAGCGCTGGCGCAGCGCTCGTCCGTCTCCACACTACGAGATGGCGCTGTCTTAGAGACGGACCAAATTCTGCTTTCGCCGATCCGCGTATTAATATGTAACGCAGCCAATGAGATTGCTGCTAACGTAGAACTTTTTCTCCTCGCGGATCACACTCGCGCAGTGACACCTGAACGCTCGAGGTATTATAATGAGTGTACAGACCTCCGATTGGTCAGTCTGCATTAGTCTGCACCAGTCTGCATTAGTCTGTAGTAAAGTTTCAGTCTGCGCCTAATAAGATTACCATATTCCTGTACATAGCCATGAAGATAAATGAATTGACACTTTGTCAAGCATCAGAGGTATGTGAGAATAAGATTAACGTACCAAGACCAAAGGAACTTCAGATTGTCAATTGTAAATTGCATCCAGAATCAAATTAAGTAATTTTATGATTGTTATTATTTTAGTAAATGTGTGTGAAAATTAATCAAGTTCTGTTTAAAGTTGGTCACCGTCAATCTGCTACTCTACGCGTGCAAGTGGCATTTCTATCGTCTGACCTAAGGGCAGAAGATAAACACGCCACGGTAAGACCACGAGACATATTGCTGACACTCGCCTACTTCGTTAGAGCGACAAGTTAAATAATCTGATGGTGTGTGTACCGAAGGTCTTTACAGTACGTACACCACACTTAGCTTCATATCTTTCAAAGAAAAACTTTACAAAGAATATACATGCATATTTAATTTGCTGAAGAAACGACCTTCAAATGGTTCAAATGGCTCTAAGCACTATGGGATTTAACATCTGAGGTCAACAGTCCCCTAGACTTAGAAGTTCTTAAAGCTAACTAACCTAAGGACATCACACACATCCATGACCGAGGCAGTATTCGTACCTGCGACCGTAGCAGCCGCGGGAAACGACGTGTAAATAAATGCAAGATATTTGGAGCAACGACTGAGTATGGAAAAACTACAAAATACAAATATTTAAACACGTAACATCATTGTTTATAACACAAAAACCACGTGGTACCCATAGACACAATCAAACAAATATTCACCCACAGAATAGTTGTGAAACTTTGTGAAACTAACAAAGTGCAAGAAGCTTTTGCTGAATGAAAGAACTGTTTGCTCAGCTCTATTGACAGATCAAATAAACTGTGTAAAGAGAATGGAAACTACCTCATAGTAATTGTAACCGTTAGTTCCATTCTGCTTTCATACTGCTTCAGTACTCTAGGAAATTCATTTTACAATATGGCTCCGCAAGTTTGTAATCATAGAAGAATATTGTCTGCCAGAACAAACATATGGATAAATATTGTATGCATTTCTTAGCACAACGTCATGTCTACTAGCCTAAGGCTGATCTCATACATCTCTCCCTTTCTCTCAGTGCAATTCAAAGCGTCCGTGCTTACTACTACTATACATTATACACTATACACACACACAAGCAAAATGCACACCAACAGGCCAGAAGAGAGAAGAATAGAATACAATGAAGGAAGATTCGTTTCTTCCGAACTTTAAGCTATGTGGACAGTGACCGCGCCTTGAATTCTCATCTTAACCAAGGCTAACCAGTGCAACAGAAGCAAAATCGACTTCTCGGATAACCGACGAGTGGACGCAGATATAGTAGCAAAGATTGCTTGCGAGTAAGAAATACGTAAAACATGATACATGGAAGCCTTCAAATCACAACAAACAGCTTTCAACCCTTCTGTTGAGAGTCGAACGTGAGGTTCTATGGAGGTTGGACGCATATACGCAAGTGTGAAACAGCAGGAAAGTTGAGAACTACAGAGAGTCATAAATGGATGAAATAAAATAATTGTAATCTAGAATGGAGTTAATGAACGTACCGACGTGGCTTTTGCAGAAATAAACTTTATACTGTGAAAAGTAACGTCTCGTTTTAATTTGACTGCCCTTTATAGTAACCTCAACTGAGATCAGCGTCCGAAACAAACTCTTGTGCTGCAGTGACGATATAGTTAAACGACATGGATGATGCGGAAGAAAGCTGCACAGTTAATTTATGGTTTTATGATGTATAACGAGTCAGCTTGTATTGAAATGCCGAGATATGTGATGGAAGCGTCAGGAAATCTCAATGATTGCTTGGCACTGGTTATGCATAAAGCGTTATCCAGGGTGCACCTGCAGTAATCTACTACGAATGCGAACTGGCATTACTGACTTCAACACATATCACCAGCCTTAGAAGAAAAAAGAATACGATGACAATGGAAATTCTGTAGTTGACTGATCTGAGCAGCAGTACATAGACCTTGTGTCTCACGCTAAGGATCTAGGTACGTTCCGATCGGCAACTTGGTAGCAGGGGTATAATCCTGACTTTTATTTTGTGACCTGAAAAAGTAATATCCAGTTAGCAGCAGCAATAATCGAAGTCCACCGGATTTCCTACATAGCTAGCATGAATTTGGCATCAGTCGACCTAGATGGAATTTTAAGTAAGCTAACTGGCAGGCATTCTCTATACTTTTTACGAATGCATGAGATGGAATCTCTTCCAGGGAAGAACTACCAGAAGTTTATTGAGGATGTTATTAGTAAAGCAAAAACGTCATTCAAGATTCTACCAGAAGGAATACATTTCCGAGTGGATTGTCGAATGTGAGATCTTGTAGGAGGAATTTCAGCAAAGGGGGGACCTCTAGATAGCAAGTGAATTACTTCACAACATCGAGGCTGCGAGACGTGAAACATGCGTCGAGCCCATTGAAGACTTGGTCCTTTCTGAGAAAGCTAGGGCGCTGTAGCTCACTGTAAAGTGTGTGCGCCTCTATACCACCATATCGAGTCAGCAATCATATTGAGCTCACTTCAAGAGCTCAACGACATCGAGGGCTACAGTCAAGAGTAGAGAAGAGCTGAAGACCGTCAAAGCAGTCTACAACACAGAAAGCAACTACTCGGTCCTCTTCAGAGTGGAAGAAATCTCAACAGATCTTCAGGAAGTGATATTAGTAAAAGCCTCTGGTTTCATGGCATCCATACCGAATTTTACGTAAGTTTTGGTAACTGTTCAGGAAAGTGTCTTGCCATTTTTATCGATAATTTGCAGATAGGCTGAGTTCCACATCAACTCAAGAAAGCTAAGAATATCTTCCTAAAACCAGGAAAACCATATAATTCCCCGAAAAACGATAAATAAATTGCACTGCTCAGATAACATATTACATACTGAGATCATAAAGGATATCACAACAGGTTACCATTCTTTCCACACACTTTTGGGTATTCAGCGTTCCTTCAATGGTTACCAAAAGCTCAGATAACTTACGTGAATGAAGCCGGTTGACGTTGTCAACAACCGCCTATATTTCGACAGTAAGGCAGAAAGGCCGTAGATCTTGGTGCCAATTCGGTATTATCATCACTTACCCGGTATACGGTTGGTCGATAGCGCAACGCACGTCTGACCTTTCACTATATCCATTCTGACGAACAGTGGTCTCAAGATGGGTTAAATAAGCTGACAAACTCATGGGGTCTGAAATGACGTCTGTCCTGTGAAACAAGGTACCCCTTCACGCTGAGCCGGATTTTGACAGCAATCAGCCTGAGCCGTCTCTCCCTATAGCTAACCCCTACTTTTTCCAGAATTTTGAACATCCTGCACCATTTTACACTGTCGAACGCTTTTTCCAGGTCGGCAAATCCTATGAACGTGTCTTGATTTCTCTTTAGTCTTGCATCCATTATTAACCGCAACGTCAGAATTGCATCTCTCGCGCCTTTACCTTTTCTAAAGCCAAACGGATCGTCATCTAGCGCATCCTCAGTTTTCTTTCCCATTATTCTGTAAATTATTCTTGTAAGCAACTTGGATGCATGAGCTGTTAAGCTGATTGTGCGATAACTCTCTTACCATCTTCGGAAAAGTGTGGATGATGCTTTTCCGAAAGACAGATGGTATGTCGCCAGACTCATACATTGTACACGCCAATGTGAATAGTCGTTTTGTTGCCACTTCCCCCAATGATTTTAGAAATTCTTGCTACACCACGAAGATGAAGTGCTACAGACGCGAAATCTAAAAGACAGGAAGAAGATTCTGTGATATGCAAATGATAAGCTTTTCAGAGCATTCACACAAGGTTGGCACCGGTGGCTGACATGAGGAAAGTTTCTAACCGATTTCTCATACACAAACAGCAGTTGAGCGGGGTTGCCTGGTGAAACGTTGTTGTGATGCCTCGTGTAAGGAGGATAAATGCGTACCATCACGTTTCCGACTTTGATAAACGTGGGATTGCAGCCTATCGCGATTGCGGTTTATCGTATCGCGACATTGCTGCTCGCGTTGGTCGAGATCCAATGACTGTTAGCAGAATATGGAATCGGTAGGTTCAGGAGGGTAATACGGAACGCCGTGCTAGATCCCAACGGCCTCGTATCACTAGCAGTCGAAATGAAAGGCATCTTATCCGCATGGTTTAACGGATCGTGCAGCCTCGTCTCGATCCCTGAGTCCACAGATGGGGACGTTTGCAAGACAACAACCATCTGCACGAACAGTTCGACGACGTTTGCAGCAGCATGGACTATCAGCTCGGAGACCATGGCTGCGGTTACCCTTGACACTGCATCACAGACAGGAGCGCCTGCGATGGTGTACTCAACGGCGAACCTGGGTGCACGAATGGCAAAACGTAATTTTTTCGGATGGATCCAGGTTATGTTTACAGCATCATGATGGTCGCATCCGTGTTTGGCGACATTGCGGTGAACGCACATTGGAAGAGAGTATTCGTCATCGCCATACCGGTGCATCACCCGGGGTGATGGTATGGGGTGCCATTGGTTACACCTCTCGGTCATCTCTTGTTCGCATTGACGGCACTTTGAACAGTGGACGTTATATTTCAGATGTGTTACGACCCGTGGCTCTAGCCTTCATTCGATCCCTGTGAAACCCCACATTTCAGCAGGATAATGCACGATCGCATGTTGCAGGTCCTGTACGGGCCTTTTTGGATACAGAAAATGTTCGACTGCTGCCCTGGCCTGCACATTCTCCAGATCTCTCACCAACTGAAAACGTCTGGTCAATGGTGGCCGAGCACCTGGCTCGTCACAATATACCGGTCACTGCTCTTGATGAACTGCGGTATCGTGTTGAAGCTGCATGGGCAGCTGTACCTGTACACGCCATCCAAACACTGACTCAATGCCCAGGCGTATCAAGGCCGTTATTATGGCCAAAGATGATTGTTCCGGATACTGATTTCTCAGGATCTATGCACCCAAATTGCGTGAAAATGTAATGACATGTCAGTTCTAATATATTTGTCCAATGAATACCCGTTTATCATCTGCATATCTTCTTGGTGTAGTAATTTTAATGGCCAGTAGTATATATATTGTAATGGAGCATGTTACAGACAAAAGATACGATCTTAACAGAGGAGGTCTTAAAGGTAAACGAAAATTAATAACACAAAAAACCACCAGTCAAGGCCTGGATGCAAGTGCTTCACTAGCTGAGATAAACATGCCGCAACGGAGACCGTAGGAAGGTGCTGGTGTCCGCGGAGTGTTGCGTGGAGCGAGAGACAAGTGGCTGTGCTGCGGGCTGCAACCTAGAGGCTCCAGGCTGTAGCGGAGCGGCCAGCCGTTATTGAGTACGGCCGCAGCTGCAGGAGCGTGGCGCGGCGACAGGTAACGCGGTTAGGCGCGGCGCCCGCCAGGCAGCCAGCATGCTGATCGCGCTCTGCTAATTGGTCCGTCCTTAGCTTCCCTCCCCCGCAGCCGCCGCCGCCGGCCTTACAGCCGCCGCCCACTTGCGCCGTCCCCCTCTGCGCCGTGGATTAGGCAACTCCGTAGCACACGCTTCGCCCGTCGCCTCACCCACACACCGCCCGCTGGGAGTGACGCCGTCAGCGCCGGCGCGCTCCCCTCGTCTCGTATACGCCACTATCAAATGGTAATTAGTTTCCGTGACTGAATGTGGGGTCTGAGACGGAGACAGGCCTTCTGACGCGAAATGTCGGCCGTCGCGATGACGTAGTTTGCGTATTCGGCATAGAAGCCGGCTATAGAATAGTGGCGAGTACTAATGACACTTGTCCTATGTGTACCGTACCAGTGTCTTTTAACAGAAATCTGTACGTCAAAATGTCCCAAATAAAATGAGTTTTGGCGAATAGATTCAGGATGAATTGTATTAGGAGACTCGTATCTAATGGGACCAGCTGGAAACGAAGAAGAAACGTGATTAACTTGAGAATTTGAATCGAGGTGATGGTACAAGATTGTTAGCGTAAAATAGGGTTGTCGCAATTAGACAGTTTTTGTGAAGGACCTTTTTGATATGTTACGCTGATTCGACTATGCCAGAGAAACGGTATTCACGGAACTGACGAGTTGTAAATGCTTAAGGGAAGGAATCGACTATATGTTAGATAATGGATGTGTCAAAAATAGCTTTTAATTCTGCAGCATTGAATTTCACAATTTCTATTTGAATCAACTAACGTTTTCATATATTTTTTCATATTTCAACAATAATTTATAGTGTATCTATGAAGAACTCTTTGGTTTGGCGCTATTTTCTGAGATAGTCAGTAATTTCTGCACAACAATTTGTGCACGTGTTAAGCAATACTATAAACATGGTTATTTAATAGTTGTCTTCGATATCTATTCAACTAATCGGTCTTGCACATAAGTATCATGTCTTTAGAATTTGTTGTTGATTTTACAAACAGTTTACATGCAAATATTAATAACCTTGCTAATATTTACTTTGCAAATCTAAACTAACAATAAAACTGTAAAACTGACATGTCTGTCTCTCTGTCTAAACACCTTTCTGCAAAACTGTTTTCATGGGATTTTCGCAAATAACTTGAGCATAAGTTTGGGCACCGTACAGGATTTAGTTCATCGCAGTCGGATCACGAAAAAAAGACATCGTGATTTAAAGCATTATCTAAAAACGTTGTGTCTGTCTATTTTTTTGAACACGCCAGTCTGCAAAACTGCTAGACAAATTTTCATGGGATTTTCACAGCTATGTTAAGCGTATCTTGGGGCACCGTGTAGGCTATATTTCATCATAAACTGACCACGACAAACGATACCTACACAAATTTTATAAATGTGTGTGTGTATGTTCCACATTTCCTCCGAAACTAATAGACCGAGCTCAACCAACCTAGGTACTGTCTGGAAAGAATCGCTGTGGGGCTAAGAACCATCTATCTGTCAAAGAGGTCGGAGTCGTTGTGAAAAAAAAAAAAAAGCGTAGGCCATGACGTGCGAATACCCAGATTTTATTCATCCACTACTTAGTGACTCTCAACGAAGTTCACACATAATTTCAAACCTTTATGAAAGTTTTTCTAGCTTACAGATCCCTTCCCCAAAAACAGGATGAATGGCAAAAAGTTTATCGGTTCCTAGATTTTCGCTATTCATGCAACAAAACTATCACATCGGTATGATGTTTTAATTTATTACTTCTTTACTACTGACTGTATTCGCTACACATTTTGAAGACCGTGTTCGCATATACCACTGAATGTATCTGCGAAATTATATAACTGTACAACTCGTAGTTCAGGATATATGACGTCATAAACAATGAGACACGTGAAAAACAATCACATTATGGACGACGTTTAAATTTTTTACTTCTTTGTCACAAGCTATATTCACAACACATACGCCTCTGAATGTACCTACAGAATTTCATTAAGAGTGAGCTGCGGTTAAACAAAACTGATTTATTGTTAAAAATTGGTGAGGTCACATATATAGAAGAAGATGGTGAAATCGTTTGCCGGGTAAACTGTGCCGCACAGTGCTTTTACTTCGAAATCTAATAATATTTTAGTAAGTGTGTAGTACAAGATACCTATTGAATTGAATATTACACGAATTAGGAAATATATTTACTGTTTGAAAAACTATTTACTCTTTGACTTTTCACTCACACCGTATTTGTGAAAATGCTTTTCTTGTACTATCTTCCATGTGTTTAATCCATCGTCATCATCATCATCAGTTATCTGCTATATTAGCAGGTCCTTTGCCTCTCCATTTTCTGCGATCCATTGCTTCCTTCTTAAGGCTGCTGTATGTTGTACCGTCCATCATGTCATCCAGTATCTGGAATCTCTTCCTTCCTCGCTTCCTTTTCCCTTCTACATAACCTTCTAAAACTGTTTTTATCAGTCCGTCATTCTTTCTTAATATATGCCCAATCCAATTTCTTTTTCTTCTCTTTATTACATCTAGTAACTGCCTTTTCTCTCCCACTCTTCTCAGTACTTCTTCATTTTATACTCTGTCCATCCAACTTATTCTTTCCATCTTCCGCCATGTCCAGATCTCAAAAGCCTCCAGCCTTTCTCTGGCTTTTTTCCTCATAGTCCATGTTTCAGCGCCATATAGAAGAACACTCCATACAAGACATTTTATGAGTCTCTTTCTGAGTTCTCTGTCCAGACCGCTGCAGAAGATTCTCCTTTTCTTATAAAACGCCTCTTTTGCCATTGCTATCCTTGTTTTAATTTCTGTGGTGCGCTACCAGTCGGTGTCTATCCTGCTTCCAAGATACTTAAAATTTTGCACCTGTTCTAGTGTTTCTCCATTCAGCACAATTTTTATTTCCTTATTTCCTCCTATTGCCAATACTTTTGTTTTATTTGTGTTAGTTTTCATTCCATATTTTTTTCCGTTAGTTGCAATGGTGTCCACCAAATCCTGTAATTCTTTTTCCCCTGTGGCTAGAAAGACCATGCCATCAGCAAATCTCAAGCACCCTACTCTTCTTCCTCCAATTTCTACTCCTTTGTCATCTAATGAGCATTGGTCAATCATATTTTCCAAGTACAGGTTGAAAAGAGTAGGTGATAAACAGCATCCTTGTCTTACTTCTTTCCCTAGTCTGATCCAGTTTGTACTTTCTCCTCTCACTTTAACTGAAACTTTTTGATTAAGGTACAATGAGTTTATAAGTCTTCTGGTTTTCCAGTCCACTCTCTTTTCCCTCATAATAGTCGCCAGCTTGTCCCAAACCACATTGTCAAATGCCTTTTCTAAATCGATGAAGCACATATATAGGTCTCTTCCTTTTTCAATAAACCTTTCTCCCAAGATTCGTAGGAGCCCTATTGCATCTCTGGTGCCCGTATTCCGTCTAAAGCCAAACTGCTCCTCGCCGAGATTCTCCTCTATTACTTTTTCAAGTCTTTTATTAATTATTCTTAACATCACTTTGGCTGCATGTGAAATGAGGCTGATTGTCCTGTGCTCGCTGCATTTCTTGGTTCCTTGTTTTTTCGGTAATGGAATCATTACTGTTGTCAAAAAGTCCTTAGGCCATTCACCACTGTCATATATTTTATTACATAACCTCAATATTTCTCTTATTCCATTGTGGTTCAAGCATTTTAGTATTTCTCACAGTATTGTATCTGTACCTACTGCTTTGCCATTTTTCATTGCGGCAATGGCAGACTTTACTTCTTCCATTATGATGGTCGATCCTTTCTCTTCATCACTTACACTGTTGTATGATTCAAGTTCCAGAGTTTCTGGTTTGCTATTTGTGTCATATAGCTCTTTTATATATTCTTCCCATCTCTGGAGGACATCGTCACGATCTTTGTACACTTCCTCTTCGTCTTTACTCAAAATTTCCATAGTAGCACTTCCTGCTCTGTTTTGTTCCCATGTCATAGTCTTTACTCTATTGTATAGTAAGTCGTATCTTCCCTACCTGTCCAGTTCTTCAATTTCATCACATTCCTCTTTTAGCCATTTTTTCCTAGCCTGCTCTGTTTCTCTTCGCAGTTCGTTATTTAACCTTCGGTATATCTTTCTTGCATCTTCAGTGTTCTTGTTTTTCAATTTTCTTCTCTCCTCCATCTTGGAAATCATTTCTTGTGTGACCCATGGTTTTTTTGACCTTTTCCCTTTTACATATCCTATATTTTGCTGTCCTGCTTTAATGATTCCTTCTTTCAGCATATTCCAGTACTCGTTGGCATTATCAGGTGCTTCTTTGTCTCGTAATGTGTTTAGAAAGTCCCGAGACAGCATTTCTGTAATTTGTTCTTTGTTGGACCTTATCTTCTCTAGATCCCACTTCTTCACCATTGTCGCCTTTTTCAGGTTTTTCATTCTTATTTCTATTTCTGCCATAAGTAAGTTGTGGTCACTATTAATATCTGCACCTGGTAATGTGTGCACCTTCTTGGTTCCATTCCTGTATCTTTCTTCTACCAGTATAAAATCGATTTGGTTTCTATATTTATTCCCTGGTGATTTCCAAGTGTAGAGCCTCCTCTTATGGTTCTTGAACCATGTGTTTGCCGCTATCAGCTGCCTTTCCCTGCAGAAGTCAATTAACCATTCACCTCTGTCATTTCTCTTTCCAAAACCATGACTGCCTACTATGTTTCCCTCTTTCCCTTCTCCCACAATGGCGTTCAAGTCTCCCATTACTATTTTGCAGCATTTTTTATTTTCGTCCATTATTCTCTCTATTACATTGTACGTTTCCTCTACAGTTTGGTCATCATGTTCTGAAGTTGGCATATACACCTGGACAATCAGTAAATCTTTTTGTGCTCCTTTCAGCCTTACACCAATAACCCGGTCATTTGCATAGTCTACATATTCCACACATTTAGCCAATTCCTTTATCATAATCATTCCTACTCCATTAATTACTCTCTCCATGTCCATTCCATCTTACCTCAGCAACTCCTACGAGGTCCATATGATTCTTTTCCATCTCTCTTTTAAGGTTTTCTAGTTTTCCTGCTTGTAGCAGAGTTCTGACATTCCAGGTACCAATTCTCGTTTTGATTTTTTGCCTCCTTTCAAGTTGTCCCCCCCGGAGATCTGAATGGGGGACTATTTTACCTCCGGACACTGATTTAACATGAGAGGAAGCCATTTTTTTTTGCATAAAATGGAGACTGCATTATGCAGGGAAGATAATCTGCGGTGGTATTCCGTTGCCTTCCGCAGTTCTGGAGGCCGCCCCTAACATGGGATACAGACGCCTTTTCCAGCCGCCCACTCCGGGTCAGACGCTGCATGAGAAGTATAGGTTGGAAAATGAAAACCCTTACTTAGCCCTCGAAACCTAATAGCGTCAGGGTCGGAAAAGAACAAGAGCTGGCCGATGGTGGCCAGATAGGAAAGATAAAAGTCAGGAGCCTGGCATAAGTAGGTGGAAGTAATGCCAAGACTCAGCTCGGGGCCCCGTGGTCGCCAGCCACGTATCACTAGGTGTGACTCCCTCAGGACGTTTAATCCAAGTTAGAAGTTTAATCCATACTTCCACATTATTTGTTGCATAATGTACACATAGTATAATGTACTACCTCAACAGCACGGTGCACAGAAGTGCACTCCCTCTGTACACACAGCTCAGCAATGAATATGCTTATGCTGACACGTCGTGTGTTGGGACATCTTGAGAGGGGGAAGAGTGGGAAGCACATCACGAGCTGTGCTTACCCAGAGAGGCAGACACGTGAAGTTGCTTACACACCATCACTCATCGTAATAAAACTACTGATAAGCGAGTGCAGGCACGGTTAAAGCTAGCGTGGTAATAATTTTAGTGAGTTCGTTTCTCTACCGCGATATCAACGAAGTCAGGAGATTTTCTGGTAGACGTTTGCAAGTGGTTTTCCCGTCTTTATTAAATATTCGAAACTTTAGTGTCAGCACAGTCAGAGCCTGGCCACATTGCTTAGCCTCCATCACCATGCGGCGGCACAGTTTACCGAACTGCGACAGAATTTCCAAGTAGTGATTGCACAGCATCCCGCCTGGCGGCTACCCTCATCCTTTCACGACTCACTGCACTGACTCGGGATGCTGCTAAGTGCCCGCTTACCTGGCCAAGCCATTTTGCAACAACTTACCAGTCACACGACGCTCAGTCAAATCCTCCATTTTAAAATACCTTGCAGAATAGAAACGTCATTGGTAACGTTGCAAATGTTATTACAGAAATAATCGCTGGCCTGCTTTGCTGTGATCTCCTCAGATCACTTTTACTTGGCAGCCATACGTAATGCATTTTTCTAAAAAAATCCTGATGATTAAGTGGGAGATGGAGGCAATCTAACGAAATGATTCTGCTAATTTATGTAGAGCTGATACGTGAACCATAGAATATGTCCGAAAAATATGGCTTAAGATTGTAATAAGTAATCTTTAATCGTTACACATAACACAAAGATCTTGGTGATCTAAATATCGTCGCCACTACTAGCGTCTCTACAAAGTAAATTCTGTGGGTCAAAGGCACATTTTGAATTTTGTTTCCAGTTAGTACGATTATTATTCTTTTTAATGGCGATGGGGCACATTACAGCCCATATTAACTTACTGATAGTTAGGAACGATATTAGATAGTTGTACAATATGACAGATATTCGACATTACGTTCAAAAAATGTGTTAATTAATTTAGGACGTATAAATAGTCCAAATCACTAAGTGAAACACAGAACAAGCAAACACAAAATCAATGAGAATTTTAATACGACGCTGAATAAAAGTGCAATCAGATCACACAACGTAGCTAAATGAGATCACCTCGAAAATAGCGATTAGAAAGAAATGAATCGCATTAATTTACTGAAGCGTATCAGGAGACACACACACACAGTGTAAATGAGAGCACCTAATCATAATATTTTTTTTTCTTTATTGTATTTCAATTCCCCATCGGGGCGGGCTGGCAGCAGTATATGCGCTGCTCTTCAGCCGAAAGACATAGAACAAACAATAGAAGACATTTAAAAATAACAAAGGAGAGAATATGGTGAATATGGATATAAAAAAGGGGGAACATCATGGAAGGCAATAGACAAAAAAACAGGGTGACCGTAAAATGGAGATAAAAAGCTGTGAAAACTGTTTAAAAGTAGCACACACAAAAAGCCACACACTGCGACAATTAAAAGAACACAAGGCACAGTATGACTGGAGCATAAAAGGTATCGACGGATGGCGTAGCACATAACAAACACTGACGGCGAACCTCAAGGCAGTACACAATTAAAATCACACCTCTTGACACACAGGAGAAACAGCACTAAACACAACACTGATGTGGCACACTGACGATGATCAAAACAGAGGATCTGCCAGGCACAAGGAGATGAGGGAGACTGGAAGAAGGGAGGGAGGGGAAGAGATGGGGGAGAGGAGCGGAGGGCGCGCTGAAGAGGGCCAGGTAGGGAGGGATGTGGGAAGGAAAGAGGCAAGTATGGGGTGCAGGGTCCCAGGGGAGGGGGGGGGGGGAGAAGGAGGGAAGAGGAAAAGAGGGGGCCCTGGGGTGGGGGGAGGGGGGAACAAGGCCAGGTTATAGTTGGAAGGAAGGGTAGATGTCACGGCGAAGTTCGTCATCCGGGAGGGGGAGGCGTTGGAAATTGCCCTGATGAAGGAGATGGAGGGTGTGGAGGTGGAGAGAGGGAGGGATACAGCGATAGAGGTGCGGCAACTGGCGAGGGGTGGAGAGGAAGCAGGAAACCAGAGGGTGGGGGGGATCAAGCCTGCGGACAATGTCAAGGATGCGGAGATGTTGGAGGAACAGGAGGAGGTGGGAGAAGGGGATCAGTTCATACAGGAGCCGTGTGGGGGAAGGAAGGCGGATACAGAAGGCAAGGCGGAGCCATGGCGTTCAAGGATTTGGAGGGCCTTGTAAAAGCGGGTGGGGGCAGAGATTCAGGCAATGCTGGCATAACAGAGGATAGGATGGATGAGGGATTTGTAGGTGTGGAGGATGGTAGAAGGATGCAATCCCCATGTCCGGCCAGACGGGAGTTTCAGAAGGCGGAGGCGGGAATGGGCTTTCTGCTGGACGGTCTGGAGATGAGGGGACCAGGTGAGGTGTTGGTCAAGGGTGAGGCCAAGGTATTTCAGAGTGGGCGTGAGCTGGATGGGACGACCATAAAGGGTGAGGTAGAAATCATGGAGGCGAAAGGAGCGAGTGGTGCGGCCTATGATGATTGCCTGGGTTTTGGAGGGGTTGAGACGGAGGAACCACTGGTTACACCAAGTGGTGAACTGGTTAAGGTGGGTTTGGAGGGCACTTTGAGACCGTTGAAGGGTAGGATAGAGAGCCAGGAAGGCGGTGTCATCAGCATACTGGAGAAGGTGGACTGGGGGGGGGGTGGCTTGGGCATATCAACTGTATACAAGAGATAAAGGAGAGGGGAGAGGACAGAACCCTGGGGGACGCCAGCCGTGGGATAAAAGATACAGGAGTTGGTGTTGTGGAGGGTGTGGAGGGTGACATAGGAAGGACGGTGCGAGAGGAAGGAAGTGACCAGATGGACAAAATTGATAGGCAGGGTGTAGGTTTGGAGTTTAAAGAGGAGACCGGGATGCCATACACGGTCATAGGCATTTTGGAGGTCAAGGGAAACAAAAATGGTGGAGCGACAGGAGTTGAGCTGGAGGGACAGAAGGTGAACAAGGTTGAGGAGTTGGTCTTCAGCAGAGAAGGAGGGTCGGAAGCCACACTGTGTAAGGGGGAGGAGGTGGTGTTGACAAGGTGCTGATGGATACGGTGGGAGAGAATGGATTCAAGGACCTTACGGAAGACGGAGGTGAGGCAGATGGGACGTAGGAAGAGGTGCCAGAAGGGGGTTTGTTGGGTTTGAGGAATAAGAGGACGCGGGAGGTCTTCCACAGGTCAGGGTAGAAGCCAGTAGGGAGGATGACATTATAGAGATGGGCAAGGACAGTCAGGAAGGAATAGGGGCTTTCTCGAAGGTGACAGTAGGTGACACAGTCGTGACCAGGGGCCGTGTTGTGTTTGGACCGGAGGATAAGTTTAATGTCTTGTGCTGTGATGGGAGTGTTTATGTCAGAGGGGGGCAACTGCCCCAAGTACTGGAGACTAGGAGCAAGTCGAGCGACCGAGGTATCGGCTCGTTCCATAATCAAAGTGGGGATCATCGGGGATGGAGAAGACCTTGAAAAGGTGGGAAGCGAAGTGGTTGGCTTTACTGAGGTTGTCAGGAAGGGGGCGATCGTTATGGAGACGGGGGTAGTGGGGAGTGGAAAGGGAACCAGTAAGGCGATGGAAGGCGGACCAGTACTTGGAGGAGTTGATAGGGAGGGTGGCGTTGAGTCGTGTGCAGGTCTGGCGCCAGTCTCGGCGTTTCGTTGCTGTAATAAGGTTCCGTACGTGTCGCTGTATTTGCCAGTGGCGTTGGAGTGTATCCCTGTCACAAGTGTGCAGGAAGGAGCGATAGAGGTGGCGGGATTCATGGAGGAGGAGGACAGCCCGTGGAGGGAGAGTGGGACGGTGTGGGTGGATGGTTTTAGTAGGAACATGGGCCTCCATGGCGTTAGTAATTACCTTCTGAAGGAAGGACGAAGCGCGGATAATGTCGTCAGGATGGCG
Organism: Schistocerca piceifrons; assembly: GCF_021461385.2. Taxonomy (NCBI): domain Eukaryota; kingdom Metazoa; phylum Arthropoda; class Insecta; order Orthoptera; family Acrididae; genus Schistocerca; species Schistocerca piceifrons. Next base: position 771,001,840 of record NC_060138.1, read on the forward strand.
ATAGGTAAAAGGGTGGCTTTCGACCCGGGTGGAGATGGAGTCCTGGTAGGCATCCCAGTTGGTACGGCGATAGCCATGGACGACCTTGGGAGGGGGGCGCTGAGCAGACGTTATGGTGAGAAGGACAGGGAGGTGATCGCTACCTGTGGGGTCAAGGACGGTACGCCCAAGGAGGTTGGCAGAGGCAATGATAACATTGGGGGTGGTGTCACTTTCGGGTCGGGTGTGCTGGGGAAGGAGAACAAGGTCACCTTGGATTGTGGAGACGAACTGATGCCACCGATGAAGGGCAGCGGGAGCGCGGCTATGGATGTTGAGACGGTAAGGAACCAGGTGATGTCCTCAGCCGTGGGGGGTGGATGGAGGGAATTGTTGGGATGGACAGGAGGATTGACAGGATGAACTGGGACTGTAAGCTCAGGGGTGGCTGGAGGGGGTTTAGCTTTACACTTGTGGGAGTAGGTGGGATGGGGGCCATTGCAGGTATTACAGGAAGGAGGAGCAGCGAGGTTGGGGCAGTTCTTATGAAAGTGGGAGGCCTTGCAGTGGGGACAGGTGGGGGGGTTTTTGCAGTTGGGAGTCAGGTGGTCATTGTACATCAGGCACCACTGGCAACGGTAGGATTGGGGAGGGGATTTGGAGGATTCGACAGGGTGGTGACGGTGGTATATCAGGGAACCATGGGTGAGGAGATGGTCAATGGATGGGGCGGACTCAGAGAACACCCGCACGAGGTAGGTGGGACCAGAGTCATTGTGGATATGGCGGGCAGAGCGGATTTCCAAGTCCGGGTGGGAGTTCAGTTCAGCCAACACTTCATCCTCTGTGATCACCGGGCTAAGCTTGGTGATCACAGCGGTGTAGGTGGGGGGGGGGGCGACGGGGAGGCTGTGGCTGACATGGAGTGGAAGTGGAAAGGAAGGGTGTCAGAGAGGCGAGGGGGCCAAACATAACTCGTGGGAGTTTTCGCAGGAGGTCTGTGTGAAAGGATGGGGACGGGGACTTGATAAGGACTGAGTCCCTGTGGGGAATGAGTTGGGAAATGGGAGCACCAGGTAAGTACTTTCGTATCTCCATGGTGAGGGTACGAGCGTCGAGGAACTTAGGATTGGGAGTTGACAGGACAAAGGTGCGGAGGGTGGGAGCCGAGGGATGGGTGGCAGGAGGAGGGGTGGTGTCCATGGAGATGGCAGGGTGAGGGGGAGGTGGTGTTGACTTTTTGTGGGAAGGGGCGGGAGCAGAGTCGGTAATGACGCGTTTTTGGGTTTTTTTGGAGACTGGAGGCTGGGAGGAGGGGAGAGGAACGGGGAGGAGAGGGAGGTGGCGGGTGGCAGATCCCTGTGGCGTAGTGGAGGCGCCGGGAGAAGCAGCTGGTTCAGTGGTGGCGATGGTGGCTCGGCGCGACGTGATGCATGCGGAAGATGCAGATGACAAAGTGACAGGGTGGGTGAGAGAGGGGAAGCCGACCACCTGAGGGGCGGCAACAGAGGCGGCAACAAAAGCGTACGTGAGGGCGGGGGTAGTAGTGGGAGCTGTTGAGGGTGTGGAGAGTGAAGGAAGGGTGTAGAGGTGTGGGTATACAGCAGGGGAGGAGATAGGGTGATGGGTAAGAGGGGGAAGGGGAGGGGAGGTGGAAGGAGGGAGGCCAGGGGCGGCACTCGAGGAAGTGACTGTGGGAGAGGGGGAGGGGGAGCTGTAGATGACAGTGGAGGTGCAGACGAACGGCGACGGACAGACGGACGGGCAGCGGGCAGCGGCGTCGTCGTCGTCGTCGTCGGCGGCGGCGGCGGCGGCGATGGTCGGCGACGAACAGACGGACGGACAGCAGACAGCAGCGGCGGCGGCAGCAGCTGGTACTGCGACGGCGATGGACAGCGAGCAAGCAGGCGGACGGACGAACAGCTACAGCAGCAAGCGGCGGGCGGGCGGACAGACAGACAGACACAATCTTCGAAGACGGAGATTCCACCCTGAGAGTAGCCCAGGCTTTGCAATCTGACGCTTTCGAAGGAGGGGATCCAACCCTCTAGATGGTAATCATAGTAATCACTGCTACTATTTGATAGCCCACTCACGATTGTACAGAAGTCGGCCAACAGAATTAAAGCAAATAGTTTCAGTAAGCTACTCAGTGCAATGTAACGCTAAAGAATGTGAACAAAATTCGCCTTACTCAAGGGCAGTGATATTATACAGGGTGGTCCATTGATCGTGACCGGGCAAAATATCTCACGAAATAAGCGTTGACGAAAAAACTAAAAAGATCGAAACTTGTCTAGCTTGAAGGGGGAAACCAGATGGCGCTATGGTTGGCCCTCTAGATGGCGCTGCCTAGGTCAAACGGATATCAACTGCGTTTTTTAAAAATAAGAACCCCCATCTTTTATTACATATTCGTGTAGTACGTAAAGAAATATGGATGTGTTAGTTGGACCACTTTTTTCGCTTTATGATAGATGGCGCTGTATTAGTCACAAACATAAGGCTCACAATTTTAGACGAACAGTTGGTAACAGGTAGCTTTTTAAATTAAAATACGTTTGAACATTTTATTTCGGTTGTTCCAATGTGATACATGTACCTTTGTGAACTTATCATTTCTGAGAACGCATGCTGTTACAGCGTGATTATCTGTAAATAGCATATTAATGCAATAAATGCTCAAAATGATGTCCGTCAACTTCAATGCATTTGGCAATACGTGTAACGACATTCCTCTCAACAGTAAGTAGTTCGCCTTCCGTAATGTTCGCACATGCATTGACAATGCGCTGACGCATGTTGTGAGGCGTTGTCGGTGGATCACGATAGCAAACATCCTTCAACTTTCCCCACAGAATGAAATCCCGGGACGTCAGATCCGGTGAACGTACGGGCCATGGTATTGTGCTTCGACGACCAATCCACTTGTCATGAAATATGCTATTCAATACCGCTTCAACCGTACGCGAGCTATGTGCCGGACATTCATCATGCTAGAAATACATCGCCATTCTGTCATACTGTGAAACATCTTGTAGTAACATCGATAGAACATTACGTAGGAAATCAGCATACATTGCACCATTTAGATTGCCATCTATAAAAGGGGAGCCAATTATCCTTCCTCCCATAATGCTGCACCATACATCAATCCGCCAAGGTGCTGATGTTCCACTTGTCGCAGCCATGGTGGATTTTCCGTTGCCCAATAGTGCATATTAAACGGGTTAACGTTGCCGTTGTTGGTGAATGACGCTTCGTGGCTAAATAGAACGCGTGCAAAAAATCTGTCATCGTCCCGTAATTTCTCTTGTGCCCCGTGGCAGAACTGTACACGACGTTCAAAGTCGTCGCTATGCAATTCGTGGTGCATAGAAATATGGTATGGGTGCAGTCGATGTTGATGTAGCATTCTCAACACCGACGTTTTTGAGATTCCCGATTCTCGCGCAATTTGTCTGCTACTAATGTGCGGATTAGCCGCGACAGCAGCTAAAACACCTACTTGGGCATCATCATTTGTTGCAGGTCGTGGTTGACGTTTCACATGTGGCTGAACACTTCCTGTTTCCTTAAATAACGTAACTATTCAGCGAACGGTCGGGACACTTGGATGATTTCGTCCAGGATACCGAGCAGCATACATAGCACACGTCCGTTTGGCATTTTGATCACAATAGCCATACATCAACACGATATCGATCTTTTCCGCAATTGATAAACGGTCCATTTTAACACGGGCAATGTATCACGAAACAAATACCGTCCGCACTGGCGGAATGTTACGTGATACCACGTACTTATACGTTTGTGACTATTACAGCGCCATCTATCACAAAGCGAAAGAAGTGGTCCAACTAAGACATCCATATTTCTTTGCGTATTACACGAATATGTAATAAAAATGGGTGTTCCTATTTAAAAAAAACGCAGTTGATATCCCTTTGACCTATGGTAGCGCCATCTAGCGGGCCAACAATAGCGCCATCTGGTTTCCCCCTTAAAGCTAGACGAGTTTCGTTTTTTGTAGTTTTTTCGTTTGATGCTTACTTCGTGAGATATTTGGCCCGGTCAGTATACAAACAAAGCCCAAACAGAGAAACTGGTCAAACCAGAGGACATCACGGTGAACAGTAAAACTAGAGGACTACACAGAACGTGATACAAACATTAAAGGGTTTTACTATCGTGCACACATAAACCACACAGCTGGAATGTATAAGTAGAATTGTCAACTCTATGAAATATAGCTCTTCCATCTGACAAAGTTCGTGACAGTTGTTGAATCGCATGCGTTATGAGTAGTGAAATCATCGTAAAAGAAATAGACTCTAAAATTTTAAAAAAAGAAGAAAAAACCGACGCACAATGAAGGAATGATCCGAACGGTCCGGAAACCGGTAGATGTGATGTACATGTACAGACAAACAAGCGAATACAATTTCAGAAGAAATGGCTGATTTACTCAACAGAAGAGTGACGTTCACAAACTGAACAAGTCAATAAAGCGTTCATCCACTTCTGGTCTTTATGCAAGCAGATATTCGGCTTGGTATTGATTAACAGAGTTGTTGGATGTCCTCCTGAGGGATATCGTGTCAATTTCTATCCAACTGGTCCTGTGGATCGTCAAAATCCCGAGGTGCTTGGAAGGCCTGTCCATAATGCTCCAAATGTTCTCAATTGGGGAGAGATCCGGCGACCTTGTTGTCCAAGGTAGCGTCTGGCAGGGACGAAGACGGCCTTGTGCGGGCGGGCATTACCTTGCTCAAATGTAAGCCCAGGATGGCTTTCCATGAGGGCAACAATATGGGGTGTAGGATAATTTCGACGTACCGCTGTGCTACGACGGTTCCTTGGATGACAACCAAAGGGGTCCTGCTGTGAAATGGGATGGCACCCCAGGCCATCAGTACTGATTGTCGGGCCTTACGGCAGGCGGCAGTTTGGTTGGTATACCACCGCCGTCTTGAGCGACTTCAGACGCGTCTTTGCTTGTCATCGGTGCTCAGTTTGAAATGAGACTCCTCACTGAAGACAGTACTACTGCAGGAAATGAGATTACAGGCAGAAGACGTGTCTGGGGACGCCCAGGACAGCGGTTGGATACCAACCTAATTCTCGCCCGCGTTCAGGGTCCGTTAATTCCCGTCGTGCGGTCACAACCAAGTCAGTAACTTTTCCACATGAATCGCCTCAGTACAAATGACAGTTCCGCCAATGCAGTGCTCTTTTATACCCTTTTACGCGGTACTCCCACTGTCTGTACGGGTGTGCATATCGCTATCCCATGACTTTCGGTGTAGCTATAGATAGCTCTTTGTTGACCATAACACCGTGCCCAAAATTTATTTTCATATACTATGTACAATGCCCGTGAGATCACCGAAGTTAAGCTCTGTCGGGCGTGGTTGGCACTTGGATGGGTGACCGTCCAGGCCGCTATGCTCTGTTGCCATTTTTCGGGGTGCACTCAGCCTTGTGATGCCAATTGAGGAGCTACTCGACCAATTAGTAGCGGCTTCAGTCAAGAATACCATCATAACGACCGGAAGAGCGGTGTGCTGACCCCACGCCCCTGCTATCCGCAGGCGGCCGCGGTGGTCTTGCGGTTCTAGGCGCGCAGTCCGGAACCGCGCGACTGCTACGGTCGCAGGTTCGAATCCTGCCTCGGGCATGGATGTGTGTGATGTCCTTAGGTTATTTAGGTTTAAGTAGTTCTAAGTTCTAGGGGACTGATGACCACAGATGTTAAGTCCCATAGTGCCCAGAACCATTTTTTTTTTGTTATCCGCATCCTCCACTGAAGATGACACGGCGGTCGGATGGTCCCGGTAGGCCACTCGTGGCCTGAGTTCTTTTTTTTATACTATGTATAATGAACTTGCACTTCAAAATGAGCCAGGGGGTTCAAATGGCCCTGAGCACAATGGGACTTAACATCTGAGGGCATCAGTCACCTAGAACTTAGAACTACTTCAACCTAACTAACGTAAGGACATCACACACATCCATGTCCTATGCAAGATTCGAACCTGAACCTGAGACGGTAGCGGTCGCGCGGTTCCAGACTGAAGCGCCTAGAACAGCTAGCCCACACTGGCCGGCAGCCAGGGGGTCTCAGGTAGCACTCAGTCGTTGTATCCACAGCTAGCGTAAGCAGATTCCCATCACCTCGTGACGCTGAGGCTCAGAAGACAGAAGATGTGTAGGTCCACAATTTGTGTTGTGCTTCGTTTTTCTTTTCGTTTGTTGTTGTTGGAAGTTTTCGTTCAGTACAACATACCCGAAGGATCAACGAGTGTTTCTTGAACTGAGTTATACGAGGACAGATCCTTATGTGTAATGTCGTTCGGCCTCCATACGAAAATTTGCCTGTTTATTCATTCCAAATGATTAAACGATGCATAGATTAATAAGCGAGGAGAATGAATCTGTATCAGACAATAAATACGGAAACCAAAGTGTTTTAACCAATAATACAATAAACTTAGACGAGTTAGGTGAGATTTTGCGTAGAAGTCCAAAAGAACCTTTGCGGAATTTAGCAGTTCACGCTAGTGCATCAGCAGCACCTGCTCACACAGCTATTAAACTCAACCTGAAACCGCCCGCATCTCGTGGTCGTGCGGTAGCGTTCTCGCTTCCCACGCCCGGGTTCCCGGGTTCGATTCCCGGCGGGGTCAGGGATTTTCTCTGCCTCGTGATGGCTGGGTGTTGTGTGCTGTCCTTAGGTTAGTTAGGTTTAAGTAGTTCTAAGTTCTAGGGGACTGATGACCATAGATGTTAAGTCCCATAGTGCTCAGAGCCATTTGAACCATCAACCTGAAACTTTGCAAAAGCACGGTAGCGCGTCGATTGCCCAATTCTGATACTGTTGCTCGGCGCCAGGACTGCATTTAGATAATGCAGTCGCCACATGGTGGAGGGGATGGTCCTGATGGAGTATGGCTCTAGATCTCATGGTACGTGAAATCACAAAAACAGTGAAAGTTGAAGTTCGGAAAATCTTTATCAGTTACATCAAGGCCATCTGCATGATGTGAAAATAAGTGTGGTGTACAGTTAGCGCAATACGAATTATCGGACCGGCTATTGTCCACCAAACAATAGCTTCTTATAGGTTTTTAAATAATAAACTGTAACTTCTTTTCAGACAACGAACTAAAAGATCGAAGACTATTTCATATGTTCAGAAACAATCCACATACACTCTTCGAGTTAAAATGACTGCGTTTGGCTTGTAATGTCAATAATTTCATCAACCGAAGTTCGACGAGTGTTTGACGGTGTGTTGAGAAAATGTCGGACGGCTGTCGGCGCAGTGAGACGTCGTTTTCAGCCCGTGATGTCAGCAGAGGCCAACTCAATTTAGTTCAAGCTTAGCTCAGAAGAGGCGCCCCGCTCCGTCATGCGGCAGCTGCCGAGGGAACCAGCTGGAGCTGGTCCTGTGTGAACTGAGGCCAAGCCATTGCGTCTTCCGTGCACCAACAAATATTCAGATGTGTGTGAAATCTTATGGGACTTAACTGGTAAGGTCATCAGTCCCTAAGCTTACACACTACTTAACCTAAAGTATCCTAAGGACAAACACACACACACACACACACACACACACACACACACACACACACACACACACCCATGCCCGAGGGAGGACTCGAACCTCCGCCGCGACCTTCCGTGCACCATCCCGTATGAAAAAGTATTCGTATTCATTTGCGATCGACATTTACAACTTTCACTATTAGGATCGACCTAAAAATATTTCACTAAAAATGTATCACAGGAAAGATTCATAGAGAGAATGATTCAGGTTCTAGAATGCTGAAAACAATATGGATTTGCGAGTTCTTGAATGGAAAGGCCTGCAACGATCGACCTAATCTTTTCAGATATAAACTTGCAAGCTTAGGCAGAAGAAAAGTTGTAAGCTGTAATACAGTTAGGACCGGAAAATCCTCTTCCCCTTGGGGCAATTTTGGAGTGAGCTCGAAAATACAGGTTTCGTGAAAATATAACGCTTGGTGAAACGGCTGTAATCTCAACGAATTAGGCGCTTGTGCACGAGAACGCATTTTGTTCTTTAATAAATTGCGCTAACGCGCTTACTGCCAGTGTCCTTTTAAATAACAAGCACGTGAGTGAGAGAGAGCTTAAATTAGCGCTTTTACGCTTTTTTGCTTTATCAAATTTCGTCAGTTCCCTAAAATAATAACTGATATTACGAACGTAAAACAACTGATAATATTGTAAGAGAATGAGCTTTCTGTATGATGATATGCTTTGTTGGTTCAAATGGTTCAAATGGCTCTGAGCACTATGGGACTCAACTGCTGAGGTCATTAGTCGCCTAGAACTTAGAACTAGTTAAACCTAACTAACCTAAGGACATCACAAACATCCATACCCGAGGCAGGATTCGAACCTGCGGCCGTAGCGGTCTTGCGGTTCCAGAATACAGCGCCTTTAACCGCACGGCCACTTCGGCCGACGAAATGCTTTGTTCAAGACAGCATTAAAATACTTACGAAATATACTCTAAGACAAAAAACGATGCACCAGTATGAGTCGGAAATCGGTAGATGGGACGAACATCTACAGACAAATAAATGATTACAATTTCCGAAAAAAAATGTGTGGTAAGGTCTTATGGGACCAAACTGCTAAGGTCATCGGTCCCTAAGCCTACACACTATTTAATCTAACTTAAACTAACTTACGCTGAGGATGACACACATACACTCACGTCCGAGGGAGGACTCGAATCTCCAACGGGGGGAGCCACTCGGGTCGTGGCAAGACGCCTTTGACCGCGCGGCTATCCTCGTGGCTTCAGAAAAAAACAAATGTATGATTTGTTCAGGAGAAAGAGCTTCACAAACTGAGCAAGTAAATAACGCGTTGGTCCATCTCTGGCCCTTATGCAAGCAGTTATTCGGCTTGACACTGATTGATAGAGTTGTTCTATATCCCCTGAGTGATACCGTGCCAACGTCTGTCGAATGGGCGCATTAGATCATCAAAATCACGAGATGGTCGGTCCCGTCCATATTGCTCCAATCTTTCTGAGTTGGGGAGATATCCGACGACTTTGCTGACCGAGGTCTAGTGGCCGCGGCCTTCACGTAACGACCAAGAGCAGCGGCAATGGCGTAAAGTTGTCGAAGCTAACAGAGAGGCAATACTGCTTGAAACAACCCCAGAAATCAGCATGGGACGTACAACGAAAGTATACGTTAGGACAGTGCGGCGAAATCTGGCGTCAATTGGCTATGGCAACAGACGACCGTCTCGAGTGCGTTTGCTAAAAGCACGACATCGTCTGCAGCGCCTCTCCTGGGCTCGTGACCAAATCGCTTGGATCCTAGACGACTGGCAAACCGTGGCCTGGTCGGATGAGTCCCAATTTCAGTTTGTAAGAACTGATGGAGGGTTCGAATGTGACGCGGATCCCACAAAGCAATGGACCCAGGTTGTCAACAAGGTATAGTGCAAGCCAGTGGTGGCTCCATAATGGTGTGGGCTGGGTTTGCATGGAGTGGTCTGGGTCCTCTGGTCCAACTGAACTTATCATTGACTTGAAATTGTTATACTCAGCAACTTGGACACCATTTGCAGCCGTTCATGAACTTCATGTTCCCAAACAACGATGGCTATATATAAGCATTTTTGGGTGTCTGAAGATGTGTAAATACTATATTTTACTTGGGGAAGTGTCTTTGTATAACTCATTAAGTGTCGTAAACAGTGTTTTGTTGCACAGTGTTTGGTATTCATTCAAAACTTCCTTCCTGTTTGTATGTGGCAGTTCTCTCGAATCGTAATAATGTTAAGTAGAGACTCATCCCATGTAGGCTTTCACGGCCGGCGTCTTCATCAGTAACCACTTCCGGGCTAAGTTGCCGTGGTCGATCTGTAGAACTTCTTCTCCCTGACGTCTCGTTCTCAACTACGGAGAACATCTTCCGAGGTGAGTCGACGACTGGCTGCTAGGAGCTGGGGCCGCCGCTTATATGGTGATCGTAGAGGGCGCCACCGCACGTCACGTGGCGTCGATGTGTAGCTAGCTCTGGCTATCGTCTGTTCTCTCGATTGCAGGCAATCGATTGTCACGTGATTGATGCAACGTCGACCGCCATATCTTGTCCAGTTTTAATCCTTCTTCTTTACGATTAAAATTGTATTGATGTTTGAGGATTTCAATTGCCTCTCTATATATACGTGTATAATAATGCGCTTGGTATAATATGCTGTCTGATATATTTACATCCCTATTACTGGATGCGTTGGAGCACGTGTAAAAAAAGGAACGTCTTATGGGTATCTCCGATGAGTTTCTCTGGAATTATAATTTAACTTATTTAATGCGCCAAGTTCAGTCAACTCCGTTTTCAGGCACCGCTCGCATCAAATTTAAATTATGTTCCAGGTAACTAATCTGCACACTTTTTAACCTCTGACTAATTTAGAATGTACTGAATATTCAAGTATGTAATAAGAAATTCCATTCTTAAGCAAGGAGATCTGACCTTGTCATCTCCACGTAGAACTTCATAGTGTCACTCTGCCCCCCCCTCTCTCTCTCTCTCTCTCTCTCTCTCTCTCTCTCTTGTACACATACACACACACACACACACACACACACACACACACACACACACACACACATACAGAAAGGACGAGACTGACAGGTAATGGTAAAGTACCGGGGTGAAAGGAAGAGGGATAGATAGATAGATAGATGGATAGACAGACACATAGAGTGAGATAGAGAGATTTGGAGGAAGATAATAAATGAGGAACTAATAGAGAAGAGATAAGTAAGAAAGTCAGCTGAACGTTCGTTATAACGCAACGACAGCATTGCCATTTGAAGCTGTGGTGCTAATGTAAATGAGATACAAAACACGGGATATGAACTGACTGCGGCAACTGCAGCAGTTAAGTAGTTTAGTTGCACACCATAAATTTGTCAAGGTGCACTCTTTATTAAACCATTTTGCTGTTTAAAACAAAGAAGAAAAGAACAAATGATAAATACAATTAGTATCAGCTAGTCTCGTTTATTCTCTTCCTGTAATAACGACGCGTTTTTTTTTCGTTTATTGCTTCCCGAATGCAAGCGGCCATGAAATACGAGTGCTTCCTCTGATATACGAGTGTTATAAATCGCCAGAAGCCATTCTGAATTGAGCACCAACTATTTTCATGCATTTAGCTTCGTATCTGCACGCATTTACCTCGGGTGGCCTGAATTTGTACCGTGAGGGTGTCCACAGATCACTTCAGAGTTGACTGCATATCCTCATTTAGCAGTTTCTGTTACAGAAGTGTTAGTTGTTACTTTTACTGGTTGAAGCAAATCGGCGTTCTTCTATCTATCTCATTTTAAACTGCTCAACAAAATCTTTGTAACTCCTACTTATCTGCGAACGTGCGCTAGCTTAGAATCAAATAAAGTGGGGAACTAAAGAAAAAACATGAGAAAACTAATTTTACACTAAAAAATGAAAACAACACTCTAACTAAAGGTAGTCCGCTTCAGAGTGTGCACCTTCGCATGTATGTGTAATCAAAATCCGACACTGGATACCATTCAGTATTGTTTTTTCACAGCTCGTGACGTCATGTTAACACGTTTGGATTCTTCGTAGCAAGCCGTCCACAGGGTAATGGGGGCGCTGCAGCACAGGCCTACCACACTCGCCACCGGCGGCTCTCTTGTGCTCATTCAGCATATGAGGAGGATTCCTGTGGCGACACACTGCCAAACCTCAACTGGTTTCAAGTACGCTGAGTTGGGTTTATGTCAGCAGCCGCCGTAGACCATTCCATTCGGTTGATTCCTGTATCGTGTAGGAAGGTGTTCATGAGATGAGCACCGTGTGCTTGTGCATTGTCGTCTTGAAAGGGACTACACGGCTGATCCACTGCACAGTCCACAAATTAATCTCCACACCGATGAGAGGTCTCTGCTATACGTAGAGGATCTTGCTCTTCTTCTGCACTACTTCAAGGTTTACGACGTTGTGCCCGTTTCCGTCTTCATTTCTAACTGCGATCACCTTCTGCATCTTCGTACGTTCCTTCTTTCACTTGTCTGTTACAGCCTGACATGGCGTGGGATTCTCTCTACATTCATTCTTTGCAGGTGATATTTCCATAATGTTTTATTTTCTTCAGTGCTTCCATTAATACTGTAAATATTTGGCTGATTCCCAATAGCCCCATTTCTTATGCAGTCTCCCTGGTAACTCCTCCCGGTTTCCTGAGAAATTTCATTTTTGCTGCTTGTAGTTTATTTGTATCAAGTTTTTAGGGATCCGTGAGTCACCCCCACATATCAACGCTGATGTAGCCATGTTTTTGTAATATTTTAATCTTGTTTCCTTCCTATTTTGCTCTGCAATGTTTTGTTTATCATTTTGCATATTCTGTGATATTTGTTAATCTTATTTTCTATATACTTCTCCGAATCATAGCTTACATTACATCCTAAAAAAATAAAGCTGGAAACCTGCTAAAGTAAGGTATTATCTATTACTATTTTTGAGTGAGTCGGGTATTTCTCACGAAGAGCCATGATTTAAGTAATTTTTATTGATATTCGAAGGTTGAATTATCTTTTCCCTAACTGATGTAGTTTATACACTGATCTTTGTAGTTCATCTTCATTTTCATCCAAAATTGTTACGTCATCTGCATACAGAAGGATGTTAACATAGCTATTTCCACTGATCTCGATATCTGTATTTGTTTCCTATCTCCACTTCTTCATCACATCGATTATATATATAAGCTTGTGACAGGCTTTCTTTAACTCCCTTATCGGCAGTGATTTCATCAGTTTTATCGTAACTTACTTTCATCATTATTTTTCTGTCCTTGTATAAGCTCTTTAACTTCAATAAGATGTGTAGGGTTTCCAGCGTTAGTTCGTATGTCCCGGAATTTTTTTCCGTTCACACTCTCAAAATCTAAATACGAGGGTTGGAACTTAAATAGTGACAACAATTTATTCACAACCGATACAAAAGAGTTACATGTTTGCCCCTGTTACTGTCCTCCAAAGTAGTCGCCAGCGTTGTGTAGAACCCGTTATCAGCAACGTGGAAGGCGTAGTATATCATTAGCAAAGCCTGTTCTGTTGATGCTGCGAATGGAGCGGTCTACTGCCTGTCGAATCTCTGGAACAGTTCTGAAGCGAATGCCACGAAGTGGTTCCTTCATCTTCGGAATTAAATCAAAGTCACAAGGACCTAAGTCCGGGGAGTATGGTGGATGGTACAGTACTTCCCAGTCTCATCAACCGAACAAAGCAGCCACACTTGCGCTGTATGCGCCTGCGCATTGTCGTGCAAAATGATGGGTGGGTTGCGGGAAGTGCGTCGCCGCTTCTTTCACAAAGATGGTCGCAAGTGATGCTCCAAAAACCAACAGTAATACTGTGCATTGACGGTCTGCCGAAGAGGAACGTGATGCGTTAGGATAACACAATCACAGTCGTACACGAGAATCACCATAACTTTAGACCGCTCTATTCGCACCATCAACATAACAGGCAGGCTCTGCTAACGGTATACTACGCCTTCCACATATCTGGAAACGGGTTCTACACAACGCTGGTAACTATTTTGAAGGACAGTGACAGGTGCAAATATGTAAGTCTTTTGTATCGGTTGTGAATAAATAGATGCTACCATTTAAGTTTCAACCCTCGTAGAAGTGAAAGTAAGCTACCCGTGTTCCTAGAATGGCTTCTCTTCGTTTCTCTAAAATACTTTTTATGGTAAATATATTACCACTTCATGAACAGCGTTTCCGGAACCCACTTTGATCTTCTAACAGGATAACATCTGTCATAGTTGTTATACGATTATTAATTATTTTTGCAAATATTTTATAGGCTGAATTTAGGAGGCTAATTCCTCTATAATTTTCACAGTTATTCGTACACGAAGTCGACAAGAAACATTTGCAGGAGTAACGTAATTGTGCGAGCTCTATGAGTAGTAGTCACTGGGACATACACTCCTGGAAATGGAAAAAAGAACACATTGACACCGGTGTGTCAGACCCACCATACTTGCTCCGGACACTGCGAGAGGGCTGTACAAGCAATGATCACACGCACGGCACAGCGGACACACCAGGAACTGCGGTGTTGGCCGTCGAATGGCGCTAGCTGCGCAGCATTTGTGCACCGCCGCCGTCAGTGTCAGCCAGTTTGCCGTGGCATACGGAGCTCCATCGCAGTCTTTAACACTGGTAGCATGCCGCGACAGCGTGGACGTGAACCGTATGTGCAGTTGACGGACTTTGAGCGAGGGCGTATAGTGGGCATGCGGGAGGCTGGGTGGACGTACCGCCGAATTGCTCAACACGTGGGGCGTGAGGTCTCCACAGTACATCGATGTTGTCGCCAGTGGTCGGCGGAAGGTGCACGTGCCCGTCGACCTGGGACCGGACCGCAGCGACGCACGGATGCACGCCAAGGCCGTAGGATCCTACGCAGTGCCGTAGGGGACCGCACCGCCACTTCCCAGCAAATTAGGGACACTGTTGCTCCTGGGGTATCGGCGAGGACCATTTGCAACCGTCTCCATGAAGCTGGGCTACGGTCCCGCACACCGTTAGGCCGTCTTCCGCTCACGCCCCAACATCGTGCAGCCCGCCTCCAGTGGTGTCGCGACAGGCGTGAATGGAGGGACGAATGGAGACGTGTCGTCTTCAGCGATGAGAGTCGCTTCTGCCTTGGTGCCAATGACGGTCGTATGCGTGTTTGGCGCCGTGCAGGTGAGCGCCACAATCAGGACTGCATACGACCGAGGCACACAGGGCCAACACCCGGCATCATGGTGTGGGGAGCGATCTCCTACACTGGCCGTACACCACTGGTGATCGTCGAGGGGACACTGAATAGTGCACGGTACATCCAAACCGTCATCGAACCCATCGTTCTACCTTTCCTAGACCGGCAAGGGAACTTGCTGTTCCAACAGGACAATGCACGTCCGCATGTATCCCGTGCCACCCAATGTGCTCTAGAAGGTGTAAGTCAACTACCCTGGCCAGCAAGATCTCCGGATCTGTCCCCCATTGAGCATGTTTGGGACTGGATGAAGCGTCGTCTCACGCGGTCTGCACGTCCAGCACGAACGCTGGTCCAACTGAGGCGCCAGGTGGAAATGGCATGGCAAGCCGTTCCACAGGACTACATCCAGCATCTCTACGATCGTCTCCATGGGAGAATAGCAGCCTGCGTTGCTGCGAAAGGTGGATATACACTGTACTAGTGCCGACATTGTGCATGCTCTGTTGCCCGTGTCTATGTGCCTGTGGTTCTGTCAGTGTTATCATGTGATGTATCTGACCCCAGGATTGTGTCAATAAAGTTTTCCCTTCCTGGGACAATGAATTCACGGTGTTCTTATTTCAATTTCCAGGAGTGTATTAAAGTTTAGGTCTGTTTGTTAAGCGTGCTCGGATAGGCTTTCCTTACTCGAGGGCCCGAAACCGCTTTGCCAGACGACATTTTCCTACATCCCGACATATCCTTTTTTCCTCAGACAAAAACGAACACGATTGACTGGCTCTTGGGTTACTATGTTCACTATGTCGTTCAAGGCTGGAATGACCCAGATCTCCGCGTTTTTCACCATTATCTGACAACTGAGCATTGGAAATGGCAGCGGTTGCCACGATACCGAACGCTTTTTGCGAATTAGCTTTTTCTTGTGTTTAATCGTCAGGATGTTGGTTAAGTTCCCCTGTGATCCCTGTTTGTTCCCTGAGCTTGAGTCCCCTCCCTTGTAGCTTTGCTTTGTCACTTTTTCTCTTCCACATGTATATAAAAAAATTGACTTGAAGGGTGGGATAATGGGTTAGTCTTCCCGATCAGAACTTCATAATTTTTTGTGCTTGAACTAATTTGTTGATTTTCTTTTTGCAGCTGATATTAAATGATGATTTGACTATGGTTGTCTGATTTTCGTGAAAATACCAAGTCAATCTGATTAGAAAAAAGCGGTTAAGGCGACCGCCCACAAAGCGCGAGATCCAGGTTCGAGTTCCAGTCCGGCGCAAATTTTCATTTATTTCCAGTAAATTGTGTAGGTGTGGTGGTACTGTAATCGCAATCTGGGAGTACATTTCACGATTTAATATGGCTGATCCTTAGGTCATACATGCATGTCCGAAGGAACATTTCATCGAACTTTACGGACACTTTATAGACACTGCGCTAATGTGATCCTATGGTGTCGGTTGCTTACTGCGCGTATCGAAACAGGCCTCTCAGTTGGCTCCAAAAAAGCAGCGCGCTGTTCTGTTCAGTTCTCCTCCGGGTTCTCACGAGCCGTAATCTGTAGGTATTTCTTGTCAGCTGATGTTGTATACGCAAGCGATCATCCATGTCTTATCTCGCACGGTAACAGATGAACATACGAATTACACCAGATTTACGTAGACTTCCGTGCTGATGAGAACATGATTCTTATATTTCTCAAACAGTTTCAATCTAAATTGGAATTCTGTTACTACAATGAGAGATCATGCAGTGCGCAGTACAAGGAAGAACTCTATACGTGTCGAGAACGAGTTCGTAAACATTAATAAAAGTAAGCGATGTTTCTGTGTGTGCCGTCAAAAATATTAAATGTGAATTTCGCAGTCCATGGGGGTTATATGGTGCGGTAACCATCCGTCCCTCATCAATAAAGATTTTGTTTTGCAGGGGTTGATTATGAAGATACTATACAGGTCTTTAAAGAGAGCTTTTGTTCACGACTTCACAATAAATGCACGCATGGTTTATATCCGTGCGTGCCGCTGTAACCCTGTCACACACTCCCACAACCCCATGAGCATTATGTGGTACGGTAGCCTTCCATCCCCCATTCACGAAGAAGGTTTTGTTTCTAGCTGCAGTGGTTGAACTCGAAGATAGGGATGTCAAAAGAGGGCACCACACCAATGGACATCTTATGGTAAGACAGCGAAGCAGCTTGGAATCGAGTGCGAAGCGGCCGAGAGTGAGCAGAATGTTCTTTCCTGAATGTTCGCGAATGTTGGAGAATGTTACAGAATCTTCAAGAAGATTCGTGAACACTTTAGATCTTCCAGATAATGCAGAATTAATTTGAGGTGTATACTTACCCACATTCTGGTCATTTTCGGCAAACGCTTCCAGTTATTCCAAAACGAACCCTAGCCGATGAAATCAATACAGATTTGATGAAATTATTTCTGTGGCTTCGAGTAAGGAAGTACAATTCAGAATAAATATGAGAGATCAACTTTCCAACGATGAAGAAGCGAAACATTTCGTCGAAAAATCTCACAAATTAGTGAAGGCACTCATTTAACTGATTGTGTAACTGGAGAAACTGAACTTACAAACATTGTCAATAGCGCAACTGAATTAGTAGATAAAGTTTTTGCGAACATTCTTCTAAATTTCTAAAGCTGGTTATTAGAAAGAGGTTTTAGCAGTCAGAAAAGAAAAACTTGACGACATTTAATTTAAAAATTGTCGTGAAAAGTTACCAAACAATGTAAGTAGTATCAGGAATTCCGAGGAATCCCTCATGTCTACCGCACTGCCGTTTCAGTTCAAAAGACTGCAATTTTCAGTAACATTTAGTATCACTCTAAATGAGGCACAAAGGCAAACTTTAAGATGTTGTGGTATTAATTTGAATCATGCCTTTCTCACAGTCGGTTATATGTAGCTTCTTTTATGGGCCGGCCGGGGTGGCCGAGCGGTTCTAGACACTACAGTCTGCAACCGCGCTACCACTACGGTCGCAGGTTCGAATCCTGCCTCGGGCATGGATGTGTGTGATGTCTATAGGTTAGTTAGGTTTAAGTAGTTTTAAGTTCTAGGGGACTGATGACCTCAGAAGTTTAGTCCCATAGTGCTCAGAGCCATTTGAACCATTTTTTTCCTTTATGGGTGGGAAACCCAAAGAATTCATTCTATTCACCAACAGACAAGATGACAAATATAGTTCATAAGCAAGTACTGTGACAAAATAAGTTAACTACGAGGGTGGTTTGAAAAGTTCTCGGAACGGAACACAGAAAAGTACTTACATCACTGAAACTTTTTTTATTTTTCAATGTAGTCTCCTTGTAGCTTAATGTACTTGGTCCAACGATGTTCCAGTGCCTTGACCCCATCTCGAAAATGAGTTTCCTCCAGGCCTGTAAAATAGTTGTCAACTCCGGCTATCAGTTCTTCGTTTGAAGTGAATCTTCGTCCACTAAGAAAAATTTTCAGTTTTGGCAAGAGATGAAGTCTGACGGAGCCATATCAGGTGAATAACGTTGCTGTGGCAACAATTCATACCTTAGTTCGTGTAATTTTGCCATGGCGACGACACATGTGTGAAGGCGCGCATTATCTTGATGGAAGATGACTTTTTTCTTGCTAAACCTGGCCTTTTTTCGCGTATCTTTTGTTGCAATTTGTCCTGGAGGTTAGCATAGTATTCTTCAATAATTGTTTGGCCAGTGAGCAGATAATCACAAACAGAATCCCTTTCGCATCCTAGAAAACTGACGCCATGACCTTTCCCGCCGAAGGAATTGTCTTTGCTTTCTTTGGTGGCGTAGAATCAGCATGTTTCCACTGCTTTGACTGTTGTTTTGTCTCTGGGGTACAGTAGTGCACCCAAGGTTCATCTGTGGTCACAAACCGGCGCGAAAAATCTTGTTCGTTTCTTCTAAAACAATCCAAACATTGTTCAGATATGTCCATTCTCATACGTTTTTGATCCAGCGTCAAGAGTCGCGGCACCCATCTTGCAGATAATTTTTTTTAATTTCTAATTCTTCAGTTAAAATGTGATATACCCTTTCACATTATATCTGGCAAACGTGAGCAATTTCATGCACTTTCAATCGGCGATCCTCCATGACCATTTTGTGCACTTCTACAATGATTTCTGGAGTAGTGACACATCTTGGACGGCCACAGCGCGGATCATCATCTAAGCTCACCCGACCAAATTTAAATTCATTTGTCGACTCGGCAACAGTTGAATATGATGGAACAGAGTCCCCCAGTGTATTCTGAAAATCGGCATGAATGTCCTTTGCTTTCATACCTTTCTTTACAAAGTACTTAATCACTGCCCGAATCTAGATTTTTTCCATCTTCGCACATCACTACGCGGGATAATAACAGAGCCATGTCACCGCCACAGCTCTTTTCCAAGAGCACTGAAGTGGCACGTGTTTACAGTCAACAGTCCAATGAATATTACGTGAACAACTCGTTGCGCTAGCGCTGACCTCTCGTGGTGATTCCAAGAACTTTTCGAAGTATCCTCGTAAGTATGAAATTTAGTGAAAGCTTTCTTTCACTAAATTAAATTCAGCTAATATGATAATGTATTATAGCTTCATAATTTCTATATTTAAAGGTTGGTTCTTTTAGGACCTGCCACCAATCACTGGTTTTTGTGTCAGATGCTGCTCTTGGTTCCTCTTTTGTGTACTACGATGGTTGTGCAGTGGTAGCTGTTGTGTTTCTGGAGGCATGAGTGTTTGAAGTGGTCGTTATCACATTTTGTGGTGGTCACAGGACGTCTTCCGTCTCTTTCGCCTTGATGTGTATTTTAGGGGAAAAGGTTGGAGATTTATCTACGATGTCGAGCTATGTGAATATTTTTGAATGTTTATGAATGTCTGTAATGTTCTACAATATTCTCGAATGTCTAGAAATCTCCAGAATATTTTTAACGTTCTCGAATGTTTTCCAGTTTTCTAGTTGTCCTACAAAGAAGTGATTGGCGGAATATTTTATTTCATCTTAGTGTGTTACTGAATACGTCAGTGATTTAAGAATACTGGCGGTTTTTTTGAGTACTTTTTAGGGTGCCATACTAACATTTTTACAATTTTTTGTATGTTCATTTTTACTATGTGTTTGAATGTTCTCGAGTGATCTGCAATGTTCACAGAAAACAGATGAAAACAGGGACATGCCAAGTGAACCTTTTTCAGCTAGTTAAAAATAAAACCTAGCAGATGGAGGTCGCATGTTGACTCAGAGCACTCATTTAGGTTAATTATCAGCATGGGCATCGTGATGTAAATTGAACTAAAGAACTGTATTAACTTGCAGAAGAATAGTGAGAGGGTGCGGGGCTATAACTGTCAGCTTGCAGTGGTGGTAAGTGTTGGAATGTCTTGCAACGGATGGGAAGTTGTGGAGCTCTCGCGCGGCCGATCTGCGACTGTCATTGGGAAGATGAGCAGAATAGAGCATTATGTATGACTTTTGAAGATGAATGCTAGAGGAAATTTCGAGAACCTCAGCGGAAGTCGGCACTGGAGTAGATCAGGACTGCATGATATTTTACAGGAAAAGTCAGGATTAATTTGATGGAGAATGTAAATACGTCTGTTACTTTGAGGTCTGCCAGTGAATTAACTACACATCAGCTCCAAGCTCAAATGAACAATAAAGAATGAGAAACTCGGAGGACATTTCTATGAAGAACTAAACACACCTGCATATGCAACGGGACAGCTTTGATTAGAAATTAGACGCTCGGGCTAGCCGTGCGGTCTTGGGCGTCTTGCCACGATTCGCGCGGCTACCCCCGTCGGAGGTGCGAGTCCTCCCTCGGGCATGGGTGTGTGTGTTGTCGTTAGCGTAAGTTAGTTTAAGTTAGATTAAGTAGTGTGTAAGCCTAGGAACTGATGACCTTAGCAGTTTGGTCCCACAGGAACTTACAACAAATTTCCAATTAATTGGAAATGAGGACAAATACAAATCATTTGGTGCTGTGACCGAATTTCCTGCTCCACCTTCTATCATGGGCTGAATCATATATATATACACTCCTGGAAATGGAAAAAAGAACACATTGACACCGGTGTGTCAGACCCACCATACTTGCTCCGGACACTGCGAGAGGGCTGTACAAGCAATGATCACACGCACGGCACAGCGGACACACCAGGAACCGCGGTGTTAGCCGTCGAATGGCGCTAGCTGCGCAGCATTTGTGCACCGCCGCCGTCAGTGTCAGCCAGTTTGCCGTGGCATACGGAGCTCCATCGCAGTCTTTAACACTGGTAGCATGCCGCGACAGCGTGGACGTGAACCGTAAGTGCAGTTGACGGACTTTGAGCGAGGGCGTATAGTGGGCATGCGGGAGGCTGGGTGGACGTACCGCCGAATTGCTCAACACGTGGGGCGTGAGGTCTGCGCAGTACATCGATGTTGTCGCCAGTAGTCGGCGGAAGGTGCACGTGCCCGTCGACCTGGGACCGGACCGCAGCGACGCATGGATGCACGCCAAGGCCGTAGGATCCTACGCAGTGCCGTAGGGGACCGCACCGCCACTTCCCAGCAAATTAGGGACACTGTTGCTCCTGGGGTATCGGCGAGGACCATTCGCAACCGTCTCCATGAAGCTGGGCTACGGTCCCGCACACCGTTAGGCCGTCTTCCGCTCACGCCCCAACATCGTGCAGCCCGCCTCCAGTGGTGTCGCGACAGGCGTGAATGGAGGGACGAATGGAGACGTGTCGTCTTCAGCGATGAGAGTCGCTTCTGCCTTGGTGCCAATGACGGCCGTATGCGTGTTTGGCGCCGTGCAGGTGAGCGCCACAATCAGGACTGCATACGACCGAGGCACACAGGGCCAACACCCGGCATCATGGAGTGGGGAGCGATCTCCTACACTGGCCGTACACCACTGGTGATAGTCGAGGGGACACTGAATAGTGCACGGTACATCCAAACCGTCATCAAACCCATCGTTCTACCATTCCTAGACCGGCAAGGGAACTTGCTGTTCCAACAGGACAATGCACGTCCACATGTATCCCGTGCCACCCAATGTGCTCTAGAAGGTGTAAGTCAACTACCCTGGCCAGCAAGATCTCCGGATCTGTCCCCCATTAAGCATGTTTGGGACTGGATGAAGCGTCGTCTCACGCGGTCAGCACGTCCAGCACGAACGCTGGTCCAACTGAGGCGCCAGGTGGAAATGGCATGGCAAGCCGTTCCACAGGACTACATCCAGCATCTCTACGATCGTCTCCATGGGAGAATAGGAGCCTGCATTGCTGCGAAAGGTAGATATACACTGTACTAGTGCCGACATTGTGCATGCTCTGTTGCCTGTGTCTACGTGCCTGTGGTTTTGTCAGTGTGATCATGTGATGTATCTGACCCCAGGAATGTGTCAATAAAGTTTCCCCTTCCTGGGACAATGAATTCCCGGTGTTCTTATTTCAATTTCCAGGAGTGTATATATTTCTGTGTTATTAGCTAGAGTTGCTCCAGCTTCTCCCAAAACAAGGGTATCATTAAATATTACGGTATATTATGGAAACGACAAAACTGTTCTATTTGGAGGTCAAGATGTAGGTGAACATTATCAGCTTATCAATTAAAATAATTCACGGTTGCGAAGTACTAACACGAAGTCTTTACCGAAGAAAGGAAAAACAGACAGAAGCCGACCGCGGAGAAGATCAGTTTGGATTCCAGAGAAATGTAAGAACACGCGACGCAGTACCTACCCTCCAACGTCTCTAGTAGGTAGGTTAAGGAAAGGTAAACCAAATTTTGCAGCGTTGTAAACTAAGAGATACATTTTGACAATATTGAATGGAACGCTGTCTTTGAAATTTTGAAGGTGACAGGGGTAAAATACAGGGATCGAAAGGCTAATTACAGCTCGTACAGAAATCAGATGACAGTTGTAAGAGTCGAGGGCCATGTAAGGGAAAAAATGGTTGAGAAGGGAGTGAAACAGTGTTGCATCGCCGACATTACTCAGTCTATATAGTGAGCAAGCAGTAAAGGAAATCAAATAAAGATTTGGAATAGGAATTAAAGTTCCGGGAGAAGAAAAGTTTGAGGTTTGCCGATGACACTGTAATTCCGTCAGAGACAGTAAAGGCTTTGTGAACAACTGTTGAACGTAATGGACACCGACGTGCAAGGAGGATAAAAGATGAGCATCGACAAAGCAAAACAAGGACAATGAAATGTAGTCATATTATCTCAGATGATGCTAAGGGAATAATTGATGAGGATTGGCAATGGCAAGGAAAGCGTTTCCGAAGAAGAGGAATCTGTTAACACCGAATAGAGATTTAAGTGCTAGGAAGTCTTTTCTGAAGGTATCTGTCTCTCGAGTATAGCCATGTATGGAGGTGAAACATGTACGATAATAGTTTACACGAGAAGCGAATAGAATCTTTTGAAATGTGGTGCTACAGGAGAATGCTGAAGGTTAGATAGCTACATATGTAACTAACGATGAGGTACTGAACAGAATTGGGGAGACAGGAAACTTGTGGCACATTGTGATTAAAAGAAGGAATCGATTTATAGGACACATTTTGAGACGTCAAAGATCCACCAGTTTAGTATTTGGGGAGAGTGTCGCTGGTAAATTCGTAGTGGGAGACGAAGAGATGTACATAGTAAGCATACCCAGAAGCATGTACATTACCGTAGTTATTCTGAGATGGAGAGTCTTGTACAGGATAGAGTAGCATGGATAGCTGCATCAAATCAGTCTTTGGACCACAGCGACAAGCATTATGAAAAGAGAGAGCCATTATTGCTGAAATGAAGATATCTAACAATTGCCACACATATCTAAAAAATACGTATAAACTTCACTTGGAGGGAATACGATAAGTTGGACACTTAAGATCTCTACACGTACATCACTGCTGTCAGGTGTGAAGGATGTCGTTTTCAATGCATATATTTTTAAAAATATTCATCACGACAACCTGAAACTAAAAGTTATCTTTATCAGTTAGATAAAGAACAGATGAAAGAGTAAAAATGTGAACGGGTCCGAAAAGGACCAGTCACCAGTATACTAGGTCCCAAAGACGAACGAGTTCGTCCATTGCTACTACGTGCACCTTGCTCGTTAACGTCGTTTGTCTGCAACTTCAAATCGAAAACTAATGGGCACAAAAGAAAGAAACCTGTGTAATATCAGAGAGCAGTGCTGAGAAAAACAGTGTGCGAGAAACACCACTGATGGAAGGAGTGCTTCTTCAGATTGTGGGTATTAACAAAATGAGATATCCAAAATAAACATATAACAAAGTAAACATATAACATTTTTATATGATGCTTTTAGATGAAAACGAGCAAACTGAGTTTCCGATTTTAAAAACTGTGGAGTAACGTTTTTCGTCCTTGAAATGAATATGTAGGACCGATGTAAGGCTTCCATGTCAGTCATTAAGGTTTTCATTTGTCATTCTAGGCAGTTAATACGAAAACACGGTTGTGATCTACTATGTGGGGCTGATGAGTAGCGGCGCTGGTTTCTGTGGGGGGGATTATCTTCCGGCAGAGACGTGCGGTGTATGCGGATAGTGGCCGGTGGCTCACGGAAGCCGTTGGTTCGCCGCAGCGCCGCCACGGCCGGAACAGCGCTTAGGTCGCGCCGCTCAAGGAAATAAGCCGAGAAATTAAATTGTTCACAGGAGCTGCAGATTACTCCATTAACGGAGGAAGGGGCGATTAAAAATTTCACATCTGGGAGGAGAGGCCCCGATTGGCCCATCCAGGCCTCGGACGCCGCCGATCAATTTGCGGTAATAATGGAGCTCCTCGCTTCGAGGGTAGGAGGCACGGAGGGGGCGGCGGGAAGGCCGTGATTGACTCCACCTGTTTTCCTGTCAACGGTCTCGCCGTCTGGGACTGCTGGAAACAAGGAACTGAGAGATCCCTCCGTATTTAACGAATGCCATCGACATCGTTGTGAAATAAGGTGAATCACTTCTTTTGTTTCGAAACGAGGTTTTCGGCGAATGAAAATAGGTAGAGGGGTACATATTTTTTGTATGGGTAATACTCTTAAGCAAGAGATACTGAATGAATTTATTCTTTATGGAAAGATACACGTTTTTAAGGGCATTCGAAAGATCTTATAAACAAGTTCGTTTATGTTAGTGTTGAAACTTTTCCCAAAGTTATCCGAGAAATGTGATGAAGTGAAAGGCGGCTGGAATCGGCTACTTGGGTGCTCACATACCTTAATTTCAGATATTTGTCGTTAATTGATGTTGTACACCGCAGGTGATCATCCATGTTTGACCTCTCACAATAACGGCTAAATATCCGAATTACGTCACTATGATGTAATCCAGATTTGCGCACAGCTTCCCGTTACGCTTAGATATTTAATCGAAGTGACTGTGGAAGGCAATACACTGCTAAAGTTGTATTAGAACACGCCACGTTCTGCCGTTATATCAAGCCTTTCGACTGTTTCCTTTTTTCGACATCTACAGACATACTCCGCAAGGCACCGTAACGTGCATGGTGGAGGATACATCGTACCACTACTATTCCTTTCGTGTTCCACTCACAAATACGGCGAAGGAAAAACGACTGCCTATATGCCTCCGTGCGAACGCTAATTTCTCTTGTCTTGTTTTGGCGGTCACTACACGAAATGTACGTTCACGGCAGCAGAATCGTTCTACAATCAGTTGCAGACGGCAGTTCTGTAAATTTTCTCACTAGTGTTTCGCGAATAGAAAGTCGTCTTCCCTCCAGGAATTCCCATTTGAGTTCACGAAGCCTTGTAATAGTCGCGTGTTGATCGAACCTACCGATTACATATCTAGCAGCTCGTCTGTGAGCTGGTTCGCTGTCTTTCTTTAATTCGACCTGACGGGGATCCCAATCACTCGAGCAGTACTCAACAATGGGTCGCGCTTGTGGTCTGTACGTGGTCTCCTTTACAGATGGACCAGAGATGAACTGTTTTACTAAAATTCTCCCTATAAACAAATGTCGACCAGTTGCTTTGCCTATTACCGTTACGGGCTCGTTACATGTTATATCGGTTTGCAACGTTACGCCTAGATGGAGTGTGGAAAGCAGCATACTACTAACGCTGTATTCGAACACCACGGAATTAGTTTTCCTTGCCGCGCGGGATTAGCCGAGCGGTCCGAGGCGCTGCAGTCATGGACTGTGCGGCTGGTCCCGGCGGAGGTTCGAGTCCTCCCTCGGGCATGGGTGTGTGTGTGTTTGTCCTTAGGATAATTTAGGTTAAGTAGTGTGTAAGCTTAGGGACTGATGACCTTAGCAGTTAAGTCCCATAAGATTTCACACACATTTGAACATTTTTTGGTTTTCCTACTCATGTGGATTAACGTATATTTTTTCTACGCCTAGAGCAAGATACCATTCATCACACTAACTAGAAACTTTGCTCAAGTCACTCAACTGCGACTACACATACTCGTATGCTACTGCATCATCAGCAAACAACAGCATATTGCTGCTCAGCCTGCTGCTGCGGCCGCAGGTTCGAATCCTGCCTCGGGCATGGATGTGTGTGCCGTCCTTATGTTAGTTAGGTTTGAGTAGTTCTAAGTCTAGGGGATTGATGACCTCAGATGTTAAGTCCCATAGCGCTTAAAGCCATTTGAGCTGCTCAGCCTGTCTGTCAGATCTTTTACGTTTTCAAAAAATAACAGCGGTCCTACCACACTTCCTGTGGGCGCTCCTGAACATACCCGTGCCGCCGATGAACACTCGCTATCGAGGACAACGTAATGGATTCTTTTACTTAATAGGTCTTCGAGACACTGCAAAGACGATGCAGAAGGCGACATATAAGCAGATTTACCAAAGTCTTTATTAGCAAGTTCTGCCATATGGTAGGTACGATAGGCAATAATGTCTCTATCAACAAAACTTTCAAGTCCTGGTACGTTAGGAACTCCCGTACCTCCACGTACAATGGCTACAGTGAGCCAACTATTACCGTGATCAGAAGTATCATTAATGTCATACTAAAATTAAGTCTACAACCACAGAAAACACAAGGTCCGTCGACAAGTGCAGTTGCAGCAACACTCTTAACTGGTATGCGGTTCTTCTTGTCTCCAGATGTTGTGTAGAACTCGATGTTCTCGATGGTTTTATAAACTGTCTGCTTAAAACGGCAACGAATTCTCCTGTAAGGCATTTGGGCTATTCCATATACCTTCGTTAACAGTCTGCAATGGGGCACCGTGTCACACACTTTTCTGAAATCTAGGAATATGGAATCTGCCTGTTGTCCTTCATCCATGATTCACAGAATGTCATCTGAGAAAAGGGCAACTTGAGTTTCGCACGAGCGAAAGATGTTCGCACACATTAGAACTAGTTTTCCCGGGCACCTTGTCAGACACTATTCGACAACGCATATACATTGGAGATTCTTAGAAAGAAAGAAAAAATCCATAGCAACGACCGTTTCGAACATATAATAACGGAGAAAGAAAAACATTATCAAGATGTGACCCATGATGGCAGATTATTTCTTAGTTTTGTTGGGATGCATCAATTTTCTCACCTTGTACGAGCATTGCTCTTCGAGATACATAAGCAGCTATCTTCATCTCCATACAAATGTATATTTCACAAGCCACTTACTGTGTATGGTGGAAGGCACTTTGTGTTCCAGTGACTCTTCACGTCTTTTCGCTAGCTATACGTAGGAAGCTGAGGTATACTGGTTGGCTCATCTAGAAATGTACGCTCTGAGAACTTTATAAGTAGATCATAACGTGATGCAGAACGCCCCTATTCCAGCGCCTGCCACTGGAATTGTCTGTACATCTTCGGACGATTTCGCACTTACTAAATGAACCTGTAACGAGTGCCTGCTCTTCGTTGGGCTTTCTCTATTCTCTCTATCACTTCTATCTGGTACAGATCCCATACTGAAGAGCAACATTCAAATATTGATAGAAAGTGTGTTTTGTAGACTATTTCCTTTGTTAATTGACTACATTTCCTGAGGATTCTTTCAATGAATCTCAGTATGGCATCTGCCTCACTCGCGATTAATTTTATGTGGTCGTTCCACTTCAAATCGCTCCGTACGCATAACCCTATATATTTTATGGAAGTTAATGATTCCGGTGATTGTTCTGCAATTTTGTAATCATACAACAAAGGGTCTTTCTGTCTACATATTCGCAGTACGTCACATTTGTTGGTGTTGAGGGTCAGTTTCGACTCCCTGCACCATGCGACGATCCTCTTCAGGTCTTCCTACACTTCATTACAATTTCCTAGTGTCGTATTTCTCTGCTTTCAACAGCATAATCCGCCAAAAGTCTGATGGAACTTCCGACTTTATCTACTGCATCATTTATATATATTACGAAAAGTAATGGTCCCTGGGCACGCCCGAAGCTAGTTGTAGATCTGAAGCTTCTTTACTTTCAGGACGACATAGTGTTCATTTTGCTAGAAACACTTGAATCCGGTCACAAAGCTGGTCTGACACTCCATACTTTCGTATTTTGTTCATTAGGTGACAGTGCGAAACTGTACCAAGTATCTTTCGGAAGTCGAGGAACATGGCGTCTGTCTGGGCGCCTGTATCTACTGCTTTCTGTGCCTCGTGGGCGAACAGAGTGAGCTGAGTTTCACTCGATCGTTGTCTTCGAAACCCATGTTGGTTTCTACATAAACCTAGAAATATCATAATACTCGAGCGAAAAATATCTTCCAGGATTCTACAACAGACCGACGTCAGAGAGAGAGGCCTAAAGTTTTGTGCGTCTGTTCAACGAACATTCTTGAAAACGGAAATGATCTGCCCTTAATCCAATCATTAGGAAGGTTCAAATGACTCTGAGCACTATGTGACTTAACGTCTGAGGTCATCAGTCCCCTAAAACTTAGAACTACTTAAATATAACCAACCTAAGGACAGCACACACATCTATGCCCGAGGCAGGATTCGAACCTGCGACCGTAGCGGTCGCGCGGTTCCAGACTGTAGCACCTAGAACTTCTCGGCCACCCCGGACGGCGTCATTAGGAAGGCTTCGCTCCTCAAAAGACTTGCGGAGACTGCCGCTAAAAGAAAGGAAAGTTCTTTTGCATACTCCGCCTGGAATGGAATTAGTATCCCGCCAAGTCCCTGTATGCCCATCTTTTTAGAGATGGTTGCAGGACTCTGCTGTTCGAGACAGGATGTCAAATCAAACACCTTTCTGCCGTCTAGTTTCCAAACCTATTTTATTTTGCTACCAGTTTCGGTAATTTACCACGAGATCTTTAGGCCCCCGACCTACGTGTAGGACGATTTCACCCCGTTCTGGTCAAAACAGGGGCCAGAATTCGAATACCAGTACCTACTTGCTACTCCGATCGGTATAAAACCAGAATTTCCCAATGGCTTTGACGTTCTGCAGCAAACTGGTTTATGTTTCTAGATATTGGCTCGTATTCTCTGTTTGTTTCTCAAGACCCTATCCACTACCCATCAAAGTTTATTGGTATATTTGTGTTATACCCTGCGTGTCACGAACAATTTTTTCTTGTATTTAACAATTCGTCTGGAATAACCAAGAAAGGAACTTAATTTCGAGATTAGTTACACTGAACGCTTTTCGTTAAAAGAACAAGAATCTTATAATAGTCTTGTTTTACGCTACTCCGCGTCTCATATCCATACATTATCTCTTTTCCACCTAATAACCAGTGACATCCAGCCGCATGGTAATAGCCACGGATTTCTATCGTGAAACAGACCGCTGATTATCTTTCACGTCCACATTCTCCAACAAGGCAAAAAGAAAAGAAACCGACATATCTTTTGCGTTGCGACAAGAGCAACTTACGTACTGCAGAGGACATTATAAAGTCATTTGGAACATGCGCTGGCTCGCTGGGCTGCGAGATAGAGGCTAAAGGTTGGGGATTTTCTTGCCTCTGTCTTGTCTTATAAATCACAGCTACAAAGTTTCCACGTTATGTGAATTAAATTTCGTTTTCTCATTAATGTCTCAGACAGAAAAATAATGTAAATGTACCTCAGTTCGAGGTAAGGAAGGAAGCTCTCAACTTTGGTAAACCGGCTAATGCAGTTAGCAAGGTCTAGAAACTAACTGAAAAATGTATTTTTATTACTGATGCATACTGAGGTCTGCATGCCCAAGAAGAAAATAAAGCAAGAGAAGGATGGACTGGTGATGGAGAGAGACAGAAAGAGAGAGAGAGACAGCGGGAAAGAGTCATAATACGTCAGCAATCCGAAGAACGTGATTTCAAGTTCTGTACTTTTTAATTAATTCTTACGTTAAACTTACCTAGTGTACTCTACTTGTTAACGTTGTCACCAAACATTTTAACCAAAAAACACATAAATTTTTCGCCTGTGGAATTATGTTGTTACTCTCATTTAGCACTACCTATTTCGAATGGTTTAAAAAAAGCTCATTGCCTTCCAGTTTTCGCGTGGAATATTAAAGAAACATGCAATAATGGTCTCAGTCAATACGTAGTCAGAGGGAGAAATCTCCAGGTGTTCAATGCTACCTGCAATGAAGCTACTTACAGAAGTTATGCTACTCCTGTCATTGGTCATTTTATTTTGCATTTTATGAGGTACAATATTCGTTGCAATAATTCTTGCGTGAATCTAAAATTCTTTGAGCCTCAGTACAGCGATACAGAAGAAGTTGGACACTATTTAACATATAAAGAAATACGCTCATAACCTACCACAAAGCTAATTAGTTGGTACCAGCGGAATAAAAACGTTATCTGCTATTACTCTTCGCCACCAGCATGGCCCTTGAAGATGACATTAGGTTAGCGTGAAAAAAGGTTCTTGCAGAGACAAGTAAATACACTCCTGGAAATGGAAAAAAGAACACATTGACACCAGTGTGTCAGACCCACCATACTTGCTCCGGACACTGCGAGAGGGCTGTACAAGCAATGATCACACGCACGGCACAGCGGACACACCAGGAACCGCGGTGTTGGCCGTCGAATGGCGCTAGCTGCGCAGCATTTGTGCACCGCCGCCATCAGTGTCAGCCAGTTTGCCGTGGCATACGGAGCTCCATCGCAGTCTTTAACACTGGTAGGATGCCGCGACAGCGTGGACGTGAACCGTATGTGCAGTTGACGGACTTTGAGCGAGGGCGTATAGTGGGCATGCGGGAGGCCGGGTGGACGTACCGTCGAATTGCTCAACACGTGGGGCGTGAGGTCTCCACAGTACATCGATGTTGTCGCCAGTGGTCGGCGGAAGGTGCACGTGCCCGTCGACCTGGGACCGGACCGCAGCGACGCACGGGTGCACGCCAAGACCGTAGGATCCTACGCAGTGCCGTAGGGGACAGCACCGCCACTTCCCAGCAAATTAGGGACACTGTTGCTCCTGGGGTATCGGCGAGGACCATTCGCAACCGTCTCCATGAAGCTGGGCTACGGTCCCGCACACCGTTAGGCCGTCTTCCGCTCACGCCCCAACATCGTGCAGCCCGCCTCCAGTGGTGTCGCGACAGGCGTGAATGGCGGGACGAATGGAGACGTGTCGTCTTCAGCGATGAGAGTCGCTTCTGCCTTGGTGCCAATGATGGTCGTATGCGTGTTTGGCGCCGTGCAGGTTAGCGCCACAATCAGGACTGCATACGACCGAGGCACACAGGGCCAACACCCGGCATCATGGTGTGGGGAGCGATCTCCTACATTGGCCGTACACCACTGGTGATCGTCGAGGGGACACTGAATAGTGCACGGTACATCCAAACCGTCATCGAACCCATCGTTCTACCATTCCTAGACCGGCAAGGGAACTTGCTGTTCCAACAGGACAATGCACGTCCGCATGTATCCCGTGCCACCCAACGTGCTCTAGAAGGTGTAAGTCAACTACCCTGGCCAGCAAGATCTCCGGATCTGTCCCACATTGAGCATGTTTGGGACTGGATGAAGCGTCGTCTCACGCGGTCTGCACGCCCAGCACGAACGCTGGTCCAACTGAGGCGCCAGGTGGAAATGGCATGGCAAGCCGTTCCACAGGACTACATCCAGCATCTCTACGATCGTCTCCATGGGAGAATAGCAGCCTGCATTGCTGCGAAAGGTGGATATACACTGTACTAGTGCCGACATTGTGCATGTTCTGTTGCCTGTGTCTATGTGCCTGTGGTTCTGTCAGTGTGATCATGTGATGTATCTGACCCCAGGAATGTGTCAATAAAGTTTCCCCTTCCTGGGACAATGAATTCACGGTGTTCTTATTTCAATTTCCAGGAGTGTATAATTACCCACGTATTTCTTCTTTAAATGCAATGGGGGGAGACTGTAATGCAGGGCGCAATTGAAAGTATCTCTTCCGCCTACGTTACGTTATTTTATTGAGCGAGGGTGTAGATGTAGAGTGTGTATATTATGTAACGGAACAAAACCCAGGAAGTAATTCCTGACTGGAAAAGAAACATAAGGTATGGTGATGAACGTGTCCTGGTGCTCCATCATGCATCAGCCACATTATCTTTCATAGTCCTCGTGACACATCCTTCAGCAAAAGGGGCAGGTCATACTGCGGGAATTCCACTTTCGAATTTGTCTGTCCGTTAAGAGGTTGTCGCGAAACTAATGCTGTAAATAAGTGGTAGCCAACAATTTGTGGCCATAAACTGATGCTAATTGTTCACTGATGATATGTTGAACATTGTTGAACATTTCTCCGAGCATTTTCTCATAGCCCACAGATCACGATTATGTGGGTTTATGAGGTCATCTCTGCCAAATGTCGCTTCACACTTGAAGAGGACCGCCGACAGAAATCTCGTAATGATTGTGATCCACATCTGAATCTGCTTACATAGCCCGCAAGCAACTGTACGGTGCGCAGCGGAGGGCACCTCGTTCCATTCGCAAATAAAATGTTGAGAAAACGACTGTCTGTATGCTTCCGTACGAGCCCTAACTTCTCTCATTTTCGTGCTTCTTGCGGGCAATGTACGTTGACGGCAGTAGAATCGTTCTGCAGTCAGATTCGAAAGCCAGTTCTCTAAATTTCTTCGTCAATGCCTCGCGAAAAGAGCATCGTCTTCCCTCCAGGCATTCCCTTTTGAGTTCACTAGCATTTCCGTGATACTTGTCTGCTGATCGAACCTCTCAGTAACAAATACAACAGCACGCGTCTGAATTGCTTTAGTGCCTTCCTTTAATCCGAACAGATGGGGATCCCAAACACTCGAGCAGCACTCAAGAATGGGTAACCGCAGCATGCTATGCGCTTCCTCCTTTGTAGATGAGCTAAACTTTCCTTAAATTCTCCCAACAAAAGGAAGTCGAGCACTCGTTTTCCCGAATTCCAACGTGACCTTCTCATTCCATTTCATATTGCCATGCAACGCTACACCTAGATATTTAATCGATGTGACTGGCACCAAGTACACCATTAATTCTGTAATCGAACGTCCCAGTATTGTTTCTCCTACTCATGTACAGTAACTAACATTTTTCTACGTTTAGAGCATGCTGCCATTCAACCTACTAACTAATATATATATATATATATATATATATATATATATATATGAGCGGTCCTGTCACGCGTCCCTGCGGCATCCCTGACGATACTCTTGTCTACGATGAGCACGAACTGGGTTCTATCACACAAGAAGTCGTCGAGCCACTCACATATCTGGGAATCTATCGTATGCTCGTCTCTACGTTAATAATCTGCAGTGAGGCACCGTGGCAGATGCTTTCTGGAAATCTAGGAACATGAAATATGCCTGTTGTTCTTCTTACATGGTTCGCAGGATATGAAGTGAAAGAAGGGCAAGGCGAGTTTCGCAAGAGCGATGCTGACAAAAACCAGCGAAAACATTTATCCTGAAGAAAACTTTGCTGCTACTAATCCCTGTACATAGTGCAGGTGACAGAGACGGTTCTGGTAGTCATGCAGGACAAACAACAGCGTTCTTTGGATTACTCCAAGCTGGCGGGCAAGATTGATAGAGTTCGAATTGCTGTTGGTCTCAAAATCATGTTGTTCCAGAGCTGGTATATGGACATCCTGCGGCTGTCCAAGTTGTTCGTCTCTGTGATATGACTCATGTTCATACAAACGCCTAATAATGGATACAAAAGTTTTGTGATTAGGTGACACTGTCAGGGTAAGTGGTTTGCTAAATGCGCATGCCCTCCCAACCACTTCCACGATCCTGATGCTAGAGGAAGACAATATTGGCTTTCTCCTCAAATGTTCAAATGCGTGTGAATTCCTAAGGGACCAAACTGTTTAGGTCATCGGTCCCTAGACTTATACACTACTTAAACTAACGTAACCTATCTTATGCTAAGAACAACACACACACACACATGCCCGATTGAGGACTCGAACCTCCGACGGGAGGGGCCGCGCAGTCCGTGACATGACGCCTCAAATCACGCGGCCACTCCGCGCGGCAATGAATAACTGATAGCTATGCTTCGAGTTAGCTGAAATCATTCGGCCTGCATCACATAAAACAAAGTTGTTCGTAAATATCATATATGTTATTAATTGCACATTAATAAAATAATAAATTAATACCATGTAATTTGTAATGTAACCTACCCGTGGTAATTACTTCATCGGAAGTTCATGGTCCATTTGGAGACACATATCGATGCGAACGTTTTTGTTCCTTTTTCTGTCAGCGATCGTCTCCTAAAGTTTACGCTCACCATTTATATTTACCCTGTTGGTTGACTATTTATCCCATACTTCTCTGATAGAACAAAAGTTTTGTCTTTAAAGGTCGTGAAGTTTCTTCCTAATCTGTCTCTCATCTTACTACTGTTTCGTTTCGGTGCGAGGTTTTGTTTCAGTGCTACGAAGTCTCTCATCACAGTTTTTCAATACATTTGAAATTAAAGGTTTCATACTGAATTAGGAAAAAGTGAAAGAAATATACTAGTCAGGAAACATTAATTTTTAATTTACTTTACTTTATGACAAAACGTTAAATATCCATGATGGCGACCTGCCAACATTGGATTAATCACGAGAAAACGGATTTGCTCTAGTATCAGCACCAAAAGTAACAAAAATGCAAAGAACAAATGAAATAAAATTAAAATTAATTTATTAGCTTTATAATGTGATGCACGTTGTAAAAAGAAAAAAAGAGCTAATGCAGTAAAACGACAATCAAAAATTTAGTTAAGCCTACCATTTCACCAGAAAACTATTACGGCATTTTGGAGAACGACAAGCATCTCTATAACATAAACGTGGAACCAGCAAACAGAGGTGTTATAAAACTCAGCTTGCTATTTTCTCCCCTGAAATCCGGAGTACGCAGACTTCCTTGATTATAGGAAGGCACTCGACAGAGGTTGCAGTGTCTTGTGTGAACAAAATATGAAGTTAGTTAATATCGTACGAGAATTGTTAATGGAGTTGGAATTTAACTGCAGACAGAACTCAGTCCGTTATTCTTAACGGAAGAAAATCCACAAGATATACTTCAAACATACGTGAAGGCCGTTACTGTTTAGAATATATAAGAGACAGATGAATAAAAAGTGAGTAAACTATTTCACCGACAATCAATCTTCCCCAAATGGAAAGGGGATGCAAGGGAAAAATCAGCACCGTATCCCTCACCACATACCGCAACGTGGCCTACTGAGTGTAGGCGTAGGTGTAAATGAAAACTGAATATTGACCTCCCTCTGTCCAAAATTATTACACTGCAGCAGTGAGGTAGAAAGGCGAGAAAGCGCTGCGTGCGGCTGACGGGAGGATGCTGGGCCGTCCGGTGGCAGTAGCTCCGGATAGCAGAGGGGAGGGGGGGGGGGGGGACAGAGACAAGGAGTATCGTAGTCAAAATCTAAACCGGAAGACGTTCGAGAAGAGGGGGAGTGATGGTCGTCCCTTGATAAAAAGTTGCTGTGTCTCCGCCCGAAGCGATACACCGCGTTATATGGAGAGGACGCCACGCATCAGGCAGTAACAGCGTTGTCTCTCACACGTGGTGTGGGCAATCGTCTCCAGATGGCTCTCATGCAAAGCTCTACTTTGTACTTCCGCTCCAAGAGATTCAGATAGACCACGAATCCGTCAATACTTACGTCTTACACCACAGAGAGCGCTGTCATCCGAAATTACCAGCGGGTTCCAATTAAATTGCAGTTATTCAAAGAGATCCAGGGTGAGCTGCTTATAGCAGCGAAACTTGGTAGACAAGCTAATGCTTTAGTGTGAAACTGTTTGCGTTAGAAAAAAAAAAAAAGATCGGGCGACGTCGGTGGCGAAGAAATGACTCCACGGCGACCGATCGAACACCAATACCATCACACCTTAAAGAATGTTCCTTTCCTCCTGACTCAGCCTGTGTGTAGCTACATAGAAGTGGCTTGCTGGGACGCTAATTTCAGATTCTTCGAAGTGCAGTATACCTAAAACAGAGTCACTAGTGGCAACACAGGAGTACAATAACACAAGTATAGGACACAAAATACACTACTGGCCATTAAAATTGCTACACCAAGAAAAAATGCAAATGATAAACTGGTATTCATTGGACAAATACAATATACTAGAACTGACGTGTGATTACATTTTCAAGCAATTTGGGTGCATAGATCCTGAGAAATCAGTAGCCAGAACAACCACCTCTGGCCGTAATAACGGCCTTGATACGCCTGGGCATTGAGTCAAACAGTGCTTGGATGGCGTGTACAGGTACAGCTGCCCATGCAGCTTCAACACGATGCCACAGTTCATCAAGAGTAGTGACTGGCGTATTGTGACGAGCCAGTTGCTCAGCCACCATTGACCAGACGTTTTCAATTTGTGAGATATCTGGAGAATGTGCTGCCAAGGCAGCAGTCGAACATTTTCTGTATCCAGAAAGGCCCGTACAGGACCTGCAACATGCGGTCGTGCATTATCCTACTGAAATGTAGGGTTTCGCAGGGATCGAATGAAGGGTAGAGCCACGGGTCGTAACACATCTGAAATGTAGTGTCCACTGTTCAAAGTGCCGTCAATGCGAACAAGAGGTGACCGAGACGTGTAACCAATGGCACCCCATACCATCACGCCGGGTGATACGCCAGTATGGCGATGACGAATACACGCTTCCAATGTGCGTTCACCGCGATGTCGCCAAACACGGATGTGACCATCATGATGCTGTAAACAGGACCTGGATTCATCCGAAAAAGTGACGTTTTGCCATTCGTGCATCCAGGTTCGTCGTTGAGTACACCATCGCAGGCGCTCCTGTCTGTGATGCAGCGTCAAGGGTAACAGCAGCCATGGTCTCCGAGCTGATAGTCCATGCTGCTGCAAACGTCGTCGAACTGTTGGTGCAGATGGTTGTTGTCTTGCAGACGTCCCCATCTGTTGACTCTGGGATCGAGACTGCACGATCCGTTACAACCATGTGGATAAGATGCCTGTCATCTCGACTGCTAGTGATACGAGGCCGGTGGGATCCAGCACGGCGTTCCGTATTACCCTCCTGAACCCACCGATTTCATATTCTGCTGACAGTCATTGGATCTCGACCAACGCGAGCAGCAATGTCGCGATACGATAAACCGCAATCGCGATAGGCTACAATCCGACCTTTATCAAAGTCGGCAACGTGATGATACGCATTTCTCCTCCTTACACGAGGCATCACAACAACGTTTAACCAGGCAACGCCGGTCAACTGCTGTTTGTGTATGAGAAATCGGTTGGAAACTTTCCTCATGTCAGCACGTTGTAGGTGTCGCCACCGGCGCCAACCTTGTGTTAATGCTCTGAGAAGCTAATCATTTGCATATCACAGCATCTTCTTCCTGTCGGTTGGATTTCGCGTTTGTAGCAAGTCATCTTCGTGGTGTAGCAATTTTAATGGCCAGTAGTGTATATACTGAACTTTTGCTTCATGAGAAGGCGTTGCGCTTATGAACCTAGACGAGATTATATCCAACTAGCCAACCGAAGTTCAAGGAGTTGAAGTTCAGTCTCTCAATTGCAAACACTTTATCACTCGGAATAATGTTTGACACTTGGCAACGACTAGGTTGGCAGGCATTGTAAGTAAGTTGTAGGCAACGCTGAGATCTGTTGCATTGACTGTTCGTTTTTGCTGGGCGGTCCTGATCCATAACTGCGGTATTGTGACAGGAACTGATGATAACTGGCCCATAACTGGCGAAGTGTTCGGAGTGCGATCGCTTAAATTATGTGCTCGGTCGATGACTTTCAATTTGTGAACTATTTGGCGAACAGCCTACGACGATTTCCTAATCTCTGAATTCCGGATAGCAGGGTATTTATTACGGTGTTTGACAGTTTGCGTGAGTGTGGTATGCTTCCCACCGTACATGTCGTATCTGAACGACTCGTCCAACAAGATCTTTGTGAAGCTGAGAACATTCTTGAAATGGTAGAACGCGGCCCATTTACCAGCTCTAGAAGAATTACTGCGCATTTTGGTATTCCACAAACACGAGCATAGCACATGAGCGGGGTATGCATGCGTATCACCAGCAGTGTGTGCAGCATCTGCATGTAAGTGATGTAATACGAGAGGTATTCTATAAACGGATTATTGCCAATGATTATTCTATGTATTCCGTTCGCTGATATGTTATCATCTCTCCGCAACGGGATCAATAACAGTCGTAACTCTCACGTGTGGCCAAACGAAACACACTATTTTGGAAAATACACTGCTTGCCATTAAAATTGAGACACCACAAAGACGACGTGCTACAGACGCGAAATTTAATGGACACGAAGAAGATGCTGTGATATGCAAATGATTAGCTTTTCAGAGCATTAACACAAGGTTGGCGCCGGTTGCGACACCTACAACGTGCTGACCTGAGGAAAGTTTCCAACCGATTACTTATACACAAATAGCAGTTGACCGGCATTGCCTGGTGGAACTTGTTGTGATGCCTCGTGTAATGAGATGAAATGCGTACCATCACGTTTCCGACTTTGATAAAGGTCGGTTTGTAGCCTATCGCGATTGCGGTTTATCGTATCGCGACATTGCTGCTCGCGTTGGTCGATATCCAATATGGAATCGATGGACTCAGGAGGGTAATATGGAACGCCGTGCTGGATCCCAACGGCCTCGTATCACTAGCAGTCGAGATGACAGGCATCTTATCCACATGGCTGTAACGGAACGTGCAGCCACGTCTCTATCCCTGAGTCAACAGATGGGGACCTTTGCAGGACAACAACCATCTGCACGAACAGTTCGACGACGTTTGCAGCAGCATTGACTATCAGCTCGGAGACCATGGCTGCTGTTACCCTTGACGCTGCATCACAGACAGGAGCGCCTGCGATGGTGTACTCAACGACGAACCTGGGTGCACGAATGGCAAAACGTCACTTTTTCGGATGAATCCAAGTTCTGTTTACAGTATGATGATGGTCGCATCCGTGTTTGGCAACATCGCGGTGAACGCACAATGGAAGCGTGTATTCGTCATCGCCATACTGGCGTATAACCCGGCGTGATGGTATGGGGTGCCATTGGTTACACGTCTCGGTCGCCTCTTGTTCGCATTGACGGCACTTTGAACAGTGGACACTACATTTCAGATGTGTTACGACCCGTGGCTCTACCCTTCATTCGATCCCTGCGAAACCCTACATTTCAGTAGGATAATGCACGACCGCATGTTGCAGGTCCTGTACGGGCCTTTCTGGATACAGAAAATGTTCGACTGCTGCCTTGGCAGCACATTCTCCAGATATCTCACAAATTGAAAACGTCTGGTCAATGGTGGCTGAGCAACTGGCTCGTCACAATACGCCAGTCACTACTCTTGATGAACTGTGGCATCGTGTTGAAGCTGCATGGGCAGCTGTACCTGTACACGCCATCCAAGCACTGTTTGACTCAATGCCCAGGCGTATCAAGGCCGATATTACGGGCAGAGGTGGTGTTTCTGGGTACAGATTTCTCAGGATCTATGCACCCAAATTGCGTGAAAATGTAATCACACGTCAGTTCCATTACAATATATTTGTCCAATGAATACCCGTTTATCAGCTGCATTTATTCTTGGTGTAGCAATTTAAATGGCCAGTAGTGTATTTTCAACGGCGTTTCTCAGTCAACATGTGTTGCGGTATTATTTATGACGAATTCATCGGTGCAGTTGTTTTAGATAACCGTCTAATAGAGTACGGTACCTTGATTTCCTTCAAAATGTGTTATCAGAATACTTGTAGCGTTTCCTTTGGCAACGAGATGTCGTATGTACTTTCAGCACAACGGAGCTCATGTACACTTGACAGTAAAAAAAGTGGGTCACTGCTGAATACAACCAACATAACGTAGCTGTGTTGCAGGTCCTCTAAACACCAAACCCCGTGGGGTACAGTCGTTTGACTACACACAATGGGTACCGCAAGAGACTACTAAGAGACCAAAGGTCTTTATAGCAGTCAGTCTAAGCGTCAACTAGTATCGTCATACAAAACATATTAGAAAACACGTTCTTAGCGATGGGACACCCCATAACACTCATAAACTAAGCTTAATTACAACAAGTGACATTCCACAAGTTCTGAGAAAACGGATTAATTTACATATATCGTACAGTAATCCGTAGACAAAATTAAATACTTGAGACAATATATGGAGTTACAAAGCTGTACGGCAATTCGAAAAAAGTTTTTCCTCTCTAAACGGTTTTCCATCCACGTGCTGAAGGTCGCTCAATGGCGAGTAGCTCTGGGAACTGGATATTGGACGAACCAGTAGAAAACGTGATTAACGGCAATAAGCACTCTAAGCAAATCTCAACATTAACAGCGAATCACATCGTAACACATCAACAGCTACGTGTACACAAATTTGAACTTTAAATGACATGACTAACGTCGTCGTTCTGGACCTGGATTCAAACCCAGAACCTATAGCCATTGATAACTAAGCTAAGCTTTGTTTGTGCCTTATTGAGACCGGATCACTAGGCATAATGAGACGTGAAGTATAGACGTTTGCACCAGTATCAGTTATCAATTCAGAGCCCGAAAATAAATGACGAAAATGTTTGTACTGAACTGGGAATCCAGTCATAACAGTTACCGTCCTGGGAACTACCCCCAACGACGTTTAATATGGTGTCATTCACAAGGAACAAGGTATGCTCATGTTTAAAATAGAAATGCCATCATATAAAGCTTGTGACAGGGATGCGAACCCAGCACCTAATCGGATTGTTAACGAAGTAAAGTCATGCTCAAAAGTATCCGAACGACCTGGATTGCATTTCGCCTGATTCCCATGCAACCCACATAACGCATCTGTCTAGCAGGTCCTCTAATCGCTCCCTGATACAGTCGTTTGACTATTGAAAACGGTTCCAACAAGTCACCACTAGAAAACATTGCTCTGTATCGCAATAACTCAGGATGTAAAGTAATACCACGAAACTAAAAATATCAGGGAACACCTCATCGCAGATAAGACTGTCCTTAAGGCTCGTAAGCTCGCATTTATTGCAATAACTGACATATCTAAAATGTTAGCACTCTCATTATTACGTCAGATAGGTAATGCACGTAGTAAGTTCGTCGTATTCATGATTTCTTCTTCAAACTAACATACTTTACTTGTTATTTAACACAAAATGTCATTAAAAGTTAACGTTATTCACGAGCAGCTAGTTGAGAATATGTATGAACTTCAAATGACACGACGAACCGACTCGTTCTGCATATGGATTCAAACCCAGGTCATGCAAACTAAGACTTCGTGACTGACGGAAATTAACAGTCATTCCTGACTAGGCATAAAAAGAGTGATATACCTCGATTTTAGACAGTATCAATTAACAAATATCAACTTTAAATTACATAATGTAAACATTTTTAACGGTCGCGAATTCCTACCAAGCATCTATTTTCCCTGTTAACGAATTACGAGAGATGTTAAATACTGCTTCTTCACAAGTAACTTACTTGAAATACATTGAGGTAAAGCTTTGTGTGGGACAGGGATTCGAACCCAGAACCTAATCGGATTGTTATGTAAGCACAACCAAAATTGACATATCGGATTTTCTCGGCGGTAGCTAGATGTATTAAATGAAATGACGAGACGAAACATTAATTTTTCCTTCCCAGGACTCCAACCCGACACGTATCGCTGTTATATTCCAGAGAAAAGGAACGTTAAGTATGAGTCTGTTACACCAGCAGCGACATGTGAGCATGTTTGAACTAGAAATAATATGACGAAGTGTTCAGTGCTGACTGAGTATCGAACCCCAAACATATTGTTGTTGACTACACGCAAAGAGACGACGCTTGCCGAATTTTCCTCCACTAGCAGCTCGGAATAACATCCTTGATCTTATAATGATCTCGCAAATAGTATTGTGTCTCACTGGGAGTCAAAAACGTCAGATATCGTTAGTGTTGACAACGAATGAAAATGCATTGAAAATAAAAATTATTATCCACCAGCAGACAGGTGTTCTCACGGTAGAGCTTGATAATACATAGTGAAAAGTTTAGTGCTGCGCCAGGATTCCCACCCATTCATGCGCAATATGTGGAGATGTTGAGGAATCTGCAGTTTTGAACAAACAACAAGTTGTAGTCGAGCTGTATTG
This sequence comes from Schistocerca piceifrons, assembly GCF_021461385.2. NCBI lineage: Eukaryota > Metazoa > Arthropoda > Insecta > Orthoptera > Acrididae > Schistocerca > Schistocerca piceifrons. The sequence goes on from NC_060138.1 coordinate 771,044,258, forward strand.
TCACGAAGGGATCAAATTCCGCGTTAAGGGCGGCCTGAGTTGCATTTCCCAGTTCAGGACCAACTTTATCGACATACAGAAGCTCAAATAAAACACGGAAAATGTGTCCTGTGACCATACACAGGGTTTGTTTCGTCACTAGAAATAAATAACTAGTATAAGAAAGGTTACTGGAGATAGAGTTTCTACGTGTCACCACTCCTTACTTTATTGTGGTTCCACCTAACGTCTACTTGGTAGGAAAGGAATATTATGTTTAATGTGATTTTCAGACCACAAGGCCATTATACCTTCTTCACTTGGCGTAGCCAGAAGAGAATAGAATCTGCCTCTCCCTGTCAAAAAACATCGGCACAAGCTGGAATCGAACCGAGACAATCATTCTATGAAACTACGATCAGTCCAACAGACCACCAAACCCTCAACTCTACGACACAGTTCTCTATCAAAACACCGTTGCGGCACACAAGATGAGAATTCTGACACACAGGCTCCCTGTAGTGGTTTGCAGGATGTTCAGTACATTCATTTACTTGGTTGACCGAATCGCCATGAACTAACTGCCTTGGCTACCCAGTGCATACATTCGACTCTATTTCCTAATCACCGAAATAAAATAACGTAACTGCCACCTACACAGAACTGCCAACAGCGTAGGATGCAGAAATTTGGATAGGAAGTGTTCCTTTCCATTTGAGCTACTCTATGGCGCTATCTGTTTGTTGAAACCATCGTGCAGTGCAAAAGAAATGCTGTAACTGTCTGTCTCTCACAAGTCTAGATCCGGCCATATGCATTATCTCACAGCACTGTGGAATGCCGAAGTTCTGGAGGAACTGTTGTTCACTTTCAGAGGTGCTGTAGCTACGTCATAGCTAGTAGCGTAACGGTAAGCGTCGCGCACTGTTGATAATACGTTGCGTGTTATATTCCATCGCTACAACATTTTTTAAAAACGCAATCCTGCTGTCTGCTGAAGTTATCAATTTAATGGAACTTTGAACATAATTCTCTTCATTTCTCAACCCAGAATAATCGCATGTGGAAAAAAGGCTAACTTATGTGTCATTTTGTTCTTTTCAGGTTTAATAGATGGCCAGGCAGCAGATGCGTCTCGAAGCTTTTGTACTATGTATGGGGAGAGTGCGTCTTGCCAAAATAGTCAGAAAAGTATTTTCTACATTAGCTGTCGTCTGGTAGTGGCATTTTATTCTTCTTCAAACCTTGTTTGACAGCTTTAGCTCAGAACAAGTTTTCTACATGCATGTAATCAATAAACTGTATGTGCATTGTCAGACTGTTATAGATAACATAAGAGAATTCGCATATATCGTTGATGATTAATTTCTTTCTCATGTTTAGTATTGTTTTAACAACACTAAAAGAAACCTTACGAAAACTGTGCACTGTATTGTAAGAAATGAAATAAAACTGTCCACGATAACCTTACGACGAAAGTAAGTCTGTTTTAACAAAACTGAGTATCTGTACACAAGTGTGCCTCTATCTACACGAATTAGTAAAACACTACTCACTTAGATTTCTATTGGATCTGTGTTTAAATGGTATGCTCTGTCATACTCAACAGGTATGCCAATGTGACATTTCATAAATAAAGTTACGTATTCCTAGAAACCCAAAATTTGCTTGTCAGCAGCGGAAAGAGGCGTTACCTGTTGTGCAGCATTGTAAGTTTTTGATCATTGCACTTTGAGCTGAAAGTATTTTCTTACGATTTGTTTATCGATGTTTGATGTGACTGCTTGTAGCTCTAACACAGACGGGATAAAAACGTTACATTCCGCGAGGCTGGAACCGCGAACCATAACAGTCACGTTTCCACAGGTCAGTACGTCAACACAGAGCTAGCGGATAGATATGGTTTACGCCGTCCTCTTACGAGGCCAATAGTGGCTAGAACTCGTAAACCGCTATTTACAGGACGAGATTAGTTGCGATTGCCACGTTCAATGACTTTGCTGGGCTGAAAACCGTAAATTGACAATCTTCTGTTACACCTCAAGCGATAACAACTCAGGTTATTCAATGGAAGTGACACGAGAAATCAAGTGAACTTTGAGGCTTAATTCCGTGCACACCAGGAAGTAACTCGACGATCACAGAGTTGCCAAACATACCTTGTGTTGTTGCCAAATCTCAGTTACATTACCACCAGGAAGAAGACGAACCGATGTATTCCTACAGCGGGCTGGGAAGAGACCATAGCTGACGCCTCAAAGACGCGGCTGCTACTGCCTGGAATACGTAATGCGTCTGATTCGCATTTCTGTAACTAGGTTTAGGGACTGGAGCTTATTTACTAATAATACTCAGAACTGACTGCTACTAAGCATCATAAATCAGTAACTCTCACAGTTGTTTTTATATTTCTTTGGTAACTGTACTCAAAACTAAGAAACTCATTCACGGACGTTTTCGTGCCTCGCCGATAGTCGAGCACAACAAACAAATAAAAATAAAAAGAGAATGTGGGAGTGGGTGTGTGTGTGTGTGTGAGAGAGAGAGAGAGGGAGAGAGAGGGAGAGAGAGAGAGAGAGAGAGAGAGAGAGAGAGAAGAGAGCGAGAGAGAGAGAGAGAGAAGAGAGAGAGAGAGAGAGAGAGAGAGAGAGAGAGGGTAAAAATTTGTTGTAAAGAAATTGAATAATGGTATGTAAAGAAATCTTTCATTAAAATGACTCGTTCCACATCATTACGAAATGTCGTATTCATGAACTATGGAACAAGTATTAATCTAATCTAATCACATCATATTGCTGACTATCCATGAAGAGTCATGAAGTACCGAAATTTTCGCCTATATCAGTAACCAAATCTAAACTTGAAAATAAAAGACGACAGTTTTTGTAATAAACCGGGACTCCTATTAAGACCCTTTCATCCCTGTTAACTAACCATGAAAGATGTCTGATATACCTCAATTCAGAAGGAACGAAGTGTGTATGAATTTAAAGATGAAGCGCATGATGTGAAGTTCTGCGACGGAGATACGAACCCAAGACGTAATCGGATTGTTAACTAAGTAAAATCAACCGTTACGTATCGGTTTTTCTTGTCAGGTGCTACGTGTTTAATCTAAAATAAGGACACAAATTTTTGTGCCTGAGCGACAATCGAACCGCACTCCTATCGTTCTTCTTTATTGTCCACGAATATTGCCTGAGTATCAACTGCGTACTCACCAACAGTAAGATGTATGCGTGTTTGTCCAGAAATTGTTGGAAACATGAACAAACATTAAAAATGCACGTTAATTTTCACTAGCAGGCCGGTCTGCACGTGATAGGGCTTGAAATGAAATTATGAATGTTTTTGTACTTGATCAGTATTCGGACCCACATATTTACCTTTGGAGGAGACCTAGAGAAGACTGCAGTCTTGGGAAAAGGAATGAAATGATTTAACTATACTGTTCCGAGAGATTCAGATCCTCGAAAGAGGAGATACGAATTCGAATCACAGTCCAGCACCAATTTTTTCAACGTCTCTAGTTCAATGAAGTACCATTAAAATAAGAGCCCTGTTCCTTGAGACGGCTATCAGTTCATCAAATAAAATAAAATTTTCTAATGTAAATAAGTTTACTGGTGACAGTATTTCTGTTTACCCTGACCTCCACCAATGTCATTTTCCAACGTAAACCGGCTCTGCCGAGTTTGGAATGAAGGAACGTGGTGTTTAATGCGGATTCTGGATTATAACAGCTTTCTCTTGATCCCAAAGGTAAGGTCTCCTAAGCGACACGCAAGTGTCAGCGCAGGCACAAACGAGAGGTCCTTAATTTTAATGGCAAGCAGAAACCACAGTGTTGGCTGCATGGTGGCAAGGTGATGGCAGCAAGACTATGGATACGAAGGTCTCAGGTTCGATCCCTCACCAGTCCCACGATTTTTATGTGCCGTTTTACACATATTTTCCCTGGGGCAATGTTTGTTGATGTGAAAAATGCCGAGTTGCACTGTAGTCCGAAAGCTACGTAAAACTGTAGGTTCCCCTATTAACTGGCTAGGTAAATCAACTCAAAGGTCGGATGAAAGCAACAGCATACCACCTCCAACAAGACCGTGCCTATTAAAGCACTGTGGCGTTCAAACCACTCTTGCGACTGACGACTGCTTTACTTTCTATGGGTTCCAAAACTAATGATCTTTGGGTTATTAACGTTTTTGTGTTTTCATGCTGTAGCTTTGATATCAGTAAACGTAGGTAACCGGCCGAGCACTGTCACCGTTCGAGTTGTCAAGGTGGAAGACGACGATGCTGTCGACCCCAGTTACAATTTTGGTCATGGCTAGGTTTCAGTCGAATACCTCTATGGGTCTTTCTGCGTATTTCAAGATATACTTTTGTACACTTGGTACACTTCCAAATTGATATCTGATAGAGCTGTATTTAGCAACATGAATCAGATATGCCCGCATCTCGTGGTCGTGCGGTAGCGTTCTCGCTTCCCACGCCCGGGTTCCCGGGTTCGATTCCCGGCGGGGTCAGGGATTTTCTCTGCCTCGTGATGGCTGGGTGTTGTGTGCTGTCCTTAGGTTAGTTAGGTTTAAGTAGTTCTAAGTTCTAGGGGACTGATGACCATCGATGTTAAGTCCCATAGTGCTCAGAGCCATTTGAACCATTTTTTTGAATCAGATATGTTTCCCGTGCAATATATCGGACAACACGTCAGTGCAGCGAGATTTCTTTTATGTGTTGCGCATGGTGCAAGAAATATTTGTGTTTTGCTTTCTTCTGTGATAGGTTTCACCCCACTGAATGCGAGCAAGCTCACGAATAGACTGTCAATAACTGGAATTTCGCAATAATACACTTAAAACTTGTATTTTTGCATTATGTATCCCGATGAAAATAACTGTAAATAGATTATATGCCTACTTGCTTATTATCGCTCTTTTCGATGCTTTCCTCAAAAAATAAAATTAAAAATGAAGAGACAGAGAGACAGAGAGGAAACAGAAATGTATTCCAAATATCAGCTCAGTGACGCCATGTTCGTCTCGTGATGTAAAGCAAGGATAGTTGATAGGTAATATCTCGTTGTACTAGCTATATGTATGGCTACGGGGTTCTTTGTTTTCTCTCTGCAAACAACTAGAACAGGATTCAGTAACAAAGTGGTAAGAACACTTACTCAGTGCGCCAATTAAACACTCAGCCATTCTTGGTTATTTTGTTAATCGTCTGTAATGCAGTAAACATCCTTGATTATTGTTTTGTAATTACTACCATTGTTATTGTTATTCGTCACCCCACAACAGCTTTCCTATCACTCATTGCCGCCGATCCACGTAACGAATGGATCCGGATGAATGGAATGTGGGATGTTTCGTCACGGAGAATATACACATTTATCTCGCCGTCTTGTGTCAGGGTAATATGAAAATCTCAATAAGAAAAGACGACAATAACACCCAAATATTTCTGTCCACTTAACACCATGACGACAGACAAATTGCCGTCTCACTGTATTTTGATTATAATTCGTTATCCTTTTTGCGACCTCATTTTAATACCTCGTGGGAGTAGGCATAATATTTTGCTGTTTGAACACCGAACAATAACACACAAAGATAGTAGATGGAAGGATACAAAGAAAAAATCAGGTTCATGGGTGCGGATCCAGTTCATCATAAGAAGACTAAACAAGAGGGAAACATTACGAAAGCAATGAATACGCTGGTTAGTATACATTATTTATATAGATCTGAAGATGAAAAAGCGCAGATCTGCACAGTGCCCGCATCTGCACTTTAGTTTCTGTCTTAATGGGCATAATTTTTAGTTTCTTCTCTTCTGAATTATCAAGTGAATTGATTATTGCGTGGTACAGAATAATTAGGTAACTGTGTTTCTTACAGCTTCCATTCGCACCAAAATTTTTCTACATTCTCGTGCAATTCATGAAATTCTACTTGTATCATCACAAAACTGCACACAGATGCAATCGATTTCGAGGTGCAAAGTGTTTGTTATCTTACTTTTCGTGACAGGTTGGCAAAGCTGATTTCCAAAGACTTTTTATTGTACTGAAATAATCTTTTGAAACAAAGTAAGAAGGTAAGTGTTTTATTCGTATATATTTTGTAGGAAACTGTAATCGTGATGGAAGATTACACACCTGAATGTTTGACACAGCTGGTAGGAGAAAACGCTGCATATTAACCAAACCCCGCGCCTCCTCTCCGTATCATCCTATAACACGAGCACAGGATTCTCCTCCTATAACGCTACAGAGCTGTTCCTAGCATAGCTGAGATTTGGCAACATCGTCACAAACATTTGGCAACACTGTGACAGTGCAATCACTTCTGCGAATGGTACTGAACTGACTCGCTAAATTCATTTGATATTCCCTTTCCATTTGAATGACTCGTGGTATATAATCCTTACGTAAACTAAGACACTGAGAGAGAAATTTTAATTTTTTGGTTAAAGAAATGCTATTCTTCACATAAGTGACAACTTTTAATATCTTTCACGATGCTTTATGAGGCTGAGCGACAAATACCATGACGAGAGTGGCGTGCTGGCAGCAGTGTGTCCGTAGCCCCGTGGTACCGCCCGTGTGTCGTGTTCCAACGGTTGAGAAAATCGTCAGATCTAACCGTGGTAGGGGCAGCGCGTGCGAGAATTTTTTGTGTATTATTTCATGGAGCTGCGAATTCCCACAAAAAAATCTGTAAGAAAATCAGAAGAAAACCTTTACACATCAAATCCTCTTGGCAGCTCGACTCAGTAACTTGTGTTAATGGTCGTAGATCTCGGCTTTCTGACTACCTAGCTGCTATACAATACAAGCGTCTCTGGAAAATTCGAATCGACCGTCAACGATACGAAATTCAATAATGTTCTTCACTTAAGACTCCCATGCCAGGGTGATAAGTATGAAGGAAATAAATTGATTAGCAAATCGCAAGAAAATACTTTCAACACAAAGTGCAATAGTGAAAAACTTACAATGCTGCACAACAGGTAACGCCTCTTTCCGCTGCTGACAAGCAAATTTTGGGTTTCTAGGAATACGTAACTTTATTTATGAAATGCCACATTTGCATACCTGTTGAGTATGACAGAGCATACCATTTAAACACAGAACCAATCGATATCCAAGTGAGTAGTATTTTACTAATTTGTGTAGATAGAGGCAAGCTTGTGTACAGATACTCAGTTTTGTGAAAACAGGCTTACTTTCGTCGTAAGGTTATTGTGGATAGTTTTATTTCATTTCTTACAATACAGTGCACAGTTTTCGTAAGGTTTCTTTTAGTGTTGTTAAAACAATACTAAACATGAGAAAGAAATTAATCATCAACGATATATGCGAATTCTCTTATGTTATCTATAACAGTCTGACAATGCACATACAGTTTATTGATTACATGCATGTAGAAAACTTGTTCTGAGCTAAAGCTGTCAAACAAGGTTTGAAGAAGAATAAAATGCCACTACCAGACGACAGCTAATGTAGAAAATACTTTTCTGACTATTTTGGCACGATGCACTCTCCCCATACATAGTACAAAAGCTTCGAGACGCATCTGCTGCCTGGCCATCTATTAAACCTGAAAAGAACAAAATGACACATAAGTTAGCCTTTTTTCCACATGCGATTATTCTGGGTTGAGAAATGAAGAGAATTATGTTCAAAGTTCCATTAAATTGATAACTTCAGCAGACAGCAGGATTGCGTTTTTAAAAAATGTTGTAGCGATGGAATATAACACGCAACGTATTATCAACAGTGCGCGACGCTTACCGTTACGCTACTAGCTATGACGTAGCTACAGCACCTCTGAAAGTGAACAACAGTTCCTCCGGAACTTCGGTATTCCACAGTGCTGTGAGATAATGCATATGGCCGGATCTAGACTTGTGAGAGACAGACAGTTACAGCATTTCTTTTGCACTGCACGATGGTTTCAACAAACAGATAGCGCCATAGAGTAGCTCAAATGGAAAGGAACACTTCCTATCCAAATTTCTGCATCCTACGCTGTTGGCAGTTCTGTGTAGGTGGCAGTTACGTTATTTTATTTCGGTGATTAGGAAATAGAGTCGAATGTATGCACTGGGTAGCCAAGGCAGTTAGTTCATGGCGATTCGGTCAACCAAGTAAATGAATGTACTGAACATCCTGCAAACCACTACTGGGAGCCTGTGTGTCAGAATTCTCATCTTGTGTGCCGCAACGGTGTTTTGATAGAGAACTGAGTCGTAGAGCAGAGGGTTTGGTGGTCTGTTGGACTGATCGTAATTTCATAGAATGATTGTCTCGGTTCGATTCCAGCTTGTGCCGATGTTTTTTGACAGGGAGAGGCAGATTCTATTCTCTTCTGGCTACGCCAAGTGAAGAAGGTATAATGGCCTTGTGGTCTGAAAATCACATTAAACATAATATTCCTTTCTTACCAAGTAGACGTTAGGTGGAACCACAATAAAGTAAGGAGTGGCGACACGTAGAAACTCTATCTCCAGTAACCTTTCTTATACTAGTTATTTATTTCTAGTGACGAAACAAACCCTGTGTATGGTCACAGGACACTTTTTCCGTCTTTTATTTGAGCTTCTGTATGTCGATAAAATTGGTCCTGAACTGGGAATGCAACTCAGGTTGCCCTTAACGCGGAATTTGATGGGTGCATGTTTAGCTAGACATCAGGCGACGAAAAGTTCTGTGCTGAATGGAATTCAAACCCCGCAAACGTGGTCATGAAGACACTTTAGCTATCAAATTCTTTTCCAATAATAGCTAGGAATGGCATGTTTGTACTTTCAATGATGTGATGGAAAATACTCCGCTGGCTAGAAGTTGAATCCACAACATGTCGTCGTTGGTGATCGCAACGAACACAATGTCAAACCCACATCTGTTTTCACCAGCAGGATGGAGAGGAATGTTTGAACTTGAAAAGATGTAAGGAAACGTTTGATCTTGTAATGTTGTGATAAAAAGGTCATCACGTTGCTGTGAGTTGAAACGAACACGTTACAACTGACAACGCACGAAGAGACGTTGAAAATGCAACTATTTTTCACCAGTAGTTCGGAGTGCACATGCTAGGGCTTGAAATGAAATAATGATTATTTTGTGCTGATCAGGATTCGATACTAGATAGGTGCCTTTCGAGGACGCCTAGAAGAGTTTGCAATCTTCGGGAACACAGTGAACTCGAATTCTAATCACAGTCCAGCACCACAATTTTCAACGTCTCAGTTTCAAATAAAGGAAGAGCCTTGTGAACTTACGTGGCCATTGGTTCATTAAATGAAATTCGTTTTCTAGTTTACGACGGCTTGCTGGTTACAGAGTCTCTGCGTTACGGGGTTTCTCCATCTGTCACAGCTGAAACGAATGCCTAGTCGGCAGCGAAGGGATGTTATCTTTACTGCGGATATTGAACTACGGAGCTTACTGGCGTTCTGCACTTGGCGGTACTAGGGGTGAAGGAGAGCTACTTGTGTGCGTTAAAAATCTACTCCTGACGTGAAATGTGAACCTACACGTTTTACACATCAATACAAGATTAATCCACCAGACCACAAAACCCCTGCCAAGCACATAATTATGAATTGCAGAGTATTTATTTTGATGTAGATGCAGATGTCAAGGGACGCGTAACAGGAAGGAGGGCGGGATCTGCGAATGGATAGAAGTGCAGAAGTGCAAAATATAAGCGTGAAATGCTTGCAAAGTATTACTTACTTAGATGTGTGCCACAGTTCGTTTTATCTTAGGACCGAGAGATAAGGAAGGACTGTTCTCAGAACGAAGAATGGGTTATAGGGAAGGGGAGATGAAAGAATACGGTTTCATAGGTGGTGAGAGGAATGATAGAGAGTAAAGACAGCAGCAATTAAAAGAGAAAATGAAGCGTCATTGGAAACTGCTAGATTTGTGTACAAATTTTTGGGGGAGTGTAATCGAAGGGCACTTGCGGCGATAGTGCCAGAGAGAGAGAGAGTGTGAGAGAGAATAGAAGAGATATTAACAACGAGTAAACAGAAATGTTCAAATGTGTGTGAAATCTTATGGGACTTAACTGCTAAGGTCATCAGTCCCTAATCTTACACACTACTTAACCTAAATTATCCTAAGGACAAACATACACATCCATGCCCGAGGGAGGTATCGAACCTCCGCCGTGACCAGCCTCACAGTCTATGACTGCAGCGCCTCAGACCGCTCGGCTAATCCCGCGCGGCGAGTAAACATAATATGAAATCGTTGGCGTATTGTGTGGAGGACGGAGGGTGTATTCATGGATGGAGGGGAAGAGAGAGACGTATTTGAAATAACAAAAACTGCTGTGACAGAGTCCATCTACGCTGATTAGTTTGTAAGTATGTAGACAGGGTATAAATGAAATCAAAATAGAATACTTAACAAACTGTATATTCAAAAGAAACCCACTTGAATTAAAAGGGCAACTCAAAGGAAAGGTAACCCATGTTGTATCTTTACTGTTGCCACACGATCTTCCACTAGCTCCCAATGAGGAAAAATGACGAAAAAGAAGACACAACAAAACATTTTAAGAACTCTAATATTTTATCCAGAATCCTTCATTATTTTGTACTTATATCACGCGTCTTGGCATAGAATGTATAAGCCGTCGGACGTAACAGCCTGAAGAAGCAATTTCCTCCCAGGCTTCCAGGACGCAGTCCCAAAGAGCGTCCGCAGTAGTTGGTTGGTTTCGTGGCCAGTTCTCTGTTAATGTTCTGGCGACCTCAGCCCACATGTTTTCCATGGAGTTCATATCAGCCGCCCGTGGCGGCCAGTCCATGACGCTGACGCCAGTCGTGGAGAGGAGTTGCTGAACAAATGAAGACTTGTGAATGGGCTGAATGGTTCTCTTCCAATGTGACGTCCCCTTCTGCGTACAGCATTCGCACTGACGGAAGCATCACATTTTCCAATATGTGGGCATACTGCGCGCTGTCCAGAGTTCCTTCTATCCTGTGAAGAATTCGCGCCCCTCCCGCAGAATTCCAACCCCAGCAGGTAACAGATAGCCGGCCACTTCTTCTCGTCGTGGTTACATATTCGCGTCGATGGCGAGTCCCTTGCGGCCTGTAAACGATACGTGGACCGTCGTTATTGGTGGAAAACAACTTCTCATCAGTGAAAATGACGTTGTCCCACGACGCCCTCAGATGGAGCTCCGCAAATGCTAGCCGGTATAAAACGTTGTCTTCTCTGAGCTCTTCTTTCACGGCGGATCGTCGCGCATGCAGTCCAGCGTCCCTCAGCCTTCGGCGAATCGTGTCACTACAGCCGGGGAAGTTGGTCTCCCGCCGAAACTGCTTCGCGTTCGGAAAGGGATTTTCTCTGCTCCTAGACACTAGGTCCCTGTCTTCCTCCTGTGAGATCACTCTCTTCCTGCCTGAGCCAGGAGCCCTGTTGGTGGTGCCTCTTTGGCTCTGAGCACTATGGGACTTAACATCTATGGTCATCAGTCCCATAGAACTTAGAACTACTTAAACCTAACTAACCTAAGGACAGCACACAACACCCAGCCATCACGAGGCAGAGAAAATCCTTGACCCCGCCGGGAATCGAACCCGGGAACCCGGGCGTGGGTGCCTCTTTCAAGGCAGATCCTCCACCATCTCGTTGCAGTGGTATGTGCTACGCCATACCGTCTGCCAGCTTCTCTGATGGAGCACCCTCCTTCCTCAATGAGAGCGACGACTCTACCTCAGCCGGCCGCAGTGGCCGAGCGGTTCTAGGCGCTTCAGTCTGGAACCGCGCGACCGCTACGGTCGCAGGTTCGAATCCTGCCTCGGGCATGGATGTGTGTGATGTCCTTAGGTTAGTTAGCTTTAAGTAGATCTAAGTTCTATGGGACTGATGACCTCAGATGTTAAGTCCCGTAGTGTTCAGAGCCATTTGAACCATTTTTTGACTCTACCTTGAATAGACCTCTCCCAGTGAGCCATGACGGCAGACAGCCTGATGTGTATTTCTGCTTGCTGCTCTTATACTGATGCCAGGAGAGGAGGTAAACTTATTTACGCCAAACGGAGCGGCAGAGGCAAAGGCATGCGGTGCAGCCGTGCTGGCCCGTCCCGAGCTGTTGGCCCACCAACGCCACCGCCAGCTCGCTCACTTCCGTCTCGCCTCGGCCAGCGTGGCTGGCCCGTAGCTCGCGAGTCGCGGCTAGTACACACCCGGGCCGCATGGCCACGATCACCCCTTGAAGGATCAAAATTTACACCTAACTTACCCAAGTCTGTAGTACAAACTAACGCAGCTACAGCTATTGTGCTACAACATGTGCAGGCACACCTACAGTTGACGATTTATTCAAATATTTGACGAACAATACTTTCAAAAATACATTCATTTTAAACATAGCTACCACAAAATAGTGCCCCTAGCTAGCAATAGTATGACACAGGAAACTATACTTTATTGTAAGCGCTGTGCATTAGATGTAGTCTTAAGAAAACCTGTATTCAACCACGACAATTAAGCGGAATGTAAAAGTAAACTGGTTTGGCGGCAGCTTCTAAAAATAATAGTATATACTTAGTATATAATACACGTTTTGTGCACTTATAAAATGTACTCAGTGTCTCTCAAACAATACGTGCTGCACGACGGAAATTACTTTCTGCCGAGGCACTTCATTTGCATCTCAATGATACACGACTACTAGAGAACATTGCTCTTTACGGCAGTCAATCCACTTGTAAATTAACATCATGATATTGCAGATATTAGGCAACACGTTACTAGGGATGATGGTTCAAATGGCTCTGAGCACTATGGGACTCAACTGCTGTGGTCATAAGTCCCCTAGAACTTAGAACTACTTAAACCTAACTAACCTAAGGACAGCACACAACACCCAGCCATCACGAGGCAGAGAAAATCTACTAGGGATGAGTAAGGCCCTAAGGTTTGCAACTAAACATGCTACTCCTAGCTACTACTGAATATGAAGCTGATTATTAATGTGTCTTCATAACCATGGGTGCGGCGTTCGACTCTCAGTCAGCATAGACGTTTTCGTCACCTTATTTCTAGTTAAACGTGTGCACATCTCGCTGATGGTGGACAAACATATGACATTTCTCGTCTGTTCCTGGTTAGACAACGACGGTGGTAGACGCCGGGTTCGAATCCCGGTCAGGCAATACAAGTTCAGTCGTCATTTAAGGTTCCAATCCCACTACTGGTGACAAACTGTGATCTACATTCTGATTTTACGTACTTATTCAACAATCCGATTAGGTTCTGGTTTCCTATCCTTGTCCCCAGCATTACATGATGGTATTTCAATTTTAAACATGTGCATCCTTTATTCCTTGACAATGCAACAATATACAACGTCTTCCGAGGTTAATTATCAAGAAGGTAATTGTCATGTTAGGGTTTCTGCTTTCGTACAAACATTATCGTCATTTACGTTCAAGTTGAGAATTGATAACTGATACTGGTGCAAACGTCAATATTTGACGTCTCTTTCTGCCTAGTGATCGAGTCTCGTTAAGGCACAAAGCTTTGCTTGGTTAACAATGGCTTTACGTTCTGGGTTTACATCCGGATCCAGAACGAAGACGTTGGTCATGTCATTTAAAGTACAACTTTGTGTACAAGTAACTGTTGATAAGTAATGTGAACAATGATATTACTTGTGATTCGCTGTTAATGTTGGGATTTCCGTAGAGTGGTTGCCGCCGTTAATCACGTTTTCTTTTAACTGCTTAGTATTACATAAAGTTGATGCGAATCCACTCCCCGTTCAACGTTGAACGACGTTCAGCATGTGTTGGGTAAACCTTTTAGACAGCAAAGAACTTGTTTCCAATTGCCATACAACTTTATAAATCCATTTACTGTCTCAAATATTTAATTGTGCCTAAGGATTACTGAACAATTTATGTGACAAAACTAGTTGTCCCATAACATTTGAAATGTCACTTATTGTAATTAAGTTTAGTTTACAAACGTTAAGGACTGTCTGAACTCTTCTGTACTATTGTGGTGTTACTTTACATCTGGACGGACTGTCATAAAGACTGTGTTCTGTAGTAGTCTCTAGCAGTACCCATTGTGTATCTTACAACGACTGTACTGTGGAGGGTTGCGACTATGTGCAACACAGATATGCTATGTTGGTTGCGTACATTCAGGTGCAGCCTACACGTTGGAATTCAGGGGTGACCCATTTTTTTTGCTGTCGAGTGTACTTTCCTTTACAGCCAGTGAAACAAAAAACGTCACATGAGCAGATGTCCTGTTCCTGTCAGTTTCCGAGGAAACTAATGAATACGGTGGGGAACGAGACAAATGCAGATGATAATAAATGAAACATCGTGATCTAATGTTTTAATTGCGTATATTTCCTCACAAAAGATGTTCAAAAAGCTCTTACCGACAGGTGCTTTGTTGCTGAACTGAGCTCTTTCGTACTCGCGGAATGGTAGTTGGAGCTAGACGCATGGGACACTCGTTACGGAATTCACTATTCCGAGAGCCACAGCGTCAAGAATGTGCTGAGAATACCACATTTCAGGCATTGCCTCCCACCGCCGCCGACAGCCTTCACTTAACGGCCGAGAGTAGCGGCGTTTGCGTAGAGTTGTCAGTGCTAACTGTCAAGCAAAACTACGTCAGATAAGCAGAGAAATCCATGTGGGACGTACGACGATCGTACCTGTTAGGAGATTGCAGCGAAACTGAGCGTTAATGGGGTATGGCAGCAGACAACTGACACGAGTACCTTTGCTAACAGCAAGACATCGCCTGTGCTCGTGACCATATCGATTGGACCATAGACGACTGGAAAACCGTGGCCTGGTCACAACGGTGTAAAGCAGGGATGTAGTCCTTCGCCCCTACTGTTCGATCTGTACATCGAAAAAGCATTGACAGAAATAAAAGAAAGGTTCAGGAGTGGAATTAAAGATCAAGGTGTGGAAGGATATCAATAATACGATTCGCTGTTGAGACTGCTATCCTCAGTGAAAGTGAAGAAAAAAACAGGATCTACTGACTAGAATGAACAGTCTAATGAGTACTGAATATGAACTGAGAGTAAATAGAAGAAAGACGAAAGTATTGAGAAACAGCAGAAATGAGAACAGCGAGAAACTTAACATCACGGCTAATGGTCACGTAGTAGGTGACGTTCAGGAATTCTCCTACCTAGGCAGCAGAATGACCAATGATGGATTGAACAAAGAGGGCATCAAAAGCAGACTAGCGCTGGCGAAAAGAGCGTTTCTGGCCAAGAGAATCGGAGAGGAAAGGAATGTGCGGAAAACACTGACATGAAGAAGATACAGGATGTTAGAATATCTGTTAAGATATCAGGGAATGACTTCTATCACACTACAGGGAGCTGTAGAGGGCAAAAGCTGTAGAGGGAGACAGAGACTGGCATACATCCAACAAATAATTGAGGACATAGATTGCAAGTGCTACTCTGAGATGAAGAGGTTGGCACAGCAGAGCAATTTGTGGCGGGCCACATCAAACCAGTCAGACGATTGATGACTCAGCAACAACCGGCAGTGTAACTCCCGACTGCAATGACGCATTGATTTTGTGGGATTACGTTGGAAAGCACTTTGAATTCGTGCGACATTTTCGTCGGGAACGCGAGGGCGACCAGGATTCTTTCCCTTGGATACATATCCTGCGTCTACAAACAGTCGATGCCATCTACGAATATTCCATTCTTTGGGTACCAGTTTCCATCTCAACCTGAAACCTCTTTGCACTTTAATCACGGAATTACACTTTGCAAACTCGAGAACACAAAATGATTTCTGCCGGGGAGTAGCCATTTTGGAACATGTGACGGCAGCCAAGCAACCATCTAATGGCAATGAATGGAAGCCAGACAGTACACTCGTACGTTCGTTACGTGGAATGGACTGGGTGCTCTGGTCCAACTCAACCGACCATTGACTGCAAATGGTAACGTTCGGCAACGTGGACATCATTTGTACCCATTCATAGACTTCATGTTCCCAAACAACGTTGGAATTTTTGTAGGTGACAATGCGCCATTTTCCACCATTGATTCGAAGAAAATTCTGGACAGTTCGAGCGAATGATTTGATCATCAAGATCAGCTGACGTGAATCCTATCGAATATTTGTGGGACATAATCGAGGGATCAATTTGTGCAAAAAATCCTGTTCCGGTAAGACTATCGGAATTATGGACGGCCACAGAAGCAGCATGGCTCAATATTTCTGCAGGGGAATTTCAACGACTTCTTGAGTCCATGTCACGTCGAGTGGCTGCACTACGCCGGGCAAAAGGAGATCCCACTTGATGCTCATCTGAAATTTTTTGTTGAGAATCACTAATATTAGAAATCCTCAAAGCATGTATTTTTCGTCCTGCCTCACCCTGTGTATCTGTAACAGGGGGGAGTAGGAACGAAAGACGAAGAAGAAGAAAAAGAAGAGGAAGAAGAAAAGTTCCGTAGATCATATCTGATAGCGTGTACGCCAAAAATAGGCACAGCTTGTGATCAATGTATAACGTCTCGGTTCTCTCACAGTTCACATGAAAATCCCGTGTTGTTGCTCAAGTCAGCAAAAATTAGCGAAAACCCCGTGCTGTGCGGCGAGATACCTAAGCCTGGTGACGGGCTGCAGGCGGTGGGTTTGCAGTAAATCGTATCTGACGGCGGACGTACCGGAGGCCGTGCTGCGCTCCTAATTGGCAGAGGCGGCGCGATCTCGGCAGGCCGGGCCCCCGCCGGCTGGCTGCAGTCTGCTGCCGCGGACGTGGCCGTCTTCTCGCGCAGAAGAAGTAGGTCTGCATCTGAGGCTACGTATGTAGTGTGCACACCATTGTACAGCGCATCAGCCGGCTACTCCATAAAAATATTAGTCGTTCTCGGTGTTACTTTATGCTATCTCCAAGGTGCCTACGCTTTTCCGCTACGGATAGAACAAACCAACCGTTTAAAACCGGTATTTGTTCTGATTAACCGGTATTTTTCGGTATTTGTCTAGCCTCGGTATTACAAATGGTTCAAATGGCTCTGAGCACTATGAGACTTTACATCTATGGTCATCAGTCTCCTAGAACTTAGAACTACTTAAACCTAACTGAGGACATCACACAACACCCAGTCATCACGAGGCAGAGAAAATCCCTGATCCCGCCGTCGGTATTGCACGTATCTTTATTTTTTACAAATAATCGGGTAAAAAACCGAAATATCAATTATTTTTTCGTTTTTAAGTAAACCTTTTTTAAAGAACAGGTGCCTTATATTCGTAAAAATTCCATCGCTTTGATATATTGCTTTAGCATAGAAAATGAGAAATGCGAACAGTTCTATTATATTGACAATGCCGACGGAAACTAGTAACAAGCACATGCCATAAGAACTGGTACAGCACCGATGAGACAATAATGTATCTATTACCATCTATTACCATGTGGCGTGGTCTATTAAATGGTATGCATGTACATGTAGTGTGCAAGTCTTGCCCCGTTTGGCCTGTCTGATAGTTTCTCGTTGTCGTCGTCAGACACCAGTTGTATTACACAATGGAACCATCCATAGTCAGGAAGTAATTTTAATTTGAAAGATTAACAGCGGGAGGAGCCATAACTAACTTGCCACACAATATAAGGAGAAAACATAGAACTTAGCAGATCATTCATATTTTCAGCATGAAATTTAGACTCTTCAGCGTAGTGTGTGCTGATATGAAATATCCTGGCAGAATAAAACTGTGTGTTGGACCGAGACTCGAACTCGGGACCTTTGCAAAGTTTCAGTTCATTTATAGTTTACAATAAAAATAGGAAGCAGTTGCTTTTTTGCCTGTTGCTACATTACATGACGGACAAATTAACACGAAAACCAGAGTTCTTCAACCTCAATTTTTACTTTTCTTAAGGGTATTTTTGTTCTGCCGTTGCAACTACAATAATGCGTGATTTTTTTGGAGAAAAAATCACGGATTTTTGTACTTGCAAGCCGACTGGAGTGGCCGTGCGGTTCTAGGCGCTACAGTCTGGAACCGAGCCACCGATAGGGTCGCAGGTTCGAATCCTGCCTCGGGAATGGATGTGTGTGATGTCCTTAGGTTAGTTAGGTTTAATTAATTCTAAGTTCTAGGCGACTGATGACCTCAGAAGTTAAGTCGCATAGTGCTCAGAGCCATTTGTACATGCGATGACAGAGCAAAAATACCCTCAAGAATTGTAAGGCATCTACGGGCGCTATGGCCACACAAATGAAGAATTTCAGTTTTTACTCTGTAGCACTTACTGTGCGTAATGTCCACATAGTGGTATGATCCCCGATTACATGATTTTTGAGCAGAGTTTCAAAAAATTAGAATCAGTAGGAGAAAACTGGTGACTTTTTGTAACAGTCAACGATTTATCACTTTCTGAGAAAAGCAGCGAACGATGGACGGACAAAATTTTCTTTTATTTGTGTATTTAATTTAATATTTTGATTATATGTATTTCGAAACTGAGGGAATCAAGGTACGAGTATTTCAATCTTCGTTTGATTTCCAAATCTGTTATAAGAAGTAATAGGAATGAGAAACCGAAATTAGGTTATTTCAGAAACCTATTATTTTGAGCGATTTCAATAGTCAGATTAAATTGATGTAAAACCAAATATAACCGAAAGCCAGTGGTTTCAGCAAGAAAATAGCCATCCCTACTTTCTGCTAGAGATTCCCATTTATGATTCTTACGCACTTTGGTTAAACTTTTATGCAGGCAACACCACTCCCAATCTCGTAGAATGGAGACATTCATACTTGATAACGACTCCTGACGCTGGACCAGTGCTCTAGAAAAGGGCGCATTAGTGTTTTCCTTACTGTTTCATTAACGGATGCACTACAATCTCTCCGAAACCTCCAAACAAATTTTAAGTCTTTCGTTTAGCTTGTCTGCTACTCATTTCACAATTTTGTTCGAAATCATATTGTTTGTTACTATTATCTCTGGGAATTTAAACAACGTGTCAGCTTCAAAGACTTTGACACAAATTTAGGAACCGGATACTATATCGTTCTTTTACTTACAGCCCTTACCTAAGCATGCTAACATTTCACACAGTGCCTCATGGCAGACTGTTAACATAGGTCCGAGCAAAAGTAATAGGTTCTCAAATATGTGAGTCGACCGAAGACTTTATAAGTAATACTACTCACTACATTGTTGTGGATGGTAGTGTTAGGAGTGCCACAGGGAAGTGCGATAGCACTGTTCTCATTCTCTGTATAAATCAATTATCTGGTAGATGGGTTGAGCAGCAGCATGCTGCTGTTTGCTGATGATGCTGAAGTACACTATGTGATCAAAAGTATCCGGACACCTGGCTGAAAATGACTTACAAGTTCGTGGCGTCCTCCATCAGTAATGCTGCAATTCAATATGGTGATGGCCCACCCTTAGCCTCGATGACAGCTTCCACTCTCGCAGGCTTACGTTCAATCAGGTGTTAGAAGGTTTCTTGGGGAATGGCAGCCCATTCTTCACGGATGCTGCACTGAGGAGAGGTATCGATATCAGTCGGTGAGGCCTGACATGAAGTCGGCGTTCCAAAACATTCCAAAGGTGTTCTGTAGGGTTCAGGTGAGGATTCCGTCCAGGCCAGTCCATTACAGGGATGTTATTGTCGTGTAACTACTCCGCCACAGGCCGTGCATTATGAACAGGTGCTCGATCATGTTGAAAGATGCAGTCGCCACCCCCGAATTGCTCTTCAACAGTGGGAAGCAAGAAGGTGCTTAAAACATCAATATAGGCCTGTGCTTTGATAGTGCCCCGAAAACCAACAGGGGATGCAAGCTCCCTCTATGAAAACCACGACCACGCCATAACACCACCGCCTCCGAATTTTACTGCTGACACTACACACGCTGGCAGATGACGTTCACCGGGCATTCGCATATCCATGCCATCGGATCGCCACATTGTGTACCGTGATTTGTTACTCCACACGACGTTTTTCCACTGTTCAGTCGCTCAATGTTTACGCTCCTTACACCAAGCGAGACGTCGTTTGGCGTTTACCGGCTTGATGTGTGGCTTACGAGCAGCAGCTCGGCCACGAAATCGAAGTTTTCTCACCTCCCGCCTAACTGTCTTAGTACTTGCAGTGGATCCTGATGCAATTTGGAATTCTTGTGTGATGGTCTTGATAGATGTCTGCCTATTACACATTACGACCCTCTTCAACTGTCGGTGATCTCTGTCAGTCAACTGACGAGGTCGGCCTGTACGCTTCTGTGCCTAGGAATGTATAGGAATGTGGAAATCTCGCGTACAGACACAAGTGACACCCAATGACCTGACCACGTTAGAAGTCCGTGAGTTCCGCGGAGCTCCCCAATCTGCTCTCTCACGATGTCTAACGACTACTGAGGTCGCTGATATGGAGTACCTGGCAGTAGTTGACAGCACAATGTACCTAATATGAGAAAAGTGTGTTTTTGGGGGTGTTCGTATACTTTTGATCACATAGTGTATATGGGAAAGTGTAGTATTAAAATGACAGTAGGGGGATACAGGATGACTTGGACAGAATTTCAGTTTGGTGCAGTGAATGGCAGCCAGCTCTAAACCTAAAAAAAAAATGTAAATTAATACTAAGGTGTTGGAAAAAACAATCGCGCAATGTTCGAATACAGCATAAATGTTGTGCTGCTTGACATAGTTATGTTAACTAAATATCTAGAAGTAAGGCTGCAAAGTGATGTGAAATAGAACGAGGACCTAGGGTCGGATTTAGGGAAGGAAAATGGTGGACTTAAGTTTATTGGGAGTATTCTAGGCGAGTGTAGTTCACCCATAAAGGAGAA
This sequence comes from Schistocerca piceifrons, assembly GCF_021461385.2. Classification (NCBI taxonomy): domain Eukaryota; kingdom Metazoa; phylum Arthropoda; class Insecta; order Orthoptera; family Acrididae; genus Schistocerca; species Schistocerca piceifrons. The sequence goes on from NC_060138.1 coordinate 771,065,108, forward strand.
CGCATAGAGAAACCCATTCTTGAGTACCGCTCGAGTGTATGGGATCCCCACCATTTGGGATTAAAGGAATAAATCCGAGTAATTCAGAGTCGTTCTGCTAGGTCTGTTAGCCAGAGATGTGCTCAACAAGCGAGTGTTACGCATTTCATTCGTGAATTCGAATAGAATGTCGGGAGCGAAGACGACGCCCTCTTCGCGAAACGCTATTGAGAAAGTTTAGAAAACAAGTACTTGCGACAGCCTGCACAACAGTCCCACTGCCACCAACATACATCTCGCCTAACGACCACGAAGAGAACATAGGGGTGATCAGATCTCAGACAGAAGCGCAGAGACAGTCGTTTTGTCCACTCTCCATTTACGGGTGGAATAAGAAAGGGAATGACTAGCAGTTCTACGAGGTACCCTCCGTCATGCGCCATAAGGTGGCACGTGGAGCGTGCAGATGTAGCCGCATGCAGATGTAGATTTAAGTGAGCTGTCACTCAGTGACATATTGGAAATGTCGAGCGATCCATAGTTTCTTTACAGTCACACAGCAACTATGCGAACCTGTAATCAGCAACACCTTAAACTTACAATCAGAAACTGCTACTCACCCTATGTGATGTATGGTTTACGTATAGTGAGAACATGAGTGGTCCTAACAAACTTCCTTGTGGCACATCCGGCATTACCTTCCAGTTTGTAGAACGTACTGGGTTCCTTCGGTTCATAAAAACAGTCACTTGACAGTCACGGATAGTGCGGTACAATGTAAGCATCTATAGATAATCTAAGGGGACAGAATTTTCCTGTTCGTTTGCATCTTGTGGCATTTTATGGTTATTTAAGAAACACTTATTTTCCACCTGTCATGTTTTGTGTTGGCACTTAGAATGTACCATAAGGTCGTGAAAGAATCAAATGTTAGTTTTATCTTTTTCATTTTCACTCAGGACACAGGAATCTCGTATCAGGGCAGATGGATTCGCTATTGGAAAAATTTGGGCTGGAGTGTCTCTTTCTGCAATAGCTATACAATGAATAAGAACCTCACATAAACCTTGTTCGAAACCGGTACTATTTGTGTCAGTGTCTACAGTCGATGGTTTACTCCGCATTCACTGACGTGTTCCTGACTACCAGTTCTCTTTGAGAATTCTTGCTGTAATATTTGCGTTCATTACTTCACGCTTCATGTAAATTAAAATTTCTGATATGTGTTCCAGTCTTGCAGGACTGTTTAGTAAATCTGAGCTGGCCATCAACGGGAGGAGTTGCTGGTTAACCAGAGTGTGCACCAGTGACGTGCACTATCCCCAAATCTCTGTGCTGTGTGTCAGCGTCTGCTGGAATGTAACGCAGCTGATGGAGGCATTGAGCTCCAGTATTCCCTGGACGTTATTCGAGGGTAGCTATGTGTGTACTGGGGAAGGGTTTCATTCTCATTATCATCGCTAACAACATAAACAAAACTCCACATTTTAGATATCCCCTTCACAGTCATCTGCACTTCGAAGAAAAGATGACAATGAAAGAAATTCTTATTAATAAATAGCATCTCGTGGTTTCACCACCTAAAAATCTATGAGAGTGTCTCCCTTCTCCAGGAGCGTAAACTGTCAAAAAATGAAGAGGACAACAAGTTTTCTTCATATAGACTAATATATTTGCCTTAACTACCATTTGAACGAGATCATCGCTAAAACCCCATCCATCTGAAACGCCACTTTGTTTTCAGTGTTATGAAGTCTAATGGCTGCCTGGGAAAACTGTTTCCTTAAGTTTTCTGAAACTTGTAAAATATTTGTTTTATTACTCATATCATTCAATGACCTAAATTTTGGTAATTTAACTTCGAGGCAGCTTCATAATACGTCCATAAACTATTTAATGTGCCAGTAAAATAACAATAAAGGCTATTTAACTTTTGTAGTTACATCAGACCATACATGATAAACTAATTTTTTAGCAGTCACTTAAGTTAAGCAGGCTAACGACGTTTTGTGTTACTGGAGGATCTAAACAATGTGTGTTTAGTACGCCACCCGCGTGACTAATGTACAATGGAGTGTCGTCGCTTAACTTAGAGACTCGGTGCAATTAACTGGTGCTGTTAAAAATGAAAAGAAACTTTGCAGCAGAAAATAAGTTGGAAAGAAATCGTGGCTTGGCTAACAAAGAGGAATTAAACGGAACTGGGCCAGCAAGACCTGCACTTCATATATTACATTCATTAGCAGAACATTGGGTACAATAGAACATTATGTCTTAATGAATTCTTAGAAGGAAAATTAGATTAACTCTGCTTCTCCAGTCATTAAAATTAAATAATTTGAAACTGAACAAAAGCATAAGAACTCATTCTTCCGGAGGAAGAAAACATTGCGATCACAGTCACGAACCTCTAACAGTGAGAAATGCACAGCCTACATATTTTTATTTCCAACGATCGAATGAAGCACTTCACTTCGAGCGAAAACCTTCTGTTTCACAGAAATATTTTCAGACGTTGTCAAATAATCAGCCAGAGGAGTTTTCGAATTATTATGACTCGTTTTAGAAATTCATTCATCAAACCGAGCTTTATATGCGATGGAGGAGTGCAGGCAAGGAGATTTCGTTTGTTTCCCCAAAAACAAAGTTCTCCGTCTCAGATTGCTCTCTTCTTATCCAGTGGTATAGTTTTACACGGCTTTGTCAAGGGCCCAAGAATCGAGAATATTATGTACATCAGGTTATCTCCACTTGTTGCGGCTATTTGAAGCATGCCATCAATATTTACAATAAAATTGCAGTAGTCATGTCGCAAAGCCATGACCAAATGTTTTCGGTGGGTGATGGATTTGACCAACGTTTTAAACGATTTACATCCAAAAAGGGTTTAAACGGTAAACACCCTGTGTTCGATTGAAAAAGGCATTCTGCAGAACTGTATTCAAAGGCTTCAAACTGTCTACTCACAGCGCAGCGCTAATCACTAAATTGCCGCTTGACATCACGTGACACCGCGCGATTACGTTCCAGCGCCGAACAATGTTCACAGAGCTTCAAATGTCATCTTCAGTATAACACGGGTCCTCCTTTATCTTGGCCACCCCCCTACGTTATTATATTTATTCCTATATTTGTAGTTTTATCCTTTATCGATATTGTGAACCTCATTTATGTAAGCGGACGGACTAGTTAGCCCGTTTCCTGCACTTTTCTGGCTATAAATTTCAGCTCCTCGCTTCACTGGCTCCTACGTGGGCTGCTGCCGCTGCCGCGGTCAGATGGGTCCCCGGTAGGATACAACGGACACTTCCTTTTTGGCTGTCGAGGAGGGCGGCCCAGCTGCTAGTTCTATGCTCCCAAGCTTTGTTTGGCGCGGGTGTGACCCCTTATCACTGACTTGCCAGACTGACATTTATGTTTCCATAACTATTTGGTGGCTCCTGAAGATGAATCTTTAGGCTTTTAAACCGGTCGTGGAACAAATAAGAAATTACTGCTAATGGAAGAGGCTTTTTAATCTGTCAATATGTTCCTCAGCTGTGGTGTTCGCCTGATCAAATATTTTGTACAACATGTGTTGGACGACGTCGATATTTTGAGCTTATTAGCAAATCTTCTCTACGAAATGTAAGGAAATGCTTCTTTCTGGCACAGGCTTAGAATCTAAAGAGTAAAGGTGACAGTCAAAGGAAAATTTGAAACTGTTTTTTTTTTTTTCTATAAACGTTATACATTGCTAACGTGTGGCGAAATTATTCCGCCCACAGTTTGAAACTGACGGGGAATTTAAAGTCTGGCCGTGCACGTTGAGATAATAGGTTGTATAATGGCAGCCAGATTATGTAATTATCCAAAATACCGGTGAACGGCGTAGTGTTACCTCTGCGGCATCGATTCTTGTAGAAAGGGAAGTAAGAGTCGTTTTCGACGGGCTTTATGGCAGGTCGTCAGGGGCATTATTTTACGTGCTAATTTATTCGAAGGAAAAATTTAGTCTCAAATCTAGAATCTTAAAAAATACTTGAATAGTTGTAGGGCCTAATTCATCTTTCCTAACTGCTTCTACATTTTGACGCTGCAAAAAATGAGACAAATAATCTATCCGAGCACCTTGTCATTTGTGACCAATGCTCAGTGTTGTGCAGCCTAAACGAAATACTTGCACAGATACGTAGTAAGTACTATTCGTTTAGAGTTTCCTTCGTAACTGCAAATACGATCGAAAAACAAAGCAGAAAATAACAGTTTCAGAAAAATTGGATAAGAGAAAGAACTTCACAAACTTAGCAAGTGATTAACGCGTTGTTCCACTTCTGACTCTTATGTAAGCAGTTGTTTAGCTTGGTTCTGATTTATAGAGTTGTTAGATGACCAGACTCTGTCCAATTAACGCGTTAAATTGTCAAAATGCCGTAATGGATAGAGGGCCCTGCCCATAATGCTACAAATTGCAGTTGGATTTTGGAACATATACTGTACTCGAACATTACGAATCACCGTGAAGAAAATGAGTTATTGATACATAACCAACACGGATTCAGAAAATATCTTTCTTGTGCAACACAGCTAGCTTTTTATTCTCATGAGACATGAGTGCTGTCGACAAGGGATCTCAGATCTATTCCATGTTCCTAGATCTGCAGAAGGCTTTTGATACCGTTCCTCACAAGCGACTGTTAATCAAATTGCGTGCATATGGCGTACCGTCTCAGTTGTGTGACTGGATTCGTGATTTCCTCTCAGAGAGGTCACAGTTCGTAGTGATAGATGGTAAATCATCGAGTAGAACAGAAGTGATATCTGGCGTTCCGCAAGGTAGTGTCATAGGCCCTCTTCTGTTCCTGATTTACGTAAATGATCTAGGTGATAATCTGAGCAGCCCCCTTAGATTGTTTGCAGACGACGCTGCAATTTACTGTCTAGTAGATTCATCAGACGATCAATTCCAATTCTAAAATGATCTAGAGAGAATTTCTGTATGGTTTTAAAAGTGACAATTGGCACTAAACAAACAAAAAAAAGTGCGAGGTCATCCACACGGGTCCTAAAAGAAATCCGTTAAATTTTCGGTATACGATAAGTCGCACAAATCTATGGGCTGTCAATTCGACTAAAAACCTAGGGATTACAATTATGAGCAACTTAAATTGGAAATACCACATAGATAACATTGTGGGGAAGGCGAAACAAAGACTGCGCTTTGTTGGCAGAACACTTAGAAGATGCGACAAACCCACTAAAGAGACAGCCTACATTACACTTGTCCGTCCTCTGCTGGAATATTACTGCCCGGCGTGGGATCCTTACCAGGTAGGATTGACGGAGGACATCGACAAAGTGCGAAGAAGGGCAGCTCGTTTCGTGTTATCGCGTGGCAGGGGTGAGGGTCTCACTGACATGATACGCGAGTTGAGGTGGCAGTCACTGAAACAAAGGAGCTTTTCTTTGCGGCGGGATGTATTTACGAAATTTCAATCACCAGCTTTCTCTTCCGAATGCGAAAATATTTTGTTGACACTCAATTACGTAGGAAGAAATGATCATCATAATAAAATAAGATAAATCAGAGCTCGTACGGAAAGATTTAGGTGTTCCTTTTCCCACGCGCCATTAGAGAGTGGCATGGTAGAGAAGTAGTATGAAAATGGTTCAATGAACCCTCTGCCAGGCACTTAAGTGTGAATTGCAGAGTAACCATGTTGATGTAGATGTAGAAAAGTTCCCAGTTACGGAGAGATCTGGCGGCCTTTCTGGCAAAGGTAGCGTTTGACAAGCACGAAGACAAGCCGTAGAAACTCTCTTCATGTGCAGGCGGGCATTATCTTGCTGAAATGTGAGCCAAGGATGGCTTGCTTTGAAAGGCAACAAAACGGGGCGTATAACATCGTCGACGTTAGCTGAATAGGTTGAAAATAAATAAATCGCCAGGTACTGATGGGATTCCAATTCGGTTTTACAGAGAGTACTCTACTGCATTGGCTCCTTACTTAGCTTGCATTTATCGGGAATCTCTTGCCCAACGTAATGTCCCGAGCGACTGGAGAAAAGCGCAGGTGACGCCTGTATATAAGAAGGGTAGAAGGACGGATCCTCAAAATTACTGACCAATATCCTTAACATCGGTTTGTTGCAGGATTCTCGAACATATTCTCAGTTCGAATATAACGAATTTCCTTGAGGCAGAGAAGTTGCTGTCCATGCATCAGCATGGCTTTAGAAAACATCGCTCCTGCGAAACGCAACTCGCCCATTTTTCACATGATATCTTGCGAACCATGGATGAAGGGTATCAGACGGATGCCATATTCCTTGACTTCCGGAAAGCGTTTGACTCGGTGGCCCACTGCAGACTCCCAACTAAGGTACGAGCGTATGGGATTGGTTCCCAAGTATGTGAGTGGCTCGAAGACTTCTTAAGTAATAGAACCCAGTACGTTGTCCTCGATGGTGAGTGTTCATCGGAGGTGAGGGTATCATCTGGAGTGCCCCAGGGAAGTGTGGTAGGTCCGCTGTTGATTTCTATCTACATAAATAATCTTTTGGATAGGGTGGATAGCAATGTGCGGCTGTTTGCTGATGATGCTGTGGCGTCCGGGAAGGTGTCGTCGTTAAGTGACTGTAGGAGGATACAAGATGACTTGGACAGGATTTGTGATTGGTGTAAAGAATGGCAGCTAACTCTAAATATAGATAAATGTAAATTAATGCAGATGAATAGGAAAAAGAATCCCGTAATGTTTGAATACTCCATTAGTAGCGTAGCGCTTGACACAGTCACGTCGATTAAATGTTTGGGCGTAACATTGCAGAGCAATATGAAGTGGGACAAGCATGTAATGGCAGTTGTGGGGAAGGCGGATAGTCGTCTTCGGTTCATTGGTAGAATTTTGGGAAGATGTGGTTCATCTGTAAAGGAGACCGCTTATAAAACATGAATACGACCCTTTCTTGAGTACTTCTCGAGCATTTGGGATCCCTATCAGGTCGGATTGAGGGAGGACATAGAAGCAATTCAGAGGCGGGCTGCTAGATTTGTTACTGGTAGGTTTGATCATCACGCGAGTGTTACGTAAATGCTTCAGGAGTTCGGGTGGGAGTCTCTAGAGGAAAGGAGGCACTCTTTTCGTGAATCGCTACTGAGGAAATTTAGAGAACCAGCATTTGAGGCTGACTGCAGTACAATTTTACTGCCGCCAACTTATATTTCGCGGAAAGACCACAGAGATAAGAGAGATTAGGGTTGGTATAGGGGCATATAGGCAGTCATTTTTCCCTCGTTCTGTTTGGGAGTGGAACAGGGAAAGAAGATGCTAGTTGTTGTACTAGGTACCCTCCGCCACACACCGTATGGTGGATTGCGGAGTATGTATGTAGATGTAGATGTAAATGTAGACGTATCGCTGTGCTGTAAGGGCGCTGCGATCGACAACCAAAGGGGGCCTGCTACAAAATTGAACGGCACCAGAGACCATCACTCGTGGCTGTCAGTCCTTATGGCGGGCGACAGTCAGGTTGGTATTCAACTACGGTCTGGGGGGGTCTCCGGACACCTCTTCGCTTGTCATTGGGGCTTATTTCGAAGCGGGACTCTTCACTGACGAGAATTTTACACCAGTCAATGAAATTTCAGGCTGAAGACGTGTCTGGAGAAGCCCTGGTCAGCGGTTGAATATCAACCTGAATGTCGCCTCCCATACGGCGCGACGATGGGGAGTGATGTTTTGGAGTGTCATTTCATAATGTGATCCCTTTGGTTGTCATTCGCTGCCCCCTTACCGCACAGCGGCACGTTGACAATATTTTGCACTCCGTTTTGTTGTCCTTCATGGTAAACCATCCTGGGCTTACATTCCAGCAAGATAATGCTCACCCGCACACGGCGAGAATTTCTACTGCTTGTCTTCCTGCTTGCTACCTTAGCCAGCAAATCACCGGATCTCTCTCCAATTGAAAAACGTTTGGAGCGTTTCGAGACAGGGCTCTTCAACCAGTTCGGGATTTTGAGGATCTAACTCCTTAATTAGACAGAATTTGGCACGATACACCTCAGGAGGATACGGAACAACAATCAGTGCCAGACAGAATAACCCCTTGCATAAGAAGCAGAGTAGACCAACGCGTTATTGACGTGCGCGACTTCTGAAACTCTTTGTCTGGAATAAATCATCCAGTTTTGCTGAAATTATAATAATTTGTTTGTTGTACATGCAAATCACGTCTACCGAGTTCCGTCCCATTCGGGTAATTCCTTCGTGGTGTGTCATTTTCTGTCCTGGAGGTATGTTACCCACTCCCCTGAAAGTGTTGGAGCTAAATCTTCTAGCGCAGTGAAGTATTATTTTCTCCGGGAATTTTTTTCCAGTTTCGTGTTATACAGCCTGGGGAGTCAGCTGCTCCTGGCCATTCATTTCATTTGGAGAGCGCCTCTTCAGAATCTCATCACGTCGCTAATATAAACTTAAATGTACCAGTTTCGTTGTGTAAACTGTTTTGGAGTGTACACTTTAAAGAACTATGTGAGAGTTAACAAAAACAGAAAATATGAATTATACATTGAAGAGCCAAAGAAACTGGTACACCTGCCTAACATCGTGTAGGGCGAGCGCGCAGAAGTGCCGCAAAACGGCGTGGCATTGACGCGACTGATGTCTGAAGTAGTGCTGGAGGGAACTGACCCCATGAATCCTGCAGGGCTGTCTAGAAATCCGTAAGAGTACGAGGGGGTGGACACCTCTTCTGAACAGCACATTGCAAGGCATCCCAGATATGTCCTGTAATGTTCATTTCTGGAAAATTTGGTGGCCAGCGGAAGTGTTTAAACTTAGGAGCGTGTTCTTGAAGCCAGTCTATCAATTCTGGACGTGTGGGTTGTCTCATTGTCCTACTGGAATTGCCGAAGTCCGTCGGAATGCACAATGCACATAAATGGATGCAGGATACCAGACAGAATGCTTATATACGTGTCACCGGTCAGAGTTGCACACGCCCCACAACATTACAGAGCCTCCACCAGCTTGAACAGTCGCCTGCTGGCATGCAGAGTCCAGGTAACATGTTTACAGTCATCAACAATCCAATGTTGGTGTTGACGTGCTCAGGCGAGGCGTAAAGATTTGTGTCGTGCAGTCTTCAACCATACACGAGTGGGCCTTCGGCTCCGAAAGCCCATATCGATGTTGTATCGTTGAATGGTTTGCACGCTGTCACTTGTTGATGGCCCACCATTGAAATCTGCAGCAATTTGCGGAAGTGTTGCACTTCTGTCACTTTGAACGATTCTCTTCAGCCGTCGTTGGTCCCCTTTTGCAGGATCATTTCTGGCCGCAGTGATGTCTGAGATTTAATGTTTTGCCTGGTTCCTGATATTCACGGTACACTAGTGAAATGGTCGTATGGGAAAATCCCCACTTCATCGCTATCTCGGAGATGGTGTGTCCCGTTACTCGTGCGCCGATTGTAACACCACATTCAAACTCACTTAAATCTTTATGCCATTGTAGCAGCAGTAATAGATCTAACAACTGCGCCAGACGCTACTTGTCTTATATAGGCGTTATCGACAGCAGCGCCGCATTCTGCCTGTTGACATGTATAATACGCATACCCATACCATTTTGTTTGGCGCTTCAGTGTATAAACATTTCATGCTCGGTGTAAATAGTGTAGAGAACTACACTCCTGGAAATTGAAATAAGAACACCGTGAATTCATTGTCCCAGGAAGGGGAAACTTTATTGACACATTCCTGGGGTCAGATACATCACATGATCACACTGACAGAACCACAGGCACATAGACACAGGCAACAGAGCATGCACAATGTCGACACTAGTACAGTGTATATCCATCTTTCGCAGCAATGCAGGCTGCTATTCTCCCATGGAGACGATCGTAGAGATGCTGGATATAGTCCTGTGGAACGACTTACCATGCCATTTCCACCTGGCGCCTCAGTTGGACCAGCGTTCGTGCTGGACGTGCAGACCGCGTGAGACGACGCTTCATCCAGTCCCAAACATGCTCAATGGGGGACAGATCCGGAGATCTTGCTGGCCAGGGTAGTTGACTTACACCTTCTAGAGCACGTTGGGTGGCACGGGATACATGCGGACGTGCATTGTCGTGTTGGAACAGCAAGTTCCTTGCCGGTCTAGGAATGGTAGAACGATGGGTTCGATGACGGTTTGGATGTACCGTGCACTATTCAGTGTCCCCTCGACGATCACCAGTGGTGTACGGCCAGTGTAGGAGATCGCTCCCCACACCATGATGCCGGGTGTTGGCCCTGTGTGCCTCGGTCGTGTGCAGTCCTGATTGTGCCGCTCACCTGCACGGCGCCAAACACGCATACGACCATCATTGGCACCAAGGCAGAAGCGACTCTCATCGCTGAAGACGACACGTCTCCATTCGTCCCTCCATTCACGCCTGTCGCGACACCACTGGAGGCGGGCTGCACGATGTTGGGGCGTGAGCGGAAGACGGCCTAACGGTGTGCGGGACCGTAGCCCAGCTTCATGGAGATGGTTGCGAATGGTCCTCGTCGATACCCCAGGAGCAGTAGTGTCCCTAATTTGCTGGGAAGTGGCGGTGCGGTCCCCTACGGCACTGCGTAGGATCCTACGGTCTTGGCGTGCATCCGTGCGTCGCTGCGGTCCGGTCCCAGGTCGACGGGCACGTGCACCTTCCGCCGACCACTGACGACAACATCGATGTACTGTGGAGACCTCACGCCCCACGTGTTGAGCAATTCGGCGGTACGTCCACCCGGCCTCCCGCATGCCCACTATACGCCCTCGCTCAAAGTCCGTCAACTGCACATACGGTTCACGTCCACGCTGTCGCGGCATGCTACCAGTGTTAAAGACTGCGATGGAGCTCCGTATGCCACGGCAAACTGGCTGACACTGACGGCGGCGGTGCACAAATGCTGCGCAGCTAGCGCCATTCGACGGCCAACACCGCGGTTCCTGGTGTGTCCGCAGTGGCGTGCGTGTGATCATTTCTTGTACAGCCCTCTCGCAGTGTCCGGAGCAAGTATGGTGGTCTGACACACCGGTGTCAATGTGTTCTTTTTTCCATTTCCAGGAGTGTATGTCGACAAGCCCAGTGCGGTAATATGTGGGAATAAAACGCATGATAGGGTCCTGTACTGATGTTGTATGACGGACGTCGTAAGAGATCGGTTTAAGTTCGTTGTTGATCGATTAACTCAGTTTTATATTTTTGAGGGCACGCAACCCTCTGACCGAACAATGTATCTGAGTCACCGACAACACAGAGTATAGCGCGACTGCAGGGACTTATCTCTGGCACGCCTCCCGTGGGAACCGACCCACATTCGCAGCTTATTGTCCCGCACTATATTCGTAGAGCCCCTGCCCATTATACTCATTACTCACGGCTTTTTGACGATTCTCGTAAGAGTTCGGGCACTGTTTGTGCATCCGTACAGATGAAGATGGTAAAATGGCCGGTGAGCCTTAATTATATATATACACTCCTGGAAATTGAAATAAGAACACCGTGAATTCATTGTCCCAGGAAGGGGAAACTTTATTGACACATTCCTGGGGTCAGATACATCACATGATCACACTGACAGAACCACAGGCACATAGACACAGGCAACAGAGCATGCACAATGTCGACACTAGTACAGTGTATATCCACCTTTCGCAGCAATGCAGGCTGCTATTCTCCCATGGAGACGATCGTAGAGATGCTGGATGTAGTCCTGTGGAACGGCTTGGCATGCCATTTCCACCTGGCGCCTCAGTTGGACCAGCGTTCGTGCTGGACGTGCAGACCGCGTGAGACGACGCTTCATCCAGTCCCAAACATGCTCAATGGGGGACAGATCCGGAGATCTTGCTGGCCAGGGTAGTTGACCTACACCTTCTAGAGCACGTTGGGTGGCACGGGATACATGCGGACGTGCATTGTCCTGTTGGAACAGCAAGTTCCCTTGCCGGTCTAGGAATGGTAGAACGATGGGTTCGATGACGGTTTGGATGTACCGTGCACTATTCAGTGTCCCCTCGACGATCACCAGTGGTGTACGGCCAGTGTAGGAGATCGCTCCCCACACCATGATGCCGGGTGTTCGCCCTGTGTGCCTCGGTCGTATGCAGTTCTGATTGTGGCGCTCACCTGCACGGCGCCAAACACGCATACGACCATCATTGGCACCAAGGCAGAAGCGACTCTCATCGCTGAAGACGACACGTCTCCATTCGTCGCTCCATTCACGCCTGTCGCGACACCACTGGAGGCGGGCTGCACGATGTTGGGGCGTGAGCGGAAGACGGCCTAACGGTGTGCGGGACCGTAACCCAGCTTCATGGAGACGGTTGCGAATGGTCCTCGCCGATACCCCAGGAGCAACAGTGTCCCTAATTTGCTGGGAAGTGGCGGTGCGGTCTCCTACGGCACTGCGTAGGATCCTACGGTCTTGGCGTGCATCCGTGCGTCGCTGCGGTCCGGTCCCAGGTCGACGGGCACGTGCACCTTCCGCCGACCACTGACGACAACATCGATGTACTGTGGAGACCTCACGCCCCACGTGTTGAGCAATTCGGCGGTACGTCCACCCGGCCTCCCGCATGCCCACTATACGCCCTCGCTCAAAGTCCGTCAACTGCACATACGGTTCACGTCCACGCTGTCGCGGCATGCTACCAGTGTTAAAGACTGCGATGGAGCTCCGTATGCCACGGCAAACTGGCTGACACTGACGGCGGCGGTGCACAAATGCTGCGCAGCTAGCGCCATTCGACGGCCAACAGCGCGGTTCCTGGTGTGTCCGCTGTGGCGTGCGTGTGATCATTGCTTGTACAGCCCTCTCGCAGTGTCCGGAGCAAGTATGGTGGTCTGACACACCGGTGTCAATGTGTTCTTTTTTCCATTTCCAGGAGTGTATATATGATGAAGATGGTCAAGTGGCCAGTGAGCCTTAACTATATATAAGGCTCACCGGCCATTTGACCATCTTCACCTGTATCTTATCTGGCCAGTGAGCCCTGGCCATTTGACGATCTTCTTCTGTGCAGATGCACAAACAGCGCCAGAACTCTTACGGGAATCGGCAGTACAGCCGCGAGGAATGAGTATAATGGGCAGCGGCCACTATGAATATAGTGGGGGACAATTAGGTTGTGAATGTGGGTCTCACGGGAGGCGTGCCAGAGATAAGTCCCTGCAGTCACACTACACTCTGTGTCCTCCGTGGCTCAGATGGATAGAGCGTTTGCCATGTAAGCAGGAGATCCCGGGTTTGAGGCCCGGGTGGGGTGCACGTTTTCAACTGTCCTCGTTGACATATATCATCGCCTGTAAGCAGTTAAGAATATTAGTTTCATTGTAATTTCATTCTAACGAGTTACATGGTCACTGCACTGTCCGAAAGAACAGATACCATTTTCATATATATTTTTCTGGACTTCCTAACGGTGGTCCTACGACATTTTCTGGTAAATAACAACATCGTTAGCGTAAAATCTGATATTGCTGAAGATCTTATCTCATAATCGTTCATGTATATTGAGAACATAGAATTTTATCTATTATTCTTGAAAACAATTACACATTTACGAAGATATTCCGTGTGATCATATCTTTTTTAGTTGTCGACGACGTGGAGCAGTATTGATACACTCCTGGAAACTGAAATAAGAACACCGTGAATTCATTGTCCCAGGAAGGGGAAACTTTATTGACACATTCCTGGGGTCAGATACATCACATGATCACACTGACAGAACCACAGGCACATAAACACAGGCAACAGAGCATGCACAATGTCGGCAGTAGTACAGTGTATATCCACCTTTCGCAGCAATGCAGGCTGCTATTCTCCCATGGAGACGATCGTAGAGATGCTGGATGTAGTCCTGTGGAACGGCTTGCCATGCCATTTCCACCTGGCGCCTCAGTTGGACCAGCGTTCGTGCTGGACGTGCAGACCGCGTGAGACGACGCTTCATCCAGTCCCAAACATGCTCAATGGGGGACAGATCCGGAGATCTTGCTGGCCAGGGTAGTTGACTTACACCTTCTAGAGCACGTTGGGTGGCACAGGATACATGCGGACGTGCATTGTCCTGTTGGAACAGCAAGTTCCTTGCCGGTCTAGGAATGGTAGAACGATGGGTTCGATGACGGTTTGGATGTACCGTGCACTATTCAGTGTCCCCTCGACGATCACCAGTGGTGTACGGCCAGTGTAGGAGATCGCTCCCCACACCATGATGCCGGGTGTTGGCCCTGTGTGCCTCGGTCGTGTGCAGTCCTGATTGTGCCGCTCACCTGCACGGCGCCAAACACGCATACGACCATCATTGGCACCAAGGCAGAAGCGACTCTCATCGCTGAAGACGACACGTCTCCATTCGTCCCTCCATTCACGCCTGTCGCAACACCACTGGAGGCGGGCTGCACGATGTTGGGGCGTGAGCGGAAGACGGCCTAACGGTGTGCGGGACCGTAGCCCAGCTTCATGGAGATGGTTGCGAATGGTCCTCGTCGATACCCCAGGAGCAGCAGTGTCCCTAATTTGCTGGGAAGTGGCGGTGCGGTCCCCTATGGCACTGCGTAGGATCCTACGGTCTTGGCGTGCATCCGTGCGTCGCTGCGGTCCGGTCCCAGGTCGACGGGCACGTGCACCTTCCGCCGACCACTGACGACAACATCGATGTACTGTGGAGACCTCACGCCCCACGTGTTGAGCAATTCGGCGGTACGTCCACCCGGCCTCCCGCATGCCCACTATACGCCCTCGCTCAAAGTCCGTCAACTGCACATACGGTTCACGTCCACGCTGTCGCGGCATGCTACCAGTGTTAAAGACTGCGATGGAGCTCCGTATGCCACGGCAAACTGGCTGACACTGACGGCGGCGGTGCACAAATGCTGCGCAGCTAGCGCCATTCGACGGCCAACAGCGCGGTTCCTGGTGTGTCCGCTGTGGCGTGCGTGTGATCATTGCTTGTACAGCTCTCTCGCAGTGTCCGGAGCAAGTATGGTGGGTCTGACACACCGGTGTCAATGTGTTCTTTTTTCCATTTCCAGGAGTGTAGTTGTTCAAAATGCAGAAAGAAAATGTAGTAACACTTAATAAGATTACTGTTTTTATTTCTATTTCAAGAAGTAATCCACTAAGATACAATACATATGCAAAGCACTGAACTACGGCAGATAAATAATAATCGGTGGTAGAAAATAGTGATTGCAAATGAACTTTTATATTAACTGAGTATTGTATTAACGACAATAATAGTGGATGAGGTGTTTCGCGTTCTACTGTGACTAGATTAGAGGTCCTTCACGCTATTTTTACATACTGAACAATGCAAGTACAAAGCAGCGCCAATGTATTATATTTCTATTTCCATTTCTGTTTTGGACACGGACATGTTTAGTTAATGCGCTTTTGTTATTCAGCATTCTTTCATTTAACTGCGGCTTACAAATGTGTACTCTAATGTAAAATACATTTCGTTATGTTAATAAATTACTTTTCTATGACTAACGAAATGATGCTTCAATCTGAAAATACTGATGTATTGTTAAATTATATCTTCCCTAGGGATACCACATCGTTACGTTCAAATGTTCAGATATGTGTGAAATCTTATGGGACTTAACTGCTAAGGTCATCAGTCCCTAGGCTTACACACTACTTAACCTAAATTAACCTTAGGACAAACACACACACCCATGCCCAAGGGAGGATTCGAACCTCCGCAAGGACCAGCCGCACAGTCCATGACTGCAGCGCCTGAGACCGCTCGGCTAATCCCGCGCGGCCTTCGTTATGACTTGGCACATACGAACCACAGAGATTTAGGAAAAGACTTCATACTCCTCAACTGTTTTAAGGTCAATGAACATCAGTTTATTTTTATACGTATGAGGTTGTTCTCATTAACATTAAAATGAATCAGCTACAATATGATCAAGAGTACTGCCGCACCGAAGTGCATCTGCGATTCCGAGAACTCTGTATTGATGCATAATCCTTACATGTCACGTATCTTTGAAATCAACTGTTTGTACAGATAGTAGTTCTCGCGTTGCTGTGTGGACTGTCTGTTCAGTTTCTACTTATTTGATGAGGGCGTAGAAAGACGAAAGCCAGTTCACAACAATACATGCAATAAATATTATTGTAGGATATTAATGATGTGTATTTCAGTTTTTTATTGTACTAGAGTTTTTATTATAGTCTTATTATAATCTCCAAACAATGAATAAATATATAGTCTTTAATTGTTGAATTTTTGGATTTTCCAGTTTTCTTTTTCTACGATTAATGGCTTCTCTCAGTTTACTTCTACATTGTGCTCTTTACTTCTGCCGAGTTATGCACCCGTCAAGCAAACACAAAATTTTCTCTTTAAGCTCTCTGATAACTCTTTCGCTTTCTGCTGTAACAAAGCACTTAGGTAAATTTCTGTTATCTCTCCCCGCGTCCCTAACTCAGCGGTTCACTATGCTAGGGGTCCCGGGTTCTATTCCCTGCAGGGGACTGGGGGTTGTGTGTCCATCACCATCATTTTCATCATCATCGGCACGCAAGTCGCCAAAGTGGCTTCAACTAAAAAGACTTGCAATACGGCGGCCGAACCCCGAAGGGCCAACAAATGCCATATGATCATTTCGTTTTTCACAGCAGAAATTCCTAACTCTTAATTGTTTCTGCAACAGCCTTTACTGCCGCAATAAAAAAAAAAGTTCAAATGTGTGTGAAATCTTATCGGACACAACTCCTAAGGTCATCAGTCCCTAAGCTTACACACTACTTAACCTAAATTAGCCTAAGGACAAACACACACACCCATGCCCGAGGGAGGACTCGAACCTCCGCCGGGACCAGCCGCACAGTCAATGACTGCAGCGCCTAAGACCGTTCGGCTAATAGCGCGCGGCTTACTGCCACAATTCCGCTTGGAAGGAACTCTTCATCTACGGCTGTAATTGATTATTTCATTTTAGAACCTTTTACTGAAATTTTTACATACTACCTGATGTTTGAATATTCCTCAATGCACGTTTGCATGAAAGTTTCGTATGACAGTGAAAGCGTGAGGTGAAGCAGTTTGTATGTCTTTGATGGTGTGACTGGGAAAGGAGTCACTGAGGACAGTTTGTGATAAATGTTACCTTCAAATTTGCGCATGTTATCTATGGCAGGCACCAAGAATTAAATGTTCTGATGAACTCTACTCTTTACATATAGTAAATCATTTGTGAACGTGAGTCTTCTAACAATATTGACATATGCAAGCATTAAATGGGAATAAAACCCAGCAGATCTACTTCCGCAGTTAAGGTATAATTACAGTCAGGCGTATCACAGTGTGCTATAGAAATAGGGCGTCTACTGGAAACACACTCCAAAGGTGAAGTGCGCTGGACAGTACGATTTTTGTGGACAAAACGTCTCATTTGTGCATAGATTCACCCTAAAATTTTAACGGTAAATAGACCCGGTGTAATGTCGCCTCCAGACATAATGAAATAGTGCCAGCAATTTGATCAAGGCCGGAAAGGTATGGGCAATGCTGATCGGGAACTCCAGATTTTACGCAGTGGAATTCCCATCTTTACAAAGAACATCTGCGGGAGGAAGAGATTTTGCAACAATGAAGACGTTGACATTACAGTTCTCGAATGGTTTCATGACCAAGGATCGTATTTAAGTCGTAGAGGAACTGAACGAGCCCGCCTGTGTGGCCGTGTGGTTCTGGGCGCTTCAGTTTGGAACCGCGAGACGGCTACGGTCACAGGTTTGAATCCTGCCTCGGGAATGGATGTGTGTGATGTCCTTAGGTTAGTTAGGCTTAAGTAGTTCTAAGCTCTAGGGGACTGATGACCCCAGATGTAGTCCAATAGTGCTCAGAGCCATTTGAACAATTTTTGAACTGAACGATTGGTAGCATGGTCCGACTGTTGTTTACAGACATTGGGTGACTATGTTGAAGAATAGTGTCTTGTATCTGCGTCCCTTTGACATGTAGAGTGGAATCCAGTAGTTTATTTTGCCTTCCATAACAATGTGTAACTTACTTTTTGAAGTCTTGTCGCATGATTCAGTATTTGTTAATTAATGCTTCCATTTGTTAATAAGTATGGAATGTAAATAAAAATAAAAAAGTGCAATCAACGTGATTAGAATCAACGACCTCACGATTACTAAATTTTCCCGCTGCATACTTTAACGCTTTGTGTTGCAAAAAATGAAGAAAATATAATTTTAATATTTTTCACAAAATTAACCTTTATTATCACAGTAAGCAACGAAGACTAGAAGAAATTAGGAAAACATTAACAATCAATTGTTTAAAAAAGATGATTTCATTTTGGAACCAGTAGGACGTTTACAGTCACCCATCATTTCATGTGATATATGAAGGCAAATTCATTTTTTCCATAGAAACAGTCCCACATATGGACTCTTCCATAAACTCATAATGCCTAAAACAAACTATAATCCTAAATAACAAGCAAATGTTGGCCAGAGATTTAATAAATTTTGTATCAAAACTACACACTGCTCTAATGATTCCATTTCGAAACCACTCATAAAAGCAGAGGTGCAAACTCAAATTTACTTCACAATAACTTTAGTTATACTTACTTACTGCAATCACGTAGCACAATCTCCGCGCCTACTATTCCTTTGAGCGCTGTAAGTCACTGCTACAGAGCACTACGTTCTTTAGAAGTACCTCAGTGTACCACTAGATGTCTATGTCTTACAACAGCATCGATGGTTTTATGCTGAAAGCACTGGTACCTCAAAACAAAACTGATAAAGTGGTGATTACAGCCAGAAACGACTGGTAACTTCCGTATATCAGTTAACTACGACCTAAAAATTATTTCTCTGAATTTGTTACAGCTTCGGCACATATATTATTTTACTTTAAAGTGTAGTTGGCAGTGGTTTTAAATCTTCTAATGTTCAAATGCTTCTATTTTCGATTTTTTAAATAACATGTCATACTGCTTTATGGAATTGAAACACTACAAGTATGGAGAAAAAAGAAGAACGCCCGTACGCAAAGTTACCTTCTCAGTAGATGAACAGTTCTACCTAAGATTTTAAAGTGTGCTTCTTCCTCATTCCCCTAAATAATAGTGAATTACAGAATGCGTGATGGTGAAGGAATAGGAACATGTGTCCTAGAGCTCTCGACACAACAGGTTCTTCGATATTATAGGAACCGGGCAACAGCATTCATTAGAATGTGTGTTCACACGTAGAGCCATCTTCTCTGCCAGTACGTTAACACCATTTCGTGAACTTTATTTCTCTGCTGTTCTCGTTTGTAATTAAACCTCACCGACGAGACCCCTCTGTCGTACAATATGACTCAATAAGTTTGTTGTGTACATAGTTCCGCGTAGTCAGCGCATACACAACTTTCCCACTAGAGCGCGTCCCACTAAGCACAACAGCGCAGGCGCAGCGCTCGTCTGTCTCCACACTACGAGATGGCGCTGCCATAGAGACGGACCAAATTCTGCTTCCGCCGATCGGCGTATTAATATGTAACGCAGCCAATGAGATTTCTGCTAACGTAGAACCTTTTCTCCCCATGGATCACACTCGCGCAGTGATACATGAACGTGCGAGGTATTATAACGAGTGTACAGACCTCCAATTAGTCAGTCTGCATTAGTGTGCATTTGTCTGCACCAGTCTGTACCAGTATGTACGAGTTCTACATTTGTCTGTACCAGTCTATAGTCAAGTTGCAGTCTGCGCCTAATAAGATTACCATATTCCTGCGAATAGCCATGAAGATAAATGTATAGACATTTTTGTCAAGTATCAGAGATATATGTGAGAAAAAGATTAATGTACCAAAAGGAACTTCAGATTGTTAATTGTAAATAGCATTCAGAACCAAGTTAAGTAATTTTTATGCTTGTTCTTATGTTAATAAATGTGTGTTAAAACTAATCAAGTTCTGTTTAAAGTTGGTCACCGTCAATCTGCTACTCTAAGCAGTGGCATTTCTATCGTCTGACCTAACGGCAGAAGATAAACACGCCACGATAAGACTACTAGACATATTGCTGACACTCGCCTACTTCGTTAGAGCGACAAGTCAAATAATCTTATGGTGTGTGTACTGAAGGTCTTACAGTATGCACACCACAAAGATATTTATATTTCGTGAAATATCCGTTGCTCTAGAAGCATAAGCGTATTTTTCTCTTCGGCACATTCATCTGTAATGTATGCTACCCACCATGCATGATCGTGAAAAGTGCATGTATGGAGAATATCGGCAGGTCTGTGGGCAACACCTTGACAGAGAACGAGATTGAGGAACAGAAGCGGAAAGCGGGGACGGTGGAGCGCTGCCCGCCATTGGAGAAACGGCACCTGCGGACGGCCGCTGTGAAATATGTGACGTCTGGCACGCTGAGGGGGTTCGTTGGGATGGGTTACGGTGTGGATGTGTGGAAGCGCGCCGTGGCGCTGCAGCAGGGGCAATCCATCGCGCTCCCCCGTGGCCCTGAGTAAAGCGGCGCGCCGCTGGGACTCACCGGCCCCACAGTCCTCAGTACACTCTACACTTCGCGATCTGTGCTGCCGTTCCGAATGCCAATACTCATTACGTCGATTTGTTGGCGCTGCATGTAACACAAGTTCTGGGACTCTGCTGAAATGGCACACAGCTCGACAGCCGCCGAATCTATTTATCAGACGTCGCGCACTGTGCTTGTCATTCGGCTACTGCAGTCTGTTGCGTGGCAGGGTCCGTAGTCTCTTCGGTAGGTAGCCAGTTCGAATCCTGGAGAAGGAAAATAGTTTTTAATCACAGTATTTGGGGGGGGGGGGGGGTAATGAGAGCATGGTCGCTGGTTTAAACGAGTAGGGTATACGTCGCCGACGACTGTTACCCTTCATTCTCATCATTTCCTTGCTGCATTCTCTCTCATCTACATCAACAAGGCAAACCTATCTACAGCTAAACTCCGCAAGCCACCATATGGTGAGTGATGGAGGGTACTTCGTTTACCCGTATCAGCTCCCTCCTTCTCTGCTCCATTCGCGAATGGAGTCCTGGAAGAACGGGTACTGCTTATTTTCGACATGAGCTAGAATCTAATTTTTATTCCATAATATTTCCACGAGATGTGTATAAGAGTGTACACTCTCACGATTTTAACAGTGAACCACAATTAATTTGCACAATGCCTCTCTTTTAGTGTCTTCCATGGGGTTCGATGGGCATTTCCATGACGTTATAAGCTACATAGACTATGAAAAAACAGGAATATGTTATTTGAAGGTTCATAAACCTTGAAGACTATAGTATAGCAACCGAACATTGGTGGTTAAGGACTGCTGCTTAATCTAAAAGTGTTTATCAGTAGTACCAATATGCAAGCTGTTTGCTCAAATGGTTCAAATAGCTCTCAGCACTATGGGATTTAACATCTGAGGTCATCAGTCCCCTAGAACTCAGAACTACTTAAACCTAACTAACCTAAGGACATCACACACATCAATGCCCGAGGCAGGATTCGAACCTGCGACCGTAGCAGTCGCGCGGTTCCGGACTGAAGCGCCTAGAACCGCTCGGTCACCGTGGCCGGCTGCAAGTTGTTTGTATTTAAATAAGTAATAGAGACAATTTAAATTTGGAAATATTTAGTTTGTGCTTACCCTAACATATTTCGAGAAATACAATTTTATTTTGGTCGAATTTTCGCATAGATTTGTAATTATACTTTATTACACTAAGCATCCCGCAAGTGTGTGCATATGTGTGTGTTTGTACTCTATAAATAACAAACAATTTTATCAAATAATTTAATTTCGAGATATCGGTACTGTCATCGTCATCTATGTCACTGTCTACGATTGTGTGTTTGTGTGTGTGTGTGTGTGTGTGTGTGTGTGTGTGTGTGTGTGTGTGCGTGTGTGTTGTATTTTTATCACATGCGGGTGGTCATTATAGGAAATACTATCCGCAAACGCTTTCGAGAGCCTTCGTTCCGATTGGTAAATGTCTTTGAGGACCACAGTTTCGATTGCGGTATTTCGTTTTGTAATTGCCCTCGACTAAGATGAAACGTTCGTAATACTTGCCGATCAGTATCAGCAATTGTACACACATCAAAAAAAGTTTTGCATCACCTCGTTTCCGAGAGTTCCTGAACCTGTACAAAAAATTGGAATAGAGATCAACATAAATATAATTTCCGCGCTTTTTATTGCTCATGAAAACCACACATTGCATGTTGTACCACTTTATAGCGAGACCTTCAGAGGTGGTGGCTCAGAGTGCTGTACACACCGGTACCTCCAATGCCCAGTAGCACGTCTTCTTGAATTGATGCATGCCTGTATTCGTCGTGGCATACTATCCACAAGTTCATCAAGGCATTGTTGGTCCAGATTGGCTCACTCCTCAATGGCGATTCGGCGTAGATCCCTCAGAGTGGTTGGACGGTCACGTCGTCCATAAACAGACCTTTTTATTCTATCCCAGGCATTTTCGATATGGATCATGTCTGGAGAACATGCTAACCACTCTAGTCGAGCGATGTCGTTATCCTGAAGGAAGTCATTCACAAGATGTGCACGATGGGGGCGCGAATTGTCGTCCATGAAGACGAATGTCTCGCCAATATGCTGCCGATATGGTTGCACTATCGGTCGCAGGAGGGCTTTCACGTATCGTACAGCCATTACGACGCCTTTCATGACCACCGGCGGGGTTTGTCGACCCCACGTAGTGCTATCTCAAAACAGCAGTGAAACTCCACCTTGCTGCACTCGCTGGACGATGTGTCTAAGGCGTTCAGCCTGACCGGGTTGCCTCCAAACCCGTCTCCGACGATTGTCTGGTTGAAGGCATATGCGACGCTCATCGGTGAAGAGAACGTGATGCCAATTCTGAGGGGTCCATTCGGCATGTTGTTGGGCCCATCTGTACCGCGCTGCCTGGTGTCATTGTTGCAAATATGGACGTCGGGAGTGACACTGCGCATCATGCAGCCTTCTGCGCACAGTTTGAGTCGTAATACGACGTCTTGCGGCTGCACGAAAGGATTATTCAACATGGTAGCGTTGATGTCAGGGTTCCTCCGAGCCATAATGCGTAGGTAGAGGTCATCCACTGCAGTAGTAGCCCTTGGGCGGCCTGAGCGAGGCATCTCATCGACAGTTCCTGTCTCTCTGTATCTCCTCCATGTCCGAAAAACATCGCTTTCTTTCACTCCGAGACGCCTCGAAACTTCCCTTGCTGAGAGCCCTTACTGGCACAAAGTAACAATGCGGACGCGATCGAACTGCGGTATTGACCGTCTAGGCATGGTTGAACTCCAGACATCACGAGCCGTGTACCTCCTCCCTGGAGGCATGACTGTAACTGATCGGCTGTCGGCCCCCCTCCGTCTATCAGGCGCTGCTCATGCATGGTAGTTTACATCTTTAGGCTGGTTTAGTTGCATCTCTGAACAGTCAAAGGGATTGTGTCTATGATACAATATCCATAGTCAACGTCTATCTTCAGGAGTTCTGGGAGCCGGGGTGACGCAAAACTTTTTTTGATGTGTATATTTTATCTTTACCCTAAGCCCAAAGTAGAGGCGAAAAACGACTATTACCACCAACATTATAATAGTAATACATAGGTTTCGAATGTGAGTCATACTTCAAATATACCTCATAACTTCAAAAACGCAAAATGAAATCAGCAGCTGACATGTCCCTGTTGCTTGGTTTTGCTAACAGGTGGTTGCACTAGTAAACGTTCAAACTTCGATCGCTGTACCATAGCGAAAGACACAACGGAGGCTCAGATTCATTATTTACCCCATCTGTGATTTTGGCTAAATGTCACGATATTCTAAAATGTCTGCAAAAATGAGGCAGCAACGCAAAAATATGTTGTGTTTGCGTGAAGTATCATAATGTGTTCATCAAATATCATGATGTTATTTTACACACATATTCCTTAAATCGATGACAAAACAATCTCAGTGGTCTCTCAGATAAAGTGCCTCAGTGCTATTTACATGCCTAACAAGAGATGGTATAGGGAAAGTAACAAACAGTTGGCTTTTAATGTTAGGTCTTTGAGATCGAAACCAACCTAATCAGGATAAAAATACTAGGCAAACATATAAAAAAAGGCGTTCTGAATGTAATTATTTCGGCCGAAATTTTTATCAATGTATTATTTCCACTTGCTGATACAACTGTCTCTTACTTCCAAACTACAGTCAGCATAAAACTCCCTAGCAGATTAAAACTGTGTGCCCGACCGAGACTCGAACTCGGGGCCTTTAACTTTCGCGGGCAAGTGCTCTACCATCTTTTTTTTTTTTTTTTTTTATCTCATTTTGTTCACTTTTGTTCGTTGCATCTCCTCGGGGCGGACGTCGTAAGACAGCCTTTTAGGTTCGTTGTTGATCAATTAACTCAGTTTTTTTTATTACAGAGGGCAGATAACCCTCTGACCGAACACGCTGAGCTACCGTGCCGGCCCCATCTGAGCTACCGAAACACGACTCACGCCCGGTACTCACAGCTTTACTTCTGCCAGTATCTTGTCTCCCGAGTTCGAGTCTCGGTCGGGCACACAGTTTTAATCTGCCAGAAAGTTTCATATCAGCGCACACTCCGCTGCAGAGTGAAAATCTCATTCTGGAAACATCCCCCAGGCTGTGGATAAGCCATGTCTCCGCAATATCCTTTCTTTCAGGAGTGCTAGTTCTGCATGATTCGCAGGAGAGCTTCTGTAAAGTTTGGAAGGTAGGAGACAAGATACTGGCAGAAGTAAAGCTGTGACTACCGGGCGTGAGTCGTGCTTCGGTAGCTCAGATGGTAGAGCACTTGCCCGAGAAAGGCAAAGGTCCCGAGTTCGAGTCTCGGTCGAGCACACAGTTTTAATCTGCCAGGAAGTTTCATATCAGCGCACACTCCGCTGCAGAGTGAAAATCTCATTCTGGATACAGTCAGCATAGTCAGCATTGGTTCAGAAAATATCATTCTTATGAAACACAACTTTCTTTCTATTCGCATTGGGTAACGAGTGCTAACGACAGGGGATTTCAAACCGACTCCATATTTCTATGTTTCCAGAAAGCTTTTGACATGGTCCCTCATAGGAGACTTCAAATCAGGTTTCGCACTTATGGCGCATCGTCTCAGTTCTGCGATTGGATTCGTGATTTTCCGTCAGAAACGTCACAGTTCGCAGTAATCGACTGGAAGTCATCAGTTGCCCAAGGAAGTGTTGAAGACCCTCTGCTGAGCGTAATCTATATTAACGTTATAGGAGACAATCTGATTCTCTTAGATTACTTGCAGATGATGCTGTCATTTACCGTCTAGTGAAGTCACTGGAAGATCAAAACCAATTGCGAAACTATTTAGACACGATATCTGTATGGTTCGAAAATGACGATTGATTCTACATAAGGAAGAATGTGAGGTGATTCACATGGATCTAAAAGGACTGTGTTATATTTGGGTTACACGACATCTCACACAAATGTTAAAGCTGTCAGTTCAACTGTCGTGCATGTCATGCGTATTACTCAGACGACGCAAGTTGCAGCCTTCTGTTGCTAGACGGATCCGTGTTGTAGCTTGTAAAATGGCGGTCTGTAATATATCTACAAGGTGTTTCCATAAGAGTGTGCAAAAATGTAGTAGGGCATTGAGAATGCTCCACTGAACAATTTGAGGTAGAGAACTTGGGGTGGGAGAAGCCAGCTTAAGGAGATATGGAACTAAACTTGTCTACCGCTTTGTCTAGCATTGTTGTTTTCGAGCTTCCGTACAAGTTTACACAAACTGTGCTGTTTACTTACATGTACATTCTTTATTGCCTGCAAGGAAACAAAGAGGACGACCCTAATGGCTCTGAGCACTATGGGACTTAACTGCTGTGGTCATCAGTCCCCTAGAATTTAGAACTACTTAAACCTAACTAACCTAAGGACATCACACACATCCATACCCGAAGCAGGATTCGAACCTGCGACCGTAGCGGTCGCGCGGTTCCAGACTGTAGCGCCTAGAACCGCTCAGTCACTCCGGCCGGCAGGAAGCCATGATGCGGGTTTTGTTTACTTTTCTTGTCCATAAGGTGGCCCTATTGTATCCTATTTACATTGTCCCGTGACAGTACGTGCCGTGAATCAACGACAGACCCATTCATTGCTCAGTGCTGTTCAGAGACGTACAGTACAATACGATAGAGCAGTACTGGTACAGTTTCACAGAACTCACTGTCGTGTACTTTTGTGTGGCGAAGTACATTGCAATGCTCTTGCTGCTGGAAGACAGTACAGGGAACGGCTTGCTAACAGGCTTCATCCGTCACGACGAGTGTTTATTTCTCTCGAAAGGACGAATGCGGGAGACTGATTCATTGGTAAGAAGAAACGAGGGACCTGCCAGGGATATTTGTCAGGGTGGGTAAGAATCTTGTTAGTCGATGTCATGCTGGCATTGAGGTTGATGCCCATCAATTTCAGCACATTTTGTAAAGTACAGTACAAATGGTATGTTCACTGTTTCAGTGATGGTATTTGCAGTTCACTATAACTAATGTAAATAAAAAACTACACAGTAATGTGATTTTATTTCTACTATCTCCATAAGCTGGCTTCTCCGACCATAGGTTCCCCACCTCAAATTGTTCAGTGGAGCATCCTCTTTGTCCTGTTAAATTTTTTCACGTCACAACGGAGACACCCTGTATGTCGGTGCGTGAGAAACAACGTGCTGTTATCGAGTTCTAACCGCAGAAGGGTTCGTCCTCACGTGGAGAATCCTCTTTTTCAGCATGACAATGCTAGACCATACACGAGCGCTGTTACATCCGAAACAATCCAATACCTTGGGTTTACTGTAATAGACCAACCTCCACACCGTCCCGACCTGGTCCCATCCAAAAGAATGGTTCAAATCTCAACAGGAAAGGGAAGGGGAAACTGGCTGGGGTAATAGCAGGAAATTTAAGGGGGGGAGGCACTGCCATGAATGGTAAAATACCAGTGGTTACAGGTGTTGGAGCAGCACCTTTTTTAGGATAGGTAAGACAGAAAGATGTCAAGTTCTACGGGAGGTCAGGATTGAAAGAAATCTTCAGTTTAGGAAAGAAATTAAACAGCACAATTCTAGCACATTTGATCACCAATCACAGCTATCAATTATAAATTTTCACCAATCACCAGAAATTTTATCTCCACCAAGTTGTATCTCAGTCCTAGGTAATTGCATTGATGAATTAAAGTCTCCCAACCCAGTTGACATAATCTGCCTCTCTGAACACCATGTGACCACTGGTATAGGAACTAGGCCTAAGCACAATGAGAAACTCAGACAGGAGAGTACTGCAAATGTTAGAATAAGGAAAGGTTCTCATAAAAGTATAATTAAAAATAATGTAAGTATATTTCATCAAAATATTGGGAGTTTAAAGAATAAAGTAGATGAGCTTCTGGTTTGTTTAGAAGATTTAGAAGCTGAGAATGAAATAGATATACTATGCCTGTCTGAGCATCACATTGTTACTGATATGGATAAGGTAAATGTAAGTGGATATAAGCTCTCTGCACATGTAATGAGAGAAAATATGGAGAAAGGAGGAGTTGCCATATATGTCAAAAGTTATCATTGTGCAAAAAGTATAGAAACAAAAAAGTTTTGTGTAGAGAAACATATAGAAGCATGTGCCTGTGAGCTTAAATTAAATAAAGGCACATTTATAATTGTAACTGTATATAGGTCCCCATCAGGAAATTTTCATCTATTTCTGAAAAATTTGGACTCCTTGTTGTGGTATCTGTCAGACAGGGGGAAGCAAATTATTATTTGTGGGGACTTCAATGTAGATTCTCTGAAAGAGGGTAATAGGAAAAATGACCTTGAAGTATTACTCGGTTCTTTCAATTTGACACCCGTTATTGATTTTCCTACTCGGGTGGTAAAGGATAGCAGCTCACTGATAGATAACTTCTTTATAGACCAAGATAAGTTTAACCAGATAAATGCTCAGCCTGTTGAGAATGGTCTTTCTGATCATGGTGCACAGCTAGTCACAATATATGACATAGCTCCATTCAGCAATACTAAACAGTCCTCCAAAGTAGTACGTTCAGTCAACGATTTAACAATTGCAAATTTCAGGGAAAGCCTACAGCAGTTAGACTGGGATGAGGTGTACCGTGAACCTGATGCCAATTTAAGATATAATTTATTTCATGACATTTTTGTAAATGCATTTGAAAACTGCTTCCCCAAGAAAATAGTTAAATATACTCGTAAGAAACCTTGTAACAAACCATGGCTTACTAAGGGTATAAAAATATCTTGTAACCGGAAAAGGGAAATGTATCTGCCAGCAAGAAAGAGTAGTGACACAGAAACTATCAAAAATTATAAAAACTACTGTGTTATATTAAGAAAAGTTAATAAAAAATCCAGGAGTATGTGTATCATGTCTGAAATCAGCAACTCTGATAACAAAATTAAAACAATTTGGAATATTATTAAAAGAGAAACAGGTCAACCAAGAGCAGAGGAAGACAGTATTACCATCAAATTGAATGAAAACTTTACGAACAAAAAGTCAGAAGTTGAAAATATTTTTAATAATCATTTTCTAAATGTTGTGGATATAGTAGGATCCAGGTGTTCATTAGAAGATGCTAGGCTGTTAATGGAAGAGGACATACCTATGCAATTTGATACAATTGAAATCTCACCCACTTCTCCCTCTGAAATTAGGAAAATAATAAACTTGCTTAAAAGCAAAAACTCACATGGAATTGATGACATTTCCAGCAAAATACTAAAAGCTTGTTCTCAACAGATAAGTAAGATTCTCAGCCACCTGTGTAATAGCTCTCTGGAACAGGGCATTTTCCCTGATAGACTGAAATATGCTATTGTTATACCTTTGCATAAAAAGGGGGATAGATCTGATGCCAACAATTACTGTCCAATCTCCCTTCTAACAGCTTTATCCAAAATTTTTGAGAAAGTAATGTATTCAAGAGTAGCTTCACATATCTGTAAAAATGAAGTACTAACAAAATGTCAGTTTGGTTTCCAGAAAGGTTTTTCAACAGAAAATGCCATATATGTTTTCACCAGTCAAATTTTGAATGATCTGAATAACCGAACACCACCCATTGGGATTTTTTGTGATCTCTCAAGGGCTTTTGATTGTGTAAATCATGAAATTCTGCCAGACAAGCTCAAGTATTGTGGCATGAGTGGGACAGTGCACAAATGGTTTAATTCGTACCTAACTGGAAGAGTGCAGAAAGTTGAAATAAGTAGTTCTCGTAACATGCAAAGATCAGCACATTCCTCAAACTGGGGAACTATCAAGAATGGGGTTCCACAAGGGTCAGTCTTGGGTCCTTTGTTGTTCTTATTATATATTAATGACTTGCCATTCTATATTCATGAAGAGGCTAAGTTAGTTCTCTTTGCTGATGATACAAGTATAGTAATCACACCTGACAAACAAGAATTAACTGATGAAATTGTCAATACTGTCTTTCAGAAAATTACTAAGTGGTTCCTTGTAAACGGACTCTCACTGAATTTTGATAAGACACAGTACACACAGTTCCGTACAGGGAATGGTATGACGCCATTAATAAATATAGACCTTAATCAGAAGCATACAGCTAAGGTAGAATATTCCAAATTTTTAGGTGTGTCCATTGATGAGAGATTAAATTGGAAGAAACACATTGATGATCTGCTGAAATGTTTGAGTTCAGCTACTTATGCAATAAGGGTCATTGCAAATTTTGGTGATAAACATCTTAGTAAATTAGCTTACTACGCCTATTTTCACTCATTGCTTTCATATGGCATCATATTTTGGGGGAATTCATCACTGAGGAATAAAGTATTTATTGCACAAAAGCGTGTAATCAGAATAATAGCTGGAGTCCACCCAAGATCATCCTGCAGACATTTATTTAAGGATCTAGGGATATTCACAGTAGCTTCTCAGTATATATACTCTCTTATGAAATTTGTTATTAACAACCAAACCCAATTCAAAAGTAATAGCAGTGTGCATAACTACAATACTAGGAGAAAGGATGATCTTCACTATTCAAGATTAAATCTAGCTTTGGCACAGAAAGGGATGAATTATACTGGCACTAAAGTCTTTGGTCACTTACCAAATAGTATCAAAAGTCTGACAGATAACCAACAAGTATTTAAGAAGAAATTAAAAGAATTTCTGAATGACAACTCCTTCCACTCCATAGAGGAATTTTTAGATATAAATTAAGAAAAAAAAGAAAAAATATTTAAAAAATAAAAAAAATAAAAATAAAAAATAAGGAAAAACAAAAAACACAAAAAAATAAAGTTGTTATATTAACTTAAGTATGTTGTTAAATTAACCTAATTATGTCATGTATTAGAAAATTCGACTCGTTCCACATCATTACGAAATATCGTATTCATGATCCATGGAACTAGTATTAATCTAATCTAATCTAATCTAATCTGACTCTGAGCACTATGGGACTTAACATCTGAGGTCATCAGTCCCCTAGAACTTAGAACTAATTAAACCAAACTAACCTAAGGACATCACAAACATCCATGCCCGAGGCAGAACTCGAACCTGCGACCGTAGCAGTCGCGCGGTTCCGGACTGAAGCGCCTAGAACCGCTTGGCCACAACAGCCGGCTGGTCCCATCCGATGTTCGCCTGTTTTTAAGACTTAAGTAACACCTTCGGGGACTTCACTTTGTGTGTGATGAAGTGGTGCAAGCCGAGGTGTAAGTTTGTGTCTCTCTCAACAACGTCGAACATTCTTCAGTGACAGTATCACCAAATTGGTCTCTCACAGGGAGAAATGTGTTCGACGCCAGGGTGACTATGTTGAGAAATAAGTATTTACACTTGAAGAATAGATATGTGGCATGTTAATAGCTTTCGTTTTATTTAAAAATCTTGAGTTTTCACATAAAATATTCGAAGACAACTTTTCAGCACACTCCCCTGGCTACGAATTATACTTACGAACAATTTAAATAGGAACGATCTCATAAATGATGTTGTGGGGAAGATAAACCAAAGACTGAGTTTTATTGACTGAACAGTTAGCAGATACAGCAAGTCTACTCAAGAGGCTGCCTACGTGCTCTGTTAGTGTGTTGCTGTACGGTATGGGATCCTCATCAGGTAGAATTGACGGAAAACATGGAAAACGTCCAAAGTAGGACAGTTCGTTTTGTAGCACTGCTGATCAGGGGGAGAGTGTTCAAAATGTTCAAATGTATGTGAAGTCTTATGGGACTTAACTGCTATGGTCATCAGTCCCTAACCTTACACACTAGTTAACCTATACTATCCTAAGGACAAACACATACACCCATGCCCGAGGGAGGACTCGAACCTCCGCCGGGACCAGCCGCACAGTCCATGACTGCAGCACCCTAGACCGCTCGGCTAATCCCGCGCCTGGGAGAGTGTCATGGGTATGATACGAGAGGTGGGTGGCGATCATTAAAAAAAAAAAAAAAAACAAAAGGCGTTTTCAATTGTGGCGAGATTTTTTCACGATATTTCAATCACCAATTTTCTCCTCCTAATGCGAAAATATTTTATTGAAGCCATCATATAAAGAAAGAAATGATTATCATAAAATAAGAGAAATCAGAGGTCGCAAGGAAATATTTAAGTGTTCGTTTCTTTCTCGCACTGTACGAGAGAGGAACGGTGGTGAAATGGTCTTACGATGGTTCGAAGAACCCTCTGCGAGGCACTTAAGTTGTATTTCCGAGCAGTCATGAAGGTGTAGATGTAGTCAATTTTTCTATCAGTATTAATTTAAATTCGTTGATCGATATGTTAAAGACGGCCTGTAATGCAAGATGATGCAAAGTAGATGATGTTAAAATCTTAGTTTCTTTCCGGTTTGAATGCAGTTTCTTCATAATCCAAGAAATGTTTGCCAAAAGGGATGACATCTATTTAGTGACGGTGTGCTGCACTTATAATCATAAAGACACTGAAGAGTGGAGACTCAGAGAGTACTGAATTGAACAGAGCTCAATAAATGAACATAATTTTACTATTGGCATACAGACAAGTACAGTAATGCTATACATAATTTTTTGTGATGCAGATCTTCTTGAATTCGTTCCTTCACAAGGATTTACGCTAACAGGTCTTGTGTACAACGCAAGTCACTGCTCATGTTCGGTGGAATTCATGCAAACGTATTCGGTAGCAATAAATATTTGTTTCTAGAGTACTGGCGTGGCCATAAACTGAGATAAAATTGATTCGCTATGGAAGGGACGAATGTTGTGTACTAGAAGCCTGTTCGCAATTACAGATGAAAGCAGAATGCGGAGTGTGCCACCTGCTCCCAGAATAGCCAGAGGTTCTGAACAGCGTTGTGGACGAGCGCCAGACTGCAGGCAACAGATGTCCGCCGCGGGCACCACCTGCGGGGGGCCCGGGTGACGTAGTGTGCGGCTAACGCTGCAACTTGCCGCTGAACACAGCGCGGCCGGCGCCAGTATTTCAAAGGTGGCGAGTCAGACTCTCGGCCGCGCCGGCTGCCTTCCAGCACTTCTGTAATCACTGGTCGACCACTACCTGCCTACCTGCTGCCTGCCTTGCATTATCCTCCCAGGTACCGGACTCTCCTCTGCTGTAACCAGTACTGCTCATCTTAATAAGCAAGACGGAATTTGCTACACCAGGCAGAGAGATGCTTTCGACATCAAGAAGTTGGGTTTTTGTTACGTCGGTACACATTGCGTCACAATTTAAGTCACGTTGTAATGTGATACACCTAACACATGTACACAATTTCGTAAAGTAGTCGTGATGTAGGTGTTTAATGCCACATTGATAAAGTGGAATAAAACTCTTTGTTCTGGACCTTTTGTCGCCAGGGAAACGCACCCAGACTTTTTAAGGATTTTTAAGGAGAGCCCTCATGAAAATGAGCGGCTGGATTCAAAAGTGGCAATACTTTTTTGAACATAGGAGAACTATGGAGTCCCAAACCTGTAATCGCCGGTGAAAACATTAAGAATTTGCAGAAGACTGTACTGAATCATCGGATCGGCTACTAAAGTTGTTTGAAATAAGCGATACAATAAGCGCACCAGAAGAAAGAGTATAGTGCATGTTTTTTAGTAACGTAGTTATACGAACACTGTGCCATGGTCAGTGCCGCATTGCTTGCATGTTCGCCAACAGAAAACTGAATTTTTTTTTAGACAGGTCTGAATGGTTAAAAAATGCAGCAGATTTTGTTGGCTGATAACATGCATCCAATACGTACCGCCGGAAACGAAATATGCTGCAGAGTAGTGAATAGAAGACCGTGGCCCTCCACAAAAAACGGTGAAGTCGATTTCATCTACCTGTAAGGTTATCAACACTGTTACTAATATGCAAAATTGGATATTGTTGTTGTTTGCCCGAAAAGGATAAAACAATAACTGGTGCTTGCTACATAGGTTTTTGTGGACAAAATAATTGAAAAACTAGTCGATGTTTTTCAAATCCCATTCCCGTGAATAACAACTCAGTTTCTTCTTTGAATGACGTACAATGCACGAGCAGGCCATGACTGGACTCCATACGGCCCACGGCCAGGGGCGAGTACGATTGCCTCATTTCCCGGTCGTGCAGCGATGTTGTCACGGCACACAGGAGGTCCAGTGACAACTCTCAACTGTTATTACAGCCTCACTGCATACCTGTACGCAGCTATTGCCAATAAACAGTATCCGCTTACAGGAGGGATTCGTTGTCGGACGCTGACCGCATCACGTAATGAACAGAAACAGTTTCGATGGGAAAACTTTATGGTAGGAATGAGTCTGAATTATGCAGATGTCTAATATACCTTCAATTGAATAACAGATAACTGAAATCAAAATTACGTGAAAAATCTTCGGTTTTACCGGGGAGAGAACAAGTTAATTCTGTTTTCGGATAGCGAAACAGATTTCGGTCCGCAGTTTGACAGCATAATGTGTGCCAGACCAAAGGTTGTTATCCAGATGCGTGGATCGATACGGTTTGCCTCACCACGTTGGCTCGTAAACCAGCTTGCTGCGCGCTAAGGTATACGAGGAAGTCGTTAGACTTCATTTTACAGCTGTTTATTAAACTTACTATGAAACTTTGAGCACAAGTTGAGATCCATGGTAAAGTTTAAGATACGCTGTACGTAGTGGAATTCCGCGTTTAGAGGTTCTAAGATGCCCTATACAGCTTGCATTCGATAAGACCTAGTACTGAAAAGAGATATCTCCGTGACCCTTTAAACAACAGCTGAGTCTTTCATCCACCGAATGATGCGTAAGGTACTCCAATGTGTGGCACACGTAATAAAAAGAATGTCCGAAATTTTTACTTCTACATACCAATATTAAAGAGATGCTACTGTTACCTACACATCGAGGTACTCACTACACTGCGCAAAAAAATATCCTATTGCGACGCATAAGTTAGAAATTTGGCTCTAGATGCCTACAACCCCCCTCTATAATGTGCAATTCGGTGACACCCTGCGACGTCACCCTCGGGCTCTGCGACGCTTCAAACAGCTAGGTGTCAGCACGTGTGAAGAAAAAGTCACAGCTCAGAAGGTCACGTCAGATTTAAGGTGGGTTAATGATCAACAATGGTACTAAATTTCATAACAATTCTGCCCAACGTCATCATGGACGCGTCACTCACTTCTTACCCACATTTCACCCCTTCTTTTGACTTTTCTGGGGTGTAGATCACAACAATGACAATCAGGGTTGAAATCATGCGGTTTTCTTATGGGTGACCGAGGAAACCGTTTCAGACAAATGGTTCAAATGGCTCTGAGCACTATGGGACTTAACTTCTGAGGTCATCAGTCCCCTAGAACTTAGAACTACTTAAACCTAACTAACCTAAGGACATCACACACACCCATGCCAGTAGCGGTCGCGCGGTTCCAGACTATAGCGCCCAGAACCGCTCGGCCACCCTGGCCAGCCCGTTTCAGACACATCGCCGCTCAGAATTGACATGAAAAGTCCTCTGGAATTGGCATAAAGGACGTCAATGAAACCATCCATTCCATTGCAGCGTTAAATTCCACATATTTCGCGGTCGAAATCGACATTTTGCAGTGCAATGCGAAACAGGACGTCGCTATCAACGATCGACACTGCTGACACTCTCTGGACGTTTCAACACTACTTTAAGGACATCGGGTAACTGCAACCTTATTGAACGTGATCTGACTCCTGAAATATGGTTTTGCAGGACAGAGCGGATTAGGTTATAGTTGTGGAAAGGGGCCAAAATGAGTTACTGTTAGTTGCACAAAACACACAGCTTTATTTTCCAAACACTTAATCAATCATACCGTTAAAAAGATTCAAAAAATACGGCTGAAAGCCCGAACATGAGTTATTAAAATTGCTTTAAGAAATACACGCGGCTCAAGGCCTTTCTTTAAAAAAATTACGTAAATACTCGGCTGAAGGCCGCACGCTGGACATAGAGCAAAACTTTCTAAAAAAGTTAGTTTAAACAAAGAATCTTCA
Source organism: Schistocerca piceifrons (assembly GCF_021461385.2). Lineage (NCBI taxonomy): Eukaryota > Metazoa > Arthropoda > Insecta > Orthoptera > Acrididae > Schistocerca > Schistocerca piceifrons. The sequence continues at coordinate 771,100,689 of NC_060138.1, forward strand.
GAATTTTAATTTTAGGAGGCTGAAGGCCTTATCTATATATATAGAGGCAAAGGTGGAAAAATGGGCCCCTGCTGGTATTATGGGCCCCCTTCATATTTGGAAGTACCGGCCATGAATTCTAGCGGAGAGCACATGAACTACTAGAACTAGTTGCCAGACTTCACTGCAGAATGTGCAGACGTAGTAGCAGTCATTGTTTGTGAGTAGTTGAGCTGTGACTTTTTTCGCTCTCATCAAAAGTTTGAAAAGTTAGTGTTTATTTGAATAAAGCTCAAATTTCTAACATGTTATTACTAAAACTATGGTAAGGTACGCATTTGTTTGTTGTTGGGATGCCGTTTTACATTAATTAACGTCGGTTGCGAACCAAACTAACCGTAGCCAAACTCGTTTTTCCCAAGATGTTGAGGGTGGATATATGGGCCCCTTTTGCTGCTGGTATTATCGGCCCCGTAAAATCAATCAGGTTTTATGGGACATTTACAAATATTGCTACTCTTTATGTTTCAGATGCCTCGAAGACATCTTGTACCACCAAGAAAATAGAAACGGCAATCGTGGGACAAAGCAAATATGTCAAATGCTATTGTAGCTATTAAAGAGAAAAAAAATGGGGTTGAAAAAAGCGGTTAAAGTGTACTCTGTCCCTCGTTCTACGCTCCAAAGGCTTTCACGAATCGATACATCGGTCGAAGAAATAGTTAATATTAAACTGAGCCGTCGACCGGTTTTACCACAGGGCCTTGAGGACGAACTGGTTAAATATCTTCTCATTATGGAATCCAAATTCTACAGCCTTACCAGAAATGACGTCAGGCGCATGGCCTACCAGCTTTGCACAAGAAATAAAATCCCTCATCCATTTGTAAAGGGCGAAGTTTCTGGTCGAACTTTATGACACCATTTTATGTCACGGCACAAAAATATTCTGTCTATTTTGAAGCCATCCGCAACTTCGATTTCACGTGCTAATGAGTTTAATAAACAAGCTGTCGACAATTTCTTCAGTTTACTTGAAGCTGCGTTCAGTAACTACAAATATCCTGCAGACAGAGCTTTCATGTAGACGAGTCAAAAAATGGCTCTGAGCACTATGGGACTTAACTGCTGAGGTCATCAGTCCCCTAGAACCTAGAACTACTTAAACCTAACTAACCTAAGGACATCACACACATCCATGCCCGAGGCAGGATTCGAACCTGCGACCGTAGCGGTCGCGCGGTTTCAGACTGTAGCACCTAGAACCGCTCGACCACCCCAGCCGGCAGACGAGTCACGTCTTAGTGTCGTTCAAAGAAAAATTTCTCGTGTCATCGACCTGAGGGGAAAAAGGCAAGTTGGTGCATTGTCTGCAGCTGAAAGAAGATCACTTGTAACGTGTAAAAAGGTGCTTGTGAATAGACTACCCATAGGCTGTGAAAATTATCCCACCAGTAGACTAATTAACAATGGTCAGAGTGAATCTTTCTTTCATTATACACAAAAATTAAATAAAATTATTTTTGAAATTTTTGTTTCTTTTTATTTCAAACTACCTTGGGGCCCATATTACCAGCACAAATTCTTGACCCAACAAAACGCAGACTATCAGGAAAAATAAAATTTTGTTTTAACTATTAAAAAGTTGAACCAAAACATGTCGTAACTATTTGCAGGACATACTAGAGAAATGCTTTATGTTAATTTCAGATGATTATACTAAAAATAAAAGGTGTTATATAAAAAAAACAAAGTGGCGGCCTATTTATCCACCTTTACCTATATATATATATATTCACGTAAAAGCTCGGCTGAAAGCCATACACTGGACTTTGCACAACTCAAGGCTTAAGGCCTGGATAACAAGGATTTCAAATGGAGCCAAACCTCGTTTTTAAAATTAGTTTTAAACAAATCAGTCTTGAAAGCTTAGGCCTTATTTTAAAATTAGACCAACTAAAGTAATAGGGGGCTGAAGGCCTCGCAGAGTACTTGAGACAAAAAATCACAATCTAAAAACAACAGAACAGTGGTGCTCAGAAATGTTCCAAGGCTCGGCCTGAGGAGGTAACTCTAACATAAGTTTAGGTGAGACACGCAGTGAAGAATAAGACTAAATCTACATCTACATCTATACTCCGCGAGCCACCTTACGGTGTGTGGCGGAGGGTACTTATTGTACCACTATCTGATCCCCCCTTCCCTGTTCCATTCACGAATTGTGCGTGGGAAGAACGACTGCTTGTAAGTCTCCGTATTTGCTCTAATTTCTCGGATCTTTTCGTTGTGATCATTACGCGAGATATATGTGGGCGGTAGTAATATGTTGCCCATCTCTTCCCGGAATGTGCTCTCTCGTAATTTCGATAATAAACCTCTCCGTATTGCGTAACGCCTTTCTTGAAGTGTCCGCCACTGGAGCTTGTTCAGCATCTCCGTAACGCTCTCGCGCTGACTAAATGTCCCCATGACGAATCGCGCTGCTTTTCGCTGGATCATGTCTATCTCTTCTATTAATCCAACCTGGTAAGGGTCCCATACTGATGAGCAATACTCAAGAATCGGACGAACAAGCGTTTTGTAAGCTACTTCTTTCGTCGATGAGTCACATTTTCTTAGAATTCTTCCTATGAATCTCAACCTGGCGCCTGCTTTTCCCACTATTTGTTTTATGTGATCATTCCACTTCAGATCGCTCCGGATAGTAACTCCTAAGTATTTTACGGTCACTACCGCTTCCAATGATTTACCACCTATGGCATAATCGTACTGGAATGGATTTCTGCCCCTATGTATGCGCATTATATTACATTTATCTACGTTTAGGGAAAGCTGCCAGCTGTCGCAACCCGACCGGATGGCAACCCGACCCAGGAACGGCTGAAGGACCGACCAACAACCTAATCAATTCCGCTGCGCCGACCATCGCCATGACAACGGAAATATCAGCCGAGGACAAAGTTCCAGCAGCACTACGTCTTCCAAATTGGCGTCTAAAAACAGCCAAGGCACAATAACACCTCAAAAGTATGAACAACACCATAGGCTGTCAAACTACACGCGGTACGGACAGCATCAACACGGCGAGGAAAAGCACACCGCGGAACACTACGTTAATGCCCTCGCGGCGGAGACTTCCTCGGTGCACTGTCCCAACCGACCGACGGCCTAATCCAGTACGCAGCCAGCATTAACACAACTGCTCAGTCGAAATTGTGGTGTCACCGCCAGACACCACACTTGCTAGGTGGTAGCTTTAAATCGGCCGCGGTCCATTAGTACATGTCGGACCCGCGTGTCGCCACTGTCAGTGATCGCAGACCGAGTGCCACCACACGGCAGGTCTCGAGAGACTTACTAGCACTCGCCCCAGTTTTACGGACGACGTAGCTAGCGATGCACACTGACGAAGCCTCGCTCATTTGCAGAGCAGATAGTTAGAATAGCCTTCAGCTAAGTCAATGGCTACGACCTAGCAAGGCGCCATTCATTGTACATTGCATGTATCAGCAGAGTCTCACTTGTATCGTCAATAGCGATGTACAACAAGGATGGATTAAAGTTAAGTATTCCAGCAGCTACGTACTTTTCTTTATAGCATTCATGACGTATCCTGTTTCAGACCTATCTCTAGCCTGCGTGAGTTAACGCGTGCCTTTCGGCTACTTCCGAGTGGCGTGGCTGTCTTGTTACGCCACAACAGAAATTATATAAGCTAGACACAGGTCCACGAAAACACTTCCACAAGAACTCGAACAATCGTAAAAGCAATCACTGTGGAACAACCAGGACGAATGACAAGTCGACACACACAGAAAACCCGAAGCGGCCGGCGACCAAATATACGTCTTCTGATGAGTCGACCGACCGAACGACCAACCAAGGTCGTCCCCACTCAAGTCATGTGTGTCAGCAACAGTCGGACGAGTCTTGGCTGCCCGAACCTCACTGCACCTCCATCCCGACTCAACTCAATGTCCGTTCGGAACTCGGAGACATGGCACCCCGGGAACACTGGCTGGGACCCAACCATGAAGTCGTTAGACTTGCCCATTGGCCGCCAGACATCTCTGCACAAGGAAGGAACCAACCCACTTCCCGCAAGATGACCAACTGAGGAGGCCCAGAAACGGTCAAAGACCGAGTACACGTCGCCCGATGAGATGACCAACCGAACGACCAACCACCAGTCGTTACTGCTCCAGTCTCCTTCCGTCGGACAGTGCTTGTGTGTTGCAAGCGGTCGGCGAGTACTGGCTGTCCGGACCTCACTGGCGCTCCGTCCCAGCTCAGCTGCCTACAGACCACGAGCCGGAAATACTAACGATCGCTCCAGAGGTAGTACGACAATGCACTTATCGATAAGCGCTGCTGCTGCCACTCACGGACAAGCAAACCAGCAACTTAGTGACGCCAGTAAAACGAATAAAGAAAAAAAAAGGAGACAGCGGTACCGCAAAGACAAGCTACAGTATCAAGCAATAGACGGCACGAACGCGAGCCGCGCACGGCTCAACTCCTTTGGACCCAGAGTGACAGCAATTTTTGCTCTGGTACACAGTATGGGACCAATACGTAAAAAAAAAGGTTCTAATGTGTGTGAAATCTTATGGGACTTAACTGCTAAGGTCATCAGTCCCTAAGCTTACACGCTACTTAACCTAAATTATCCTAAGGACAAACACACACACCCATGCCCGAGGGACTCGAACCTCCGCCGGGACCAGCCATACAATACGGACCTGTCCTACCCATTCCACGAAATATAAACGTGGTCCAAAGCAGCAAAGTGTGTTTATAGTTTTTCATCCCTCCAGTTTCGTACTCTCCTGTGATGCTCCACACCAAGACTTGCTGGGTCAATGTAACGTAGTGGTTGGGGGTCGTAAACAAGAGCTGAATCAGGCGCTACACCTGGGTGCCAGCGCCAGGACTACTGTGGGGAAGTTGCTGATAATACTGTGATGCATCGCCAGAGCCCGGGCATTGGCGCAACAGCCGAGATTGTCTGAAATCAGTGGACTGACCCAAGTTGTGCTGTGTCGGAGTGAGCCTGCAGGATGGAGAAGAATCAGCAATATAGGCCTGAGCCGACGATGGGGACCAATGTGGACAGCAGCTGACAAGTTGTGGGGCAGTGCCGGTTCCTTGCTCGGTGTGCTGGCCAGGCTTGTTTTACTCTGACTTGGCTGGCCCAAGGAGTTGCCGCTAGCAGGAGTGAGAGTTCGTACACCAAGGAAAACAAATGGCTCTAAGCACTATGGGACTTAACATATGAGTTCATTAGTTCCCTAGAGACTTAGAACTACTTAAAGCTAACTAACTTAAGGACAACGCACACATCCATGTCCGAGGCAGGATTCGAACCTGCGGCCGTATCAGCAGCGCGGTTCTCGACTGAAGCGCCTAAAACCGCTTTCTTTTTCTTCATAAGGGCCTGAGAGAAGGGTCGGGGGCAAAGAGGGCAGGGGTCGTCTTCCGAGGCCTGGCCTCAATGTCCCGTTCCCGCTCTCCCAGAGCCAAGGAAAGGAAAGGGGTTCGATACGATCTAGAGCATTTTATTGGATCAAATTCACTTTTATATATATATATATATTGATCTTCCGAGTCGTCTTCGCGTAATGAATGTAAGGGGGAGGGGGACTGACTTCCCCTAAACCGTTTGCTCTTGTGCCGTGAATCATTTTAAGTGTGCCTTCCAGTTCTCAGAACGCCCCAATGGGTAGGAGGATTCTCGAACAATGCGCCTAAATAGTTCGATAGTGGTGTGCGCTGCAATGCATGGTGGCGGAACGCTTCTTGAGTCATTGTCAGGTGGACCCACAAGTCCAGAGCGTTTTCGGGAGCGGCTTGCAAAATATAATACAACACTGTGCCCTTCAGCCAGTTGACGGCGTTCGTTCTTGTAGAGGGAAAGTAAATGGTATCTGGGTGAAGGAGTTCGTCCGGTGTGACAGACTCTGACTGTGGTCGCAACGGGAGCATACGTTGTACAAGATCTCAGCATCTGCCTGTCACCGCATATGTCAGGCAGTGTGGATCCGAATCGACGACGGCATAGTGCGGACACAAACGGTCGTCTGTGAGATGGATGGAATGGAGGCGCTGGCGTGTGGCTAATTTCCCGTTCACCACCACATACCACAGGGAACGAGCGTACGTGGGCAGGTATGGGGTGTGGACGGCTCGCCGCACCCTGGTGCAGTTGATGGTTTGATGTTGTTCGACGTTGTTACGGGGTTGTCGTGCCTGATAGATGTGGTGGTAATCTCTTGTGCTCGGTGTCCTCGTCGCCGGTAGATCCTCGGTCTTGTAACTCAGTTCGACCAGAATATCACGGATGTGGTCAAGAGACGGAGCTGCTCGGTCACAGCGGCCGGCCAAGGAAAACAAATCCTGGGAATGAGTGTCATAGAGCCGAGAGCAGTATGGAGGCAGCGGCAGTGGACAGCACTGGCGAGCGCGCGACGAGGCCGGTTGTAATGCGGCAATCCAACAGCTGTGGTAGCCTTTTTTTTTCTTCTGGCGTCCAGAGGAAGGCAGCTCTTCGACAGGAGCAGCAATACAGAGATACACTGGCGAACATGAAGTGTAATGTGCTTTGGTGTTGTGTGTGGGGGGGAGGGGGGAGGGGGGGAGCCCTTGCTTGTGTGCTCCATAACTGTAACTGCCGGGCATTAGTGGTTTCATAGTTTTGACTGACCAAAATACGGTGTGGTGGTATATGTCAAGATAGGTGAAGTTGGCCTGCTTTGTTTATTGTTGTGAAGAAGCACTGCGGGGCATTAGAAATCTCGTTGTGCCACAACTGTATTTGGCTGTATTTACATGGCGTGGCCATGATGCTGTCTGATTACCACTATTCTTTTGAATTTAAAAACACGGAGAGACCGTTGTCATATCATTGTGTATTAGCGATAAGTCATGACAGCTTTTGCTTGTTTATACATTTTCCTTGTAGATTCTTTAGTAGATTGTACATCCACGGAAATCATGTTGTCCAGTCTGTTGTCTGTCAGGAATACGGTGGAGGTCCTGCTAATAGTGGACCATAGATCATTCTACTGGGCCATTTTACTTGTTGCTGTTTTGTTTTTGGTGTCCTCTTGTAAAGCCATTAGCGGACACAGGCAAAATTGTTTTATCTGTATAATGTATGCCTTTACCTCAGGAAAATTTTTTATTCTAATTTACTGTTGCACACTTTGAAAATCAGATTATGTTCTTACTGTGGGCAAAGGTTTTTGTATGACATTTGTTGTCTGAAGTTCTTTATTACAAGAGGTTGAGAAGAATGGTCCGCTGAATTCGTATGCACTCTGGTAATTTGAACTGTTGTTTAGTAAAACAAAGATTGATTAGAAGCCTACGTTTGCGCAAATCTTAGCCAAACACCACTCTTACGCAAATCCTATGCTACAACTTTAAATGAGTAGACACTCAATACAGAATTCTCACGATTCACAGACAGACAATTCTGTGTCGTCTACACCACATAGGATGAGTCTTGTCCTCGTGTAGATGAGTCACTTGTTTCCACCTGTGGTCGCCCTCCCTGCCGCCACAGTGTCACACTCCTCTGAGTCGAATGCCGTTGTCTGTGAAGCGTGTGAGTTCTGTATTGTGTGGCTTGATGGTTAAAGTTTAACATATCTGAGGCGAAGTTCGGTAAGTCACCGTGAGAGCGCGCCATACCCAAATTGACTTACACGCCAGAGCAACGATCGCTAACCTGCACCATGTATGGAAACTATTCTGGTACCCTATTCCACCTAGTGAATAAGTAGTAAGTTATACCAGCAAGATCTATTTCAGGTCATCCATGTGATGTAATACATCATACACCATGCTACCAAATCAGGGAATAAGACGTTGCCGAATCATCACAATTAGAGGATAATGTATGATTCTCAAAAATGTTTTCAATAAACTTGCTTGTGTTATATATTCTCAAATTTGTAAAGAGTGTCTATTGAAACGATCTCAACTTTCCTCCCACAGCAAAGTGTTTATGAGTGAAAATAGGTGAAAATTTAAACTGGAATAAGCACGCAAATGCAATGTGCAAGGAGGTATCAGGATGTCTCCACGCCCTACAGAAATATAAAATGCTTTGATCTGGGAAATATACATCTGCAAACACTTATACATCCATTTATTGATTACAGCGATGTTATCCTGCAAGGGTTTCCTCAGGAAAGCCCATGGCGCCTAGAACTGTTCATACATGCTTGTATTTGTTATATCTGCGATGTTCAACTCTCCGATCAAATTTCACACACCTATTGTGGCTGTGTGCAGACAAGCGCTTAGATTTCCATACCCCCGTCCTGTCTACCGTCTTATCAACGTACACTGCCCCCAGATCTCCTTTTGACCTTAACGCTTTTGTCTGAACAACACGGCAGAAACACCTGTTCCCATCAGAGAAAAATCCTTTCTGTCCCACTCCATCATTCAGCCATTTTCTCGAAGTCCTTCTATGTAAGAGGAACATGACTCTGGAATAACCTCCCGGATAAGATTAGAAAACTGAATAACATCCCCAGCTTCAGAAGATAATTAATGGCATATCTACTTAATTAACAATAATGATTACCAATGTCCTTGTATGCACTCGTTATGCCTGTACATCCTTTTTTCCAACAATATCTTCCTCACTTCTCTGTATATTCTTAACTCCTTAAATTTTATTTTCTTTCCTCAGGACAGAAAACATCTATTGCGTACGCCTATGAGTTCCTTTTATATCTGCCACCATCATTATTGTTGTTACTATCAGCCGGCCAACGTGGCCGAGCGATTCTGGGCGCTACAGTCTGGAACCGCACGACCGCTACGGTCGCAGGTTCGAATCCTGCCTCGGGCATGGATGTGTGTGATGTCCTTAGGTTAGTTAGGTTTAAGTAGTTCTGAGTTCTAGGGGACTGATGACCTTAGAAGTTAAGTCCCATAGTGCTCAGAGCCATTTTTTTGTTACTATCATTATTTTTGTCGTTATTATTATTGTTACTATTATGGCTATTACTGACAGTACCAGTATTAATTTTATTAGTTCATAGTCAGCATTATTTAATCACATTCTCACTACAGGGCACAAATTATTTTAATAGTATTTGTCATATTAAAATTATTATTTCTTAGGTAACAATTATGTTATTTACTTTTAATCAACTGAGTCCAAAGAACACTAAAATAGAATATAATAAATAACAGAAGGTTTCTCACTTTATGAGTCCTATGTTGAGCAACCAGAATGGCACGGTTATTATTCGGTGGGAACAAGTCTTCAATGTCACAGCGTTCGCTCAGCTTACTGAAGACCAACAAGTGTTAAGAATCCTGTCACAACATTCATAAGTGATACCCCACTTCTCAAATTACTCTTGCACCTTGTCACCACTGTTCTCAACCTGTTGAGGATTTTCCAGATCCCATATTGGAGATGGCAGCCCGATGGTAGCGTCTCTTTTGCTATCAGTAATCCTCCAGCAGATTTCTGCTTAACTAGGAATTAGTGCAATTGCAAGTAGGAAACTTCTTCTGTATTTCAGCCATGATGGATAAGTGTGACTTCCGAATAATAAAGCCGGCCGGTGTGGCCGAGCGGTTGTAGGCGCTTCAGTCTCGAACCTCGCGACCGCTACTTTCGCAGGTTCGAATCCTGCCTCGGGCATGGATGTGTGTGATGTCCTTAGGTTAGTTAGGTTTAAGTAGTTCTAAGTTCTAGGGGACTGATAACCTCAGATGTTACGTCCCATAGTGCTCAGAGCCATTTGAACCATTTTTTGAACCGAATAATAGACGTCTTGGATCAGTTTCTTGCTTCTTCTTTTCATTCTCTGCTGCTGTCTATTTTCTTACATCTAGAAGTGCTACTTCCGAGAGTGGAAATATCTTGCCGACTGTGGTTGTTCATAGGTACTACGATGTAAAAAAGGTACTGTATGTGTGAAACAATGCAATAGAGGACTTCATGACCATAATCAGATCAGGTTACATAAATAATTAAAATATATTGTATTTTCAAGAAGCAACTGTAATACGAAAATAGCCAAAAAATGTAAGGAACATGGTCGCCAGGTCAGTGATAAAAAGATGTAATGCAAAGTGGTGCAACGTAATTCGAAATTTGTGGTAAGGACTATGGGACCAAACTGCTGAGGTCATTGGTCCCTAGGCTTACGCACTACTTTATCTAACGTAAATTAACTTACACGAAGGACAACACACACCCATGCCCGAGGGAGGACTCGAACCTCCGACGGGGGGGAGCCGCGCGAACATTGACGAGACGCCTGAGATCGCACTGTGTCGTAGCGTGATTAATAGAATTGTTCCTGTAGATTAGCAAATAACGAAATGCATTGATTGGAAAAACTGCAATTAGAGAACACTCCGTCAAGAAGGAATTTCGCCAAATAAAAAGAAGAGCGCCGATATTTTCTCAAAACCCTACTGCCGCTTCCTGTTGTCCGCATGGCTGAATGTAACAAAATTAAAAGAGGATGCGCAGAAGAAAGAGAAAAGGGACGCGGAGGATGCAGCCGGCTGTGGTGAAGTGCATCGCGGGTGTCGGTGGCGAGGTGGGCAGCGCCGCGGAACACAGCCGACAGCCAGCCGCTGCCGGCTCGTTAGCGGCCGCACCGCTGTTAATTGTAGAGGGCAGCCGCGGCCGGTGGCTGTCTCTAGGCAGCGCGCGCCCTCAATGCGAGTCAGCAGCCCAGCCGCAATCCCGCGGAACTGCTTACCTCGCCACTCGCCCCGGCTCTCCGGCGCGCCGCGCGCCACCCTTACAGACTTTTCCAGGAGTTGGATTGAAGGTTGTGACGACCAAATTAATGTTGGCATTCAGTTTTCCTCCCGACTCGAGGACTTCTCCTTCTCCTCTCTAGTTTTCTTGTGCTAATGCGAACCCGAGCGCGCGTCTTGTTCGCCAAGTGAGGAGCAGTGGAGGGAAAGCAGCGGAAGAAAGAGGCTTCGAGACCGGAAGACGGGAAAGGAAGCAGACAAGGAGAGAGGCCAAGCGAAGGAGAAGACTGCTCCGTGGCCGCTTAGCGGCGGCTCTCTCGCAGCATTGTAGAGCGCCAGATCCGCCCAACAGCACCGAGGCCACATCTGGTGCGTCCAAAAGCCTCAAATGACGGTGCAGTCGGACACAAGGAAAATGACACAAAGCAGAGCTGATTCTTTGTTGCCAGTTGATCGCTGCTGTAGCCATTGTAGAGGCCGGCTGCTCCCTCTCTCTTCTCTCTCTCTCTCTCTCTCTCTCTCTCTCTCTCTCTTACACACACACACACACACACACACACACAAAAGTGAGTTGGTAACATAGTCGGTTGTAAGGATCGTTTTGATGAGAAGTGTTTGAAGAAATGTCAATGGTTGAAATGGCTCTAAGCTCTATGGAACTTAACCCGAGACATAGAACTACTTAAACCTAACTAACCTAAGGATATCACACACATCAATGGCCGAGGCAGGATTCGAACCTGCGACGGTTCTGGACTGGAGCGCCTAGAGCCACTCCGCCACAGCGGCCGGCAGGAAATGTGAAGATAGGAGTATTGTTTCGGTGGGCAGCCGCTTGGTGGACAAGTCTACTGATACTCATATCTCCAGAAACAGTAGTGTAGACACGTTCTTTTGCGTTGTGGTGTGGTGTGTTTGATTTCAGCCCAGCAAATCACGAAGAAATGTACAATCTGTCCATAAAGTAAGTAACTATTTCTTGTTTGCAGTAACTTAAGATTGTGTTTTCATTGCAGGTTGATCACTGAACAGTTGGTCAATCGGTTGGTTGATTCAGGGGAGGGGACCAAACAGCGAGGTCATCGGTCCCATCGGATTAGTGAAGGAATGCGGCCGTTCCCTTTTAAAGGAATCATTCCAGCATTTGCCCAAAGCGATTTAGGAGAGTCGCGGGAAACCTAACTGAGGATGGTCATCCTCCCAAATGTGAGTCCAGTGTGCTAACGATTACGCAACCTCGCTCGGCCACTGAGCAGTATGTTTGCGATTCCTAAACGTACTGCCATTGTTACATGGGGCTACAGGGTTTCCTGTACGATGAGGTTCGACGACGGTTTCAACGGGAATTTAGGAAGGATACACCAACGAACAGAAGCACATGGAAACTGTAGAATGAGTTTCACTGAACAGAAATTGTTGCTGACGAGTCTGGACCAGGTCGACCTTCCAGAAGCGCAGCTGACACTGGCGATGTACATAAATTTGTCGGAGTTGCGGCAACTGAAAATTTAATGTAACATATGTTGTTCAGTGATGAGGTAACCTTCCATACAAGTGGGCACATCAACCGGCATAACTGTCACATTTGGTTCGACACACCTCCAACTGTGTTTTTTGAGCATTTCATGGTCAGTCAAAAGAAAAATGTGTGTATTAAGTTGATGCATATCAAAAGGTTTCCGACGTGATAATGACCGGGAATCAGCAGACTTTGAAAGCACAGTGACAGTTGGAAATAGACGCATAGGACATTCCATTTCAGAAGTCGTGAGGGAATTCAATATTTCGTGATCCACGGTGTCGGGCAGGGATGTGTGTGATGTCCTTAGGTTGGTTAGGTGTAAGTAGTTCTAAGTTCTAGGGGACTGATGACCTCAGATATTAAAACCCATAGTGCTCAGAGCCACTTGAAGCACTTGAACCACTTTAACCACTTTAACCGATTCACTGCGTCATGAGTGTGCCGAGAATACCACATTTCATGCATTACCCCTCACCACAGACAACACTGTGACCAACGGTCTTCACTTAACGACCATGAGCAGCGGCATTTACATAGAGTTGTCAGTACTAACATTCAAGCAACAGTATATGAAATAATCGCTGAGATCAATGTGGGACGTACATCGAAAATATCCGTTAGGGCAGTGCGGCGAAATTTAGCGTTAGCGGCCAATGGCAGCATATGATCGAAGCGAGTGCCTTTGCTAACAGCACGACATTGCCTCCATCTCTAGGCACGAGATCATATCGGTTGGACCCTAGGTGACTTGAGGCAATGGCTTTCCCGCAGTGTATACCCCGGTTCCCGTGAGATCACCGAAGTTAAGCGCTGTCGGGCATGGTCGGCACTTGGATGGGTGACCATCCAGGCCGCCATGCGCTGTTGCCATTTCTCGGGGTGCACTCAGCCTCGTAATGCCAGTTGAGGAGCTACTCGACGGAATAGTAGCGGCTTCGGTCAAGAATACCATCATAACGACCGGGAGAGTGGTGTGCTGACCCCACGCCCCTCCTATCCACATCCTCCACTGAGGATGACACGGCGGTCGGATGGTCGCGGTAGGCCACTCGTGACCTGAAGACGGAGTGCTAGGCGACTTGAAAACCGTGACCTGATCAGGTGAGTTCAATTTCAACTGGTAAGAGCTGATGATAGGGTTCGAGTGTGGCGCAGGCCCTATGTAGCCACGAACCCAAGTTGTCAACAAGGCACTGTGCAAGCTGCTGGTGGCTCCATAATGGTGTGGGCTGTGTTTACATGTAATGTGCTGAGTCCTCTGGATGTTCGGCTACTTCGAGATCGTTTGCAGCTATTGAAGGACATTATGCCCCAAACACTGCTAAAATTTTTAAGGGTGACAATGCGTCATGTCACCGATCACAATTGTTGGCATTTGGTTTGAAGAACCTTGTTGACAATTCGAGCGAATGGTTTGCCACCCAATGCCCGATATGAATCCCATCGCAAATTTATGGGGCATAATTAGAGGTAATTTCGTCCAGTAAACACTTGTTTCAATTATGGACAACTATAGAGGCAACATAGCTCAATATTTCTGCAGGAGACTTCCAATGACTTCTTGAGTTCATGCCACGTCGAGATCCTGCGCTACGCCGGTCAAAAGGAGTTCTGACACGATATTAAGAGATATCCCATGACTTCTGTCACTTCTTTGTAGATCAGCTTCCTCGCTGCTCACCAGCGCCAATGTCTGATCCTGGCCGAAGTCTGAGCCAGCACAAATGCAGTATATTAATTATGGCACTGGTACCCTCTTGATTTATCAGTAGATATGTAAGTAGTCCACAGAGGCAACCACGCCCATTGTGGAGAGCTGAGCGCCATCCAGCCCACTAGAAGTGCGGGTCTGCTATCCACCGTAGAGGTCAGGTAACCCCAGACCTCTACAAGTGAAAAACAGATCAGGCGAGCGTTGCGCTATCGACCAAGAGTGAATCAAGTGAGTGATGAAAGTAACAAGGTGGCACCTAAGCCTACGGCCTTTCTGTCTTACGCAGGTAGCACTTCCAACAGGATTCGTCGCATTCCACAGAATCACGCAGTGAAGAGTATTTTTGGACTTACGTCTAACATTAAGGCCTATTTAACAACTGTAAAGGATCATCTTGGTCTACGAAACGTGTAGTCTTGCGTCTACCGTATCCGTGGTAACTGTAATACGTTACGTGGTTTTAGAACATCGAGACCATCGAAGATCCGCTTATTGAGCATAAGCATCACACGTACATACGACAGCTGAATAAATCTGCTATTGCAGAACACTACCTTGGCACCGGTCATCCTATGGAACATGACAACACATGCTTCTAGAATGCCCTTCCAGCTTTTTGATAGTGTAATTATGTAAGCAGTTGATATTAATCGCCGGCCGGGATCGCCGAGCGGTTCTAGGCGCTACAGTCTGGAACCGCACGACCGCTACGGTCGCAGGTTTGAATACTGCCTGGGGCATGGGTGTGTGTGATGTCCTTAGGTTAGTAAGGTTTAAATAGTTCTAAGCTCTAGGGGACTGATGACCTCAGAAGTTAAGTTCCATAGTGCTCAGAGCCATTTGAACCATTTTTTGATATTAAACTAGCTAGTGACATGAACACAGATGGAGGTGTTTGCCTAAATTCTGTTTGGAATTCTGCTGTCTCCATGGTCAAACCACAGATGCGCACATGACGAAATTTCAGCGGTTGTTGAAGTCAGCACGCTGTTGCGTTCACACACATTGGCAATATTTCCTAGCCTCTTTCTAATCTACGCGAGCTATGACTTGTGGTGACCAGAGACAAATTTACAGAGCTGTGGTTACGGTATCCAACAGTGAACATGTAGGGCAGCTCTACAGTTGTTTTTCAGCGTCGAATTGGCGAGTGTCCGCTGTTATATTCTACGATCGTTGACGGGTGCCCATGTCGCCAACATGACGATCGAGGTATCCACGGTACGCTTTTGACACGATGGTTCTTGACGCGTCCATCAACGGAACTACACCGGAGTGTCCCGTGCGTCGCTCACTGGCGACGTGGCTGCGACCAAATGCGTAGATATCGCTTCGTGTCGCCCAGAATGCGTCGGGCTCTCCGCCGGTAGCCAGCACGGTGTGGCAACCTTCTGCTCTCGTTAGACCTCTATCTGTTACATTCGCCACTTTTGACAGGAGTGCACCCTCTGTCTATGCATACATTGCTCTTGAAAGCAAAGAAAAGAAAGAAAGTTAAGTTCTAACGTCAGGTCGAAGAAGAGGTCATTAGAGACGGACCTCAAGCTCGTAGACGGGAAGAGTGTGGACAGAGGAAGTATCCTGGGTTTTGCCTTAAACTGTTTAGGGGAAACCGGAAAACTTAAATGCGGATGATCCGGCGAAACAATAGGACTAAAGTTAGCACTGCACTGGTTTATATACTCATGTTACAAATTAATTATGACAACGCACAAATGTATCAAAAATTATAGTTACCAAAAAAATTAAAAAACGAACGAAATCCTTAACATGATTTTTTAAAAGGTAATAGATGTTAAATATGAAAGCTTCTACTAACTTAAGGAAAGAAAATCAAATAACAGAATAATTTTATTAGGAGCCAGTGTATTATCTCTCTCGGTTCTTGTGGTACGTCTTCAAGCGATATTCCATTAGTTCAAATTCTTTCTTTCTGAATCAACTTTTTCGTTCAGGACACGGGCTGCTGGTTCACGAATACTTTCTCATCATCACTAATTCTTCCACTGGTCATTGCAATGCTTTTTGTTTCCAATATTAAACAGCACCCTTACACTGCGGGCTGATCCAAAAGATCACATCCCTGCTTTTTGGGTGGCGTGGATCACTCTATGTCTGTAGATAACAATGATTGAGTACGGTTTAATATCCCGTCGACAGTGAAGTGATATGAAATGGAACGCAAGCTGGGATTTGACAAAAACGCCGGCGAAGTCTTTTTAGAGGAACTGTCCAGCCATTTGCCTTATGTGATTTATAGAAATCACAGGGAACATAAAATTGGTATGGACATACAGAGATTCGCGATAGTAAATACCGTGTTAATGGACAGAAACGCTGAGGTAGCTACTAGATATGAGTAAAATGCATATAACTGACTGAACCACTTGGATTCCGAATAAAAATCTTTAATAAATCTGAATTAGGTATGTTAAATTAGACCAAATATTTTTTTACATTAATAATGCAACACTTTATATTGGTTACCATGGCTATCACACGCTTATTTCTTACTCTTCTATTTGTTCACCTCCTCATCCCCCTCTCTTTTTCTATCTCTTCCTGCCCCCTCTTTCTGACCATCTCATTCTGCTCCCTCTCTCTGTTCTCTCTTCCTGCCTCCTCTCTCTGCCACTCTCCTTTTCTTTCCTCCACCCTCCACTCTCTGTCCATCTCCTCTTCCCTCCTCTCTATGCCCACTTGCTTCTCTCCATTCTCTCTGTCCGTGTACTCCTGCCCCTCTGTCCGTCTACTCCTCCACCTCATCCTCTTCCCTTTCTCTGTCCATCTCCTCCTTCCTCCTCTCAGTCTGCCCATGTCCTCATTCTCCCTTTTTTTCCATGTCCTTCTTTCTCCTCCTCTCTCCACTTTATCACCCCAAGAGCAAAAGAAGGTTGCTGCTTCCTGTCTCAGATAGTAAATAATGTATATACCGAGTTTGGCTGAAATCGGTCCAGGGGCTTAAAATGAGACGTGGAACATACATACATCCACCTTTATAATAGGTACGAATTTATATATTACAGCTGTTATCACGTGAAGATAGTAAAGGAACGAATCAGTAGAAGCATTTCCTGGGAAATTTCGATGTCTAATTTTCGTCGCGACATAGCATTCCTCGAAAACAGGTGCTAGTGAGGTCAGTTGGCCATTCACACAAAAACATTCAGTACTACAAGTACACAGCTCCCGATTGTCACTCGATCTTTACTGAGAATGAGAGACGAGTACAGAAAAGTCGAAAATGACTTTACAGTTATGTTGCAGTATTTATCAGTATACCCCAGTTTCGTAAAAGAATAGAATTCCCACGTATAAAGCAGCTTCAGACGCTCTGTTACTTTACAAATGAGTTAACGTGTTAAATAGTTGACCTTAAGTGAAAAAATGTTCAGAGAAGGTTTGAAACGATGCTTCAAGGTTGTTGGTAGCCGATAAGTGCTCTCATTTTGAAACACTAGATCAATATAGTCTGGTAATGTGCATTCCATTTCAAGCAAAAGCAATTTTTTCACGTATCTGAATGTCATGACGTAATATCTCCTGAACTACAAATTGTCTGATGATACAGCTTTGTTTACAGGTGCTTTCAGTGATATATGTGGATACTGTCTGCAAACTGTTTAGCGAATACAGTCAGCAGGAACGAAGTATTAAATTAAAATGTCATGCCTGATGCTACAGTTTTAGTGCATGAACATAAGAAATGCAGTAAGCGATAAACTTTTTTTTCTTTTCATCATTTTGTGGATGAGTCAGCGATAAAAGGTTTCCTAAAGCTTCGACATTATGCTTACAGTTTGTTGCAAGACACTAAGTACTCATATTCTCAAATACTGGAAGAGTATAATCTGGGTATTTGCTTGCAGTGGATTACGTCGCCTCAAGACAAACACTTTTTTTTTTATTGTAACATCTGTCGTATTGTGTTAACATTAGATTACACACACATCAAAAGAAGTTTTGGATCACCCCGGTTCCCAGAGCTCCTGAAGATAGACGTTGGCTGTGGGTGTTATATCACAGACACAGTCCCTTTGACTGTTCAGAGATATCACTAAACCCGCCAAAAGATGTAAACAACTATGCATGAGCAGCTGCTATTAGATGGAGAGCCGATCAGTTCCAGTCATTCCACCAGGAAGAAGGTACACGGGTCGTGTTGTCTGTAGTTCAACCATGCCTAGACTGTCAATACCGCGGTTCGATCGCGTCCGCATTGTTACTTTGTGCCAGGAAAGGCTCTCAACAAGAGTAGTGTCCAGGCGTCTCGGATTGAACCAAAGCGATGTTTGTCGGACATGGAGGAGATACAGAGACAGGAACTGTCGATGAAATGCCTCGCTCAGGCCGCCCAAGGGCTACTACTGCAGTGGATGAACGCTACCTACGCATTATGGCTCGGAGGAACCCTGATAGCAACTCTACCATGTTGAATAATGCTTTTCGTGCAGCCACAGGACGTCGCGTTACGACTCAAACTGTGCACAGTGGGCTGCATGATGCGCAACTTTACTCCCAACGTCCATAGTCTTTTCAACTAGGACACCATGCAGCGCCGTACAGATGGGCCCAACAACATGCCGAATGGACTGCTCAAAACTGGCACCACTTTCTCTTCACGGATAAGTGTCGCGTATGCCTTCAACCAGACAATCGTCGGAGACGTGTTTGGAGGCAAACCCGGTCAGGCTGAACGCTTTAGAAACACTGTCCAGCGAGTGCAGCAAGGTGGAGTTTTCCTGCTGTTATGGGGTGGCATTATGTGGGGCCGACGTACGCCGCTGGTGGTCACGGAAGGCACAATAACAGCTGTACGATACGTGAATGCCATCCTCTGATCGATAGTGCAACAATATCTGCAGCATATTGGCGAGGAAGTTTTCTTCATGGACGGCAATTCGCGCCATCGAGGTGCACATCTTGTGAATGACTTCCTTCAGGATAACGACAAGCTCGACTACAGTGGCCAGCATGTTCTCCAGACATGAATTCTATCGAACAAGCCTATGATAGATTGAAAAGGACTGTTTATGGCTGATGTGACCCACCAACTACTCTGAGGGATCTACGCCGAATCGCCGTTAAGCAGTGGGACAATCTGGACCAACAGTGCCGTGATGAACTTGTGGATAGTTTGCCACGACTAATATAGGCATGCATCAATGCAAGAGGACGTGCTACTGGGTATTAGAGGTACTGGTGTGTACAGCAATCTGGACCACATCGTTTGAAGGCCTCGCTGTATGGTGGTACAACATACAATATGTGTTTTTCATGAGCAGTAAAAAGGGCGGTAATGATGTTTTTGTTGGTCTCTGTTCCAATTTTCTGTGCAGGTTCCGGAACGTTTGGAACCGAGGTGATGCCAAACTTTTTTTGATGTGTGTACTTCCTAATGAGCAGATTATGATGGCTTTTAAAATTTTTAAAGTCGGCCAATAATCATGCGAAACATTGAAAATCAGGTTTTAGTTGCTACTGGAAGTCGTTAAAAGAGCAGCATTTAAATGAGGTTCGATTCCGGGTTTCGGGATGGCCGCTTAGCATTGTAGAGCAGTGGTTCTCAAACTATGGGATGTGAGTCACAGGAAGGGGGGGGGGGGGAGTGTTGGCGAACGAGACGGGGACGGGCGAATGGCGTAGAAGGGGGAAGAGGTATATTAGAAAAAGCTTAGTGACAAAAAGTTTATATTTTCCTTCAAACAAAGAAGATGCTGTTGATCTAGATCGACTTTCCTTCGACATCGATGTTACGCCAAACGCGTTCGACGAATATTTTTAGTGATCACATTTTTAGCATATTTTGAAATGATCGTGCGAGCTGGGCCGCGTTTGCCGTCGGCGAAATGCCGTTTGTCGGCTGCACTGTATGTTCGTAACTGTCCCGTGCAGCGTAAACTTTGGCTCGTGTATCTAGACACCTCCTTACTGTCTTTCAGACACAGCGAGACAAACTTGACTGCAGTATGAAACAGTTCCTGGTTAGTAGCTGACATAAAGGCACCCGTAGTCCATCAACTAACGGTTGAACGGAGATATTCCAAAGGCGAAAACGAGAAGGTACGATAACATCTATTTATTGCCAGGCTTCACGAAAAGTGCAATCAATGTTGCAGAAAATCCGCAGTGTGCAATTTGTTTAACCATTTTAGCTGCTGATAGCCTTAAGCCCAACAAATTAAAGAGACATCCTGAAACCAAACATCCTGAATTAACGGGAAACAAAAATAACTTTTGTCAGGAAGCTAAATGTGCTATTGTCTACCGAGAAGAACTTTGCTAAAAGTGACGAATGTGACATCTACAGTACTTTTGCCTATTATCAGACATCGCACAGGATTGCTAAATCTAAGAAACTACGCATTATTTCAAGGACTTTGGTTTTACCAGCAGCGACTGAAATAGCTTCAATAATGTCTGGTGACGTGCTTGCTCAACAGTTGAGAAGTATTCCTGTCTCTAATGACACTGTGCGTAGAAGAATTTTCGACATTTCTGACAGTTTACTCGAGCAGTAAGTCAATAAATTGTGTAACAACTGTTTTGCACATCAATTGGACGAAGCGACTGATATAAATAAAAATGCTCATTTGATTGCTTATTTTCGTGTCGTTGATGAGCTTAATGTTCGTCTCTGTGAGACGCTACTGAAAACAGTTACAGCTCAAAGCCATTTTGACACGATCAATACTTTTTTTATTCTGAACCGGTTATCATGGAATAGGTTGCATTGGAGTATACACAGATTGAGATCGCTCAGCGTCTGGAATTTATGGTAGACTGCAAGTGGAAGTTAAAACTGTAGCTTCTGATGCAGTATGGACTCACCGCATGATACACTGGGAGGTTCTGGACGCCAAAGAACTTGGCAAACTTCATTTAGCATTGGAAACGGTTATAACAATAGTTAATATTGCTAAGGCAAAATCTATATAATCAAGGCTTTTAAAGTTCTGTGTGAAGGGAGCACACTCAGTTGCACTTTTCTAGTAATACCCGATGGCTTTCAAGGAGTAAAGCACTAAAAAGACATGCTTGAACTGAGGAATTAGGTATTCTGTTTCTTAAAGGAGAAAACTCACTCTGTGACTGTTTCAGCAACGGAGATTTTCTGTTGAAAACGGTTTACCTCACTGACAGTTTTGAAAAACTAAATATTCTTAACACTTCACTCCAAGGTAATCAGGCAGCTTTAGTACCTTGAAAAAGTGAAGGCGTTCATAAGGAAACTAGAGCTGTGGCATAACTAAATGGAAAGTGACATGCTAGATATGTTCTCCACTCTTAGTGTCACTGTTACAACACAAATAACCCGATAATAGCATGCAACACCCAAGGATCACTTCGAAAAGTATTTCAGCGACGAGCTTGATAAATTTAATTGGATTAAAAATCCATTCAAAATTGCTCTTGAATCATAATGTCTAAATATAAAACAGAAAAAAAACATATCGAATTCACTTGTGACATTTCACTAAAGAGTAAATTTAATGATGTGTCTTTGTTGGAGTTTTCAGTACATATTAGCAATTAATTCCCAAATCTGAGCCAAAAACCACTGAAGAATGATTCCTTTTGCAACAACATACTTGTGCGAGACTGACTGTTCAGCTATGGCAGCTATGAAGCTAAATGTAAACAAAGAACTTCAAGTGGTTGTGTCTGCCATTGCACTACGTCATGAGTAACTTTCTTCTCAAAAGCAAGCTCGTTCATGCTACTGATCTTTGTAACTTAAATTTTTAATGCTCTTGTAATCATTGTTTGCTGAATTGTAAATATTGTTCACTTCAAAGTTTTTGAACAAATGATAATGTGAGAAAGACACACGATTTGTTGGTATTTTCGTTATAGTAATTCATGTACGAATAGTTTTGGTTTCTGTTGAGTAAAATTCTTCTAAATTGAATTGGGTAAAACAGAAGATAGGGGAAAAATTAAAAAATGAATATTTTTATTGATAAAGTAGGCTGGGGGTGGGGTTAATATTATTTCTCCTCGTGAAGGGGGACCCAGAGGGAAAAAGTTTGAGAACAATTGATGTAGATTGACAAGCTCGTGTTTCCACTCGTAATTAACCAGCTAGGTTTGTAATAGAATATATCGGGAAACACATCTTTGTACGTCGTCGCTTTCAGAGTAAAAGTAACTCGTGCTCGCGGAGGCTGACTTGCGTTACGCCTGAACTTTCTGCCGCTGCCTTTCTGGCATCGCTGCAGCAGACCCACAGACTGTCTCCAGCAACGATCCGGCCGAAGCAGCTGTAAAACTTTCGCAAGTAACTCCATCTTTGGCTACGAGTCTTACTGGGACAGATGAACATTCTTTCAGGTTGTATTACTTTCTTTTCGAAGTAAAAGTGAAATAAATTGCGAGACTTGTGCCGGACTGTCGTTTTCTTTTGAGATGAAGTGACTGCGGAACCCTGTATTGCTGAAATATCGGAGACACACAAAAGATTATGGAATTTCACTTCCCGTGAACATTAGTGGACTGGGTAGTATGGAAAACAAAGAAGAAAAAGGGATTCTTACAGCAGGTGCGCCCTAAAACACCAACTGTATCGTCGCTGTTTTCGGAAACCAGTTGACAGCTGATATCCATTTCCATTTTATTGAAGTAGAATTTATCACAGAATAAATCAGCAGTGTTAACAAAGATCAACATTTAGCATTAATATGATACATATAGTGTTGTATACTACGGTCACTTTTTGGTATACTAAATTATACTTTCCAGGTACAACATACCCATGTAGATGCTGTGTAATCACAATTTTGCTTTATTATGCGTGGCACTTGCCTGATATCTCTAAGTAGTTGTAATCAATAACTAAAGCCTTTCGTAGTTTCAAAAAATGTGAATTACAGCTTAACTGTATAAAGCTAAATAAATATTTAAGAAAATGAAACTATATTGCTAGGAGAGAATGCACATATTCTACCTGCAAAACAATAATTTAAGGAATAGATAAATAATGACTAAAATTTACTGGTGGCACGAATAAAGTACTGACGGAAGAAGGAAATTGAACTGGAGTTACATGTTGATACAAATCTTAGAATAGAAACTAGAGACAAAGTAAACTGAGTACACTCGTACATAAATAAGTATCCACTTATACATTTACATCTATACTCCGCAGGCCACAGTTTGGTGTGTGGCGGAGGTTACTTTGAGCATCAGTGTCACTTCCCCTCTTTTCCTGCTCCATTCTGGCATGGTTCGCGGGAAGAACGGTTGCTGGCAAGGTTCCGTGTTGACTCGAATCTCTCTCATTTTAATTTGATTGTCTCTTCGTGAGATGTATGTAGAAGGAAGCAATATATTGGTTGACTCTTTTTTACTTTAACAGTAAACCATACCGTGATGCAGAAAGCCTTTCTTGCAGCGTCTGCCACTGGAAATAGCTTGGATTCTTTGTGACGCTTTCCCGCTTTCTAAATAAAACTGTAAGAAAACGTACTGCTCTTCTTTGGACCTTCTCTATTTCGTCCATCAGTCCTACCTCGCACGAATCCAGTACTGACGAGTAATATCAGATACTAGTCGAACAAAAGTTTTCTAAGCTTCTTCCCTTGATGATGGACTTTATTTCTTGAGTATTCTTCCTATGAATCTCAGTTTGATAGCCGGCCGCTGTGGCCTAGCGGTTCTAGGCGCTTCAGCCCGGAACCGTGCTGCTGCTACGGTCATAGGTTCGAATCCTGCTTCGGGCATGGATGTGTGTGATGTCCTTAGGTTAGTTAGGTTTAAGTAGTTCTAAGTCTATGGGACTGATGACCTCAGATGTTAAGTCCCATAGCGCTTAGAGCCATTTGAAACATTTTTTTTTTTCAGTTTGATATCTGCCTCATACGCGATTAATTTTTTTTACCTTTGAAAAACTTTCTCTGTTCTGTTTGCTAAAAACCCTTCGATCCAATCACACAATTGGTCTGATACTCCATACATTTGGAATTTTTCATTAGGGAGCAGAGACCATGTTGGTTCCTACAGAGATGTGTCTCAGAATTTATAACAGGCCGATGTCAAGGAATAGGCTTCAAGCTTTATGCATTTGTTCGACGACCGCTCTCCAAAACTGGAATTTTTCCAGCCACTAGGAACGCATAGTTCCTCTAAAGACCTATGGTACCTTGCAAATTCTTCGCTTACTCTGTATAGAATCGGGTTGGTACCCAGTCACATCCAGTAGACATTCCTCTGTTCAGCGATTTCAGTTGCTTTTCTAGCTCTTGGTCACTTATTTCGATATCTTCCATTCTCTCATTCGTGCTACTATTTAAAGGAGGGACGAGAATGCGATTTTCCTCTGTGTCATCTTGCGTTTCAGACGCATTACAGTCACAGAGTGTCTGGACAAATGGTTTCAATCCGTTTACTGATTTAACGTGAGACCAAAAGATTTTTAGGGTTTTCTTTCTATTGCGTAGCCAGAATTTCGCTTTCGATTTCGTTGAACGCTTGGCCCATTGTCATACTTACACTACTTTTGGCTTCGTTTAGGTTTTGTTTGTATTTAAGGCAATGTTTAGGTTTATTTCTGCAGTGAAGCACTCTTTGCTTTCGTAGCAGCTTTCTAACACGGTTGTCGAACGACGATGGGTCTTTTTCATTCCTCACAATTTTGCTCAGCGCATACTTGTCTAAAGCGTATTGTACGCAGGCCGCGGTGGCCGAGCGGTTCTAGGCGCTACAGTCTGGAACCGCGCGACTGCTACGGTCGCAGGTTCGAATCCCGCTTCGGGCATGGATGTGTGTGATATCCTTAGGTTAGTTAGGTTTTAGTAGTTCTACGTTCTAGGGGACTGATGACCTCAGATGTTAAGTCCCATAGTGCTCAGAGCCATTTCGTATTGTACGATACTCCTGCATGGTGCCCATTGACGCTTAAACATTGTCACTGCCGGAGATGAAATTTTCGTGTTGATATGTCAGATAACCCGAAATATGTCTCTTGCCATTCTTTGTATTCCTATGTACAGCCATATTCAGTGATGCAGTAACGGCGTTTCGATCATTGATTCCCTGCTCTACGTCGAGTCAAAATTTCGGGTCTATTTGTCACCAACAGGTATAAGATGTTATCTTCACAGGTCGGTTCTCTGATTAACTGTTCAATGTAATTTTCGGGTAAGGCACCTAGAACAATTTTAAAGGATTCTCTGTCCAAACTACCCATCCTAATCACTTGAAGGGCCGGTCTATAGCTGGTAAGTTAAAATCTCCAACTGGAACTACAACATGACCAGGAAATATACGCGGAATATTCTCCCAGTTTTCAGTCAAATGTCCGGCCGTTATTGTTGCTGAGGCAGTAGGTCTGCAAAACCATCCAGTGACCAAGTTTGTTCCGTCCTTAACACTTACGTTCACCCAAATTATTTCGCATTCTGAATATGCACTAATCTCGCTAGATATTTTTGTATTTTTATTGCTGTAAACACAATTCCACAACCAGCATTCAACATACTTTTGCGGTACACGTTCCAGTCGGAGTTTAGAATTTCATTGCTATTGACATCTGGTCTTAGCCGGCTTTCTGTTCCTAGTATGAGCATTGTTAGCGTTTATAAGCAAGACTAATTGCAGGACATTTCCATGTAGGCTCCTGCAGTTAACTAATATTGTATTAATATTTGCTTTCTCCGGTCTGTTACGACGATTGCTACCCCATCTGGACTCAGAATGCCTCTTACCGTTCCTATGGAGTGATTTCTCGATTATTGAAAAAAAAAAAAGAAAAAAGGCACACGCCCACACTACGGGCGACTAGGGCTCGCGTGACCTATTAAGAGCAGTCCTACATTTCTGTACGTAAGCTCGAGAAAATTGTATCCAGTACAGTCACAGAATGATCTGAACCTCTGGTTTAGACCATTCACTCTGCTCCAAATTAGAGGACAACGGCAGGTTCTGGGAACGATGTTGCAAAATGATAGCAGCCGCCTATAGGAACTGGGGATGGCCTCTGAACCCAGGCGGCAGGCGTCATTTGTGCCGAGATGAACCACGATTTGCAGCCGGGTGCACCCAGTGCGCTCAGTAGCTGTTGGCGAAGCCTCGTCCACCTCCTGGAGGAGAACCCCCGGCAGGGAAACAAAGTGGACACTGACCTCCTTTCCCGAGCTCTCCGCTATTTGTTATCATTTAGAAGAATGGCTTATATATTAGGAAGGTCGAAAGTATACGAGCATACCAGAGTGTACATGACCCAGAGGGCTCTGGCTTTTGCTGGAGAGGTCATAGCGTCAATACATCGGGAAATTTCTTTGCGATCTCTTAGTTGCTCTGGCAGCAAATCCAACTGCCATGTCCTCGAAGACGAATACCGCATGATCTCGGTGTAATACGCTCCGAATGAGGTGTAGCTAATGAGAGAGCGTGAAAGGGTAGCCCTTATGCCTTAACACGGGGCTATCCGGGTGAGGGAGTCATTTCTGACACAAAACAGGCAGGTCTGGAGGCCACGAGGTGGCAGCCTCGCCCTCACACTCACCCTGCACAGCGCCTTCACACGGTCAACGGACATTTTCTTGCCGCGTGTGCCTTGACTAACCTCGGAAATCGACTCGACGAATATAGGATGAATATGGAAACTAAAAAAATTACAGTGGACCGCTCCAACAGAGAAAAAACTGCAACAGATAAGTATATAAGCAACTATCAGGTATTCCATAGCGTACCAGCTCTACAAAATAGAGCCCGTAGAGGCGTAACCCTTTACATACGTTAAAAGCAGGAATGAAATAACAGAATGAAGCCAAGTTAATCATAGAATCATAGTGTTGACCATCCAGGAAGAATGAAGAATTCTGGCAGTGGTCGGAGTCTATGCATCTGAAGAGGGACAAATCGACAACTCCAAGAGATACTAGATAAATATAACAATAAACACCAAATATACTAGAATGAGATTTTCACTCAGCAGCGGAGTGTGCGCTGAAATGAAACTTCCTGGCAGATGAAAACTGTGAGCCGGACCGAGACTCGAACTCGGGACCTTTGCCTTTCGCGGGCAAGTGCTCTACCAACTGATCTACCCAAGCACGACTCACGCCCCGTCCTCACAGCTTTGCTTCCGCCAGTACCTCGTCCCTCCCCCCATGAACCATGGACCTTGCCGTTGGTGGGGAGGCTTGCGTGCCTCAACGATACAGATAGCCGTACCGAAGGTGCAACCACAACGGAGGGGTATCTGTTGAGAGGCCAGACAAACGTGTGGTTCCTGAAGAGGGGCAGCAGCCTTTTCAGTAGTTGCAGGGGCAACAGTCTGGATGATTGACTGATCTGGCCTTGTAACACTAACCAAAATGGCCTTGCTGTTCTGGTACTGCGAACGGCTGAAAGCAAGGGGAAACTACAGCCGTAATTTTTCCCGAGGGCATGCAGCTTTACTGTATGATTAAATGATGATGGCGTCCTCTTGGGTAAAATATTCCGGAGGTAAAATAGTCCCCCATTCGGATCTCCGGGCGGGGACTACTCAAGAGGATGTCGTTATCAGGAGAAAGAAAAATGGCGTTCTACGGATCGGAGCGTGGAATGTCAGATCCCTTAATCGGGCAGGTAGGTTAGAAAATTTAAAAAGGGAAATGGATAGGTTAAAGTTAGATATAGTGGGAATTAGTGAAGTTCGGTGACAGGAGGAACAACACTTTTGGTCAGGTAAATACAGAGTTATAAATACAAAAGCAAATAGGGGTAATGCAGGTGTAGGTTTAATAATGAATAAAAAAATAGGAGTGCGGGTTAGCTACTACAAACAGCATAGTGAACGCATTATTGTGGTCAAGATAGACACAAAGCCCACGCCTACCACAGTAGTACAAGTTTATATGCCAACTAGCTCTGCAGATGATGAAGAAATTGATGAAATGTATGATGAGATAAAAGAAATTATTCAGGTAGTGAAGGGAGACGAAAATTTAATAGTCATGGGTGACTGGAATTCGTCAGTAGGAAAAGGGAGAGAAGGAAACATAGTAGGTGAATATGGATTGGGGCTAAGAAATGAAAGAGGAAGCCGTCTGGTAGGATTTTGCACAGAGCATAACTTAATCATAGCTAACATTTGGTTCAAGAATCATGAAAGAAGGTTGTATACATGGAAGAACCCTGGAGATACTAAAAGGTATCAGATAGCTTATATAATGGTAAGACACAGATTAAGGAACCAGGTTTTAAATTGTAAGACATTTCCAGGGGCAGATGTGGACTCTGACCACAGTCTATTGGTTATGAACTGTAGATTAAAATCGAAGAAACTGCAAAAGGTGGGAATTTAAGGAGATGGGACCTTGATAAACTGAAAGAACCAGAGGTTTCAGGGAGAGCATAAGGGAACCATTGACAGCAATGGGGGAAAGAAATACAGTAGAAGAAGAATGGGTAGCATTGAAGGAGGAAATAGTGAAGGCAGCAGAGGATCAAATAGGTAGAAAGACGAGGGCTAGTAGAAACCCTTGGGTAACAGAAGAAATATTGAATTTAATTGATGAAAGGAGAAAATATAAAAATGCAGTAAATGAAGCTGGCAAAAAGGAATACAAACGTCTCAAAAATGAGATCGACAGGAAGTGCAAAATGGCTAAGCAGGCATGGCTAGAGGACAAATGTAAGGATGTAGAGGCTTATCTCACTGGGGGTAAAATAGATACTGCTTACAGGAAAATTAAAGAGACATTTGGAGACAGGAGAACCACTTGCATGAATATCAAGAGCTTTGATGGAAACCCAGTTCTGAGCAAAGAAGGGAAAGCAGAAAGGTGGAAGTAGTATATAGAGGGTCTATACAAGGGCGACGTACTTGAGGACAATATTATGGAAATGGAAGACAATGTAGATGAAGATGAAACGGGAGATATGATACTGCGCAAAGAGTTTGACAGAGCACTGAAAGACCTGAGTCGAAACAAGGCGCCCGGAATAGACAACATTCCATTAGAACTACTGACAGCCTTGGGAGAGCCAGTCCTGACAAAACTCTACCATCTGGTGAGCAAGATGTATGAGACAGGCGAAATACCCACAGACTTCAAGAAGAATATAATAATTCCAATCCCAAAGAAAGCAGGTGTTGACAGATGTGAAAATTACCGAACTATCAGTTTAATAAGTCACAGGTGCAAAATACTAACACGAATTCTTTACAGACGAATGGAAAAACTGGTAGAAGCCGACCTCGGGGAAGATCAGTTTGGATTCCGTAGAAATGTTGGAACACGTGAGACAATACTGACCCTACGACTTATCTTAGAAGATAGATTAAGGAAAGGCAAACCTACGTTTGTAACATTTTTAGACTTAGAGAAAGCTTTTGACAATGTTGACTGGAATACTCTCTTTCAAATTCTGAAGGTGGCAGGGGTAAAATACACGGAGCGAAAGACTATTTACAATTTTTACAAAAAGCAGATGGCAGTTATAAGAGTCGAGGGGCATGAAAGGGAAGCAGTGGTTGGGAAGGGAGTGAGACAGGGTTGTACACTATCCCCAATGTTATTCAATCTGTATATTGAGCAAGCAATAAAGGAAACAAAAGAAAAGTTCGGAGTAGGTATTAAAATCCATGGAGAAGAAATAAAAAATTTTTAGGTTCGCCGATGACATTGTAATTCTGTCAGAGACAGCAAAGGACTTGGAAGAGCAGCTGAACGGAATGGACAGTGTCTTGAAAGGAGGGTACAAGATGAACATCAACAAAAGCAAAACGAGGATAATGGAATGTTGTCGAATTAAGTCGGGTGATGCTGAGGGAATTAGATTAGGAAAGGAGACACTTAAAGTAGTAAAGGAGTTTTGCTATTTGGGGAGTAAAATAGCTGATGATGGTCGAAGTAGAGAGGATATAAAATGTAGACTGGCAATCGCAAGAAAAGCGTTTCTGAAGAAGAAAAATTTGTTAACATCGTGTATAGATTTAAATGTCAGGAAGTCGTTTCTGAAAGTATTTGTATGGAGTGTAGCCATGTATGGAAGTGAAACGTGGACGATAAATACTTTAGACAAGAAGAGAATAGAAGCTTTCGAAATGTGGTGCTACAGAAGAATGCTGAAGATTAGATGGGTAGATCACATAACTAATGAGGAGGTATTGAATAGAATTGGGGAGAAGAGGACCTTGTGGCACAACTTGACTAGAAGAAGGGATCGGTTGGTAGGACATGTTCTTAGACATCGAGGGATCACCAATTTAGTATTGGAGGGCAGCGTGGAGGGTAAAAATCGTAGAGGGAGACCAAGAGATGAATACACTAAGCAGATTCAGAAGGATGTAGGCTGCAGTAGGTACTGGGAGATGAAGAAGCTTGCACAAGATAGAGTAGCATGGTGAGCTGCATCAAACCAGTCTTAGGACTGAAGACCACAACATCAACAACAGTACCTCGTCTCCTACCTTCCAAACTTTACAGAAGCTCTCCTGCGAACCTTGCAGAACTGGCACTCCTGAAAGAAAGGATATTGCAGAGACATGGCTTAGCCACAGGAAGTTTCATATCAGCGCACACTCCGCTGCAGAGTGAAAATCTCATTCTGGAAACATCCCCCAGGCTGTGGATAAGCCATGTCTCCGCAATATCCTTTCTTTCAGGAGTGCTAGCTCTGCATGATTCGCAGGAGAGCTTCTGTAAAGTTTGGAAGGTAGGAGACGAGATACTGACGGAAGTAAAGCTTTGAGGACGGGGCGTGAGTCGTGCTTGGGTAGCTCAGTTAGTAGAGCACGTGCCCGCGATAGAGAAGGTCCCGAGTTCGAGTCTCGATCCGACACAACGTTTTAATCTGCCAGGAAGTGTCACCAAATATACTCCTGGTCTATCTGAACACTAGAGTGGGAAATACCCCAATCTCAGGTGTGGTGGGAAGAACAGGGAAGTAACTGTAAGCGTTGCTAAGGGTTTGTGTTGTTTTCAACAGATTGAGTCAATGAACACAGTCTTTTTAAAAAAATACGTTCAAAAATTTAAATACTCAGCAAGGAGATACGTGGCAACCGTAGCTTGTGAAATAATCGACAACAA
Organism: Schistocerca piceifrons; assembly: GCF_021461385.2. Lineage (NCBI taxonomy): Eukaryota > Metazoa > Arthropoda > Insecta > Orthoptera > Acrididae > Schistocerca > Schistocerca piceifrons. Next base: position 771,131,683 of record NC_060138.1, read on the forward strand.
ACTAGGCGGAGTAGTAAGGGACACCAGAGTTTTTAGTGGATAATGCATAGAATCGCATCATTGTGTTGTAATAACCCAAACACGCATACTCGCTGAATGGAGAAGGAGTAGGAAGTTGTTCAAAGAACGAACAAATAATGAATTTAATGAAGTCTGTTTACTCAGCAAAGACCTGCTCGTATGACGTAATGCGCAGCGCGTCGGTTTATGAGACAGAAGGGTGAGGCGGACCTCGATCGAACCAGCGCGAGGAATTAAGACCGTTCTGGGTGCACTTGTCAACCTGACTGTGGCCTCTAAGCGTTTCCCACGCTCGTTCAGGCAAATGGGGGACTGTGGCACAAGTATTGCATCAGAAAATGAAAAACGATATACAAACAGTTAAAATATTGTAACACACACAGCCAAGTTTACACGATGCACAGACATGTGGAGCACATGGCTTCCCATCCTCAGGTAACTGACAGTTGCAGCGACAGGCAGGGTGAAAGAAAATAAATTTTCCAGAAACTTGAGAACAACAAACCTCGTAGTAGAGGCAAGTAAAGTAAAAGAAGAAGAACATAACCTTAACGAAGATAGCGCCAGAGACGTACATCAAATACGACTAACAAGGGAACCTCCCCATCGCACCCCCCTCAGATTTAGTTAGAATTTGGCACAGTGGATAGGCTTGAAAAACTGAACACAGATCAATCGAGAAAACAGGAAGAAGTTGTGTGGAACTATAAAAAAATAAGCAAAATATACCAACTGAGTAGTCCATGGGCGGAACAAGAGGTCCTTGGTTCAATTCTTCCCTCCAGTAAAAATTTTAAATTTTTATTTTCAGACAAATATCAGAGTTCAGGCACTCACACATAATCAATTTCGCTCTCCAAAATTCCAGGACATGTTCAGATTTGCTTGGACATATGCAGGATTTGACGGTCTACACACGGAAAAATTTGAAAACGTTAAAAACATATGTTTTGACAGAGCACAGAGAAAACTGTACGACTGTGAAACTATTGCATTCATTTGTTGCAGTTTCTGTGACACACACTTATTTTTTCATCACTTTTTTGGGAGTGATTATCACATCCACAAGAAAACCTAAATCGGGCAAGGTAGAAGAATCTTTTTACCCATTCGCCAAGTGTGCAAGTTAGGTGGGTCGACAGCTTATTTCTGTCATGTGACGCGTATGCCGTCACCAGTGTCGTATAGAATATATCAGACGTGTTTTCCTGTGGAGGAATCGGTTGACCTATGACCTTGCGATCAAATGTTTTCGGTTCCCATTTGAGAGGCACGTCCTTTCGTCTACTAATCGCACGGTTTTGCGGTGCTGTCGCAAAACACAGACACTAAACTTATTGCAGTGAACAGAGACGTCAATGAACGAACGGACAGATCATAACTTTGCAAAAATAAAGTTAGTAAACTTTTCGCTCGAGGGTAGACTTGAACCAAGGACCTCTCGCTCCGCAGCTGCTCGCGCTAACCACGGGACCACGGCGCTCCTGCGTCATTAAGATCTTTGATGTTGCCTATGTTACCCATGGACTACTCAGTTTGTATATTTTGCTTATTTTTTTATAGTTCCACACAACGTCTTCCTGTTTTCTCGACTGATCTGTGTTCAGTTTTTCAAGGCCTATCCACTGTGCCAAATTATAACTAAATCTGAGGGGGGTACAATGGGGAGGTTCCCTTGTAAGCAGGTACCTGCAACAGGCAGATACAGTGCAAAATATGTTGCAGGACGGAACAATACAAGAAAAGCATTGAAAAAGGCTGGTGATGAAGCACTGGGCAGGAAGGAAAAGACACCAGACCTCGATACGATCGTACATCTCAAACATAAAGTTAATTTCAATTACCTTAAGAAGCCAATAGGACGAAAATTATCAGATTTCCGAACAGACGTGGCACATTGCTAAAACGAATCATCATACACAGCTGGATTCATATTTCATACGCATTTCCCTTCGTTCGTCTAAAAGCCTTTTGTTTTCAGAAGCAGCCTTCATTTATAGGTTCTGTCAGTTGTGGTGTTCCCAGCGGAAATATATCTTTTTTTATTATTTTTTAATATATCCTATACATCTTCCACTGAAGTACCATGTCTACAACATCTATCACATAAATCTCATCTATATACACGCTTGTTTTCATTACTTTTAAAAATGTCAACCACCTGCCCACACGTAGCAGGTTATGTTACCAACACTTGGAAATATTTGGCAGTTCGGTAACGGGTCATAATATCTTTCTAGTGTAGTTTAGTTGTTATCTATAAACGTCTCGCCACTTCTTCCAGGGACTGATGACCTCAGAAGTTAAGTCCCATAGTGCTCAGAGCCAAGCCACTTCTTCCACGTATACTTAGTGGTCTTGGAAGTTTATCTTCCAGCAAACTGAAGGTCATCGTAGAATCTAGCAGCCACTCTACCATTTCGCTTCTCTCCGCTTGTGCAAGTTCTTCTGTAACATGGTTACTTTCCTAACCTACATTAACATTTAATTCATTTTTTTATCCACAGTCAGATTTATTAATTTATTAAGGTTCTTAATAAATATATTTTATACGCGTTCTCTTATAATACTCAGTGACGAGGCCGTGTAAACTTTACAGTGCTGACTTAATTGTTGGTCGTTCACTGATAACGCACAGCATTCTACATAAGTGCCTGCCCACCAGTGCTATCCATAACGATGTCAAATAGCTGCACAATCCTCTGATGTTCTTATTATTGCCACGTTGTTGCTGACTCGAAATCTTCGCCAACTTTCTAGCTTACGCCATTACCCTATAACAATTCTATCAGCCCGTTCGATGTAATTTGCTCACGAAACTCTGACACTCTTCTATTCCGATGACGTTAGCGTTATTCGTCAACCTCTCAACAAAGTTATGTCATCCGAACGCCTGACGGGATGCTCCTTTACCTCTAGAGCAGTTTAGGAAAACAAAACAGCAGGTCAGCCGGTGTGGCCTTGCGGTTCTAGGCGCTTGAGTCTGGAACCGCGCGACCGCTACGGTCGCAGGTTCGAATCCTGCTTCGGGCGTGGGTGTGTGTGATGTCCTTATGTTAGTTAGGTTTAAGTAGTTCTAAGTTCTAGTGGACTGATGATCTCAGATGTTAAGTCCCATAGTGTTAGAGCCACTTGAACCAAATGAGCAGATTTGTTACTGTTTGACATAACTGCATATGCTGTCGATGTAAATTTGTGTCCTTATTGCAATATCTTTGTTGATTTCTGGACCTCGTTGTCGTTGGTCACTGCCGATAGTCCCCACGTCAAGAGAGAGAGAGAGAGAGAGAGAAGAGAGAGAGAGAGAGAGAGAGAGAGAGAGAGAGAGGAAGGAAGGGAGGGCTGGAGGATGTGCTCTGAAACTATATGTGCTATTCAGCTCATTGAAATGAATTATATGTTTTGGAGAAAGGAATTTAACTGAAAATTTCAACACAGTTTACCAGTCCGTGAATTTGACTTGTAATATGTTTTAAGCTCGTAACAAAGAGCGAGAGTTAACATAAAGCTGTGGCTGAAAATTACAGGTGTCAACGCGAATGCAAACAAAGTTGACACAGTTTATGGGCCACAACATGACTCTGCAGTCTCCAAGCATTTTCCTGTCGATTGGCAAAAGCTTTTCCCGTGCACAAACACTGCTAAATAAAACAGTTTTAATCAGCCGCAGCAGCCAACGTCACTCGTAATGCCCCATGCTTGTGTGTAATGGAGTGACAGGCTTACCAGAGGGTGCTACTATTTGTGGCATTCTAAACACTGGGTGGGCAGGTGGGGGGGGGATTGAGTGGTACGGCGATAGACACACTTCACTTTCAGATACAAAATGCGCGTGGGCACGTCGTGATGGTTGCATTGAGTGCTTCGTGCTCCCAGGAAAGCGAATATCAGTTAGTCTGCAATTACTTTCTCTATGTACAAACGAGCGAAAACGAGAGTTACTCTCAGTGAGAGAGTGTTTGATTTAGAATGTTGCGTGAACACTTTAACGCTAGGATTTACAACTGTGTAACGAATTTCTACGTGGAAATCTATACACCGCAAGTGTGACGGAGAGTAAAAGTACAGTAGAGCTTCGATTATCCGAAGTAACTGGGGGACATGGGTGTTTGGAAAACTGGTTTGTTCGGATAATCGAACTGTACATGTTTATTTGCCAAAAAGAAGTACTGCACAGTAAATTTATTCATAAAAACAGGCATCCCTTTCAGTATTAAAAAGTAACATACAAAAGCAACTTCAGTAGGAATATATAGTATGTGGCACAGTTTATCAAACAAAAACATATACACATTACATACGCATTTTGCATGAACAATACACCTAGTATACAAAATTAACGTTTAAAAAAATCCTTTCTTTTGGTCTGTCTCAGCAAGCCACACGCTTACGAGCAGCTAAGTCACGTACTTTTTTCATTACAGATATCTGAAACTGGTCACTTTCATCTTGGGCTTCAAACCATCGCAAGGTAGTATCTAAACAAGTGAACGCCTCAGAAGCTGTTGGTATACTTTCATCTTTACTTTCTGGAGCACTGATCGATGCGATACTGGCGGCGTCATCTTTATCAGTGACGACGTTTACAATCTCGCTGTCCTGCGTGATTTGGTGTCCTGGATCTGTATCATCGATATTCATCCATTTATGAACGTCCTCTTCATCACATTCGTGGCAATCTATTTCATTTAGCATACCGAGAATTTCGGACATATCAATCTGTTCGTCATTTTCAATCATACCTTGTGAATTTTCTTCTGTGTCCAAAATTTTATTCCAGGCTTTCTTAAAATTCTCTTCCTTTACACTATTCCATGCTGCGCTGATCATGTAGGACGCGTCTTTCAAGTCAATATTCTTATGATTTCTTAAGAGACTTTCTTCTCCATCCTCTTCTCTTTCTAACAATAACTTACGCAACAGTTCTTTCCTGTAATATCGTTTGAAAGTCTCAATAACGCCTTGATCCATAGGCTGTAATAAGGAGGTTACGTTAGGTGGAAGAAATATTACCTTTATGAACTCGTCTTTTTCGTTTAACATATCACATGACGGATGGGTTGGTGCATTGTCAAGGAGAAGTAGTGTTTTCTCCTTCTTCCCATTCTTTAGCTGATGAGCTTTTACAGAGGGTACGAAAACTTTCAGAAACCACTTCATAAAACTCATACTATCCATCCAGGCACTCTTTTGTGAGGTGTACACAACAGGCAACGCTGACATATTAACGTGCTTGAAACAACACGGTTTTTACTTTTACCAGTGACAGATGCGAGCGAGTACACAGTTGGGTTAAGCGGTCGTTCGGTTGACCGACGTTCGGATAATCGACGCTCTACTGTATCACGTTTCCCATTTCCTGTTTTAGTCACACTGGTAGCCTGGAAGAGCGGCTGTTAGTAAGCGTCCGTACGTAGGGGGAGCGACATGTTGCATGTCTCTTCTTTGGTTGCACGCTCTCGGAATTTTAACAGTACACCACATTTTGATGCAAGCGTCTGTCAGTGGAGATGGGCCAGCATTCCGCGACGCTTTCTCGCTCACTAGACAGTCCTATAACGGAATGGCTGCTTTTCTTCGATCTCCTCTGTTTATCTATGAAACACACTCGCTAAGTGTGGACGAGCGTAGAAGTATTTGTCGAACGAGGGTTTTATGATCTATCTCCCTCGTGAGTGGATTACACTTCTTGACGACCCTTCCAATGAAACTGAGTCTGGAATCTTCCTTGCCTATAATTGATTTTACGCGGTCATTCCATCTTAAATCGCTCTGCACGTATATATCTCAGAACATCAATTAAGTAACATATCCCCTTTTTGATCCCAACGTCTCAATTATACATTGAATCTCGCAGACTCGCCTGTCTGAATTTAAGAAGCGTGTTGAATAACGAGCACATTGGTATCAACGCCTTTGGGAGTTCCCATTATTTCAGCAGCCGCCCGTCTGTACCATGAGATGCCACAATTATGCAACATGCATGTAACGTATCACTGGCAGATCCTACTGACAAATGTACGGACGTTTCTGGGATATGGAGTCTATGGGCGTTAGGTCTGAACAGGAACCACTAATGATCGAGCGAAGCTTCGCAATTTTGGAAGAGTTCAATATGTCTTACATTTTCCAAAATGGGCGAAGGGTAGTTCGTGTCCAATTTTCTTCCAAATAACACGCGTAGCGATGAAAGACACTTTGCTGCATTGCAAAATCTTCTAATAAAAACAATCAGCTGAGACACGCTTACGACATTCAGATGTTGGAATACATCAGAGAAGACCATGTTAGCTACTTCTGCAGTCATTTTACCTTCTACATCACATAGTCAAAAGAGGAAGTTGTTGTTGATGGATCTGCTCATGAAGAAGGCGCACCATCACTCTATGATATTTTATAAGCTGATCCTAACCTTCTATTTGATTATGCCTACGAAGTTTCGCTATTACAACCGAAATCACTCAAATCTTCCTTCAACTTGTTCTTCACTAGCATGACCAAGATCTCACGAGATTCCAGTGGTATAAGATCCCCGTAAGCGGGACTTCATAATCAATTTGGACAAGGGAGACGACTGTTTACCGCATCAAACACCTTCCTTTAGGTTATGTATGCAGCCCTTTCCTATTATCGGCCACTCTCGGAGAACTAGAAAACACTTACAGGTCAAAATTCTCCACGGCTGCACCCTCTATAGATAAGGATATGTATATGGGTGACGATTAACGTCTCTCTTCGAGTCGATCTCTTATATCGAACGAAACTTGTTACGAGTTACTGAAAGCTTCCAAAACCTTCGGCGTTTGATGTATCCAATACACATCGCCAGAAAATTTTTATTCAAGGCACTTGGCTACTAGGATCGTGTTGAGACGCAATACTGCCTCGTCAGCTTGCCTCGAAATGGTGTACGTGGCTATCATCAATTCAGGCTCCATCCAATATATCTCTACGCATGTGGTTGTCAACCTCCGCGAAGAAAGGATCGCGCATTCACGTCTTTCGCATCGCTTCTGACCGATTATACTGTGTCGTCTTATACCTCACGTGTTGGGCAAACCTTATACCTCACGTGTTGGGCAAACCGAAATACTTAATACACACGTGATGTGCCAGTCAAGAGAGTAACAATCTCATGTCTGGAACCGGTGGCTGCGTTGTTGGGAACGAGACTGGTAAGTTACTACTACAGTGCTCCAAACTGCGACACTGGCAACGCAATGCTCTGGCTTGATTCATCTATAGCCCTAGCAAAGCCTACCGTTTTTACCCAAAGAAAATACAGGTCACCTGAAAAGACTATAATCAACGGATCAAAAATTTCAGAAGTACTGGGTTAACAGAATATTAGGATGACAGGAACATGATACTAAATAAATCCGCTGAACAATGTCTGTAACACCCTAAGGGTTGTTTGTATTTTTCACCTTAGTGGATTTGGTCACATAACTGTTAATTGTGTTACAACCTGTCGAACAACTATGCACATGAAATGCTTAGATTACAACTGAGAATCATTGCATTGCAATTGTACTATCTGAAACGTATGTTTCATGATGACCAATAACGACTGATTATTAAAAACAAATATTGAAGTCCTGCATTCGACCCCGGGAAGCGCGAAGCAGTTCTACAATTTTAAGTAGGACTTCTACTTTTATGTATTTTTCATTTAACAATTTGAATATTCCAATCTACTTGTAATGCACTTCTTCCTTGGAATCGTTTCAATATTTAATTTTTCAGGCACAATCGTTTTGACAATACAATATTATACACTGTTTAATTTCTGAATCAATGGTACCGATTCGCATCATTCCAGTATAGAACGAATGAACGTAGGAGTAAAACCTACTGTGATCAGCTGGATAACCGTCATAGATTTGACCTTAAATTTCACATTAATCTTTTTCCTGTTTTTTGTCTTTGTTATGAGTAAGTCATAAGAACATATTGTCTCTGCATGACAAGCATTCTGCTTTAAGATTTATTCTCCGTTGCTTGCTTCAAAAAGAGTGATTTGACTATGGGCCGACCACTACTGTAATTCAGATTATTCGTTGCTAAAAACAAGGATAAAGGACAACCTAATTCAGAAAGGAAAAATGTTTTAGAGCAAAATATAAATTCAAAATTATTTCAAGAGTAGGAACGAATGCCAACCATCTTGCATTACTGTGACCGAGCAATTGACGGTAAACGACATTTAAAAAGTCACTGAATTCTCCTTCCTCTCTTATAAATATCAAAATATTTGAAAGTCTTCCAGACTTTTTTATATCATCTATCAGCTTCCCGTCTGCTGTTTCCACACTGTTGTCAGGCATGTTCCAACTTCCTTTGCGCTTCCTTGGCGGATACAGGAGCGAGGAACAGATTCTGTTCGTGGATAGGGAATTCATATATTAATTTATTTTATATCTAATAGCAAATAGTAGAAGTACTACATAGCGTCATTTGCTGTGGTTGCAGTGTTAGTTGCTAACAGTAGATTTCAATGTCTAAATAGATACAGATACAACCCATGAACCATGGAGTTTGCGGTCAGTGTGATGGCTTGCGTGCCTCAGCGATGCAGATAGCCGTACTGTAGGTGCAACCACAATGGAGGGGTATCTGTTGAGAGGCCAGACAAACATTGGTTCCTGAAGAGGGCAGCAGTCTTTTAAATAGTTTGTAGGGACGACAGTCTGGACGTTTGACTGATCTGGTCTTCTAACACCAACCAAAACGCTCTTGCTGTGCTGGTACTGCTAGCAGCTGAAAGTAAGGGGACATTACAGCCGTAATTTTTCCAGAGGGATGCAGCTTTACTGTATGGTTAAATGATGATGGCGTCCTCTTGGGTAAAATATTCCGGAGGTAAAATAGTCCCCCATTCGGATCGCCGGGCGGGGACTACTAAGGAGGACATCATTATCAGGAGAAAGAAAACTGACGTTCTACGGATCGGAGCGTGGAATGTCAGATCCCTTATCGGGCAGGTAGGTTAGAAAATTTAAAAAAAAAGCAATGGATAGGTTAAAGTTAGATATAATGAGAATTAGTGAAGTTCGGTGGCAGGAGGAACAAGGCTTCTGGTCGGGTGAATACAGGGTTATAAATATAAAGTCATGGGGATAATGCAGGAGTGGGTTTGATAAAGAATAAGAAAATAGCAATGCAGGTAAGCTACTATGAGCAGCATGGTGAACGTATTATCGTAGCCAAGACAGACACGAAGCCCACGCCTACCGCGGTTGTACAGGTTTACTAGCTCCGCAGATGATGAAGAGATTGACGAAATTTAGGATGAAATAAAATAACTTGTTCAGACAGACATAGTAGACGAAAATTTAATTGTGAAGGGGCATTGGAATCCGACAGTAGGAAAAGAAAGAGAAGGGAACATATTAGTTGAATATGCACTGGGGGAAAGAAACGCAACAGGAAGCAGCCTGGTAGAATTTTCCACAGAGCATAATTTTATCATCGCTATTGAAAAAGAAGGTTGTATACTTGGAAGAGACCTGGAGACACGGGAAGATTTCAGATTGATTATATAAAGGAAAGACAGAGATTTCGGAACAAAATTTTAAATTGGAAAACATTTTCAGGGTCAGATGTGGACTCTGATAACAACTATGAACGGTTGAATGAAACTGAAGAAACTGGAAAAAGATAGGAAATTAAGGAGATAAGTTGAAAGAACCAGAGGTTGTTGAGAGTTTCAGAGGGAGCAGTTGACGAGCACAGGGGAAAGGAATACTGTGGAAGGCGAATAGGTAGCCTTACGAGATGAAATAGTGAAGGTAGCAGAGGATCACACCGTCAAAAATACAAGACCTAGTAGAAATCCTCGGATAACACAAGGCATATTGAATTTAATTCATGAAGGGAGAAAATTTAAAAGTGTAGCAAATGAAGCAGGCGAAAGGGAATACAAACGTTTAAAAATATGACTGGCAGGAAGAGCTAAATTGTTAAGCGGGAATGGCTAGAGGACAAATGTGAGGATTTAGTAGCATATTTCACTGGATACCGCCTACAGGAAAATTAAAGAGGCCTTTGGGAAAAAGAGAAGCAGCTGAATGAAAATCAAGAGCTCTGATTGAAAACCAGACCTAAGCGGAAAAGGAAAAAACTAAAAGGTGGAAGGTGTATATAGAGTGTCTACGCAAGGGCGATGAACATGAAAACAATATTATTGAATGGGAAGTGGACATAAATGAAGATGTGATGCGAGGTTTGATATTGCGACGGAAATTTCACGAATCTCTGAAAGGTCTAAATAGAAACACGGCCCCGGGGGTAGAGGACATTCCGTCGGAACTACTGGCAGCCTTGGGAGAGTCAGCATGTCAAAACTGTTCCACCTGGTGTACAATATGTAGAGGCAGGCGAAATATCGTAAGACTTCAATAAGAATGTAGTAACTGCAATTCCAAAGAAAGCAGTTGGTGACAGGTGTGAAAATTACCGAACTATCAGATTAATTAGTTGCAAAATCTATCATTTTTTCAGAAGAACGGAAAAAACCGGTAGAAGCCGACCTCGAGGAAGATTTGTTCGGATTCTGAAGAGATGCAGGAACACGCGAGACAATACTGACCATACGATTTATCCTAGAAGATAGGTTAAGGAAAGGCAAAAGTACACGTATAACATTTGTAGACTTACGGAAAGCTTTTGGCAATGTTGGCTGGAATATTCTCTTCGAAATTCTGAAGATAGCAAGAATGAAATACAGGGAGCGAAATGCTATTTGCAACTTGTACATAAACCAGTCGACATAAGTTTCGGGGGGGAGGGGGGCATGAAAGAGAGTCAATGCTTGGAAAGGGAGTGAGACAGGGTAGTAGCCTATCACCATTTTTACTGAAAATGTACGTTGAACAAGCAGGAAAGGAATCCGTAGAACAATTTGGAATAGGAATTAGAGTTCAGGGAGAAGAAATAAAGACTTTGAAGACTTATAATTCTGTCAGAGACAGAAAAGGACTTGGAAGAGCAATTGATCTGAATGAACAGTGTCTTGAAAGAAGGATATAGGATGAATATCAACAAAAGCAAAACAAGAATAATGGAATGTAGTCGAATTAAATCAGTTGATGCTAACAGAATCACATTAGGAAACAAGACACTTGATGTACTAAATGTGTTTTGTTATTAGGGCAGCAAAATAACTGATGATGGCCGAAGTAGTGATGATATAAAGTGTATACTGGCAATGGTGAGAAAATCATTTGTGAAGACAAGAAATATGTCAACATAGAATGTAGATTTATGCTTTAGAAAGTCTTTTCTGAAGGTATTTATCTGGAGTGTAGCGATGTATGGAAGTGAAACATGGCCGATAAACAGATTAGATAAAAAGAGACTAGAAGATTCCGAAATGTGGCGGTACAGAAGAATGCCGAAGATAAGATAGGTCGATCACGTAACTAATGGGGTAGTACTGAATAGAACTGGGGAGACAAGAAATTTGTGGCACAAGTTAACCAAAAGAAGGGCACATTATGAGACGTCAAGGGATTACCAATTTAGCGTCGGACGAAGGCGTGGGAGATAACAATCATAGAGAAGACCAAGAGATGAATACAGTAAGCAGATTTAGGAAGATGTAGGTTGCATTAGTTATTCGGAGAAGAAGAGGGTCGCACAGGATAGAGCAGAGTGGAGAGCTACGTCAAACCAGTCTTCGGACTGAAGGCAACAACAACAACAACAGCAACAACAACGAAGGTTTACAATTCAGTACAATTCAGCCAGTGTTCAATATCATGACTATCCCGTAGCTGACGAGCCCTGACCGCTATGAAAGTCTGTAAATGTCATGAAATAGCAGACACACATTAGGACTCTGTGCATCTATGTTTGAACTTAAGCACTGCGAACCCGCCGTTGGAGCTCCGGAGAGGGGATGCTTGCACAGCATTGGCAACGGCGTAATCGTTCGTAGGAGCGACCTCGTACCGCGGTGCTTGTTGTAGGAAACACCGCGGAATGCCCGGCGGCCGAGATCGCAGGTGATACGTGCCATACAATCCACTCCTATAAGGTAATTGCTACCAAGGCTTGCTTTTAATCTAGCAAAAACATTTTCTCTGCCCCTTCTGTTTATTCTACCAAACATACTATTCATATTGTCAGCAGATAAACACGAAAACTTTGATTGTAGGTAGTGGTCATGCAGAACCGACATCACATTTTTGGATATTAGACTAGAAGTTTCGTTTTCAATAGAAATGAACACCAGCTTTTTTGATATGCCCTGCTTTCTGAAATGTTGTATTTAACTAGTACTGGAAGAAACGTAGTTGATTTGTTATTACTAGTATCAATAAATAAAATCACAGAGTTTACATGGCCAAGATCTTCTTTAAGAAGTTTCTTGCGCCAAGGAGTTAATACAGTATGAACTACGGCTTCAGAGTTTGCAACGACATCATAGTTTTTTAATGACTTGTTCTGCAATCCATGGAACTGTAGCTATTATTATGAGACTCAGTATGCCATGCAAAATTTTCCTCAGCTGCGGCTAGTGTATCGTCTTCATCTCCTGGAATTTCACAAATTACGCTTTTACTATGTACCCATTCTACCTTGATACAAACGAAAGGTCGTAACTATCACATGTGAGGTTCTCACTATATACAGATGACTTAAAATGTCTTATACTAGTTACGGTGATGTGTCAAGTGAACCCTCAACGATACTATGTCTTTCGTTATTATAATTAATGTAAAATCTCTGTGATCCTGAATATCAAAGATTTTATTTCGTGATAGCCCTTCAATAAATCACGTTATACCAGCAACGTTTTACAGTTTTAAATGCATTTTTCATGGAAACAATGTAAGCAGAATTTCTTAAGCTCTGTGAAAGATACTTACCCATAGTTTTTTAGCGAAGAAATCTTGTTTTAGAGGTAATTGCAACATCAAAAAAAGAAGAAAGCTTATGTTTGCTTGATCTATCATGCTGAACAATATCCGAGTTCCAGCCATATGCAATCGAAAATATGGCGTTACAGATTTTACAGAAAACTTCATAACCAAGCTTTGTCTCTTGGAGGAAAAGTTATTTTCCCTTTAAGGTGGAAGAAAAGGTGCATTTATGTTTAGGCGAATAACAACAAACCATAAATGCCAACACTAGATTAAGCAAACTTCGTCTGTTTTCATTGTTCACAGAACGCGTTAAAGAATGACAAAAATAAATGAGACAAATCCCGATCGAGCTTTTCTCACAACAAGAAATGACAAAAATACATCTGATTTTAATTTAGGCTGACGGTATCAAGAAAATACAGGACCTACTCGCATCCGAACAAAAATTTTGGGGACGCGGGACAGTCGAGCAAAAAAAGGGGGCTGTCCAGTTTTTTTTTTTTTTTTTTTTACATTTTCCCTCTCAGTGGCGACAATGTCCAGGAAAGGGCAATCCAATTGATTACATTTTACTAGGTGTCCTTCAGAAGCAGTACAACAATTAACTGTCTGGCTGTGTGGGCCGACAAAGCGATCTCAACAACCATCTCAGTGGCCGGGTGAACGTCATGAATTTACCAGACATCCTTTTCGTTGGAATAAAAGATATGATACAAAACACAGCTTATTTTAATTGTCCAGATTGTGAAGACAGTATTAGATCCTTCTAGCTTTAGTTTTTATTGGAAGCATTTATGCACTACTGCATAAGCTTTTCTGTCCTCTGCTAGATTACTGCTGTGCGGTGTGAGATCCTTAGCAGATAAAATTGACGGAGGACATTGAATAAGTCCAAAGAAGGGCAGCTCGTTTTGCATTGTCGCTTACCCGGGGAGAGTGTGCCTCATGTATAAGGGAGTTGGGGTGGAAATCATTAAGACAAAGGCGTTTTTCGTTCCAGCGAGATCATCTCACGAAAGTTAAATCACCAACTTTCTCCACTGAACGCGAAAATATTTATTGTCATCAACCTACATAGGGAGAAATGATCGTCGTAATAAAATAAGAGAAATCAGAACTTGTATAGAAAGATTTAAGAGTTCATTTTTCCTATGCACTGTTACTGAGTAGAACGGTAGAGAAATAATCTGAATATGGTTAGATGGACCTTCTGCTAGGCACTTAAGTATGAATCGCAGAGAACTCATAGAGATGTAGATGAAGATGTTTCTCGAGATCATCTAAACATCTAAACATCTAAAAGGAGAATTTACTACAGAAAAAAATGACTGCAGCTCGCATCTTTTTGATCGAATAAATACAAACGGAATGTTTCATTGCAGAATTAGAGCGGTAACCTAAAATCTACTGCGAAAAAGTTAAAAGGTCAAAAATCTAAATCCAAATTTCTATGAACGCCTACTTCGTCTTGGAGGTCTTCTACAATGCTCAAAACTGACTCCAAAATAGCAACATCTATTCATCCTGGAAGAAAATGACCGTTTCAGAAAGCTATTGCTAATGTACCCCCACATTAGCTTGCACCACCCTTGAGTTCGAATTGTATGTCAGAAATTACATCACTATTTTCGATTGTGCACACCTGCCGTAATATAAAATCTGTCCTCCATACCCTGTCTACCATTTAAAATAACCCATTACATTGCAGGTCAAGTAATAATGTATCCAATGCCAACAGACAAAATGACGTCACGCAGACTGTTTAAAGTTACTGGTATAGATTTCTCAGGATCGCTATTTTCTAAAACCGGAAGCGCTGTTACCGTGTGTTAGGCTGTACTGCTCACCTAAGCAGTAAACAGAGCCATCCCCCTTGAACTCGTTATCGCCGCCACGGCAGATCTATTCTTGTTAGCCAAGCAAAGATCTATTTGTCGACGAGGGTCTTGCATACAATTTAGAGTGACAACGCTAAGATCTTTCAGGCAGCTAATCGAGAAATATCGGAACTTTGGTCACCCTTACGTCTGATAGAACCTACCGGCATATCGTTCAAAAGATTATCACCTGGCAGTTCATTGCTCCATGTACGGCTTCTTGGGGAAGCTCGTGAGAGAGAATGATTGGTTCAGTTAATCTATGTCTTCGTAAAGTACTCGGGCTAGAAGAAACTTAAAACTGTTCTCGTATGTACCGGAGACGCACTCAACTCGAGACCAACCCCTGTGCCAAGTGTCGATCTTCTGCCGTTCTCCTGCATTTTACTACAGTTTTCTAGCGTACTGACTTCTCTGTGTACCACAGCATCATCTGCGAACAGCCTCAGGAAGCTTCCGACGTTATCTACCAGGTCAGTTACATAGTCTGTCAACAGTAATAGTCCCGTAATACTTCCTTGGAATATAGCCCGAGGTTACGTTTGCATCTGAAGATTTCTCTCTCTAAATAATGACATGCTCTATCACCAAACTGACAATTCCTTGATGCATGAGAATCAGTCGTTCCATCCAATCCCTCCTTTTAGTCAGGTCGTCTTTTTTTTATTTTGTCCCCAATTCGAATCAGATCCTTCTCTTTAGTTGTTCAATGTAACCTTCTAATCTTCAGTATTCATCTTCACCAGTTCTTTTCATAAGCTTTCACTTAGGCAAAATCCTACACTCCAGAAAAATACATTCAGAAAAGGTTAACTAACATTTAAATATATACACTCCAAGAAAAAAAAGAAGCTCCACACAGGAGCTATGCAAAATGGTAACAAATTGGTATTTGTACAGTTATAAACGGAAAATGCGAATTTGTAAATTTTGGCGGTCGATGGATGAACGTGTACACTGCAGCGCAGTTTCACAGTTCAGCTGGCAAGGATAGAAAACAGGGGACATGTCGATCCCATGGCGTAAGGTTTCCGAATTTCATTCCGTATACTCAGTTGGACAGTAATTATGTCCCAAGACAGACGTTTGAACAATATAAGCAGATATTATGGTATGTTGATAATTTGATAACATCAAGACAAATGTTTATTTACTAGTGCTGTCAAGTCTGGAAAACAGAATTTCTAACAGAAATTATAAGACCAAGAGCAGCACCGAAAGTAGAACGAAAACATAACATGTAGAATAGCATCCACGAAACCTGCCACTAGAGATGCCTTACAAAGAATAAAGGCGAAAATTATGTTTCATTCAGATGTAATTAGACGGTCAAAAATTAAAAATTATCAACATATCGTAATATTGTACACGACCGAGGACGACAGAACTACAGAAGTTGAGAATGGAACATACGCAGATGTCCGAATTTGAGAGAGAACTTGTAGTTGGTCTCAAGTAAGCCGGTTGAGGTGCTGGGCGAATCGCTCCCCATTTGAATAGGAGTGATGCCGTTATTGGACGATGTTGGCAGCAGTGGGTGATCTATGGCGTACAGCGGTCTACCTAGAGACAGGACGAGAGGAACAAGTAATCATCTGAGAAGCACTCAGAGCCCCGGATTCAGCATTATCACCGATCCAACGTGCAGCTCTTGCTTCAGTGACTACAAGGAATATTAATAGGAGACTCAAAGAAAGAGGGCTGAGCTCACGGCACCCCTTGCACCGAGTACCATTGACCTGGACGCACCAACAATCCCGTTCGCAATGGTGTCGGATACATTCGGCCTGGAATCTCATTGACTGGTATAGAATTGCCTTCAGTGATGAGTCCCGCTTCTTACTGAGGCCCGATGGCCAGCGAAGGTATGTCTGGAGACGCCCTGAACGGCAGTGGTATACCAACTTGACTGTCACCCGTCATACGGCCCGTCACTCAGGAGTGATGGTCTGGGATGCAATTTCATTTCCTAGTAGGACCCTTTTGGCTGTCATCCTGTGCACCCTTACAGCACAGCGGTACGTCGACGACATAGTGCGCTCCGTTTTGTGGCCCTTCATGGCAAGCTATCCCGCGCTTACATTTCAGCAAGATAATGCCCGCCCGTACACGACGAGAGTTCCCACGACTTATCTTCGTGGTTTCCAATCTTCATCTTGGTCATCAAGGTTGCCGGATTGAGAACATTTGGAGCATTATGGGCAATGTGCTTTAACCGCCTCGGGGTTTTGACGAACTAACTCGCCAATTGGACAGAATTTGGCACAGTATCCCTCAGGAGGACATCCAACAACTCCTTCAATCAGTGTCAAGCCGAAGAACTGCTTGCGTAATGGCGAGAGGTGCACCAACGCGTTATTGACTTGCTTAATTTGTGAAGCTCTTTCTCTTGCATAAATCATCCGATTTCTCTGAAATTGTAATAATTTGTTTGTTTGTACATGTATATGGCATCTACCGATTTCCGTCTCATTCGGATAATCCCTTCGTGATGCATTGGCTTTTTGTCTTTTTTGTTTCTTTTTTTTCTTCGTTGCTTGCTCAATTGACAGACTGAACAACACTGGGTATAAGGTATAATCCAGTCTCACACCATTGCCAGCTGCTGCTTCCTTTACATGTCCTTCGATTCTTATAACTACAGATTCGTTTCTGTAGAAGTTGTAGATAACTATTACGTACCGGTATCTTTTCCCTGCTAGATACAGAATTTCAAAGAGTGTGTTCAAGTAGTACTGTGAAAAATTTCTGTAAGTCTACAAATGCTATAAATGTGGGTTTGCTTGTCTTCACAGATAGTTCGTAGAGTCAGTAATGCTCATGTGTTCGTAGATGTCTTCGGAACCTAAAATGATCTTCCTCGAGGATGGCTTCTACCAGTTTTCAATTCTCCTGTGTATAATTCGTGTAAGAATGTTGGAGCCATGACTTATTACACAGACTGTTCTGTAATAGTCATATCTTTCAGGAGTTACCGACTTCGAATTGGAACTATTACTTTCTACCTGAAACCAGTCTGACACTTCTTGCTCACCAAGTCATGGCTGGATTTCCCCAGGATCACAATAATTCTGATGGAATGTCGTGTAATCTAGGAGCCTTGCTCTAACTTAGACCTTCAGTAGACTGTCAGGAAGTTCTCACAGCGTCATATCTCTCATCTCACCAGCATCTACTTCCTATTATCTTACTATAAGGACTTCAATTCCCTTGTGTATCCGTTCTGCATATAGCTTCAACATCTTTGTTTCCCTTCTTTGCTTAGTACTAGTTTTCTATATGGGTTCTTGATACACAGTTGACATCTACGTCTCTACGGCCTTGGATGTATCCTCTAGGCATCCCTCTTTAAGCCATTTTGCACTTTGTGTATATCACTCTCATTTTTAGAAGTCTCGATTCCATTGTGCCTGGTTAACTTGTTGCATTTTCATATTTTCACCTTACATCAATTAAATTCAATATCTCATGTGTTATCGAAGGACTTGTACTGGGCTTTGTTTTTTTTTTTCTTGGCTGTTTGATCTTATGCTGCCTTGACTATTCCATCTGTCAAATCTACGCACTGTATTCCTTTTCCCTGCTTCAGACAATCGTTGCCTAATGCTCTCTTTGAAACGCTCAACAATCTCTGGTTCTTTTGAGTTTATCCAGACATCATCTCTTTAATTTTCTTCTTTTCTGCCATTTATCCAGTTGTAATCTAGAATTCCTAACCAATAAATCGTGGTTAGAGTCCACATCCACGCCTGGAAATGTTTTGTAGTTTACAATCTTGTTTCAAAATCATGTTAAACCTTCCGATGTCTTCAGCTCTCTTACAAGTGTACAACATGCATTCATCATTCTCAAATGTGATTACGAAACAAAGATCTTATGTATGAAAACCAGAACACACTCGAAGCAACGCAAGACAAAGAATATTTCAGACTGAGAGAGAGAGAGAGAGAGAGAGAGAGAGAGAGAGAGAGAGAGAGAGAGAAAGAGAGAGAAACCGGTCTTGTCCGCAACGTGAAACGTTATTGACTGTCAAACGTGACTGACAGTGATGGTGGTCTTTCCCGAGTATCTGTGCCTCGTAAAACGTCCGAGTCCAAAGTGACAATAACAACGTCGATGTACATGAAAGAAGGCCTCGTTAGACTTCCTCGGCGTCTGTTCGCTACAGATGTCTCGCAGCAGCACAATAGTGTTGCTGTGCTAAGGCGTCTGTAGGAGGAGGAAGAAGAAGAAGGGCCTGCCGGACGGGACACGGCAGTTTCCTTTCAGGCGGGCCGCACGTGCAAGAAGCGATGGGATCCCGGGGAAGGCAGCCAGCAGCCAGTGGCCAGGAGTCTGCCGCCTGATGAACGGCGCCGTCGCTTCTTGCGCCGCAGCGGCCCGCCGAGATCACCTCGCCTCATAATAGAACGGCACGCCGGCCAGGCAAACTGTCTGTCCCGATCCATCTCTTTAACGTCTCAGCACTCCTGCTCGTCTTTACCTGAGAAGCGGAGAATTTGCTTGTAAATGGCACATTAAAGATGCTTCATGAATGAATAAAACAGTAGATCGAGTAGAAAAGAATTTCATACAGGATGGGGCACGAAAAACCTGCCCCGAGTACCAGATTGCTTATTGTCACCCACCAATTCTCATATATTGTTTCGAAGCTGTTGGCACTACATTTTGTATTGTCAGTGCGAAAGACGTTTCGACTTGGTTAATACATGTATAGTAAATTTCTCAGCGAGATGTATAGTTTTCAAGAAACAATCGCATCAGTGGAGGCCTACATGTCTACAGGTTCATTTAAGGAAACGCGGCACATTTTTGCAAATACGTTTCCTGGCGTTTCTATACCAGCAAATACCAGTATACAGGATTTGGTGAGAAAGTAGTGTATTACTGGATCAGCTGCAAACGCGCCACGTCCGTTCGTAGATCTGCTGTAATCCCGTATACTCGAAAATGACTGATCCAGAGTCCAAAGAAGCCAACACGTAAATTGTCGCAACAAGCGAACGTTCCGCTTAGGTCTGTCAACGTGTTTCACACCATTCAGGAAGAGACTGACATAGAAGAACGGAAGAAAAGGCAAAACGTGTGAATTACTGTACGTAGCTATGTCAAACAATTGAAAGTGGAATGTTGCAGCCGCTGTTGAATTTCGTGAGTGATGAAGCCTGCTTCCATTTGGCAAGACACGTGAACTTCCAGAATACCAGATACTCGTCAACAAACAACCCCTATACGATTAATGAGGAAACTATTGATGTTGCGGCCGGCCGCTGTGACCGAGCTTCAGTTGGGAACCACGCGGTTGCTATGTTCGCAGGTTCGAATCCTGCCTCGAGCTTCGTTGTGTGTGATGTCCTTAGGTTAGTTAGGTTTAGTAGTTCTAAGTCTAGGGGACTGATGACCTCAGATGTAAGTCCCATAGTGCTTAGAGTCATTTTTATTCGAGTTGAAAAAATCGGAGTGCGGTTTGCCGTGATTGAAAGTCTGATTGTGGACCCCATGGTTCTTGAAAGAACAGCAAACACTGCTGCGTATATACGAATCTATGAGGGATTTTGGCACAGTTGACACAATCTCCTCCCCATGAACACAATTATGCTGTCTTTCGACAGGACAGGGCGACATGTTACTCTTCACGCTAGTCGATCTCACAAATTCGTGGCAGATTCGCAGAAGGAAGGATTCTAAGAAACAGACTGCGGCCGATGCATTCGCCGGAACTAACCACTTGTGAGTTTTAGCTGTGCGGCAATGTAAAGGGAAGTGCACTCGAATAACTCAATAACGGTAAAAGACTTGAAGACAATATTCTTAATGAAATTTTGAGAACTGATGCGGCAGAGTTGCACAAAGTGTATATTAACATGTTAGGGCTCGCATAAAAGTGCATTCAAGCACAAGGTCATTTTCAACACCTAATATAAAGTAATGTAAAAGACAAGATTAATTCTGTGAATATAGACCTTTGCATTAGCTTATTTGTTATTTCTTTATTACCTAATTATTACACGTTTTCTATTTTGTGTTGTATGTGCTCGTGCCGGGTAACAATTTCTGCGTATCTGGCGAGTAATCTGTATTCGGGGCTGGTTTTTCGTGCGCCACCCTGTGTATATTCCAGACGATGTAGTCATCAAAGCCAAAAATATGATAGAATTTCAGCCCTGAGTAAAAGATGTATCAGACAGCTGCGAATAAGTGAGTCTTAAAATAACTCTGTGCAAAACAAATACTATACACAACCAGTGGGTAACTAAGAGACCAATAACATCGAACAACTGTCTAAAAATTGTTAACGCATATGTTTATCTGGGACAATTTAATGATATCCTAGGAGACTTAAAACTGAAATTTTCAGCCGAATCAAGCTAGATTAGAGGACGTTTGGAAGAAACAGAATAGTTTGCAAGTCTAATGTGCCAAAATGGTTAAAAAAGATTATCTTGGTACAGTGTGTTCTTCTCGTACTAACATGCATCTTTCAAAATTGGATTTTAAAATAGTTTTTCAAAGGAAACCACGAACAGATCAGAGAGTTATGAAACAGTCACTCCTAGGTCTCATTAAGAAACATCGGAGAAGAAATGAAAGTGTAAGAGCAATAGTAGGAGTTCAGAATATTGCGGAAAGGTTAAAGGCTCTATAACGGAGATGAAATGACGGAAGATGGACCTAGGCAATACTAGAGTTGCAAAGAAAGATGAAGACCACAAGCCAGATCACACGAACACTGATACAACTAACTGAAGGATGTCGCAGGCTTCAACTGGCAAAGGATATCAGGAGACAAAGAGGCATAACTTTAAGACTGAAGAGGATACATATTACAAAGTTTGATTTTCCTGAATAATATATAGGGTTGTCACTAGCAACCTTTAGACTCCGTTTTGCCTTGGTAGTGGTAGTCAGTTCTGAAATTTTGTTTGTTGTTATCTGACAAACAATGGATGGAAAAATAACTACAGAACAGTTTGTATCTATGTTTTCATCATGGTGGAATCCTGACCATAATCAGAGTGATGTTTGTGAATTGTTTGTGGCACACAGATTTACTTCCGCCAGTCGGTAGAATACTTGCCCACGAAACGCAAAGGTACCGAGCTCGAATCTCGGTCTGGAACACAGTTTTAATCTTTCAGAAAATTTTCGTATCAGCACACACACACACCTCTGCAGAGTGAAAATTTCATTCTGTAGGCAACATTTACTTGTTATACTTTTTTATTTTCGTTCTGGATGAAAGTTGCGTAGAATGGTCAAGATAAATCGGGCACACTGTACAGTGCGGTGACAAAAGTCATCAGATACGTCGTAACATCGGTCGGACCTCCTTTTGCCCGGCCTAGTGCAGCAGCTCAACATGGTATGGACTCAACAAGTCGTTGGAAGTCCCCTGCAGAAATACTGAGCCATACTTATTCTACAGCCACCCATAAGTGAAAAGTAATGCCGGTGCACGATTTTGTGCACGAACTGAACTCTCGATTATGTCCCATAAATGTTCGATAGGATTCATGTCTGGCGATCTCGGTGGTCAAACCATTCGCTCGAATTGTTCAGAATGTTCTTCAAAACCAACTAGTCGGCCGCTGTGGCCGAGCGGTTCTAGGCGCTTCAATCCGGAACCGCGCTGCTGCTACGGTCGCGGGTTCGAATCCTGCCTCGGGAATGGACGTGTGTGATGTCCTAAGGTTAGTTAGGTTTAAATAGTTCTAAATCTAGGGGCTGATTACTTCCGATGTCAGGTACCTTAGTGCTTAGAGCCATTTAAACCATTTGAAACCAATTGCGAACAACTGTGGCAGGAGACATGGCTCACTGTCATCCATAAAAACTCCCTCGTTGATTGGGAAAATGGCTGAAAATAACCTCCAGGTAGGCGCCATTTTCAGTCAATGATCGGTTGTGTTGGACCAGCCGACCCAGTCCATTCCACGTAAACACAACCCACGCCATTATGGAGCCACCACCAGCCTGCACAGCACCGTGTTGACAACTTGTTGCTTCGTGGTGTCTGCGCCACGCTCGAGCCCTATTATCAGCGCTTACCAACGGAAATCAGGACTCATCTGTCCAGGTCACGGTTTTCCAGTCGTTTATGTTCCAAACGATACATTCACGAGCCTAGAGATGCAGGCGATGTCGTACTGTTAGCAAACGCATTCGCGTCAGTCGTCTGCTGCCATAGATCGTTAACGCCAAATTTCGCTGCACTCTCCTAACGGATACGTTCCTCGTACGCCCCACATGGTTTCCTGTGTTTTCTGACGCACCTTTGCTTGTCTGCTAGCACTGACAACTCCACGCAAATGCCACTACTCTCGGCCGTTAAGTTAAGGCTGTCAGCCTTAGTGAGAAATAGGGTATTCTTATCAGACCCTTGACGCTGTGAATCTCGAAATATTGAATTCCTTAACGAGTTCCGAAATGGAATGTCCCATGCGACTAGTTCCAACTACTATTCCGCTTTCAAAGTCTGTTGAGTCCCGTCAGGCAGCTAAAATCACGTCGGAAACTTTTACACATGAAACAACTGAGCATGCACTGCCCTTTTATGCCTTGTGTATGCGATATTACTGCCAAAATACATGCGTATATCCCTATCCCATGTCCTTTGTCATCTCAATGGATATGTACATGGTAAACCAAAATCCACGCACTTGGACGATACGTAGCCTACTAACCTCACCAAAATGACTGTAACAAAGTTTCGTTACCTGCATATTTTCGGTGCAAAATGGCAACCAGAGAAAGGCAATTTGGCAACACTGTAATCAAATGTCCGGTAAGTATCTTCATTCAACTAGGGAATTTTTATGGATGACATGTCTCCGGCCACAATTGTTCACAATTGGTTTTGAAGAACATTCTGAACAATTCGAGCGAATGGTTTGTGGCTGTTTTGCACTGTTGGTGCAGTGGGTAGACTTTTGATTTAGAATACTCGAGTTGGGGAATTCAGTTCTGGATGTAGATGTATTTTTATTTTTATTCCCTAATTTTGATCTGTCCAAGAATGTTGTAGCATACAGTTTCTTAAACTACACATACGCTACAACAACAATTGTTTTAATGTTGGAAAAAAATCAGGTATTTGTCAGAAATCTCAGATATATTCACGTAGAGTGATAATCAGTTAAACATGAATAAGACGGAAATGACTTCAAAACTTATCAATGTGGAAATATGGACACACTAAGAACATCTAGCTGCAATGCTTGAAACACATAATCAGTGGCAGCATGCGTTTCGTTGTACTCTGTTCTCTGTTAGCACTGAATAGTTATACATGTTTTGTATCAGCAGAACGTATAAGATGGTAAATACGATGCTGCGCCGTATAAAATCATAAAATAAAAGTAAGTTACACATATATCCGTATTATATCGCGAAACTCTACCCACTGCACTAACTGCCATATAACGGGTACTCAGTGTCGAACGAGGGTACTTGTCGGAAATTTGATTGCAGTATTGCCAAACTGCCATTCTTTGACGTTCATTTTCTACCGAAAATATGCACACGACATAATTTTGCTACAGACATTTTTCTACTATTAGCACGCAAGGAATTACGGTATGGAATCTGAGTGCTTGAATTTTTTTTCGAAAGCGGACGGGTGTGAAGTACCATATGATAACCAGTGGAAAAATTCTCCTGTCGGAGCATAAAAATCTTAATATATTTCCCTTTTAAAGAATCTGACAGAATACGGGAAATCATTTGCCTTAATACTAATTCCGCCTTCCAGAACAAAAATTTTAGCATGAGAACATATTCGCTCTCTTTTAACACGGAACATTCTAAATCCTTCTGCCCAGACTCTTTTGTAGCTAAGCCTTCATACTCAGCATCTCCCTCTCATTGCCACTGTCTACATATGTGTCTCTCCCGTCGTCTCCTTTCCCTCCCATTGATTTACAGTGCATCCCACTGCCAGTCTCCACCATCCTTCGGTAACTCAACAGTTCTCGGGGCTCCACTCATGTCTTCTCCCTATATACACGCGTTTAAAATTTCGGTCCAAATTGGGGCCTCCCCTGTACCTGTGAGGGTACAGAACCCCCAAGCCTATGTATGGTCTCCATTCATCTGTATTTTCTCCTCTCTCTTCTCTCTTTGGTTGCACTTCTTCATCTCCATCCGTCTCTCTTTCTCTCTTTCTGACATTGCCTCGCACTGGTCATCAATATCTCCTCTCTCCTTGGCTCCCACTGTTATTTTATTCATGCCTCTCTCTTTCTCCTTCAGTGGCACTTTCCCTCTCCCACCATTACTGTCTTGGCCGGCCGTGGTGGCCAAGTGGTTAAAGGCGCTACAGTCTGGAACCGCGCGACCGCTACGGTCGCAGGTTCGAATCCTGCCTCGGGCATGGATGTTTGTGATGTCCTTAGGTTAGTTAGGTTTAAGTAGTTCTAAGTTCTAGGGGACTGATGACCTTAGAGGTTAAGTCCCATAGTGCTCAGAGCCATTTGAACCATTACTGCCTTCTCTCTCTTTTTCTCCCATTGGCACTGTTTCCTCTCTCTTCCACTGCCACTGTCTCTCTGCTACTCTCTTTCAGTGCAAAAAAGGACGAAGATATTCACACGCCAAAATAATTGCGAGGAAGGCGTAATAAGGACTGAGGCAGCCGGTTCCCCATATTTCTGTAAAGTTTTTTAAAGAGGAGTACGTTCGGCTTATTGGTGCTCAAACATGAAATATTTTCCAGCAGGTTCCCTTCTTTTCCTTGCTATAGCAGCGTGTGTGGCTTACATAAACTAAATTCTACAACTCACTAACGTTTTGACAGCTTATTTATATACTTCGACAAATATATACACTTTGCCACATATAAACACCAAATAAGTTCGCATAATGTAAAGTTAACAGAAAATCTTTTGCTTTACTTTTTTTCTTGATACTTTGTTCATCGATCACAATTAATCGAAAACTCATGGCTATTGATTTGTATATCAAAAGAGTGAAAAAGCTATTAGATTTATTTCGCTGAATTTGAAGTATTTCCACGTTCACATAACTTCTAGGAGTTACTTTAAGTTCTTTGTGGCCATTTTAAAACCCATTTTAGCTAAGTTTTTGTCAATGCTTTACCACTTGGGGCATGGTTGTATAGGCGTGAAGTGCCCGTTATACAGACACAGTGCATCTTAAAATTCATTGGTAAAAAAGTGCTGACTAAAACTATACTTTGGTGACCCCAGAACCCTTGTGATGATCGTAGAATCCTTGCCCTGTGTTCACTATGCCAGTTAAAACTACATTTACGCCTCAGGCCGAACATCACTGCATATGTTGTGTGCATAAGCACGGCGACTGAAGCCCTGTATCTCCGTAACGGATAACGACGTCGTAAAGAGTTTTACGAATTCCCGAAAACACCATCTTAAGAAAATATTGCAAACATTTCGAGATTTGCCGTGAATAGAAATTATAGAAGTGATCATCGCCACAGTTGGTACTTTTAGTACCCAAGAATCATGGTTTCTCGTGTGTGCCTTGACGAAAGATAAATTTTCAAAAATTGCAAAACGTCGTCTCTATATGAATCTCTAAAAAATGTACCGATAAAATCTGAGCCGTTTGCTATGGTTAGTTATTTATATAATTGTGTTAACGGTGCAAAAATGGTTAAAACCGGTTTTTGCAATTTTCTGCGTAAGTACGGTAAAATTGAACTTCTGGATCTCGGTAACAAATAATGATGCGGAGAAAAGTTTCTAAATTCCCTGCGAATACTATTTTAGGAACATATCGTAAAAATTTCGACGCTCTGTCATGAGTAGAAATAATAAAAGTGGTTATCCCCACAATTAGCACTTTTCGTAACCAAAAATAATGGTTTTTCAGGAATTTCTCATGAGCCGCCCGTGAACAAATGATGCTTTTTTTAAAATGTCTAAGGTCTACCCCAGATCACACCTAATGCAAAAGAACCAACCGATTTGCCCAATTTGCCTGAGCTGACCTTGTGCTGTGGGATAAATACAGTACGTCGCTTCTTTCGACAGGTATACGAATCGTCGGTAGGTTAAGGTCTATCCAAAACACTTGAAATCTTATCCCTGAGATCAATAGAACAACCCGAAATATGACTCACTGAAAAATCACATTTTCACATCTTCACGAGCTGCTTTTTGGAAAATCTTGGTACCGCACACTGTCCTGCGGGCACCTATAGATGCAGACGCGCTCCAGTAAACGAGGGTCATCCGACGAGCCGTTTGCGGGATAACATGGAAGGTATGGTCACGAGCCGCTACTGACTTCAGTATGAATGAAAATTAAGTGATTATATAGCATTACTGATTGGAGACTCCGACTGGGGATGTTCGGCCATCTGGTGTGGGGTTATGTATTTGATGTCCCTTCGATGAGTTGTGCGTCTTTGGGATGAAGAAGGGATGAAAACATCAGGACAGTACAAAAATCCAGCTCCCTAACGAAGAAAGTCTCCCACCCGGCCGGGAATCGAATCCAGGAGGTCGCGATCTCGAGCTGGCGTTGTTAACCACTAGACCACCAGCTGCGGACTTCGGCATGAATTATTGTCTTAGTAGAAACAGTATAAGTCTCCCATTTTTAGGTGATACATCTTGTATTTACCAGCTTCATTGACTCTTCATTGAGATTAAACCACTCAGTGCCAAGGGGATGGTTGGGTACTTTATGCCACCTCTCACAAATATATTAATTTAGTCTATATTCTGAAATTTTTTAAAAATATTTTTTAACGAATTCTTACATCAGATTCGATACATGTTTGAAATTTTTCTATTAAACTTAACCCAAAAATTAAAATTTCATTAATGATGTCACTTTCCACAATGAATGTCATATGCAATATTTTCGGTAATGCTGTGACTTTTCACAATGAATGTCATAAGTAATATTTTTAGCTTCAGTATCTTACTCAGACATCGATATCTCTTCAAAAGTGAAATGGAAATTAGCGTTTGGCGTCAATGGCCGGGAGGCCCCTTGCGGGGAGGTCCGACCGCCTTGGTGCAGGTCTTCTTACATTCGACGCCACATTGGGCGACCTGCGAGCCGAATGGGGATGAAATGATGATGAAGACAACACAGCACCCAGTCCCTGAGCGGAGAAAATCTCCGACCCAGCCGGAAATCGAACCCGGGCCCATAGGACGGCAGTCCGTCGCGCTGACCACTCAGTTATCGGGGCAGACTCTTCAAAAGTATGGTGTAAGTAAAAGTAAACAACAATTAACGCAATTTGCAGCTTTTAATTTTTTGTGGTGGTCATACAGTACCTACAGCTTGCTAGTACACGTTTCTGGAAATGCACTGATACGGCTAAGAGAGTTATAAAAGATTTTTTCAGGTTCTGGACGCTACTTACAAATTGGTACCTTTTGAAAAACTATGTTATTAACTTAACGCAACAACAGTTAACGAATTTTAGTTTGTTGTCTTTTTTTAGGCTGGGCATAAAGTACTCCACCTTCCGTGGTAATGCGCATTATGGAAAATGTGTTGGTACTGCTAGCTTAAGCCGTTTAGCAAAATATCTTCCTGTTGGTACAAAAATCCACTAAATTTCAACTGCCACACCTTCAGTTTTGCATTTTTCATCAAAATGAAATGGGAGATTACCCAAAAAACCCACTTTTGCTGTATGTCATATTTACTGTGGTACCAAGCGTGTGTAGAAATAAGACAGTTCCTTTATCAACCGAGCTAGTTCGGGCATTGAACAAATAAGGGTACCATGTTACAATTAATAATATCTAATGGCTGGTGAAATTTGTATTTATGTCGCTCAGTATGAAAAACATGTGATATCTGTCCCAAGAAAGAATAAGAGACTGTTTGTCGTCACAACGATTAACCTAGCAGCGAGAAGTAAACCATGGACTGAAGTTGTGTAGTGCTCAGACGTAGACTGGGGAAGCCAAATGCAAACCCTCGAGCAGCTGCCGAGCCTGGAGCACTTGCCAGCGTCTCCAAAGCATGTGGTCAGAAGCACGAGTGCTTCCTTCAATAACGCAGAGGCTGTCTCCATATAGCACCTGGGGCAAGCGAAGAACCGGTCCACCTCTAATGATCAACTTCTTGACGGGTCGTTAAGTCTTAATAAAACTCCTTGTGACTGTCCACTGTGTCTGTAGCAGCTTCTCATCCTCGACGGCCCCTCTTGTTCAGCGGAGCCCTGTTTACGTACGACATCTTGCTATATTACAGCAGTATGTGTCTCTGTACCCGAGTAGTGATACACCTCTTCATTTGCTGATGTACGGAAGTTATCTTAACATCACTGAAAAATGACGAGCTGGATCATTACTCCCTTTAGCAATACTTACTGAGCTTCATTTTCTCTTATCACTACATATTTTGGCTAGACCTCCAGACACTTCCGCTGCGCCTTTCCTTGTGTCGTTCATATGAACAGCTGTGGTACGTATGGGGATACGTCACATGCCTCGCAGGTTTGATATGAAACTAAATTGTCTAGTTCATGCACCGACATATTGTCTTACAAACTCACTAAGGCAGTAAATGGGGTTATTAAAATGACAGCCGGCAAGTACAGTGCATTCATTTTTTACCACAATAATACATTACGTAGGGGGCCCAGATTTCATTACTTCAGTAAGTTAAGACCTTTATAGCCCTTGAAATGTTGGGTAAAAGTTAAAAATTGGCTTATATATTCCTGAATTTATTCTTCACCTGTAGGCAAGTTACATTTGTAGTATTACAATACACTATAGGCACAATCTGACAAAAACATTAATGCTAAAAAAAATATTAAAGAATAAAAGAAAGTATTCGTAATTTTATCCTCCTTAAAAGTTCTCAAATATACAATTAACTTGTATTTTTCTATTCTAACACTGCCAAACGAAATTAACTAGTATAAATCACTAAAAGACCATCAGTGAACGATGTTTTTAAGCGATTTTCAGCCTCTTAAACATGTCACATATGAGATTGTATGCATGTGTACCTCCCCCCATGAACAATGGACCTTGCCGTTGGTGGGGAGGCTTGCGTGCCTCAGCGATACAGATGGCCGTACCGTAGGTGCAACCACAACGGAGGGGTATCTGTTGAGAGGCCAGACAAACATGTGGTTCCTGAAGAGGGGCAGCAGCCTTTTCAGTAGTTGCAGGGGCAACAGTCTGGATGATTGACTGATCTGGCCTTGTAACATTAACCAAAACGGCCTTGCTGTGCTGGTACTGCGAACGGCTGAAAGCAAGGGGAAACTACAGCCGTAAATTTTCCCGAGGACATGCAGCTTTACTGTATGATTAAGTGATGATGGCGTCCTCTTGGGTAAAATATTCCGGAGGTAAAATAGTCCCCCATTCGGATCTCCGGGCGGGGACTACTCAAGAGGACGTTGTTATCAGGAGAAAGAAAACTGGCGTTCTACGGATCGGAGCGTGGAATGTCAGATCCCTTAATCGGGCAGGTAGGTTAGAAAATTTAAAAAGGGAAATGGATAGGTTAAAGTTAAATATAGTGGGAATTAGTGAAGTTCGGTGGCAGGAGGAACAAGACTTTTGGTCAGGTGATTACAGGGTTATAAATACAAAATCAAATAGGGGTAATGCAGGAATAGGTTTAATAATGAATAAAAAATTGGAGTGCGGGTTAGCTACTACAAACAGCATAGTGAACGCATTATTGTGGCCAAGATAGACACAAAGCCCATGCCTACTACAGTAGTACAAGTTTATATGCCAACTAGCTCTGCAGATGATGAAGAAATTGATGAAATGTATGACGAGATAAAAGAAATTTTTCAGGTAGTGAAGGGAGACGAAGAAGGAAACATAGTAGGTGAATATGGATTGGGGGGAAGAAATGAAAGAGGAAGCCACCTTGTAGAATTTTGCACAGAGCATAACTTAATCATAGCTAACACTTGGTTCAAGAATCGTAAAAGAAGGTTGTATACCTGGAAGAATCCTGGAGATACTAAAAGGTATCAGATAGATTATATAATGGTAAGACAGAGATTTAGGAACCAGGTTTTAAATTGCAAGACATTTCCAGGGGCAGATGTGGATTCTGACCACAACCTATTGGTTATGAACTGCAGATTGAAACTGAAGAAACTGCAAAAAGGTGGGAATTTAAGGAGATGGGACCTGGATAAACTGAAAGAACCAGAGGTTGTACGGAGTTTCAGGGAGAGCATAAGGGAACAATTGACAGGAATGGGGGAAAGAAATACAGTAGAAGAAGAATGGGTAGCTCTGAGGGATGAAGTAGTGAAGGCAGCAGAGGATCAAGTAGGTAAAAAGACGAGGGCTAATACAAATCCTTGGGTAACAGAAGAAATATTCAATTTAATTGATGAAAGGAGAAAATATAAAAACGCAGTAAATGAAGCAGGCAAAAAGGAATACAAACGTCTCAAAAATGAGATCGACAGGAAGTGCAAAATGGCTAAGCAGGGATGGCTAGAGGACAAATGTAAGGATGTAGAGGCTTGTCTCACTAGGGGTAAGATAGATACTGCCTACAGGAAAATTAAAGAGACCTTTGGAGAGAAGAGAACCACTTGTATGAATATCAAGAGCTCAGATGGCAACCCAGTTCTAAGCAAAGAAGGGAAGGCAGAAAGGTGGAAGGAGTATATAGAGGGTTTATACAAGGGCGATGTACTTGAGGACAGTATTATGGAAATGGAAGAGGATGTAGATGAAGATGAAATGGGAGATAAGATACTGCGTGAAGAGTTTGACAGAGCGCTGAAAGACCTGAGTCGAAACAAGGCCCCGGGAGTAGACAACATTCCATTAGAACTACTGATGGCCTTGGGAGAGCCAGTCCTGACAAAACTCTACCATCTGGTGAGCAAGATGTATGAGACAGGCGAAATACCCACAGACTTCAAGAAGAATATAATAATTCCAATCCCAAAGAAAGCAGGTGTTGACAGATGTGAAAATTACCGAATAATCAGTTTAATAAGTCACAGCTGCAAAATACTAACGCGAATTCTTTACAGACGAATGGAAAAACTGGTAGGAGCGGACCTCGGGGAAGATCAGTTTGGATTCCGTAGAAATGTTGGAACAAGTGAGGCAATACTAACCTTACGACTTATCTGAGAAGATAGATTAAGAAAAGGCAAACCTACGTTTCTAGCATTTGTAGACTTAGAGAAAGCTTTTGACAACGTTAACTGGAATACTCTCTTTCAAATTCTGAAGGTGGCAGGGGTAAAATACAGGGAGCGAAAGTCTATTTACAATTTGTACAGAAACCAGATGGCAGTTATAAGAGTCGAGGGGCATGAAAGGGAAGCAGTGGTTGGGAAAGTAGTGGGACAGGGTTGTAGCCTCTCCCCGATGTTATTCTATCTGTATATTGAGCAAGCAGTAAAGAAAACAAAAGAAAAATTAGGAGTAGGTATTAAAATTCATGGAGAAGAAGTAAAAACTTTGAGGTTCGCCGATGACATTGTAATTCTGTCAGAGACAGCGAAGGACTTGGAAGAGCAGTTGAACGGAATGGACAGTGTCTTGAAAGGAGGATATAAGATGAAGATCAACAAAAGCAAAACGAGGATAATGGAATGTAGTCAAATTAAATCGGGTGATGCTGAGGGGATTAGATTAGGAAATGAGACACTTAAAGTAGTAAAGGAGTTTTGCTATTTAGGGAGTAAAATAAGTGATGATGGTCGAAGTAGAGAGGGTATAAAATGTAGACTGGCAATGGCAAGGAAATCGTTTCTGAAGAAGAGAAATTTGTTAACATCGAGTATAGATGTAAGTGTCAGGAAGTCGTTTCGGAAAGTATTTGTATGGAGTGTAGCCATGTATGGAAGTGAAACATGGACGATAACCAGTTTGACAAGAAGAGAATAGAAGCTTTCGAAACGTGGTGCTACAGAAGAATGCTGAAGATAAGGTGGGTAGATCACGTAACTAATGAGGAGGTATTGAATAGGATTAGGGAGAAGAGAAGTTTGTGGCACAAATTGACTAGAAGAAGGAATCGGTTGGTAGGACATGTTTTGAGGTATCAAGGGATCACAAATTTAGCATTGGAGGGCAGCGTGGAGGGTAAAAATCGTAGAGGGAGACCAGGAGATAAATACACTAAGCAGATTCAGAAGGATGTAGGTTGCAGTAGGTACTGGGAGATGAAGAAGCTTGCACAGGATAGAGTAGCATGGAGAGCTGCATCAAACCAGTCTCAAGACTGAAGACCACAACAACAACAAGGCATGTGTAGATGAAGAGAATGCTTCGTTATACAAAACCAAACATTTCGTGCGACGTATCTGTTTCCCTTCACTTGTGTTTTCTCACGTGGAAAAAGTAGAATAACCTTTATGAACAGCAAATAAACTCAAATTTTAATAACAGTTCCCATTTTCGTCCCAGGGATGACATTTGGAAGTGCAAGGGGGCCGAAATTACGAACCTCCCCAGATTAGTGTCATGGTCATCACAGTAACAAACGCCAAACTGTTGACTACAGCGTTCGTACGTCAGAAACTGCAACAGACGAGTGAAATACAGACCAATATTTGAACACATATCAGTGCTCACAGTAGGAATAGCTGACTCTTAATTTCACTGCTACGCTGACTCACCTCAGCGCTAAAAGATGAATTCCCTCATACGCGGAAGCTATACGTGCTGCACACTACTCTCTCTCAACAGGGCAATGGAATGAAGTCAGGTATTCGTACACAGCTAAACATAATTACCAACTGTGGAAACCGGAAATTCCTGGGGGGTCGAAATTAGGAATAGGAACAGAAGTAGGATCCCTAACGTTACAAACCAGAACGCAATGGACTTACATGCATGTGTAGTTGCCGCCCTCGTAGATAAAGGAGCTACTGCTGTTTGCAAAATGGTGACATAACAGCAAAAAGCGTTCTGCGTGATACAATTCACTCGAACAAGGGTTGGAGTAATGTGATGGAGATACATTCCGAAACAATTTAACATGACTTTCACGGTACAGTACTTACATATCACTTTACGTGCGTAAGTTCCAATGCACTGGTTGCCTATGTCACGCGTAAAGTCGTTCTCATCGACAGTCTTTGAGCTATACAGTGGATGAAATCAGAGCATCGTATATAAAACTGTAAACTGGAGAAGTTCCACCTTATGCAAGTTCTGTTTTGCTCAAGCACGTTTTATCATTTTCTGTTCTATATTCAATGTGGTATATGTGTTAGTGTTCCTGAAAATTATTATGACTCGGTAACATCTCGAGTAGACTATGTGAATTTCGGCTTAAAGTTATTTACATCTAGAAAGAAACGATAACTAGGCGTTAAATTTTTACGTTAATTGATATATACGGCGAAATACATATTTCACAGAGTTGAGGCATTAATTATTTTACGTTACTTTGTGCCGAAATGAGGCATAGAATAATAGCTCAGATGTACGATACGAGGCAAGCTGGAAACTAATGCCTCCTAATTTCTTTACGTGAAAAGTATAAAGCTTTCTAATAAAACAAACCTTTATAACATTCAACATCCTTATTCTTTTTGCCTACATATGTGCAGCCCACTGCCGCTAGAGGGTTCCGAATTGTAGCGTTCAACATGACGGTGTTTTAAAGAGTTCGTCTACACATTGAGGACCCTTGGGTTCACTGTCATCTGTCGTCTTCCATACAGTCCCGTCTTTGTCCCATTCGATTTTCATCTGTTTCCAAAACTTAAACATCTCTGCAGACTTCAGTTTGATACTGATGAAACGGCGCAAGCTGAGGCGTGGCTCTCTCAGCAAAGTCAACGATTTTACAGTGTCGGTATCAACAAACCGGGCTGTCGTTGGAAGAAATTCGTCGGTCGCCAGGGAGACTATGCTGAGAAAGAAATATGTACACATGAAGGACAAAGATGTAGCATGTCAATAACGCTTGTTTTATTTAAAAAGCTTTAAGAGGCATTACTTCTCAGCATACCCTCGTAGCTATATCGTTGTCCACATACCTTACATAGGGCTACCAGTTATTTATGTTGGTGGTTTTATCTTGTAGTCCACAGCTTGTCATCTGCAATGAATATAAGTTTGTATTTCGTCCATTTCAGACTAGAAGTCGCTGTATTATCTATCTTAATTTAGCATGTTGCTTACGTTTTGTAATGATTTAGTGTTGCTTCCCCTGTTTTAGATGTGTTAAAATGCCCGTTCCTTATTCTATTGCAACGGAACACATAAATGTCATACAGCTATAACAACACGTGAAATGGCGGCCGAGGTCTTGGGCTTTTCTAGTAAAATGTTTGATATACATATGTACGTAACTGTACTAAACGGAAATTGTAAAAGAAATAAATATTTTAACACGGGTAAAACAAGGGAAGCAATTCTAGAGTAGCAGCAACCGTAAGCAGCACGCTGTACAACGAAATATAATATCGTATTTTCAGTCTGAAACAGACGAAAAACGGAAAAAAAACTTTTATTGTTTTCAGAATATAAGCTGCTGACTGCATAGTAGATATAAAACTAGGCCTACTTTTCAGCATAGCATAAATCTACAATATTTAATTTTCGTTTTTGTGAGATATGAAGAGGTGAATAGTGGAAATGGACAACTTTCTAAGTGCCAAATGTGACATTTCTTAGAAAAAAAAAAAACAAATATATATCTGTTTGTGGGTTACCCAAGTGTTTTGTATCCAAAAAAAAATAAAATTGAGAAGGTATTGTGAGGCAACAGAATTATGCTGCTCACCGCATCACCGCAAAAAATAATGAGACAGATTAAAAAATAAACACTTTATTAAGAACTTTCTAACAAGGAACTGCTTGACTGCGAGGTCGCGAATGGCTAATGATGTTTACAGCTTTCGACGCCTCGCGTATTGTCTACCGTGCAACCACAATATTGGCTGCTAATGGCAACATGGGGCGGGACTGGAGGTATCAAGTGGATTAGGGTAATAGTGTAGTTGAACTGCTCAGTTGACGAGTAACTCACAAAAGTACTACAGTGCAAGTGCTGTTGATACAAAACAGAACAATGGCAACGATAAACGGGGCAAACATTGCATTATATCCATAACAGCAGTTGCCGAAGTTGATATTTCGTAAAAAAGAAACCAAAGGAACTTAGCAGAAAGAAGTGGCAGATGACATATCAACGTTTCTGCATGATGAGTCAATGGAATGTGTGGTGTCGTATACGCTCGACTTTGCGGATAATGTAAATAAAGAGCAGACTGTATGTGGATAACAAGCGAAAGTGAGTGGCACTGAAACAGGTATGGAACCGTATAGTTCATCATCAAAAAAATGGTTCAAATGGCTCTAAGCACTGTGGGACTTAAAATCTGAGGTCATCAATCCCCCAGACTTAGAACTACGTAAACCTAACTAACCTAAGGACATCACACACATCTGGGCCCGAGGCAGGATTCGAACCTGCGACCGTAGCAGCTGCGTGGTTCCGGACTGAAGCACCTAGAACCGCTCGGCCACTACGGCCGGCGTAGCTCATCATCCTTGTCAAACAGGGAGCCACAGATCTCATCTCCAGTGAAGTGTAGTATAAGACAATAGTTGTCCAAGGAGCGGGTACTACACATAATTCCGTCCGTGGAAGATCATACGCGATGCAGTTAAACAAAAAAAAAAAAAAAAAACAATTTTGAAGAGATTTTGAATAAGTCAGCTGCAGTATGACCATGTAGTGCATAAGACAAAAGCTACAGATATTCAAGGGAGGACAAGGCGCACTTGTTACAAAAACTGGTGTTTGTGCGTTTCAAGGATGCTCAATGCAATTTACAGGATACTGACCTGCTACGTTATGCACATCAAAATACGCACGAAATAGATTACAAGGGACACAGTGGATTGTTACATAACTTCAAACAGTGTTACAGAATTGGAAGGCGTAAGAAACGAAATTTTAAACAAATCGTCAACTTTACGATGCACAGCAAACTGTGGAATCAGTACGAAAATTTGTAAATGAGAGAAACAAACTTATTCCATCGTTCAGTAAGCAATTTGTTGTTGACTCCGACCAACCAGGATTTGAAGAGAGAAAGCGCTGGAAATCAGAGGTGCCAAGAGCGTTGTATTAGGATCAACTAATATGAAAGCCTTAACGCGTACAACCACGCCGACTGTTAATCTGGATGGTAAATTGGCTGGAAAGTTATGTATTATGCTGCAAGAAGTCGAAGTGCCAGTATACTACGCGAATGCTCATTAAAGAGAACATGTTCATTTTTGTTGTACTTTCATGTTATGCATTCTAACATTGTAAGATTGGCCATCCTCTCAAGCGAAACGTTTTATAATCATTGAATTCGTAGCTATCAGTGATTCTACCCTGTTGTAATAGTTCTACATTTTAATGAAGGAGGAAGAGAGTGTCTGCCGATGTTGTTCTCTGAGTGAACTGCAATTTGTTTGTTTTTCAGATCAGTAATTTTCAGATAATATTTCTCAGAATTGCTTGTGACACATGTGACTCACAAATGAACCACATTCTCGACTAAACTTCTAAATAATCTTTATGTTGTAGCTCAGGTTACTTTGTGTGCTTGCTAAGAAAAATTAGTGAATCATCCCTTCTTTGCTAGACACCATTTAATTAGTTTTGTTTCACCCAAACATGTTTCAGCACTTTCTGTGCTACATCCAGTGGGTTTTCTTTGTTATTATTTCTGATAATTATTGTATCTTGATAGCATCTTGTGAAATTATATGAATTTAAGTTTTAAGCTATTTAACTGTATAAAGGACCTGGAATTAAGCGTTAAATTGGACGTTAGTTTACGTATACGGCGAAAGTCAGTAGAAGAGTGGAAATGAAAACGTTCCAACCGCCATTTTTTCACAAAATGCCTGTTCAATGCTGCTGTGTTCTTGGTACTGTGTTGCACAACCCTAGACTTGATCCAGGTGCCAAACCATGGAGAAAGTCTTTCAAACATGCGATGTTAGGTGGTGCATTGTCTTTGTGCCAGGGTGTACTTCCCTCGAGACTTAATAATTTTAAAAGATGTAGTAGTGGTGTTTGTTAACTACAGTTCTACTAGCAAAAATCTAATACTACGTTTCTGTACGTGTATTATCAGAAATCAGTATTAATGGCATCCGGCAGTGTGCGTAATGTTTATGACGTCGTATATCTTGAACTATGTGTCGTTCAGTGATATGATTTTGTAGGTACATTCAGCGGTGTGTGTGGATAGGGTCTGCGAAATGTTTTGAACCAACAAAGTAATAAATTTAAACGCCGTGCATAACTCGGCAGCTTTTCATTCGTCTCACTGTTTATGACGTCGTATCCCCTGAACTATATATCTTACAATTATTTAATTTTACACTTACGTTACTGCATGAACAGTGGGCAAAGTAGTAAGCGGTAAACATTTTTTCTTTTGTGGGTGTTGTCAACGAGAAAACTTTTCATAAGGATTTGAAATTATGTGTAAACTTTGTTGCGCATTGCTAGGTGCCCTCATTCTCAAATACTGGATGAATAAAGCCTGGGAATTCACGCGATAAGTAAGTGGTTCTTAACCCCATTAGCGATTGTCACCTTACAGTAAGGTATGTGTGTGCCACGTTTGGTTTAGGAGGAGATGTGGAACACACACACACACACACACACACACACACACAGATCCATCCGTTTTTGTAATGAGTGTGGATTTCGAACTTCCTTCTCGCTTAAAATAGCTGCACTGACTTGATGCTACAATACCTAAAGAAGCGCTCATGAATAATAATAGGTTTTTAAAAATAGTAAAGAGAAGGTTTCCTAATAACAGCGTACACATAGTTTCTACGTCTACTTAAAGTAGATTATCTGTATATTAGTCATCTAATATTTACACCGTCACTTTCCTGGTGCTGATATTGGCTGAAGTCGTCACGATTGATCAGTTGGATGCTAGTTTAAGACATACTTTAAATATTTTACCCTCTCTAATTCCCACAATTCTGTGACGACTATACGCTGATGAACTAAAAAATTATGACCAAAGCCCAATTCGAGACTGAATGCCTCCTGGTACAGCTGCGGCTGCTTGAAGTGGTAAGGCAAGTATGTGAGAGGAGTAGAGACGAATAGGGAATCAATCTAGTAACGATGCGGCCACAGATGGCGTACTTCATTGCCGTAAGCGTCTTTAACAGAGGGTGGACGTTTCTGGCCTGGGGCCTGTAAACGATCATTTCTGGAACAGCGAGTCTCGTCCGTTGTTCTATTGCTACTGCCGCGGTCACCTATGGAAAGGGAGCGAAGGACGGTGAAACTAAGAGTAGGCGAGAGGGTGTTGGACGTCAACGTTCCATCACGGAGGCTTGACTGCTCTGTAAAGCGTGATATTATCGTTAACTCTTTCGCTACCAATTTTGTTTCAGAGCGAAAGACTTTAATGCACGACTATTTTAATTACTGGTATAATCAGAAGTAAGAATAAGAAAAGATAAATATTATACGTCGTTTATCTATAAGTACCTCCGAGGTTTCAGAACACAAATGCACAAAAATTGCCAGATATACAGAAAACAGACATACATCAGTGGACAGAGCATCTCTGCAAGTTCTTAACTGGCACGGTGGTCCCAGGTTATGTTCACGGACGAGTCCAGGTATAGTCTGAACAGTGATTCTTGCCGGGTTTTCATCTGGCGTGAACCAGCAACCAGATACCAACCCCTTAATGTCCTTGAAAGGGTCGTGTATGCAGGTCTTGGTTTGATGGCGTGGGGTGGGATTATGATTGGTGCACGTACCCCCTGCATGTCTTTGACAGAGGAACTGTGACAGGTCAGGTGTATCGGGACGTCATTTTGCACCAGAATGTCCGCCTTTTCAGGGTTGCAGTGGGTCCCATCTTCCTCCTGATGGATGATAACGCACGGCCCCACCGAGCTGCCATCGTGGAGGAGTACCTTGAAACAGAAGATACCAGGCGAATGGAGTGGCCTGCCTGTTCTCCAGACATAAACCCCATCGAGCACGTCTGGGGTGATCTCGATCGACGTACCGCTGCACGTCTTCAAACCCCTACGACACTTCAGGAGCTCTGACAGGCACTGGTGCAAGAATGGGAGGCTACACCGCACCAGCTGCTCGACCACCTGATCTAGAGGATGCCAACCCGTTGTGCGGCCTGTGTACGTTTGTATGATGATCATATCCCATATTGATGTAGGGGTACATGTGCAGGAAACAGTGGCGTTTTGTATCACATATGTTTCGGGACGGTTTTCTCAACTTATCAGCATTACCGTGGACTTACAGATCTGTGTCGTGTGTATTCCCTATGTGGCTATGCTATTAGCGCCAGTTTTGTGTAGTGCCACGTTGTGTGGCACCACATTCTGCAATTATCCTTCATTTATGAGCATGAGTGTATCTTCTCGTCGCTACGTTAAAATTTTTAGCAATAGGCGATATCTATTCCAGCTTGCAACACAGTATTCGAATCCGACAGTGTACTATTTTATGTACTATACCCGAAACACGCGAACCAATATTTAAATAAGGTAAACAGGAATTTATGAAGGTTTAATTATGTTATTAAGAGTACAAATAAATACATTATTTCATTTATGTTCACTTCGAACAGACTTCGATTTTCACGTCTTCATTTTCTTCGACATATTTCTTTTTATATATATGCCTAATACCATAGGCAACGGTCTTGCCGCAGTGGGTGCACAGGTTCCCGTGAGATCACCGAAGTTAAGCGCTGTCGGGCGTGGTCGGCACTTGGATGGGTGACCATCCAGGCCGCTATGCGCTGTTGCCATTTTTCGGGGTGCACTCAGCCTCGTGATGCCAAATGAGGAGCTACTCGACCGAATAGTAGCGGCTCGGTCAAGAATACTATCTTACGACCGGGAGAGCGGTGTGCTGACCCCACGCCCCTCCTATCAGCATCCTCCACCGAGGATGACACGGTGGTCGGATGGTCCCGGTAGGCCACTCGCGACCTGAAGACGGAGTGCTTAATACCATCCACAGCGCAGTCACTTCGAATGCAGTTGGCTGCAGATATTTCTTTGTAATACTGCAACTACTTACTACGGTTTTTGTAATCAGCGATTTTGTGATACGAAGAATTTCGTAGTCTCCATTCTTTGCAATGATCATCCTAGTGGTAGCCACGCACCAAATAGCTTAATTGGGTTAAGGCAATCGAAGCGACATGCATACAATGACGAACTCTGATGAAGGATCCTTGCTAAGGCCTTTACTACTTCGCTGTGAAAGATTTGACTAAAAAGCAGTGATAAGTATATTTCGTTTATCGTTGGCCACGAGCACTACATTACTGACATCAAATAGACGTGAGCTGAGGCTTGTATTTATCGTTGGTCTCGGTACCCTTTCTCCCTACCAAATCTCCCTTTTGTGAATTTCTGGTTTTTCGTTTCTGGTGTTCCTTCTCTATGAGCCGGTAGTGTGGTTCACTATCGTTTGGTAGCAAGACGGAGACTGGCACCCAGCACCAGCGAGCGAGCAGAGGTGTCGGCTGACGGCCATGCAGAGTTAGCAGGAACCGTGCCGGGAGGCATCAGTCAGGGTGACGGCATTACCGCCGCTTACCGTGTTCCGGCAGCGCCGTGACAGACGCCGCGCGGATACAGCACGCCGTAATCCGTTCCGTTACGTAATGTTCCGTTGCGTTTCGTGGTGGCAGATTAGCGTGATTCGCTGTGCTGCCTCATATCTGGCACGGCAGCGAGGAGGCCGCGTGGTGTGCAAACACGCAGTGGCTCGGCGCGGTCCGGCGTAATGGAGACCCGCCCAGCCTATACTCGCCACGCAGACGGAACTGTCTTAATTAACTGTGCTTCCACGCAGTTCAATGGGACAGCGATGCATTTCATGAGCACGAAATATCATCCGTGGTTGTGGCTGACGACAGAGACGTTGCGGATTATACATGTCAAGTGACACGACAAATTTAACCATAAACTATTTAACTAACTTGTGGAGTTTGGTTGCTACCAGCCTAGGTAGCCCACGCTGTTAAGAGCGCTACTGCTATACCCTTCGGCCTGAAGATAGCCGGTGGAGTGCTGAGTCCTGGTAGTGTAAGGAGCTTTCACCATCATTATTTAACTATGAAGTGAAGAGAGGACATGGTTTGTTTACCTGACGACGACTCCTCTGCGCTGTTCGTCGTGCATGGGGGAAGACTTTGCTGGTAATAGTTGATAAACACATTAAACCAACCAGAATGAGATTTTCACTCTGCAGCGAAGTGTGCGCTGATATGAAACTTCCTAGCTGATAAAAATTTTGTGCCGGACCGAGACTCGAACTTGCCCGTGAAAAGCAAAGCTCCCGAGTTTGAGTCTCGGTCCGGTACGCAGTTTTAATCTGACAGGAGGTTTCATATCAGTGCACATTCTGCTGCAGAGTGAAAATCTCATTCTGGAAACATCCCCCAGGCTGTGGGTAAGCCATGTATCCGCAATATTCTTTCTTCCAGGAGTTCTGGTTCTGTAAGTTTCGCAGGAGAGCTTCTGTGAAGTTTGGAAAGTAGGAGACAATGTACTGGCAGAATTAAAGGTGTGAGGACGGGTCGTGAGTCGTGCTTGGACAGCTCTGTTGGTAGAGCACTTATCCGCGAAAGGCGAAGGTCCCAAGTTCGAGTCTCGGTCCGGCACACAGTCTTAACCTGTCAGGAACTTTCACATTAAACCAACAATTACAGCCCTTACCTCGCAAGTGGCAGTCGCCAGTCATCAACAAGCAGGAAGAAAGAATAAATTCGAATTTGTTTCAGTTCTTTGTCATTTGGGATACTTACCAAATGGTCATCAGTCGCCTAGAACTTAGAACTAATTAAACCTAACTAACCTAAGGACATCACACACATCCGTGCCCGAGGCAGGATTCGAACCTGCGACCGTAGCGCCTAGAACCGCTCAAGCACTCCGGCCGGCGGATACTTACCATGTACTCAGCAACGCATTACTACGGCAGTATATCTGTTGAGTACAATAAATCTGAGAAATGTGAATTATTTTAGTTCCAAAAACATGACAAATACGAGGGCAGTTCAATAAGTAATGCAACACATTTTTTTTCTGAAACAGGGGTTGTTTTATTCAGCATTGAAATACACCAGGTTATTCCCCAATCTTTTAGCTACACAACACTATTTTTCAACGTAATCTCCATTCGATGCTACGGCCTTACGCCACCTTGAAATGAGGGCCTGTATGCCTGCACGGTACCATTCCACTGGTCGATGTCGGAGCCAACGTCGTACTGCATCAATAACTTCTTCATCATCCGCGTAGTGCCTCCCACGGATTGCGTCCTTCATTGGGCCAAACATATGGAAATCCGACGGTGCGAGATCGGGGCTGTAGGGTGCATGAGGAAGAACAGTCCACTGAAGTTTTGTGAGCTCCTCTCGGGTGTGAAGACTTGTGTGAGGTCTTGCGTTGTCATGAAGAAGGAGAAGTTCGTTCAGATTTTTGTGCCTACGAAAACGCTGAAGTCGTTTCTTCAATTTCTGAAGAGTAGCACAATACACTTCAGAGTTGATCGTTTGACCATGGGGAAGGGCATCGAACAGAATAACTCCTTCAGCGTCCCAGAAGACTGTAACCATGACTTTACTGGCTGAGGGTATGGCTTTAAACTTTTTCTTGGTAGGGGAGTGGGTGTGGCGCCACTCCATTGATTGCCGTTTTGTTTCAGGTTCGAAGTGATGAACCCATGTTTCATCGCCTGTAACAATCTTTGACAAGAAATTGTCACCCTCAGCAACATGACGAGCAAGCAATTCCGCACAGATGGTTCTCCTTTGCTCTTTATGGTGTTCGGTTAGACAACGAGGGACCCAGCGGGAACAAACCTTTGAATATCCCAACTGGTGAACAATTGTGACAGCACTACCAACAGAGATGTCAAGTTGGGCACTGAGTTGTTTGATGGTGATCCGTCGATCATCTCGAACGAGTGTGTTCGCACGCTCCGCCATCGCAGGACTCACAGCTGTGCACGGCCGGCCCGCACGCGGGAGATCAGACAGTCTTGCTTGACCTTGCGGCGATGATGACACACGCTTTGCCCAACGACTCACCGTGCTTTTGTCCACTGCCAGATCACCGTAGACATTCTGCAAGCGCCTATGAATATCTGAGATGCCCTGGTTTTCCGCCAAAAGAAACTCGATCACTGACCGTTGTTTGCAACGCACATCCGTTACAGACGCCATTTTAACAGCTCTGTACAGCGCTGCCACCTGTCGGAAGTCAATGAAACTATACGAGACGAAGCGGGAGTGTTTGAAAATATTCCACAAGAAATTTCCGGTTTTTTCAACCAAAATTGGCCGAGAAAAAAAATGTGTTGCATTACTTATTGAACTGCCCTCGTATATACGTAGGTCCAACTGAAATGTCTCTGTTGGATTCGTTTCATGCTATTGAACTTG
The DNA here is from genome assembly GCF_021461385.2 of Schistocerca piceifrons. Taxonomy (NCBI): domain Eukaryota; kingdom Metazoa; phylum Arthropoda; class Insecta; order Orthoptera; family Acrididae; genus Schistocerca; species Schistocerca piceifrons. The sequence continues at coordinate 771,175,869 of NC_060138.1, forward strand.
TATTTCGTTCTGTCACGCTCGGTTTTTTGTAATTTAGTTTTGTACTTCTTGTTTGTCCCCGTTCAGTGGCACACAGTCACATTAAAGTACCAGTTTTTCGAGTAAGCACCTAATCCTGTGTACATTTTGTGCTCCGAAATTTCCTTTCTGTCTGTGTCATCTGCATGAATAAGTGAGTGAGTGTGTATGTTGAATTTGTCTTTCATGTGGTAGCAGTACAGCATCTAACTCTCTGCTGTGCTAGGGACAGTGTAGCCAACGTAGCTTCCTCAGTCAAGGAAAAGACATTTGTACCGTTTCGATAGTCATGGTTTGTGGCGGAAAGGACCCCTGCGGTCTCTTCCGGCTACCTGGGGGAAGTTCGTTGCAGGGAGAGCGTGCACTCGGCACTGAGGACTGGACCTCCGGTGAGTGAAAACGATACTCATAAGAGCGACATGGCCCTGTTGAGTACGTTAATGTGTGATGGGGATGTAGGTATTGTAACTGATGTATGCGTTTGATCTGCTAGTTCATTTTCAAATTCGGTATTAGAATTCCTATATTTTTCAGAGTGTAGTCACGAGTACACTTTCTGTATTTAGTAAGTTTTTCTGATCCTTGCTTTGTATAACTAGAACATGTGGTATAGGAAGTTCGTTACTCCAGCACAGGTTTAAAATTCAGTTACCTGAATTTTCTTTTAATTGGAACGTATGTGTGAACTTTTCTCGTATGTATGTGTTTTATTTTTTATTCTTCTCATTTCGTTTCAGTTTTAAGATTGTGTAACTTTGTTCATACCATGTGGTGGTAATTTCACCGTATAAATTTCTGTACCAACTTGGATACGTTTTATTTTCAATTCCGATTATTTGATTGCTGTACAAATTGTTGCTAGTAGAAATCCTTGGGTAACAGGAGATATACTGAATTTAATTGATGAAAGGAGAAAATACAAAAATGCAGTAACTGAAGCAGGCAAAAAGGAATACAAACGTCTCAAAATTGAGATCGACAGGAAGTGCAGAATGGTTAAGCAGGGATGGCTAGCGGACAAATGTAAGGATGTAGAGGCTCATCTCACGAGGGGTAAAATAGATACTGCCTACAGGAAAATTAAAGAGACCCTTGGAGAAAAGAGAACCACTTGCATGAATATCAAGAGCTCAGATGGAAACCCAGTTCTAAGCAAAGAAGGGAAAGCAGAAAGATGGAAGGAGTATATAGAGGGTCTATACAGGGGCGATGTTCTTGAGGACAATATTATGGAAATGGAAGAGGAGGTAGATGAAGATATGATACTGCGTGAAGAGTCTGACAAAGCACTGAAAGACCTAAATCGAAACAAGGCCCCGGGAGTAGACAACATTCCAGTAGAACTACTGACAGCCTTGGGAGAGCCAGTCCTGACAAAACTCTACCATCTGGTGAGCAAGATGTATGCGACAGGCGAAATTCCCTCAGACTTCAAGAAGAATATAATAATTCCAATCCCAAAGAAAGCAGGTGTTAACGGATGTGAAAATTACCGAACTATCAGTTTAATAAGTCACAGCTGCTAAATACTAACGCGAATTGTTTACAAACGAGTGGAGTAACTGATAAAGCCAACCTCGGGGAAGATCAGTTTGGATTCCGTAGAAATGTTGGAACACGTGAGGCAATGTGGCCCTACGACTTATCTTGGAAGAAAGATTAAGGAAAGGCAAACCTACTTTTCTAGCATTTGTAGACTTAGAGGACGCTTTTGACAATGTTGACTGGAATACTCTCTTTCAAATTCTAAATGTAGCAGGGGTAAAATACAGGGAGCGAAAGGCTATTTACAATTTGTACAGAAAGCAGATGGCAGTTATAAGAGTCGATGGGCATGAAAGGGAAGCAGTGGTTGGGAAGGGAGTGAGACAGAGTTGTAGCCTCTCCCTGATGCTATTCAATTTGTATACTGAGCAAGCAGTGAGGGAATCATAAGAAAAATTCGGAGTAGGTATTAAAACCCATGAAGAAGAAATAAAAACTTTGAGGTTCACCGATGACATTGTAATTCTCTCAGAGACAGCAAAGGACTTGGAAGAGCAGTTGAACGGAATGGATAGTGTCTTGAAAGGAGGATATAAGATGAACATCAACAAAAGCAAAACGAGGCTAATGGAATGTAGTCGAATTTAAGTCGGGTGATGCTGAGGGAATTAAATTAGGAAATGAGACACTTAAAGTAGTAAAGGAGTTTTGCTATTTGGGGAGCAAAATAACTGATGATGGTCGAAGTAGAGAGGATATAAATGTAGACTGTCAATGGCAAGAAAAGCGTTTCTGAAGAAGAGAAATTTGTTAACAACAAGTATTGATGTAAGTATCAGGAATTCGTTTCTGAAAGTATTTGTATGGAAGTGAAACATGGACAATAAATAGTTTAGACAAGAAGAGAATAGAAGCTTTCGAAATGTGGTGTTACAGAAGAATGCTGAAGATTAGATGGGTAGATCACATAACTAATGAGGAGGTATTGAATAGAATTGGGGAGATGAGGAGTTTGTGGCGCAACTTAATTAGAGGAAGGAATCGGTTGGTAGGACATTTTCCGAGACATCAAGGGATCACCAATTTAGTATTTCAGGGCAGCGTGGAGGGTGAAAATTGTAGAGGGAGGCCAAGAGATGAATTCACTAAGGAGAATCAGAAGGGTGTAGGTTGCAGTAGGTACTGGGAGATGGAGAAGCGTGCACAGGATAGTGTAGCATGGAGAGTTGCATGAAACCAGTCTCAGGACTGTAGACCACAACAACAACAACATGAGTTTATACGGTTTTCATTTGTGTTCGTGAAGTTTTCACGAGTCATAGTAATTTTGATTTGTTTATGAATATTCAACGACATCTATTGGTGTTTCACGCCAGCATGTCCTACTATCATGTGTAAGGTGATGCAGGTAAATTTCTTTGTCGGCAAGTGTTCCTTAGTATTCGTATTCACAATAATTCGGTCATAGCGACAGCGATGAACTCTGAGCCTTTGACGTATTGTGACGGGGAAAATTACTTTTACCTCTATTTTTGTGTGTCTGAATCTAATATGTTTGTGTGAACTTGCCCCACCCACGCCTAAGATTTCCGTTACATTCATCACCGCAATGTACCTCAGCACTCAACATAATGATAATATAAGTGAGTTAATTAATTAAATAACATGCAATCACACATCATAGTTTAGAAGTACTTCATGAATTTTTAATACGTTTTATTTTAGTAAACTATGTTAAACAGTGATGACTGTTTCTCAGAAAGTCCCTCACCTTTTGTAAGATTATTTTTAATACATGCCACCTAACGTTTCGTCTGATGATCTTTTTTTTTGGCTTAAGCTCCTGCTTTCTAGGTGTCAGTATTCTATTTCACCTACTTCCTCTTCTGTATTTTATATTTTCTCCTTTCGTCAATTAAATTCAATATGTCGTATGCTGTCCACCGCTTCCCCTGGATCCTGTCTTTTGACCTGATTCTCTGCTACTTTCACTAGTTTATCTCTCAAAGCTACCCATTCGTCTTCTATTGCATTCGTTTCCCCTGTTTCAGTCAATGCTTACATAATTTAGCAGTTATAAGTCTCAACAATCTCTGGTTCATTCACTTTATCCAGGTCCCATTCCCTTTACCTTACCTTTTCCTCAGTTTAAGCTGAAGTTCATAAACAATAAATTAGGATCAAATTCACACCTACCCCATGTTTTTCAGTCTAAATCTCTGTCTTACCATTACATATTCTGTGTGAAGCCTTGCGGTATCTTTAGGTCTCTTCTACGTGCAACGTATACCGGCGACATTTGCATGGTTGTACAGATATTTTCAGTGCAGTACAGATACAAAGATAATGACAGTAAGAAATAAAATGAAATGCAGTTACTCTATACCGATCCACCGTAGGCCACTGAACCACACAAAATGTCCCTGAACAAACTCCGAAATTTCGTCGGCGGAGTTCGGTTTCGCGTTGTAGACTTTCACTCGATTCATTACATGGAACACTGTTCGATCCTTATGATGCTTCAGTTCGGCTGCCATCACAAACATTTTCCACGAAAAACGGTCGTTTCCATTTTAGCGTGGTTAGCTTTGGTATGAGCGATATATGGTCTCTTAATGTGATCTTCGGATAGCTATTAATTTCTTTTGAGAGCTTCCCATTGGGAATTCATCACAAAAGCTCTGAAACTTATGGGGCAATTCACAGTAAACGAAGTGGCGTCTTTACTGAATGTGTTACTCAGGTTCACGACAATGTGATCCACAGTAAAACAACAATGACTTTTTATGGGAGCAGTTTTCTCAGTGACCAGTTACTATTAGATTTAAAACAAGAATACAACACAAAAATGTAAGAATGTGAAAACCCTATGTAATCGTTGGTTGGGACGGCACATGGAGTTAGTTCAGCTGCCAGTCGGGAAGCGTGTACTTCCTCCGCGTTCACTGACCCCTTTCCTTGACGACACTAGAGAGTTGTGTCGTATGAGTATTTGTGGAGGGCAAGTGAGTGTAATGAATGCACGTATAGCGCATTGTTATGTTTCTGCTGTGTGGTGATGATGATGATAATGACGATGAGGGAAGGCAGTCTCCATCCGATAGGGTACCGCCATCCACAGTGTCACCTGACCTCACTTCATTAGACGCTGCAGAGAAGTTTGGCATTGAATCCACGACATTGGCGCAAACACTGGTAACCAGGAACTTACCGGCTTAGCACTGGCAGTGAAAATTTTATCCACCACCAGAATTCGAACTGGTATACCTCTGAGTCCAGCACAACCGCACATGTATGCGTTAGCGACCTTTCCGTGAAACAATACTTACTCTAAAATAAAACTAGCTTTTATCCATTGAGTAGAAATTACATACTTCAGGTAACTAAGGACACAATTTGGTGTGGGATTTTTTTAGTTACACAGTGTAAAAAGAATAACAGAAAAATCATTGATTTAAAGTAGGAATCAGGAAAAAGATAATTCAGAGATGCTCCTGGTGTGCGAAAACGAATCGGCGCTTGTTTTGAAGACGCTGTTTGGGGACATGCCTTCGGAAAGCGAACGCCGAGCCTTTGTTGGTCATGAGAATAGAGCTTCGTCTGCCAACACCGCTCACCAGATTCCAACTGCGGGGCGGGTTGGAAAAAATGCCCCCTAAGTAGTTGACAAAAGTAGACTGCTATTTAGCAACTCGTCTCATTTTGTGGTGTCATGTCAGTAAATCGATCACGTCCATTGGTCAGTTTCTGAAAAGATAAAGGACGGCAATACCCTTTATCCACGCGATCGCTTGCATCTTATATGGTGGAAAATACGTCTCGTCCGGACTTAGAATCATGTGCGTTGGCACCCGGACATAAAGGGTCAGGGAACCATTCGTCTACCGTCGCGTCGTCCGTTTCGTCCACATTACACGTCAGGCAGAGGAGATTGACTGCCAGGGCGTGGCATGCAGATTGTGCGGCGTCGACCGGCCGCAGTGGCCGAGCTGTTCTAGGCGCTACAGTATGGAAACGCGCGACCGCTGCGGTCGCAGGTTCGAATCCTGCCTCGGGCATGGATGTGTGTGATGTCCTTAGGTTAGTTAGGTTTAAGTTGTTCTAAGTTCTAGGGGACTGATGACCTCAGAAGTTAAGTCCCATAGTGCTTAGAGCCATTTGAACCATTTTTGTTCGGCGTCGAGTATTTATCGGTAATGGCGATGTACCAGGTGATCACATTTCCGTGGTGAAGTATGGTTGATGAACTGCACGCCACACTGCTGGCCACCTAACCTCTGAGTGACGTCCTTCGACGACGTTCCGTGGGTGAGTCCACATGAAAGGTGATAAATATCTCGCGTAGGGGGAGCCCTAGAGCGGGCAAGGTGTTCATGGACATAACTCTATTCCAGAACAAAAAGTTTGATAAATGATAGCGCCCATTCCTAGTGGGCTAGGGCGATCGGCGGTGATACGAACTAAATGCGAGTTAGCCCACCAGAAGTTCAGAGATACTGTTGAGTCTGCGATTCTATAACTTCAAGAGCATACGTACGAAAAGAGCTGTAGCGCGCGCTTGGAAAGTTACCAGGGCGAGTGTGAGGGTGTCATGTCTGATCTTGAATATGTGGCCAGTACGGACAAAATGACTGAAAGCCTCTTGGATCCGTTGCGCCATCACTTCAGAGATAGGTAAAATTTGCACGTTATGCGGGACGCTGTATAAATCTTAATAAACTGCACCTTTTTTTAAACATGTCCATTGCTCGTAATAACTGACTTAGAAAGTCCGTCCTATTGTTCTGAAGAAGACGGCGGAAGTTAATCGATGTGATGCGACGGATGTCTTGAGTGAAAACTATTCATAGAGAACTGAGAGTCTCCATCGTCCTAAGTGGAGTCACATTTTTATCCGGAAGTCCTCTTTCAGTGGACATCGTACTGGATTTGGAGACGTTCATATGGCTGCCTGCACGCTACCATATTGTTTGATCGACTGTGTTGCCTCTCGAACCTCCTTGTTGGTACACACTATGAAGACGAGGTCGTCTGCATATTAGCGGCATTTGAATGTCTATCCCCATAGGATGATCTTTGATAAACGATGTCGCAGACCGCAGAGAAGCGGTTCTAGTACGATGGTGTATATGATCGTTGAAAGGGTACAACACTGTTGTACTGACCGTGCGATCGATATTCGTGTCGTCATCCGTCTATTGACGATCACCCTCGACGAAGCATCACGAAGTAGGCACATGATTACGAGGACGAAGACAGTTGGGAAATCCATGTGTTACATCACCTTCACGAGGAAGGTGTACCTCACAGGATCGAAATCGACGGACACCATGGTTCCCTGCTGTTGACGGACTGTTGCAGTGTCGATGACTTCTCTATAATCACATAGCGTTGATAGTATCTTAGTATTTCTTCCCAAGGACGTCTGTGCGGGCGACAAGGTGTGCGGCAGGACTCGTCTGAGACGTATTGCGAGGAGGCACGTAAAAATCTTAAAACACGAGTTGAGTAAAGCGATTGGCCTACAGCTGCCAGGTTGCACTCCTCCAGAGGAAATGGGTATCCGAATAGTAAGACCTTCCAGAAATTCCAGTGGTGGCGGTGTCGTAGAGGGCGCTAGTCACTGGTACATTTCCCTCCATCGTGCCAACATTAAGTCCTTGAAGAAAATTCTAACGGCAGGCCGTCTGGTCGTGGGGATCGGCTGAGAGCTCCGTTTGCGTTGTCTTCAGTGGAGATGTCTACTAAAAGTATGTCTGCCGTCTGGCCATCAGGGGTATGAACGACCGTCTGCATTACGTCTGTAGGTGCCTTAATGTTAGGATCTTCCTCACGATAGCTATGACGATACGGAGCTTCGAATGCTATTGCGATGTCGGCCTGTGATTCCAGCCAAACGGATCAGCGCTTGTCGACGGCATCTGAGATCTGCGACGACATGATGGATTGAGGGCATTTCTCCATTGATGCAAATTGGCATCGTATTTGGACGACTACGCCTTCCAGTCGGCGCCGAGTAAGTACCAAAATCTTGGCTCTGATGCGCTGAACCTCGAACTGACATTCTGGGGATGGGTGCTCCGTAATGTCCCAGAGGATTATACAATAAAATTCTATCGTGTCTCAGTGCCACTGCATTCGAACCTTATAACACTGGACCAGCGCGCGGCGTAGGGCTGGTTTTATGTATTCTACCCACCACGGAAGACTGGCTGAGTGGCTCGAGACGTATGCATATCCCAGACGATCGCCATGTATCACTTCCCAGGTGTCTACGAGACTGATTCGACATGCTATCAAGGAAATGGACCAATAAGACATGTTGAAACCTAAACTAAAATTTTTTACACGGGAAGAAGACAACGAAATAATGCACTGCCAAAATTTTAGCTGCTAAGAGACCTGCAAGTATTTTGTAAAATATTTTGAAGTTATACTTATTGCTGAGCGAAGAACAACTTATAACAGCTGTTTGTTCAGAGCTGCCCACCTAGCGCGCGATTCGGCGAATCACTCACACAGCGCTGCGTAGCGGAATTATCCGGTGTTCAGAGACACAAATTTTAAGCACCTAAAGCCTGTTTTGTAGTGGAGCGAATGGGAGCGAACACGTGCGAATGAGCATTTGCAGAAAACCCACTATCATTCGCTTGTATATGGGTAGAATCTTTTATACTAGAGGGAACGAAAGAGAACACGAGGTAGCAAAAACTGCCTATGAACGCTGTCTTATTAGTTTTTAGTTTTTGGGGCTAATATTCGGTATACAGGATTCAACTCTATCCTGTTAGAACCACAATGCGAAACTTTGCTATTCAGTGAGGATTATTTTGCATGGCGAGCGCACTGTTCTTGACGGAGAATGCAAAACGGTGCAGGGCAGGAAGAATTTAAGTGTCTCAATCTGGGTGGAATATGCATTCATGCATCCATGCATGGAAGTCGTGCACTTTACACGGAATTGTATTGGTCCAAAATTTTCCTTGTGTGTCTGTTGCCATTTTTCCCTGGCTTCTCATTACCATTGAGGGGAAATTTATAAACATAACACTAATTACCGACCTCGAGCATCATCTCAAGAGTTGACACAGCTAGCGTTTTCACTACGTGTGTGAGGTCTAATGGTCATATACTTTTTTCTTTCTTTTTTAAATACAAAAATGGTCTAATGGCAAAGTGGGCACTTCGTAATCCAGAGAGCGCGGGATCAAATCCCCTTCAGATCACAACTTTTTCACTATGATTTTTAACCGAGCATTCACTTCTCACAGATATTGGAGTGGCCACGAAAGAGATGTGGTTCGGATTACACGTTAAACTACAGGTCTCCATTTTCCGATTATGTAACTGGGGAAGGATAGGGACACGTAAGTAACTGCTGTGGCATCTAGCTGAAGGACATTTTTTTGAATAACATCATGTCGACAGTTCAGTTCTTGCAATTCTGATAAAAGTGGCTAGCAGAGAAAATAAAATCATGGCAGTGTTTGATGTCACAGACTACTTCGATCAATGAGGACTTGTAATTTGTTGAAATGAAATGTGTCTTGCAGCACTACATTTTATAACAATTCCTGTAGGCCATTCCTTATGACAACATTTGAATGTTGTACATTTGGCTGTCAGTGAAACAGTTCTTTGTTTATTCACTGTAGACGTCACAAAAATGCGAAGTGTCTATTGAATGGCAAAAACAAACATTTTTCTTGCACCAGGCACAACAGACAAAGAAAAATTTGATGCAGCCAGGCACTTCGCAGTAACCACTAGTTTTATTTAAACAGAATTGGGATGGAGTCAGAAATGGTACCGGCTGTTGTTCTGCATACTGCGCTGCATACCAGACATACTTAATCAAGTTCGTAAAGCGTGGCGAAGAAAACTGGTGATGCACAAATGACTAGAGCTTAAGAATACTGTTCCGTTGATAAAGCTGAAATGGGAGAGAGGCATCGTAAATTATGTTGTCCGATAATTTCCTGAAAAACGCTTTCCATTGTCGAAAAAAATCTTTATCGAGAGATTGAATTGCACTAGTGGTTCCAGGCGGATTCCACATTACATCTACAGATTTTTCGTCGTCCTCGATAAAAACAGAGGTGCCGTTATGTCCAGACCATGAATCCAACAAAAGCAAAGAGTCAGTTTCTGCGGCTGGTAGGAATACGTTTCGAATGAAATGTTGAAAGTTATTCTTTCCCATTTTTCTAGATTCTGATATGTCCATTACAAGATTTTTGCAACTAAACAATCCATTTTTTATTTTTGGTCCTAATTTGCCTTGCGGTTCTTGAAGACAGATATACAGTTGCGGTAACAGTAAACCGCTCATACTTATCACTGGCATTATCGTATACGAATGTGTCATTGGACTCATGGAATGGGACACCGGCTCCGTCTTTTCTTCACCCTGAAATCGTAAAGTGCGGTGTGCACGCAGTTCTTTCACGAAACCTGACTGATCATCGATATAAACAGCAGTTGCGGGGATAACAGCAAGTTTCGTCTTTACGTCAGCTATGAATTTTTCTATAGCATTGTCTATCATCACTGGCAGCCGCTGTACACGTTTACGTGACGTAAACTTGATAATTTTGCGACTTCCTATTCTGTTCGATTTCGGTAACGGTGCATAGCCTCTGCCGGCCGGAGTGGCCGTGCTGCTCTAGGCGCTACAGTCTGGAGCCGAGCGACAGCTACGGTCGCAGGTTCGAATCCTGCCTCGGGCATGGATGTGTGTGATGTCCTTAGGTTAGTTAGGTTTAATTAGTTCTAAATTCTAGGCGACTGATGACCTCAGAAGCTAAGTCGCATAGTGCTCAGAGCCATTTGAACCATTTTGAGCCTCTCACAAGCAGTTCTAACTCTTTCGAACAGTTTTTCATTCAGATGGTTTCGGGTTTCCGTTTGGCGAATATTTATTGCTTCATGTAATTCATTCTTCCATTTATACGAAACGGAAACGCCTTTCCACACATGCACACACCATAACTTCAAGCGTTTTTTTTTTCTTCGGAGGAATTCTTCTTCAGAACTGTTACTGGCACAACTGACGTCGTTCGAACTACAATTCATGGAATCGTCAAAGTTAATTCCTATTTCTTCTAGCGTACCCACAATTTCAAACGCAATGTCGATATCACTCGAATGAATGCCAAGGAAATCAGCTAACAAATGACACATATGTACATCCTCAGGAGATGTAGCTGATTTCGGCTGGAAACCACGTTCTTCATATTTCATGACTGCTAAGTTGAGAATGTTAATTGGAGTCCACATTACTGTGAAACTGGAAGAAAGGCATGCCTTACGAAAGCGCAATAAATATTAATTTAGATTTATCTGTATTATCAGTACTTACCAATACTACAAAAAGCAGCGGATAATTTGTAACAGATGTTACTTGAGTGACTAATTCGAGAGAATAGTAACTGTGTACTGTAGTGTCAGAGAAACTATCAGCGAACTGTAACCTGAAACTTCCTTTACAAATTACGATCGTGTTGGGTCGTGTTTCCTGTTTACAAATGTACCGTCGACGTCGGCTGTGTGTGTGTGTGTGTGTGCGTGTGTGCGTGTGTGCGTGCGCGCCTAGTTGCGCATGCGCGGTTGCTACAGTGCCAGTAGGGGTGTACATTTCTACCGCCCCCTTGATGTGCCTCTTAGCACCTAAAATTTTGACAGTGCATTTCTTTCGATGTCTTCTTTCTGTGTAAGAAATTTTGGTAGGTTTCGACATGTCTTATTGGACCAATCCCTTGTAACTAACGGAGTTCGGGAAGTTGCAAAATTCGGATATTGGTCCTTCCTCGAGAGAACATAGCTTGAAGTCTCCGCCGATAATTATGTGCTCATATTGTCCCAGAAAGAGCGGCTTGATTGATTTAGAGTAAAATTGTGACGGCTCTCGTCATTAGTCTGTGCCGGATGACATATAGACATTCATTTGTTTGATTCCATATACTGTTAGTGCTGCCCTCGTGCTGGCTGTAAGTAAGTAACGTCTTCTACTGCAACGACGTCGCGCATGATAATCGCTGTTCTACTATCAGCGTTGGCGTCTGTGGTGGCGTGTGTAGCATAACCATAAAAATCGGGCCAAGTCTCCGACCGTAGCTCTTGGAACAAGGCAATGTCAACGCCCGCACCTCGTAACGTGCCACGTAACAATTGAAGTTTAACGTAGGAACCGATCATATTTGAATTGATGGTGGCAATTCTGTACACCTGCATCGGCAGCACATGGCCGTGCGCGTTCATATCGGGAAGAACGAATGTCGTCGGGTCTTAAGAACTGTCTGTCTCTTGATCACGCCAGATTCACCGGGGCTCCCTGTCGATTTTTTCGTCTAGTAGGTGTTGTGGGACAACGTCGTCCACCCACGAAATGGGAGAGTGATATCCAATCAGCGCTGATGCAGGAAGAGCCGTTGTCATCAGCGTGTCCCTGCTGACGGCGTAAGAAACGTTGGGGTCTTCAAGGCATTGCAGTGTTTTGCACTCACTCAATAAATTGTCCTGCCCGTAATGGGGATGAGTACTGACAAATGCGCATGTGCCCTCCTTCTGGAACCATCTGGTGTGTGTGTGACGGATGCGTCCTGGAAGCACGACTCCAACTCTGCCGTCGATGTCATCCTCTTCTTGCGTCATTTTGGTGACCTCTCTTTGCGGGGATGTGGTTCAGAATGTGAAGGCGGGTTGGACTCGACGTTCAGGCATAACAATGGCATGAAGAGCCATATCACTTTCACCTCTGCCATCAACTTCATCCGGCACCGGTATCTCCGAGGAGGGGCCAGTCGCTGTTGTAGACGGTCGGCCCCGTTTCGTCCGATCTCTGCAGGTTGTGATATATTGTGTGGAAGTTGCTGTGCTGGCGTCTGGAGGCTATCAGGTCTCAGTGCCGCCACTTAGTGTGTGGAAGGGATGTCACAGCCCGAAGGGGAGAAGATTCGCCGGTCCGCAGCTGGTAATTCTGCGTTGGAGTCATTCTTTTCGTACATGTCCCTTGCCGCATCCAGAACTGATCTTTGGCTGCCATCGTATATGATATGGCCCAGAAACCGCCAATGAAGAGGTAGAACGGGGTACGTTTCTTTACCGCAATACGGACTTTCCGCACTCTGTTCAAAACTGGGTATGTGACCATTTCTCTGCTACATGCCCGAGTGCTGTCCCATAAGGCCGCATTGCCACCATCATGTTTTCTGCCGGCATTTCGAACGGAAGTTCGAAGATGTGGATCGTGCATAATACCAAGCCAGCATGTTCAACAATTACTGGGCCAATGTGGCCGTCCGAATGCCAGATTTTGAGGCCGTCTTTTATCTGTGCTATGATCTTGTCGTAATCTGCGTCGTTTTTCAGTTTGACGTAATCCACTCTACTAACGACGAAAATGTGTGTCCTGACATATCTTGATGGGACATCTCCACTTCGTCAAGTTGGTATAGCGAGTGCTTTTGGTCGCGTATATTCGTTCGTAGAGGTGAACTTCAATGTAGTTTTACGTTAGAATTTGGCCACTCTATCGTTGATCGTAACACGTGCGAATACCACTGTAAAAGTAAACAACAGCAAGACGCACGTCGCTGGGAGGACGTATACATCTCCGTCCGTACCGCTTCGCCACCGAAGGCGAACTGCGACCTCAGGTATTTAGGCGAGTACCAGAAAATGATTACGTGAGCATAGAATGATCCCATTCTTTCAAATCAAGTGTCGGACCCAGGGGAAGTCAGTTTCTAAGATATCATCTCACGTGAACAAATGTGCAGAGACAATTTTAGTTTTAATGTTAATTCAATGTTCAGCAAACCATTAATTTAGACGGAAATTAGTGGAATTTTCATCAGCAGAGAAAGACACTATGTAGCGTGTTATGCATTTGCATAAATAATAAGTGACTTTTTGGTCATTGCACGATGCGATCCCCCACCAGTTTCTCTGTTACGACTACCTCTTCATTTCAGAGCAGCACTTGTTCGCTACGTCTTCAATTAGTTATGGGAAATATTCCAATCTCTCTTTTGCATAATACACTCCTGGAAATTGAAATAAGAACACCGTGAATTCATTGTCACAGGAAGGGGAAACTTTATTGACACATTCCTGGGGTCAGATACATCACATGATCACACTGACAGAACCACAGGCACATAGACACAGGCAACAGAGCATGCACAATGTCGGCACTAGTACAGTGTATATCCACCTTTCGCAGCAATGCAGGCTGCTATTCTCCCATGGAGACGATCGTAGAGATGCTGGATGTAGTCCTGTGGAACGGCTTGCCATGCCATTTCCACCTGGCGCCTCAGTTGGACCAGCGTTCGTGCTGGACGTGCAGACCGCGTGAGACGACGCTTCATCCAGTCCCAAACATGCTCAATGGGGGACAGATCCGGAGATCTTGCTGGCCAGGGTAGTTGACTTACACCACGTTGGGTGGCACGGGATACATGCGGACGTGCATTGTCCTGTTGGAACAGCAAGTTCCCTTGCCGGTCTAGGAATGGTAGAACGATGGGTTCGATGACGGTTTGGATGTACCGTGCACTATTCAGTGTCCCCTCGACGATCACCAGTGGTGTACGGCCAGTGTAGGAGATCGCTCCCCACACCATGATGCCGGGTGTTGGCCCTGTGTGCCTCGGTCGTATGCAGTCCTGATTGTGGCGCTCACCTGCACGGCGCCAAACACGCATACGACCATCATTGGCACCAAGGCAGAAGCGACTCTCATCGCTGAAGACGACTCGTCTCCATTCGTCCCTCCATTCACGCCTGTCGCGACACCACTGGAGGCGGGCTGCACGATATTGGGGCGTGAGCGGAAGACGGCCTAACGGTGTGCGGGACCGTAGCCCAGCTTCATGGAGACGGTTGCGAATGGTTCTCGCCGATACCCCAGGAGCAACAGTATCCCTAATTTGCTGGGAAGTGGCGGTGCGGTCCCCTACGGCACTGCGTAGGATCCTACGGTCTTGGCGTGCATCCGTGCGTCGCTGCGGTCCGGTCCCAGGGTGACGGGCACGTGCACCTTCCGCCGACCACTGGCGACAACATCGATGTACTGTGGAGACCTCACGCCCCACGTGTTGAGCAATTCGGCGGTACGTCCACCCGGCCTCCCGCATGTCCACTGTACGCCCTCGCTCAAAGTCCGTCAACTGCACATACGGTTCACGTCCACGCTGTCGCGGCATGCTACCAGTGTTAAAGACTGCGATGGAGCTCCGTATGCCACGGAAAACTGGCTGACACTGACGGCGGCGGTGCACAATGTGTTCTTTTTTCCATTTCCAGGAGTGTAGATTTATCCCTGTGCAGCGCGCTCTAACGCCAAGGAAAGTTATTTCCTGATGTTTTTACACGGGTTTATCCTCCTCTCCCTTCTTCTTCTCTGTGTTTCACATGTGTTTCTTATTTCGCCTATTCTGTGGAGAATCTCTTTACCCGCTTCTTACCCGTCCGTTCACTTTTCAACATCCTTCTATAGCACAACAGTTCAGACGCTTCTATTCCCTCCTTTTCCGATTTTTCTCTTTCCCTGTGGTCATCTGCTTTTTATATGCTCTCTTCTTCGGCCATCACACGTTTTTTTGCTTTTAAGGTAGTAGAATTCTCTTACTTCGTCTATAGTCACAAGTACTGAGTTAATGTTGCTGGTAATCTCATTTCTGCTGCTCCTTACTATGTTCGCTTTTTTTCGGTTTGCTCTCAATCCAAATTCCGTGCTTATTAGACAGTTTTTTCCATTCAACACGTGCCGTAGTTCTTCTTAACTTTCACTGAGGCTAACAATGTAATCAACGAATCGTATCCATTGTTATCCTTTTACCCTGAATTTTAATCCCACTCTTGAACCTTTCTTTTTATCTCCGTCATTGCTTCCTCAATACACGACTGAATAGCAGGGGGGAAAGACTGCATCCCTGCCTTTGCCTTACATCGTTTTCAGCAGTTAGTTCCTGGTCTCCCGTTCTTATTGGTTCTCGTATGTACTGCATACTACCTGTCATTTCCTATATCATATACCCACTTTTCTCAGAATTCCGAAATTTTTACATCATTTTACGTTTTCGAAATCCTATGAAGATGTTCTGGTTTTTTTGAGGTCTTGATTCCACTACCAGTTCCAACGTTAGAACTGTCTCTCTGGTGCCCTTACCTTTCCGAAAGCCGAACTGATGGTCATCTAACAGAACATCAATTTCCTTTTCCATTCTTCTGTACATTATTCTTGTCAGGAAATTTGGATGTATGAGACGTTAATCTGATTGTGCCACAGTCTCGCACTTATCTTCACTTGTTATCTTCAGAAATGTATGGATGATATTTTTCTGAAAGTCCTCTCCAGACGCATACATTTTACATACCAATTTGAACAGTTGTCTGGTTGCACACTTTCCCCAATTATTTCAGAAATTTCGAAGGAATGTTATCTGTTATTCGAGTATATTTGATCGGAAGTCTCCCAAAGCTGTGTTAAACTCTTAATCTAATTGTAGATCTCCTATGTCTTCCATATCGACTCACATTTCTTCCATAACACGTCATCAGGCAAGTTCTTCACCCCGTGGAGGCATTCAGTGACTTTTTCCACCTATTCTTTCTCTCCCTACGCTTTACAGAGGAATTCCCATTACACTATAAATGATGAAATCCTTGTTTTGACTTTTTTTTATATGCTGAATCAGGCCTTCCGACAGCAGTTTCTCTTCCAGTTTGTTCACAGTTTTCCTGCAGCCATTCCGTCGTACTTTCTCTGCACTTCATATTTAAATCCTTACTAAATGACTTACATTTCTGTATTGACCTGAATATTTTTGTACTTCCTTCTTTCATGGATCTGTTTAAATATATTTTCTGTTATCCAAGGTTTTTTCACAGTTACTTTTTTATACTTAGGATTATCTGTTGAACTTCTGTGATGGCCCTTTTTAGAGAAAACCATTCCTGATCAGCTGAGCTACCTCCTGTGGTATTCATTATCATAGTATCTGTTGTCTCCGACACCTTCAAACATGACTCAGAATTCTTCATTACTTGAGTATCCTGTTTATTTGCACAATGCTTCTTCTGGATGATTCTTTTAAACTTTAGCCTACTATTCATCATTACTAATTGTGATCCAAGTCTATAGATGCTAGTGGCTACGTCTTACAATACAGAATCTGATTTCGGGATCTGTCTGACCATTATGTGATCCAGCTGTAATGTTCCCATATCTCTGGGCTTTTTCGACGTTTAACTTATGTTCTTGTGATTTCTAAACAGTGCATTCGTTATTACTTGCTGAAATGTTTTGCAGAGCTCGTTCATTCATATTAGAAAGGCCCTAATCTCCTGTGACTACCTCGTCTGTTGTTTACCCTGCTATCACATTAAAATCACCCATAACTATTAGCTTATCATTTCCTTGTACATGCTGAATTAACCGCTCAGTATTCTCATATACTTTCTCCACTTCATCTTCAAGTTGTGTAGTCGGCATGGTTACCTGAACTGTTGGTGATGACGTTGGTTCCTAGTTGATTTTTATTAGAGCAACCTTATCACTGAACTGTTTGCAGTAGCTCACTCTCCACCCTGCTTTACTGTTCATATCGAATTATTTTGTAGACAACATTCCAAAAATTCCATGCATCGTTCCCCAGAGAAAAGAAAGAGATAGTGATAAGATATTGATAAGCCTTGCAGTGTCTATAAACGAACAGTTCAGTATCGCAAGTGCGGAAAACCCATTAGGAAGGTCTCCAGAGCACTCACAAGGAACACCTTGTGAGCGAGATTGTATGTTCAATCTTTAGTAAACCTTATTGGACAGTGCAGTGTTAACAATTACGACAGGAAAAGTTTTAGCTGTTAATGACTCACCATGTGCATCAAAAGGGCAACAAAAATTAAGTGTCCGGGAGGTGAATAGATCAAACTTCTATGGGGTGTATGTATTTCACTTTATAAAATGGAGATCTTCAACATTCAAGAAATGTTCGAAACAAACCAAAGGTTCGTCCTATCAAGATCAAAGGCGAACTCCTCTGGAGTTATACACCGTGCAGGACGTTCAGCTAGGTATCCACTCTTAAAGAATGCTTATAGAACGATATTGGTGTAACGGGGTGATGATGGGATGTGATGCATGCAACCGAATCCAAAACAGTCTATCATGGAGCTTATCGTGAAACTCACTAAGCTTTAAGGCATAGCTGCAGGTAGCGTGATAATATGTTTTACAGACGCGTAAACACAAGCATCCAGAGGTTGAATTGATCCAATGGTTTCTGGTGGTCTGAACTGCAATGTCGCTCTCATTTCAGGAGGGACTGTTTGCTCTAATGGAGTATGATTTTTATACGCAGACCAGGAACGAAGCAAAAGCAAGCTATTTGACCAGGCATTTTACCATCCAAATTATCAGTCGGCATAGTTGTATACGAATGCGTTGAGGTATTGACGTTAGTTGATCTTAATACAACACTCTTGGTACCTCTTTTCCAGGGTTCCTTTCATATACATTTCTCCCTCAAATCCCGATTTGTTGGAATTGGAAAAAATGGGAAGTTTGTTTATCTCTTCTACAAATTTTTGGGCTGATTCCACAATTTGCCGTACATCGACAAGTTGACGCTTTGTTTAAAATTTCGTTATTTTACGTTTTCCAATTGTGTTGCACTGTTTAAAGTTATGTAACCATCCACTGCTTCCCTTGTAATCACTGTAATCAATGTCGCACGCAGTTTGATGTGCATGAGGGTCTCGATATAGAAATGGCTATTTACACTGCACAGTGAAACTGTACTTAATTCATTAGATAACAAATTAGAGGCCATTTTATGTGACCTGTGAAAAGCCATTAATTGTGTAACTCATAGCAGCCTCTTAAGTACGTTAGAATATTATGGAGTAACTGGCAGCGCTGCAAAATGTTCGAGTCTTACCTAACTAACAGGGAACAAAGGATGTCGTTGCGAAATACCTGCAGAGTAAGCAATCAGTCTTCATCTGATAGGGTGTTAATTACATATGGTGTTCCCATGGTTCCATCTTTCGTCCGTTGCTTTTTCTTGTGTACATGAATGGCTCCTCGTCTGTTACATTGGCAGTTGCTAAGTTTGTTTTGTTCGCAGATGATAGAAAGTTGTAATTAATAGCAAATCAAGTACCGACTCAGAAATGGCTGCTAATAAAATTTTTACTGACATTAATATATGTTTTATAGCTAATTCACTGTCATTAAACTCTGAAAAGACCCACTATATGCAGTTCATAACCTGTAAGAGACTTCCTCCCAGCGTTTATATTACATAGAAAGACATGCAGATCGAAGAGGTTGACAGTATTCAATTTGTGGGATTAGAACTCGATAATAAATTCAGTTGGGAAGGGCATACACAGAACTGTTAAAGCGCCTAAACAAGCCTGTATTTTTAATGCGAATGATGTCATGTGTAGGAGATATAAATACAAAAGAAATTGCATATTTTACTTACTTTAATTCTATTATGTCATATGCGATCATATTCTCGGGTACCCCGTTGAACAGTGCAAAAGTTGCGAGAGTGTAAAAGCTGTAATAACTCATTTGTGGCGTAAATTTAAGAACATCATGTAGAAGCCTGTTCAAGGAACTAGGTATTCTAACCATTGTTTTTCAGTATGTTTATTAAGCTCAATGCGTAGTTTCAATGCTAAGAATAAGAGCAATCTACATAAAGACCTAAAAACACTTACCTTAGTCCAAAAAATGGTCTAATACTCATGAACATACATTTTCAATAAACTGCCAGCAACGAGTAAAAACCTGGTTTCGATTAAAGCACAGTTTAAACAGAGTTTAAAAGACTTTTTAGCTGGCACCTCCTTCTACTCTATAGATAAATATGAACAGGGACTGAAGTAAATTGTCCGTTAGATTTCAGTTTCGATAATAGTTGATCTCAACAGTCAAGATTAGGTATTTTGTGAATGATAAATTTATTAAAAGTGTAAAACTATGTTTCATTCTGATAGCGTATTAATTAAATAAATATTAACAGTTCCAGTATATTGTACTGTAATAACATATATTTACAGTTTTCTGTCTAATGATCAGGGATGTGAGTGTTGTTTTAAAATTTTCAGTGTTTTTTATTTTATACTTTCCGATATGTTCCACATCCACGAGAATCATCTAATTTTTTGGGTCTGTGGAACGAAAACTGAATCTAATCGAATATAACCTCAATGTAGTAGGTCACTATCATGTACGTCCTGTAAATTGTATCGAATATTCTTAAAAGCGTAGACATCAGTTTTTGTGACAAGTGCGCCTTGTCCTTCCTTGAATATCCATAGTTTATCTTATGCATTACATTGCTGCAGTTTATTCGAAACCTGCTCGTAATTGTTTTTTTTACTACGCTGCGGATGATCTTCCATGTATACAATTATGTTTAGTACCCGCTGTTTGGACAACAATTGTCCCGATTGTCCTTTACTACGTTGAACTTTGGCTCCCTATCCGACACGGATGATGAAGACATGGCCCGACATCTGTTTCAATATCACTTTAGTTTGTTATGCACGTCATCATTGCACTCCTCATTTACATTGTCTGCAAAGTCGAGCATATGCGACATCACACATTCCACTGACTTATTTTGCCGAAACGGTAATAT
This sequence comes from Schistocerca piceifrons, assembly GCF_021461385.2. Lineage (NCBI taxonomy): Eukaryota > Metazoa > Arthropoda > Insecta > Orthoptera > Acrididae > Schistocerca > Schistocerca piceifrons. The sequence goes on from NC_060138.1 coordinate 771,196,040, forward strand.
TTCGTCTGTCACTTCTTTCTCACTTTGCTAAATTTCTTGGGTTCCTTTCTGACGAAATGTTGACTTCGGCAACTGTTGTTGTACATATCATGCAACGTTTGCTATGTTTATTGTTGTGTTACTCTACTTTGTATCAACACGAGCTACTCGTCGACTAAGTATTTCTAGTACGCTCCATAGCCTCATGCTGTGCCCATTGTTAACTCCAGTCCCGCCCACTGTTGCCATTGGCAGCCAATATTGTGGTCGCATGGAACAGAAAATGTGGGGCCTCGAACGTCGTAAACATCATTGGTATTTTGCGACCTCGCACTCCAGAGGTTACCTGTCAGTCACACACAGTAAGACATGAACATTCCTTCAGGTTCTGTTACAGACTTGTGGTAGTGACTGAGAATTACCAATAAAAGGAAAATACGGATAGGTACAGATTTCATTACAAGTCCAGCTATTTACTGTTTTTCTCACGGTAAAAACCAACGAACATCAGTACAGGTATAGTTTTCGTTCTTTGACGATACAATGTTCTCCCGTGACTTCCTACCACCCGAGTAAGGTGTCCAAAGGAGCAAAGAATAAAGCGTCGTACCATAAATAGTGTTTTTCTTTCCAATTTGATCTTATACCTTTACAAGACGCAGGATAACGTGTTACCACAGTCGGTATGATAAAAGGACAGCTGACTGTAATCGAAAGTCTGACAAAGAGAATATCGCAAAGGATATGAAGTTTTGAAAATGTTTCTTGACTTTCATTTCTTTCTTTTCGAGTCTGTTCAGTTCAGATTCAAAGAAGAATAAACAGAAGAGTACAACTGACAACTACATTATATATGAAATGAACGCAGTGGAAAAGCGAAAACCAGCCTACAGTGCACCGTAAGAAATGTCCGGGGAATATATGTGACTGTGGGCCTGCCCGGCGTATACTGCTGATGAAATATTCCGAGGCTTCAACCCGGGTGCAGAGTTCAGTTTCTGCTATGTTTCAATGAGTGTTATTCTCATCATCTTATGGCAAAGACACTCAACGAAGACTTCGTCGGAAGATTATGAGAATGATACTCATCGAAACGTAGCGGAATTTGAACTCAGCCACATGGATGGAAGCCCGAGAAGACTTCATCCGTCCGGGGTATATGTTTAACGTATTGCTTTCGATTCGGCCGCCGGGTCACATTTTGTAAATTGCACGTCAAACAGTAGCGGTTTTATGCTGCTGTTGTCGCCGTCAGTTGCTGTTTGTCAGCAGTAAACAGCACGTTCCAGTTGACGACGTCGAGCAGCTGCCTCGAAGAAATATTGCGGGATTTCAAAAACCTGATCCGATATATGTTGAAGTAATTACATCTGTTCATATTTTCTAGTCGGAACGTCATCCTTGATCATACATTTTATGGCGGTAAGTTCTTTATTGCTCTTCTTCAATTGAAGTACAGATTTAAATTCACATATAGCACGACGATTGATATGAAAAAGTAACCACCGTTTATTCCTGGCGTATACCACATAAATAATAAATATTTAATTTGCAGTGAATAACATAATATATTTATTGTATGAAGAAATACAACCTATGTTTTGCTTTTCCGTAATGCACAGCAAATGTCCCACTAAACAACTTTCTCTGGAGCACTTCTACTTATACCACGAATATCAGGAAGCGCAATACGCATTAAGATTATGCTTCTATGAGGTGAATGTAACTGCAAGAGGTCAATGTACTTTCTTTTGCTGTATTACATTCGATCTTCCAAAGTTTTCTGTGAAGAATTCCATCCAGAATCCTTTCTGACGCTGCATTCTACTCGGCGGCTGACTGTGCCCTAACACCTGCGCTTCGAAACGAATTGAAACTTTGCTGCGGCTCCGAGCTAGACTCCATTCTATCCACTGACGTTCTGCGGCAGGCCGGAGGTGCACTCTGCCCGCCGCTTCTTCACATTTTCTTTTGCCAGCGTACAAAGTTGGTCATGCTTGCGTTTTATCCACCCTAGTATTTTCTGTGGCGCAGAAATAGAAAACCGGAATTACTGCAGAGCGTGGTAATATATTCCATCTGAAGTTTCGTATGAGATTATCACGAAAACTATACATCGGATAAAAATAGTGGGTAAGACAAGTTCGTAAGCTCAAAGGGGGACATCAAATGATACTACACGTGACCAACATTTTTTAAACCATTGACAGATGGCGCTGAAATCGAGAAAAAAGTAATATTGGTGAAGAACACTGATTTATTTAGAATTATCCGAGAAAGACGCATCAAATCGATAAAAAATGCACCAATTCTTTCGTTACGCCAAATGAAGCTATTTTTGTACAAAATGTACTGTATTCCACTTTTAGCGTTACCCAGAAACAACGACATGGACGTAGTAGAAAGATGTTTCCATGGGGCGCTTCATTAGTGTGAGTCCCCCTGCCTCTCACATGTTGTGGTGCTTCATTAGTGTGAGTCCCCTTGCCCCTCATAATTTGGGGTGCTTAGTTAATGAAATTAGCCACGAACAAATTGTTCAAAATTACCCCTATTTGCTTCAATACATAAAGTCAAAAATGGCTCTGAGCACTATGGGACTCAACTGCTGTGGTCATACGTCCCCTAGAACTTAGAATTACTTAAACCTAACTAACCTAAAGACAGCACACAACACCCAGCCATCACGAGGCAGAGAAAATCCCTGACCCTGCCGGGAATCGAACCCGGGAACCCGGGCGTGGGAAGCGAGAACGCTACCGCACGACCACGAGATGCGGGCTACATAAAGTCAATCGTCTGCGAAAATTGTCCCCAGTTTTGAGCAGCAAATCCCGTGGTATGGCTGCACACGCTCTTGGAATGCGTTGCTCCATATCGTTTCTGGCTGTGGGCTGTCTGTCATAAACAATATTTTTTAAATAACCCCACAAGAAAAAATCAGGAGATGTTAGGTCTGGTAAACGTGGAGGCCACTGAATTGGTCCGTCGAGTCCTATCCACCGACAAGGGTACCGTAAATTTAAAACGTTCCGGACATTTTTAGCGTAATGGAGAGCTGCTCCAGCCTGTTGGAACCACATTCGTTGCCTAGTTTCTAAATCAACATCTTCCATTAGCTCCAACAAATGATCGCGGAGAAGTTGCAAATAGGATTCCCCAGTAATATGAAAAGGCCACGTGTTGTTACTCAGTGGACGTACAGTTGCGGTATTGGCGAGCAAATTCCAGCATTCGTCGCCGATGAAGAGCAGTCAGCATGGATGCATGGACCAGGTGCCTACTGCGGAGGCCCATACGCAGCAACGTTCACTGAAACGTCGTTGAGAAAACATTACTGGTAGTCTTTAGGTTCATCTGGGAGGTCAGTTCCTCGGCTGTCGCACATCTATTCGCCCGGTCACGTCTCCGCTGTCATCGTTCATCCCTGTCATCTATGGCTCATGGTGCACCATGTTGTCTCGGCTCGGTTGTGGATAGTGCAATTTTGTCATGGATGCACTGTATACTTCAACCAAGGTGGTACGCGAACTGTTTACGAACTTAGCCCTTTTTGAAATGCTTCCACCCTTGGCCGGAATACCAATGAGCATGAGCTTTTGGACGTCAGATAGGTCGCTCCATTTCAGCATTACGACAAAGACTAGACTATTTCCTCCTGCCCCCCCCCCCCCCCCCTCCGCCACACTATTGCTCCCACCTGCCGTCTTTGAGTGGTTATTACAAGTTGACGAACAGAGGCGTTGGTCATATGAATGTGATTTGACCGTGTACAAGCAGTGCGAAGAGATATCCTTTGTACAGTGAAAAGGGGGTAAAGGAGCAGTAAATCTGCTTACGCTGATGTTGGGTATTTCCAAAGAGAAACTGAAATGTGCACATAACAAGAGAAAGGTACTCTATAGCATCAAGAGACGATTTAAGAAATCTCTCTAGCTCACGCATATTGCAAAAGGTTCTGCTTTTAGTGCGAGGGATAACTCCAAGTCACACGGATCTAATAACAAACAGTTATTTGTTATTTATTTATTCGAGTCACAAAACAGATACAATAATAGTAATTACCATTGCAAACAAGTGAAAAGAATAATTGTATTACTCTGGACTAACATCTTGCATCTTCAACTGTACCCGGTGCCACAAACAGACACCCTTCTTCTTCTGTGCAAGTTGCGGGGCATCGTTGACAAATCTTTAGGTGCTCCATAGTCTGTAGTTCTCCACATTCACTGGTATCTACAATGAAATATCGTATTTGGAGGCCACTTCTAGGTTTTCCAACTACAGAACGAAGACGGCTGAGGGACCTCTACATGATCTCATTCTTTTCATGTCCAGATGGGAGGGTTTCCGAAGGGAGATGTGAGACAGAGTCATTCTAAAAGCGAGAGACCCACAATTGTTTTCGTAATGGAGCTGCTGCAGTTTGCTAAACTGAAGTAGTCGTGAGGAAGCTTCATCTGGACCTCAGCTGTGGGACTGCTGCAATGTGACCATTTAGTGGCTGGTTTTCCTGCTGAGCCTTAATGGTTCTCGTTGGCTGGTACTTTAGGACGAATATCTGGTGCGCTATTCCAGCGAGATGGTAGAGATTTATACACTACTGGCCATTTAAATTGCACGAAGATGACGTGCTACAGACGCGAAATTTAACCGACAGGAAGAAGATGCTGTGATATGCAAATGATTAGCTTTTCAGAGCATTCACACAAGGTTGGCGCCGGTGACGACACCTACAACGTGCTGATATGAGGAAAGTTTCCAACCGATTTCTCATACACAAACAGCAGTTGACCGGCGTTGCCTGGTGAAACGTTGTTGTGATGCCTCGTGTAAGGAGGAGAAATGCGTACCATTACATTTCCGACTTTGATAAAGATCTGACTGTAGCCTATCGCGATTGTGGTTTATCGTATCGCGACATTGCTGCTCGCGTTGGTCGAGATCCAATTACTGTTAGCAGAATATGGAATCGTTGGGTTCACGAGGGTAATACGGAACGCCATGCTGGATCCCAACGGCGTCGTATCACTAGCAGTCGAGATGACAGGCATCTTATCCGCATGGCTGTAACGGATCGTGCAGCCACGTCTCGAACCAAAAATGTTCAAATGTGTGTGAAATTTTATGGGACTTAACTGCTAAGGTCATCAGTCCCTAAGCTTACACACTACTGAACCTAAATTATCCTAAGGACAAACACACACACCCATGCCCGAGGGAGGACTCGAACCTCCGCCGGGACCAGGCGTCTCGATCCCTGAGTCAACAGATGGGGACGTTTGCAAGACAACAACCATCTGTACGAACAGTTCGACGACATTTGCAGTAGCATGGACTATCAGCACGGAGACCGAGGCTGCGGTTACCCTTGAGCTGCATGACAGACAGGAGCGCCTGCGATGGTGTACCCAACGACGAACCTGTGTGCACGAATGGTAAAATGTCATTTTTTCGGATGAATCCAGGTTCTGTTTACAGCATCATGATGGTCGCATCCGTGTTTGGTGACATCGCGGTGAACGCACATTGGAAGCGTGTATTCGTCATCGCCATACTGGCGTATCGCCCGGCGTGATGGTATGGGGTGCCACCGGTTAAATATCTCGATCACCTCTTGTTTGTATTCACGGCACTTTGACCAGTGGACGTTACATTTGAGATGTGTTACGACCGTGGTTCTACCCTTCATTCGATCCCTGCGAAACCCTACATTTCAGCAGGATAATGCACGACCGCATGTTGAATGTCCTGTACGGGCCTTTCTGGATACAGAAAATGTTCGACTGCTGCACTGGCCAGCACATTCTCCAGATCTCTCACCAATTGAAAACGTCTGGTCAATGGTGGCCTAGCAACTTTCTCGTCACAATACGCCAGTCACTACTCTTGATTAACTGTGGTATCGTGTTGAAGCTGCATGGACAGCTGTACCTGTACACGCCATTCAAGCTCTGTTTGACTCAATGTCCAGGCGTATCAAGGCCGTTATTACGGCCAGAGGTGATTGTTCTGGGTACTGATTTCTCAGGATCTATGAACCCAAATTGCGTGAAAATATAGTCACATGTCAGTTCTGGTATAGTATATTTGTCCAATGAATAACTTTTTATCATCTGCATTTCTTCTTGGTGTACCAATTTTAATGGCCAGTAGCGTAAGTGGCGAAGATTTAAGAAGTAAGATAATAATGCCGATGTCGTGTTTTTTACTTACTGTGGTACAAATTTATAACGAAAAACAAATTACATGATAGTCAATACTTAGGACATAATAGCAGCGATTGTATCGACTACTGATGAAAGCTGTCTTGTAACACACATAACTTAAGAAATTAAGGTTGCTTTTTTAGCTAGAAATGGAAAACGACTCGTTGTTCTGCCGGCAGGAAAAAGGAAGCAACTCTCGAGAGACTTATAGGTACCACTATTATTCCGGGAGTGGCATAAACTGGAACGCAGGGCGCTGTAGAAACGGCACGGTTATAGCGGTAACTGCGATCGTAAACCTGGACGGCAATATGAGAGATAGGGATAATAAGAGGCACTCTTGTAGCCGCCGGAGGCTGTGATATCGCCGCGACAGCTCTGCCGGCTTTACTACCTATAATTTAAATTCTGGTCTCTACTTTTATAATTTCCTCGCAGTCTGGGGGACGGGTATTTAAAACCTAGATCGCTTTAACGTCGCACTTGCAACCTTAAAAAGTAGCTGCAACTTATTTATCAGATGGATTGACTAACAGTAACTAATTTATCAAATGGATTGAGAAGGACGGCCGTTATAAAGCAGGATTAGGGCCGACTAAGTTAAAGAAAAATATTCCACCTCAACCGCATTCAATAATTTCTTTACTTGATACCCGGTTTCAAAAAATCAGTGTCATACTGATGTGGGCATTTCCCCAAAATAAAACTAGTACCTATGGTATTTGTATGCAATTATTCTGTGCAGGTGGATTACTGTAACTTAGTATTCCTACGTAGAGTGGAGAATCTCACTTCACGTCTCGTTTGTCCTATTTATTTGAAACTGTTGCAAAAATGCTGAACTGTGAAAGCACTAGAACCTGCAACAGTTCCCCCAAAAATGTGTTCAGTAAATGTATGAAGTCTAATTTAACTACAAAATAGATTCCGGTGCAGAAGAAAAACTGAATGAAGTCACCTTTATCAGTTATGAATGTTCCAACTTTTATCGGCAAAGTAGTTCACGCATCTGGAAACTCATGTTTAAGTGTTGAATATGAAAATCAGAGACAAAGGCAAATTAATTCTGCTGTTAGCACTGAGTCATTATGTTATGTCCAGCATGTCAATAGAAGGCCAATGTGGGATTGGTAGATCTTCCATAGAGCCATGCTGTTACTGGCGATTTCTAATGAGTACTGGATTATGTAGTAGGTTCCAAGTAGTTATTCTTTCATTCTCTCTAAGAGATGTTTAAATTCTTTAAATTTGATCCTCCAGAATTTCCGATTAATGATTCCTTTCATTATAATAAGCAATTATTTTTATACTCAGATAACTATTTTCTAAATCTGTAATTCTCTAGAACAACACAGCATTCCATATTAGGCTATACACATTAGCATTGTAAGTATAAAGTACTTTATTATTGATACATTAGTCACTAAACATTCTTAATACTTGACACAAAAGCGTCAGAATGCCAAATATTAGACTGGAGGATGACAGTGTTTCGGACACAGTTACAGTGTGATTCTTGTGGATCTACTGGTGTGTTAGAGCTGTGCAGAGTCACTTATATTGATGTTGAAACAGCCAGGAGACTTATTCCTTGAGTACTAATTGCTCCTAGAATTTATCGAGTACCAAAAATACACAAGGAAAATTATTCATTAAGGCCAATTGTGAAAGGGATGAACTCGCCTGCGTACAATTTGGCAAATTATCTAATCTGCAAATTAAGACCTCTGGTTGGTAAAACGGATTCCTATGTAAAGAACTCAACACACTTTATAGACTATGCGGCTGGTCCCGGCGGAGGTTCGAGTCCTCCCTCGGGCATGGGTGTGTGTGTTTGTTCTTAGGATAATTTAGGTTAAGTAGTGTGTAAGCTTAGGGACTGATGACCTTAGCAGTTAAGTTCCATAAGATTTCACACACATTTGAACATTTGAACACTTTACAGAACGCATAAAGGGAGAAAAAATTTTACCCACGGACATCACTGTCAGCTTCGACGTACAGTCACTATTCACAAATATGCTAGTAGACGAAACTGTTCGTAGTCTACAAGAGCATGTCCCACCAGAGATGCGAGCTCGTTGGGCTATGTTTGTTTTCAACATACTTCAGATGGCAAGGAAAATACTACAACCAGACAAAAGGCGTAGCTGTGGGGGGTGTCCCTATCTCCGTTAGCTGCTGCCATATTCATGGCGGACTCGGAAGCTTTGTTTCGCTCCTTTACCCCCATGGGTTAAGAACATACAGCATTCCTCTTCCCATTCAGCCTTATTTGATAGTGAATGACATATCACACACTATGAGCCAAACGCTCCAGATGATGCATCTAGAAGGCAGTCGTAACAACGTGACTCGATGTCTAGATGGAATTCATGAAATTTTTTCTGTAGCTTATTGTAAATAATATACACGGTGGTTATAATTAGACTTTCGCTGCTTGAGCCAGTGTAGACGGGAAACTACCCTATGGGTATCCAATTTTATTGGAATGATGTTCAGACTGTGCGGTGCAGGACTTGCGTTCTTAGTAGTGTTAGCGTTGTGATTTGTCGTTAGGGCCTGGTACTGGTACAGCGACGTGGGGTTGAAACACACGCATCAGTGTGCATTAGAGTTGCAGACAGTCAGTATAGGTCTGGACAAGGGAGGCAGGGTTAACTCGTAAAGTTGTTTCAACGAAACAACAGTACTAATGCTGCTGTTCTTTGCCAGTGTCGACGCATTAGGGGAGTGCGGGTAGATCCTCTTTCCGCACTGGGGTTGAAGAACATGATTCGGAAGTCCGAATTGACTGGCGATTTGGGAATTGTTCCCGGAAGCGGTCAATGGCCGATTGCGATACAAATTGTTGAAGAAGTTAGTGTTGCCTTGGCTGAGAACGTTGGACGCAACGCGCGATCTTCAAGTTGTGCACGAACTGTGCCGCAACAGCGTAACACTCCATGATCCACGCAGTTAACAAATGTTACCCTCACATGTAGAAATTAAAATGTGTTTCTTTCAATGGTTACTTCCTTATTTCTCTTCTGCATGTTCTTACAAATGTTCCCGTAAAGTTTCAATGTCCTGCGATTATTCGTTTTTCACGGCGGCCGTCTCAAGTATCGAAAGTCTAATTACAACCACCCTCTGTTTCTAGGTGTTACAGTAGAGAACTAATTTGATTTAATTTATGGGCATCTTTCTTAACAGAGCGAATTTCCACACAGCATGTCGCCGGGGGCTCGAGCCGAAGGCAGTCCCGCTAGCCAGTGCGATGTTTTCGGCGAAGTGCAAGCGTCGCCGGAGACGTAACACGACTCCTGACAAGTTTCCGCCTGCCGAAGACGGAGGAGGCCCGGGAAGGTGCGGCAAACTTGGCTAATGGCGATCGCCGCCGCTCCCACACGAAGCCCGGCGTCAGCAGAGCGCCGCCCTCTGCCGTTCTTCCACTCGGCGCCTCCCAGAGAACTCCAGCATTCTGGTGTCTTCCCAAACACAAAGGGCGACGCGACCTACTCTTCTGTCTCCGACTGTTTGGGCCCTGGAAGCCCCTCGAAAAAAGTCTCCATTAGGGGTTTATACCTCTTGGAAATTATTCGATATAAGGTTGATTGATTCAAATCAGTACTTTTTGAATGCAACAAAAATGTTGTATTTACTAGACCATATAAAAAGTTCCATCACTCTGGAGAAAAAAGAACCTTATAAACCTTAGTAGGCAGAGTAACTCACTAGGCCGTCCAGATTTACTATGACACTAAACTGAGATGACAAAGTCGTGGAATACCTCCTAATATCGTGTCAGACCCAATTTTGCTCGGTGTAGCGGAGCATTTCGACGTGGCATTGATCGGTGCAGGATGTTGTGCACAAACTGGTTTCTCAATTATGCCCCATGAATGTTCGATGAGACTCATGTTGTGCAGTCTGGGTGACCAAATCATTTGTTCGAACTGTCTGGAATGTTCTCCAAACCAGTCGCGACAAACTCTGGCCCGGTGGCAGGATATCGTTGTTTCGGGACATGAAATCCATGAATGGCTGCAACTGGTCTCCAAGAAGCCGAACACAACCATTTCCAGTCAATGATCGGTTCAGTTTGTCGACATGGCGAAGTCTATTCCATATAAATACAACCCATACCATTATGGAGCCACCACCAGCTTGCGCAGTGCCTTGTTGAGAACTTGGGTCCGTGGCTTCGTGGGGTCGGCGCTGCATTCAAATCCTTCCATCAGTTCTTACCAACTGAATCGGGACTCATTTGATTGTGCCACGGTTTTTCAGTCGTCTAGGGCCCAACCGATACGGTCACGAGCCCAGGAGAGGCCCAACAGGCGATGTCTTGCTGTTAGCAAAGGCACTCGCGTCAGTCGTTTGCTGCCGTAGCCCATTAACAGCAAATTTCGCGGCACTGTCCTAAAGGATACGTTAGTCAAACACCTGTCATACATTTCTGCGGATGCAGCACTCAGTGTTGCTCGTCTCTTAGCTCTGACAACTCTACGCGAACGCCTCTGCCCTACGTCGTATAAGTGATGGCCGTCGGTCACTGTATTGTTTATGGTGATCTCCAGCTGGAATTTCTGCGCTCGAATTAGGAAGTATAACATTATGCAGCGTTGCGTATGATATAATACTATGTTGCGGCATGCTGCGTGGCGCTTTTGTATGATATTTTGCTATAAGCATATTTAGCTTTGATCTGATTTTGTTCAAGTTTGTAATATAGCTTGTGCCATGACAAGTTGAATATTTCTCATTTTGGATGTTGTGAGAAGCGTCATTTATGCATTAGAAAATGCCGTCTAAAACGGAGTAAAGTCTAACATTTTTGAGATTGTGTTCAATTTTGTTTCAAAAAACGAGTGGAAGCAATTCGAAATACCTATGCTCTAAATGGAGTGAGTGCTGTCGGCAAAGTCAAGTTGTACAGTCACGGCGATGAGGATGAAACGATTATGAGGACAACACAACGCCCAGTCCCCAAGCGGAGAAAATCTCCAACCCGGCCGGGAATCGAACTCGGGTCCGCTTGCATGCAAGTCGAGCACGTTACCACCCAGCTAAGCAGACACTACAAGACACTGTGAAAGCAGTTCCAGAATATCGAAATGCATTGAATGTTATGAAGGACTTAATACATTTTGTGAGAGATTCACGTAAAAGATTAGATCTTTTTGCTCACCTGAAGGCAGATGCCTGTACAAATTTGAAACCACTCTGTCCTACAAGGTGGACCGTAAAATACTTGGCAATGTCTTCAGTTTTGTCCAACTATACAGAACTTCAGGGATTTTTTCTAAATGTTTGAAGAAATGACAATTCAGACACTGGAGCCAAAGCAAACGGCGTTTTGATTAACATGCAGACATGTGATTTCTCTTTCATGTTATCACTTTTGGTAAAACTGTTTGGTCACATTGATACCGTAAACATAGCACTACAGAGGAAATCCCTACACTTAGAGGAGGCCAATAAGATGATTTCCACTCTTGAAACTTCTATTAAATTTATGAGAAACAATTTTGAATCATTCTGGGGTGAAGTAACTTCAAAATGTTAGGATATGGATGTTGATTCTCCAAAATTACCCCGTAGAAGAAAATTCCCTAAGAAATACGATGACACAATCAATTCATCTGTAGAAACATTCACTGAAGTATGTGGCAAATATGGAAGATTGTATTATGAAACAATGGATTTTCATCAGCTTCTTGGAATCATGATTCAAAACTCAATCATTCATGTTTGTAAATCAAATTGATCAATTTCTTCTTGGTGATAACAAACATTCATTCGATATTTTATCTTTCTACAAATCAGATATAGACAAAGAACACTTGTTTCTCCACCGAAGCATGTTTCATGGGATTGTCCAAAGTACTGATTCTGCGAATATTAGTTCGTTGGATGACATAGTGAAATACCAAAACAGGAAAACCACCTGTTTGACCTACTGCCTGAACTAGTGAAATTCATATATGTAGTGCTGACGATTCCGGTAACGTCCTGCACTGCTGAGCGACCATTTTCTTATCTTCGGAGGGTGAAAATGTATCTTCTTTCTATAATGAGGCAGGATCGTCTTAATGCCACCGCCCTTCTCAACGCCCATAGAGATGAATCGATGAAACTCGACCTTGATGACATATGTGGCGAGTTGATATGCAGGAATGAACTGAGGAAGAGTACATTTGCCATCAAAAATTAAGGTATGTTTCTTCAACTTTATTTATGTATTTATTTTGTACCACTACTGACCTATACTCCGACTGAAATGACATTGTGTTTGACGTTTCAGTGAGTCGAGAGGTAGGGGCTAGTCGCCAGCCAATCGTAGTTTGCATGATTTTCAGCTGTTTACATTTTTCATTATCATCACAATCTTTTTTTGTTTCTTGAAAGTTGTTATGCTGTGAGGGGAATTCCCCAAGAATATGATGTCATAACTCAAAAGGGAAAGTATGCATCCATAATACACCTCTCTCCTTCAGCACATGTTTTGTTCTACGTAATTCTCATTACATAGGTCATTTTAGATAGCTTAGAATTTAAGAATGTGATGTGGGAATTCCATTTCAGATTGTCTTGTAAGTAAAGAAAGCAATTTTGTTTCAGTGACACTTAATTTTTTGGTTTTCCAAAGAAATATTTGGTTTTAATGGAGTTTTAATTTTGCTGTGTGCGGAATTGTTTAGTGGCGTTTTTTTTTTTTTTTTTTGTTTTAAAGGGTTAATCAGTAGCTTATTCCTCACAAACCACGCTGAAATCTTTTCATTTGTGACTTCAGCATACAGCCTAAGAGCCTTTCTATTTCCACCTTCAATCAATACACTGGTGTCATCTGCAAATAGGGCTGGTTTGGAGAGTCGAACAAGTAGATGGAAACGCAAAGTTATCTGTCAAATGTAGTACCTAATAAAATAATTCTTGCCCCCCCCCCCCAAAAAAAAATATTTTCAAGTCGGTGCCTCTGGTTGTATTAGTGTAGTACGTACAGGGTGACAATTCCTGAACTATATGAAATAAAATCGTAATAATTTCTGAATTGTTTGCATTAGGTTGTTCAAACTGCACTGTTGGCCGCGGGGCATGTTAGGAATTAGGACGCACACGCGTTCTTGTTGTTGTTGTCGGCCATTGGCGCACTTTCATTTGGACGGGTTCCTCAATAAGCAAAATTGGCGCATTTGGGGGACTGGGAACACGCATTTTGCGTTAGAGAAGTCTCTTCACACTCAACGGGTGACTGTGTGGTGTGCAATATCCAGTCACGAAATAATCGGTGCGATATTCCTTGATGGCACGGTGACTACCGAACGGTACGCGAAGGTTTTGGAAGATGATTCCATCCACATTATCCAAAGTGACCCTGATTTCGACAAGATGTGGTTCACGCAAGATGTAGGTCGACCCCATCGAAGCAGGAGAGTGTTTGATGTCCTGGAGGAGCACTTTGGGGACCGCGTTCTGGCTCTGGAGTACCCAGAAGCCACCATATTTTCCGGATCTGAACATATGCGACTCATTTTTGTGGGGCTATATTAAAGACAAGGCGTAAGCAATAATCCCAAAACCATTGGTGAGCAGAAAAAAGCCATTCAGGAGGTCATCGACAGCATCGATGTTCCGACACCCAGCGGGTCATGCAGAATTTCACTATTCGTCTGCGACACATCATCGCCAGTGATGGCAAGCATATCGAACGTGTCATAACCTAAATCCGAATATCTGTAGTGACGTTTATCTGTTGAATAAAGTGTCTTCAGGCGCAGTTTGTAAGTAATTTACGTTTTTTTCATGTAGTTCAATAATTGTCACCCTGTATTTATAGACTTTCTCCTTAAGTTATTGAACAAAACAGACACAAATATTTATGGAATTGTCAACTATATATTCCACTGCGTTATCGAAAACCGTCTGATGATGTACAGGCCGTTTTTTGATCCCACGAATGTAGCGACTTGTTGGCTCTGAGTTAAGACATGTTTAAAATGCAATCGGCAAATAAAAGAAACATGAACTAACTTTCTTAGTGGATGATTGATAATGGGCAAGAAAGGTAAACACGTGCGGGTGCCAGATTAGAAAACATTCGGTTGGTGTGTTTGCCAACCAGGCTTCATGGTGCTGTCATCCAGGGCTCATCTGTTACTCTGCGACTGAAAGGCATCTCATTTGTCGGCAACAAATATCAACTTCTAGGGGCACATCCCTGTGAAGCAGTTCGTAACACAAAACACCTTCTTTGTACCACCAGATGTATATAAATAACAATACATTTTCTGGATGTATACAGGCCGTTGTTTGAGATAATGTTTGTTATGGCTTAACAACTAAAAAAAAAAAAAAATGGAAATGAGCGTATGGCATCGTTGGCCGGGAGTCTCCATCCGGGGAAGTTCGGCCGCCAAGTGCAAGTCTTATTTCAGTCGACGCCACATTAGACGCTTGCGCGCCGGTGATGAGGATGAAATGAAGGGCTTATTTCAATAGTGGTACAAGTCCACTTTTGTTCATTCTGAGATACAGAGTCCTAAAGTTAAATGAGCGCTGAAAAATCTGCAGTTGAAATACCAGAAATATTCATCTCTTGCTAGAGATGAACCTTTCTTCCTGTTTGTTTGGATCATTAATGTCAGAAGCATTATAGACAGAAAAGTGGAGGTAATGGACTTGTACCAGTATTGAAATAAGCCCTTGAAATGACTTATGAAGTTTCCATATGGTACTTCAAATCGCCAACAGGTAGCACTGATTTAGGTTTAGAATGACTTTCTTAAATCTATTACGAAATCCTAGTATAAATCCTTTGAAAGTGCTCGGATGACTTCCTTCCCCATCTTTCACGGTCCAAGACTCTGTTTCGTGTCTACTCTCGTTTTCGATAATATGTTGTACCGTAATCCTCTTTCCTTTCTTTTCTTTTAAACTCAGTATGACTACTGAAGGCAAGTGCCGTACGTAGGTTAATTGGTCGTCACACTTGGCAATTATCGGATACATTGTCATTGACCATAGTAGCAAATCACAAAACGTCCATCATCAACGCCTGTTTGTCTTTTTGAAGATGGAGATTAATTTATCTCAAAACGATCGTACTTGATACTATACAACTTGACTTTGTCGATAGCACTCACTCAATACAGAGCAAATGCGTTTCGAATTGCCTCCACTGCTTTCACCCTTTTATTAAACGCAAATAGAACACAACGCCACAAATGTTAGACTTTACTCTGTTTTAGAATTTTTTTCTAATGCATGTGTGACGTTCCACACAACGCAAAAAATGAGAAATATTGAAGTAGTCATGACACGAGTTATACTATAAACTTGAACAAAATCAGACCATAGTTAAGTGTCCGCGTGGTTAGAGGCGCCATGTCACTGACTGCGTGGCCTCCCCTGCCGGAGGTTCGAGTCCTTCCTCGGGCATGGGTGTGTGTGTGTTGTTATTAGCATAACTTAGTTTAAGTAGTGTGTAAGACTAGGGACCGATAACCTCTGCAGTTTGGTCCGTTAGAAATTCACACATATTTGAACATGAGACCATAGTTAAATGTATTTGTAGCAAAATGCTATTCAAAATTGCCACGGAGCATGCCGAAAGATAGTGTTATGTCATACACAACGTTACATAATGCTGTACTTGCTAATTCGACCGCAGAAATGTTCGCTGGAGATCATAGGCTCTATGCCCGATGCAGCGGGATCACTTGAGCGGACGCAAGTCTGTATCAAGGGGATACTGATTGATGGCGCTTAATTTGGTCTTAGCATAATAGAAACCAAGGCCACTTTCACAGAAAATGAAAGAAACTGTCTCTGATCCCTCAGATTGATGTTCTTAGCAGATAGACGGAATACGGCTCAAAGAAAGAGAGGAAGAGGGTGGGTATGACGTCACAGCTTTGTGTTCGCACTGCATGACGTCGACTACTAGCCTACGGATGGGCTGTTGAGGACAACAGCTCAAGTGGAAGTCAGCACTTCTCGTACCATATGCTGCGCACTCCATTATGACAAAAACATGCTTCAGGACAACAGCTCAAGTGGAAATCAACACTTCTCGTACCATGTACAGCGCACGCCATTATGACAAAAACATGATGCTAACGCATGTGAAATTAAGTAGTTGGTTAGACTGAGGCTAGCTTTAATGGCTAAGGACTAGTTCGATTTCCGCTGGGGTATCACTCTTTAGCAGCCACCAACATGCCCTATTCACCCTGCGTAACGCCAAGTAGAGAATACAGGACTGTGCCATGGTTCCAAATCAACATTAAAACGTGTCCGATCGCTACTGACTGGAACGGAGATGGATTAATTTTGGCTGTCAGAGGCGGACGTCGCTGCTTGCAGAACCTCTGTCTCTAGTAAGCTTTCTTACACCAGTAATGTTATTTCAGTTCAACCAGTCGTCATGTAAGGTCATAGGACATTCATTTTATATTTTAAGTGACCTTGAGATTTTGAAAATAATGGCACTGGACTGAGATTCGAGCTCCGATTCTTATTTTTCTCTTGATCTGAACTCTACGAAATGATACTGTCCCATCATTTCGTTGTTTCCTCTTGATGCCAAACTCCTTCAGGTCTCTACGAAAGGCTCGATCCTAGCTAATAATGAAAGGGAATTTGATAGTTGACTCCTCTTCCTGTGGGCTCAAAAACGACGATATGTGTGGGATTGAAATCCAAGGCAGCACAAAACTAATCACTGCGTTGCCTCTAGTCGAACATATGCACATCTCGCTACTGGTGAAGAAAAAATAAATATTTCATGTCTATTCGTTGCTATTAGACAACAACAAAAAGTGCAGGGTTCGAATCCCTGTCAGGCAAAAATCATTTGTATCATCCTTTCAGGTTCCAATATCACGCTATCGGTGAACATATTTAATATCTGACACGTGATTGTGTTTAGTTAACAATTCGCATAGCTACTGGGTTATACTCCCTATCTATCACTGCAACCTTACTTCATGGTGTTTCACACTTGTGTGTTGCACTTTATTACATACGTTCCGCAGTTACTTCTCAGGCTCAATACAAGCTTCTGGACCTCCCGGTGCAGTGCTAATCATATTGTCATTTAGGTTCGGACATTCGCCTTGGTAAAATGATAGTGGTGAAATCTTCGATATTTTTCTTCTCTTTATGCCTAGTCGAGTCACGATCAGACAAGCAAGCTTTGTTTGGTTAACACACAAATAACAAATTGTCATGCCATTTAATGAGTGTGTCTTCTTGTGAAGTCTCACTTATCCTAATGAAGTATAATTTACAAGCGTTAGGGACTGTCTCATTTCTAATAACGTGTTTCCTAATATTTGTTGTATAGTAGTACTAGTTTATATCTGTATTGACTGTCATAATGAGTAGTGTTCTCTAGCGGCCCCACAGCGTCTAGAGGACATGCCACACAGTTACGATATCTTGGCTGGATTCTGCAGTGGTCCACTTTTCTTGCTGTCAAATATACAATGAGTTGTATATGTGGGTACCATCGGCAAATTGAACTGCGAATAGAGTCAGCAGTAAAGAAGTAACAAAACATCCTGCCTAATGCTTAAATTTGATTTCTTGAATAGCAAAAATGTACTAAGCGATGAATTTTTTTCCTTTCATTATCTTTTAATGATGTTGTCAGAGAGCAAATGTTTTGAAAAGATTCGAAATCATGTGTGAAGTTTGTTGGAAGTCCCAAAGTGTTCTCATTCTCAGATATCGGATGAATGAAGTCCGTGTATCTGAGCGTCGGCAATTCGCTGCCTCTAGACAAACGCGGAGTTTCTCACTGTAATACTTGCCTTTTGTGTTACAATGTTTTATATTATATTATACCTCTTAAGGAGTGCATTATGACAGGATATTAAATTTTTAAATTCGTTCAACACTTACGCAAGGTAATGAAAACTGATATTTTGCCCCTACGAAGCAACTAGTACGGTTCCCGAGTTCCTGGGTACCAGAGATCATTAGTTGTGTCGGTCAGTGAGATTTTGTCCAAGTATGTTGCTGCTGAGCTGTGCTGTGGTTGTTGTGCTGCACTGGAAAGGTAGCTAAGCCTTCGGGCTCGCTGTCTTTCATCTTCATTAATTATATCACTACAGAGGCCTTTTAGCCATCTCAGTTACGTAGTGAGCCATCAGGGCAATTAAATGGATATATAACGTGGAATTTCAGAATTTGTGTGCAGCTATGACAAATATTTTGGCGCAACTGATAATTAGTGGTTGGCTCTGAGCGCTATGGGACTTAAATTCTCAGGTCATCAGTCCCCTAGGGCTTAGAACTACTTAAACCTAACTATCCTAAGGACATCACACACATCCATGCCAGAGGCAGGACTCGAACCTGCGACCGTAGCGGTCTCGCGGTTCCAGAATGTAGCGCCTAGAACCGCTCGGCCACCCCGGCCGGCTGATAATTAGTGTTGTATCTTTGTTAGTAGCAGCGAATACAGCTGGGAGGTGAGTCCATCACTATGTGCGTTGGGACCGACGTCCGAGGTCAAAGCCGAGGCGGGATTAACACTTCTCGGAAGGTATGCAGACTTGTCTGGGCTCTCACAAAAGCGGGGACTGCACCACATTGTAGAGACTGGCGTTGTCCCTTGCCTTTGATGCTTCCAGATCGTTGCGAGGTCGGTGGCCGGCACACCGCAGGGCACTGACCGGCGCCTTGTGTTCCGCTATGGGACGTATTGTCTGTTTTGAGCGTGCGACAGTCTGGCGCCCACTTAAACTATCACTCTTTGGAGAAGAGCACTGTCTGCCGCGGGGGTGTCACTGGCGCCAGGGTAGCGTGAAAGGCAAATACCGGCCACAGCGTTTCAGTCGCGGGACGATCTCTGTCCGCACGGGTTCATATCACGGTGCTATTAGAGGACCACCATTGACGTCGGAACTCATTTGGAGTTTTGGCACGGTTTTTGACGACAAACTTTCTCATTGGAAGAATACTTTATGCCGTGTCTAAGAGGGAGTTCTGGCATGGTATTATAATTACACCATTGGCACGAATTCCGGGAGCTGCTTGTCGATTGGAGACAATATTTGTTGACACTCAATGTGGAGAGATGGTGCTGAAAAGGAAAGGAGGGGAGGAGGTCCACTGTAGAGTATGGTGCGAATTCGGAGGAGGTCCACCAGAGAGGACAGTCTTGGTTTTTCGGCGCGCCAGCCATGATTCTTCCCTTATCTTGGTACTAAGTTTGCCATCTTTGCGGTTGAGCACCCACGAACAAAATCCACGTCACTCGTTAAGCGGAACACTGGTGAGAGTGTCAGCACCTCGTGCATATTAGGAATCTTCCTTTGAGGAGTTTAGTTTTCACTGCAGCGAGTCCATATGACCTGCAGCACCTGCATTTCAGGCCATGTATCTCGTACTGAACGTTCAGCTAGAGATTCACAATCTCTGTCAATTCCACAATTCCACAGAACTTAATGCACTGCATTTTTTTTCTTCAGCAGCTCTTTATTGAACACAACGAAAATTACACACACGAAACAACGGTGTTTCATCTACACACCCTATTTTTCAACATAATCTCCATCACGTTCTACGGCCTTCTTCCAGCGCGAAACAAGGGCGTGTATGTCCTGTCGGTATCAACCCTTGTCCGGATGGCGGAGCCAGTGCTTCACAGTGTGAATGACCTCCTCATCGTCCTCAAAATGTCTGCCACGAATGGCATCCTTTAATGGTGAATGCAACATCAGCTTGCTGCAGCATGTCAGGGGTGACAGCTGTGGATGGTCTCCCCGACCGTTGCAAATCGTGGAGCTTCATCGAACCGCCTTCTGATGACCTCACCCTCAGTGCACAGCGACCAACTGTACTTGTGTCAACAGCAGATGCTCCATAGAGTTTGCACAAGCGTTTGTGAATATTCCCTACAGCTTCTTTCTCTGCACTGAGAATTTAAATGACGGCACCTTGCTTCTAGCCGGCCGCTGTGGTCTAGCGGTTGTAGGCGCTCAGTCCGGAACCGCGAGACTGCTACGGTCGCAGGTTCGAATCCTGCCTCGGGCATGGATGTGTGTGATGTCCTTAGGTTAGTTAGGTTTAAGTAGTTCTAAGTTCTAGGGGACTGATGACGACAGATGTTAAGTCCCATAGTGCTCAGAGCCATTTGAACCTTGCTTTAAAGTACATCACCTACAGACGCCATTTTGAAACTGCCCTGAAGCTACGCTCTGTCAGAAGTGGCAGAAACTTGGCACGTTCACTTAGGAGACTTCAAATAAAATATACTTAACGTTTAGCTTTCGTAGCATTAGTTTCGGCTGAGAAAAAAAATGGGATGAATTTATTTCTGGCAACCCTCGTACATTAGTCAGATTGCGTTTGTTGCAATTAGTTTGTGGGAGGCGCCGTGTTAACGTGAATCCATTTCCACTTTAATAGCTCTGCCAACAGTCAACATCATCCGTGACCTTGCATTTGTTTCGTGTTTGTTTTTTATATCTTGACCAATGTACTATTTCTGTGTACTCACTTGTTGTATATTATAACAAACTAAATCTGAGGAAAACAATATTTAATTTCAATAGCTTTTCCTTCCAGATCATTAATGAATTTATTAATGTTCTTGTGAGCTGAGGGTATCTTAGGAGGGCAGGATTTTCATACTAAAATACGAATTTAAAGGCCCTGCTAGGGGCCACGGTTTGAGAGTCTCTGGTGCTGTTTAGCCCAGTGCGCGAATGTTATCAGTGGTGGGCCTTAAGGGTGGTTGGGAACGAGATTCTGGGTCAGGTATCCCAGTAATGTAAACTGCACGTTATCTCTTACTGTTTGCAAACCACCGTGGGTATTAGCACATTTTTTGTTGTACTCAACATTGCAGCGAAGCTGCAGACAGAATTTATAGCGTTTGCTATAAAAACGAGGATGTTTTCATTTTCACCTTTTCTGTAGCTCACAACTGCTGATCTATTGTACTTATTAGAATAAAATTTTACTCATATTCTGAGTACGGCAGCAAACATTAAATCATGTTTCCTTTAGATAATAGTTGTTAATAGCATTACACCTTTTAATATTATCACATGTGGACCGTCAATCTGCATTAGTGCTTCTGCAATGCAGCTGATTATATCAACATTTTACCGACATTACAATACTTATAGCGCAGAGCGTCTGATGTAATCAGCTACAGACAGAAATTTAAGGTTTATCTAGCTTTTAATTATTCTGATGACATCAATATCTTCAGATAACTTAATCAGTAGCTGGGCTGACATCTTGGGTTGTCGGGTGTTCTGCCGGATATCAGCGTCGTACTTGCACGATATTTCGGTCACGTAGCTCGTAACCTTCATCAGGTGCGACCTGAGACTGCTCCTCGAGTGCCATAGGCATAAATACTGGACCAGGTCCACTCGAGGAGCAGTCTCTGGCCGCACCTGATGAAAGTTACGAGTTACGTGACCGAAATATCGTGCAAGTACGACGCTGATATCCGGCAGAACACCCGACAATCCAAGATGTCATTAGATCGCCGGGAAATCCTGAAGAGTTACATCAGTAGCTGGGCTGTTTATCTTGACAAATATTAGATGGGCTGAGTTGGTTTAAATGCACTCGCTTCGGCCCATTCATGGCTGGCGTTTTACACCTGCACAACTGTGTAATTCCGACTTACGGATTTCGTGGAAAATTTTATTCGATTCTTCGTTACCCAATTTGCTCGATTCGACATTGTCCACGCTGATCTGACATGATCAGGATGTTTTTAGGTAATTTCCAAGAACGCTCGCTTGCGGTATACACCGATCAGCCAGAACATTAAGACCACCTACCTAATGGCCGGTGTGTCCACTACTGGCACGGATAACAGCGGCGACGCGTCGTGGCGTGGAAGCGATGAGGCCTCGGTAGGTCGCTGGCACCACATCTGCACACACGAGTCACCTAATTCCCGTAAATTTCGGGGAATTGAGCAATGAGCTCTGATGTCACGGTGAATCGCAACCCAGATGTGTTCGATCGTGTTCAGACCTGGTGAGTTGGGAGGCCAGTACATCAGTGGGAACTTACTACTGTATTCCTCGACCCACTTCAACAGATTCCAGGCGTTGTGGCATGGTGCATTATCTTGCTGAAAAATGCCACTGCCATCGCGAAGCATGGTCGACACGAAGGAGTGTACGTAGTCTGCAACAAGTGTACGATACTTCTTGGCCGTCTTGATACCTAGCGTGAGCTCAACGTGGCACACACTTGAGTGTTCCCCAGAGTCTGTAATGAGCGGTGGCTACCCAGCCCCTCGACGTCTGAACATGATTTCCTCCTGGTTTCGCCACGTGTTGAAGACACTCACCATACAACTCATGGCACACCCGCCAAGTCGTGCGGTTTCCGAAATGCTCGTGCTGAGGCTCTGGGCCATCATCTGCACTCAGTCAGACTCCTATAGATTGAGCGCGTTGCCCATTGCACACACCGACAGCACGCTCACTGATATTACATGAGCTGTGCGTGTGTCTGATTAGGAGTCATTCTTGGCCAGGTGAAACTGCTATTGCCTGGGCGGGTTTATATCGATAGTAGATCGGTGGCCATAATGTTCTGACTGATCAGTGAATAGCGGAGGAGCGACTGTCACGCAGCTCGATACCGATTTTCTTGACTGCGATGATACATAATGTGCAAAAAATGGTTCAAATGGCTCTGAGCACTATGGGACTTAACTTCTAAGGTGATCAGTCCCCTAGAACTTAGAACTAATTAAACCTAACTAACCTAAGGACACCACACATATCCATGCCAGAGGCAGGATTCGAACGTGCGGCCGTAGCGGTCGCGCGGTTCCAGACTGTAACGCCTAGAGCCGCTCGGCCACTCCAGCCGGCCATAATGTGCAGCAAAGAATCTCGCTTCGAGCGACTTTTCCTATAAGACATTAAAGTAATGTCTCCTGTCGTGTTTTTATAAAAATAAAATAATAAAACATCAGAGCAATTTAATCCATCCAAAAGCTTCTTTGCGCATTGCTGGCGCGTTATGATATATTACGAAGTAAAGCCTTTTTCGGTGTTAGGGTTAATTTTTATTGATTCAAAAAATTACAGCGGTATAAGTAACTATGAAAAACGATTTCATTTTTGTTTTTATTATGCTTTTGGACATGTATACGATAAGAAATCGTTTTGCTGTGAGCTTATACATGCCAGTCGCTTGCAAAAAACTGCGAGAATTTCGCGACAGTTCCTGACAGGCTTTTGTTGACAACTAAATATCTGATGTCAGTAGTTTTGTAGAGGTGACTGAAGGCAGTGCAGTTTCGAGTAGTGTTTTCACGTGGCGTGGTTTCATTCCTAGACTATGTACTGTGCTAAATTGTTTCGTCTGGGAATATAATCTGCTGCCAACTTACGACACTATAAACTGCCTGGATTATAATGGGCTACTGGGCAGACGAGTGTCTAACTGTGTTCAAAAACTAGCGATTTTGACTTCCCATTATACACTACTGGCCACGAAGATGACGTGCTACAAACGCGAAATTTAACCGACAGGAAGAAGATGCTGTGATATGCAAATAATTAGCTTTTCAGAGCATTCACACAAGGTTGGCGCCGGTGGCGACACCTACAACGTGCTGACATGAGGAAAGTTTCCAACCGATTATTGATACACAAACAGCAGCTGTCCGGCGTTGCCTGGTGAAACGTTGTTGTGATGCCTCGTGTAAGGAGGAGTAATGCGTACCATCGCGTTTCCGACTTTGATAAAGGTCGGATTGTAGCCTGTCACGACTGCGGTATATCGTATCGCAACATTGCTGCTCGCGTTGGTCGAGATCCAATGACTGTTAGCAGAATATGGAATCGGTGGGTTCAGGAGGGTAATACGGAACGCTGTGCTGGATCCCAACGGCCTCGTATCACTAGCAGTCGAGATGACAGGCATCTTATCCGCATGGCTGTAACGGATCGTGCAGCCACGTCTCGATCCCTGAGTCAACAGATGGGGACGTTTACAAGACAACCATCTGCACGAACAGTTCGACGACGTTTGCAGCAGCATGGACTATCAGCTCGGAGCCATGGCTGTGGTTACCCTTGATGCTGCATCACAGATAGGAGCGCCTGCGATGGTGTACTCAACGACGAACCTGGGTGCGCGAATGGCAAAACGTCATTTTGTCGGATGAATCCAGGTTCTGTTTACAGCATCATGATGGTCGCATCCGTGTTTGGCGACATCGCGGTATACGCACATTGGAAGCGTGTATTCGTCATCGCCATACTGGCGTATCACCCTGCGTGATGGTATGGGGTGCCATTGGTTACACGTCTCGGTCACCTCTTGCTCGCATTGACGGCACTTTGAACAGTGGACGTTACATTTCAGATGCATTACGATCCGTGGCTCTACCCTTCATTCGATCCCTGCGAAACCCTACATTTCAGCAGGATAATGCAGGACCGCATGTTGAATGTCCTGTACGGGCCTTTCTGGAAACAGAAAATGTTCGACTGCTGCCCTGGCCAGCACATTCTCCAGATCTCTCACAAATAGAAGACGTCTGGTCAATGGTGGCCGAGCAACTGGCTCGTCACAATACGCCATTCACTACTGTTGATGAACTGTGGCATCGTGTTGAAGCTGCATGGGCAGCTGTACCTGTACATGCCATCCAAGCTCTGTTTGACTCAATGCCCAGGCGTATCAAGGCTGTTATTACGGCCAGAGGTGGTTGTTCTGGGTACTGATTTCTCAGAATTTGTGCACCCAAATTGCGTGAAAATATTATCACATGTCAGTTATAGTATAATATATTTGTCCAATGAATACTCGTTTGTCATCTGCATTTCTTCTTGGTGTAGCAATTTTAATGGCCAGTAGTGTAGTTATATTGCAGCAACGTCGGAAAAGGACAGGTGTAGGAAAAATAACGTGTTTCGATACTTGTAAATTGACAAAACAGCAATATCTTTTTGGTTTCCTGCTTGGTTGAAGAATTCACATTGGAAAGCCCTGCTTCAGAAACTGGATTATCGATTGGCGTTATTTGTGATTGCTTGGGTTTTTGGTTGATTCGGGGGATGAGAACAAACAGCAAGTTCATCGCTCCCATCAGATTAGGGAAGGATGGGGAAGGAAGTCGGCCGTGCCCCTGCGAAAGAACCATCGTGGCATTTACCTGAAGCGATTTAGTGAAATCACGGTAAACCTAAATCAGGATGGTGGGACGCAAGTTTGAACCGTCGTCTTCACGAATGTAAGTCCAGTGTGCTGACCACTGCGCCACCTTGTTCAGTGTGTTTGTGATTAGTGCGGTTTCTGTCGTGCGGTATCTTATGCAAGTGTGACTTATGACAGTGCTCCTAGCGTCGACTGCACCAAAGTCCATTAAAAAGCAAGAGAACCGAGAGTCCCGTTACCACGACTAAAGCGTAATCGCGATTAAGTTGTCTCTGCGCTGCACCAGCATTAATTAAATGCTGGTGCGCAAAATGCTTTCACCTAACCGGGAATTTTACCCTAGTTGACTTTCTGCGTTCCAAAAGGAAAGTGGCCCTTATACATAATACATACATAGGTAATGATAATTGCATTTTATGTCCGCTCCTTTAGCTGAGTGGTCAGTGGGACGGAGTGCCGTGCTAAGGAGCCCTGGTTCGATTCCCGGTTGGGTCGGAGATTTTCTCCGCTCAGGGACTAGGTGTTGTCTTGTCTTCATCATCATCTCATCCTCATCTACGCGCAAGTCTCCGAATTGGCGTCAAATCAAAAGAGTTACACCAGGCAACCGGTCTACCCGACGGGAGGCCCTAGCCACAAGACATTTCATTTCATCGCAATTTATGGTACTTACCTGTAACCTTCTTGATACTTATACACGCTTTTCAGTTTGTTGTCGTAACCTTGCTATTGTTACTGCGTTATGGAGGACAAGAAAAGGACGCCGGATTTCTCAAAATTTGAAATTGATATCCTTTAGAGCTGGTCAGCTATAAGGAAAAAATTTTAGAATACAAGAAAAAACGGCCAGGTGTAGTGTTAGACAGAAAGTGGAGGTGTGATCAAATATAGTAGCAAAGTTTAATTCCACTCCATGCCACTGATCAACAATGTCCCATATTATTAAACTGTGGTCGCTAATGGTTTGGCAATTAAATGAAAAATATGATTTTACATTGCAGAGAAGTTCCACTTTAAATGCCCCTGAAGACTGAATCCTTGTGTGGGTACAATCCACTACATTAATGACTCCAGGAAATCCATCCAGTATGTTGAAACCATCCATCGAAGTGCGTAATTCTCTTCGAGATGGAAATTTTATGCATTGTGGAGCCTCTGGTGCTATGATACCCGATATATCGCTAATGATTCCTTGCATTGGTGTACTTTGTACGTTTGCGCTGCTACTAAAAACTATATTAAATACACCAGTTGCATGTGCCCTTAATGTCATTTGAAGTCTGCTCATAGGCGAGACAGGATTATTCTGATAAGCAGGTGATTCCAACCTCTGATTGATATGACCCAGTAACCACTATACTTCATTCTTTTGAAAACGAAGTTTCTCTTCATATTTTCTGTCTCTCTAATCTTCGAAATGATTTCCTCTTTCCACAAGTACACCAAAACGTTTACAGCGACGATTTACATGGTCAGGCTATAACATGTCTCCATCATCTGTCCCATCTACAATATCAAAACACGCAGCTGTCTTAATACATTACTTCTTCACTTCTTTTTAAGCGTGATCAGTTCAATATAAAGAAGGCTCCGACCTCGGTCTACTTTAACCGCGATTATCTTCCTAGTTTAACCAAAGTTGTGCTGTCGAATTTTGTGTTGACCAGGGTTAAATGCTGACTTAACTGCAGTAACTTTTAATCGACGTTGATGCAGTCGGCCCCTATAGGTGGTGATAACGAAATTGTAGTAATAGATGAATCCAACATCACAACTCGAAAATGCTGTTTCATTGTTAAAGTGTATTGCAGGAGTAAATGAACTTTACCGAGTCTTATTAAGAACTTTAACTTTCCTGGAACCAAAGTAACAACGATGACAAGAAGTCGTACAATACTTTGAAGAAAGAAGGATCTGAGCACGAATTTGTGAACCATTCAATGGAATCCTTGTCTTACGAGGATTCTTCAGTTGAGACACAGAACTTCGAGTGATTATGAAGATCTTCGAAATCCTCTATCAATAGAAAGGGCCGACCAGGAGATCAAGACGGACCCTATATATTTCAATGCCCGTACTTCTACAATTTGTGCTTACGTAGTAGCCAGTTTTATTAAGAGATATGGCTAGAGTGTACCCCGGCTATGGCAATAAAGGACTCGTACGGTTTGCATACAGAGCATGCGGAGTTGTCCAGGCCGAAGATATCGATAACGAGTAAAGTAAGTGAAATTACGTTTAATGTCATTGGGCAATAAACAAAATCCACATTGAAACTTCCCGGCAGATTAAAACTGTGTGCCGGACCGAGACTCGAACTCGGGACCTTTGCCTTTCGCACATTGTTCATCTCTTGTCGTTGTGTTTGTCATCGCTGTGAACAAAACCGATGTCTGCCGCTGCGCCCTGTTAATTAGCGGCCGGGTAGCGACTCGCAGAGGGCCGAGACAGAAGGTGGAAGGCCTCAAATTAGGCGACAAATTTCGGCCATAATTGTTGTCCCTTCTTTGAATGGTTTTTGTAATTATTGAGTTGCCTTTTGAAATAGCTCACGGACTAGCGCGCCATTTACGCTAAGCTCTGTTTTACAGACGCGACAGAGCGAGTTTTGAGTATTCTCGCAGCAGGAATTAGCTCCTTCATACAAAAGCAGGCAGGCCACAGTGAGCTGAAATTTCGAAGAGAACAACTACACACTTTCAGAACTCAGCCAAAATTAGAACGTGAAATACTGTTGCGAAGCAAAATTACCGTTTCAACATCTCGTACGTGAACATTGTCCTAATACGAACTGTTCACAGTATCGCTAATTGTATCCTACAGTTTCATATTAGATAGCTGCTATGTTTCAGTGAAAATTACCATAGTTCTGAACTTTCACTATCTGTTCGTCTTACACATATTATGTATTTTATGTTTCCTCACACTAACATTTATGAAAATTCTTGCAGGAAAATCTTATTAGATATGAATTATATTTGTTTTACAGGTAACCCAAATTCATTATTAAATATATATATACATCAACAGAAAAACACAATACAAGATAAAAAATCAGTATTTAAAGACGTCGTTAAATCTACGATAAGAACCTCTCCACGCGATCGAATTTGAATCTAACAGAGTTTGATTCTGATCCTTAGGAATGTCATTACAAATAACTGCTCTGCGGATCTAAATGTCACATGTAGTGGTTACAGGACAACTGTTGAGAGTCACCCACAGACGTAGAACCAACTATGGGCGGCATTCGACAGGCTGTCGGGGCTTAACATAACATATAAAAGGGTAGGCGACGGGAAAACGTTAACTTTCGCCCGAAGAAGTATTGTTTAGTCGTTCTGTTGCAACACAGCTATTGGAGACTCTACAATGATATAGCCATCACTCTAGATAATAACTGCGACTATAAGCAGTCCGAATATAAAAAAAGCTACCCAATATAACCGAGATTATCCCGCCGGACGTTTGACTGTTATTACACGGTACTATGCAGTATGAACGATGACGTTCGCATCTACACGGCTGTTATTGTAACAAAGTGGAAATGATATTAACCACAAGAGACGTTTTGTGTCTATCGGCATGGACTGTTTGTGATAGCGAAGCCATCACAGTCAGACACGCCTTAGACGCCGTGCCACGAGTATTTTGCTTAACTGAATACACGCACCTAGTTCACTCAACAGTGCACTTCTCTAAACCGTGAGGAGCAAATAATTGCTGTAGCTTTGTTCTAAGGGAGTGTCAACGTCAACATTCCATATAAATCTCTATTCTCTGTCACTACCGTGTGCACAAGAATACCACAAATGCATCTCCGGGGTAGCAACTTTAGCACGCAGACTGTAGTTGCACAATGTGCCAATTAAGATTACATATGGGGATGATTGGTCCTTGTTTAAACTCTATAAACCGGTCGTTGTGAGATTATTTACTTTCAGCAAATTAAATCGTAAAAAAAATGCAGCGTATCTCAAAAAGTACGCTTTTACTTCAACGTGTTATAGCACCCAAACTAATATGGATATTCACAACATGTCTAGCTTCTGTGACAGACGAATTCACAAAATTTTGTTTGTGTATAATCCACATTGTCGTGAGTGAAGCCTAATGACAACGGTTTAAGAAAAGACTCAGTGTGTGGAATTATTTATTCAGACCAAATTTCAAAGGAACTACTAAACACGGTACAGGAAGCACGTAGACTCGCGAACGTCAATGAGCCATTGGTACAGGAATTTTATGCAGTCAGGAAAATGAAGCAAGTGAAGCCGACACAGAACTTTCATTGCAGAACTCTGTTCGGAGGGCGTCGCAGGAGCACAAAATCCCTCTGGCGACCATGTATCGGATCCTTTTGAAGCGTTTACTGATGTGTCCATACCGTCTGCAACTGTTGTGAAACCGGACGGCAAGCCACAACGTATGAAATTCGCTGTGGACGTTCTTCACCGTATAGAGGACAGTGCAAATATTCTAAGCAACCTACGATTATATGATAAAGCAACATTCTGTGTGTGTGGTAAGGTAAACAAACACAATGTTCGCATCTAGAGCACAAGCAAACCGAACTAGGTTAATAATTGGCTCCTTTTACCGACCTCCCGACTCAGCAGCATTAGTGGCAGAACAACTGAGAGAAAATTTGGAATACATTTCACATAAATTTTCTCAGCATGTTATAGTCTTAGGTGGAGATTTCAATTTACCAGATATAGACTGGGACACTCAGATGTTTTGGACGGGTGGTAGGGACAGAGCATCGAGTGACATTATACTGAGTGCACTATCCGAAAATTACCTCGAGCAATTAAACAGAGAACCGACTCGTGGAGATAACATCTTGGACCTACTGATAACAAACAGACCCGAACTTTTCGACTCTGTATGTACAGAACAGGGAATCAGTGATCATAAGGCCGTTGCAGCATCCCTGAATATGGAAGTTAATAGGAATATAAAAAAAGGGAGGAAGGTTTATCTGTTTAGCAAGAGTAATAGAAGGCAGATTTCAGACTACCTAACAGATCAAAACGAAAATTTCTGTTCCGACACTGACAATGTTGAGTGTTTATGGAAAAAGTTCAAGGCAATCGTAAAATGCGTTTTAGACAGGTACGTGCCGAGTAAAACTGTGAGGGACGGGAAAAACCCACCGTGGTACAACAACAAAGTTAGGAAACTACTGCGAAAGCAAAGAGAGCTCCACTCCAAGTTTAAACGCAGCCAAAACCTCTCAGACAAACTGAAGCTAAACGATGTCAAAGTTAGCGTAAGGAGGGCTATGCGTGAAGCGTTCATTGAATTCGAAAGTAAAATTCTATGTACCGACTTGACAGAAAATCCTAGGAAGTTCTGGTCTTACGTTAAATCAGTAAGTGGCTCGAAACAGCATATCCAGACACTACGGGATGATGATGGCATTGAAACAGAGGATGACACGCGTAAAGCTGAAATACTAAACACCTTTTTCCAAAGCTGTTTCACAGAGGAAGACCGCACTGCAGTTCCTTCTCTAAATCCTCGCACAAACGAAAAAATGGCTGACATCGAAATAAGTGTCCAAGGAATAGAAAAGCAACTGGAATCACTCAATAGAGGAAAGTCCACTGGACCTGATGGGATATCAATTCGATTCTACACAGAGTACTTGCCCCCCTTCTAACAGCCGTGTACCGCAAGTCTCTAGAGGAACGGAGGGTTCCAAATGATTGGAAAAGAGCACAGGTAGTCCCAGTCTTCAAGAAGGGTCGTCGAGCAGATGCGCAAAACTATAGACCTATATCTCTGACGTCGATCTCTTGTAGAATTTTAGAACATGTTTTTTGCTCGCGTATCATGTCATTTCTGGAAACCCAGAATCTACTATGTAGGAATCAACATGGATTCCGGAAACAGCGATCGTGTGAGACCCAACTCGCTTTATTTGTTCATGAGACCCAGAAAATATTAGATACAGGCTGCCAGGTAGATGCTATTTTCCTTGACTTCCGGAAGGCGTTCGATACAGTTCCGCACTGTCGCCTGATAAACAAAGTAAGAGCCTACGGAATATCAGACCAGCTGTGTGGCTGGATTGAAGAGTTTTTAGCAAACAGAACACAGCATGTTGTTATCAATGGAGAGACATCTACAGACGTTAAAGTAACCTCTGGCGTGCCACAGGGGAGTGTTATGGGACCATTGCTTTTCACAATATATATAAATGACCTAATAGATAGTGTCGGAAGTTCCATGCGGCTTTTCGCGGATGATGCTGTAGTATACAGAGAAGTTGCAGCATTAGAAAATTGTAGCGAGATGCAGGAAGATCTGCAGCGGATAGGCACTTGGTGCAGGGAGTGGCAACTGACCCTAAACATAGACAAATGTAATGTATTGCGAATACATAGAAAGAAGGATCCTTTATTGTATGATTATATGATAGCGGAACAAACACTGGTAGCAGTTACTTCTGTAAAATATCTGGGAGTATGCGTGCGGAACGATTTGAAGTGGAATGATCATACAAAATTAATTGTTGGTAAGGCGGGTACCAGGTTGAGATTCATTGGGAGAGTGCTTAGAAAATGTAGTCCATCAACAAAGGAGGTGGCTTACAAAACACTCATTCGACCTATACTTGAGTATTGCTCATCAGTGTGGGATCCGTACCAGATCGGTCTGACGGAGGAGATAGAGAAGATCCAAAGAAGAGCGGCGCGTTTCGTCACAGGGTTATTTGGTAACCGTGATAGCGTTACGGAGATGTTTAATAAACTCAAGTGGCAGACTCTGCAAGAGAGGCGCTCTGCATCGCGGTGTAGCTTGCTCGCCAGGTTTCGAGAGGGTGCGTTTCTGGATGAGGTATCGAATATATTGCTTCCCCCTACTTATAACTCCCGAGGAAATCACGAATGTAAAATCAGAAAGATTAGAGCGCGCACGGAGGCTTTCAGACAGTCGTTCTTCCCGCGAACCATACGCGACTGGAACAGGAAAGGGAGGTAATGACAGTGGCATGTAAAGTGCCCTCCGCCACACACCGTTGGGTGGCTTGCGGAGTATCGATGTATATGTAGATGTAGATAATATGACGAAAGAGGTACGTGACAGCCCGAAAGTGAAGGTGTGGTGTTATTTGAGGTTGATCGCGTTGTAGAGTCATTTTTTTTCTCAGCAAAGGCTGCTAGTTTTAACAGTTACCTTGATGCGCTGGAGCCGTTTGCGTTACTACAACTTGCTGACAAACAAGACACATCCGTTTTCCAACAAGATGGTGCACAACCACATTGTGCTCAGATAGTGCGAGATGTTCCAGACCAGGTGTTTACAGATCGCTGGACTGGCAGGGGTGGTGCAGCTCCTTGCCACCTATGTCGCCAGACATTGCACTGGTGAATTTCTTTCTAGGTGTGTTTGTCAAGGACAGAGTCTA
Organism: Schistocerca piceifrons; assembly: GCF_021461385.2. Lineage (NCBI taxonomy): Eukaryota > Metazoa > Arthropoda > Insecta > Orthoptera > Acrididae > Schistocerca > Schistocerca piceifrons. The sequence continues at coordinate 771,228,803 of NC_060138.1, forward strand.
CCAAACGCCTGTCAGCCACATCAATGATCTAAATAACCGAATCGTTGCTGTCATTGCCACAGTTGATGCGGATGTTCTGCGCAGAGTATGGATAGAGCCTGAATACAGAGCGGATCTTGTGCGCGGCAGCAAAGGCGAACATGTTGAAACTGACTGACTGGCACAAAAAGTTTGTGAGATGATGTGTCACATAAGCCAAATATGATGTGATTATCTTAATTAGCTTCGATACTGTAACACACTAAAGCTGTACCGTATGTTTTGAGACACCGTGCACTGTCTCCCGAAGGCAATATGATCTGCCTCTGTGGCACAGAGATTTCTGTAACGTGTACAGTTCCAAATTTATTTAGAAGAGCACGTAGTACTGCAACGCATGTTATTAAGCTGCTGATTAAATCTGTTCTGTAATTTCTCCTTTAATTTAATATTCCTCTGCAGTATCTATTTTTCTTTTATTTATTTGATTGTTCTCTCAGTACAAGTTAATAGAGCTGTTTCGAATATCGATACGAAATCGCACCATGAGTAGCTGTAAATTGTCCTCAAAGCAAATGTCGGTAACATCGACATCTGAATTCATTATTTACTTAATTTCATTTAATTGGACATCCATGCAATGTGGCCTGTTATATTTGTAACTTAAAAGGAACAGATTAATAAAATACGAAACTATGAAATTAGAGAAGGGAAGGAATATTAATAACGATAATAATAAATATACAGTGTAAGAATTTACTTCACTTTAAAAATGTTTGTAGTTGTAAAGTAAATGGGAGGATGTCGAACATGTGCTATAAGTAAAAGCCATCCATCACATAAATGATTCAGTAAAAGCACAGGAAACCAGCTTCAGGATACCTAGATCAGGTAAAAAAGCCTGTGTCAGCCTGATAGGTATAGTTTTGTAATTTTTTATACCTTTCAACGAAATACGGTTATAATAAAATAATAAAGCAAACACACACTCACATGCAGTATTTCTAATATTCTGTTCATTTACATGAATTGCATTTCCATAACGCAAGAACATCTAAAGTATTCTGCCAGGGCAGCGGGAGGATGACGAATGTCGGCCAACGTTCGGTATTTTGAGTAGACGGTTTTGCTCATAATGCTCATTATGCTTCCAGGCAAAGTAAATATTACAGAATTTGAATCAAGAACAGCTGCCAACATCAGGTACTTAGAAGCAGATATCCTCGGAGTAGTGAAACAACTTAAATCACTTCACAAAAGTCTTCCGGTTCAGACTGTATACTAGTTAGGTTCCTTTCAGAGTATGCTGATGCAATAGTTCCATACGTAACAATCATATACAACCGCTCACTCGACGGAAGGTTCGTATCCAAAGTTTGAAAGTTGCACAGGTCGCACCAATATTCAAAAAAGGAAATAAGAGTAATCCACTAAATTACAGCGCCATACCATTAACGTCGATATGTTGCAGGATTTTGGGACATGTATTATGAATTACGTGGAAGAGGACGGTCCATTGACTCACTGTCAACTCAGATTTAGCAAACACCGTTCTCGTAGAACACAACTAGCTCTTTACTCACACGAAGTGTTGAGTGCTAGCGAGAAAGTATTTCAGATTGATTCCGCGTTTCTAGATTTCCAGAAGGCTTTTGACTCTGTGCCTCACAAGCGGTTTGTAATAAAATTGCGTGCTTATTTAATATCGTCTCAGTTAGGTGACTGGATTCGTGATTTCCTCTTGGAAAGGTCACAGTTCGTAGTAAATGATGGAAAGTCATCGAGTAAAGTGGAAGTGATTTGTGGCTCTCCACAAGGTAGTGTTATTGGCCCTCTACTATTCCTCATCTATATAAACGATTTAGGAGACAACCTGAACCGCCGTCTTTGGTTGTTTGGTGATGATGCTGTCATTTATCACCTAGTAAAGTCAAAAGAAGTTCAAAACAAATTGCAAAATGATGTATGAAAGAGATATGCATTGTAGTCGACCCCAAATAATGGAAAGTGTGAGTTCATCCACATGAATGCTCAAAGGGATCCGTTCAACTGCGGCTACACGATAAATTAACCAAAGTTAAAGGCAGTAGATTCAGTTAAATATCTAGGAATTATAATTACGAAATACTTAAATTGGAAAGGGCACATAGAAAATGTTGTGGTGAAGGTAAACCAAAGACTGCCTTTTATTGGCAGAACACTTCGAAGATGCAACAAATTTACTAGACACACTGCTTACACTACGCTTGTTCTTCCTTCTTTGGAGTACGGCTGCTCGGTGTGGGAAGGTTCAAATGGCTCTGAGCACTATGGGACTTAAAATCTGAGGTCATCAGTCCCCTAGAACTTAGAACTATTAAAATCTAACCAACCTAAGGACAGCACACACATCCATGCCCGAGACAGGATTCGAACATGCGACCGTAGCGGTCGCGCGGTTCCAGACTGAAGCGCGTAGAACCGCTTGGCCACTTCGGCCGGCTCGGTGTGGGAAGGGCAGCACGTTTAGTGTTATCCTGAAGTAGGGGGAGGGGGGGGGGGACAATGTCACGGACGTGATAAGGAATGTTGGATGGACGTCATTAAAACAAAGGCGTTTATCGCTGCGGCGGGATCTTCTCATGAAATTTCAGTCACCGACTTTCTCCTCCGAATGCGAGAATATTTTACTAACGCCGACCTACATAGGGAGAAACGATCTTCACGATAAAATAAGATAAGGCATTGCTAGCACGGAAAGATATGTGTTCGTGTTTTCCCGTGCACTGCTCGAGATTGGAATAATAGATAATTATTGTGAAGGTTGTTCAATGAACCCTCTACCAGGCACTTAAGTGTGATTTGCAGAGTATCCATATGTAGATGTAGATGCGTTCCGTATTTACCGACTGAGTCACAGAAAACTAAAAACGATACGAACAAGAAATTTTCCATTTTATCCATAGAACGTGGTTGTAATTTAAAAATATATGAAAATAATTCGTCTCAACCATGTTTAGAATATTGATGACCTTAACATTGAGCACATCAAAACTGGACACGTTTGGGATGAATAAGCTGCCATTATCAGGTCCACGCTACCATAAGAACCTGAGTATCTCAACGAATGGAAGCAGAAATCAGTTCATAAAAACTGAAAATTTCAATTTTCTATTAACTTATTTTTAGGGATCCGTGCCTAAATCGGTAAAAATGGAATCCTTATACGATCCCTTTGTCGTCCGTCTATCTGTCTGCTTGTTAAGAACACTTTTTCTCATTTTAAAATTGTGTCTCATATGAAGGTCTACAGTCCGTTAACTGAAGTTCTAAGCCAATGCGATCACACGGTACGGCTACTTGTGTCACATATTTGGATATTCGCAAACTCACTCATCACAACCTATGGGGTTGACCTAGTACCATAATCTTTGGCAAGAAGCTAGGTTTTACAGTACAAGTAAAGGAAAAAAATCCGAAACTTTGTAATTTGTAATTATATCACACGAAAAACATATATCTTTTGTCATTTGTTATCCGATTTCGCCCTTAAAATTAAAACATTTTCGAGAGTCTTCGAATTCCGGGGATCGATATCTTGTCAATAACTATGTCGATAACAGACAACAATCGTAGAGGTTTCCGATTCTCATAATGGAAGAACTGTATATGTACGTAGTTAACCCTCACCGCACGAGTCCTACACGCAGCTGAAGAATTTTTGGTTTTATTAGTTGAGATGCTTGTGGTGGTATGTGTTTGCTGGCGCAAGATTTACTTTTATAAAATCATTAGTTTAATGTACTCATATTTTAAGGTGTGTTGGTGAGCTGAATTACTCTTTAAAAGGGTGATCTATCTAAAACGACACACTCCTGTAACTGTCGTGTACCTCACTACAGGTGTGAGACAAGGAGTAACGGAACGATTAATTTATCAGTGTTTGTTTTGAGAGAGAATGGATGGATGCAGACCGTACTGCTGTTCGGGGCTGCTGCTCGATGTTAGAGGTTGCCGCGACGAGGGAAACCTGGAAGCCGTTTCCCCCGACAGGGCGCAGCGTGACGGGCCTAATACGGCGTGGCAAGGAACTGGTCTGCCGACTCGGTGCCTCGGTCATCCTCAGCTAGACAATACAAGATATCCCACAAGAAACCTCCATGGTGATCCAAATAGAATAAAAAATTATGAGACATAGATGTTTTTGGTTTGTGACTGCATATAAAGTAACTCAAAAAGTTTTGTTCAAAAAATTGATGAACTTCTGCAGGGGCTCGTTTCGTAGTTACTACGATACTCTGTCTCAGCATGTGCGCGGACAAGCACGTCTGGGGCGATGGAGGCTGCTGCATGCACAATTCGTCTACGGAAATCGCCGAAATCATGTACAGGCGAGACGTGCACAATATCCAATATCTTTCACATAACCCTACATAAAGAAATCCAGACGGGTGGTGTTCCGAGATCGCGGTGGCCACTTGGCTGATCGATCTCTTCATCGCTGTAGAAAGGTTCTGCCCAGGAACTCACGAACATGAAAACTCCAGCAGCTGGAAGATCATGTGTGGCTGAAGGGGAAGAAGCTGAGGACAGCAAACTGCTCAAGCATGTGGAGATAAACGAGTCCTGTTACTGAAACTACCTGGTAGATTAAGAGTGTGTGCCGGACCGAGACTCGAACTCGGGCCCTTTGCCTTTCGCGGGAAAGCGCTCTACCATCTGAGCTACCCAAGCGCGACTCACGCCCCGTCCTCACAGTTTTACTTCTGCCAGTATCTCGTCTCCTACCTTCCAAACTTTACAGAAGCTCACCTGCGAACCTTGCAGAACTAGCACTCCTGAAAGAAAGGATATTGCGGAGACATGGCTTGGCCACAGCCTGGGGGATGTCCTGTTACTGTTTGTTCGACGAAAAAAAAAATAATTCTCCAACTATCCCATCTTTTATCAGCGCACACCACACATTCATCTTTCCTCAGCCTCTGACATGTACCCGAAAACGTTAAGGATTTTCTGAACGCGAGTTGTGAACGTTGTGCCGATCAATCTTCCCACAAGTGTAGACGGTTGCTTCGTCAGAGGAAACGACATTTCCTAGATGGCTGGGGTTTTACTCCATTCGGTTCAATACCTCAACCCCACGTCTGTGGGGGGGAATGCCTGTGAAGTATTTTATATAGCACCCTTTGAACTGCTGAGCGAGAGGTGTATAGCTCTCGAGATGCTGGGCGAACACACTTCTATGGGTTTGTTCGGTATGGCTCACTGATCTCTACCATTTCATCGAATGCCCTTTTTCTGTCAGAATTTGACTGTTTACACTCCCGGTGGGTAAGAACTTTTCGCAATAAGCCTTAATACTCTTAGCATCTGGTGATTCACTTTGCAGTTCACGTCAGTTTCGCATATCAAACCACACGTTGAACTCTCTTTTGGCATATAATTATTTGTGGTAATTAGTTTGCACCTGAAACAAAATGAAAGAAATCGTTTGGATTAAATTCTACACAAAAGTTATTGAGCTGCTTTACACAATGTCGCAAACGGCAAGTACGTATCCCTCATAGTTTTTTAAATTGCATTTGGAAATCAGAGACGTTTCATGTTTCTGAATATCTCTCCTGGCCTCGGTTTTTTTGTAGTTCACCAGCTTCTGCCTATACGCTAAGACAAGTCTCCACGGAAACACAGTTTGTATTAGTTTAAGAAACTACAGCTGCATGTCAGCTAATTTATTAATACCATGGTGCATTAATCAAGAGTCTAGCCTGCTGTATGAGAGGCCTTGGTGCTCTTATATCCCTCGCCAGCCTGAGTATGATTGCCCTTAATCGTTTCAACTAATGCACTGATAGATTTTCAACTGTTTCAGTCTTCTTGATAATACCCTGATCTGCTATAGCGAGTATGTTCCTGTGGTATTTTGGTAGTACTTGTTTTACTGTTCGCTAGAGTTAAAACTAAGTTTTCTGGTGCTGCAGGAGGTGAATTTATGATTCAGCCCTTATTAATTACCAAGATTATGCTCGGTACGTTCGAAAATTGATACCATAGATAGACAAGACTTAAATTTACTGTTCAGACAATCTAGTGTTTTACTGGAATTCATTGTCATATCTGAGGGTAGGACGGGAAACAGTCTACGAATATTTACTGGTAACGCTGTGGTGTGCAGGTAAGTGTCGATGTTGAACAACTGTAGGATGATACTAATGACTTAGTGAAAATCTGTAGATAGCGTGAGAAATGGCAGCTTGCTCTGAACGTTGAAAAATGTGAGATAATGCAAATTAGTGAGAAAAAGAATCTCATAATGTTCGAATACAGGATTGGTATTGCGCTGCTTAACAAAGTTATGTGGATTAAATTTTTAAGAGTAACGTTGATAGGCGCTTTGAAATGGAAAGAGGATGTAAGGGCGGTAGCACCGAAGATGAATGGTCGACTTGGTTTTGTTGGGCGAATTTTAGGAAAGTGTAGCTCATCTATAAAGGAGACCGCGTATAGAACACTAGTACACATTCTTGACTACTACTCGTGTGTCTGAGACCCCATAACAGATCGAATTAAAGGAAGACATCGAAGTTATTCGGAGGTGTGCGGCTAGATTTGTTACCGACGGATTCGATCAACACTCAAGTACTACGGAGATGATTCGTGAACTCAAATGGAAATCCCTGGAGGGAAGGTGACATTATTTTCATGAAACATAATGTTTGAAGTTGACTGCAAAACGATTGTACTGCCGCCATCGTACATTTCGCGTAAGGACCCGGAAAGAGAAATTAGGGTTCGTACGGAGATATATAAATAGTTGTCGTTCCCTAGCTCTGTTTGCGAGTGAAACAGGAAAGGAAGTGACTAGTAGCTGTAGGAAGTATCCTCGGCTATGCAGAATACAGTGGTTTGCAGATTATGTATGCAGTTGTAGATGTAGTTGTAGATGAAAACACCATATATCTGAGTAATTTGACGTTTGAATCTATTTCCACGTAAACATAGTAATCTTAGTGGCAGAAAGTTCGTATACGACAGCAGAATGATGCGGCGTATAGCACAAGAGTAGATGCGCTATCTGATCAGTCTGTTGCAGGCGGGTGAACAGGGCAGCTCGTCACAAGTTAATCGACTCTGCACGTGGATGATACTCGGAAGAAGACACATGTTTAATAGCATATCGAAGAACACTCAAGAACTTAGGTAGTCAAGGTCACGGAGCCCAGGGCGGATCTTCCCTGTTGCAGAGATAAAATTTGCACTCGCGTAAACCGTCGCACAGGAGGACCGAAAGTTTTTCACGAACGGACTTCACATCACCTTCGCATAGCCATACTGGGCGATGTACTGCCAGACATCACCAACTTCACCTCGTATTTTAAAGAGGGGAAAACACCCTTGGAATATATCAACCCAAGCAATCGGTCTGCTCGAAGCTTGGGCTATAATTCTGATGGTACGTGGTTATGATCTTCCGAATTTACGGCTTTCAAACATGCGCACGCACCGGTTAGTTACTCTGCCCCCTGCAGTCACTTAACGCCAGAGCACGAGGTAACGATATGGTACAGCTATTTGCGTAAACGGTTAATGAAATGCTGTTTTGTTATCGGTAACATGTCTTTTTCATTGCTTCGAATTGCGCGCTTTCTAACCTGTAACTGTTGGCAGAGATCTCTTTGCTTCGAACATTTTTATGTTGCGATTCACAAATGGCTGATAAACGAATGAAACGAAGAAGTGTGTCACTAAAGAAGTAGAGTAGCTATATTTATTAAAATCGAGTTATTTTCTTTGGATTTTAAAGGCGACATTGTTAAAGTGAAATTCAATTGCAGGAGATGTGTTGTTCTTCTACCACATTGGAGTTATTAAACTGTAAATCGAAAATCATTATCTGCATTTCATTGTAATTCTTTAGTTGCTATGCTTATTCGTTTTGAAATTGGAAATTTGTGGTAAGGTCTTGTGGGACCAAACTACTGAGGTCGTCGGTCCCTAAGCTTACTCACTACTTAATGTAATTTAAACTAGCTTACGCTACGGACAACACACACCCTTGCCTGAGGGAGGACTCCAACCTCCGACATGGAGAGCCGCGCGGATCGTGACAAGAAGTCCAAGACCGCGCGGTTACCACGCGCGGCTATTCGTTCTGATTTTGAGACGTATGTACAACTGCAGAGTATCGATGTGAGAATATGTTAAAATAATACTGAGTTTATATGGACGTGAGGTTTGAGTCCTACAAACATACCGTCATCTGACCATCGGACACAGTCTCCCGTATGGACGACATAGTGATAAGCATCACTGGCGTAGAGAAAGAACTGATAGATCTGAAAGCAAATAAATCACCAGGTCCTGATGGAATTCCAATTCGCTTTCACAGAGAACACTTTACGGCGTTGGCCTCTTACCTAGTTTGCATTTATCGTGAGTATCTCACCCAGCACAAAGTACCAAGCGACTAGGAAGAATCGCAGTTGTCTCCATTTTATAAGAAGGGTAAACGAACGGATTCCCAAAATTACAGACCGATATCTCTAGCTTCGGTTTGCTGCAGAATACTTGAACATATTCTGAGTTCGAATAAAATGAACTATCTTGAGATTCATAAGTTTATGTCAGCGCATCAGCACGGTTTTAGAAAGCATCAGTAATGCGAAACTCAGAATACCGATTCCTCACTAGATATACTGCGAACAATGGATGAAGGCTAACACGCAGATTGCATATCCCTAGATTTCCAGAAAGCATTTGACACGGTGCCCGATTTCAGGCTGTTAAAGAGTGTAAGAGCATATGGAACAGGTTCACAGGTATGTGATTGGTTCGAATACTTCTTAAGTAATAGAACCCAGTTTGTTGTCCTCGACGGTGAGTGCTCATCCGAGACAAGGGTGACGTCGGGAGCGCTCGAGGGAACTGTGAAAGGACCGCTCTTATTCTCTATACAGGGTGTTACAAAACGGTACGGCCAAACTTTCAGGAAACATTCCTCACACACAAAGAAAGAAAAGATGTTATGTGGAGATGTGTCGGGAAACGCTTAACTTCCATGTTAGAGCTCATTTTAGTTTCGTCAGTATGTACTGTACTTCCTCGATTCACCGCCAGTTGGCCTAATTGAAGGAAGGTAATGTTAACTTCGGTGCTTGTGTGCACGTTCTGTGAACGTTTGGGCAGGCATTGTTGGTGGTGTCTTGATTGGGCCCCATGTTCTTCCACCTACGCTCAATGGAGCACGTTATCATGATTGCATACGGGATATTCTACCTGTGCTGCTAGAACATGTGCCTTTACAAGTACGACACAACATGTGGTTCATGCACGATGAAGCTCCTGCACATTTCAGTCGAAGTGTTCGTACGCTTCTCAACAACAGATTCGGTGACCGATGGATTGGTAGAGGCGGACCAATTCCATGGCCTCCACGCTCTCCTGACCTCAACGCTCTTGACTTTCATTCATGGGGGCATTTGAAAGCTCTTGTCTACGCAACCTCGGTATCAAATGTAGATACTCTTCGTGCTCGTATTGTGGACGGCTGTGATGCAATACGCCATTCTCCAGGGCTGCTTCAGCGCATCAGGGATTCCATGCGATGTAGGATGGATGCATGTATCCTCGCTAACGGAGGACATTTTGAACATTTCCTGCAACAAAGTGTTTGAAGTCACGCTGGTACGTTCTGTTGCTGTGTGTTTCCATTCCATGATTAATGTGATTTGAAGAGAAGTAATAAAATGAGCTCTAACATGGAAAGTAAGGGTTTCCGCCACATGTCTACATAACATATTTTCTTTCTTTGTGTGTGAGGAATGTTTCCTGAAAGTTTGGCCGTACCTTTTTGTAACACCCTGTATACACGTAAATGATTTGTCGCATTGTGTGCGGAGCAATCTGCATCCATTTTCTGATGATGCTGTGGTCTGCGGGAAGGTATCTAAATTGAGTGGCTGTAGGAGCGTAGAAGATGACTTTAACAAAATTTCTAGTTGGTGTGAGGAATGGCAGCTAGCGCTGAATGTAGAAAAGTGTAGGTCGATGTGGATGAGTGAGGAAAGCAAACTCATAATATTCGGATACAGCATTTCTAGTCCGCTGCTTGACACAGTCACGTCGTTTAAGTATCTGGGTGTAACGTTGCAAAGCGATATGAAATGGAACGAGCATGTGATTATTGTCGTAGCGAAGGCGAACGGTCGAAATCGGTTCATTAGGAGTATTTTGGGAAAATGTGGTCCATATGTAATAGAGACTGCGTGTAGAACAGCAGCACGACCTATTCTTGATTACTGCTGGAGTGTTTAGGATCTGCACAGCGTTGGATTGAAGGAAGACATCCAAGCAGTTCAGATGCGGGCTGCCAGATTTGTTACTGTTAGGTTCGAATAATGCGTAAGTGGGAATACCTGGAAGGAAGGACGACGAGGATAAGATTTAAGAAATTATGACACATACGGAGGCATATAGACAGTCGTTCCCCCCCCCCCCCCCCGCTCTGTTTGCAAATGCAACAGGAAGGGAAATGACTAGTAGTGGTACAGGGCACCTTCCGCCACTCACCTTACGGTGGCTTGCGGAGTATCCATGTAGATGGTACAGTACCAGTACATCGTTCTCTGGCATTAGGCAGGTGTAGCAGCACGGAGTCAGTAAACAATCGATGGGCACCGAAGTTTATAAGCTAACATTGAGAAGCTTATAACCGCTTACGGAGCCAGGATTATGGCCCAAATTTTCGTGCGAGATCGATTTCGGGGAATAGTATCTTACAAGTGTGCTTTTTGTCACTAAAATGTGGGGCCATGTTGGTGATGTTGCCTCGTGTGCCAAATGGCCACTGATTTGAATATCGAGCGCTAGGAAAAAATTTCTACCAGGATTGTAAGGTGAAAAACGCACTACATAAGCTTCAGCAGCCGACGACCGGCGTCACATCCACCGCCTTCTTAGAACGTTTGGTCACTCAATGTATAGCGGGATAGAACTGCACTGAACCAGCAGTGCAGGAGGACAGGTAATTCTGGCAAATTGAAACACGAGCTGCGGAATACCCACCCTGATTCTCGGCTCTACAGTAGACAATTGAGTGCAGCTTATGTGATGTACAGTTTATGTTATTTTAATTACAATATATGATATACAAATTAAAAACACTAATTTTAGCAAATAATGGATTTCTCCCCGTCACTGACGAGGCTGCAGTACTAGTAGGTAGACCGTTGGATGTTGAGTCTGTACCGTTAAAAGCACTGACGATACTGTGGAGTGCTTATGGCATTATTCAAATTTATTGGCGATTAGCTGCTGTCTTCTGCTTTTTCTTACGGCGACGTGTTAGCATTTAAATGACTGAACTTTCGCTGTAGGGCAGACTCGCTGCTCGCTGGACTCAGACTCTAGTTATACCTTCAATTCATCGTCCAGGACATACCTGCTGTTTACAGTGAAGTCCCTATAGGCTATCAGCACTCAACACTAAATACATCTGAGTTTTAGGTAAGAAAGAATTAACATTCTCTCTTTGTGTTGGTAATTTTAAGTAGTGTGATTGTGATTTGTTATTTTAGCACCGCTAATAGTTCCTCCTCTAATCCAGCTACCTTTACTTTTTGAAATGGCTTTCTTGCCGGTATTTCCAAGTCATATAGATTTCCAATGTTTAATGCTGCATCGACTGCAGGGGCCATTACATTCTTTTTTACGCTTATGTTAATTTCCTCTTCTGCTCTGCTTGCTATATTATTATGTCGCACAAGAACGGTGGTAGTCCATCTCCTTGCATGCGTTCCAGTTTAACTTTTAAGAGATTTGTAATGTTTTTGGTATTCCAAACTTCGTCAATTTCTCTCACATCTTTTCTCTGTTTATGCTGTCATAAGCTTTCTTAAAATCAGCAAACAGTATTACCGCTTTTTTTGCTCATCCTGGAGAAAACTTTGTACGCTGTTCCAGATTCAAGTTTATTGCCATTTTCATGGACTGGTGTTACGATCCCTTCTTTCAGCACAGCTGGCTGCGTTCCTTCGGTCCAAATGTGGGTTACAAATTTGCAGTTATATCTCCATCCTTTTTAAGTACTTCAACTGTTATTCTATCCCGCCCTGGACCTTTGTTGCTTTTAGTATGCTGATTGCGCCTATTGCCTTTCTCATTGTCGTCGGTGTAACTAATGAATCTACGTTATGATACTTTTGTTATTTTTCCATTTCTTTTCTTCCATCTTCAGCATTTAAAATCACCTCAAACCATCCTTTCCAAATTTCCTTGCTTTCCAAAACCGAATTGCCATTGTGATCTTTAATACCATGCATCCGTGTTTCATATCCTTTTCTGAAGAATGTAATTGACCCATAAAAATCTCTTGCATTCCCTGCAGTTTTATCTTCTTCTGATCTTAATTATACTTTCTACATGCTCTGTTTTTTTTTCTCCTTAGAAGATGTTTAGTTTCCCTATTACCATTGTCACATGTTTCCTTGCTTTCGTTGCAATCTTCCCGTAGGTGTTTTTTTCTTTGCTACTTTTTGCTCCCATTCTATTCAAAACCATTGTTTTTTCTTTCTTCTTTTTCTTTTTCCGCGCGCTTCTGCTGGTGCCTCTCCCAGATTTGTTTTTATCATTTGCTACTTCCCTTCAATGTCGAGATTTTCTTCCACTTTCAGAGGGTATGACAGAAATTAAATGATAAAAAGGCGGGGAACCATGCAGATAGACAATCACGTGTTTGATGAAGCACAAGAGTTTACATATCTGGGGTAGTAAACAACACAAATGATGGGAAACAAGAAATAGAAGCAAGGATCACAGCGGCATCGAGAGCTCATACTCCCTCAACAAATTACTGTCACTCAAATTATTTTGAGAAGAACCAAATGAAGGATATATAAAACTATAATCAGATCAGTATTACTATACTGAGCAGAAATGTGGAGCGTAGATAAGTGTGCATAGAAAAAGGTGAAGATTGTTGAAAGTAAAGTCCTGCAAGATAGTTGAACCAATTCATGAATGTAGAGAATGTTGAAGAGCAAAGAACAGAGAGCTCAGTGAGCTGTACAATGAACCAGATGTTGCTGCGGAAGCAAAAACAAGGAAACTGAAATGGATCGGTCGCTTCTATAGAAGGGAAGATGGATGAAGATTGAGAGAAATGTCGGAGATGAAACCTGAAGGAGAAGACCTTAAGGCTGACCGAAAATAACACAGAGATACCAGGTGGACAATAATCTTGCGATAATTGTCGCTAGGGGAGAAGATACCAAGGACAGAACGCTGTGAAGGAAGCTGTTTGACGAGACCAAAAACCGTCTGCGGTTTGTGGGACCAGGAGAGTAAGTAATAAAAAGAGTTACTCTATTGGACGAAATCTCGTATACATATCTGAAAAACTGTTCAAATGTTCAAATGTGTGTGAAATCTTATGGGACTTAACTGCTAAGGTCATCAGTCCCAAAGCGTACACACTACTTAACCTAAATTATCCTAAGGACAAACACACACACCCATGCCCGAGGGAGGACTCGAACCTCCGCCGGGACCAGCCGTACATTACATGAAAAGCTGTTACGAGCACTAACTTTACACTGGTGAAGCCCGTATTGCGAGAAATATGACAACACCAGGAACTCTTGTTAAGTCACCCGTAATTTGTGCCTAACGTTGAAACTCAATGTAAAATGAAAAACTAAAGACAACAAGACTGAAGAGGAATGAACAAGTTTTTCTCAGTGTTTAATTGCTGCATGTACTGGCAAATACACACTCAGAAAGATGAGTAAGTCAAGGAAATTGCATATCACAAAAATTATTCTCTTCACTTCAAGAAGCATTGAAACCCCTAAACAAAGAAGGAAACATGTCGCGTGAATGTGTCTGGTGACACTGTAGATAAATGGCAAGAACTAGTGTAAGGACTTAACTGGATAACTAGGCCTGAAAATCAATTACAATAAGACTGAAATAACATATAATCAATACAATTTTACAAAACAAATAAATAAACAAGTATCAATTTCCGTATTGAACATACATTGGATAGGTTGATACGCCACACGAACGACAGAGGTGACCTCAAGGTCTAGGATCTACAAAAGTAACTGCGATAGATTTTATATAGGTCAGGTGCGACGTAATTTTAAAACCAAGTTTGATTGCACACTGGTAACACATTTGAAAGAGACCGCCTACACTGTTTCAGAAGGCATCAAAGACATTGAGGTACTACATACAAGCCGTAGAGGAAGAGTTACGGAGAAAATGGAAATACACACACATTCTAAAAGAAAACAACTTACAACCTCGTCAAGTTTGTGAAAGTCTTAAAAGTCAGTAGCTGAAAATGTTTGTTTTTAAAGTTTTAACTTCAGTTTAAAAAAACGCCTCACTACATGACATAAGTATGAACATTTTTATGCGCGAGACGGAATACGTAAACGATAATTTTAGACACATACAAAAAACCATAATAACAAGGCACCACGTCACAGGTACATATCGATAACTGTCGTCAGTTGGGCAGTGATGAGTGTTCGTCGGTATCTCTTTGTACAACTGTTTACTGTCAACTGGACATCAACCCGAGTAGTGCAGCATTCTGTGTGATACACTATGAGCTTCTGCGTTGACTTACGTATGCCACTGCAGAAGTAATGTTATTTTAAAGTGTTGACGTAAATGGAACGTTGTCCTCGCTCGTTTTCACTACGACAACGACTACATATCAAAGTGACATATGTTCACTTGTATACACCCACAAAATGGTGATTGTGTAAATTTACATGTACAGGAGCGGATAGGCACTTGGTGCAGGGAGTGGCAACTGACCACTAACGTAGACAAATGTAATGTATTGCGAATACATAGAAAGAAGGATCCTTTATTGTATGATTATATGATAGCCGAACAAACACTGATAGCAGTTACTTCCGTAAAATATCTGGGAGTATGCGTACGGAACGATTTGAAGTGAAATGATCATACAAAATTAATTGTTGGTAAGGCGAGTGCCAGGTTGAGATTCATTGGGAGAGTCCTTAGAAAATGTAGTCCATCAACAAAGGAGGTGGCTTACAAAACACTCGTTCGACCTATACTTGAGTATTGATCATCAGTGTGGGATCTGTACCAGGTCGGGTTGACAGAGGAGGCAGAGAAGATCCAAAGAAGAGCGGCGCGTTTCGTCACAGGGTTATTTGGTAAGCGTTACGGAGATGTTTAGCAAACTCAAGTGGCAAACTCTGCAAGAGAGGCGCTCTGCATCGCGGTGTAGCTTGCTGTCCAGTTTTCGAGAGGGTGCGTTTCTGGATGAGGTATCGAATATATTGCTTCCACCTACTTATACCTCCCGAGGAGATCACGAATGCAAAATTAGAGAGATTAGAGCGCGCACGTAGGCTTTCCGGCAGTCGTTCTTCCCGCGAACCATACGCGACTGGAACAGGAAAGGGAGGTAATGACAGTGCCACGTAAAGTGCCCTCCGCCACACACCGTTGGGTGGCTTTCGGAGTATAAATGTAGATGTAGGAGTATGTACTTTAAAATGGCTAAAGTCGTAATCACCTGATTATGGCATAAATGACAGTGATTATATAACAGCCAGAGTGGGAAAAAATGGAATTACGTTTAACGGTCAGGTCATAGAAGAATTAAATGGATTTCTGTATTAAGGGCAGCCTAAGGCAACGACAGTAATGTTAGCAAAATAAATAATCGTAACAGAGGAAATGGGCTGCAGAGCTTTCATGAATAAGTGTGTGAATCACACTGTGTAATAGCGAAGTGAGTCTTGTACGTGCCATGAAATGCTTGTTTAGGTATTGTTGGCACAAGCAAAGGTCGGGTTGATTTGAGTTTGATTGATTTTCCGAAAGTACAAATTTTGGCATATGAATAAATTAAATCCAGAATTGACGATTGGTCAATATAGCTCGTAACTGGAGAAATGGATTCAGATTTAGTAACGTGTGCATGAATTGCCTGGTGTTCTTGTAGTTTTGTGAAAACGACCTAATTGGCTTTTTGATGACAAGCTCAATAGCTCAGAAACCAATGAGATCCGTTGTAAGAAGTTTAGGGATTTATAGTGAAAAGTGTGTTTCTCCGGACAGGGTAAAATTTAGCACGGCATATTATGCAGCCCTATTCTAGATACTTCAAATTACTGAATGGTGGTAAACAGCATGCTATTGGAGGAGCTTATGACGCTGATGGAAGCCTTGTAGAGTTTCAAACTGTTTGTTTACTGGATAAATTTGGTTACATTTGTAACATGGTACAGGCCATACTATGTAGGTAGAATATTGCGATATTGTGGCATCTTGGTCGAGAGTTAAGGTAACTTGCATGTGAACACCTAGAAAGTACACATGTCCCTGACAAGAATAATTGAACTCTTGTTAGGATGAAAATTATAGGAAAACAGGAGTGATTCTTGCTGAACATTTTGATACACAATTATTGACGCTATTTCGCATGATGAGTTTGCTATAGTTTTTCGTGAAGGCCAGTAAACTGCATTTTTATGTGCCTTTCCATACTTGGAATCTATGTACTGAGTAACTATATTACTTAGATGCTTGAAACTTTAAGTACACATTAGCAATTAGCAACATGTCTATCTAAAAAGTAGACTACAATCATGTCATTTCAGCCCCAAGTTTTTATTCTACAAATGTTTACATCTGATAATCTAAATTAAGGTTACTGTTTAATAATTAAACAATGTGTATCTTCCGTCTTGTTGACTGTACGGTAGTGTGTATAGCCTGCTTTCCTCCAAACAGGACTCTGACACATGCCAAAAAATTTCAGATCTCTAGCTGGAATAGATTTTTTGTGGACAACGTAAACGTCTTAGTAAGTTAAATTCTCGAGAAATTCAGTTCACAGCTATATTTGATCTATGACTAATCTCTGTTAATTTTTTTTTTTTGTAGTACACCCCGCTTGCATCATAATCTTCTGATTTATATGTTCCACATCTTCTCTTTTCCTTTCATTTTTTCTTCTGGTTATTCTGGCGTCTTTAGTTGCCTCGAGGACCGAATTTCCAGTGTCAGCCACTTTCATGGAATCAACTGCCAACAGTGTCTCATGCGAAACCCAACAATACCCATTCCTAGCAACTCCGGAACTTCACACCTGCTAACTGCTCCACACTCAAACAAATTACAGGCATAATAAGTTTCGAGAATGACAGAAATAGTAGCAACTCAAACTACAGAAAAGTTTATAAGGAAAAGAACGCTCGAAGAGCAAAGTCAGGCAAGGAAAATGCAGGAGTATCGCAAAGCGCATCTTCTAAAATGACTGCCAACTTGAGAAATGGTTGTATAGTATGTGTTCCTCGAAGTGGAGTCTAATGAGAACACTGACGTGTTAAAGCATCGGAAACATTGTTACGGACGCACACCGAGAGATCTGTAGGTTGATTATCTAAACGACTTCCTGATCTACAATTCAGTTTTTTAACCACAATTTTGTTCAAAACACTCTAAACATTGATTTAAGATGAAGAAAATCTATTTTTCGAAGCGGATCCACAGGCAAGTTGCCTTAAGAGACAGTGTCTTCGCTTGTCTTTGACTGAGCGAAGCGTGATATTACGGAATAGTGTGGATTTTCCTAGACCGTGATTTTATGGATCGGTTGAGCTGCAAGCTCCACTGTCACGGACGAGAGAAGCGGGTCGCGTGTGCAGCCGGGTGCGCTCGGAAGTTTCGCGGTCTGGGCAGGAAACCGTTCACGGCTCAGAATGCATATTATTAACAGCCGAGTGCAACCACGCGCTTGTTAAGTCGCGATTAATAAGTGTGTGAAAGTGTGCTAATTTTTCTGGGATATTATGTTAGAGGACTAAAGTAGTCATATTGAACGTTGGTAACGATTACGTGATTAGAAACTGTGATCAACGTTATTATTCACGAGTGTCAAATAACTGATTTGCATAAGTGAAACGTTGTGTAATAGTTCGCATGTGTATTAACGGTGCTGTGGCAAGAATTACATACTAAATAAATAACATGGTATCCCTCGAACGAAACCAAAGTGTTGTTTACTGAAAAGTAGTCCATAATTTTCCTAATGTCATAACAGTTGCAGCACCACCAACCACGACCGAGCCCCATCTTCTGCAGCGAGGAGGAAATTCAACTTTAGAACACGTGTGACTGATGCTGTACACATCCAAATACAGCCCTCACGGGTACGGCTAGGCAGTTACGTCCAGCCACCCTGCCACTGCTATTAGAGCTGAGCTGTTGTAAGGTCTTTCAACAACAGGTCGCAAGTTGTGTTCTTACGCTGGCTGCTAGTGAGAGAATGTGCTGTGTGAACGAACAAAATAGTACAAATTTTGATCAAATATTTGCTTTTACATCCAGAATACGTGTTAGGGTGGAGTTGGTAACAGCCTGTGTATTTCATAGGAAATAATATAACACAAAAGTTTCAGGCTAGAACTGTTCAGTTTAGTAGCTTCAGTGGCACCTAGTAAATGAACCTTACTTCTTGTTGTTAGACTGTAAATTTTGTAAATTTTGTGTATCCTGATGACTTGTATGATGCAGCCTGCAAAATTAGTAAAAACCTGGAGGAAAGTGTCGCATCGCACTACCAAATGAAATGTCGCGCCGTACCGAGAAGTCGAGACGTAGCCAATAGCGCCGAGTAAGGCCGAGCCTCTGATATCACACGAGCAGCATGTTGTGCACGCGTGAAGTTTTTGTACGCAGTGGTCGACCATGGACTACATCATCAAATCAATGAGTTCGTGATTCAATGTTCAGGTGTTTCTTTTGTTGAAGCTAATTCAGCTGCTTTCATGAATCACATTAAGCACACAGAAGGTATGCGTACACTGTACTGTTAAACCAAATGGTACCACGACAGAATAAATGGAAGCTTAACTAGTTGTTTTAATAAATGTTGAAAATTCATCTGTTAAAGAATATACCGAGAGCTTTTTTATTAAACGGTATTAGCGATGAGAATTGTTGACTAATTAAAAGAATGGAATATGAAATTGCAGTATCTGAAAATATGAAATTACGCTGAGGTGAGAGAAATCATGGGATAGCCAACTGCACGTATACAGATGGCGGTAGTATCGAGTACACACAAAGTATACAATTGCTGTGCATTGGTGTAGCTGTCGTTTGTACGCAGGTGACTCATGTGAAAAGCTTTCCGATCTTTGTTAGGGCCGCAAGGCGAAAATTAACAGACATTAACCGCGGAATGTAAGTTGGAGTTTAACGGATGGGTCATTCCATTTCGGAAATCGTTAGGAATTCAATTTTATGAAAACCACAGTGTCAAGAGTGTGCTGAGAATACCAAATTTTAGGCACTACCTCTCACCACGGACAATACAGTGGCCGACCAACTTCGCTTAACGACCGAGAACAGCGGCGTTTTTGTAGAGTTGTCGGCGCTAAAAGACAAGCAGGTGAAATAACAACAAAAATCAATGTGGGATTCACAACAAATGTCTCCGTAAGACAGTGCGGTCAAATTTGGTGTTAATGGGCTATGGCAACAGACGACCTTTGCTAACAGCAAGACATCGCCTGCAACGCCTCTCCAGGACTCCTGACTATATCAGTTGGAGCCTTGACGACTGGAAAACCATGGCTTGATCAGATTAATTCCGATTTCAATTGGCAGGAGCTGATGGTAGGATTCGAGTATGGTACGGACTCCACGAAGCCACGACCCAAGTTGTCAATAAGGCATTGTGCAAGCTGGTGGTGGCTCCATAACGGTATGGGCTGCATTTACATAGACTCGACTAGGTTCTCTGATTCAACTGAATAGATCAATGAAAAAAAAAATTGGTTCTGAGCGCTATGGGACTTAACATCTAAGGTCATCAGTCCCCTAGACTTACTACTACTTAAAACCAACTAACCTATGGCCATCACACACATCCATGCCCGAGGCAGGATTCGAACCTGCGACCGTAGCAGTCGCGCGGTTCCGGACTGAAGCGCCTAGAACCGCTAGGCCACAGCGGACGGCAGAGCTTGTAACAGTTTGGCCCCAGAAAATCGTCTCAGCAGTAGCAGATAATCGGAGCATCACGGATACCTGGTTATGGATCTGTTGGCGGGTTTACAACCGGGTGCAGATGTTCCAGAAAATTTGGTTTTCTAATTTCCGTGGTGGGAAGCGAGCTATCATCAGGGAGCGCAACTTCGCTGCTGTGAAGCATTCCCGGCAACGAAGTTCTGGACAGCAACATTCATTTGGACGTTTACGCTGCAGTAGCAGTGACCTCATTATTTTTCAACGCATGCTGTTCATTTAGCCCCATCGTAGATGTCATTAAGTTAACAGTCAGCGAGAGAAGAATTTTTGTAACGCGGTCGCTTCTAACGCAGACGAAACTGAGCGCACGCCGGCAGTGGATTACATAAGTCTCGGAAATTGCGTTATAACTGCACACATTCCGCTACACTCACCTGGAAGTTGTTGTTTCCATGGCGTCCTCAGAAATAATACGGCCCGCCTAATGAGTACGGAGCCGCTGCACTGCGGCAAATGTGCTAGCGGCGGCCCGCGTGCGTGAGTTGCCAGCCATTGCAGTTCACTGCGATTATCTCATGCCACTCACTTCTACTGAAAAATTCACATGTTTACGATAGTGTTGTTGTATGAGAGTAAGGTTGACGGTAAACAAACGAAAAGCATACACTGATGAACAAAAAAAATTTGAGCACTTTCTTAACTGTGTGTAGGATCACGTTTCGAACGCTAATTGGAAGAAAGCTCCGATCGGTCGCGACATGGAAACCACAACGAAAATCAAAAATGTTTTATTTGAAACAGTTAACTTCACCTTCCAGCTACATCCCTACATAATCGCCGCTCCTTTCGAGTTTTGTTAGAGCATTGTATCAACTTTCGAATGCCCTCATCTTAGAAGGCAGCCAACTGTGCTTTCTGCCAATTCTCTACGCTATCTGCAGCTTCTGCTCTGTGCCAAAATGTCGTCCTCATTGACAGCGGTTCATGTGAACAGAGGTGAAAATCAAATGGAGCCAAGTCTGAGCTGTATGATGAGCGATAAAACTCTTCCCATGAAAACGCTTCAGGGGAGTCCTCATTGTCCCTTCAGTGTGCGGCTAAGAATTATCATGAAGAAGGAAATGAGCGACGGTTACGTTGTGTGGGCTGCACGAAATCAGGCGAAATCTTCCACAGGTTGGTGGGAGGTACTATTTTCCAAGCATCTTAACGTGCTCATTGTGCGTTCAGAGCTGGAAATGGCGACGTGACGCGATCGTCTGGCGTTCTGGAGACACAGTCCAACACATCTATGCAAGCTTCATAGCATTTTCACTGCGGTTTCCATTTCGCGATCGATCGGACCTTAATTTCCAAATACTTCGATGTCGAGCAATTTTCCAAATCATTGAGGTTGTCGAAGCTATCGCCAGGGATGCGAAGCCATGCCGGCTCTAGGCGCTAGGTTTCTAGGCTGAGAATCCATGGCGCGAACTGCCCGACTGAGATTTTTCCACGGATTCTCTATTGGGTTTAAATTCTGGGTGTTTAATAGCCAGGGAGCACGGTAAACGTATTGTGGTCCTCTTCGACCCACGCATATGCTGTGTGACACGTTGCATTGTATTGTTGGTAGATGCCATCGTGAAGAGGAAGGACAAACTGCGTATAAGGTGGACATGGTCCCCAAAAATAGATCCATACTTGTGATGATCCGTTGTGCCTTCCAGAAAGACGAGATCACCCAGGGAATGCCACGAGAACACTCCCTGCTCCATCGTCCGGCCTGAACTCTTCCAACGATTGTTTCAGTATGTTGACTTGCAGACGTTTCAACGGCGTACACGCGAAGGCAGTCTGCCCGATAGAGCATAAAATGTGATTCATCTGTCGGTACACGATGGACGTCCAGTTGCAGTACTGGCTTGCACCATAGGTGCGTGAACTAGGGACCTGCTGCAGAGACCCATAAGCAGCAACGTTTGGTGAACGGTCGTTGGGGAGACGTTACTGGTAGTCTCTAGGTTCGTCTGGGAGGTCAGTTTCTCAACAGTTGCACGTCTATTCACTTGTACATATGTCTGCAGCCGTCGTTCCCGTGGTGCACTGCAGTAGCTTCAGCTCCGGTTTTGAATAGCGCCATTTTGCCATGAACGGTATACTTTAATCATAGCGGCTCCCGAACAGTTTACAAATTTAGCCGTTTCGGACAGCTTCCACCCTTGACCCGAAAGCCAATGATCATGCCGTTTTGGAAGTCAGATAAATCGCTCCGTCTTCCACGTCCCCCCACATGCTTTGTATGCCTTCCATTGCTGGTACTGCTGCCTGCCGTCTGTCAGTTTTTATTGCACGTTGGCATCAGAAATGGGCGGTGGTCACGTTAATGTGACTGGGATGTGTGTATTATCACTTTGTATAGATAGTACACTGCATTTCAAAGAGTTTAAAAACATCAGAGGGAACTACGGGGTGGCGCACGAAATGTGTTACCATTTTGTTTTTAAATGTAAACTTTATTGTCAATACAATATGAAGGGAACATATACTACAATAAAGAGCAGTCCATTTTGATTTGTTCTAACTCAGCACATGCTCAATATGTCCACCATTTCGTTTCCTAACTTCCTTCAAACGAATACTGAAGTTAGTGATTACCCTACGGCACATGTCTTCCGTAATTTCACTGCAAGCTTGAAGAATAAGTCTTCTGAGCTCCATTAAATCATGTGGACGTTTCGGGAAAAATTTTTCCTTTAGGTACCCCCAAAGAAAAAAGTCACATGGATGAGGTCTGGTCTATTGGAGGGCCAACTTTGTCCATCATTGAAGCGACCTGGAAACCTGAGTGAAATGATCCGCATGTCGAAATGCTCGTGTAAAAACTCCAACACAGTGTTTGCAATATGTGGCCTTGCTCCATCTTGCATGAACCACTGCGTGTTGAAGGGAAAGGCAGTAGCAAGAGGCTGTAGAATGAACCTATTGCGAAGCATGCTCAAATAACGCTTGCTGTTCACATTTTCTTCAAAGAAAAAGGGTCCAATAAGTCCGTGACTGGAAATTGCTGACCACTTTGTAATCCTCGGAGCATAATGTTGTCGTTCATGAAGCAGTTGTGGGTTTTCAGTGGCCCAAAAGCGTACATTTTGTTTGTTAACCACACCGTCTAAATGAAAATGGGCCTCGTCTGAAAACCATACGTTGTTGAGAGTTTCTTCCGTATCCTCCGCCCACTGAGCAAACAGTAGTCTCTGCTGCTTGTGTTCTTCAGTGAGCTTCTGTGCACAGGTCATATTGTATGGGTACATATGCAGGTCACTTTTAAGAATGCGTTGAACGGAGCGTCTGGATATCCCCAGTTGCACTGCTGCCTTTCTACACGATTTCCCGAGGCTTCTCTGTACAGCAACTCCTACCGCTTCAATGTTCTCCGGCGAACAAACAGGCTTAGGCCGAGGTCGCTTCGCTTCCAATACTGTTTCTTCCTGTACAAATTTATCGTACAACCTGTGGATGGTCTTCTTGCAAGGGACCCATCGTGTGTTAAACTGTTGTCGAAAACGCCTCTGAGTCACAACAAGGCTTTTCGTTTCATGAAAATGTAAAACAATTGGCGATCGTTGCCGTGTCGTCAGTCTTCCATTGTCAGCCATTGTTGCTTACTAGTCTCCTAGCGGCAGTATCGTGAATTACACGTCATTTCGTAACTAATTTGTTTTTCCGATCCGGCCGGAGTGACCGTGCGGTTCTAGGCGCTACAGTCTGGAACCGAGCGACCGCTACGGTCGCAGGTTCGAATCGTGCCTCGGGCATGGATGTGTGTGATGTCCTTAGGTTAGTTAGGTTTAATTAGTTCTAAGTTCTAGGCGACTGATGACCTCAGAAGTTAAGTCGCATAGTGCTCAGAGCCATTTTGTTTTTCCAAGCTCTGCTGGTACTGCTGTAGAGATCCCAGTGGGATATCTAATGTGCGTCGTAAATTGTGGAAGAAACAATTGGTAACACATTTCGTGCGCCACCCTGTAGTAGTTGAAAAGCTAGTGAGATACGGTTGTAATTTATCAGAATAGTATTAAACTTGCGTAATGTGAAAGTAAAAAGGAAATTGTACAGAAATTCGGACTGTTCAGGGAGAAGAAATATCACTAAGAACACGTTAATTTGCCAGAGTCGACAAATAACTGGGAAAATCAGTTGGATGTAATGAAAAGAGATTATAAGATTGACATAAACAAATGTGATACGGACTAAGGATTTGTGGCTGAATTATGTCCGGTGATGTTGAGGGATCTAGGTTAGGAAACCAGAAAGAGCTCTAAATTATGTTTAATGTTTGTTGGAAGTCACAAAGCAGCTGATGAATATGATCTGGATAGTTTGCGCTCTGACAGTCACACACACAGTTTGTAACCCTAATGGTTGTCACACTGTGACTGGATTAGAAAGTTATTCCTCTTAATAGTGGCATGTCACAGCATTTTAAATTTTTAAATTCGTTGAATAATTATACGAAATATTGAAATCGAAAACCTGGAACTCGTTATATAGGCAGTCTGCAACCGGGATTGGATACCGTGTTAGATTGGTAACTCGTATTTAACGTTGACAGTTACTGCTTTCATGAACATCGTGAAAACGAACAAACTGGATCATAGTCTCCACTCAGCTATCACTACAATTACTATATTTTATTTTCACTAACAGCACTGACGTTTTCCCAGCAAAGAACTTGCCTACGATCATAACCCTACTTCAGCCATTATTATTATAAAAGAAGTCCTTAAGTTCTGAGCGTGAAGTAACTTTCAAGACACACTGTAACATCAAAAAACTGTTATTGTCCGTCTCTTAATTCCCAATACCTACATTATCTCTAACCTGTCATCACTTTCCTCTTATCTGCCATACGCTGATATGCCAGAACATTATGACCACTGCCCACCACGACGTTGGATGTCGCTTGGTGTGGTTGCGGCCACGTGACGAGGAAACAAAAGTATGTAAGCGAAGCAGACACGGACACGGGATCACCCTAGTGAAGATACTGGCTGAAAATGGGAAACCAATTGAGGGGGTTGGGTTGTTTTGGGGCAGGAGACCAAACAGCGAGGTCATCGGTCTCATCGGATTAGGGAAGGAAGGGGAAGGAAGTCGGCCGTGCCCTTTCAAAGGAACCATCCCGGCATTTGCCTGGAGCGATTTAGGGAAATCACAGAAAACCTAAATCAGGATGGCCCGACGCGGGATTGAACCGTCGTCCTCCCGAATGCGAGTCCAGTGTGCTAGCCACTGCGCCACCTCGCTCGGTTGGAAACCAACTGAGATAAGTGATTTTGACAAATGGCAGATTGTAATTACGCGGAGTCTGTGAACGAGTATCTCTAAAACGACGAAGCTGGTCGAATGTTCGGTGCTGCTGTTGTGAGCGTCTACGAAACGAGAGAGAAGGACAGTGAAACTACCACTATGCGTTAAATGGTTGGGCGTCCACGACCCTTCACAGAACGTGCTATTTGGAGGCTTGTCTGCTCTGTAAAATAGGATGGAGGGTGATCTGTGGCATCTCTGCCGAAGGAGTACAATACTGGTGTATGCACAAGTGTTTCGGAGCACACCGTTCATCGTACATTGTTGAGCATGGAGCTTCGTAGGAAACAACACCTACGTGTTCACATGTTACCACAAAGACATCGTCAATTACGATTGCAGTGGGCACAGGTTCATCGGGATGCGGCCGTCGATCAACGGAAACGTGTCGCCTCTTCGGGTGAATGATATTTTCGCTACAATAGGTCGATGGTAGTCTCTGCAAACGCCATCGTTGAAGCGGAGGGCGGCTCGAAATGTGCAGGGCGCCATGGATGCAGGCTGGCGGGATCAGTATTACGCTGTGGGAGACATTCCCCTACGCTTGCGTCGAACCTTTGGTAATAATCGAACACACATTGACAGTTATGAACCACCTG
This sequence comes from Schistocerca piceifrons, assembly GCF_021461385.2. Classification (NCBI taxonomy): domain Eukaryota; kingdom Metazoa; phylum Arthropoda; class Insecta; order Orthoptera; family Acrididae; genus Schistocerca; species Schistocerca piceifrons. Next base: position 771,254,746 of record NC_060138.1, read on the forward strand.
CGTCTCTTCATGCTTGATATCTTCCCCGACGGCGACGTCATCTTTCAGCAGTATAACTGTCAGTTTCTCGGAGCCAAAACCGTGGTGTTGAGGTTTGGGGAGCATTATAATGAACTCACATTGATGCCTCGACGACTAAATTCGCCTGATGTAAATCGTATGGAACTCATCTGGGTCGCTATCGGGTGCTATCACCGAATACGCAAATCAGCGGCCGGTTACTTACGCGAATTACATGACCTTCCAGATACCTCCATAAACTTATCAAAAAACTGTCGTATCCCTGATATACAGAATCAGTGATGTATTTCGCTCTAAAAACGGACAAATAAGCCATTAAGGAGGTGGTCATAATGTTTTGGCCCATCAGTGTACCTGTGAAGATAATCTGCAAACACGAGTCACTTGATCCGTACTGTTGCGAGAGTTACCACTGAGATTTTTGTCCTTACCTGCCCAAGTGGATTACTGAGGCAGAAGATGACACGTTGAACGTAAAGACTCAGAAAGCATCGTGAGTCGTGTGTACTGGCACCAGGGATGGCGCATCCGTAACCGCTATGCCCCCCGCCCCCTCTCCCCCAGCCACCCCTTGACCATCGCTGCTCCGAGCACCGTGTCGTCACACCTTACTGTCTGCCCAACGCGTACACCCTAACTCAGCTGTAGTTGTATTTAGCACATACGGAATAGGTTCCCACATATATGTGAGTTGCTCGAAGATTTCTTAAGTAATAGAACCCGGTATGTTGTCGACGGCGAGTGTTCATCAGAAACAAGGATTGGTATTATTTTCTACATATGTAAATAATCTGGCGGCCAGAATGGGCAACAATCTGTAACCATTTGTTGATGGTGCAATGGTCTACGGGAAGGTGTCTAAGTTGAGTCACACAGGGAGCATAGCAGGTGACTTTGACAAAATTTCTAGTTGGTGTGAGGAATGACAACTAGCTCTAAATGTAGAAAAAAGTAAGTTAATGCGGATGAGTAGGGAAAACAAACTCGTAGTGTTCGGACACAGCATTAGTAGTGTCCTGCTTGAGACAGTGACGTCGTTTAAACGTCTGGGTGTAGCGTTGCAGAGCGACATGAAATGGAACGTGCAGGTGAGGACCGTGGTAGGGAAGGCGAATGGTCAACTTCGATTTGTTAGGAGAATTTTGGGAAACTTGTGAGGTAACGGGCGAGTTGTGGGGCCCTGGAAATATTATATGTTCGGAGTTGCGGCGGCCGCACAGAACGCTCGTCGAAGCCGCAGCCTGGCACCGGCCACGTGGGCTGAACGTTAGCTTAGCAACCGCGTGATGCCTCGCAACGGCCGGTCCAGCCGCGTGGTTGGGAATTCCATCGTGACGCTGTGTTGATGAACGAGACACGCCGGGAGTGTCAAAGATGGCGGACTTTGTGAAACCTTAATGGCAGACATTTCACAGTTCGTATAGAAATTAATAGTAGGCAGATGAATCATGATACCTCAAAAAGAAACATGTACGTTACTATTATTTGCACGACGATTCTGATGGTGTAATCAGATTTTCAATATCCTTATAAGTTTAAGGGGCTCCGGAACGCCCTATACTTGCAATGTTAAAATAACGCTTATAAATTACATCTTTCCTCACAAAGTATTTGAGGTAGGAAGTTGAACTTTTTACAAATTATTTATTGGAATATGGGCTACAACTTAACACAGGGATTTTACAAAATTTTAGTTCAGTTATTAAAGATGATTTTTTTTCAATTGTAATGAAAATTCACAACATTTTTTTGCAATTTTTTATTTATATATTCAAAAATATACAGTTTTTTGGAAAAAGGCTGTGCTAAATTATGCAGAAGGTACTGTGTAACATTTACTGAAAGTTTGAAACAAATATGTTTGGAAGATCCTTAGAAAACATGTAATTAGTATGAGAAAATAAAAGTTTTGAGAATCGAGCGACAGAGATTGGATTAACTTTTTAGTGCATTCCAGGTCCATAGGATGGATTATCTTCATCCTCTGCAAACTCCTCCTCCAGCTTCCTCTTGTTCCTCCTCCTGTTTACTCTTGCTTGCATTTCTAGACTCTTTACAGCCCTGTCTGCAGTCCGAAGGCGTTCCTTGTCTAAAGCAAGCATCGCTCGTTGTTGTGTTCGTAGTTTTTGCTACCATTTTCTTCAGTTGCAGTTACTGCAACACTGTTCCAAAAGGTGGTCATGTATGAACACTTATCACATTTCAGTTGTATTTCACTAGCAGGTCCTACGTGCTTTATTATGGAGAGTTCCAGACCAACTTCACTACAATGAATACATCTTACACAGTTTGAAAAAATTCCTTTGAGAACCGACATCAAATATTTCATTCACATCCGATTCGCCCATAAAACATTCATAGTTTTCACTCATTGAACCAAGCTTCTTCTGTGAAGTATTTTCTTTCCCACTTTGACTGCTATGGGCAGGTGCACTTGAGAGGTTAGGTTCACTCACTTGGTTATCGTCTTTATTGTTTACAGTAATAACACATACCTTTGGCTTTCCAACATTTCTCCTTTTCTTAAAAGCCTTCAGAGGATTTCTAATAACTTTACTTTTACTCATTATTATACTTCAACAAAACAGAGACTCAAGAAACAGAATTAATTACGAATATTTTCGAGATAACGACAGAATAAATAAACATGAAACAATCGACAATCACACCAGCGATATATATTGAACCATCACAGGTTAGCCGCAACACATACTTTATCTCACATCACTAAAATGTACCTGATGAACACGGACGTTAATAATAACACCATTTGACAGCAGTTTAACAGGGCCACAGTGGGTCACGCCCATGTAGAACACATTTCAAAAAAAATTTAAAAATAGTTGTAGTCTTCGGAATTGAATAAATTATATATCTATTAAAAGGTAATAGTCTGCAGATTCAGAAAACGCAAAAAAGTAAAAATTGAACTTTTCATGATTTTGAGCCTTTCCGGAGCCCCTTAAAGTTATCAGAAGGTAAATATACAAGTAACACCCAGCAACGAATTTCCAAAATATAAACGCTTCATCCGATTTTGTCGATCGCCATGTCTTTAAAAAGCTATTAGTGTAAACCTAAATTGGTATGAATTACAGGCATGTAACTTGAATAGTGCATGAGTTATGGGAAGTCAAAGTGGTCGATTACTACTTATCGCGTCAGGCCATAAGTACTCCACAGTTACACGAAAAAACGGTAGCAGCATGCTTATAAAAATATTTATTCGTCTATGCCTTTGTTTATATCCCATGTACACAATTCATGAAGAAATTGGTTAAATATTTACTGTGTTTCAGAAAGCACAGAGACATTAGGCTACTGGCCTACCTTTTGTTCTATTTCTTTGATATATGTTTATGTAATTTGTTTATATTTCTAATAATGTATGTTAGAGCGTGTTTATGGCCCAGGCATAGGAATATTTATTTAATTTCAAGTTATTTAAATGTAAATTCAATATTTCGAATGTGTTTCATTGTGTTAGTGTGGGTGCGCTGGCATGAAGACATGGCGTGAGCGCTCTAGCCAATCACAGCGATCGTGAATGGGGAGACTGGATGGAAGTGGGAGAAGAGCATCGTTTCGCGAGATGACACGAGGCAGCTCGGGAGAGTGCGGTGCGAGGGACAGTACGCGACAGGACAGCCGGCCGGTGTGGTCGAGCGGTTCTAGGCGCGTCAGTCTGGAACCGCGCGACCGCTACGGTCGCAGGTTCGAATCCTGCCTCGGGCATGGATGTGTGTGATGTCCTTAGGTTAGTTAGGTTTAAGTAGTTCTAAGTTCTAGGGGACTGATGAACTCAGATGTTAAGTCCCATAGTGCTCAGAGCCAGCCAGCGACAGGACACGGAAAGTGCTGGACGTCAAGGCGCGATGGTCAGTCGCGAGAGGGACTTGGAGAGTGTGGAGCGGTTTGCGCGTGGTCGCGGCAGATAGAAATACTTCGTAATGCTGACTTGTGCACTTGTCAGATTTCGGTGGCTTCTGCAGTGAAGACCTAGTGTGGGTTTGGAAGTAAATATCCCGCGAACTATGTTGTTGTTCATAACTAATTACGTGCAGTAGGAATCTGTTGTTTCCCTGTTATTCAACTTATATTTTATTTAATTGCTGGGCCATTGACACCAATAAGTGTTTTGCAGAAATATACCACATTCTCAAAAGCACTTCTACTATTGTACTCATCATTTAAGTCGTTAAGATAGAACTTGCAGATTTTATTTGATTGCAATCTTTCATTTATACATTTCTACGCTACACTCGCAATTGCCGAGTGATAGGAACCTTTCACTATTCGATCCATGTGTTTATTAATATTGTATACTGTAGACTCAGCAGTATTTGGCTTGTAATGCGGCAACTACGTATCCCAGCCCCTAGACAACGAAACCAGCCAAATCTTTTAATATTTTAACTCTAAGTCTGAGGGTACGTAGTTTTAGGGCTATCATCACCACACATCATTTCACATATAGTTTGAAAGCCCGCAAACTGTAGTTCATATGTAATGGAGACCGCATATAGGACGCTACTGTGACCTATTCTTGACGTACCAGGTCGGATTAGGGGAAGGCACCGAAGCAGTTCAGAGGCGGAGTGCTAGATTTGTTACCGGTAGGTTGGAACAACATGCAGGTGTTACGGAGACGCTACGGGCACGCAAATGGGAATCCCTGGAGGAAAGGCCGCGTTCTTTTCGAAGACCACTACTGATAAAATATAGAGAACCGACATTTGAAGCTCCTGCAGTACGATCCTACTGCGTCAACATAAATTTTACGTAAGGACCACGAAGATAAGATACGAGAGATTAGGGCTCATACGGAGATGATACAGACAGTCGTTTATCCGTCTCTCTGTTTGCGAGTGGAACAGGAGAGGAAATGACTAATAATGGTACAGGATAACTTCCGCCAAGCACCGTACGTTGGCTTGTGGCGAATGTATGCAGATGTATTTAGACGAATTTTGATTGCCTAAATACATCACAAATTTCGTAAAGTTGCTTTTGCTATTATGAAAGCAGTTTTTGACCGTCGCGAACCGTTCTGAGGGTCTTTCGGATATATGGGTTAGCAAGGAAGTCAGAAACGCATTGCATTCTATGAGACCTTATACTTTCCATTGTAGATTGTTCCATGTAATCTTCATTAACGTCTGAACCAGCGTTGCAAACGATATTGAGGCGTCGCGGCAAGCTTCCTACCAAAGTTATATGGATACCACGTGTTTTATGTCGGAGTCCTTGAATAAAAGGTCTCGGTTTACTTGCCGCGTCAAATTCCGACAAAATCTCAAGCTTTCGATGACCGCCTCCGTCATAATTACCTCCTGAGGAGGCAATACTCGAAAGCTTGAGGTTTTTACCGACTTTGAAGCGGCAGATAAACCAAGAACTTCCGAACGGTTTTTTCTGGTCACCGCCCGGGGCATAAGTCGTACCACTACTATTGTAGCTGTGTGTGGCTCCAGCTTATCCTCCTGTACGCAAGAGTGTGCAGATAAACTATTCTTAATTAATGTTGACGATACAGCAATAACACTTACGGTGTATCGTGAGATAAGAAGACAGGCGCGTTAATGAACGTGAATAACTGCCTCGCTCCTCCCCTCTTCTGACGTCCATAACATTTTACATCTGATATTACGACTGTTTCGGTGCAGCCATAACATGCCAGATATATCCCACAAATCTTGTTAGCGTGAACACTTTACAGCTATCACACTCTAGGGTTAGTGCTCAGTCCCTAATGCCTAGCGTCACTACGAGATGTTAACTGCTATGAAGACTGAAACTTCCTGGCTGATTAAAACTTTGCCGATCCGGACCTCGACTCTGGAACGTTACCATCCACGGGTAATGCGTTTATGTCTGAGCTAGTCGTTGCACTGCAGGGTTAAAGATTCTTTCAGCACCACAGACATTTGCTATTCCCTCCTTACGTGTCAGAGTAATCCCCAACGAAGCTTACATTTCACCATACGAGTAATGAATAGAAGTGTAGAGTACTTGCATCACCATCTACTGATTTCTGTTTTTTCATTTGTGTAGAGGGTGTTACAAATATTGGGGACAGGTTCCTTACACCAAACAGGAAGAAAAGTTCGTATAAGCGTACGTCCGAAAAGTCATTCAAAGGCATTCCAGGTACAACCCAACAAGTTCACTTATCAATGTCAATGAACTTCACCAACAGCCGTGTAATTTTTTTTTTGAAGGCTACCAGTTTCAGCATTTCACTATGCCGTCTTCAGGCTCCATGCCATATGCATCTATCCAAATAAACGAAAATGTCATACGGAGCCATAAATCTCTGATTGCCGTGAATTGAATCGTTACACTAGTGTTTCATTCGAGGGCTTGAGTTGCTACCTGATAGGATCATATGTTCTTCCAGCAGGTACTACAGACGCTGTCTATAAGAACTTTATTTAGAACACCGTCCAAGGCCTACTACAAAATGTGCGACTGCAGATACGAAACATGCGGCTTATGCATGATGGAGATCCAACACATTTCAGTCCAGCGATCGAGATGGACTGGCTCATATATTCAGACGACCAGTTCCTTGGCCTACACGTTCCCTCCCCTCAGTCCTTTGGATTATTATCTCTGGCGGAACATTAAACATTTTGTCTTTACAGCAGAACACCCGAATGTAGAAACATTTCATCGATGTTTCATGGAAGGCTGCGAAACCGTTCGAAACTCTTATGGTGTATTTGAAAGTCCATGATTCGACGGGTGTATGTGTATTTCAAAGCAAGAGCAGGGGATTTCAGGCATTTATTACGCGTTAATGAGTTGATTGGCTCCAATCACCTGAGCTGTTAACTTTCATTAATAACTCAAAAATGAATTTTGAGCCATACGCTAATATCACCTTTCCTTCTTGTTTTGGTGTGTGGAACGTGTCCCAAAAGTATTCTTGCAACATCTTGTATATACATGAATGATGGACATACAAGAAGACAAGAGAAACATCTGAAACATGGTGCTACGAGGGGCAGTCATATTATTTTAACTGTCATCTCGTAAAGCTGGCCTCCGATTGGGGGAGGAGGGGCAGTGGGATGTGGCCACGAAATGTCTTCTGAAAAAGCAGTTTGAATTTTTTGAGTCGACAGAAAATGACACCGCTGAACAAACACGTCCAAGCTTAACTAATTACACATACTAGAAGTCCTTCACAGCAAGTATTAGTGGAATATAGGATGTACTAATGTGCCAGTAAATCAAATCCGCTTATGTTATTCACTAAAAATACAATATTCCAAGTTTTAATGATTTGTGTCACTACGAGTACGAGTGATGAAGGAGCGGGTCAGATAATCATGAATCTGCTTGGCTTTGCTGTAAGTTTTAAGGAGGGGTGGCCAACAGACAGGCTATAACACCCGAACGCCACGCGACAATCACAGTCCGGTGTCGATGTAATAACAGTTATAGTCAAGTGCGTGCGTCAAGAGGAATTGCTATGAAGAGTGTGCAAGACAATTTATCAATTGATTGGCGACTCCATGGAGTGCTGTGTGCCCAACGACCATATATGTTAAATTAAAAGGATGGTCAGCATTGGCCGTAATATTGATGGTTTATTGATAGCAAAATCGATTTTCAGATAAATGGTTCAAATGGCTCTGAGCACTATGGGGCATAACTTCTGAGGTCACCAGTCCCCTAGAACTTAGAACTACTTATAGCTAACTAACCTAAGGACATCACACACATCCATGCCCCAGGCAGGATTCGAACCTGCGGCCATAGCGGGCGCGCGGTTCCAGACTGTAGCGCCTAGAACCGCTCGGCCATTCCCGCCGGCGATTTTGAATCACATAGTGATCATCTTCAGTGCTGTGGTGTGCAAATTAAACTCATAGGCACTGGTATCAAGCTATTATCAGTAACAAAAACTGAGAAACGATCGCAATAACAAGGGAGTTATTGTGATCGTTTCTCAGTTTTGGTTACTGATAATAACTTGATACCAGTGCCTATGAGTTTTTTAATTTGTACACCACAGCATTGAAGATGATCACTATGTGATTGAAAATCGATTTTGCTATCAATAAACCATCAATATTACGGCCAACACTGGCCTTCCTTTTAATTCAATACATCAATATTGTATTATTTTTTAAAAAAAAAACAAAGAAATGATGGAAAGTAAATATTTATTACAAAATGTGTTTTTGCTTACTAAATTTTACCACTACAATATAGTAAAACACGTAGTTTATAGAAATATATGAATTGTTTTTTAAACTTATCTAGATCCCATTATGTTCCATACATAAAAAACAGTGGTAATGTCGTAAAGTGTGCTTGTGTGTTTGGGGGGGGGGGGGGAGTGGGAAGGGGAAGGTGGAGATGTAGAGGAAAGGAAAGTTTGAGTACAGTAAGCAGGTGGCATGAAGTTAAACTACGGCACAATTAGTGCAATCGCGTCGTACCATCCGATCGGAGCGACGATCACAAGAGGACCAGAGGGTGTGGAGAGCCTGCCTGTGAGGATCCCTGGCCTGTCCTCCTCTATCAGTTGCGCGGTAGAGGGGGGCAACAAGGGGGGAGGCAGGGTGGGGGTGTAGCGGTCGTCACGCGCCGGGACGTGCGGCGCGCAGTCAGCACTGAGGTTGAGACGAGGTGGCCGGCGCGGCGCACCGCCTGCCGCCCCCTGGCCAGCGAACGTGGCACGTGCCGCGCTGCACACCTATCTATCGCCTATCGGCCGCTCCCTCGCCAATACCATTAACGCCTCCGTGCAACTGCGCACCCGGATCACTCTGTCCGCATTAAGCTGTCCGGACGGCCGCACTGGCTGTCCGAGCCTCCAGTCACGTCTGCTACGCTCCGCCACGGCTCGGCTGCACGGACGTTTCGGTCCCTCCTCTTTCTGCTTTCTGGTTTAAACTCACCTCTTATCTTGTGTACGTTAACGCTCTGTGTCCTCAGGCTGCCCTGCTTTTCAGTCTACATCAAACAGGACAGAGGTCTCGCTCTTTTGGCAGTTATCACCTCTATGTTTATCTGTAGTGAAGTGATAGCATTTAATCGAATTTCACGTGGTATGGAATCGGGATACTTTTATTAGTAAGTGAATTCCTTTTGGAGGGCTGAAAAAAGCGATGACTTGTTGTCAGGGGTAATCAAAAAGTTTCTATTCCATACAGTGGAGAATCGACATGAAAATTCATGCGGCTTTTCGCGGATGATGCTGTAGTATACAGAGAAGTTGCAGCATTAGAAAATTGCAGCGAAATGCAGGAAGATCTGCAGGGGATAGGTCCTCGGTACAGGGATTGGCAACTGATCCTTAACATAGACAAATGTAATGTATTGCGAATACATAGAAAGAAGAATACTTTATTGTATGATTATATGATAGCAGAACAAACACAGGTAGCAGTTACTTCCGTAAAATGTCTGGAAGTATGCATACGGAACAATTTGAAGTGTAATGATCACATAAAATTAATTGTTGGTAAGGCGGGTGCCAGGTTGAGATTCATTGGGAGAGTCCTTAGAAAATGTAGTCCATCAACAAAGGAGGTGGCTTACAAAACACTCGTTCGGCCTATACTTGAGTATTGCTCATCAGTGTGGGATCCGTACCAGGTCGGGTTGACAGAGGAGAGAGAGAAGATCCAAAGAAGAGCGGCGCGTTTCATCCCAGGGTTATTTGGTAAGCGTGATAGCGTTACAGAGATGTTTAGCAAACTCAAGTGGCAGACTCTGCAAGAGAGGCGCCCTACATCGCGGTGTAGTTTGCTGTCCAGGTTTCGAGAGGGTGTGTTTCTGGATGAGGTATCGAACATATTGCTCCCCCCTACTTATACCTCCCGAAGAGATCACGAATGTAAACTTAGAGAGATTCGAGCGCGCACGTAGGCTTTCTGGCAGTCGTTTTTCCCGCGAACCATATGCGACTGGAACAGGAAAGGGAGGTAATGACAGTGGCACGTAAAGTGCCCTCCACCACACACCGTTGGGTGGTTTGCGGAGTATAAATGTAGATGTAGATAGAAAATCAGGCAAAATCGCCGTGAGCATTGAGGCAATCATCCCACCGACGCACCAGGTTGAGGATCTTGTTGCCGTTTGTGGTTTTCAGGCCGAAGACTGGTTTGATGCAGCTCTCCAAGCTCAAGCTACTCTATCTTGTGCAAGTCTCTTCATCTCCGAATAACTGCTGCGACCTACATCCTTCTGAATCACACAGGCACACTTCCCTCCAATGGTGGTCACTTGATATCTCAGAACGTGTCCTGTCAACCGATCTCTTCTTTTAGTCGAGTTGTGCTACAAATTTCCTGTCTCCCCAGATCTATTTAGTATCTACTCCTTAGTTACGCGATCTACCCACCTAATCTTCAACATTCTTCTGTAGCACCAAGTTCAAAAGCTCCTATTCTCTTCTTGCCTAAACTGTCTATCGTTCGTATTTCACTTCCATTCATGGCTACACTCCAGACAAATACCTTCAAAAAAGAGTTCGCAACAATACACTATATATCCGATGTTAACAAATTTCTCTTATTTAGAAACAGTTTTGTTGTCATTACGTCTGCACTTTATATCCTCACTCCTTCGATCGTCACGAATTATTTTGCTGCCAAAATACCAGAACTCATCTACTACTTTCAGTGTCTCGTTTCTTAGTCTAATTCCCTCAGCATCAGCTGATTTAATTCGACTACATTTCATTATCCCTGTTTTGATTTTGTTGATGTTTGTCTTATATCCTCCTTTCTTAAATATCCTTTCGCTCCCTGTAATTTACCCTTGTTAATTTCAGAATTCAAACTGAGTATTCCAGCCAACATCGTCAAATACTTTCTTTAAGTATACAAATGCTATAAACGAGGGTCTGTCTTTTCTTAACCTATCTACTAAGAGAAATCATGGGATTGGTTAGTGCTGCTTCGCGTGTTCCTATAGTTCTCTGGAATCCAGACTGACCTTCCACGAGGTCAGCTTCTACCAGTTTTTGCATTCTTCTCTAAGTATTAAACTGATAATTCGGTAATACTACCACTGTCAGCACTTGATTTCTTTTAAGTGGAATTATTACATTCTTCTCGTCTGGAAATGTTTCGTCTGTCTCATACATCTTGCACACTAGACAAAATAGTTTTGTGGTGACTGACTCTCACAAGGCTATCACTAGTTCTGACGGAATATCGTCTACTTGCTTCTTATTAGGTCTTTCGATGTTTTGTCGATTTGTTCTCTCAGTATCACATCTCTTTGTTTAGTGCTGCTTTTCTTTCTGAGCTCTTGGTACACATATAGCTGCTTCTCTTTTCTCCAAAGGCCTCGTAATTTTCCTGTGGGCAGAAACTATGTTTCCTCTAGTGATACAAGCCTCTAAAATCTTGCGTTTCTCCTCTAGCCATTCCTGTTTAGCCATTTTGCACCTCCTATCAATCTCATTTGTTTTCCATTTCCCTTGGGTCATTTCTTGCCTTTTTACATTTACTGCTTTCATCAGTTAAATTCAATATCCCCTGTGAGAGCCAAGGATCTCTATTAGCCCTTGTATTTCTACCTATTTGATTCTTTACTGTCTTCCCTATATCATCTCTCAAGACTACTCATTCGTCTTCTACTGTGCTCATTTTCCTAGTCTAGTCAATCGTTTCCTAACGCTTTCTCTGAAACTCGTAACGATCTCTCGTTCTTTAAAGTTATCCAGGTCCCATGTCCTTAATTTCCCGCCTCTTTGCAATTTCTTCGGTTTTAATCTACATTCATAACCAATAAATTATGGTCAGAGTCCAGATCTCTTCCTGGAAATTCCTTGCAGTTTAAAATCTGGTTCCAAAACATCTGTCTTATCATTATATAATAACATAATGCGAAGGATAATCAAACAATTACAATCAGAGATTGTAAAATAGTCTATATTAACATTTAATGAAACAATAGCTGTTGCGGATTTCGACTTTCACTTAAATTTAATATAGGTTATTTTACCATCGCTGATTTTAAATTGTTTCATCGTCCTTCACATCATGTAAAATTATTTTAGCTGTGGTTGGTCGATCATTAATTTATTTATGTTCTATAATCAACCTGAAATCTTCCAGGTCACCTCACGTATACAACCTACTTTCATGATTATTAAACCAAGTGCTGGTGATGATTAAATTAAACTCTGTGCGGAATTCTACCAGATGGCTTCCTCTTTCATTTCTTTCCCCCAGTCCATATTCACCTTCTATTTTCCCTTTTATTCCTTTTACTACTATCGAATTCCAGTCCCCATCACAATTAAATTTTCGTATCCATTAACTGCCTGAATGATTTCCTTTTCCTCATCATATATTTATTCAGTCCCTTCGTCATCTGCGGAGCTAGTTGGGATGTAAATTTGTAGTACTGTGGTGGGTGTGAGCTTAGTATGTGTCTTGGCTGAGTTCACTATGCTGTTAATAATAGCTTACCCGCATTTTCTTACTCATTATTGAACGTACTCCTGTATTACCACTGTCTGATTTCGTATTCAGCTGACCAGCAGTTTGTTCCTCTTGCTACTAAAATTCGCTGATTCCTGCTGTATCTAAATTCAACATATCCATTTCTCTTTTTAAATTTTCAACCCACTTACCTGATTTAGGGCTCTAACATTCCACACTCCGACCAGTAAAACATCAGTTCTGTTTCTCCTGATGACATCATCCACCTGAGTAGTCGCTGCCCGGACAGTCGAATGGAGGGCTATTTTACCTCTGAAGTAAATTACTCAAGAGAATGTCGTCATCATTTAACCATACAGCAGGGTACCATGCCCTAGGAAAAAATTAGGGCTCCAGTTTTCCCTTGCTTTCAGCCGTTCGCAGTACCAGAACTGCAAGACCATTTTGGCTGATCTTCTATCTACATCTACATCTACATGGATACTCTGCAAATCACATTTAAGTGACTGGCAGAGGGTTCATCGAATCACCTTCACAATTCTCTATTATTCCAATCTCGCATAGCACGCGGAAAGAATGAACACCTATATCTTTCCGTACGAGCTCTGATTTCCCTTATTTTATCGTGGTGATCGTTCCTCCCTATGTTGGTCGGTGTCAACAAAATATTTTCGCATTCGCTGGAGAAAGTTGGTGATTGGAATTTCGTGAGAAGATTCAGTCGCAACGAAAAACACCTTTCTTTTAATGATTTCCAGTCCAAATCCTGTATCATTTCTGTAACACTCTCTCCCATATTTCGCGATCATACAAAACGTGTTGCCTTTCTTTGAACTTTTTCGATGTACTCCGTCAGTCCTATCTGGTAAGAATCCCACAGCGCGCATCAGTATTCCAAAAGAGGACGGACAAGCGTAGTGTAGGCAGTTTCCTTAGTAGGTCTGTTACATTTTCTAAGTGTCCTTCCAATAAAACGCAGTCTTTAGTGAGCCTTCCCCACAACATTTTCTGTGTGTTCTTTCCAATTTAAGTTGTTCGTAACTGTAATACCTAGGCATTGAGTTGAATTAACGGCTTTTAGATCAGAATGGTTTATCGTGTATCCGAAGTTTAACGGGTTCCTTTTAGCACTCATGTGCATGACCTCACACTTTTCATTATTTAGGGTCAATTGCCACTTTTCGCACCATTCCGATATTTTTTCTAAATCGTTTTGCAGTTTGCTTTGATCTTCTGATGACTTTATTAGTCGATAAACGACAGCGTCATCTGCAAACAACCGAAGACGGCTGCTCAGATTGTCACCCAATTCGTTTAGATAGATAAGGAACAGCAAAGGGCCTATAAAACTACCTTGGGGAACGCCCGAAATCACTTGTGTTTTGCTCGATGACTTTCCGTCAATTACTAAGAACTGTGACCTCTCTGATATGAAATCGCGAATCCAGTCACATAACTGAGACGATATTCCATAAGCACGCAATTTCACTACGAGCCGCTTGTGTGGTACAGTGTTAAAAGGCTTCCGGAAATCCAGAAATACGGAATCGATCTGAAATCCCTTGTCGATAGCACTCAACACTTCATGTGAATAAAGAGTTAGTTGTGTGTCACAAGAACGATGTTTTCTGAACGCAAGTTGACTTTGTGTCAATATTCCGTTTTCTTCGAGGTAATTAATAATGTTCGAACACAATATATGTTCTAAAATCCTGCTGCATATCAACGATAACAATATGGGCCTGTAAGTTAGTGGATTACTCCTATTACCTTTCTTGAATATTGATGTGACCTGTGCAACTTTCGAGTCTTTGGGTACGGATCTTTCGTCGAGCGAACAATTGTATATGATTGTTAAGTATGGAGCTAATGCATCAGCATACTCCGAAAGGAACCTAATTGGTATACAGTCTGGACCAGAAGACTTGCTTTTATTAAGTGGTTTGACTTGCTTCACTACTCCGAGGATATTTACTTCTACGTTACTCATGTTGGCAGCTGTTCTCGATTCTAATTCTGGAATATTTACTTCGTCTTCTTTTGTGAAGGCATTTCGGAAGGCTGTGTTTAGTAACTCTGCTTCGGCAGCACTGTCTTCGATAGTATCTCCATTGCTATCGCGCAGAGAAAGCATTGATTGTTTCTTGCCGCTAACATACTTTACATACGAACAGAATCTCTTTGGATTTTCTGCCAGGTTTTGAGACAAAGTTTCGTTGCGGAAACTGTTATAGGCATCTCGCACTGAACTCCGCGCTAAATTTCGATCTTTCGTAAAGGATCGCCAATCTTGGGGATTTTGCGTCTGTTTAAGTTTGGCATATTTGTTTCGTTGTTTCTGCAACAGTGTACCAACCCGTTTTGCGTACCAAAGAGGATCAGCTTCGTCGTTTGTTAATTTATTTGGTATAAATTTCTCAATTGCTGCCGATACTATTTATTTGAATTTAAGCCACATATAGTCTGCACTTATCATCTTACAAGGTCAGACCAATAAATCATCCAGACTATTGTCCCTACAACTACTAAAAAGGCTGCAGTCCCTCTTCAGGAACCACAAGTCTCTCTGGCTTCTCATCAGATACCCGTCCTCTGTGGTTGCACCTATGGTGCGGCTGTTTGTATCGCTTAGGCACGCAAGCTATGACAAGGTCCATGAGGAGTCCGTAGCTTTCTGCTGAACATCCTCGTCGCACAGGATTCATCGACCATTCAAGGCCTTTCTAAGGGACAGAAATCGTGATAATCGTATGGGGAGAGATCAGGACTACGCGACGGGTGCTCGAGTGTCCTTCATTTGAGTGGGCGTAAATTCTGCATTACTACATTTGCGATGTGGAAGCGTACCTTATGACGAAGCAGCAGCACCTCTTGGCGCACCACTCCACAACGGTTTTTTGAACATGCTGTTCCATACCGATTCTTCATTCTCCAATAGATGCTTGTCCTTCGGCAGCCAAAAAAGAATGACAGCACGCTGGTCCTGTTTAGAGGCATTTGGTACTAACTTCGCTATAGTTCACGTTTACCGCACACACGTTGGAAAGATACGAATGCCGCAACAATCCCTTGCTTACATGTCGGTGCTTACACACTCCCATCCTAGTCGCGCTGCGTTGTATATTGCATATACGCTGCAGCGGTGCCCTCAAATAGAAACTTTTTGATCGCTCCTTACACTATCGAGAGATGGACAATCGTAGTGGTTTCTACTTTCGATAAACTGAGAGTTTCTTGACAGCCGGTCACTCTATCAGTAAGGGCAATCAAACGTTTACACACTCTACACTAGGTAATTTACTAATAGCCTGCTAAAACGTAACTTATATAGGAATTAAAAATTAACTTCCATGAATTAATTGGCTATGACAGCAGATGACTGACGCTATTGTCTTTGCTAACAGCACGACATCGCCTGAAGCCCCTGTCCTCGGCTCGTGACCATATTATTTGGACCGTAGGCGACTAGAAAACCACGGCACATCCAGATGAGTCCCGATTTCAGTTGGTAAGAGCTGATGGAAGGGTTTGAGTGTGGCGCAGACCTCATGAAGCCACGACCCAAGTTGCCAACAAGGCATTGTGCAAGCTGATGGTGGCTGCATAATGGTCTGGGCTGTGTTTACACGGAATGGACTGTGTCCTGTGGTCCAACTGAACCGATATTTGACTGGAAATAGTTTCCAACAATTCATGGACTTCATGTTTCAAAAGAACGAGGGAATTTTTATGGATGACAATGCGCCGTGCCACCGTCCCACAATTGTTCGCGATTGCGATTGGTTTGAAGAATGTTGAGGACAATTCGAGCGAATGATTTGGCCACCAAGATCGCCCAACATGAATCCCATTGAACATTTATGGGGCATAAACGAGACGTCGGTTCGTGCATAAAATATTGCACTGGCAACGCTTCCGCAATTATAGACGGCTATAGAGGCACCATGGCTCAGTATTTCTGCAGGGGACTTCCAACGACTTGTTGAGTCCATGAAACGTCGAGCTGCTTCACTACGCCGGGAAAAAGGAGGTCCGACACGATGAAATACAATGAAACAAAAACAGCGTAATGAATGAATCTGTGCAACTGCAACTCAGTAAAATCTCGTCTTTCAGGCTGTGTCAATTCGAATAAAAATCTCGAGCTTCAGGTGGTTACCCCAATATCGTCCTCCGGTATAAAAGCCACAGATTATTGGAATCGAGTTTGCGAATGGTATAATTGTTCGGACAAGTTCAATGCGTATGTGAAGAGGCGGGAAGTTGATGAGTTGGTGAAAGATTCTTGTGGGGAAAGTAAACGGATGCGGAAAGTGAGGTGCAGTGCATGGCGTTCCAGGATCTGGACGGAGTGAGAGGATTTGGGTGGGGCAGGGATTCATGCAACATTTGTATCACAAGGTGTGGGACCAATCAAGGATTTATAGGTGTAGAAGACAGCGGAAGGACGCAATCCCCTAGTTCGGCCTGTCAGAAGTTTGTCTGTTGTGGTCTTTCTGTTGAATGATTAATAGATGATGTTTCCAGGTTAGTTACCAGTCGATTGTTAGTCAAAGATATTTTAGCATATTAGTTAACTGTACAGAAAAGTCATAAATGGCAAGATAGAAGTCATGGAGACAGAAAATGCGAGTGGTGTGTCCTATAAATTATTGCCGGGCCTTGGAAGAGTAGATCTTGAGGAGCCCATGATTACACAAGGAAGTAAACTGATTGAGGTAGTTTTGTAGGGATCGTTGAGATTTCTGGAGTGTAGGACAGAGAGTGAATGAAGCGGTGTCATCAGCACACTGGAAATGTTGATTGGTGGAGGTGGTTTGAGCATACCGCCTATATAGAAGAGATGGATGAGAGGAAATATGACAGAGTCTTGGAGCACACCTGCAATGGGATGGAAAGTGTGTGAATTGGTGTTGTTAATGGTGACAAAGATGAGTGGTTCGGGAGAAAGGATGCAGTAAAATGGACATAATTAATTGGAGGTGCGTAAGTCTGAAATTTGAGAAAGCGACCAGAATGCCGCAGGCTTCCTATAGGTCGAGACAGACAGAAATAGCGTATTTATGGGCAAGAAGTTGGTGGGATAGGAGATGGGTGAGGTGCAAGAGCTGTCATCATAAGAGAAGGTACGATTGAAGCAACACTAGGTAAGGAGGAGGTGTTGGTTCAGGTGTTGATGGATACGTCAGGAGACGGTGGATTTGAAGTCCTTGTTGAACATTGAGATGAGGTGGATGGGGCGGTAGGGGAAAGTATCAATAGGGGGTTTCTGTAGTTTAATGAAAAGTAATAATTTAGGTTTTCTACATCTCAGGATAATAACCTGTGGATAGGATAGTGGTATAAAGGGTTTTCCTTTATAAAGGGTGTTACAAAAAGGTACGGCCAAACTTTCAGGAAACATTCCTTACACACAAATAAAGAAAAGATTATATGTGGACATGTGTCCGGAAACGCTTAATTTCCATGTTATAGCGCACTTTAGTTTCGTCAGTCACCTACGCTCAATGGAGCACGTTATCATGATTTCATACGGGATACTCTACCTGTGCTGCTAGAACATGTGCCTTTACAAGTACGACACAACATGTGGTTCATGCACGATGGAGCTCCTGCACATTTCAGTCGAAGTGTTCGTACGCTTCTCAACGACAGATTCGGTGACCGATGGACTGGTAGAGGCGGGCCAATTCCATGGCCACCAAGCTCTCCGGACCTCAACCCTCTTGACTTTCATTTATGGGGGCATTTGAAAGCTCTTGTCTACGCAACCGATGTACCAAATGTAGAGACTCTTCGTGCTCGTATTGTGGACGACTGTGATACAATACGCCATTCTCCAGGGCTGCATCAGCGCATCAGGGATTCCATGCGACGGAGGGTGGATGCATGTATCCTCGCTAACGGAGGACATTTTGAACATTTCCTGTAACAAAGTGTTTGAAGTCACGCTGGTACGTTCTGTTGCTGTGTGTTTCCATTCGATGATTAATGAGATTTGAAGAGAAGTAATAAAATGAGCTCTAACATGGAAAGTAAGCGTTATCGGACACATGGCCACATAACATATTTTCTTTCTTTGTGTGTGAGGAATGTTTCCTGAAAGTTTGGCCGTACCTTTTTGTAACACCCTGTATAGGCAAGTTTGCAGCACCTGCCGCCAATCAGAGAGGGCCGAAATGACGCAAGCACGAAAGGTGAGTTGGGCAGCTCATAGCACTGTGGCCCGCTGCGGGACCAAGCGACGTCAAGTGGCGCGAGGGACAGGCGACACGGTTGAAATTGACGCTCCCGCTTCCCTACAAGTGTTAAGCATCCGGTTTTGCTTCTTTTCAATATCGAAAGTCCACCCCAATCCCTACTTAGCGCGTACCCCGGGCCTCCGTTGAAACTGCTGCTGTTTATTCCACTCTCAGCCATTTTCCACACAATACTCAACTCCGGCCGACTTTTCAAAATCCCTTTGTTTTATACGTCGCTTGTGCATGGTATAACGCAACTGTGCGAAGTGTTTAACACATATATACACTCCTGGAAATGGAAAAAAGAACACATTGACACCGGTGTGTCAGACCCACCATACTTGCTCCGGACACTGCGAGAGGGCTGTACAAACAATGATCACACGCACGGCACAGCGGACACACCAGGAACCGCGGTGTTGGCCGTCGAATGGCGCTAGCTGCGCAGCATTTGTGCACCGCCGCCGTCAGTGTCAGCCAGTTTGCCGTGGCATACGGAGCTCCATCGCAGACTTTAACACTGGTAGCATGCCGCGACAGCGTGGACGTGAACCGTATGTGCAGTTGACGGACTTTGAGCGAGGGCGTATAGTGGGCATGCGGGAGGCCGGGTGGACGTACCGCCGAATTGCTCAACACGTGGGGCGTGAGGTCTCCACAGTACATCGATGTTGTCACCAGTGGTCGGCGGAAGGTGCACGTGCCCGTCGGCCTGGGACCGGACCGCAGCGACACACGGATGCACGCCAAGACCGTAGGATCCTACGCAGTGCCGTAGGGGACCGCACCGCCACTTCCCAGCAAATTAGGGACACTGTTGCTCCTGGGGTATCGGCGAGGACCATTCGCAACCGTCTCCATGAAGCTGGGCTATGGTCTCGCACACCGTTAGGCCGTCTTCCGCTCACGCCCCAACATCGTGCAGCCCGCCTCCAGTGGTGTCGCGACAGGCGTGAATGGAGGGACGAATGGAGACGTGTCGTCTTCAGCGATGAGAATCGCTTCTGCCTTGGTGCCAATGATGGTCGTATGCGTGTTTGGCGCCGTGCAGGTGAGCGCCACAATCAGGACTGCATACGACCGAGGCACACAGGTCCAACACCCGGCATCATGGTGTGGGGAGCGATCTCCTACACTGGCCGTACACCACTGGTGATCGTCGAGGGGACACTGAATAGTGCACGGTACATCCGAACCGTCATCGAACCCATCGTTCTACCATTCCTAGACCGGCAAGGGAACTTGCTGTTCCAACAGGACAATGCACGTCCGCATGTATCCCGTGCCACCCAACGTGCTCTAGAAGGTGTAAGTCAACTACCCTGGCCAGCAAGATCTTCGGATCTGTCCTCGATTGAGCATGTTTGGGACTGGATGAAGCGTCGTCTCACGCGGTCTGCTCGTCCAGCACGAACGCTGGTCCAACTGAGGCGCCAGGTGGAAATGGCATGGCAAGCCGTTCCACAGGACTACATCCAGCATCTCTACGATCGTCTCCATGGGAGAATAGCAGCCTGCATTGCTGCGAAAGGTGGATATACACTGTACTAGTGCCGACATTGTGCATGCTCTGTTGCCTGTGTCTATGTGCCTGTGGTTCTGTCAGTGTGATCATGTGATGTATCTGACCCCAGGAATGTGTCAATAAAGTTTCCCCTTCCTGGTACAATGAATTCACGGTGTTCTTATTTCAATTTCCAGGAGTGTATGATGCCGCATTTACAAGGGCCACCTTACGCACTGGATACATGGAGAACTATGAGGTCTTTAACAGGGCACGGCGTGTCTCGTATCTTGGGTTGGACCGGAACACTGGTCTCAGTCTGCATCTCCACAGCGCACGTCCTAGCTTGCCCCATAATTTGGCAGCAAAGCAGCTGGCTTGGATTCTTCTGCCGACTCACGGGGTGTCCTTCTTAGGTGGCACCTAAAAGCGTTTCCAAAGTCTCTCTTGCTATAATTATTCTCTCTGAACATATGTCTCAAATACTGCATTTCAGGCTTTTTCTCTGTGTACTGAAATGTGCATGAAGCAAAGACAGATGATTGACATTTGCAGGGAAGCGGGTGCGTTAGTTTGAATTGAGGTGCTGGCCCCCCGCGCTACTTGGCATCACTCGGTCCCATGACTAGACGGAGCTGCTATGAGGTGCCCGATTCACCTTCCTTACATGCGTCGTTTTGGCCCTCTCTCATTTGTGGCAGAGACTGCAGTCGTGTCTATATGAGCGGAAAACCGTGGCAGCCCTGGCGGTGTTTGAATCCATCCTGTCCTGACACATCCATCAACATCGAAGCAACATCACCTTAGTCCCATTAACCAGTGTGGCTTCTGTCCCAACTTCTCCTCTGACGACCAGTTTTGTAGCTCACCCATCTCCTGTCCCATCAGCTCAACTCCTATAAATCCGCTAGTTTTGTCTCCCTCGACCTAAAGGAAGCCTGTAACTTTGCATGGTATTCTAGTCTCCTTTTGAAACTTCAGACCTATGCACTTCCAACTATAGCTGCCTTATTGCATCCTTCCTATATATTCGCCCATCCTTTGTCACTATGAACAGTGTCTATTCCTGTACCTTCCATCCTACTGCAGTAGTGCTCCAAGGCTTTGTCCCCTCTCCTCTCCTTTATCTCCTCTACACTGCTGATATGCCCAAACCATCTCCACTACTCCATCTCCTTCAGTGTGCTGATGGCATTGCTTCCATCGCCCTCTACCCTAAACTCAGAAATCTCAGTGATACCTCCAAATCCAACTAAGTCATTTAATTTCCTGATGTAACCAATGGCTCCTCAAGAACAATCCAACCAAAACCCAGATAATAGTCATAGGACAAACCACCCGCACCTTCCGTCTCCATGAAGTCTACCTTACCATTTATGAGGCGTTCTATCTAGTTAACTAATACCGGATACTCAAATATATTGGACAAACCTTCTATTGGCAACTAATGTAGAAACCTCATCTACCAACCATCCAGAAGAAATGCCATTATAGACTAAAACTACTAAAACTACTAACAGGCTGAACTAGGGGATTACCCCTTCACTACTCTCCCACACCTACGAAATCCTGATCCAACCCATCCTCTGCTATCCAAATGTATCATGGATAACTGCCTCACCAGAATACTAAAGGTAGCTCCAAATCCCCGAATGCTATGTACTTCGTCTCGCTTTCTGCATCGTTGTTATATTTTTAAACATGCTCTTGCCTGAAAAGCAGAGTATTGTACTGGTGACACGCCCCCCCCCCCCCTTATGGGGTGTATGGGGTGAGGGGTGTCAAACTAACAAACGAGAAAAGAACCATCGCCCGCAATCAGCCGTTTTTAGTTCTGTCGACGATGGCGAAGACAGCCATTGAAAGCTTGAGTTGAGATTTGTATTCGAATTGATGTGGCTTGAAAACCGAGAAGATTTTATTCAGACGGCGGGTTCCATTTAAACACTGCATGGAATCCTGTGATAAAAAAATTTGTCGAACTGAGTAGTCGGCGTCGTTCTGGGATTTTACCGTTTGAAGACGGTCGATCCGATATCTATTAAACGACCTTTCACCACGAGGGCGCTCGAAGCAGCGAACAGATTTGTATCAAAAGCGCATGTGCTAAAGCAACATATGCACAGTGACAATTAGGTATAGTGTACTTTCGCCACTACACACTTGGAGATGCCGCGCGGTGTAGCCGCGTGGTCTTGGGCACCTTGCCACGGTTCCCGCGGCTCTCCCCGTCGGAGGTTCGAGTCCTCCCTCGGACATGGGTGTGTGTGTTCTTATTAGCCTAAGGTAGTTTAAGTTAAACTAAGTAGTGTGTAAGCCTTGGGACGACCTCAGCAGTTTGGTCCTGCAGAAACTTACCACTACCACCATCACCTGGAGATGGGCATAAGACTTCACACAAAAATATCTTTGCAACAAGTTACTGACAACCGGCAGTTGGCCCCAAATCTCATGAAACAACATTATAATGCGATTTGTGAACGAGAAATCCGCTGCGTAATGTTTCCCTGTATACAGAAAGATGACGACGTTGTTGTTGTTGTTGTTGTGGTCTTCAGTCCTGAGACTGGTTTGATGCAGCTCTCCATGCTACTCTATCCTGTGCAAGTTTCTTCATCTCCCAGTACCTACTGCAACCTACATCCTTTTGAATATGCTTAGTGTATTCATGTTTTGATCTCCCTCTACGATTTTTACCTTCCACGCTGCCCTCCAATACTAAATTGGTGATCCTTTGATGCCTCAGAACATGTCCTACCAACCGATCCCTTCTTCTAGTCAAGTTGTGCCACAAACATCTCTTCTCCCCAATCCTATTCAATACTTCCTCATTAGTTATGTGAGCTATCCATCTAATCTTCAGCATTCTTCTGTAGCACCACATTTCGAAAGCTTCTATTCTCTTCTTGTCCAAACTATTTATCGTCCATGTTTCACTTCCATACATGGCTACACTCCATACAAATACTTTCAGAAATGACTTCCTGACACTTAAATCTATATTCGATGTTAACATATTTCTCTTCTTCAGAAACACTTTCCTTGCCGTTGCCAGTCTATATTTTATATCCTCTCTACTTCAACCATCATTAGTTATTTTGCTCCCCAAATAGCAAAACTCCTTTACTATTTTAAGTGTCTCATTTCCTAATCTAATTCCCTCAGCACCACCCGACTTAATTCGACTACATTCCATTATTCTCGCTTTGCTTTTGTTGATATTCATCTTATATCCTCCTTTAGGACACTATCCATTCCGTTCAACTGCTCTTCCAAGTCCTTTGCTGTCTCTGACAGAATTACAATATCATCGGCAAACCTCAAAGTTTTTATTAATTCTCAATGGCCGGCCGGAGTGGCCGTGCGGTTCTAGACGCTACAGTCTGGAACCGAGCGACCGCTACGGTCGCAGGTTCGAATCCTGCCTCGGGCATGGATGTGTGTGATGTTCTGAGGTTAGTTAGGTTTAATTAGTTCTAAGTTCTAGGCGACTGATGACCTCAGAAGTTAAGTCGCATAGTGCTCAGAGCCATTTTGAACTTCTCCATGGATTTTAATACCTACTCCGAATTTTTCTTTTGTTTTCTTCACTGCTTGCTCAACATAAAGATTGATAACATCGGGGAAAGGCGTTAATGATACCTAATTTTTGCGATTGCACTGAAAAACTAATCAGTTCATATTCAATCTTGTAGTACACTTTACGGCTGTTTGATGTGGTATGTCGTCTTACGATATTTCAATTTGCGTATACAAAACTTTGGTGGCAACAATCTGTACATGCGTTCGGATGAAGTCCAGAGATTGAGGTTTAGGTCTTACTTGGTTTTCTTAAATCACTGTAGGGTATACCAAGAAGGTTAGATAAAGAAGGCCACAGATGGTTTAATGCACCATTTTTGGCAATTCGAGCTTCTGTTGTGTCATTAATGAACTCGATGACAACAAGATGTTATACAGTGATACCAAGATCTAAAACCGTCATTTACGATACCAAAATAAATCATAAGGTGTCGTGGACCAAAGTGATATTCAGAGCAGCCTTCATCAGTCTACTCTAAATAAGGCCACTTAGTGGCATTGCAGCGCGATGGCCAGCACTCGCAGCCATACGCGACGCGAGCAGCCGCTCTGCAGGCGTCTGTCGCCTGGCACTAACAACGTCTACAGTCGAGACGGCTAAGTTGATCCTTCACAGTTGTAGTGGGCTGAGAGCTGTAGCTTCACGTGCCCGCCTCAGCTAAGCACATAACACGATATCGTAAACGTCTCTATGGCGACGCCCCGGTGTTGTCACAGCTCTATTTTGGCTACTACACTCCTGGAAATTCAAATAAGAACGCCGTGAATTCATTGTCCCAGGAAGGGGAAACTTTATTGACACATTCCTGGGGTCAGATACATCACATGATCACACTGACAGAACCACAGGCACATAGACACAGGCAACAGAGCATGCACAATGTCGGCACTAGTACAGTGTATATCCACCTTTCGCAGCAATGCAGGCTGCTATTCTCCCATGGAGACGATCGTAGAGATGCTGGATGTAGTCCTGTGGAACGGCTTGCCATGCCATTTCCACCTGGCGCCTCAGTTGGACCAGCGTTCGTGCTGGACGTGCAGACCGTGTGAGACGACGCTTCATCCAGTCCCAAACATGCTCAATGGGGGACAGATCCGGAGATCTTGCCGGCCAGGGTAGTTGACTTACACCTTCTAGAGCACGTTGGGTGGCACGGGATACATGCGGACGTGCATTGTCCTGTTGGAACAGCAAGTTCCCTTGCCGGTCTAGGAATGGTAGAACGATGGGTTCGATGACGGTTTGGATGTACCGTGCACTATTCAGTGTCCCCTCGACGATCACCAGTGGTGTACGGCCAGTGTAGGAGATCGCTCCCCACACCATGATGCCGGGTGTTGGCCCTGTGTGCCTCGGTCGTATGCAGTCCTGATTGTGGCGCTCACCTGCACGGCGCCAAACACGCATACGACCATCATTGGCACCAAGGCAGAAGCAACTCTCATCGCTGAAGACGACACGTCTCCATTCGTCCCTCCATTCACGCCTGTCGCGACACCACTGGAGGCGGGCTGCACGATGTTGGGGCGTGAGCGGAAGACGGCCTAACTGTGTGCGGGACCGTAGCCCAGCTTCATGGAGACGGTTGCGAATGGTCCTCGCCGATACCCCAGGAGCAACAGTGTCCCTAATTTGCTGGGAAGTGGCGGTGAGGTCCCCTACGGCACTGCTTAGGATCCTACGGTCTTGGCGTGCATCCGTGCGTCGCTGCGGTCCGATCCCAGGTCGACGGGCACGTGCACCTTCCGCCGACCACTGGCGACAACATCGATGTACTGTGGAGACCTCACGCCCCACGTGTTGAGCAATTCGGCGGTACGTCCACCCGGCCTCCCGCATGCCCACTATACGCCCTCGCTCAAAGTCCGTCAACTGCACATAAGGTTCACGTCCACGCTGTCGCGGCATGCTACCAGTGTTAAAGACTGCGATGGAGCTCCGTATGCCACGGCAAACTGGCTGACACTGACGGCGGCGGTGCACAAATGCTGCGCAGCTAGCGCCATTCGACGGCCAACACCGCGGTTCCTGGTGTGTCCGCTGTGCCGTGCGTGTGATCATTGCTTGTACAGCCCTCTCGCAGTGTCCGGAGCAAGTATGGTGGGTCTGACACACCGGTGTCAATGTGTTCTTTTTTCCATTTCCAGGAGTGTACTTCCGCCTGCAAGCTTTTGCGTTTCGCAGTTGAAAGCTGGAAATAGCTCTGTTAGGTGCCAGGGATCATCTTACACCGACTCAACTGCAGTACACCCTGCCATTGGTGTCCACCGCAAACCTATATCTCCCTTAGAACTAAAACCCGGTGTCTCTAATCTGGATCTTCTTTACCTGCGAACTCGTTTATTCCGAAGCACCTGGTTCATTCACAGTTTATAGTATCGCATATTAATTTTCAGTTCCTATCTCCTGTTTATCATTGCGCCTCCCCTACAACCTGTGACCTAGAGAAACCTGTTGTCAGTCGCACATCGGTCATTTTCATTTGATGCAACTTATTATACTGTATTACAAAATACCTCGTTTTATTGAAGCATTTTTTATCACATTGAGTTCAGGTTATGAAACAGTTAAGATCACTCATGTGAACTAAGAACAGTAGGCCTACATTTATTGCGAGAGTGGGCCTTCAGATTTCGCTCGTTTCTCTTTGTCTGTGACTCCTCAGAGCTACATTGCTTTTCACGGACCGCTTCTTGTCCAGCCGTGGTCAAGCTGTAGTCTATCAAATACTTTTAACGTGTGTGGCGTGTTGCACAAGGTAATTCAGTGTATAATGTATTCCACTGGTTCTCGAGAGGAGTAAGGGACAAACGCAAGTTACGCCGTTTGCAAATCGTTTCAAATCGTCAGTATCCAGTAGTATCTGCCGGATCTGTTTGAGGCAGAGCGACGTCATACTCACTGGACTCTATGTCTGTGAAATACCTGTCATCATAACATAACTACTCTGCAATATCTCAAACGTCCAGCATGTTGTCTGCAGCTAAGCATAACATTGCATCTTTCTCCATCTCCTGCTACATTTCGGTCATTCATATGAGCAACAAGCTACACAGGAAACTGCATGAGGTACATGACGTAGCATTCAAATAGCTATTGTACTGTATTGTATGTTAACCGGGGGCCTAGAAACGATGGAGAGGTTCCGTCCTCGCCGCAGCCGCCGTGGTCCACAGCCCCACGACGACTACCGCAGTCCACTTCACCCCTCACCCCTCCGCCGCCCCACACCGAACCACTCTTTCAGGGTTATTGTGCGGTTCGGCCCACGGTGGACCCCCCAGGGAACGTCTCACACCAGACGAGTGTAACCCCTATGTTTGTGTGGTAGACTAATGGTGGTGTACGTGTACGTGGAGAAAATGTTTGCGCAGTAATGGCCGACATAGTGTAGCTGAGGCGCAATAAGGGGAACCAGCCCGCATTCGCCGGGGCAGATGGAAAACCGCCTAAAAACTATCCACAGACTGACTGGCTCACCGGACCTTGACACAAGTCCGCCGGGCGGATTTGTACCGGAGTCCAGGCACTCCTTCCCAATCCGAAAAGCCGTGCGTTAGTCCGCACGGCTAACCGGGCGGGCATTCAAATAGGTAATAAAACTTTCCTCTTGTCGTAGTTTCTCTCTTGGTAATTCCCAGCTGTCTTCCTCCTGTTCAACCACGAACTAGCATTTCTGTTGCATTTTTCACATCTAGCTTACTGACGGCTATGTCTTTCCTTGTCTCGTTTAATTTGACCTCTATTACCTTTTCTTTCACTATCGCTTTTGACGATTTTTGACTGTGATTAATTTTTCTATCCATATCCGCAAATCAAACCTATTTAAAATGTAATTATTATTGTATATAATTTATATGTGCATAAAGAGACTCTCTGCTGCAATATTTTTATATGCAAGAGAGCTCTAGATGTCCTAATACTGCCAGATAAAATACGTAAATAAATGAATATATCCACTTGTATAGCAGACGCTAAGCTGCTACTTGAGGGAAATGTAAGGAATGGTGTAACATGTGCATTAATGCTGAAACGAATCAATTCTATGTATTT
Organism: Schistocerca piceifrons; assembly: GCF_021461385.2. Classification (NCBI taxonomy): domain Eukaryota; kingdom Metazoa; phylum Arthropoda; class Insecta; order Orthoptera; family Acrididae; genus Schistocerca; species Schistocerca piceifrons. The sequence continues at coordinate 771,282,574 of NC_060138.1, forward strand.
TTAAGCTGACATTGTATATTTGTATAAAAAGTTCGTTGAAGTGTTCTATGGAACACGTTACTAACTAAGGAACGAAACCGCTTACAAAATTGCCATTTGAAAAATTTTTGGGTACTAATCTCAGGTGTCTTACGAAGCCCTTAAAAGAAAAAGGTAAGGAAGGTTAAAATTAGGAGTGAGATTCGTTTCGATTTAGTTTAGACAGCGTGTGAGCCACACGCACATGTTCACATTACGGAAATTGGAGACGGTACCGTAATGACACCTCGCAACGAGGGTAACGCGAAGCACAAAATTCAAATGTTATAACAACAAGTGTGTTAATTTTGTCACCTTATATCCCAAGTAATGACCATGAGGATAAAACTGGAGAAATATGGACAGGTACGAAGTACTGACAATCTTTTTCCAAACCGCTAATGGAACAAGAGGGGGGTGGGGGGGTTGGGGGTAAGTGAATGGCGGGGATAATGGGATTACCAAGGTACCGTCCACCGCACACCATATTGTAACTTACAGACTACTGGTGTATGTGTAAATCCACACAGTTCTTTAATGACTTCCTGTGGTTGTTAGTGTGGTTTCTTTAACAAAGAAATAACCTACATATGTTTACAAGTGCTGCTCGAACTGGTTCAAATGGCTCTGAGCACTATGCGACTTAACATCTGAGGTCATTAGTCCCCTAGAACTTAGAACTACTTAAACCTAATCAACCTAAGAACATCACACACATCCATGACCGAGGCAGGATTCGAACCTGGGACCGTAGCGGTCGCGTGATTCCAGACTGAAGCGCCTAGAACCGCTCGGTCAAAGCGGCCGGCGCTGCTTGAACTCTGATTATTTTGATGAGTAGTCTTTTACATTTATTTGTGTCACGAAATCGAACACACTGCCACTAGGTGGAAGCATAATTCTACCTCAATACAGGGGCATTACGTTTTATTTTTTTTCTAAGAGTGAAGCATATTATTTGTAAACTCTAAGTCTACTTCCACGCTCTGCGGATTAGCTTGAAGCACGAGGCAGAGGTTTGTTTATATTGTACGATATATTTCTTCCCGTTTCATTTACGGAAATAGCGTGTGAAGAATAACTAGATGTGCGCCTCTGTTCAACCTCTTGTCTGCCTAACTATACCTGCGCGATGTCTATGATGGGTAGATACATAGGGGTTGAAGAATATTGGCAGTTTCCGCCCTCAACGGTGCTTTTGAAGATTTATGAACGATTATCACGAGATCAACAGCGTTTTCTCCGGGTGTCTCCTAGTTAACATTGTTTAATAATCTGTCATATCCTTTCACCAATAAAACTAGCCAGTGGGCTTTCGCACAAACCTACCCTGGATACGCGCTGTTAATGTACCTGTTAGTTCGACTTAATTCAGTCCATTACACTTCAGCTGTTTGTAAAACGTGTACTAGTCCACAGCCAATGCCTTTACGTAATTAACCTGTGTCGGTATGTAGACGCCCAATGAAGACTGTAAACTATCATTTGTTATGTAAAGAGTTTATATTTATGCTAAATGATGGCCCTACAGACTTCAAAAGGGTCGTGGAATAGTGACACTGTAATTTAATTTTTGTGACCAAGTAATGTATGCATGTTATGAAAGTCAAAGCTAACGTAAGTTCTATTGTTTATTATGGGCACTCACACGAAACGAGTGCAGAGTGGCACTGAAGTATAACGCGAACATGCTTCAAACATTCTATTCACTGAGAGATTATCGCAAAAAACATGAAACAATTACAAGGAACCTATAGATATGTTACTACATTGTTAGCACACTGATCCGTTTCCACGATCTGATGACAGTGATTGACAAAATTTGAGTTCGTAAAATTAAGAATGTCAGAAGGGCGTCTTCCTCCTGCTCATTAAAAGTCTGATTTTCACTGAGTACATTGCGACCTATACACGCCGAAGCCAATTGCATATGTTACCTTTTTTTAATAGCGTTATTGTGTTGACCGCCAGCGCTGATGTTGGCAGCCAGTGTGTCATACTGCGAATCCCGAAAAGCTACCTGACGCTGACTTTACGTCGTGCTCCAGTTAGAGCTGCAAAGTGAAATACTTCTTCTCACACCGAATTCTGGGAGCGTAATTCGAAGTGATTCACTAGCAGCGGACGAAGTGTCACCTTAGTTCTCCTGTATTTCCTTGTAACATTCACCCATTCTTCGAGAGCCAGTCCTAGCCTCTCACAAGCAGTTTCAGTGACAAGTGCCATGTCTCCTGGAGCGTCCTCCCACTTTTCAATAATTTTCCATAAGAAGTACGTCAGACGAGGCTGACCTACGAAATTCCAGGATTTTCTCACCCAGAGGCCTACAGCTAAAGAAAGGGAAGTGTTATGGCTTTGTTTTGGCTCTATCGTATTGGTGCCTCAAAAGAGCGAGTTAGCATATTGTTTCCTACGACCCTCCATTCAAACACTTTTACTTGAAATCAGATATGAACAAATGAAAAAAGTAATCAATTACACAGTAACTATGAATTATAGATCACAATAGCAAAACCTTTTTTTTATAAAAGTAAACACGATAGTGAATTCACAAATACTCTAGTACTTTACAAAGAAACCCATAAGTAATAAGTTGAGACTCCCACTTTTACAATAATTCAATCATATTATCAATTACAAAATCGTGTAAATGATAACATTGTAAGTAAATGACATAGCATAACATTGAGAAACAATTGAATTATATTGTGTTAAAACAAATAAATGTGAGGGACATTAAAAACAAACTTTACAAATAATTCGAGAACAGTTTTGCTGAAAAAGAGAGAACGTTCGTATGTAATTCACAAAACTCCTTTTCCTACACTCAATTAGGGATAGCACACGACACACAGGACGACACCTTTTCTCGTACTTTTGGAGACACATGCTTAACACACTTATTATAGGGACAATGATTCATTTCACCTCGTCTGTGGAGGGCAAAGGTCAAGTTGCTCAGTGAAAAAGAGTAACCTTGTCCTTGCGTCTTGGTGAAGAGAAATTCGTTACCGTCGCTGTTGTTCTCCGTCGCATCTCATCTGTTAGCTGGCGTGGGCATATTCAAGGCTCATTACTGAGGAGCCAGATTCTCAATATGACGTCCCATTAGCATATACATACGTCTTCTTCGTCGGCTAGACTGCAGGACTCCACTGTGGGAGTGGATTGGTATTGCTTTTAGAACATTCATCAAGAAGCTCTATTGGTTGTTCGTCTTCTGCACGTACTAGTGAAGAGCGTAGTTTGAGGTTTCATAAGGATATGATGCAGGAAAATAGCTGTGGTATGTGATATTGGAATGGGATTACCGGATGCGTCGTTTGATCCTGTAGTTCACGGTATGGCACAAAGGATCGGGTAAACAGTGGTATCGGGTTATGCATTTTTAGCTCAAGTTCATATGATGCCAGCTCGTGTCGCTGCTTGACTTCCGCTGATGGTTGGAGAATTGCCAAACTCTTCCGTCGGCGAATGTCGTATCCCTTCTACCCCGCCGTCGAGGTCTGCCTTTGTGGGTGAGTCGCAGTCTCCATTGTTGTCTAGCTGTGAGGAAACTGGTCTGTAAGGACGACACGCCCCTCCACGCTTTGTTAAGTATGGTAAAGGTCCCGGAAAGGGGGCAACAATAAGCCTTTGTCGGAGAATGCAGACAATACGGCGCCAGTCTGCAGGTAGGAGAGCAATATATTGCTGAACAGTATGCAGACTATGTAAAACCTACAGGTATTTATGGCTCTATGCTCTTGGCAGAACGAGGCATACGAGGTTGAAGATTCTATAAGTGTGAGACTGTAACTTCCTAATCCCAAAAATACCTGTACCGGCCCCTCATGTGTATATAGCAGATAGGAACCGCAGGAGGGTCGAAATTAGACTCATTAGACCTTACATTTACATCTACATTTATACTCCGCAAGCCACCCAACGGTGTGTGGCGGAGGGCACTTTAAGTGCCACTGTCATTACCTCCCTTTTCTGTTCCAGTCGCGTATGGTTTGCGGAAGAACGACTGTCTCAAAGCCTCCGTACGCGCTCGAATCTCTCTAATTTTACATTCGTGATATCCGCGGGAGGTATAAGTAGGGGGAAGCAATATATTCTATACCTCATCCAGAAGCGCACCCTCTCGAAACCTGGCGAGCAAGCTACACCGCGATGCAGAGCAGACAAAGGGAAGTGGAATTATTTATGAAATTGCCTTGTATATACAACGGCTCTATGTCCTTCAATATGTTGTTTTTCTTTTATAAATACTAAATTCTTTGGTTCAGTGGCCTAAAATCATACAAAGAGATAAAATATTCTATATTTATTTACTACTTATAATAATAGGAACAGATTACAAGGTGGACGTTTAGTCCTTTACGATAACTTATAGATGCACTCGAGTGTACTATTCTATAATTTAACATGCCTTAACCCTTCATTATCGTCGTACTGGAATAATCGTACATGCTTTCATGCCCTTATGTGATTTTATCCTAATACGATTTTTAACATAAGAAGCTGGATCAAATTGCATACTCCCAATCATGCTATTTTCTATCTATATCCTTTTATGTACGCCACCTAACTAACTGACGCTCGATTTTTTGTATGGTACCTTCCGCTTATTACTCCTTATGTATCCTTCTCTCGTACTGGGTGTAGATTTTGCCTCACACTAACTCACAACAAAGAAAATAAAAACACAAACAAACAAATCCTCATCTCTGAATTATTCAAATGTGGTGTCAAACAAACGTTAGAAGAATAATTTTAAATAAAAATTTAAAATATAGAGACGATTTCTCTGTTTCTGTGTAAGTTCCTTTGTAAGTCTTTATTTTGCGTGACACGTTTCTCTTCTGCCATCGGATATTTCGTCAATAGGTATTTCCTTCCCATCTTATTCCTCCTTTTCGAACTTACGTCAATGGCGTCGTATTCATCTATATAAGAAAATAAAGTAATTGAAACGTCAGTCATTCTTTGTTTAAATTGGTATTGTATGTTTATAACACAATTCTTGGTTGATGGACATCCACCATCTGTCAAACCACATTGTATAGTTTCTGTTTCCAGCTGTCCTTAACATTCCATTTCTTCCAGCACCCACAGGCTCCTATACAATTATAAGTAAACGTTCCCAAATTCTTTCCTCCCGAATTGTTTAATATTCAGCACAAACGCAACTTTGCGCGGACTACATAATTTTTCTTTCCTTCCGCACCTATATTCGGATGCAAAGGCTCCTCGGCGTCACCCTGCTAGTCTTTCCACTCTATTAATCTGTGTCCAAATGTAACCTCGACGTGAACCGTAATACCACATCAACCCTACTTCCCTTCATTCTAAGAACAGCCCTATGTTACATCAACCGCATAGTCGCTCTCGGTACACTGAGTAGCAGAAACCTTCCCCATGTTATTCCCAATTATCATAAAAGATAACCTAGTCTTTCCCCTCTTTGTTACCATCTACTTACTTCTTTGATCTTCACATTCATCGTGAAACCCCAATTTTCCTTCCCCAAATGAAAGAATGTTACTGACCTCATTCAGTAACGGTTCACTTCCTCACTATGCCTAGACACCTTTTACAACTCTACTATTTTTTAGCGGCCGTGACTATTTTAACTACTGAATAAATTGCAGCTGTGACAGAAGAAAACATAAAAAAGTCTAAGTTATCAATCACTTGTCCTCTGAATTACTAATTTGTCCTTTGTGTCCGAAATGATTTATCCAACCACATGTCTTCCACATGAGATAAATGATATAAAAGAAAGTGTAACATCAACCTATGTTCCATTATGCAAGGTCGATTACCTCCACCTTGCATTTAAATTCTTCATTTGTTTGTTCCACATGCAAACTCCCTCTTACTCCATGAAGGAGTTGACGTTCGTTGCTGGTTGGTGACTGCAACTGATTTTCCTGTTTTCGTCGATTCAAGTTCCAACGCGTTCTCGTGAGAAATTCTGCCAATTTACATGGATCCATCATAGACCGAGAGGAATTTGTGGCACACCGCTTTTCGTTTGTTCGAGAGGCGGTGGGAATATAGCAGTACCTTATGTCCTAATGGGCATTGTCTAATCCTCGCTTTTTTGCCTGCTCTTTCCTTTCTTTTCATGGCTGCCGCCTTGAGATGGATTAGCGCTTGTTTGACAATGTTTTCATGTCCTTCCTTTTCTCTCGGCGGGTAGGCCATTACTTCTCTCATCCGAGTTCGTGGTTGTCGGTTCTTCAGTATCATTATGGGCGGATGCTTGGTGCAGCTGTGTGGCCACTCATTCATGACATCCTGAAAGTCTGGTAAGGAAACGTCCTAGTTCTTGTGCTATTTCAAGAATAGACTTCCTAAATCACACATAATACTCGCTGCAGGTTTAGATGCAGGTCTGTAGCATGAAATTAAAGGAGTCTAATCCTGTAACTTTTTAACTTTTCCAACCATATTGCGATCGAAACTGTGGACCGCCAAGAAACCACTCTCGAATGATTTCGAAACCGACACTGCTGCTGTTTTGTCCAATGGACTGAGTGCTACGTATTCTGAAGCTAGTTCTATAACAACAAAAACATAACAAAAACCTTGTTTTGAACCCGGCAGGGGCCTAGGACGTCACAGGCCTCAAGCTGCTTTAATTTCTTTGGAATAATTGGAAACATAGGAGCCTGCCTACCTTGTGTCGTGAGTTTACCATTTAGGCAGACCTTACAATTAGCCAATACCTTTCTAATCCTCCATTTCATATTCTTGAATTTACATAATGCCTTTAATTACAAAAAGCATTTTCTAGGACCAAAGTGAGCGTAGCTCAAATGAATGTATCATATCGTATGGTCGATAAAATCTTCTGGAAGGCAGAGCAGTCACAAGGCCTCGTTTGTCTTCCTTCTATAGAATAATATACCTTTTCTCAATAAGTAGTACTGCCTGATATTCGTTTGGCTCTTGTCCTCCCATCTGTTCTTCATGGCTAGTAGTAGTGGGTCTCTGACTTGCCTTCTTGCGATGTCCTTTAGTGACCTGACTATGAGGTCTTTCCTGACTACCTTTTTAAAATAAAGCAAACTGAAGTGATTTTCTTCAGCATTCTTTTTTATATCTTCCGTGAACCATTCTGGAAACCATGATAATACGCCTGTCACAACATTCGTCGAACCAGGTACGTATGTTATTGAAAAATAAATCTCCTGAAGATATAAGAGCCATCTGGTAAGACGATCATGTGCCAGTACAGTCATAAGCAGAAACTCTAATGTTTTATGGTCGGTAGACTCTTATTTTTCTCCCCAAAGAAAAATAACGAAATTTCTGGAAGGCACACACTACTGCCAACGCCCCTAGTTCTGTCACGGAATAGTTCCGTTCACTCTTAGTTAGCACCCTACTTCCGAACGCTATTGTTTTCCTAATCATTCTGCCATCCTCTTCTTTTTGTTGAAAGTCCTCCACACCAAGCCCCCTCTTTACCGAGTCTGTGATTATGCAGTAATCTTGCCACATATCTGGATGAACCAGAACTGGTGCATTAATCAGGGATGACTTTAAAGCTTGGAATTCTTCATTTGCCGTAGCGTTCCATACCCAAGGCGTATTCTCTCCTGTCAACGAACACAGGCGTGGGGTCGCTAATATTTCAATCTTCACAATTATTTTTAAAAAAAGCTTCTCAGTCTTTTCCTGGTGTTTAGAGAAAGGAGTTTGGCAATTACTTCAGTATTCTCCGGATAAAGTCCTATTGCAAATGCTGAGATCGTGTGTCCCGAAGACTTTACACGTAGTGATTCAAAGCATGAATGGTTTAGACTGACAGCAACGCCATGACTTTTCAGCGTGGTCTGGAGTGTCCTCAATACCTTAATGTGCTTTTTCCATGAGCTTTCAGCTACCAGTATATCATGCTCGTAGCTGGTGATATGTTTCTTTAAGGTATCAGCCAATACGCTATCCAAACAACGGATAAAAGTAACTTACGATGTATTTAACTCAAACGGCAGACATCAACATCTACATCTACATCTCCATCTACATGCATACTCCGAAGATCACATTTAAGTGCCTAGCAGAGGGTTCATCGAACCACATTCACAATTCTCTATTATTCCAATCTCGTATAGAGCGCGGAAAGAATGAACACCTATATCTCTCCGTACGAGCTCTGATTTCCCTTATTTTATCGTTGTGATCGTTCCTCCCTATGTAGGTCGGTATCAACAAAATATTTTCGCATTCGCAGGAGAAAGTTGGTCATTGGAATTTCGTGAGAAGTTTCCGTCGCAACGAAAAATGCCTTTCTTTTAATGATGTCCAGCCTAAATCCTGTACCATTTCTGTGACACTCTCTCCCATATTTCGCGATAATACAAAACGTGCTGCCTTTCTTTGAACTTTTTCGATGTACTCCGTCAGTCATATCAGGTAAGGATTCCACAGCGCGGAGGAGCATTCTAATAGAGGGCGGACAAGCGTAGTGTAGGCAGTCTCCTTAGTAGGTCTGTTACATTTTCTAAGTGTCCTGCCAATAAAACGCAGTCTTTGGTTAGCCTTCCCCCACAACATTTCTGTGTGTTCCTTCCAATTTAAGTTGTTCGTAATTGTAATACCTAGGTGCTTAGTTGAATTTACGGCTTTTAGATTAGACTGATTTATCGTGTAACCGAAGTTTAACGGATTCCTTTTAGCACTCATGTAGATGACCTCACACTTTTCGTTATTTGGGGTCAACTACCACTTTTCGCACCATTCCGATATTTTTTCTGAATCGATTTGCAGTTTGTTTTGATCTTCTCGTGACTTTATTAGTCGCTAAACGACAGCGTGAACTGCAAACAACCTTAGACGGCTGCTCAGATTGTTTCCCAAATCGTTTATACAGATATGGAACAGCAAAGGGTCTATAACACTACCTTGGAGAACGCCAGAAATCACTTCTGTTTTACTCGGTGACTTTCCGTCAGTTAATACGAACTGTGACCTCTCTGACAGGAAATCACAAGTCCAGTAACATAACTGAGACGATATTCCATAAGCAGGCAAATTCACTTCGAGCCGCTTGTGTGGTACAGTGTCAAAAGCCTTCCGGAAATCCAGAAGTACGGAATCGATCTGAAATCCCTTGCCAATAGCACTCAACACTTCATGTGAATAAAGAGCTAGTTGTGTTTCTCAGGAACGATGTTTTCTAAACCCATGTTGACTGTGTGTCACTAGACAGTTTTCTTCAAGGTAATTCATAATGTTCGAACAGAATATATGTTCCAAAATCCTGCTGCATATCGACATTAACGATATGGGTCTGTAATTTAGTGGATTACTCCTACTACCTTTCTTGAATATTGGTGTGACCTGTGCAACTTTCGAGTCTTTGGGTACGGATCTTTCGTCGAGCGAACGGTTGTATATGATTGTCAAGTATGGAGCTTATGCATCAGCATACTCCGAATGGAGCCTAATTGGTATACAGTCTGGACCAGAAGACTTGCTTTTATTGATTTAAGTTGCTTCACTACTCCGAGGATATTTACTTCTACGTTACTCATGTTGGCAGCTGTTCTCGATTTTAATTCTGGAATATGTACTTCGTCTTCTTTTGTGAAGGCATTTCGGTGGGCTCAGTTTAGTAACTCTGCTTTGGCAGCACTGTCTTCGATAGTATCTCCATTGCAATCGTACAGAGAAGGCGTTGATTGTTTCTTGCCGCAAACATAAGACCAGAATCTCTTTGGATTTTGTGCCAGGTTTCTAGACAAAGTTTCGTTGTGGAAACTGTTATAAGTATCTCACATTGAAGTCCGCGCTAAATTTCGAGTTTCTGTAAAAGATCGCCAATCTTGTGGATCTTGCGTCTTTTTAAATTTGGGATGTTTGTTTCGCTATTTCTGCAACAGTGTTCTAACCCGTTTTATGTACCAAGGAGGATCAACTCCGTCATATGTTAATTTATTTGGTGTAAATCTCTGAACTCCTGCCGATACTATTTCTTTGAATTCAAGCCACATCTGGTCTACACTTATTTTATTAATTTGGAGTGAGTGGAGATTGTCTCTAAGGAAGGCGTCAGGTGAATTTTTATCTGTAATTTTGAATAGGTATATTTTTCGCTTATTTTTCGAGGATTTGGGGATTACAGTATTCAGTCTCGCTAAGACAACCCTGTGTTCACCTTAATCGGTTTTGATGCTCGTTATTGACTCAGGATTGCTAAGACGTCAAGAGTGTTTTCACAACTGTTTACTATTTGCGTGGGCTCATGAACTAATTGCTCTAAATAATTTTCAAGGAATGCGTTTAGCACAATATCGGATGATATTTTATGCGTACCTCCAGAATTAAACATATCGAGAGTAAATTAAAATCACCATCAACTATTATAGTATGAGTCGGGTACGTCTTTGAAAACAAACTCAAGTTTTCTTTGAACCTTTCAGCAGCTGTATCATCTGAATCAAGAGGTCGGTAAAAGGATCCAATTATTATTTTATTCCGGTTGCCAACAATGACCTTTGCCCATACTATCTAACAGGAAGTATCTACTTCAATTTCGCCACAAGTTAAATTACTTCTAACAGCAACTAGCATGCCACCGCCAACCATGTTTAGCCTATCCTTTCGGAACACCGTTAGGTTCTTCGCAAAAATTTCGGCTGAGCTTATATCCGGCTTTAGCCAGCTTTCAGTGCCTATAACGATTTGAGCATCAGTGCTTTCTATTAGCGCTTGGAGCTCTGGTACTTTCCCAACATAGCTACAACAATTTACAACTGTTATACCAACGGTTCTTGTATCTACGTTCTTCCTGTGTTCAGCCTGCATCCTTTGTGACTGAAGCCCTTCTTGTGTTTTCCCGGGACTCTCTAACCTATAAACCGCCCAGTCCACGCCACACAGCCCCTGCTTCCCGTGTAGCCGCCTCCTGCGTATAGTGGGCACCTGACCTATTCAGCGGAACACGAAACCCAGGCTTGCATAAATCTAACAGGACAGCCAGTTCACCGATTCAAGAATCAGTGGAATTTGAACACTTTTTTGTTAGTAAATCATGATTTAGAACACCTGATAAAGATACATGGGCAATATGCCTGCGTGCTCGTAGTAGATATGCCACTGCTATCGACTGGTGGGTTAAAATGGTAAAGCCAAAGTTGTGGAAGGTTCTTATTCAATACAGTGCCCAGAGCGCAAGAGAAATTAAATACACTATAGAATATTACTATTCCGTTTTGAGAGATCTCTATGATCAAGTCTCAGCAGATTCCTCACTTCGGATAGCAACATCAAAAAAGTCCAAGTCAAATGGAACGGTTGAAAATAAAATCGAAGGCAAATTCGGTGTCAGAAGGTGAAACTACTTCCGTAGTGATGCTTTCTTGGAAGAATTACTTGACATCCTAGACCCACAGCTGACAGAAGATGACAACGAAAATTTTCTCGAGGTTGTCAGTGAAGAGGATTTGTATGCGACTCTGTGCGCCTCACAACCAAAAAAATCTCCAGGACCGGATGGTCTGCCAGCAGAGTTTTACATCCGTTACTGGCCTATAGTAGGTTCGAAAATCACGGACATTTTAAATGAGGTTATATAGGGTAAAATGATTCCGGCTGAGTAAAATTGTTCTGGTATCAAAAAATTATGGAAACAAATATTTAAATAATTTTCGTCAAATTTCACTGCTGAATTCTGATTATAAAATAATAGCTAGAATAGTAAACAAGAGAATTTCATGCCTTAAAGATAAAATTATTAGTCAACATCAGAACTGCGTGCAAGGCAGAACCATTTTTCAAAATCTAGCAGAATTCAGGGATATCATTGCAATAACTTCTGTAACAAACATAAAGTGTGCTTTAATTTTTTATTTTTATTTTTATAAAGCGTTCGATGTAGTAAATCATGAATGTCTTCTACAGACATTGAAAAAAAATAGGTTTCAACGATAGGGCCATACAGTTGATTAAGAACATTGCAGCTGGAATAAACTCTAAAAAGCGGTGAATTGTCAACGATCCAGGCTGACGCAAATACAACGAGGTGTTCTTCAAGGAAGTCCTCTGTCCATGTTGCTCTTCGCCATTTCGCTGGAACCTTTCCTCCGACATGTCCATGCTATATTAAAAGGCTTAACATTATCATGAAATAAAACAGTCATAAGAGTCTATGCTGACGATATAGGGGACATTATAAGGAATAATGACGAGGTAACCACGCTAGCAACAGTGATTGATTCGTACTATAAAGCATCTGGAGCGAATGCAAACGAAAAAAAGTAATATGTTAAATCTCAGAGGTTTTGAAAAAGTCAACGTCGAATAGGCAAAATTAGTCAGACAACATAAAACACTTGGGATCAACCTGACAGCATGCCCCAATGACGGCTTTAAATTTGAAAGTTGCAGCAGATAAGGTGCAAGGAGCCATTATAGAGAATTTAACTAGGTACATGAACCAAATTCAAAGAACAAAGTATATCAACTCATACATCATTGATAAAGCTTATTATACTGCCCAGCTGTTTCCAATACCGACAATGATAGCGAGGAGAGTAATGTCCAAAATCACCAACTTTTTGTGGAGAGGTGAAGTGTTCAGAGTACCTGCTAAAGTAGCCATTTTAGATCCTAAAAATGGTGGACTAGGATTAACTGATATAATGGATAAAGCTTCTGCACTTTTTATCAAAGGCAAGTTAATTTAGTAGGAGGCTCGCGAGAAGGAATAACCAGCCAACTTTTTGTTATATCCTAGCCAGTAATGCCACCCGAGCCCGCTGCCAAAAGGTTGGCAGCATCAAAGTCCGGACGCCGTCCGCATAAGCAGCGCCAGCGAGACAGGAAATCGCCGCAAGTCTGCGCGCGCCACCGCTGGCTTCTGGCTTCTTAAGCGCTGGAGTCGCGAGCGCTAGGACAGTTCTGTCTTCGCCGCTCAGTTGTATACTCGCCACCGAATTGTGTACTTGCTAGTCAGTTGTGTGTTCATCGCAGCAGAGTTGTTGTTTGTCGTCAGCCGACGCTGACCTAGCCGCTCCGACTCGAACTAGACAGATTTCTGTAGACACGGAGTTCACCACTGTGTTTCTGTATCTTCGTTAATAAAGATAAGTACCGACTTTTATTTAATCAGAGTGTTTGGGTTTTCATCTTTCTGTTCACTGTTCCAGCGGACCGGTCGGCCCGCTATTAAAAGTGTGGCGGTGACTTCGTAAGCCGTTTCTACCGCGAATTGTTTGTCGCTACGAACACCGCCACAAAACCTTTCGTGATCATTAAGCCTGCTTCCCCCCGACTGACGTGCAGAATATCAACAGTCATTTACAGCATGTGAGGATTTTCTATGTTGAGTTTAGTTATGTAAGTGGCGAACACAGGCAGTCACGGCACTTTACATCAAGAGCCATAATGCGGAAACGAAAGAAAAGCGAAGGAAGGAACAAAATAGAACGACAGTTTCCAAACATTGAGAGGACTGAGATTTGGAAAAACATTAGTTCTAATGTGCTCACGTCTAATATAAACAGTTAACAACATAGTTAGCACCAATGAAAGACTGTACGCAATCGAATTCTGTGAAACAAATTTATGTCAACAATGCCATCTAGTTGACACAATAATTCATAGATATACTTGCAGTGGTCACATGAATAGTTGGAAGTTGATCCGGGAGCAAATAGCTCTGATTACAAGGAAATCCCCTGAGTATATATCGGTGTCATTGATACACAGGCCTGAATCACGCTGTTTCCCAGAGGCAAAAAATAACGCTGTCTACTGGTTGCTGCGAAATTTTGTTAATTACGTCCTTACAAATCAGGATCCGACAGCACCACAGAGTTCAAGGTACACATGCTGTGTGAATTCTACGAAATTGCCGGCCGGGGTGGCCGAGACGTTCTAGGCGCTACATTCTGGAACCGCGCGACCGCTACGGTCGCAGATTCGAATCCTGCGTCGAGCATGGATGTGTGCGATGTCCTTAGGTTAGTAAGGTTTAAGTAGTTCTAAGTTCTAGGGGACTGATGACTTCAGAAGTTAATTCCCATAGTGCTCAGAGCCATTTGAACCATTTTTCCACGAAATTAGAAGGTATTAGAATCACAAGAAACAGTTCGGTGTATGTTAAAAATTATACTTGAAAGAATGGGCACTGGTTAATGTAAAAGAGAACACTGTGTTGACAGTGATGTATTGTACTTATCTTAAGGATATTATTTCAAATTTTACTGTATATTTTTGGTTTGTGCTTTTTCTACTTCAGAGAGTAGTTTTGAAATTTTACAAGCTAATGTACAGAACTTATGTGATAGTCAGTGTGTGTGTCTAATAGTGACAAAACACAAAACATAAAAGCTGCATTATTGGTTTATATTAGAAATCTGGAAATTGACAGTTTTTATGGAAATGTCCTTATCGATTGGTTAAAACCATAAGATTCTATCTGATATAATGTAATATTCAATGGCTGGCACATTGTCCTGTTCATTTTTGCACTGTGATGTGTAAGTCAGTTTTGCAGTGAAAGAGTTATTATACAGGTCTGATCACTACAGATACTTAACATTCAATTAATGTCCAGAAAGTGTAGTTGGAAGGCTAGTCAGCTTTATAATATCTCATCTCCACCATTCACAAGTATTTCAGAAATTTTCTAATATGATTATTAAATTGTTTTTATGTGCGATGGGCATAAAAAAGTGGTCATCACGACAGAATGTCAATCCTAAGGGCCCGGGATCGATTCCCGGCTGGGTCGGAGATTTTCTCCGCTCAGTGACTTGGTGTTGTTTTGTCCTAATCAGCATCATTTCGTCCCCATCGACGTGCAAGTCGCCCAAGTGGCGTCAAATCGAAAGACTTGCTCTATTCACACAACATTTACATTTTACATTTTCCGTACTGTACTGTACTACAGTGTAGAAGTTCTTTTTATGTATAATCAAAGTTTCATCGACCTATGTTACTTTGCAGTGACACATGATGGGGACATTAAATTCGTCCTTAAGTTTAACATACCAATGTAGAATGTCAAATATTACTCTGGTGCCGGCTGCGGTGGTCTAGCGGTTCTAGGCGCTCAGTCCGGAACCGCGGGACTGCTACGGTCGCAGGTTCGAATTCTACCTCGGGCATGGATGTGTGTGATGTGCTTAGGTTAGTTAGGTTTAAGTAGTTCCAAGTTCTAGGGGACTGATGACCACAGATGTTAAGTCCCATAGTGCTCAGAGACATTTGAACCATTTTTTTTTTTACTCTGGTAACAAATAGAAAGTGGAGCATATCTGAATAAATGACTTAAAGCTCTTAATAAGCATTCATATTACTGTAATTTCCGAAAATATTACAAAATATTCATCATTTTCCGGAAGTAAGTATATTATTTTCATTCGGCATGACACTTAGAAAATTCTCATAACGGTTTACGGTCATCTTTCTCTCTGTCCTTAGTCAATTATTATTGACTAATCGATAATGAATGAATACAACAACTGTATTAAACTTTACGATAGTTTGATTAAACGTTACACTAATTTTTCCCTTCCTGAAACTACATATCAATAAGAACATAGATACAATGTGTTTGACTTGTTTGATCTGTATTTTTATCAACAGTCTACTGTCTCATGAGTGACTGCTGGAAAGAAATTAAGTATAAGCCCGGTATCACAATTTAGAGACGTGAACGTCAGTGTGGAGCAGCGCTTTGTGCCGATCCGGAATGTGCAGCTCACCTTTGCACAGCCTCAGGTATTGTTTAGTCATGGTTGTTATCTGGTTGACTCTTCTAAAGGATTCATTCCGAAGAATTCATTCGGCGGACCTAATTTTTTCTGGCTGAGCAAGTTTAGACACTTGTAGTCTCTTTTATTAAAGCAGTTCTTTGTGAACTGTTCAGCGAGCAAGCACTGCCCGCCGTAGAAGAGGGAACAAATGCTCATTTACCCCGAGCCTCCGCGTCTCCGAGGAGGAAATAATGTACACAATGTTCCCGAACAGAATGAAATCAGCTTTCACATCTCAGCGCTCCCGGATTTCTGCAACGATGGAGTTAGATGCAAAAATTTATTTTGTGAAAGGAACTCTTGATGCGTAGATCACAAATACTAACAGAGGAGCACTGAAATTATCACGCCCGTTTCCTCTGCGAAAGAAATCCCTTTAAATTAATTTTTTTTTTAACTGTGCTTTTCTTGACTTGTCAGAGAACATAAACGCGATAATGTTGGACGTGTTTACAGTGCCATAAACGCTCGTGGATTCTACTTCATAACGCTGTGAAGGGTGAGTCACCATATTTCGTAACTTTTGGCTCAGTTTTTAATGTAAGAGGATCAATTTGAACTAAATGGCAGTTCTGCGGAGAGAAAGGACATTACTCAGTGGTCATTGAAAACAGTATCTCGCTCATTTTAGGCTGATTGAAATACCAAGACAACTGTCTATATGAAATTAGTGGACACTCGAATGGGACACGTTAGGGTAATAATCCAACAGCTGCCATCTCTATTTGTTATAAGATCAGGTTGTTATCTGTTTCTACTGTAGTAGATAACCGATGTACAGAAATGAACGGAAGATAACGGTACCCGCTCGGATAGCCGCGCGCATTAGCACGTCACATCCGGGATTCGGGGAGGCGCGGCAGTCCTGGATTGAATCCGCAAGGAAGATTAACGATGAGGGCCAGCCTGAATGTGGTTTGTAGGAGTTCGTAGGAGGTCTCCCACATTCGACTAGGTGAATGCCGGACTGGTTCCCACATCTCGCCTCAGTTGCACTATACGGAAACATTTAGAATACTGAAGCTACAAATGTATGTTTGTACCAAGCCCTTGGTACAAATTTTTATTTGTCGCTTCAGTCTGCGTATATACATCAGATATATTTGAGACTTGAAAAGTTCTTTGGAACCATATAGTTTTATTTGCTTTAGAAAATGTGTCCACACTTTCAGATGGAATAACAGTAAACGCATGCGGATGGGATTCAGAAATTACGGAACGGGCGGAAAGAACTGGGGGAGAGGGAGAAGGGATGGCGGCGGGAAGGATATTTGGCCATTGGCCATCGTATGCTTGTAATTTTGACAAATCCGAAAATTAGCATGCCGATCTAGTAAGGATATGGGTAATGCCAGAAAAAGGGAGGAGGCGAAGTGAAGAAAACTATAGTATGATTTGGCGATCTTGGATGTCTTACCACTACTTTGTCTAATTTCAAACTAATCTAGATACTATTGCTGTCGGCAGACATCGTGTTTCACGCACGGGGCGTCGAGCTACATACCTTACAAATCTGTAATCTAAAAGGTATTATTATTTGTTAAAAAAAAGATATATTATGGTTTCTTTCGAAGTAGGTTAACTGAAATATGAGAGCCAATATAATTTTAAATTGGAAGCCTCCTAAAGAGAACAGTTTTAGTGGGAAAAACGGAGACTTATAGAATTTTTATTGTCGATTAGTTCATGTTATCCAATAAGGACAGGCAGTTGGAGGAAGCAAAGGGTCAACACGGCAATTTTAGAGTTACGGAACCTTTCTTGGAATGGTTCACGCGGGTGAATACTAGCTGGGAAAAACAATACTGTGTAGTTTCTCTGAGAGGACACCTCCACAAAGATGAAGCCACTTATTATCTCGAAACAGTGCTGTCTTTTTCTCCTTATTAAGGTATGTTCGTCATAGAAAACGAAATATTGCTTAGGCTGTCATAGATCACACGCACTAGTGAAATGTTGTGGTCAAAATATTAAACGTTCAAAAAATAGACAACAAGAAGGAACGTGAATGTGGCAAAGGGCCAGCGGGGCTATATAAGCCCCCATTCAGACAGACGGAGAACGAACATGAGGATCGACTAAGTGGGACGCCGGTATGACGTCTTTGCTAACTGCAGTCCATGCCATCCACCTACATATGGGGCGAGCGTCTATTATAGCTACTGACTCCACTACTAACGGGTGAAGTACTGATTTTGGGCTCGCTTTCCATACCAATCATACCTTCCGTAATTTCATTATAACCGAGCGGCTGGGACCAGAGGCCCAGAGCTGCGTGTGCGAGTGAGTGCACCCTAGCCAAAGCTGCATTTCCTACACTACCCTTTTTTCACGACATTAACTAAACCAGCATGGCGGCAACTAAATAAAAGTAAACTCTGGACTGCTTGCTGGCATCAAACAACTCTATGCGATGGCTTCCTCAGGGTGATATACTTAAAATGTCAAACCACTTTGTAATAACTTACAGGGAAGAAATATTCAGCAATACTAAAAAAAAGATTGTTTACATAGTGCATCATCTTTTATAACGTTTCATTCTTTTTCTCGGAAGTATGTGGTTTTCGATATTCAGATAACATGGTTCCTTGTTTGTAATAGTTTTAGGACCATGCAGATTACTACATTAACGTTATCGTATCCGTACATTGCGATCTGTGGATGACAGGTAGCTACTGCCGAAACTGGTCATGATATGTCCAGTTTCACATCAAGTGATCTTGGCTTCTAATATTACAAATTAAACAGTAGATCGCACCAACAACAAGTGTAAAGAACATGTGAAATTATAAATTTCTCTTACCTTGAAATATGTCCTTTGGCTAGTTTTAATTATGAGGAGAGATGCTACCGCCGCTACGATCTTCTGCCGGTGACTGGTAAGTCCAGAAGAGTAAGCTGACAGTGGCGTCGACATGCAGTACAGTTAGTTTTTGTTAATTACAGTTATATTTATCCCCCAGCTACTGGCGAACGCAGAAGTCTAGTACATCGCATACTAGACCGACTTAGTCACAACATGAACGAATGATGTTTCTACTAAAGGTCTGTATGTGCGAGTATATTACTAAAGTGGAATAACTGGATATTCATGACCATGCTTTACTATCAACTTAAGTCGTAATAACGCTGATGGAAGGAAATATTTTGAAGTTATTTTCGCAACTGTAATTTAGTGCACCACCATTTTCATTGTTCCTTATTTTGCCGTTACCCTTAACCACAGCATCGTTTTCGACTAATCAGCGGAGATGATGAATCTGATCACACATGATTATTGCCACACTTAACAACCAAGAACATTGGCTTCAATAGTAAAATAATTACACACGAATTAGATAAAAATGTTTTAAATTTCGAATCTAATTAGAATATAGTTTACTCTCTGCCAGTAGCAGCCACATTCAGTCAAACATCTGAACTCAAATACTCAAATTATATGTCCATACTATAGGCTGTTTCAAACGTATCATTGAAATATAACAGATTTAGCAAAACCAGAAAGAAAACTGATAGCTCAAGATATTGTGAGTGAGATGCATAAGACAGCCAATTTTCATACTTGCTGTTATATTCTCCTTAATTGTTGTTGTTGGGGTCTGCACTCCAGAGACTGGTTTGATGCAGCTCTCCATGCTACTCTATCCTGTGCAAGCTTCTTCATCTCCCAGTACCTACTGCAACCTACATCCTTCTGAATCTGCATAGTATATTCATCTCTTGGTCTCCCTCTCCGATTTTTACCCTCCACGCTGCCCGCCAATACTAAATTGGTGATCCCTTGATGCCTCAAACTATGTCCTACCAATGGATCCCTTCTTCTTGTCAAGTTGTGCCACAAATTTCTCTTCTCCCCAATTCTATTCAATACCTCCTCATTAGTTATGTGATCTACCCGTCTAATCATCGGCATTCTTCTGTAGCACCACATTTCGAAAGCTTATATTCTCTTCTTGTCTAAGTTATTTATCGTCCACGTTTCACATCCATACATGGCTGCACTCCATACAAATACTTTCAGAAACGACTTCCTGGCACTTACATCTATACTCAATGTTAACAAATTTCTCTTCTTCAGAAACGCTTTCCTTGCCATTGCCGGTCTACATTTTATATTCCCTCTACTTCGACCGTCATCAGTTATTTTGCTCCCCAAATAGCAATCTCGTTTACTACTTTAAGCATCTCATTTCCTAATCTAATTCCCTCAGAATCACCCGATTTAATTAGACTACATTCAATTATCCTCGTTTTGCTTTTGTCAATGTTCATCTTATATCCTCCTTTCAAGACACTGTCCATTCCGTTCAGCTGCTGCCGCACGGGATTGCTGAGCGGTCTAGGGCGCTGCAGTCATGGACTGTGCGGCTTGTCCCGGCGGAGGTTCGAGTCCT
Source organism: Schistocerca piceifrons (assembly GCF_021461385.2). Classification (NCBI taxonomy): domain Eukaryota; kingdom Metazoa; phylum Arthropoda; class Insecta; order Orthoptera; family Acrididae; genus Schistocerca; species Schistocerca piceifrons. The sequence continues at coordinate 771,302,753 of NC_060138.1, forward strand.
GCTTCGGACATGGGTGTGTGTGTTTGTCGTTAGGATAATTTAGATTAATAAGTGTGTACGCTTAGGGACTGATGACCTTAGGAGTTAAGTCCCATAAGATTTCAAACACATACCGCTCAGCTGCTCTTCCAGGTCCTGTGCTGTCTCTGACAGAATTACGATGTCATCGGTGAACCTCAAAGTTTTTATTTCTTCTCCATTATTATTGTTGAAGAAACTCAGACAGCTTTCAAAGCATATTCGGGTCGCAGTCGCTGATATAGGGGAGCGGTCGTCATGTGAATTGATGGCTGGCCCCGGAGTCAGAAAATGAAATAGAGTCTGCTAACATCTGGCACAGTGAAGACATAACCTTTACATGTCGATAGGTAAACGGAAGGCAGCTACGCATCTTTAAGCGGTGTTCTTTTCGAACATGGAGTAGGAGCACTTCCTCCCGCCAGAGAGACTAGAACTGCATACTGTGTTCCAGTGCCTGCCGCTTTCAATTCCTCACTTCTACACTTTTAGAGGCTTGCTCTCAATGATACCTAGCATTTAGCTACGATAGGTTGGCAACTGGGGATGCACAATGACTAATTCTCTTTTCATAGGATACACTTATATATGCTACATCGGCTAATTCATTTCCGTGAAGTCTCTTGTAATCCAGTTCCCAGCAGAATGATACCGTTTTTTCTTGTTTCTGTAGACAAATGAGCGTGCCCTGTTTCATTTAGACTACATTTTACACATTCTGTGCGTGCTGTATGGCTGTTGAGAAACATAAGGTGTTAAATCAGATGAGGAAAGGTACACAAAATTATCGTCTGTTCGGGTGCTCACACATTAGCGTATAATTCTGCAAAATGTACAATAAATTCTTCGGCCAGTTTGTCTTGAGACCAGAATCAGAGAAAATTACAGATAAAAATTAATTTCTTGTTATATCCAGCTATATACATGGTGAACCAAAATGTGCGCACACGGACGCAACAACATGATTGCTTGTGTGCTAACAGCACAAAAATGCCTGTAACAGAATTTCGCCCTAAGTACATTTTCAGTAGAAAATGAATGTCAAAGGAAGTCAGCTTGGTCACAGGTCCGACAAGCATCTTCGTCCAGTACTGTATAGCAGTACTGCACAGTTAGGACTATGGATAGAATTTTGCTTTAGGATGAGTTCGAGAGTTTGATTCCGGGGCTATGTGCAACATTTTATTATTTTCTAATTTTGCACCGTGTAATATGGTAGTCGCCTTCTTTATCGTTATAAAGGAATTATAGCAGTTCTCATACAAAACGTGTGCAATTATTTAATGCTAACACAGAAATAAAAAATGTGACATCTAGATCCGCAATCTAACTTTCGATCTTTAGAATTATAACTGGTAGTGGACTAATTGGGCAGTGCTGCTATATGGAACTGAATGAAGATACTTTACGGATATGTTGTTGAAGTGTTGCCAAATTGGCTGGCCGGGGTGATCGTGCTGTCCTAGGAGCTACAGTCTGGAGCCGCGTGACCGCTACGGTCGCAGGTTCGAATCCTGCCTCGGGCATGGATGTGTGTGATGTCCTTAGGTTAGTTAGGTTTAAGTAGTTCTAAGTTCTAGGGGACTGATGACCACAGCAGTTAAGTCCCATAGTGCTCAGAGCCATTTGAACCATTTGTTGCCACGTTGCCTTTCTTTGCCGCAAATTTTTTGACCGAAATTATAATCGGGATGCTATCGTAGTGCACAAATTTAGGGTCGACCTGTATATGTGTTGCAGTGTAGATGCTCTGCTCATTTCAAATATTACTGACTTACAGATGCAGCCTACACTATAGTCTCTACTACTCTTCAATAAAGGAATACCCATTATGTTCCGTGTGCGCAGTGAAGATGACAAACTATTTGAGCCCCGTCTAAGAATTAGAATGTGGTTTGTATTAGTTGACGCTAAGTGATCGATAGCGAGTGTACTTACAGTAGCATTGCTCTTACATGATTAATGCAAACTGATTTCAATGATTTCTGAAATATTGACTACATTGTAGACCAGCACGAACCTATGCGGCTCACGCTCCATTAAGCAAAGCTATAGGGCGAGAAGTGATAAAAATATTAGTTTGTGGGGCGCTGAACTGCGCGGTCATCCACGCCCATACAAAGTTACAATTTTTTCACAGTCCCATTTTTTTCAAAGTCCAATCTGACACTGTCCCAAACGATGAGGAAATGGTGAGGAAAACGCAAACACCTAGCCCCAAGATAGAAAAAAATCGCCAATCTGGCCGGGAATCGAACCTGGAACCCCGTGACGCAGAGGTAGCAAGGCTAACCATACTCTCTCTCTCTCTCTCTTTTTTTTTTTTTTTTTTTTTTTTTTAATACCACCACATTACATTCCATCTTGGGAATCTGTAACACTACTACCACTCTTATTTTTTTCCCCTCCAAAGCACTTATTTAAGGCAATCAATTGAAATAAAACAAAAGAAGTCATTTCGACAAAAACAAAAGGGTTAAATAAAAAAAACGTATATCAAGGAATATGAGCTGGGTGGTGAAAACTACGTCCATCCTGCTTCTTCAGGTATGTTGACGATACATTTCTAATCTGGCCACATGGCAATGAGGCACTGCAGCAGTTTGTTGAACATTTGAATGGTATACATCAGAACATAAGATTTACAGTGGAGGTGGAGAAGGATGGAAAGTTACCCTTCTTAGATGTACTGGTGGAGCGAAAATCAGATGGACGTCTCGGACATTCTGTGCACAGAAAACCGACGCATACAGATTTATATCTAAACGCGCGTAGTTTTCACCACCCAGCTCAGAAGTGAGCTATGCTGAACACCTTGGTACAAGAGCAAGGACTATTTCGGACAAGGATCATCTCGGCTCCGAGATTAACCATCTGACGACGGTATTCATAAAAAATGGTTATTCTGATCGTGATATCATATCTACTCTGGCGAAGAAACCAAGAAAGGACGCTGTTCGAACGGATCAAGAGGACCAACACATCGCACGGCTACCATTCTGCGGTGCAACGACCAGCAAGATCGGCAGAGTCCTGAGCCGGCAAGGAATCAGACCAGTCTTCCGGCCACCCAGGAAGATTAAGGAAATGCTGCGACCCGTGAAAGATAATCTTGGCCTGAGAGTACCGGGAATTTACAGCATTCCTTGCGAGTGTGGCAAAAGTTATGTGGGCCAGTCTATAAGAACTGTCGCCGATCGCAGTGTGGAACATCAGCGTCACCTGAAATACAGGTATCTAGAAAAATCAGCGCTGGCTGAGCACAGTTTGTTAAATAAACATAAGATTTTATTCGATGAAACAAGACTACTTGCTCACGCTTCAAACTATTGGGACTCTGTCATCAGGGAAGCAGTTGAAATTAGACTCTGTGAAAATAATTTCAACAGAGATTCCGGTTATGCACTCAGCAATGCATGGAAGCGCGCAATTGATATAGAAAGAGCGCAGAGGGAGACTTCTTACATTCCTCGCGGTTCTCCGCCTGTTGCGATGGATGGCGCTGCAAGCAACGCTGGATAAAGCGCGCAAACAAAATCTATGGATATAGAGGCCGCCACCTCAGTACGCATCGGTTTCACCGTGACGTCATCGAGCCAATGAGAAGCCGTCCACTGCTTATAAAAGCGGAAGCCTCGCCGGTCCACGACAGTCAGTTTTACCCCTGACGAAGATGACGGAGGTAGTCATCTAAAGCTTGGGATTTTATCCAAATTTGACGCGGCAAGTAAACCGAGAACTTTTTATGTAAAAACTCCGTCGCGAAAGACTTTGTAGTCAATCTTCCAATTCGTTTCTGGCGACAGGGCTTCCACAGAGGGAATACTGTGAGGAATTGGCCAGCGGCCTAACAGCATTTTTGTGGAGAGATTCACTTGGGACGGGATATTTACTCCTAAAATAACTGACTTCAAGAAAAAATTCCTAAACATGCCGTAGTTTATAACTAATACTACCAATATCTACTGAAGGTGTTAAACTCACCAGTCGGATACAGTCATGAAAGCGAGCTGTAAGTGATTGGGGGGCGCGTAGACATGTTAAAACGGTACGACGGATGAATAAGGCAGAAGCCTTAACCCGAATGTCAGCTAGGCCCAAACCTTCCAGCAGACGGGGGAGCGCCATTACCCCATAACGCACGCTATATATAGAGTTGCGCCAGATAAACCTCCCAGTTAAACTTTGCAACTTGCGGTACATCATCGCAGGAAGTGGAAAGATTTGTGCAATAAAATAAGCCTTACTTAACACATACGTTTACATGGCCCGAACCTTATGAAGATTTGAGAGAGGGAGAGAGAGAGAGAGAGAGAGAGAGAGCGACGCTCGTGTTCAATGATGCTCCATGAATCTTATCCGTGACAGACTTCCAGTTTATAGTAGCCATCTTTAGCGGGCAGCTGTCAATTATAACACCTAACGATCGATATCAGGTGGCCTTCAAAGCCCATGGAATTTCAACAGCGTCAAAACCTCGCAAACTGAGGAAGCGACGTTTGTAGTCATTAACCCGCACTCCCGTAAGACGGCAAAAGGCAACCAAAACTTCCTTCAGCAGTGGTATATCTTCATGGGTACGGAGAAGAACCATAACGTCATCAGCATATGCACGTACGGTAAACTTTTCTCCCAACTGCGACCAGCCACCCAAACGAGCAGCTATAAATCGCAATAAGGGTTCCAGAAACAGCACGTAGAGCTACATAGATAATAGACTCCCTTGAAAGACGTCCTAACACACCACGATGGGGAAAGTAAGACGGCCATTTACGTCAATGGACGGCCGAATACCAGTAATTAGACAGCCGTCGTGCAGCATCGTTAAAACTAACAGTCGTCAATACCCGTGTAAGGAAACCATGGTTAACGCGGTCGAGCGCTTGGTGAAAAACAGTGAAAAGCAAAGCGCTTGGCACGGGAATGGTGGAAGCAATCGAAATTAAATCACGACACTCCCCAACGGGAGTCAGGAGAGTACAAACCGTAAGACATCTACGATGGCTCGCAATTTTGGTTACCAACAACATCTATAGTCGGCTATTTACAGCTCGCGCCACTATTTTATAATCATAGTTGAGGAAGGTTATCGGGCGGACCTGATCCACTCGTATACGTCCCGGTTTTTTGGGGATCAAGACAATTTTAGCAACCTTAAAGCTGGGCGGGAGAAGGCCTCCGTGGAATACTTCATTCACCATTGTAGTTATCGTATCTCCTACCAGGGGCCAAAATCCAATATAAAATTCTTTGGAAAGGCCATCGAAGCCAGGTGATTTGTGGGAGGGAGAACGAGCCACAATATCAAATATATCATCGCGATGGAACACAGAGAAAACCTCTTCCTGGAGTGCAGGAGTCACAACACTATCAAGGAGGGAGGTAAAATCAACAGACAATGGACCGTCTGAATCCACTTCAGTATAAAGTTCGGAAAAGTACTGGTAAAGTTCATGCATGATATCAGATGAGAGGATCGCTCACGACCATCTATAGAACTAATGGTAGTAAGCCACGTCCTTTGAGAACGCTTGTGAAGCCGAAGAAGATGATAGAGAGAGGTCAACTCATCCTGTACGATTGAACGAGCCTGGGAACGCAATCGGACACCATGCATTTGGCTGCGTTTGAGTTATAGAAGTTTTTCCTTCACACGGTGGACGTCGACGACTCTCAAGGGGGCATCACGAGCATTATCGTAAATATCACGAAGGACAGCATAATACAATTCCCTAGTTCGTCTAATTTCAGCCGCTTTTTCAGCAGTAAAATGCTTGAGTGTATTTTGAATCCGGGGTTTAGCAAAACTAACCCACCATTCTAGAAGTGAGGTATAACGCGCCTGGGACTGTGTTGTCCGCCGCCATACGTCTGCGATGATGCCTTCCAGAGAGGGGTCAGTGAGATGTAGAGTGTTTAGCTTCCATAATGGGCGCGAAAGATGGACGCGCTGCGGGACGTGGTTAAAAGTCATTGAAACAGCACAGTGATCAGTGAAATTACATCAATCGATAGAAGCTGACCACATATGGGGGCAGATAAATAAAAGCGGTCCAGTCGGCTACTTGAAGCAACTGTAAAAAACGTAAACTGCACCAATGTAGGATATCTGCAAACCAAAGCATCTTGGAGATGCAAAGACGTCACTATATCATTAAGTTCACAACAATATGTATAATTGGGGGTCTGGTATACACGACGCAAGATGCAGCATTAAAATGCCCCCCCCCCGCCCCCCCCCCCCCCCAACAAAACCTTGCGCGGGTTCCGTCAGAGTAAATAAACAACTTCTTCCTTATAAAACCGCGAGCGATTGGATGAACGACCGGATCCAGACGGAGCTCAAAGAAAAATTAAGGTGAGGTCATAATAACTACAGCCTATACCACGACCATCATCTAGCGTTTCTAAGTCCGTCAGCGGGATTCCACCTCGATAAAGCAAAGCCATACCGGTAGAATTTTCAGGCGTGACATTGAAAAACAGAGTATCTATGAAGACAAAACACATCAAATAATACCGCTAGTAAACACACAATACCAGCTTGGGAATCGTAAATAAACTGGCGTAACGCAGCAAGCCGTAATTGGGAACATATCCTATTAACATTGTGGGTTAGAAATGTATATGCTTGCATCGGTAGCATATTTAAGGTCAATGAAACAACACTAAGGAAAGCGCACTGATCACGTGCTTCGCTCCTTAACGTTCGGGGAGGTTGGAATTAATTTATAATTCTAATCCCCCCCCACCGGAAGCCGAGGAATTCTCGTTTTCATTTTTACAACGCGCCACTGAACGTGCACACGTGCAGGTTGAAAACACTGTTTCACACCACGCCGTGAAAACACATACTCTTGATGTGGAAGGGTTGGGGGCACGTCAATCTCCAATTTGATAGAGGAGCCATCACCACTGCACTCATCGGAAACCGGGGAGCACAGCTCAGAACGACTAACAGCAACATCAGGTACAGAAGAGACAGGTAATGCAATGCCGGTGTCGGATGGCATCACCTAATCATCAGGAAGAGAACCCGTAGAATCCTATTGGTCCACCGTCTCAGCGTGGAGGAGGGGTAATATTTCACTGGAACACTGTAAAGACTGGCCAGCAGGCAACGTCTCTGTGGGAACATCAACTGAAGCAGCTACATCACCTCTGGTAATACTGGAATCACAATTAACGGCAGTAGACAACACATTACCGCCAGCAGGTGCAGCCTCTGTCAACGCCGTATCAGAAGAACGAGACTGGAGTGGGGCGTCTTCGAAACATGTACCGCCCTCAGTCCGCCGGCCTTTGACGTGCGCTCCAGGAGCCGTCGTCCCCTCGTGGACAGAGGCCGCACTGGGACGCGCCGGTAACGGTGGAAATTCGCGAGGAGTAGGGGTAATGTTGCCCCTACATCGCTTAAAGATGGAGACTGACAGCAGATTGCGATGACACTACGCCTGCTAATGTTAAAGGAAGACGTTTTTGATAAGACTTCAGAAAAGTAGTACGGTGTGGAAAATTGGATCTGAGATGACCGCTTTCGTTACAGAGAAAACAAGTTCATTCCTGCCCTGCATACGCAACATGGTCCATAGTCCGGATACCATTATAACACTGGAAGCGATGTTGTGTTGACCACCGTTCCCATCGGGTATGCCATATTACTCCAAACGTAAGTAATGTGTTTTAAGAAATGAATCGTCCACTTCATGAGGAAGGTTATAAATTGTAACCGGAGTATACACGAGTGCCGCATTTTCAAGGAGGACTTGCCTAACGGAACCATCTCGATGTGCAAACGACATAAGAGAGAAGCCGTTCTATTTGAACGAGATCATAAAACTTCACAAAGAATGCATAAAAATCAGAATCATAGCAAGCAGTATCTACCTGATGAGGTGTAACACTGATAACATCAGCCAATAAATCGTGAATTTCTAAAGAGCCAGGTCAGAGATATCCGCTATCGCACCCATCGATGAGGTAAATGCCATTTATTGCTGGTAATTTTCAGAAGCCTGCTAACAACATGAGCAGCACTCTTGACTGTAAGTACTTTCTTTCTAAGATGACAATACGTACCATTTTTATGACATCTCCAAGCATTGTGCCATTTGCACGAATGCTGCAGTATGTTTATCTAAGAATCGGTTCCATCTCAAGGACTATGTAGATTCTGTAGGGAATAATATTGATACAAAGTAACTTTCTTTCATAATATAAAAGAAACTTTCTCCACAGACCCGTCAGTACTTAGGGAGAAATTAAATGCTGTGATTCATTGTACAGAATAATAAAATTTTCTTGAAATTCCAAGCATGTCATTTGGTCTGTAGGCTTTCGACCGAGTGCTTTTCTGTCATTGTGAGGGGAAGATTCATGCAAGCACCACAGTATTAATTACCGTGATGTTTGCTGGATGGCACACAAGTCATCAGAAAGGTAAACGCAGGAGGATAGAATGGCAAGGTGACCTGCAGAAGGCCTAGGAGAGAAAAGCGGTGGTAGGTGATGGGCAGCAGCAGCAGCAGCAGCAGTGCGCAGTGTGGCGTCTGCTAAAAGCCGCGAGAAACTGGATCTGCGCCGTAATGCGCCGCCAACCCGCACCTCACCGCGCTTGGCTCGGCTTGGCCCCTGCAGGCAGGCAGGCCCGCGAAACATGAGCAGCGGAGGGCCGCGCTATCGGCAGTTGCTTACGACCGAGGATACCTTTTGGAAAAGCAAGAGTAAACAAAAGAAAGTAGAGGGCGCCTGTCCTGCGACCTTCATGTAGCGGTGGTGAAGGGCAATATCACTCAGACCTTCTATCATTATTGTAATCTGCATTTGTTATTCGACTTACTGGTCCTTAGGATATCATATCCCACACACTGCATGTTGCAGAATAGAAAGTGTGGACAGCGAAAGTCTGCAAGATCCTTCTTTTAACACTTATTCTTTTGACGTCAGTCGTCATTAAACTCAAAAATTTAGCATTTCGAATATGACCAGTAGTCTTTGTTAAGACGCAAGAAGCTCTGACATTTACGAGTCTTTCCTCAGAATAAATACAATATTATTTGTTCCATCGCGTTGTCTGCAAGAGGTTGCGTGAAATAGCATCGCCCTGAGACAAAAATGCATCCATCTGTCGCCTGACGACATGCGCACTTCCAAAGTGCTTACAGCTACCTTTTTAGTTCATAGCACGGCACAGTGTAGGTGCAGAGACAGTTCTTCATAATCAGGTAGGTGCGACTATATGCAATGCGATTAAACGTATGTTGGAAGACGAAAATTGAAAAGCAAACATCGTATTCACAAGTATGCTTGAAAAGCATAAAGGAGGAGAAGGAAAACATAGCTAGAAGTATTTAAAATGGTTCAAATGGTTCAAATGGCTCTGAGCACTATGGGACTTAACTTATGAGGTCATCAGTCCCCTAGAACTTAGAACTACTTAAACCCAACTACCCTAAGGACATCACACACATCCATTCCCGAGGCAGGATTCGAACGTGCGACCGTAGCGGTCACGCGGTTCCAGATTGTAGCTCCTAGAATCGCTGGCTACTCCGACCGGCTACAAGTATTTCCTTAGGCTTAACTACTACAAGAAA